>NC_091464.1:43305280-44606530 GCF_027789765.1 Dendropsophus ebraccatus | reverse complement strand
CGAGCTGTCTGAGGTTCTGCAGCAGGTTGAGGTGTATTAGGAGGTTCTGCAGCAGTTGAGGTTTATTATGAAAGGCTAGGGACACACTTGTATATGTGTACTGCTGTGCAGACAACAACAAAATGGCGCTGCCCAGCAGTACACATAATAGCACCTTTCCCCTCTTTGTTTCCCCAGTGAAAAGAGGAGGGAGGTGATGATGTCACAGCAGTTGAGCAGAGACTGCCTCTTTTTTTCAGCAGCCGGCTTTCAGGCTGCTTTTACCAGCAGTTTCCTGGTGGAGCTCCCCCTGGTGGTCATCACTGGGAAATATGGAAAATTAGATTGTTAATTTTTCATATTTCCTTAGATGTAAAAAAAATGAAAACCACATATAAATTAACAAAAAAAAATAACAAATTCAGTTTTAACACTTTCAAAAATTTTTTTAACTTTGCGACACATTCCCTTTAATTGTTTGAAACAGTGACAACTTAACCTTCCAAACCAGTCAGTTATGAGCGCAGAATTAGGAGACAGGAGTCCAGATGCAAGGTGCAATAAAAAGGTTTCCAATAGACTTTAGCAATATTTAGTAAAATATTCTTTTAGATTTATACAGGGATGCATTGATCATTGTTGTATGAAGAGGTGTTCTGACACATACCTCTGGCACTCCTACTTGGTCACATGGATCTGTTCACATCTGAAAGTAGTCTACATTGTATTGGAAGCCATAAGAGCAGAGCTTTACCCAGACGTCGGACAACAATTATGCTGTATTGTTCCATTGGGATGTCTGTTATTTTGATGGGATGATACCACAGTGTACTGTTCTTTTTTCCCCTTAAAATCAGGTTAAAACCATTAACTAGGGCGCTGACCCTCTCACAGTAGTGTGGACACAGCTCAGCCCGCACAAATCAAGCCTGTCCCCACCTAAACCCTACAGTGGGATGAAGGCCATCAGTAAAGACTTCAACCTTGTTTACTAAAATTTTAGTAAGTAGCTAAACTGTTTCAAAATTAGGTTGCTCGCTTTTTGTATCCTCCATTCTTATAAAGTGAACTAAAAAAAAAAACACTGTTCGCCAAGTTCTGAAGACAAAGATTATTCCCTTTGCTGAAACATTTTACTATGAAGCCATGTGTGTAATGAAAATGTTGTAATTATGGAAAGAGTTCAGAACATGAAAGACAGAGAGGAATGAATCCACTAATTTGTCACAGAAAATTCTGGCAGGCATCTTAATTAACTTTCCATATTTTGTACCTCTCAGTGGTGCCAGGGCTATGTAGCTGCAAATTGTTATGGATTTGGAGTAATGTGATATGGAAGGCGGGAGCAACAGAAGGGATTAGAATACAAATGATTCAATAGCTATTTACTCACACCATCTTCTTAGTCATGCCTATTCATTTTGCTTCTTAACTATATATTTATCATGTTTTATTAGTTTATCATGTCATAGTAGTCCGTAGATCTGAATGGCTGGGCACTTGACAATCCCAAAGTAGATTTTTAGGGCCCATTCACACTACGGAATCGGTGCCGAAATTCTGCTCGGAACCCCCTGCCGGCGGACTCCGCCGAATCCCACTTGCTATCTTTTGCAAAGGGAGGCCTCCCAAGCCTCCACTCTCCACGCCTCTCCACTTAAAAAATTTACATGTAACAGGCCCTTAGAGAGGAAACTTATGAGCTAACTGCATACAATGTTCACATTGGGGGGAGATTTATCAAAGGGTGTAAATTTTAGACTGGTGTAAACTCCCCACAGCAACCAATCAAAGCTCACCTTCTAGCTCTGGTGAAAGGAAAGAGGAGCTGCGATTGGTTGCTGTGGGGAGTTTACACCAGTCTAAAATTTACACCCTTTGATAAATCTCCCCCAGTGAGTTCAATAGCAAAATAGTATGCAGAAGTATCACAAGCTCCTCCTAGTGGGGACAGGTAGCATTTAAAATTTTAGGCTTTCATTATATGTCTATGAAGCAGATCTGGATCTCTGTTACAGAAAAAATAGCTACAATTAGTAGATAGATTAACTAAGGGCCTTATTACACAGAAAGATTATTGTAAAAAAAAATGTATATTGTTCAAAGTTAGGCAATAATCTTTCCGTGTGTATGCAGGCAACGATTAAACGTCTAACGAAAATTTGTGTCGTTTATTGCATCTTTTGACCTGACTATAAAATCATTGTTATACACAACATAATGCAGAGGTTGCCATGATAAGAGTCAAACTTGGAGCAGCAAGTACTGCAAAACAGTAGCAACAACCACTAAGGGCTCGGCCTCACTAGCGTTTTTACATGAAACTGACGGATCCGTTCATTTTTTTGTAAACGGATAGCTAAAGGCGGATTTGCTAATGGATGTCAATGGATGCAAATGGATAGCCAAAAATGTTAGTGTACCCATTTATTTTAGTAAAATTAGCGGAAGCTTGCCATCCGTTTGCATCCATTATCATCCATTTGCAATTTCGTTCGTGTCCATTTTTCACAGTTTTTTTTTTTTTTCAGCTCCTCCCCTTCCTTCCCAGAAGAACTTCCTGTCTTCTCTCCCCTTCTGCGCATGCTCCAACTAAAAAAACGGAATGGGACGGAAACTTGAACAACGGATGCAAACGGATTAACCCTCCGTTTCGACCCGTCACCATTGACTATCATTATAAAAATGGATTGCATCGATCGGTTTAAGTTTTGTTTTCGAAAACGGAAAAAAAAATACTGCAAACAATTTTTTCGTCCGTTCAGAAAAACAGAATTTGAACGGATTGCATGATAACGGAGCACTGGTTAAACAGAGCACAACAAAATATCATTGAAACCTATGGGGATAATAATGGATCAGACAATTTCCGTTTTACTTTCTCTAAAGCGGAAAAGGATGACGGAATGGTGCCGGAAGGACGAACGCTAATGTGAACGTAGCCTAAGCCTTATTTAAAGGCTTAGGCTACTTTTTAAAAGTGTGTATTCTAGGGGTGTTCTACTTGTTAACAATTATTATTTTTCCATTATTTTTTGTCCCCTGGGATTTCCTTCATATTGTTAAAAAGAAGGATTCATGGTGTAAACTTGGTGGGAAGGGATTATACTGAACAGTAACTCAATACATGAGCTTGACCACTGCTTTATACAGCTCCTCACAACAGTGGATTTGCTAGTAGACAAGATAAGGGACTGGGGGACTAGGGGAAAGATTATTTTTATTCTGGTCATCTTGGGGGTTCTAATGGTTGGTCCCCCATTCATAAATCATTTATTACCTCTTTTATCGTCTGAAAGCATTGCCCTTTTCAACCTGGTATTGTTTTTAAAACCAGCAAAATCCATCAGCTTAGGGGCAGATAAGGGGTGTGCATTTTATCTCACGTAACAATACAATAATTACCCATCGAACAGGCATCCAAACGTTTTCCACGATCTCACACAATCCAACTTGTGTTCTCTGCAGACATTAGAGGAAGAACTCTTTGGCAATAATGAAGAAAGTCCAGCCTTTCGAGAATTCTTGAGCTTACTCGGAGATACGGTCCTACTTCAAGACTTTAAAGGGTGAGTTACAAAGATTAAGAGTCACAGATGGGATGTAGAAAAGAAACCACAATTGTTTTGATTGCAATGAAACAGAAAACATTAGCAATGGTGTAAAGTGACATGTAATGGCTTGAAAATCAATATTTTGTGTCTTGACATTGAAAAGATTTGCTGATTACATTTTTTCTTAGGGAGTTATGGTCTTTCTGTAGTCAGATTTGATTGCCCATTCACTTTGTTTCTTTTGTCTTTTCGTGGAAAATAGATGTATAAATCTGCAATCTTTACAGTAATCAGAAAGTCTGACATCAATCTAGAGTATTTCCATATGTAGATCAATCTGATAGGATATTGTTCTTTGATTTTGAAATGCATTGACATTGTCAGCTTCTACACTTTGGGGGGAGCTTTCCTTAGCTTCCGAAACACTGATACAGTGATTGACACCTATTTAGCTTCAAAAGCATAATTGACGACATTGGCTTATGTTGGATTTAAAAGCCTAGCCACAAAGCACCATATATCTTTTGCATGGACAAGATAAGCAAAGGAAGCAAATGAAGGGTCAGAACTTCTATGGGGGGGCACACAACTGCGGTTTGTAAGTCAAATGTCGTTGGCCTTTTCCACATTGCGGACCACTCAGTTGAGGCATACCCCAGACAGAAGTGTCCATTTATAGATACTATCAGTGGTGTTTACCAAGGCAGCAATACAGAGATCTTCTTCCTCTGAGCCCTGTGTTCTCCTTGTAGAGTTTTCGAACTATAGCCAACCAACATAGATTTTGCAGTAAAATGTGTTGGGTATCTGTCAGCAGTACCACCACTGTGCATTGAGCTCAAGAGAAGGAGAGGAAGGGTCATTACAGAGCTGGGGAAGCTTAGACGATGTAACTGTGTATATATGGACTATACCTATATGGTAACTATTTATATACAGACCATCACATCATCTGAGCATCCCTAGGGTTTCCCTGTATGCCTTAACAGTGGGATGTGCTGCAGAGCTTAACATTCGTTCTGTTTATGTAAATTCAGCATTAGGCTATGTCCACACAACGTCATTTTGCAGTAAAGAACAGATGCTCATTGCAATGGAATCAGCGTCCGTTCTTTACTGCAGGGGCGGCATTGCATTGAAGTCAATGCAGTGCCGTCCACTGTGTTCACACAGTGTTATGTTAGAATGTTAAAATAATGTACCTGCCTATTATTTACGGATGCTGTCCACCAAACAGCGTACAGAAATAATAGCTGATCATACAATGTAAAGTCGGCCGCCGGTGCCAGCAACGGTGCATGCAAATCAATAGTAAAAAAAAAAGAACGTTCCTGCACACCTGTAACACACCTGTGTTGTCATTTTCTATTGTTTCATATATAATATTGTACTGTATATGATTAGGATATGTCAGTTATTTATACAATGGTTCATCAACTTTCTTTCCTTCAGCTTCCGCGGAGGGCTGGATGTAGCGCATGGTCAGACGGGCACTGAATCAATTTACACTGTATTCAGAGACAAGGAGATCATGTTTCACGTGTCAACTAAGTTACCGTTTACTGAAGGAGATACCCAGCAGGTGAGAACTTCTGAACTGTCAGCTGTCAGACACTGATAAAATTCTCTGCTTTCATATTTCTTCCATATCTCAAGAAATGTGCTGTCCAATATTGCTGGCATCCAGCCCCTAATATCACTGTGGCTATTACATTATTTACTACAGCCAAACTCTCCAGACAATCCCAGATCACATAGAGGTTACTGGAGCAGACTCGTAGCTCCTTTTGAATCAATATTATTTCCAGGAGGGAATATTACCTTTCTATAAGTAATATGTGTTTACTTTTCCTTTTATGCTATGTTCCCACAACGTCTTTTTAGGCAAAACAAAACATTGTTTTTATACTAACGTCTGTTATTTAATAATGAAGACCATAAATAATGATCCGAATCAATAATAATAACCCTCATTATAAAAAAAAACCTGCAGTTCTTCTGCCTAAAAAAGATCTTGTGTGAACATAGCCTCAGTCCGGTCTCAGATAAGATCATCCCAGCCGGTACTAAAGTAACCCCCCCCCCAACTTCGCAAGTGGGCACTGACATCACAAGTCAGCGCTCGCTTGCTCCCTCTGATCACCACGTGTAATAGGGCCTAGAGTAATACAAAGCTTTGTGGATTGCCAATATTGATTGTTTATAACTTCTAGTCAAACATACATGACGCAGGTCTAAACAGTCTCTGGTATTAAGAGGGTAATTTATCATTGCTTGTCTGCCTATGTTTTGACGTACTTTGTGCCATTTTTTAATCTTCATCTTTACTATGGTGCATTTATTATGCATATACATCACTTTTGGGCACATTTGGGGCCTGGTTGGTATATGCCCCCTCTGGTCCCAAACACTCGCTTGTTAAACGGTTGTAGGTATAGTGCAGATGAACCACCGAGTCCAGGATAACTTAACCACTTGAATGCTTTACTAAAGAGTTTTTAAAGTGGCAGTACAGAATATCTTTTAGGATCAAGTTAAGACATAGAGGTTTGCGCTGGAGTATGATTGCCAAATCCCTCGTAAGGCCATGTTTACACAGCGGATGAGACCGGCCGTTCCGTGACCCGGCCATGTCAAGTAACGGCCGATCTCTGCCCGGATGATTTTTCTGGCCTTAGGGTTCTGATGCGGGCGCATCAGCGTGCACCCGTATGAGAACCTCCCACAGCACACAATGAAGCAAGCGGCCACAGCCGCTTGCTTCATTGTGTGAACTGACAGGGTTTCATTGAATTGCGGCCGCAGAAAACTGACATGTCAGTTATTTGTGGGTCCGCACACGATCCCGGCCGGAGAGTATACAATGTGTATACGCTCCAGCTGGGATCCCATAGAAATGCAGGCAATGTTCCACACTGCATAAAGTACGGCGGTTGTTGCTGATGGCAATAACGGCCGCACTTTTACGTAGTGTGAACATAGCCTATTACTTGGAGATAATTTTGGATAGGTTATACTTGAGTTGCAAAAGTCTCTTGGGTAGGCTTAAGTAGGTTGGGGTTGGGGTACTTTGGCTTTACTTTCAACTTAACCAATGCGGGGACAGTCCTGGTCAGTAGAAGAACTTCCTGAGCAACTGGTCATCCCAGATTTAGACAGGTTGTGGTTCCCCTAATGGTAGTTGTCCCTCTTTAAGGTTTTAGCAGAGCATAATCCTGCAAGCAGGATCTGGAGAAGAAGGTACAGTCTCTGGCAGGAGCAGGCACCTGGCCACTGGAGCAAGGCCCAAGGGTAAACTCTCTCTGGAACAGCAGACTTGTCAGGAACACTTTCTAAGACTAATGACACACCAAACTAACTCCCACTATACTCCCTCTATAAGGAACAAATTATGGCTAATTCCCCATTGGTGGAGAATAGATGAGGCAACTTGATGTCCCATCGGTGGGAACTTTAGATAAAAGGCCAGGCCAGTGGGACGTGTCTGGCAATGATACTCTGGCACCATAAAATAGCATACATAGAAAGTACATTAATCCCCAATAGACTTTCAATGTGCTGGCTTTACAACATAGTAATACTTTTTTAGCAACCTCTTGTGGCCAAAAGTGAATACTACAGTTCTGACAAATACATTACAGGGGACACTTTAGTCTAGATGGAACCTTTACAGAGATGAGCGAACCGGGTTTAGGGTTCGAGTCCATCCGAACCCGAACGTTCGGTATTTGATTAGCTGGGGCTGCTGAAGTTGGATAAAGCTCTTAGGTTGTCTGGAAAACATGGATACAGCCAATGACTATATCCATGATTTCCACATAGCCTTAGGGCTTTATTCAAGGTCAGCAGCCACCGCTAATCAAATGCCGATCGTTCGGGTTCGGATGGACTCGAACACGAACCCGGTGCAGAACAGGTAATGCCATCTGTGCTCCCCAGAGGACCCCTTTAATAGTCAGGCTAGAGGGATTAGATAGATTTAGATTGAGCAGTGCACAAATGTAATGCAATGATTCTAACTAGTCTAACAGGATTACTATTTATATAGCTGTCATATGAATATATATTTTCCAGTTTGCTTGCTAATTTTTTTTTTTTTTTTTGCTTGTTTCTCTATCTTATGTTTGGCATTAAACTGAACTTCAGAGTATTAGGCAGAATATATAACCAGGCACTGACATCTCAAAATAAAAACTGTCAATGCACTTGTGCCCAAATGATAATGTCCCTGGCAAGGTTACTCACTCAGCTAAGGGAAGGCTACCTGGAAAAGTGGGGTCAGAGAGTGCTTTGCATATCCTTCTTCTCAGAATTCCCAATGGAGTACCCCATTCACAGATCTTTATGTCATTTTCTTTAAGGATAAACAGTATCCTTTTGGTCCCTTTTTAATAAGATTTTTCAAGCACAGAAAATGTTGCACAGTGTGACAGTTCAGTCTAAAAGTATCTATAGAGTAACCAAGAGAATGTGACCTACCTAAGGTACCCATAACATCATCTATTGTTTTTACAATTATTTCATTTCAGCTACAGAGAAAAAGGCACATTGGGAATGACATAGTAGCTATTGTGTTTCAAGAAGACAACACCCCTTTTGTTCCAGACATGATTGCATCAAACTTTCTGCATGCGTATATTGTGGTGCAAGTGGAGAATCCAGAGACAGACTTCACAACTTATAAGGTATGGTACATGCATACACACACATGTACACGCTCTCATAGCTTTTATTGTACTATATATATATATATATATATATATATATATATATATATATACACATACACATTGGGAAAAATACCTATTTTATACAATGCGATTTTGCATTTTTTTTCCACCTACAAAGAATGAAGTCTTTTTTATCGTAGGTACACTTCAACTGTGAGAGACAGAATCTATAAAAAAAAGTGTATAGCATTTTGTTGCATGAAATAAGTATTTAATACAATAGAAAAAAAAAACAGCCTAATATTTGGTAGAGAAGGCTTTGTTTGCAATTACAGAACTTTGCACACACTGCAACAGGGATGGTGCTCCACTCCTCTATACAGATCTTTTCCAGATCTTTCAGGTTTCCGGGCTGTCGCTGAGCAACATTGAGTTTCAGCTTCCACCAATGATTTGATATTGCGTTAAAGTCTGAAAATTGGCTACCCCAGGACCTTAAAATGTATCTTATGGAGTCACTCCTAAGTTGCCTTGGCTGTGTGTTTTTAGTAATTGTAATGCTGGAACACCCAGCATCTTCAATGCTCTAACTGAGAGAAGCAGGATATATAGACCCATCTATCCTCCATTCAATAAAGTGCAGTTGTCCTGTCCCCTTTGCAGAAAGGCACCCCAAAAGTATGATGTTTTCACCTCCATGTTCACACAACAAGTGAAGTTGATACCAAAAAGTTCTATTTTGGTCTTATCTGACCACATGACCTTCTTTCGTGCCTCCTCTGGATAAACAAGATTGTAATTGGCAAACATGACATGGGCCTGGACATGTGCTTGTGTGACCTTGCTTGCCCTGCAGGATTTTATTCTATGGTGGCGTAGTGTGTTACTAATGCTCATATCTGAGACTGTTGTCCCAGCTCTTTTCAGTTCATTAACCAGATTAAGTAGTTCTTGGCTGATTCCTGACTTTTTCAGGATCATCCTTATTCCAAAAGGTAAAATCTTGCATGGAGCCCCAGACCAAGGAAGATTGATAGACATCTTGTGTTTCTTCCATGTTTTTTCTTAATTGGCATTGGCCATGGTGGATAGGTTGGAGTGTGACTACGTGTGTGGACAGGTGTTTTTTTTATATGGCTAATTAGTTTAAATGGGTGCAATTAATACAGTTAATGAGTGCAGAGTAGGAGGAGCTTCTTAATGAAAAACTAATAGTTCTGTGATAGCCAGAACTTTGTCTGGTTTGTAGGTGATGAATGACTTATTTCATGCAATAAAATGCTAAATATTTTCACATCTCTTGATAAAACCATCAGAGGCCGCTGCATACAAGGCAAAAAAATTGTGCTGGGGTAGATTATATTAGGCTACGTTCACACAAAGCAAAAGTGGCAGAATTCTCCGCTGCAGAATCCTGCCAGCCTCTGTGTCATAATGACAATCTATAGGAGGCTTGTGCAGCTCCTATCTCTGCGCTGAAGAATGAACATGTTCATTCTTCAGCGCCGAGAGAGGAGGTCCGTGAGCCTCCCATAGACTGTCATTATGACAGGGAGGCTGGCAGCATTCTCCACCGCAGAATTCCACCACTTTTGCTACATGTGAACATAGGCTTAAGCCTAATTTTTGCCAAATCCATATATTTTGTCGTGCCCCTCCCCGCCCAAAAGATAAGTGGAGCACAAAGCTTAAATAATTTCATTAATTAAAATTTTTGTGCAAGGGATTGCAATTTCTGTTGTGCAGGTGCTGATCAGCACCGGATTTATCAACTATTCATAACCTATCCTATAAATCAATTGTTTTCTTCTGAAAACCTGTTTAACCTCCTTCTCATCTGCTCCCTCTTGGGCTTGTAACCTAATGAGAAGGTGGGGCATTAGTAACGTGGAGGAATTGATAAATAATCTATTTGTACAACTGCAAACAGAGTAGAGGGGGGAGGCTCCTGCTGCAGCTAGTTGTCTTCCACCAGTGAAGAGGACAGGAGTGAGAAAATTGCTAATCTTCTGTGACCCACAGAGAAAATGTATTTATATACATAGAATTACAGAAGATTAAAGGGTTATTTCCATCTGGATATTTATAACATATCCACAGGACATGCCATTAATGTCCAATAGACACAGGTCTAACCTTTGGGACCTGCACCTGTCTTGAGATAACGCTGTTATTTTTCAGCAAGTCAAAAGAAGCCAGGCAGCCCTCAGACTACAGATGGGACCTATATTTATGGGACATTTATAGCATTTCCTATGGACTATGAATATACCCGAAATATCCAGATGGGAACACCTTTTTAAAAGAGGAAGAGCTCTTTAAATTTCTTGCATTTTCTGTGCTTGATGCCTGTCTGATCATATGAGATAATGCAGTTGATGTATTTAGTCCTATAGACAGTCCCAAGAACATGTGCAGTGACATAACATCTACTTATCAGCCACTGAAGGAGGATGACATTTTGACAAAATACAATGAACTCATTACATCTGATAAATGTATTACTGGAATTAACAAGTCAAAGACAGCTGTTTCGGCCATCGCCAGCTCATAACTGGGTATTATATGAAACCTGGAAAAACAGCTTTGCTTATCAGTGTACATTTTCTATCACTACAAATGCCAATTTAGAGGAAACACGGCCAAGCACTGACAGGAGGTGTGGGTGGTGGCACATAAGTTTTACAGCAATAAAACAATAAACCCGAGCTCACAAGAGGAAGCTGCTTAGATCTCCAGAAATGAATTTCTGGGGCGGCACTGTTATAATAGATTGCCAGTTTATATGAAGAGTTACAGAATGTGCTGTTTGGTGAGGCGTCCTTGGAAGAACAGATTGGCTTGTGTAGAGCTGTTAATTGTTTCCAAGAAGCAGCTGGCTTTAGCCAGACAATATTCTAGTGCAAATATTATTTGAGGACAGGAACTTCCCCCATTAGGATGGTTGCTAGGCAGAAACTCACACAGGCGTATTATAAAGATGGGGTTATTAGGTAGAATTGTTGCTTTATGAGGATAATGGAGAGGAGGTATCCCTGGCCAGAGCATAATGGTCTGCAAATTGGAAAACCATATGCCAGACTTAATTTTATTGACCTGATGATTTAAAAGATCACAAAATACTAAAATACCAGCTGTCCCTACATGAAAACACATGCAATACAAACAAATACATTACTGGATTCATGTCTTGGCATGGATTTTGTTCTCGTGTGTGTATTTTTGAGTAAATTAGGGGGAATTTTTTTTCCTTCTGAGGTGTTCAGATGTTACTTTAAGAAGTGTGTTTTCCAGTGTAGTGGGTATACTTTTTCCCAGCAGGCTTTATACTGTAGTGTCCATGCAGTATGGCTGCAAATGGTGTGAAGGTTCTTGTGTGGTGAGAAATCTTTCCTAAAATTTTAACTTATAGGTGACTATCACTACACATTGCTACCATACTGATTCTAAATAAAACACAGTATACACAGACAAATAGTATTGGTAGTGGTAGATACCAGTCCTGCACAGATCATTATGATTACAGTACAGTTATATCTAATTCCTCATGTTCCCTTTGTATCTGTATCCGGCCCAGTCTGCCATGGAGATTACTTCCAGCCAGTATGGCTCCTTGCATCTCCAGTCCACCCTCCACACAGACTTCTTATTCTGCTGTCCCTATCCTATGCCTGCTTCTGCCCCCACTGCCCTCAAAACTATAGTAAACTCCAATAGAACTGTGCCCAGATGATAATACAAGTGCTCCACAGTGGTATTAACACAGTAATAGTGTCCTGTCTGTGCCTCCATTTAGTTCTGATGTCAGCTTGTGTGTCTGCACCCAGCCATACTACTCCCAATACAATTAAACTACCCCTTTACAGTTACAGTGCGCACAGTATGTGTCTCCTTGGTATGCCCACACACAGTAGACGCCCCTCTTAGTACCTCCACACACAGTAAGTGCCCCACAAGTGCCCACACTCCTGTCTCCATGGCAAAAAAGTAGGTCTCCTCCAGCATATGGCAGTGCTGTAAATATCATAGTGCAAGTGGGCATGGGGATATTGGTAAAACACCTGTCTGTAGGCTACAAACTTGAAATGCTGTGGCCTTCAAAAGTGTATGGTGGGTGGGTGTTCTGTGCACCACTGTAGTATTGTATTGTGTGGGGATCCTAAAGACACCAATACAGTACATCCATTGGGTGCTCTGTGCTCCACTGTAGTATTGAATTGTATGGGGATCCTAAAGACACCAATCTCTGACATGGCAGCATTTACATCCACATTTACCTATATTAGTGACTTCATAATGATTCTAGTTACAGGTTTTTTACATTATACATTTGTGTTTTTTTACATGATATGCCATAAATGACTAAGAAGTGGGGATTATAAGACAAATGGAGAGTTGGCTGTGTATGTCTCTTTTCATTCTAGGCTATAAAATATGAAACAGATTCAGTAGCCTCCTTTTATACGTTGCCACAAGTGGTCACCTTGATTTACCAAATAGGCTCAGAGGACCCTTGTTTGTCTGAAATGTAGAAGTGGTAATGGATATCACATACTGTATATGTAGGAAAGCCATAGGGAGAAATCTATTAAGGGCTTAGCACCTATTTTTAGGTGAATAATTGGAATTTTCACCCCTTTTTGGTCTATTGTATTCTGATTTTGCAGCAGATTATTGTGGTCCTTGCCCCTGTCTATACCATTGACTGCAGTAAAAACACACAAAAATTTGCAGCAAAAAGAGCAGCTTGTTCATATTTCTGCACAGAAAAAAAAGCCATTAAAAGAAAAAAAAGAAGAAAGTCCTTCCTGCTGCTGTAATCTATGTGTATTTAAAATGACATAGGCATAGACAGTGTTTTAAAGGGGAACTCCAGATAAGAAAAACTTGTTTTGTATTAAAAGTACATTAAAAGTTATATAGATGTGTCTATACAATGTATTACCGTATCTGTGCGGTTCTGCCACACTGGTAGCTGATAGACATCCAGGAAGTGAAAAAATATGGCCTCTGTGCGGATCCACATTATCTCCTGCTCCCACTGCTCTCCTACCTTAGGAGACAAATCTTCCATGCCTCTCTCACATTGTGTGTGTTTGCTGAGATCAGGCTGATGATGCAGACAGGGGGCAGGGCGTGATGTCACAGGAGGCTTGGCTGGATCCCCTGAGTGATTCACTATCTCTGACTGGCCAGAAGCAGGTGTTGCACTAATTTCTCTAATTATGCAGAAGTGTGCCGTGAAATTAGGGCTGTGTTCACACATGTTGTAGTGTCATTGCAGTACTGCAGCGTATTCACAAAAATGATGCAGTAACACATGTAAATGATGCTAAATGGCAGAGAGGATCAGAGCCTTATTGTGGGGCTCAACTTCGAAGATAACAGATGCTTAATCATAATATGTGCGTGGAAATGAAAAGAAAAAAAAAATCAAAAAAAGTTCTTTACTTTATTCCATCCAATATCAGCGTTACAGGTAGAGAATACAGCGTGCTGTGTGGGGTTACAAGTAGAGAATACAGCATGCTATGAGGTGTTACAGGTAGAGAATACAGCGTGCTGTGTGGTGTTACAGGTAGAGAATACAGCGAGCTGTATGGTGTTACAGGTAGAGAATACAGCGTGCTGTGTGGTGTTACAGGTAGAGAACACAGCGTGCTATGAGGTGTTACAGGTAGTGAATACAGTGTGCTGTGTGGTGTTACAGGTAGAGAATACAGTGTGCTGTGTGGTGTTACAGGTAGAGAATACAGCGCGCTGTGTGGTGTTACAGGTAGAGAATACAGTGTGCTGTGCGGTGTTACAGGTAGAGAATACAGCGTGCTGTGCGGTGTTACAGGTAGAGAATACAGTGTGCTGTGTGGTGTTACAGGTAGAGAATACAGTGTGCTGTGTGGTGTTACAGGTAGAGAATACAGCGTGCTGTGTGGTGTTACAGGTAGAGAATACAGCGTGCTGTGTGGTGTTACAGGTAGAGAATACAGCGTGCTGTGCGGTGTTACAGGTAGAGAATACAGCATGCTGTGTGGTGTTACAGGTAGAGAATACAGCGTGCTGTGTGGTGTTACAGGTAGAGAATACAGTGTGCTGTGTGGTGTTACAGGTAGAGAATACAGCGTGCTGTGTGGTGTTACAGACAGAGAATACAGCGTGCTGTGTGGTGTTACAGGTAGAGAATACAGCGTGCTGTGTGGTGTTACAGGTAGAGAATACAGTGTGCTGTGTGGTGTTACAGGTAGAGAATACAGTGTGCTGTGTGGTGTTACATGTAGAGAATATAGTGTGCTGTGTGGTGTTACAGGTAGAGAAGACAGTGTGCTGTGTGGTGTTACAGGTAGAGAATACAGTGTGCTGTGTGGTGTTACATGTAGAGAATATAGTGTGCTGTGTGGGTGGGACAACAATGAAATTATAAAGTACTGCAAATAATTCAGTAACACAATGAAACTGCAATGTGTGAACACAGCCTAGATGTTCTGCAATAGATATGGGCGGGGAATAGGCAGGGTGGGGGACTGTGATGAACAGCTCAGGGAAAGCATTGCATTCTGGAACCTGTAGTACTGAGTACAACTGATAAACCAGGAAGTGCAGAAACACAAAACAGAACAAAACCCCCCAAAAGTAATGGATTTTTGGTAGTTTCAAAACTGGAATAGATAGGTAAGTAATGCTTTATGCTTTTGCAGAAGTTTCAATTTTTTTACCTCTACCTGGAGTTCTACTTTAAGACATCTAGTTAGCTAGTTAGCTGAGCCTTAAGAACACCAAAAGCTGCACATAACGGGAGGCCGTGCGCTTTAACCTTTCCATAATGACAGGGAGCTTTTCTGATAAAGTGAAATAGTTTAGGTCATACATTTAATGCAATAACAACAGGTTAAAATCAGTAATCATGTTGTGGACTGAGCGTCGACCAATACAAGAACAGTCATTTTACTGGAAGCATCGCTAATCTGTTTATGGATTGTGTAATTGACCCATATAAATCTCATTCTCTACTGGTATGACTAAAATATCATAGTGAAAGCACAGGTTGTGAGCTATAGTCATTGGCTCCATGTCTACACACACACACACACATATATATATATATATATATATATATATATATATATATATATATATATATATATATATATATATAAAGCTCTTGAGCTGTTAGTGGCTATAGAAATTGGTTCTCCACAATGCTAGATTCTGAAGTATCACTCATTTGCAGACAACAGCCATTCTTGATAAGCTGTATATTATAGTTAAAGAGAATCTGTCAGGTACAGAGCTGCAGACACAGGCGGATAGATGGTTGGGAGGTAAAACAAGTGATGCTTTTGTCTTTGTTGACAGCCATTTGCAAAGTTATAAAACTGCATTATTCCTCAGAAGTGCCACAGCTATCAGCTTGTAGTATTTGCTTTGGAGGCTGAAGTGCCACACCTATATGCAGCTCCATCTGGTAGGCACCTGACAAAGGGAATGTATCACCTAAATCTTTCACTGATTAGAATCAGATAATAAAACATGTTTTTTTTATTCCAATCTGTTTCTGTTTTTTTGTACATTGTTATGGGGGCTGCCATCTTGCCTGAGCTGTTTTTAATAGCATTTAGTTACACACTTTACAGCAAGACTCATGGATATAGACAACAATAGACAGACTCTGTCTCCTTGAGATGAATGTGAAACATTAATGAGCATGCTCTGTAACCTTTGCAGAAGTTATCCCCAGGGAGCTGCTATTGTCCCCTCTATCTACTTGTGTCACATTTTGCTGCAGTGCTGTGCGGATCCCTTAACAGCAGCCTCCTCTTATCACTGCAAAAACAAGAGGAAGTCTCAGCTTAGTTTTTGCCCCAGTACTGAGAATGAAAAGCTGCAAGATTTTATTTTATAATATTGATAGAAAAATGGAAAATTAGGAAGAGGTTACACTAAAATCCTGGAGGAATAAATGTTACGAGCATTGTTCCTAATCTTTGTCTTTTTTCTTTCCCCTTATCCAGGTCTCGGTAACTGCACGAGAAGATGTCCCGTCTTTTGGGCCCCCACTTCCAAATCCGCCAGTATTTCAGAAAGTAAGAAATGTAAATGTATACATGCTCTGCAGGGAGACATAAGGCACAGGGCATGAAAGCTATTTTTATCCTGATAAACAATCTCGTTGCTGTACGGTAACATTCATTTTATTCAACAACACCAGATGTGCAGAACAACATGAACTAAAACCTCCATTATAAATAACCCAGAATTAAGTGCCATGCTTATACAGGGCTCTACATTTTACTGCCAACAATTCAATATATCTGGTTATTTTGTATTTTACTTAAAAGGACACAAACAAAATACCCCGTGTTTTTGCTGTCCAGGGCATACACCAGCTGCTAAGTACTGGAAGGCTTTTTTTTTTATTTTAACTAGAAGTAATTTACAAATCTATAACATTTCTGACACCAGTTCATTTGAGATTTTTTTTATTATTATTATTTAGAGAGAGAAGACAATACTCTGCATGTGTTTTCTCTACAAACAAAGTGTATGAACCATGTGGGGCATTACAATTGCAATTATTTGACCTGGTTCTCACTGATTATTGTTTATGTTGATGTTTCTAGCGTATGTATTCTTGTGCATGTATCAAGCCTGGTCTGTAGCACCGTACACTCCAATACACATAGCCGTTCCTGTCCTGCTGAAATGGTCAGGTTTCGCTGACTTTGCTCCTATGGGTATTAACACCTTAAGGCTGGGTTCACACTACGTTTTTGCAAACCATTTTTTTCAACCGTGTTTTTGCAAAAAACGGATGGAAAAAAGGATGCAACTGTGCGCATCCGTTTTTCCATTGACTTCCATTATTAAAAAAAATGGATCAGTTTTCTTTTTTTTATAATTGAAGTCAATGGAAAAATGAATGCACACACTTGCATCATTTTTTCTATTCATTTTTCATCCGTTTTTTTGCAAAAAAAAGGGATGAAAAAAAAAACGGATTGCAAAAACGTAGTGTGAACCCAGCCTTAGTCTATGTTCACACAAAGTTTTTTTTAGCTCCGTTTAAAATGACGTCCGCTATTTTGAGGCTACAATAACAGATGTTATTTAGCAGCCTAGTCTCCCCTTAGTGCAATGACTGGTGTTTGTACATTATTTTAGTTTGGGTAACTAAATGGATTTTGGGTGTGTCTTAATTGAAAAGTCCATTGAATTTCATAGTAAAGACGGTGAAAGAACGGTGACAAAAGGAACACTGTGTGTGAACTACTAATAAAAAAACGTCCGCTGTTTACAAAAGACATCCGAAAATAATGATCATTTTCATTTTTTTGCCGTCCGCCCTTTATTCAATGCATTGTGTGCATTGGACGTCCGTCTTCCCATTGACTTCAATACATTGCCATTGCAGTCAGTTAGATCGCGGCAACAATGGCCGTTTTATTTTAAATATAAAAATCGTCCGCCTTTTTAATAATTTTGACTTTGTGTGAACATAGCCTTACTCTATTTTAGACTTGAATTCTGAAGTCTCTAAAAAGTTTGGACTCCTGCATAGTGATAAGTGTATAGAGCAGCAGGGATCTGTAAAACAACCTATGGCACACACAGGGAATAGAAGTGATCACCTAGTTCTGCACATTTATGGTTTATGGCTTATGTTCACAGTGTTCCTTTCCCTCCCAGATGTGCAGTCACTCATGTAATCCCTTGCAGCTGAGACACCTGCCACAGACAGCACCTAATAGTGACTCAGGGAGCCGAGCAGGCCATGACTCAATAAAATTAACTAATTTCTCCTCTCAGCCTATTTCTCTGTACTCAGCAGGGAGCAGACCCACGTTTGGAAAGAAAATGAGTGCCAGCTTTTGGCAGTCAAAATATTAGTCATGATTCTCCCTGAGCTGTCATAAATGCGTCAGCGTGTCAGCTACCAACCCTGTGAGTCCCTGCTGGTCACATAGAGATGAGAGAGAAGCAAGGAAATCTGAATACCAAATGTGTTCATTACGTCTCACACTTTCTGATTTCTCACCACTGAGCCCTGTTGGTAGAGTATGTATTGCAAAATTATTTATTAGGATCACATTGCGATTGTAATGGACAAAACTGTACTTGAGTCATGTTTAATACTGTATGGAGGCGGCTCAGCTTTAAAGGGAAATTATACTGCACCACCTAATACACAGTAGGAGTTTTACCTGCACTGCAGTTTTTTTTAGCTGCGAGACATGACCTGGCACTGGTAAAGATAAAGGTGCGAAAAAGTGACACCCATGAATTTACAGAACAGGAGTCTTCTTCCTTTTCCTCTGCCAACCACTGACTGCAGCAGTCACCCACCTCTTACACTGATGAAAGGAAATTCTTTGGAGGGTTGACATGTCAGAAAAGTGGGGAGCAGTGAGATCTGTGCACTATCCGGGCAACAGCTTCAGGGGCTCACGGCAAATGAGTTTAATTTTTTAAAGTATTAAGTACCCCAAGTCTATTATATATAAAAAAGAAAAAGAAAAAAAAAAAAGTATAGCTGAAATGCCCCTGTAAAAATAGTGGCCATTACAGGATAACTATACTATAACTATATTTCCTTAGGTGAAATACATTTTCAAGAAACTGGTCAATACAAAGTCACAGTTATATATAACCATATAACCAATTTGTTAGATCATTAACTAGTCCATATTTCTAATTTGTGAAATATAGCAGTTTACTATTGTAAGTAACTTCTTCAATAAAACAAATCTAGAGATTTATTGACTTTTCTATCTTTCCAGAATGCAGAGTTCCGTGAATTTTTACTGACCAAACTCATCAATGGTGAGCATGCTTGCTGCAAGTCTGACAAGTTTGCTAAGCTTGAGGTAAGTAAACACCATGTAAAATACATATATTATTACAAATAGTGGTTCTAAAGCAGTGCAGCTTCATAAATGATAACTATTTGCGTTACACATTTGAGAGTAAAGGGTTTGCATTTTGTTAATCTATTTTATATAGGATCGGACAAGAGCTGCTCTTTTAGACAATCTTCACGATGACCTTCATGTGCACACACAGGCTATGCTTGGCCTTGGTCCAGAGGAGGACAAGCTTGAGAATGGTGCTCATGGAGGCTTCCTGGAGTCTTTCAAAGTGAGTATAGATAGTGTACCCATGCAGAATAACCCACCTCAAGTCTTCTAGACTTTAGTGTTAAATAAGAAAACCAAACGGATTAATGTGGACTTTACTGTTATTATGCCCTCTTCTGGTTCTGGTTCTGCAAGGTTTTCCACTACATTTGGGAACATGGCTGGAGGATTCAAGAGCATTAAGGAGGCTTGATTCCTAAGATCAGTAATAAAGCCACCTTAAGCTGTTAACCTCTTCGTGCATGCCTAAAGATACTTGATGGGCTTCTCAAAGATGGATGGTATGAAAATGCTGATCCCAATAAGCAGAAGATGATACCACATAGTTACACCTATTTTTCCTTACCTTTCCTTGTAGTTCAGTATATCTCAAAAAGTATGTCATAAGAAGTCTATCTTATAAAGAAAAGAAAGCAAAAACATATTATTGGTTGGTAGATTAGGCAATATGTCTATGTATGGCCATCCAAAGGTTGTGATGTGAACCGCAGCCGGTGGAGGGTTTTGCTACCATGTTGTGAAGCTGTTTTTAATTTGATTAATAAGAATTTGGAATCCTTAAAGCGAATGTACCACTTCGCATACAGAATTTTTTTTTTAACTACCTGGTCAGTGCTGGTGGCACGGTCCATTTTTCAAACTGCCCAGGTTTCCCTGCCAGTTTCACAATCTTAAATTTGGCCTGCTCTATGCCCTGGTGCACTAATATCTCCTCTGGGTGACACGGCTCTGTATCAAATCTGGCTGCGTCACCAAGGGCTGAATTGCAGATCGCGAAGCCGGCGCATATGGAGGGAAAAATGGACCATGCCACCGGGATTTACACACTGGCACCGAGCAGGTAATATAAAAAAAATTCCAGCAAGCAAAGTGGTACATTTGCTTTACCTAAACTCAAGGAAAGGTAAGGGTGGACACATCTGTATGTTTATGTAGTCTGTTTGGTATATTACTATATTATATTATAGTATTGTACTATATATTACTATGTGTAGTGCTATTTTTTGCTTTCTGAATAGTTTTGCTCTGGACTGGCATACATAGCCCAAGCATGTATTACTTGAATGGACACATGCAATTCCGATTCCGGCATGTAAATGCATTTCTAATTACCAGTTACCTTTCGATGACCACAGTTCCACAAAAGAGGGAAATATTTCCCATTAAACATGCAGGCATATATATTTATATATAGTGCTTTCAATAATTGACATACCATGACCAGATGGCATGTACGAATCCCGGGATAGCTGCCAGATCTGACATTTAAAGTGGATGGAGACAGCTGCAGAATGGTTAATTAAAGAGTGCCGCTCTGATGTTAGCAGCAGTTAAACTTCAATACGCAGTCTCTGGGTTTGATCAGCAGTTAAACCCCTGGTAGCTGTGCCACTTTGGAAGATAATAGCTGGCATGGTCGTCTGGTGAGATGTTTGACTTGTAATAACATACTAGATGCTCTATAATTGCTTTGGAGTGCAGAACGCCTTGCAAGGCCACTTTCAATTAAATTCTCATTTGAGAAAAATTGGGTGTTGCGTCTCAGTATGTTGTTCACTAAACTAAAAAATGTGCCCTTTGCATTGGTAATAAGTAATGTGAATAATTTAATATATATAGCACTCCATTACTTTGCCTGACTGCGTAATATGCAGTAGGGAGTTATGATGTTAAAGGGGTTTCCACCTATAGCTCTAGTGACGTCATGGGATATTAAATGTTTAATTGGTGGGTTTCGACTATTCAGATGCCAAAAATCACAAGAACGGGGAACCTCAAAAAGGGTAGTTGGTTGAACATGCGCAGTCTGTCAGCATTCTTTTTGATAAAAGATATAAAAGCAGACATAAGTCTTGTCTGTTTAAGTAAATTCTATCGAGAAGAACATCTGTGGCCTCCACTCTGTTCTTGGTCATTGGACAGGTTGGTCCTTTGACTGATCCTTTGCTGCCTGTATCCTGTGTTTCGGCTATTCTGCACAAGACCTATATTTACTCTAGGCATATATATATATATATATATATATATATATATATATAGTTACCCAATAACATAAGTCTCATATTTTCTGCCTGACAAAGTTCAATATGAAAGACCTAGAATTTTCTAACATCATATAAATAGAAAATAAAAAATCACATTACCCTATAGCTAGTACATCGGCTGCTTATTGTCTTTAAATGGATTTAATATTGGTAGAGTGCAAACCAGTGCTGTCTCTGTCATGGTGTGACATTTTCTCCAGAACCCTATTATCCGTATAGAACCATGTAAAATCTTAAAAGTCAGTCAGAAAATATGCATGAAAGATATGGTTTCTAGAGTCACCGTGAAAAATGTAACAGATAACACATCAATTGAGCAAAGGATATAAATGTATCAGATATTTGAGAAGGGCACGTTCTGCTGGCAATATATGTTGAGATTAGAAATGTGCAAGCATCAAAATACCCAAATGCTCATTACTCAAAATTTGAGTGTTTGACTTGAGTAGCGAGCGCCATTGAACACATTGGAAGACTTGAGTATTTATCCAGATGCACCTGGAGGGTACCTGGTTAATCTGAAAGTGACAGTCTGGCACCCAGGGGGGTACATTAACCCCCTGAGGGCCTGACTTTCTCTGTTGGTGGCGAGGGGAGCGGGGGAAGGATACTTACTGTTCCAGTCTCTATCTGCCTTCACTTTTGCTGCTCAGCCTCAACTGATTGGCTGCGCTGCGAGACAGATAGAAGACCGCTCTAGTAAGCATACTTTCCCTGCTCCCTCTCTCCCCATGTGGTTCAAAGTGTAACAATCAGACTTTCCAGATCAGTGGAGAAATCCTCTGCGAATCCAGAAGGTCGGGTATCCATGGATATGACAACACAGCTATAACGGAGTCGCCTTATTTCGTCTCCATATCAGTGGAGACTCAAACTCTCTGCTGATCCAGAAGGCCCGATCATGACAGGTATACTTTATCAGACTGTGGAAATGCATCAGGCAGACGGCTCACCAGCCTTTCAACAAGCTTTTTGTTAACAAGCACCTGCACAGCATGCAGTACTGGCTCGTATGTTGAATACTTTCAAGTTGCCCAATACTCGAGTGAATATATACTATACTATACTATAATTGCTAAAGCATGTTTGCTCATCTGTAGTGGGGATTAATCTACATGCAGTAAACAATGCTGCTTATCTGATAGCAAACATTCTTCATGGCCATATGGCTGGCACATAAAGTCTATTTGTTTTCTCTGTTTTTTCTTTGTTTAAGAGAGCAATCCGGGTGCGCAGTCATTCCATGGAAACTATGGTGGGAAGTCAGAAAAAGCACCAATCTGGGGGCATATCGGGAAGCCTTAGTGGAGGAATTGTGCACACAACTGCTGAACTCACCAAAACCACATTCTCTGTAAGCATTGCCAATGTTTACTGGTGTTTTTTTTATATTACGTGTATATTGTCTAACAGAAAACAATGCGGTCTCTACAGTTTTTTTTCAATATAACATAACATTGGAATATACATAGATACTAAACAAGTTTGATAAAGTGACAACTGACCATAAAGCAGTATCCCGCTATTGGTCTATCGTAGATGGTATAGCCATCCTGCCTATAAGCTCTAAGCGGTGCAATCTGGAAATATTAATTGTAATTCCAAACCTTTTACTCAGATATTGGGCTTTTTACAGTCGCTCACTTTTTTTTTCATATTCCTTACCAAAAAGCACAGCTTAGTGATAACTCTGGCTATGGCTTCAATACAGTCTTAGTTTAATTTAAGAAGCTAATTTTTGCATTCAGCTTCTTAGACTGTTTAAAGAAAAAAATCAATAATATTTTGCAAGGAAATGCTCTTGAGTTGTATGCAGATATGTCTCCATGGTTACAGACTACAAAGCGGCAATGTGTAGTCTGATCACGCTGTCATGAGTTACTCCCCTTCATCTAATGAAAGAGAGCTACTCAAAATTGCAGGATGACACCTCATAAAGGGTTTATGTGCAGTTAGTGAACATGGAGACACATTCACAAGTATCAGCCTTCAACATGATTGGCAGTGCACTGCTCAGTTTTCTTGGCACACTCAATTGAATGGAATATACCTACAGAAACAGGGATATCTATCTATCACCAGCCTCCCTGCTCCCATATGATGCAAAACCAGGCCTGGTGAATATTTAGAGAGCAGTGATGCATACGGTGTATGACATATATTTTGTGATGCATACAGTGCCCAGTTGGCATGATGTAACCCCATTGGCTCATGATGTCAGGAGCTATTTCCCTAAGTCCATCTAAGAGCTGCATATAACAAATAAAACAATAGGATAAATTTGACCAAAACTATTAGCAAAGGTGCACCAGTTTTAATTTGAGATGTATCGGAGCAATAAAAAAAAATATTTGCTGTATTGTTTTGTGTCACTTTTTTTACAGCCCCCTGCAGTAGTAACAAAGACACAGTCCAAGAGCCCAATAAAAAGGAGATCTGGCCTCTTCCCTCGATTGCACACGGGAGCTGAAACACCATCTGAAAGTCGGGCTCGAAGGTAAATCTTTCAAAAAATGTTTAAATGTATTATTTTAAGACCTATGTTACAATACATGTATCAATATATGCCGGCTTTGTATGTATTCAATATAGGATTATAGGGAATTTGTTACTTGAAAAATAGGTCGTCCTTGGATCCTAGCCTCCAAAAAACACTTGTTATTGCCAATGTAAAGAGTCAAGGAAATTAAAGGAGAATTTTTTTTTAAAGCATTGTATTCACTTCCTGGATAAAATGGTGATGTCTCGACCCGACTCCCAGAGCTGTGCTGGGTGTGGCTGCTGGAGAGGATGATGGCAGGGGGATGCTCAGTGTCCCTCCAGTGCCCTGTGTCCCTCAGTGTCCCCCCTGCCATCATCCTCTCCAGCAGCCACAGCCTGCACAGCTCTGGGAGTCTGGTCGTGACATCACCATGTTATCCAGGAAGTGACATCACTATTTTATCCAGGAAGTGAAGCCTTGATGCAGTAGTAAGTGCAGGGAAAAAGGCACTTTATAAGCATTTCCCATAATAAGTGTATATTGTTGATTCATATAATTTTTTTTTGGGGGGGGGCAATACAATACAATAAATAAATAAAATTTCTCCTTTAAGTGCCCCTGGCTTCAACACCTCTCACTGTTCTGTTTTACCACCCTCTTCGCAACTGTATAGAGAGGGGTGCTGGTTGGCTAAATGAGAGGAAATAGCTGTATGTCTAATGGAATTATCTCTCCTTGAAGAGGCTGCCAAGCTGGTCTACAGATTGGATTGGAGATTCTAGTTTGGTTCATCCTTAAATCCTTAGTTACTGTATGTTTCAGGTCTCTTAACCAGATCAAGCATTTATTTACTGGGAAGCTACCTCCATTAGGTGGCATTAGAGACAAGAGAGACAGCTTTTCTCTTCTTTTAGGATTTTATTGATTTGCATACATTTACCCTGGGGGTCATTGGTTGGCCTATGAAATTCCTGGTGCCAGATTGCCAACCTCTCTAAGGAGGCACATTAGACCTCCCCAACACCACCACCACCTTGCCCCTCCAGATCCTTCTATTGATAATATCAAACAAAATACTATAATATCCTGAGTAATCTTCCAGATGTCTGATCCTTTGTATACACTAAGCATTGCTCTTTTCTTTGTTATGGAATATTACATTTATAAATGTCAATGTGAGAGGTTCAGTTCCTTTTACTTATTTTAATTACACATTCTGTGTCTATCCTTCTTTCCTCACTGACAGGAACATCACCAAAGTGTTTCTAAGGCTACTAACTTACCAACCTATAGCAACTTTCCTCAAAACCAACAGTTTTTTGGAGGGTAGAGGAGTTCTTGCAACTGGCATCTGGGATCTAACGTTTATCACCTACCCAGTGGAAAATAAAACAGTTACTTATGCCCCCCTCCCATATTTTTCAGAGAAACAAAATTGTTTTCAAATTAACTGGTGTCAGAAATTTACACAGATTAGTGAAACACAGTACTTCTGTTTATAAATCAGCTGCTGTATGTCCGTCCTACAGGAACTGTTATTAGAAACAGTGCTCTCTGCTGCTACCTTTGTCACTAACAGAAACTGTCCAAAGCTGTAAAGGTTTTCTATGGGGATTTGCTACAGCTCTGGACAGTTCTTGTCATGGACAGAGGTGGAAGCAGAGAGCACTGTGTCTGACTGTAGAGAATACTCCACTTCGTGCTAGGCATACAGCAGCTGATAAGTACTGTAAGGTTTGAGATTTGTAAACAGAAAAAGTTTACAAATCTGTATAACTTTCTGACACCAGTTCATTTAATCCCCACCCCCTTTAAGCCCTCTTAGCTATTTAGCAGACTGAGCAGGGTCATGCGATACATTGCTGTTAGTAAACCATATTCTCTCCATCTAGGAGACAAGAGGGAAGATGTGCATGTTCTGGTCTCCAGTTTAATGTTTTAGGGTGCTACATGTTTGTGTTGTGGCGGGTGCAACATGCTCTAGTTCAGCTCTGAAAGGCAATACACAGATACCATAATTCAATCACAATGAGTACCCCGTTATTTGAGAACATTTTCTTAGAAAAAAAACAACAACTAAAAGATAGATAAACGAATCAAAGGGCTCATCTAGTACAAAGCTGATGACCTTTCTGACCATGGCTTTCTGAATCCAAATGACCATGTGTGTGTGAACACTGGCCGCCTGTTACCAAGCAATTACTGCAGATGAAATGGAAGGGTTGATCTGTTTTCTCCCTGCTAAGAGCTGCGCACATTTATATTATGTGAGAAAAATATATTTTAAATCTTCTATCAAAAAGGTTAAGTCTCAGTAGCAATCAGCTGCCTACAGAGAGTTATTTACCTGAAGAAAGTGAACTTTCCAAATGATAGAGACAGAAGTGAGGATGACTCATGGCATGATGGGATGGAGCTGTGAGCAATGAGGAGATTACTAATGATAGTACAAGTCACAGGGGCCACATAAAACCTAGAGAAAACAACATATGTTCCTATGGCCAACTTCTTCCCTTCTTTCTTCCACAACTTTTAGGGCCCTATTCCACCGGACGATTATCGTTCAGATTATCGTTAAATCGTTTGAATCTAAACGATAATCGTTCGGTTGAAATGCAGTTAACGATTAACGACTGAACGAGAAATCGTTGATCGCTTTATAAGACCTGGACCTATTTTAATCGTTGCTCGTTCGCAAAATGTTTGCAAATCGTTCGCATGGAATAAGACATCGTTCGGTCGTTCGCAATAGATACGAACGCAATAGCGAATAAATAGCGAAGGAATACTATCGCAATTACGATCATAAGTAACGATTATCGTTCCATGGAAATGACTGAACGTTTTCAGGTCTTTCGCAATAGCGGTCGTTTGAGATCGTTAACAATTATGCAAACGATAATCGTCCGGTGGAATAGGGCCCTTACTTCTTGTTCTTACATTATTTTACATTGTGTCAAAGGGTTTTTGCCACCATAGAAATTTCTCGTATATCTACAGAATAGGGATTGAGTATGATCACGGAGGTCCATCCTTGGAACACCCTGCAATCTGGAGGACGGGATTCCTGAAGCTCCCCTCTGAATGGAACCGCATGCTAGACTGCCACACTATAGATTGTCTATGGGTGTGTTAAACATAGTGGCATACAGTGTTTGACTATCTTCATCACTCCCCTAGTTGAGTATGCACATAGTAACTTCTTTCAGGCAGGAGCTCTGGAGTTGTGTTGAGATCATGATGAGCCCAGTGGTCTGACATTCCACCCACCTCCCCTTATAATCATACTTTTATTCCCTTTTTTTTTTTTTAATGAACCCTTTTAAGGCTTAAAGGGAAATTCCCAGCTCAACTACAATAGTTAATCTTGTAGGGCTCGTCAATGTAAATATTTATGCAAATAAATTATCCTGATATGCTGCAGATATAGACAGACAGATATTCTACAGTATATATATATACACACAGTGATGCCTTAGATTACGAGCATAATTCGTTTCAGGACCGTGCTTGTAATCCAAATTACTCTTAAAACAAAGCAAATTTTCCCATAAGAAATCATTGAAATGCAGACAATTGGTTCCACACTAAAAATAATTTTATATTCTTTATAACTTGTAAAACAAATATTATAAGTTACTGTACAGTAATGGAGAGGATGGGAAACACAAGGGCTGACAGAGACTGCAGGGAGCATGAAGGAATGAGGAGGGCAGATGTGGGCAAGTAAATGCAGAGCACTCTCTTTCCGGGGAGATAGGGGTTACAGCTATGAAGATATTATCTCCACAGTCCTGTCCCCTGATGTAAGCCCCAGCCTGAAGTGGATCTGCCATGATTTGGAAGGTGAGGAGGACTTAATGGATCAGAGTACAGGACTGTAGACCCCGCTATGCAGACTATGTCCCTCCTCCACTCCGCCTCCCACCCAGTACAGGGAGCTCTTAAACCAAAGCAATGCTCCTACAATTTTGAAAAACTGTGAGCTCTTCTTGCAAAACGCTCTCAATCCAAGTTACTCTTAAACCAAGGTACCATGGTGTGTGTGTGTCTATTTATATATATATATATATTGTAGGGATCTTCCCGGGGGAATGGTGTGTTAGGACACAGTTCAGGCAGCAAACTTGGACTTAAAAACCGCTTTGGTGTTTAATTGTAGCATAAACGGTCCAGCAACATAAATACAGCAACACCGTGCATTGATAATAACACAAAACAAAAAAGGTCTTGCCCGTCTGGGCACTTACTAACACAGGTCACCTGTCACTTCCATAGGCGGTATCGTGGAGTGTGAATAGGCCCCAGCAGTGATAGAACTCCTTGCTCCCAGGAAACACAGCATGCAGGCTGTTCACCCTGGCTGAGAGCAATTCCCTCTAGCTCTGTGGAGCTTTTACCTGCTGCAGGCTTAACAAGGCACACCTGCCTGCAACACCCGAACTGGACCGGGGGAGGGGAATGGCAGGTCCCACTACCAACCTACCCACCATTCCAGTAAATCCAGGCCCGGAACATGGAAAAAACCCTCAGCAGCATAACACTGCTGAGTGACAGATCTCACCTGGATTCACCACCTCACCATATGCCTTAGCCTGGGTGAGATGTACCTCCCCTCAAATACTTCTCCAGTGACATGTCTACATATCCCCCCCCTCTTTTTCAGACCGGAGGGCTGAGCATTCTGTCCCCACAGACAGTGTACCCTTGATAGGGCATCAGCATTTGCCTGTAACTTTCCTGGCCTGTGTTCCACCGTGAAATTAAAGTTTTGGAGGGACAGAAACCATCTAGTTACCCTCGCATTTTTCTCCTTGTTAACCTTCATCCATGTTAGGGGGGCATGGTCGGTCACTAGCTTAAATTTTCTGCCTAGCAGGTAGTACCTCAGGGACTCTAGGGCCCATTTCACTGCCAGACACTCTCGCTCAACAATGGCGTAGTTTTTCTCGGCCGGGGATAGCTTCCTGCTTAAGTACATCACCGGGTGTTCCTCGCCATTCACGACCTGTGAGAGGACGGCACCTAACCCTGTGTTGGAGGCATCTGTCTGGACCAGAAATTCTTGCCTAAAGTCAGGGGTAACTAGTACCGGTTGTTGACACAAGGCAGATTTAAGGCTTTGAAAAGCCTTCTCGGCCTCTGGAGTCCATGTCACCATTGCGGACTTTGCACCCTTTGTCAGGTCAGTTAGCGGGGCTGTAACTGTGGCAAAGTTTGGCACGAACCTACGGTAATAGCCCGTAATACCCAGGAAAGCTCTGACCTGTTTCTTTGTGAGGGGTTTGGGCCAATTCTGTATTGCCTCAATTTTATTCAGTTGTGGTTTCACTAACCCCCTCCCAATAATGTATCCCAGGTATTTGGCCTCCTCTAAGGCTAGTGCACACTTCTCTGCATTGATGGTTAACCCCGCATCACTTATGGCATCTAATACCGCCTGGACCTTACAAAGGTGACTTTCCCAATCAGGGCTAAAAATGACCACATCATCGAGGTAGGCAGCGGAGTAATCACGATGTGATCGCAGCATCAAGTCCATCAACCTCTGAAAAGTGGCTGGGGCTCCATGTAACCCGAATGGCATCACTACGTATTGGAAGAGCCCATCAGGGGTGGAGAATGCAGTCTTCTCTCTAGCCTCAGGAGTGAGTGGGATCTGCCAGTAGCCCTTAGTGAGATCGAGGGTAGTTATGTACCTGGCATTACCCATCCTTTCGATCAACTCATCTACCCTGGGCATGGGGTAGGCATCGAACTTGGAGATCTCATTTAACTTTCTAAAATCATTACAGAACCTCCAAGTTCCATTGGGCTTTGGGATTAACACGATCGGGCTGGACCACTCGCTCTGGGACACCTCAATGACTCCTAGGTCAAGCATACGTTTTACCTCAGAGGATACCGCCTCCCTCCGTGCTTCTGGTATTCTATAGGGCTTAAGGTTTACTCTGCTTCTAGGCTCAGTTTCAATATGATGACTAATGAGATGCGTACGCCCTGGGAGGTCAGAAAACTTGTCTTTATTTTTCTGCAGGAATTCCTTAGCTTCCTGCTTCTGGGACACTGATAGAGTGTCCCCAATCCTGACCGGAGGGATTGGTGGTGACAGATGACCAACAGGCTTTGTCACCACCAAGGATTCCCTGTCTTTCCAGGGCTTGATCAAGTTTATGTGATAAACTTGGAAAGGCTTCCTTCTACCTGGTTGGTGTACCCTGTAGTTGACCTCACTGATCTTCTCTACAATTTCATAGGGACCCTGCCACTTTGCTAAGAATTTGCTTTCTACTGTGGGAACAAGTATGAGTACCCGGTCACCAGGGCTAAATGTCCTGATTCTCGCAGAACGATTGTAAATTCTACTTTGGCCCTCTTGCGCCCTCTGGAGGTGTTCCCTTACTAGGGGCATTACAGTGGCTATACGGTCCTGCATTTGTGCTACATGCTCTATAACACTCTTGTATGGGGTGGCCTCACTTTCCCATGTCTCTTTCGCTATATCCAACAAACCCCTAGGGTGACGACCATAGACTAATTCGAAGGGAGAGAACCCTGTGGATGATTGGGGCACTTCCCTAATAGCAAACATTAGGTAAGGTAGTAAGTGATCCCAATCCCGACCATCTTTTTCCACTACTTTCTTTAACATATGTTTCAGGGTTTTATTAAACCTCTCCACTAACCCGTCCGTCTGTGGGTGATATACCGAGGTACGAAGGTGTGAGATTTTAAACAGTTTGCACAGGTCCTTCATTACCTTTGACATAAACGGAGTACCTTGGTCGGTCAAGATTTCTTTGGGGATCCCCACTCTGGAAAACATATAAAAACAACTCACGGGCAATTGTTTTAGAGGCAGTGTTTCTTAGGGGTACAGCCTCAGGATAGCGGGTTGCGTAGTCTAAGACCACCAAAATGTACTGGTGTCCCCTTGCCGACTTTACAATGGGACCCACCAAGTCCATTGCAATGCGGTCAAAAGGTACCTCTATGATGGGGAGCGAAACCAACGGGCTGCGGAAATGCGCCACTGGGGCGCTAAGCTGACAAGTGGGGCACGACTCACAGTATTTTTTTATGTCAGCATAAATCGCAGGCCAATAAAATCTCTGGAGGACTCTCTCCTGCATTTTATCTGTCCCCAAGTGGCCCCCAAGGACATGATTATGGGCCATGTCGAGTACCTGACGCCGGTACGACTTAGGCACCAGAAGCTGTTCCACAACCTCATCATTAATCTTAGTGACTCTATAGTAGAGATCATTAGTCACAGAAAAATGTGGAAACTTTTTCTCAGCTTCTGGTTCCTGAGGTACCCCATTCATAACAGTAGCCTGCTCTCTCGCATTTTTGAGAGTGGGGTCCTGTAATTGTGCAGTACCAAAATTATCCCTAGACACCTCTAAGTCGGGAACATTCTGGTCAGTGGGAGGAGCCTCTTCCTCACCAGCCAGGACCTGCAAAGGAAAAGCATTTTCATCCTGTACATTTTTATCATTTACCATAGGTAATGCAATAGACTTTGGGGTATCCTCACTCCTTTCAGGGGATTGTTGTTTTCCCCATAGAGCCCAGAACAATGGAAAATCACGCCCCAATATCACATTATGCATAAGGTTTTTAACCACACCCACTTCATACTGTACAGCGCCTAGTTCAGTCCCGACATTAGCCAGTACGATAGGGTAAACCTTTGTATCACCATGTATGCATACCACACTCATATGTCTTTTTGGCACAAAGTCCCCAGTCACCAGGCTGGCATGCACCAAGGTGACAAGGCTTCCTGAGTCCAGCAACGCCTTAACAGTTATTGACAGTAATGTGGCAGACTTGTGGTTCAGTCTCTAGTCCAGTGACCGCAACAAGAGACGGTTCTCCAAATAGCGACTGACGCCGGCTAGCGTCACACTCCATGGGCTCAGAGGTAAGAGGGCAATGGGCAGACACATGTCACGTCTCATGGCATCTCCAGCACTGGATCGGGCCTGGTCTCCTTGGCAGGGAGTCCTTTTTAGGGCCACTTAGCCACCGGGGACCACCACCAGTCTTTTGCCCCTGAGTTACCTCCTGAGCGCTCTTCCCTCTATCGGCACTCCTTTACACTCCCCCAATAGATGGAAGTCTCTTACCAGATGATGGCACAGATCTGGCACTCCGGGGAGGTGGCGGTACTGCAGGAACATCACGGAGGTAGTCCTCGGTCGCCTGGAACCTCTCCACAAGGCTGACGAGTTCGTTGGCACTCCTAGGGTCGCCTTGTCCCACCCAGCATTGTAGATCAGCAGGAAGGGCACGGAGGTAGCGATCCATCACGACCCTCTCTAGGATCTGGGCAGGAGTAGAGGTGTCTGGCTCCAACCACTTTCTTGCCAAATGGATCAGGTCGTACATCTGGGACCTCGCTGACTTGTCCAGACTGTAGCTCCAGTTGCGGACCCTCCGGGCACGGACAGCAGCAGTAACTCCTAGTCGGGCGAGTATCTCTGCTTTTAGCCGAGGATAGTCTTTGACCTCTTGCTCACTGAGGTCATAATAGGCCTTTTGAGGTTGGCCTGTTAAATAAGGCGCAATCACTTCTGCCCACTCAGTGGAGGGTAGCTTCTCTCGCTCAGCCACCCGCTCAAAGACAGTTAAGTAGGCCTCAATATCATCATCAGCAGTCATCTTTTGCAGCGCACGCTGCACGGCTCTTCTCACAGACAAAGTCTCTGGCGCGGCTGCGGCCACCAGCTGGGGATTAGCACCTGCAGACGCCTCCTGCTTTGCTATCAGGTGCTCAATAAGTCTCTGTTGTGCAGCCATTGTCTGTTCATGGCGCAGGTTAGCGTCTGTCAGAGCTTGTTGTTGTTGCAAACTCACTTGCATTAACTGCTTCATCATCTCCTCCATGTTGCTTGACTGTTTTTGGAGTGAAGCAGCAGCCTTCACCCAGGACATAAGCAGCTGTAGCCAAGTTGATGCACACCGTTGCCCCTAGCAACCGTTTTGCCCGCTCCGCAGCACCAATTGTAGGGATCTTCCCGGGGGAATGGTGTGTTTGGACACAGTTCAGGCAGCAAACTTGGACTTAAAAACCGCTTTGGTGTTTATTTGTAGCATAAACGGTCCAGCAACATAAATACAGCAACACCGTGCATTGATAATAACACAAAACAAAAAAGGTCTTGCCCGTCTGGGCACTTACTAACACAGGTCACCTAACTGTCACTTCCATAGGCGGTATCGTGGAGTGTGAATAGGCCCCAGCAGTGATAGAACTCCTTGCTCCCAGGAAACACAGCATGCAGGCTGTTCACCCTGGCTGAGAGCAATTCCCTCTAGCTCTGTGGAGCTTTTACCTGCTGCAGGCTTAACAAGGCACACCTGCCTGCAACACCCGAACTGGATCGGGGGAGGGGAATGGCAGGTCCCACTACCAACCTACCCACCATTCCAGTAAATCCAGGCCCGGAACATGGAAAAAACCCTCAGCAGCATAACACTGCTGAGTGACAGATCTCACCTGGATTCACCACCTCACCATATGCCTTAGCCTGGGTGAGATGTACCTCCCCTCAAATACTTCTCCAGTGACATGTTTACAATATATATATATATATATATATATATATATATATATATATATATATATAATGAAGTTTTAGTCTCACCATGGGCAGCAACATATATAGAACATAAAATGTATATTTAAATGGAACACCCCTTTAACATAACACCATTTGTTTAAGTAAAGTTTACGTTTTCTATATTCCTCCTGAGTTTTAATGTAAACATTTGGCCTGACGCTTTATTATATGTGCTGCATGTACCTGTAGTAAGCATTACATTTCTTATCGACAGTGACAGCATGTCTGCCGCTCAGAAAACTCCAGATTGTGGCCATTCATCACAGGATGTAAAATCTGAAACCTCATCCAATCCTAGTTCCCCAGAGATATGTCCCAACAAAGAAAGGTAAGAACAAAACTGTAATAATGCTGATATGCATGGTTAAGGAACAATCATTAGTAAGTAACAAGTAATCATTAGTATGTGTTATATAGGAAGTAATGATACATTGTATCATTATAAGATACAACCCCCCCACCAAAGACTTATATGTTCTTCTAGGTAGATAGGTGTAGCTCCCTGCTAACAGGTTTCCTTTCCAATAGCCGTACTATGTGTACATGAAACATTGCAGAACATGTTAGTATGTCATTGAAGGGGGGGGGGGGGGGAGTGATATCAGGACAGAATTACTTATTTTGTTCTTGTTTAGATACACAGTTACACATTTATAAGCAATGGTATTCGGAATTCTCTATCATGTCCTATCTTTTCTCATATATCATGCTGTTTAATATAATTCTTCTTTGCAATGTATTTCAACTGCTTTGTAACTACCTCTGGCTAAATCCTGGAAGTGATCTACAAGAACATGTTTCCTATTCCTCTGGGAAATATCCTTTGCTGATGTACAAGACTGAACAGTTGTATTTATAATAAAATAGGAAAATCTCCTGGAGAGAAACACATTCCTACACTGTTCAGGTACTAAGGTATATGGGCAATGGACTATAACCACTGATGTAATCTTATGGGCAAGAATGGATCTGTGCCAAGAAAACAAGCAGACGTGTCTGTCTAATACCTAGTAACTCTAGTAGAAGATCCATTAGATGGTATTATATAGTTCAGTGGAACATATGCCCACTTCCATCAGTCTCTTTTTGTAAGAAGAATAACAACCCCAAAATAATGTTTGTAGAATGTGCCCCCAGTTGAAATAAATGGGTTTTCAATCTCGTACATTGATGTGATGGGTCTTCTAGAAGGGGACATACTTTGTAGCCACTCTCTGCTACAATTGGGGAACTTTCCTCTATTAAAGGGGAATGATAAGGAAGTAGTATTATTTCCATTACTTATCAGCTGTTGTATGCCCTGCAAGAAGTGGGGTGTTCTTTCCACTCTGACATGTTGCTCTCTGCTGCCATTTCTGTCTGTGACAGGAATTGTCCACAGCAGGAGAGGTTTTCTATGGGATTTGCTACTGCTTTAGACAGTTCCTGTCACGGACAGAGGTGGCAGCAGAAAGCACTGTGTCAGACTGGGAAGAATACACCACTTCCTACATGACATACAGTAGCTGACTTTTTAATTTTCTTATTTATTAGAAGTCATGTACAAATCTGTATCACCTAGCACAAGTTGATTTAAAAACATTTTGTTTTCTATGGAGTAATCTTTAACTCCCCCATCCCTCATATGGAAGATGGGTTTACTAAACCATTCACAAGTTATTCGCCTAATCTCTATATATATGGTAATGCAGCATATTCCATTTTAAACAGCATAAGAATATTTAGTTAGTAACGTCATGGCATTAATCTAGAAATGATCAACGGCATTAAAAGGAAATGGGAAATTTTACTTTATACAACCTTTCCTTATCCTTTTCTTTCCTTTTTAGACCGTACATTAAACTCAAAGAGAACGGGCGATCCAACATCTCTCGATCTTCATCCAGTACAAGCAGTTTCAGCAGCACGGCTGGAGAGAGTGAGGCCATGGAGGAATACGAGAGTGTGGTGTGTATGTTACACATGTCCTAAAGCAGTGGTGAATGCATTGTGAGCAGATCAAAATACTTCAGAAAATCCAATATTACAACCAAAACAATCCTTTTTGTGATCATATTGTATGGTTGTGGGAAAACAGTATGTTTTGTTAGACAGAGTCCCTGAAGTGGAGTTAAGAACAAAATCTTCTCAGGAAAAAAAAAATCACCATTAGATAGGAGTAGGTATGCAATGTACCATATACTACTGCTTCATTCCCATTCACTTTAAAACCCCTGGCAAAAAGTATGGAATCACCAGTCTTGGATGAGCACTCATTCAGACATTTCATGCTGTAAAACAAACTCAGATCAAAAACATGATACAATATTAAGGTCATTCCAAAGTGCAACTTGTTGGCTTTCAGGAACACTCAAAGAAATGAAGAGAAAACATTGTGGAAGTTAGTGAATGATACTTTTATTGACCAAGCACAGGGAAATAAATGTGGAATCACTCAATTCTGAGGAAAAAAGTGTGGAATCACTCAAATTGGAGGTAGAAAAAAAGGACACACCCAGTCTATTTCCTTTCCCTTGCCATTTGTCTTGAAAAGCGAAAAAGTACAACTAAACAGATGAAGCACAAATGGGAGGAAGCTGGAGTCAATGTATGTGACCGAACCGTAAGAAATCGCCTAAAGGAGATGGGATTTCTATACAGGAAAGCTAAACAAAAACCAGCATTGACACCTAAACATAAAAAAACAAGACTCCAATGGGCTAAGGAAAGGCAATCATGGACTGTGGATGACTGGATGAAAGTTGTCTTCAGTGATGAGTCAAGAATCTGCATTGGACAAGGTGATGATGCTGGAACTTTTGTTTGGTGCCGTTCCAGTGAGATTTATGAAGAGGCCTGCCTGAAGAAAACAACCAAATTCCCACAGTCCTTGATGATATGGGGCTGCATGTCAGGCAAAGGCACTGGGGAGATGACTGTGGTTAATTCTTCCATCAATGCACAAGTTTACATTGACATTTTGGACAGTTTTCTCATCCCTTCAATTGAACAGATGTTTGGAGATGATGAAATAATTTTCCAAGATGACAATGCATCGTGCCATAGGGCAAAAACAGTGAAGGCATTCCTTGAAGAAAGACACATTCAGTCAATGTCATGGCCTGCAAATAGTCCAGATCTCAACCCAATTGAAAACCTGTGGTGGAGATTGAAAAAAATGGTCCACAAGAAGGCTCCAACCTGCAAAGCTGATCTGGCAACTGCTATTAAAGAGAGTTGGCACCAAATTGATGCAGAATACTGTTTGTCACTCATCAAGTCCATGCCTCAAAGACTGAAAGCTGTTATAAAAGCCAAAGGTGGTGCAACTAAATACTAGTGATGTATTTTGAATGGTCTTTTGTTTATGTGTTTTTCATGATTCCACACTTTTTTCCTCAGAATTGAGTGATTCCATATTTATTTCCCTGTGCTTGGTCAATAAAAGTATCATTCACTAACTTCCACAATGTTTTCTCTTCATTTCTTTGAGTGTTCCTGAAAGCCAACAAGTTGCACTTTGGAATGACCTTAATATTGTATCATGTTTTTGATCTAAGTTTGTTTTACAGCATGAAATGTCTGAATGAGTGCTCATCCAAGACTGGTGATTCCATACTTTTTGCCAGGGGTTGTAATACACTGAATGTAGTCTACCAGTGTCAATAAGAGGTTTTCTTAAAGGGAAACCGCCCATACGAACCTGCTTTTATCTCCCTGTAGCTGTCTAGCTCCTCAATCCAGTGCCAGTGTTAGTATTTTTCTATGTGCCACCATTTTGGCGTAATTTGTAAATTACTATGCAAATTAGTAACACTGGGGACGTTCCTTGGCCCGCCAACACTGAAGTGCACGCCTATATATACATATTTAGCTATGCATAAGCAGGCACACCTTGTTCTTGCACCATCCAGGGAAAACAGTTTGAATGGCACATTAGTGAGAATTGCCCGTATCTTTTTGTATACCTTGGGGGAGATTTATCAAACATGGTGTAAAGTGAAACTGGCTCTGTTGCCCCTAGCGACCAATCAGATTCCCCCTTTCATTCCTCACAGACTCTTTGGAAAATGAAAGGAGGAATCTGATTGGTTGCTAGGGGCAACTGAGCCAGTTTCACTTTACACTATGTTTGATAAATCTCCCCCCTTGTTCATAGCCCTAAATAATGATGTGAATGGGGTGTTACTCTCACAAATCCGACATCATGGCCCTGACCCTCACACCCCTAGTTACTGCATAGTATCTGATGCAGAGGATACACTGCCCACAAGTGAATAGGCTTGATCGAACAGCTGAAAAAGCTAGATTCGATCAAACTCAAACCTAGCCGGACCATCCGCAGTTGATTCCTGATGCCTTCCCGGTCCATGGGGAAGGAGGAGACAGCCCGGGGACCACCTGAAATTCTGGGATACATCCTATTACCTAGGCTGAATCCCGGAATTCCAAGCGGTCCCCGGGATATCTCCTCCTTCCGCATGGACCGGGAAGGCATCAGGAATCAAATGCGGAAGGTCCGGCTAGGTTCGAGTTCGATCAAACCTAATGTAGCTTTTTCCGCAGTTCGATCAAGCCTGCAAGTGAAATGAACAAGCTCTGTGCAGACCCTGAACAAGAAATTTGACCACATATTATACTAAAAAATTGCTATAACTACAAAATTATTAGCTACATATAAAAAGTAACATTGGGTTAAATGGTTACTTTTTCTGATGTTTTGCTTTTTTATATGAGAATTTAATAGCGCTGTTAAAATAGGTTTATACTGTATGTACATTATGGAAGTTGAATAATCTGAGTAAATAAAAATAAAGAGCGCATCATAGTCTTTGATGTTGCATAGGAAACAATGTATTTCTATACGATTGTTGGAAACTCCCATGGCACTGGGGAAGCAATGCATTCTACTGGGACTTTTATGACCTATGTGATGTGAGTGGTACAGCCTTCATACACAGGGCCTAACAGACTTGACAATAAGAGATATTTAGTAGTTTGTTGCCAGATTGATGTACCTAGTGTGATGTGCAGGTTGTATCTGTCTTCATCTAATGCTTGGTTTACTATTAAATTGCTAAAGTAACCTAAGTCAATCTATAACATTCAGGGTTTATTTGATATAATGGCGCGACGTGCGCAAATGTGCTAGTAGCCATAGTAACAAATGATATGACTGCTTAGAGGTATAAAGACGTGATACCATCTAGCAGGATATTTGTATGCATTGCCTCATACTGGTAAATAAGATCCATCCTTTATTTTGAATGAAGTAAAAATAAAAATATAAAAAAGATCTAAATATATTTTTACAAACATTTTCCACAGGGCAGCCAACCTTTGACCGCATCACCCTACAAACAGGAAGTGTTTGTCTACAGCCCGTCGCCTAGCCACGAGATCTATACTTCCCCCGTAATCATGAGCAGGAGCCCGACAGGTGCTTGCCTTATTAAACTACATGTCTATAGGACTGTATACAGGAGGCCAGCTTTTACTTATACACCAGCTGAAGCACCATATCACATTCTAGGAAACAAGAAACTATAAAACTATAGTCTTTTAGGATTTGATGATACCAGAATAGATCAGATCTGAGCTCGTCTGAATGGTTCCTAAGGTTTCATATGAACACGGCTCACTTACCTGAGCTATTGTAATGCCTGCACAAATAATAATGTGCTCCTTCTGCTTCTACTGTAAACTACTCCATAGTCTTCATTCACTGAACTTCCTGTTTGGTGTACATGCTGTAACAGACGTCCTGTTTGTGTGTACACTCTAGCTGGGAATTCAGCCAATCCTATCTCCCTTCCATTATGTGGGAGAGGTTATAGTAAGTAAGGTGTATTGGAAGCGAGATAGAGTTGGTTGAATTCCTGGCTAGAGTGTTCACAGGAACAGGAAGGGAAGTCTGTAACAGGATATACACCAGACAGGAAATTGGGTTATTAAAGACAACAGAGCTGATAATTAGCATGAAAGAGAGAGAGAGAGAGAGAAAGAGAGAGAGAAAGAAAGAAAAAGAGAAACAGAAAGAAAGAGAAAAGAAAGAGAGACAGAAAGAAAGAGAAAGAGAGAGAAAAAAAGAAAGAAAGAAAGAAAGAAAGAGAAAAAGAGACAGAAAGAAAGAAAGAGAGAGAGAGAGCATGTAGACCGCATAAAATTAAAAGATGTGACCTTATTTAGCGATATATGTTATTAGACAGTTGAAAATAGGACTTACCCATAGACAACCCCTTTAGGTAGCTCTGTGTTGAGTTATCAGTGCCTGGAGAATGAGGCTGCACAACTTCCAGTTGTCACTAAATCTGCCTGTATTCTGCCTGACATGGAATGGATTCACTCTGATAACATAGCAGAACTTTAACGTGTTACCGTAGTTTAACAAAACTTTCTACACAGTCTGCTCTCCCCCCTGTCTTATGGCAGGAGACGGGCTCCGCAGACTTCCCCTGTAAGCAGTCAGCCGAGTGCTCCTCCAGGCTCGCTATAGCCATTGGTGGAAGTCTGAACACCCAGACTGTGACCCATGAGAACACTTGGCATCTCTATCTCTTGTTAAATGACAGTAATACTTAGGGTTTTCACATAGTGTAGACTAAAGGACCATTATTATGCTTCTTATTCTCACATAAAATTAGAATAGTATCCATTGAAGGAGGTAGTCTAGGATTTTATATTATTTTATAAGTAGCTGGTAAATAATTGTACCCTATCTTCCTGCAAATAGTTGGAAGGAAATTAGTTGAATGACGTACGTAAAGCGATCGCTCCTCTGATCATCTTTCCTTCTCACAGATGTAAAGAGTAGAAATTCCCCAAGATCCAACCTCAAATTTCGTTTTGATAAACTCAGCCAGTCAAGTTCCGGCTCAAGTACAGTAAGTAGCATTGTCTACAGATGTCCAACCCTAGGCAGCATGGGCGACCTGTACTATTGTGTCCTGTGAGCTGAGTGTCAAACATAGGTAATAGAATAGTTTCTAAACCGATTTCCCATCATGCCTGTGCTGTGACTGGCTTCTTCCATCCTTACCGGGAATGTTAAGGAGGTTGCAACAGGAATTTGTTCAATGTATTTGCCATTACAGTGTTCCATTAGCAATGGAGATGTCTTTTCCGCATACTAAGCCTAGTGGTATTCTGTAGACTTCTTTGTTGATTTTTTTTTTTTTTTTTTGTATATAATGAGATCGAAGATTTTCACCATTTGACAACTTTACGTCTACAATCACTCATTGTCATTTAGTCCCATGTTCCTTTGCATGATAATGGCCATGTGAGCCACATACATACAGTAAATGATCCAGTGCCTGAGAGCTTGCAACATACAAAGCAGCCTGCTGTTCATAAATTGCGTCTTCTGAGTATCAGCTTATGGAGTCATCCATACAATTTCTCTTTATATATGCCAATCATAAAAAGCTTATACTAAATAACTACATACTTATAACTGTAACACCCTTGATAACATTACTAACCTTCATAACTAACTACTAGGAGGCTTATCGTCACCACTGCTAGATGATGGGTTTATTGTCGGTAGCATGCACATGTGACAGTATGTCTAATAAGCAATTGTTGAGGGAAAAAAAAAACTAACATAAGCTGGGTTCTGGGTGAGGATTCTGCCAGCCACCTCCAATGTAGATTTTGATTGCAGAATTAGGGTTTGTGCACACTATGGAATCCAGGCGGATAACCCGCTGCTTGCCCAAGCTTGTATTTCAGCCCATGCCATAGTCTCCACCTTATGAACAGGTGGATTCCGCGGTTTGTCCGAAGAATGAACAGGTTTATTCTTTGGGCAGACAGCGGATTTTGCCTGTGCATAGAATGGAGACGGGCAGAGATGCGCGCAGGTGCGAGCGGCTATCCACCCGGATACCCCAAAATAGCGTAGTGAGCTAAAATGACCGACACGACTGAAAACCTGGAAATCTCATTATAGACAGTTGGGGCTGTTGATGTCCATATTTTATGCGACAACGATAATATGATGAACACAATTTTATGCGACCATGGTCACATGATGACCACAATTTTATGCGACTAAAGTCACATGACTACAGCATGACACTGCCACTTCTAATACGCTGTTCGGAATCAATACATTCCATGTGCGTGCCATAAATACTATATAACTATAGACTATCCATCTATAACGTATAGTTAAAAAATATATGTATTACAAAAGTCGCATTATTATCGCATAGGAATTACTTTTGATGCACATTGCCTGTTTCTATAGTCAGAAAGGTCATATTGAGATCACATCCTGTAGGTTTATGTAAAAGCTTTATATTTAGTGCTGAGAATCGTGAATGTACCCTACTACATTTTTGGAATTCTTATCACTCATATAGTTTATTCAGGATACTGCACAGCCATGTTCAGACTGATAGCTGAAAGTAATTCATGTATTTGCCATTACTTTGCATTACCTGCTGACAGCTTGTTGAACGCCCCGAGTCCTTACTGTATTTTAATATGTCTTTGTCTTGCTGTGTGTGTTACTGAGCATGTTGTTATTGTGATGGACAAACCACTGGGCTCTTACTGCCAGGCTTCAGCATATTATATACAGAACCTGTCATTTCCTTACTGACGTCTGTTCACTTTGTGTTACAGTGAGATGATGCCCTGATGAAGTGGAACTACCGACTTCAAAACTGGCCTGTGAGTGTGTAGTCACTCCACGAATAGTTACTGCCACAAAGCATTCATGGAAATGTATAACTCCCAAGCTGTTTCCCACCAACAAAAGAAAGAACTGCCATCTTAGTGCACTCCTTGTGTCCCGTGACACTTGTCTTGTGAACGGAGTTTATAGTATGACCTGTCTTGTCCAATAGTGGAGTTGACTCTCGCCCAATTTCCTTTCTTTTATTTTTTTTTTTATGTGAAGCATCCTACTTGCACGGTCTTTATACTTGACACCACCTGATCACTCAGTGCCAAGTTAATGAATGAAATTCAGTGGGATTTTTACCACAATTTTGGGAATTCCCCCGAGGTGGTACTTGATGTTTGATACAAATGCTGCTGGTCCATCTACCAAGAGGATCTTCCTGTGGCTCGCACATTCTCATGTCTGCCATACGATCTTACGGAATGAGCTGAAGGATTGAACAGTTTCATTAAACATGGCTGCTTTTTTGGCATCTTATGCAATGCGTACGCACAAATGTATCTGAATGTGCTATGGCTTGAAGAACGAATTTAACATTGTGAAATATTATCACCGGTCAAGGTCCCTTGGTCTTAGTCATCTGGCACGAGCAGAAGTGCCAGAAGTTAAAGCGCAGAATACATCATCAGCTTCAATGGACGTTGTGTTTCTGGTGTTAAAAATTCTTCTTGAATGTGTATGAATCATCCGAGGGCTAGATTGGCGTTCATTAATACTTATTTGTATACCTAAGCGATCTGGTGGTAGAAGCTTGTACTGTTCAAACCCCTCTTGAAATTGCAAGACCGTCTTTCTGAGGTGCGGTTTACATCATGCGTTTCTGTCGTGTATGCTTAGTACCAGTAAAATCATTTTTTGCATAGTTTTGGACTGTAAAGCAAACAAAGCTAGGTTTACTGTTCACCTAAAGCATAGCAACACACTTTTGAAGCATGCCTGGGCCCCTGACTAAATTTAAGGGGTTTCAGGACTTTCTTTTTAATGGTTTATCTTTAGGATATTCCATCTATATCTGATTAGGCACGGCACCCGCATACACAGTGAACAGAGCCAGAAGAAGTGAGTTCTGCATCTTCTGTAGTGACCGTACTTTGTTATTAAAGGTCAGCTCCTATTCACTTAAAGGGAACCAATAAGCCTAATTGGGCTGATATGGGTCCCTGAACCGCTGTATACAGCTCGCGGCATGTAACGGCCACGGCTGCAGCAGGAGCTGTATATCCGAAAAAAAGCACTTTAATCCCCCGGGCGCATTACAGGCAGCGGTGGGGAGGTAGTCATCTGGACGGCTCCCTGTCAATGTCTAGTCACCGCGCTCTGTCTGTCAGTGCGCTTCGAGGGATGATTGACAGGTCATTCATTCCCTCAGGGCACGCTGACAGGCAGAGGGCGGTGACTAGACACGGGGGGGGGGGGGGGGGGGAGGAGCGGCCCAGATGACTACCTCCACCGCTGCCTGTCACATGCCCGGGGGATTAAAGTGTTTTTTGTTCTGATATACAGCTCCTGCTTCAGCCACGGGCAGTACGTGCCGCGGCTTATGCAGGAGCTGTTCAGGGAACCATGTCAACCCAATTGGGTTGAATGGTTCGCTTTAAATAAAAGTTGAGCTGCAGTAACACAACACAACCACTACATAATATATGGAGCTGTCTGCTTCTGGCTCTGCTCACTGTGTATGTGTTTGCCACGGCTGATCATTAAGGTTGCCAGTGTCAGATCTGCACTGATCAGATATTGATGGCCTATACTGAGGGCAGGCCAGCAGTTAAAATATCTTGGTAGACCTATTTAAAACAGATAGCATAGGAGGCAGGGTTTATACTGCCTATGGTAACCACTTCATGCCTAAACTGCTATGCAGATAAAACTTTGGCTTCTAATCCTACTATTAGTGCATCTCCCGCCGTCAGCATTAAACAGTAGCTTTAGTAGTGAATTTTCTTCTGATACCATAACAAATCACATCTCTGTATGTTCGTTTTATTAAAAATGCACATGCAGGACACAATATGTATCGAGGAGGTTACTATGAAAAGTTACAGATATTTCTAGGTTTATATTTTCCCCTATAAATCTATAGACATAAATATATGGAACATTTAACTATCGTCTATAGTTACACTTCAACAAGCTCCTCAGCCACAGAAACATTTTCTAAAGTGATATAGTAAATGGAATATAGGGATGGGGTTTCTTACACTCTGAGTGGCCTAAATTGTCATGCAGATGGACGGAAAAAGACCAGAAAACACCTAAACACCTTAAGACAAACATTCTGGAGATTTTGCAAATGCTCTGTTTTCAGTTAATTCTTTGTATGGATCAATATGACAGCTTACATAGATCATAGACTAAAAGAATTGACTTGCAGACTGTAGCTCCTTCCTGTCCAGCAGTCACCTGTACCGCTTTATGGCGAAGAATGTGCCCGATATGGGAGTAGATCTGTTAGTGGCTGCTTTCCTGTAATTGGTTGGGTAATCCCAAAAAAAGCTAATTCCAATATTCTATTACTATAGAGATATATGCAAAAAATGGTCACCCTATTCCCTTTAAAAAAAAAAAAAAATGGAGGACATTTTAAACAAGTTTACCGTTACCTGTCAAGAAATATTCAATATACATTCATCTGTGTAATAGTGTGATACCACCAAGACTGTGCACACCTAGACTGCCAGCTGCAGCCCCCTGTACCCTCCTAGACAGTGACGCATTACTTCTCTTCTAAATTATTTAGGATAAATCTGTGCACACGCATGATAAAAACCATTAGTATTAAATAATAAAGGTCACTGCTGGATTCTAATGTAGACGTCCTGCTGCTCACAAGGTTGTCATCTAAAATGTAATTTCTTTGTTAGGCTATGTTAATGATATGCAAATACGCAATAGCTCACAATGACTCATGCCGTTTTTATTTCTTGCTGCGGCTGACTGCCCTCTACTGGTGGCTGAAAGAAGTGGAGTAGTCTACATGTACTGTACTGTACTTGTCTCGATATTTTAACCCATAGCCATTAAAGAGGACCTGTGCTGAAAACACCAGGATCTCTAGATACAGATGTGTGCTTTATTATCTTTTAAGTATATGAGTTAAAATTCTTAAGAGGTTTCAATAACATGTCAAATCAGGCTTGGGCTGGCACGTCACTCATTCTTCTGCTCGGTTATGTTTGATTCCTGCAAAATATTTTTGTGAAATGACAAATTTCCTTTCTTTGAAGACACGCAGTCAAGCAATTCATTTCTAACAAGCCATATGAATATATCTACAAGAATAAATTATTTCTTACATGATTATATGAAGTAATAGTATCCAGTATTAAACAGTATCTGAAGGAATATTTATGTAACACCTCTGGACTATTAGTGACAGTGTTTGCAGTACAATCAGCCAGGTCTAAGGGATGACGGTCAAAGATAGGAGACTTGACAGATCTCCTTTCATTTCATCTGTGGGCAGCATAGGGTAGAGGAGGCGATGTTGAGTTTGGAGATATATAGTTTTCTATCATTTGATCTGGATTTTTATATATAAAGCTGTTTAAGTCCTCTTTCCACCACTCGCTGCCGGAGAAGCAAGACTTACAGGCTCGAGTCTTTATACAGCCTAAGGCCGGGTTCACATTATGTATAACACCGGCCGTTCAGTTACCCGGCCGGATCACAGAACGGCCGGTATTACTGAAGATCATCCCGGCCGGTAATGCAATCTGGTGAATTCAGATGCAGGCGCATTGTGTGAACTGACAGGTTCTCTGCGGCTGCTATTCAATGAATAGCAGGTGCAAAAACTAACATGTCAGTTTTTTTTCGTGCGGCCAGATGGATTCCATCAATTCCAACAGAACGTATGTTTTGTTTAAATCACGGCCGTTGTTGCAAATTTCAACAATGGCCGTGATTTATACAAAATATACGTTGTGTGAACAAAGCCTAATGCATAAAAACCTGAAATAAAATCATAGAAATCTATATATCAACATTTCTTCCTCTCTCATATGCCGTCTCTTCTTCATTTCGATATATATACAGATCTCCTTTAAGGCTATGTTTCCACAATTTCTCTATTTCTGGCCATTTTACATTTTAGTGCCAAAATACAGGTGTATTATGCAAATGACAGCTGAAATTTGCATACTACGCCCACATTTTGGCACCAAAGTGATGGCCGTCTGAAAAGGCGGCTGTAAAACGGACACAATAAAGGTGCCGTGGGAACATAGCCTTAGTTTTCATTTATCTGCTAAACTGGACAGTGTCGGAGAGTCGGCTTCAGTAGATTTCCCCATTGTTTACAGTAGATCATCAAACATTTTAAACAGGAATTCAATTTACTAACCAAAGTTACCGGGCACCGAAATTCCATTTTCATAGCTCATTTTGAGCTGGTATTTCCGATGCTCTGCCTTTTCATTTCATTTATTTATTTTTGATGTAGATTAGTTTGGCTTAAATATGCTTTTAATTTCACCTCAAAAAATCAATAGATTTGTATAATATTAGATGTACTGCTGGGCATTTTATGTATTTTTATGTAATAAATAACTTGCAATGTTTATTAACCTAATTCAGCTGATCAGTTTGCACTTATGATTTCCACAGCTTAGTCCGATAAGTGAGAGGGACTGTAGGGATATGTTGTGCAGGCTTCTGTAATACTAGATACAGCCCATGGTCAACATTCTGTTGAATGTTGAATCCCCTTAATACAGTTTATAGATATAAATATTCATCTGCTAATCTATGCCTCATGACTATGGGCTCTGCCAGATTACTCTAGCGTTGTCCCATTCCATGAGGCAGCTGCTTATCACCCCAATTTCTATGCAATGAACTTGAATTTGCCAAAAATGAGCCAAACAAGTGTAGTTCACACTGTATAACCCAATCTATAAGATATATATATATATATATATATATATATATATATATATATATATATATAAATAATATATATATATATAAAGCAAATGGTCCATCAGCTTGTCAGTCAGTCATGTATTATGATATATCTACAACTACTTTAAAGTGAGTGTCAGCATTTTACCTTCAATGTCATTTTTAGGTCCAACATTATATGCTGATTGATTGTGTGATGTCTCTCTCTATAGGGGCTGCACTGCTTCTTTACACACAGTTTTAAAACATTTGGGTAGCTGTAGAGAATAATGAAATTCGGAAAACATTGACAGATACTGTATATCAACAGTATGTTCTTAAGCTCCCCTAGTGGTGGCTGCTGGTAGTTAGAATGAGCGAAACTCAAGCATGCTCGGGTCCGCTTAAACCTAAACATGCAGCATTAGATTATCGGTGGCTAAAGAAATTGGATGCAGCCCTAAGGCTGCCTTAAACATGGATACAGCCATAGGCTATGTTCACACTACGTAAGTTTCGTAATAATCACAGCACAGCTGTTAAAACAACTTACTTAGTGCTGGCTTTTAAGGAATCCCAGCCGGAGTGTATACACATAGTGTCAGTTTTTTGCGGCCGCTATTCACGCTATTCGCTATAACCCTGTCAGTTGACACAATGGAGCATGAGGCCACAGCTGGAGCAATGGAGCAGCGGGGAATTCGTATGCGGGCACACATGAGCCAGCCGGGTCTTGGAACAGCTGGTGTCTTACGCTGTCGACTGTATCCATGTTTTCAAGGACTTCCTAGGGTTGCATCCAACTTCTTCAGTCACCAGTAATCAAATACTGCATTCTCAGGTTTGGCTGGACCCGAGCATGCTTGAGATTTGCCTATCTTTAATTGTAGAAACTAGAAAAGACTCAACATAACTGCTGAACTCTCAGTTTGGTCATATAATACCCTCCTGTTTCAGCAATGAAGGGAAGTCCTTTTAGGAGTCACAGACACATTCTGAATATCTAAAGAAAAGAAGAGATACAAGGGCACTCACTATTCCGTGCAATGATCTTTATTGTAGTGTAGACTTTAGTTTACATAACTATGGCAGGCGTCGAGGACGCCAAACACTTTTTTTAGCAGACAGCTGTTTCGCGTTCTATGCTTCATCAGTTCTGGGGACATTCTGATTATCTTAAACTCACGTAGTAAGGCGAGAGATAGTTATTGTTTGGTAGATTGCCTTACATAGGGGTATACTAGGTGTATGTTCTTCTTGATTTAACATTTTGAATTATACCTATTTAGGATATCATGTCTAAAACTATATTCAGTTATGTTTTTATTCTTTGACTTTGTTTAAAACATTACTAGAGATAAGCGAACTTTGAGTACTTAAACCCAAACTCTCGGCTTTTAATTATCGGTGGCCGAAGAAGTTGGATGCAGCCAGCCTTAGGGCTATATCAAACTTCTTCAGCCACTGGTAATCAAAAGTAGAGAGTTTGGGTTCAGACAGGCCCCATCATTTCGCTCATCTCTAAATATTACCCAATATTAATTTATGTGAATCAGGTTACATGTTGTCATTTAATGATATTTTTGGCATATTTTATAACGCACTCTTTCAAACTCATTGACTATGTGGTACTACTGCCTTTGGTGACCCTGAAAAGAATCTGCCCGTAAATGAGATATCATGTGGATCGGTTTCTTAGAGTTGTATTTTATTGTCAGATATTTTTTTTCTTTTTGCAGATAAAATATGAAAGAGAATTGTGTAAATAAAAAGCATGCGGATATAAATATATATAATTTCTACCTAAATGTAGCACTAGACAAAATGCAAATAAGCAGAGTCAGTTTCTAATTTTAGAGTATAAAATCATTTTTAAGTATATGGATTTAAGTGAAGGGGGAACTCTGTCCTCTATCTATTTGTATTCTTTTTAGATAGGTGGTGCTTATTGTAAGTTTCCGGTGACCTCTGTCTGTAAATAGTGTACATTTAATTTATTGCTTTGGTCTAGTAATGTATAGAATGAAATCTAAAGTTCACAAATGTATATTTTGTTGCTTAAATGTGTCTTTGCAAAATTCACAATAAATGACCTATTTTATGTGCACAAAATATGTTGCCTTTTTTTCTACTAAAAACTGGAATAATCTTGACATTGGAATGCCAGCTTTACCATGGGCTCCAGTACAGATACAGTAAACAGCTGATGGTCCTATGTAGACCCTTTCACTGCCTCTGTAGTTTCCACCTAGAGGCTATGTTCACACTCTGTACGACACTGGCCGTTCCGTGAAGTATAAAAGATTATAAATGTGATACAGTCTGTAGACATAAATACACATTCAATGAAATCATATAATAAAAAATGTCTGTCACACAGTCCTACACTAAAGGGGCTCTATGATAGACATTTTTCTCTGTCATCTCTGTCCAACCTGGACTGCCATAAAGCATTGTTTCAGCCACGACTCATCCAATAGAATCTGCTGGACAAACATCTTAGGATTCTCACTTTTTCAGCACCTTCCCACACAGCAGTGCCGTAAATAGTAATAGTGCCCTATTTAAGCCTCACACAGTAATAGGACCTCCACATTATAATTATATTGTTCTGTGCCCTACACTACAATAATGCCCCCTTCTGTGCTCCTTATCTTCAATGCAACCGTGTTTGCCCTTCCACATACTTTGATATTGTCTACATAGTCTACATGTGCAAGTCATAGGGCAGATAAGCAAAACATTAATAGTTGTCCACTATGTCCTTTTTGAACTGTGTCTGTGAGGATGCAGAATATGTGCACCAGATCCCTGGTTGTGATCCCTTTCATTGTCGGGCCCAGTTGCAGGGACAACTCCTGTGAATCCCTTAAAAGACAATTCCTTAGTCAAACATTCATTTATTCTTTTCTTTATTTTCATGACGTTGTCATAGGCACTCAATACTCTAATATGTACAAGTCATACTAATATACAATAATAGAAAATCCCTCACACAGCATCAACTTAGGTCAATGCATTGTATTAAAAACAATAGTTTCATAGATTTGTTCTTGTCCATATTTTGCATTCAAATTCTTACTCCCTCAGCACAGATCTACAATACTACTATGTCCAAACATCACTCAGAAGGCTCTGTGGGTATAATGCTGACCTTACACCCTTTAACCCCTTAAGGACAGAGCCTGAAATGGCCTTAATGACAGAGACAAATTTTATGAATATGACCAGTGTCACTTTAGTCATTAATACCTTCGGGATGCTTTTACCTATCCGGCTGATTCTGAGATTGTTTTCTCGTGACATATTGTACTTTACATTTCTGGTAAATTGGAGTCGATACTCATAACAAATCTTTATGAAAAAAACCCAAATAATGTGAAAAAATGTGAAAAAATGCATTTTTCCAACTTTGAAACTTTTTTGCGTATACAGAAAGTGGTTATACCACATAAATTATATATTAAATAGCATTAGCAACATGTCTACTTTATGTTGGCGGCATTTATTAAACTATTTTTCATTTTTTTTACACAATAGGGAGCTTAAAACATTAGCAGCAAATTTCCAAATTTTCAGTAAAATTTCAAAATCAGATATTTTTAGGGACCTGTTCAGGTTTAAAGTGTATTTGAGGGGCCTGTATGTTAGAAAGCCCCACAAAGCACCCCATTTCAGAAACTGCACCCCCCAAACTCTGCAAAAGCAGATCCAGAAAGTGTTTTAACCCTTTAGGGGAGTCACAGAAATAAAAGCTAAGTGTGAAAGGAATTTGAAAATTTTAATTTTCTGTGCAGAGATTTTATTGTAATCCAATATTTTTCATAATTATAAACCTATTACCAGAGAAATGCACCCCAATAATTATTGCCCCGTTTCAGCAGTTTATAGAAATACCCCATATGTGACCCTATTGCGCTATTTGACGCAACCACAAGCCTCAGATACAAAGGAGCGCCTAGTGAATTTCAACGCCTCCGTTATATTTGGTCATTTTTGACTGTACCACTTCAGGTTGGCAGAGGCTCTGGGGTGTCAAAACCTAAAAAACACCCCTAAAGGGACACCATTTAGAAAACTACACCCCTCAAGGAATGTAACAAGGGGTGCGGTGAGCATCTGGACCCCACAGGTGCTTCACAGATTTTCCGAACAATATGGCGTGAAAAAAGAAAAATTTATTTTTTACACTAAAACGTTGTTCTAGCCTTCAATTTTTCATTTTCTTAAAGGGATAAGAGGCAAAAAAAGACAAAAAATGTGTAGCGCAGTTTCTCCCGAGTACAGAAATACCCCACATGTGGCGATAAAGTGCCAAGGGGGCGCAGGACGAGCCTCCAAAGGGAAGGAGTGCCAATTGGCTTTTGGAAGCTGAATTTCACTGGAAAGGATTTCAAGGGCCATGTCGCATTTACAGAGGCCCTATGCTACCAGGACAGTGGAAACCCCCCACAAGTGACCCCATTCTGGAAACTACACCCCTCAAGGAATCTAACAAGGGGTGCAGTGAGCATATGGACCCCACTGGTGACGGGCACAAATGTGGAACAATGTGACGTGAAAGGGAAAAATTTCATTTTTTCACTTTCATGGCACAAATGTGCCCGTCATCAAGGGGTCCATATCCTCTTTCCCCCCCCTGTTAGATTCCTTGAGGGGTGCAGTTTCCAGAATGGAGTCACTTGTGGGGGGTTTCCAGTGTTTTGGCAGCACGAGGGCTCTTTAAATGCGACATGGCGTTCATCATCCATTCTAGCCAAATCCAACCTCCAAAATCCAAATGGCGCTCCTTCCCTTCGGAGGCTTGCCCTGCGCCCACATGGCGCTTTATGTCCACATGTGGGGTATTTACGGACTCGGGGGAAATTGCTCTACACATATTGTGTGTTTTTTTCTCTTTTAACCCCTTGTGAAAATGATAAATTCAAGGCTAAACCAACATTATAGTGTAAAAAATGTAATATTTCATTTTCACGCCACATTGTTCCACATTTGTGCCCGTCACCAGTGGGGTCCATATGCTCACTACACCCCTTGTTACATTCCTTGAGGGGTTCAGTTTCCATAATGGGGTCACTTGTGGGGGGTTTCAACTGTCTTGGCAACACAGGGGCCTTTTGAATGCAACATGGCCCCTCGAAATCCATTCCATCCAAATCCAGCCTTCAAAAACGAAATGGTGCTCCTTCCCTTCGGAGGCTTACCCTGCACCCGAATGGCGCTTTATGTCCACATGTGGGGTATTTACGGACTCGGGGGAAATTGCGCTACACATTTTGTTTTTCTTCTCCTCTTTTAACCCCTTGTGAAAATGATATATTCAAGGCTAAACCAACATTATAGTGTAAAAAATGTAATATTTCATTTTCACGCCACATTGTTCCACATTTGTGTCCGTCACCAGTGGGGTCCATATGCTCACTACACCCCTTGTTACATTCCTTGAGGGGTTCAGTTTCCATAATGGGGTCACTTGTGGGGGGTTTCAACTGTCTTGGCAACACAGGGGCCTTTTGAATGCAACATGGCCCCTCGAAATCCATTCCATCCAAATCCAGCCTTCAAAAACCAAATGGCGCTTCTTCCCTTCGGAGGCTTACCCTGCACCCGCATGGCGCTTTATGTCCACATGTGGGGTATTTCCGTACTCAGGGGAAATTGCTCTACACATTAAATGTTTTTTTTTATCTTTTAACCCCTTGTGAAAATGAAAAAACATGACAAGATTAATAATTTAGAGTAAAAATTTTACAAAAATTACACTAAATGTTGGTCTAGCCTTGATTTTTTTCCATTTCCACAAGGGGTTAAAAAAGAAAATGAACACAAAACGTGTAGGGTAGTGTCCCCTGAGTACGAAAATACCCCACATGTGGGCATAATGTGCCATATGGGCACAGGGCAAGTCACCAAAGGGACAGAGCGCCATTTAGAGGCTGGAATGGAGGATGGAGGCCATGTCGCAATTACAAAGCTCCTGTGCTGCCAGGACAGTAGAAACCCCCAACAAGTGACCCCATTCTGGAAACTACACCCCATAAGGAATCTAACAAGGGGTGCAGTGAGCATATGGACCCCACTGGTGACGGGCACTTACGTAGAACATGTGCCGAGAAAATAAAAAATACAATTTTTTTCATTTTCACGTCCCAAATGTGGCCGTCACCAGGGGGCCATATCCCCGCTGCCCCCCTTCTTAGATTCCTTATGGGGTGTAGTTTCCAGAATGGGGTCACTTGGGGGGGGTTTCTACTGTCCTGGCCGCACAGAGGCTTTGTAATTGCATCATGGCATCCTCTAATGGGAATGGTGGCCATACCTACTTAGCTGGGGAAAAGGGACAATTCTAATTTATTTGGGGGCAATTGGGCCAATTATTAGTTTATAAGGTTGGAAATGACAGGTGTCCATCAAACTCAACCTGTGTTGATCCAGAGGAAGGCAAAAACCCCTCGTGAGGCAGACGACAGTAGCCTCATCACAGGGAAAAATTCCTTCCCGACTCCATAATGGCGATCAGAATAATCCCCGGACCAACGTGACCCCTGAAATAGGAATAAGGGACAGAATTTAGATAATGTAGAACCCCAGTGACGTGTGGTGCGCCTTGGAGCGATCCAGTATGCAGAGGCCGGGGGGATCAGGACAGGTGTCACACTGGAAAATGGTGTCCTTCCTGATCCCCTGTTACCCCACACTCTGCACTTCTTCTGGGGTCTCCTGTTCTCCAGTGTGGGGGACGTCACCTGGAAAATGTTGTCCTGGTGCGATACGGGGTCCTTCATATCCAGAAGTGCTGGGTCCGCTCCATGGCTGCTAAATATTAGGGCGCTATTACTACTTCTGATATGTTCGGATCGTGCCGCAAGCTACAGGGCAGCGAGGGACTGGAAGAGGGGGTGCTGGTATAAAAGTTATCCCGTACAGGTGGTAACCTTTATCCAGCAGTGGGAAGATCAGTTCCCGGACGATCTCCCCACTAACTCCGAGGATGGGGGGGGGGGAGTGGGCATCTGGGGGCTGGATTCGGGTGTCCCTTCCTACATACACTCTAAGGGTACATGCACACTGCGGAATCGCGACAGATAACCCTTCGTGCATTCCACAGCTGGCACCCGCCGGCGGACTGATGCAGGCGCACGTCTCCACACGTGTCATAGACTCCATTCTATGCACGGGCGGATTCCGCTCTCCGTCCAACGTGTTCATTCTTTGGATGGACGACGGATTCCGCCCGTGCATAGAATGGAGTCTATGACACGGGTAGAGACATGCGCCCGCATCAGTCCGCCGGTGGGTGCCAGCTGCGGAATGCACAAAGGGTTATCCTTCGCCATTCCGCAGTTTGCACGTACACGAAATCTGTAAGTGTACCCTGAGGTACTGTCACAGAGTTTGTAGAATTTCACGCCATACCGTGATCTCTTATTGGGACGGTACTGGCAGAAAAGACGTGTCTGGGGGGCAGCGCACACTACGCTACCCCCAGACACGTCACTGGATGATGAGGATGAATGGAGGAAAGAAGGATCCCCCCCATTCATCCTCACTGGCTGTTTCGGTGTCGGAGGTAATAATAACGTATCCCTCTGACGCCGAAAACACCCTGGGGGCCATCTTTATATGGGGACTAGTATATGGGGTATGTAGTGGTGTAGTGTCAAACTTTATTCAATGTAGTGTGGTGTAATGTAGTGTTTTTTACGTGTTTTTTTACAGTAAGTATAAAAAAAAAACCTACGCCAACAAAGGAGTTGCTGATAAATGCCGCACTTATGTGCGGCACTTATAAGCAGACCGTGGCAGTAGGATATAGAAAAAAAAAACCCTACGCCAAAAAGGAGGAGTTGCTGATTAGCAGCGCACTTTCGTGCGATGCTGATCAACACTCAGCGGCGATAGGGTGCGGAAAATAGAAAAAAAAAAATTTGGAAAAAAAAACCAACCTTTTTCTACATTCTGAATATCCCTGTAGCTGCTGATAAGTGTATTACACATATCAGCCGCTAGAGGGCAGCAGAGCGCAAAATCCGGAAAATGACGAGGCTGGAGCCGAAAATAGCCGAAAGAAGACGACGGGGACCGCCGGAAAGACCCGAAGACCGAACGGAATGACGGAGGACGCCGCGAACCCGGAAGACGCCGATCAGGAGCCCGGGACAGGTGAGTAATGTACAAATACCTGCTCTGGACCCCTCGGCTACCTAGCTGAGGGGTCCAGGGCAGGTATTTACTATATTGTGGGACTCTGATCGCCGTGCCACCGGCCCGATCGCCGTGAACGGCCGGCCGGCCGTTCACGGCGATCGGGCCGGTGGCACGGCGATCACCATTACTTTTTACAGTAATGGCGGTCGGTGCCGTCCTCGGACAGCACCGACCGCCATTTTTTTCCGGGTCATCGGGTCGCCGATGACCCGGAAAGGTTCCGATCGCCGCTATTGGCTGATCTGAATTGATCAGCCTATAGCGGCGATCGTAAGCACGGGGGGTGTTAACCACCCCCCGTGCCGTGAAGCTAAGATGGCCTGCTATGATTTATAGCAGGCCATCTTCCCCGACCGCTGTGTGTGAACACGCAGCGATCGGGGAAACATCGGGCGTACCCATACGCCCGTTTGCGTTAAAGCCCAGGCAACGGGGGCGTATGGGTACGCCCGATGTCGTTAAGGGGTTAAAGGGGGTATTCTGGGCAAAATGTACTGGTGAGCAATTCACATCACCACCCAGTTTGATTAGCTGTCCTTCACAGGTTATGCTGTGTGTTGGCGCCCCAATAATCAGTTACTGGGGATAACTCAACTGGGGATCAGTTATCTTGGGGATAACTCAATAGTAAATTTTGCCTAGAAAATCCCTTTAACAGTCAAGTATAAAAGTTCCATATTTCTTTTACAATTTTCTGCCTAAAAAGCGCTTTTGTGCACAATAAAAAAAATAAAATAAAACATTGCCACTTTCCTTTAGAGTTTAACTGCAAATTACAAATGTTCTTTCTATTTATCAAAATGAATCTTCACTGTTTACTTCCAGGGACTATAAATCTGGCCTGGTCTTGTGGCAGACCCAGTACATGTTCCAGTATCTGTATCAGAGTCGCCTAATACTGAGCTGATCACCTGTATGTCCATCCCATCATCAGGATAGAGAAACAATGAAGGTTCCTATGAAAAGCCAGCAAGCACTGTATAGACTACAGCCAGTGTATAAACTATATACTTTCTTTTTGTGCAGACATTTCCTCTACTTTAGTAGGAAGGAAAACTCTGAAACATCCTACTACAGGAGACACATATTGCCACTTTGATTCATTATAACTTTCTGTCAGATGTCCATCTTGTTGTTTCCTCTCCGAGAACACCTTTCAATATGAAACATAGATATAAATAAATATATTATAATAAATATTTAATATATTTATAACAAATAAATATTATTATTATTGTATATGGACTACTTTTACATGTTATCCCATTTTAGTTGTATAAATGAATGCAAAACTCCATAATTTTTCCCTTTCTCTATCCACTGACACCTAAATAGGCCCATTTTTGATTCCACAGGAATCTATACATGTTATGGCCGCCCGTGCCGCCTCCGCTCCCGCGCGCCACCCGGCCCCGTCACTCACGTGCCGCAGGAGGCCCCCTGCATCTCCTGGGGCTCCTGTGTCCACCTCTTTTCTGACTCCCGGCGGCTGGGCCGCGTGCCGTGGAGTCTCAGTCTGCTATGTCTTAAAGAGACAGTGTCCCCACAATTGGTCTGGCCACTTTCCCTGCCCCTATTAAAGGCTGCCCCTTCCTGTTCCCTTTGCCGGATCTATAGTGCTCTTTGCCTATCAGAGAAAGCGTTCCTCAAAGTTACTGTGATTACTAGTGTACCAGTCCCTTGCTCACGTTCCCTGACTCCGTCCTTGTCTGCCACCAGCCCTAACCTTCTGCCTGTCCCTGACTACATCTCTGCCTAACGTCCCTGTGCTTCGCCTCTCCTCGCCACCTACACAAGCAAGTCGCGCCAGGGGTAGCGACCTGGGGGTCGCCTGCCGCAGCAAGCCCATCCTGCCTTGCGGCGGGCTCTGGTGAAGACCAGCGGCCCCTTAGACTCCGCTCCCTGGTGCGGCTTAGTGCCATCGCTTGTGTAGGCTACGCGGATCCACTGACCCCAGCCGTTACAATACATGAAAATTAGCTAGATAAAAAAAAATAACAGAGGCATATAGAGGAAAAGTATGGGCTTTGTAGAATGGCTAGTCCATGCCACACAGATGCCTAACACTGTTACATTTAAATATGCCTTGTTTCCATAGTTACAGACTACAAACAACCCACATATGTAGTCTGATCCTGCAGTAATTTGTTAGTTCCAAAAGTTTATGTGTATGCATTACGACAATGAAAAACTTCAAGTATCTGCACATAGACTTAGACATATACTATACATTTGCATTTACACTGAGTTGTATGTCACTTACCTTATCTACATTACCACTTCTCCTTAATAAGGTTTTGGCTAAACAGATAAATAAAGCAAATACTGTATCATTATAAAACATTTATTTTAAAAGAATGAGAAATATTTTAAACCTAAAAGCTTAAAGCTTACCTTGTTTCTCTCTGCAAAAAAAGCAACAAAAAATAATGCATTAAAGTAGACTGACTGAAATTGGAGTAAAACATTTTTTTGTTACAAGGAATATTGGACAAATTTAGTTGCTTTAGATAAATCCGGATTGTAACCTTTTTTTATATGCTTGCGTTTCACGCAATTGGCTCTCTGATTTGCGTAGATATTGGGAAATATGTAGGTTTAACTGTGCTAAGAATTGCAAGGAGTATGGGAGCGAGGGACAGAAAATGCAATAGAGCAATAAGGAGAGGAAAAAGAATGCCCTAATGACACAGATTTACACTCTAAAGGTCCCCATAAACATTATACATCTGTTGGCTGAACCCGCTGCTCGCAGGAGGTCAAGCCATCGGTATAAAGTGTATGGGGGTCTCCCAATGATGTTAGTGGAGACAGGGGTCGGATGTGATTAAAAATCACCTTTGTTCTCTGAAAGATAAGCTGCAGCCAGCTTATCTGGCTACAGATCCACCCTTCAATAGACAACACTGCAACATTCAGCCATATGGAAAATTCATGTGTATGGGGAGTGCAGGTGGAGGACGAGAGAGATGACTTAAGAAAAAGACCTTGAAACCATGCTGTGACAGTTTTTATACCAGTCATGGAACCATGGGAGTGACTACTGATATCCTTTACTGTACTGTAAAAAATTCTGACAGTAAATGCTAGGTATTCTACAAGTCTAATGATCAACCCAGCTGATGGTAACCAACCAAAAACTTGCCAAGAATGGTGGCAGCCAGACTGGTTACCATCAGTCTCCTCTTTTATGACCAGCTGGTAGCTATTTGCTTCCATTGGGAAGGGCAGTCTGTGCTTTGCCAAACTGAACTACAATGGTTGTAGCCCAGGTGGCAGATAGGCAATCGGAACATGGGGGAGGGTTATTATATGGAGTGAGGGGCAGTTTATAACTGTAATCCAAAGTAATGAATCCAACGTGAGCCAGAAGCACAGAGGGGCCACACATGGCTGACACCTGATGATGCAGAGAAATAACCATTCAAGTTGGGGACAGAAAAAGATATTGGAAATTATAAATATATTGCAGATTATAAATACTATAGAGTTATACTGTACAAAAGCACATGCAAAAGAAATATACTGTATGCAGGTTTTACACACAATACATTGGTGCAACTAGAATGCTAGACTAGAAGATCAGGAAAAGGTGAAATCATTACCTTTACAGTAGATCCTCAAACAGTAGACAAGGACCAGGATCAGAAAGACAATTAAGACTATTACAAGAGTCCAAGCTGGAGAATCTGTCAAAGAGCAGGAATATTGTTAATGACAAATACTTTGGTAAGATGGTTGAACACTGAGCACAGATATAGTCTGCTAACAATCCCCAGCAATCAGAGGTTGTGAAAAATGAAAGGACTATAGGATGTTATGGGGCTGCTTGATAAAACAGAACATGGAGATAGTGGCCATGCCACAGGTACTGGGAACATACAGGTAGCTTCATCATTATTACTAGTTCACATGGCGCTCGGATCGACATCTCCCATGGAGAGGATGACTGGAGCGAAGATTAAAGAAAGTGTTTTGCATTCAGCACATTCATTGGGATTGCAAATTATAGTAATTTCTTCTACAATTTTGCACCAAAATGATATATTTTATAACCTCCTGCTGAGTGTAATTTTATAAGCTTAAAGGGATTCTGAGGACAGGATGACAGTGGTGTCCTTCTTAGTCCCTTAAAGAGGCAGCAGATAATTTTTGTTTCTAATTAAATATATTTCAATCATTTATATTGTTTTTGGTACTACCCTTAAAAGATAATGAACCTGATACTCCAACCCCTATGACTTATTTTTCCATCTTGTGTGAGAGCTCAGGTTTTGCACAGTAGCTTGTAGTTTGCTCTTTTTTGTAAAAGAGATTTTTTTTTTGTATGGATTTTTAAGGGGTTATTCAGGGTTGAAAAAAAAAATACTGCTACTTTCTTGCAAAAACAGCACCAACCCTGAACTGAGGTTGTGTGTGGCAATACAACTCAGCTCCATTCACTTAAAAGAAACTAAAGCTGCAAAACCACACCCAAACTGAGGACAGGGGGGGGGGACAGTATGGAAAAAGCAGCCACATTTTTTCTAAATCTGGATAACTCCTTTAGCATGTGAGATTAAAAAAAAAAAGAAAATGGCAGCACTTCCACATGCTATATAGTGATCCACTGCTTCTCAGTGCAAAAGGCCTTCAGAATTACTTCTTAGTTTGGGCCCGAGGAACCCCACGACAACACTACATATAAAGTTCTACATGAATATAGCACAATGTGTAATAAGAACATGCCAGCAGTACCTAATACTGTGATCGTCACACTCTTTCGGATTGGTTTCTTGAGGCTTTCATGTTCTACACGGCAAGTGAATGTGACACCGTTGTCTTTAAGAGAAGCCGCGTACAGGAAGAAGCCAGAGAGGCTGTATGTACCATTGTGATTGTACTTGTGGCTGCTGTAGAGGATATTTGACAATAAAGATGGCAAAAGTCCAGTATGTGGAAGCTCACGCAGCCATTCGATACTGACGTCCAATGGATAATAATTGGAGGCATCACAAACAAACTTCTGCTCATCTCCTTCGCTCAGAGTCAATACGGAGTCCACATTTAGATTTACAGTAGGGGATTCTGTAAGATGAGATTTTATTCAGAGCAGGTCTTATTAAAAAGAATCATCACCAACCACATATACATACACAATCAGTATACTTCACACACACAAAAAAATAACGATGAAGGCATTTGGGCCCCACAGTTTCAGTTTACACCAGATTTAACTTAAAGTCACACTGTCACCCCCTTTTTGCATTATGACTTCTCTGCACAGGTGTAAAAGGTAAATTCAGCAGTTTCCATACCTTATTTTATATCATACGTCATGGTGCTTGTTGGCCACGCCCCTCTGTGACATAATCAGCACATAGGCCTTGCCCCCTCACCGACAATTGGAACAGGTGGGCGTAAAGGTCTTAGCCCCACCCCCTCTAGGTCAGCCCATACCAATAGTCATCAAAGGGACGGGGCCTATGTCCCGATGACGCTTAGTGGCGCTGTTGCCGTCAAGCCCTGTCCACTTAGCACAATCTGCAGTTGATAAAAGATGACTTTTTACTCGAACAAGCACCATGACGTAAGAAGTCACAATGCAAAAAGGGGGGGGGGGGGGGGGGGTGACAGTGTCACTTTAAGTTAAAGGAGATGTCCGGCACGCAAAATTTATTCAAAAGAGCCATGGAGGAGGTGGCTGCACTGAACTACATGCACCTCACTCGCGGCTTCAGCACAGGGGTTCACTCTTGGCCCCTTGTCCAAAATAATGGGCGGATGGGGAACTGTTTTTGGAAGTCACATTTTTTAACTCTTTAAAAACCCTTTAAAGAGTAGCTTATAAGCCCTAACTTGACCAGTATGTGCATTTCAGTTTTCTTTGCCACATCATAGTTCAGCTGTTTGGCTTCTTATATTTCCCATATAGCACAATCATTTTTTAGCAACCTTTTTATTATTTACGGTCCATTAAAAGGTTAGACCAAAAGAAACCCAAATGAAATTGAAAAATTAAAAAGGCGGTGTCACAATGCAAAGAAGGTAAAAGGAAATGTGCTGTTTAGTAAAGAAGCCTACACCACTGCATGATTTCTTCCTGGTTTCCCCTCTGATCTGTGACCTGCTGTTGCCATGCAACAGTGCCGACACTACTTACAATTCCTCTTGCTGCAAGTTGAAAACCAGCTGCTAGTACTCATGGGAAAGATCATGTTATTGAGCTGAGCATAAGCGTCCCTAGAAAGTGGATGCCTGGCGGGATGTTACCAAGGGCAACATGTTATTAAACTAAGCAGCACATGGGGGAGATTAGTGAGTCTATATCCAGGCCCGGCTGCAGGTTTTGGCGGACCCTTAGACGACAGAGCCTCAGAGGACCCCCTCATCCATCCACTATGCACAATCACTTAAAACACCAATAACATACAAAAACACACATTACTGACACACACACTTACCCCATACAGGCACCAACAGAGACACTTACTGACTGAATATGCATATAAGAGTACATGGAGCCTTATTTAAGAGTCTCAAAACACAGGACTAGCCAGATATCCTTCCGGGAAGGACCCAGCGAAGGGATGGCTCTTGTAGGGAAACCATATAAAGTGGCCCTATAAGAATGTAATGACAAGAGAAAACCAAGGCCAGGTATTCATCCTCAGACAACTGTTTTGGGGTGTTGCCCCTCATCAGTTTGGAGCAGGACTCTGGCTAGGTGGCAGCAAGGCCTAGTAGAGTCAGATGGGAAACAGATCACTGATCTCAGGGAGACCAGCCAAGCGACAACACTGCTGGCTGCTGGCTAATATTCTCCATACAGTGAAATCCTAGGTGCATTGCTCCCTGGAATATATGACTATGCAAAAAAGAGTCAATGGAGCCTCATTTAAAAATCTTAAAACACAGGACTAGCCAGATATCCCTCTGGGAAGGGTCCAGCCAAGGGGTGGCTCCTGTAGGCAACCACCCAAACCACCATATTAAGTGGCCCTATATCTGGCTAGTCCTGTGTCTTAAATGAGGCTCCATGGGCTTATTTTTGCATATTCATATATCCTGAGGAGCAATGCACTTAGGATCTCACTGTTTCTAACGCTTTAGCTTGCAGCAGACAGTGTTATCTTTGGCTGGTCTCCCTGAGATCAGCGATCTACTTACTGACTGACACATACACACACTTTACTGACTGACTGACACACACATACACACAGCACTTCCACCTCAGTCTTCTCCCTCTTTCTCTCTGTCTGCTGATCTCCGCAGGTCTATGCAAAATTGAGCAGGTCATGTGATCAGGTCCTTCATCCCTCACTCTCTCTGTGCAGGATCCTCATAGGTTCTGCTCCTCTGTCTTCTGATGTTCAGTCCACTCACCCTGCACTACAGTGAGCGGGCTGAACATTTCAGCCCCGGGGGCCCTAGAGGTGCAGAGGGCCCAGGCACTTGGCTGGGTAAGCCGGGTGCTGACATCAGCCCTGTCTATATCTTTCAAAGGATACATTTTAAAAGATGCTTGTAAACAAAATTAAATTTAGTTTAATAAAATGCATCAGTATAGACCTAGTTTTCTTTGTGACACCACCCCTTTAAGCATTACACAGTGCCCTTTCAGATCTACAGATGTGTAATGCAGGACAGGACAGATCTCCAGAGCCAGAGACGCTAACAAGAATTTCTTATTATGGTTTACTAAAACTTTTTCAGAGGATCACCTCTTTGAGAAGACCCTCACCCCTTATCAAGACCAGAATTTATATGATGGATATGATAAGCTTCTTAAACTAGACATAATCTTTAGAGGTGAATCTGTCAGCTCTATATCATGATCAGAGATTCACACATGGGCAGATGCCTTATAGAAAGGTAAAAAACAAACAAACTATACCTTCCTCTTAGATGATGGCTATTTGCAAAGTTATAAAGTCATGCTTTCCTCACAACTTCAAGTGTCATAGAGGCAGTGGTGAGTGCACACCTCCTTCACCTCTTTCTGCTTGGCTTCCAGCCCTGAGCCCTGTGCATCAATCAGGCAGGGAGGGAGGGATGGGATAAGCGTGGAGGAGGCAGGCATGGCAGGCTGTGCAGCATGACTTCTATGACACTTAAGCTTGGAAGGAAAACATGATCTTATAACTTTGCAAACAGCAATCAGCTAAGGGACAAGTATCATCTGTTTTATCTTCCTACCAGCTCTCTGCCAATGTCTACAGGAGAACTCGATTAAAGTGTTCTTCTAACTAAGAACAATCTTGAATGAACATACTGCATTATGAAATTGAAAATAATTGTTTTGCTCATAGTTTTTTTTACGGAAATTCATCAGACCAGGGTGAACATACCTCTGATGTGCACATGAATCTGCTGTTCTGCAAAGAGAGAAGCTACCGATACAGAGCAGGTGAAGAGCCCTTCTCTCTTTACAGATAGATTGCTGACCAGTAGTGAGGCTTTTCCATTCTGCAGTTCTTCGACCTTCATGTGAATGTCTTTCCAGGTGTATTGCAGCTTTTTGGTGACTCCACTGTAAGTCAGTATTTTCACCTCAGGATTTCCTCTGCCCCGAAAACTCCAAGTAACTGTGACATCAGCCTGGTGATCCAGAGTGAATGCACAATCCAGGAGCACACTCTCTGTCATTCTTGCATAGACATTAGGGGTTCTGGTACTTAACATGAAAGTAGCTACATAGTAAACAAAGAAGAAAAAAAGACTGAACTATCATTACATCATTTACAAGTATTGCTTATTTCCCATAATTTCTCAATAATTGGGCTGACCTTTAAAGAAATATTCCCATCTGGGACATCTGCGTCTATCCGGGACCTGCATCTGTCAGACCTTTAAGCCATATTCTATAGACATTATAAAAATGGCCCAGATTTGTATATCCCTGGACAGGTCCAAAATTCCATGCTGATTAACTTATAATATATTGTTACAGAGATTGATGCTCGGTTTTCTGAGACAGAGCTTCACATACACTAGCTATATATTTAAATATTAAAATTCTGTCTGCCTACAACCACCACTAGGGGGAGCATATGAACTTACTGCATACGGATTGATTAGTAAGTTCAATGTAAGCCATAAAATTCTGGACTCAACCTACTATTTGCTGCAGGCAACATCCAACACCTGGCAACACCTGGCACTGACCAGACATAAGCCTGCAATTCCGGATTTGCGCTCAATTTATCATTTGCGTCTTTTTTAAAAGTCACAAATGATAAATCCAGCACAAATCCCGAATTATGCTAATCTTTAGGTAAATACTCAAAACAGGCAGATTAAAAAAAAGTTACATGTAAAAAATATTTGCCCATCAAATACTGGTTCATAAATACAAAAATGGGTGAAAAATCCAATTATTCACCTGAAAATAGACGTAAAGTCCTTTATAAATTTCCTCCTTAGTGTAGCTCTATTAGCCAATAGCTAATTCTGCTAACTTCACCATAGACTTTCATGATAGAACAGTGGCTTTTCTCCCACAGAAAAAAAGTATCAAAGCATTAAAATCCAATAAATCTGATTTTTCTCCTGCCAGTTTTTCCCCAATACACAAATATTGTTGGCTAATTTTAGCAACTTTTGGTCAACTACAAAATGTTACTTTATAGAGTACCCCTTTAATGCCTGCTTACATTTCTATCACTATCCACCTACCAAACACGTTATATTCATCTTCTTTCTTTTCTGCCGTCTCTAAAAGTTTTGTGAAAAAAGTGGTGGTGTGAAATTTATCAGTGTGCTGTACTGTGCTGATAAACCAAGAATCGAGCACATCATCCGTACTCTTAACACCGGGCCATATAATTTGTGTGTTGGCTGTGAAATAAGGTTTGATATCACATTTCAGGTCTGTCAAGCCCTCCTTCAAAAAGGGCCTCAGATTCACTGGTGAATCTGAAAAAAAAAATACAAATTCTTAATTAAAAAACAGAAAACGAAAAGGTTAAAACAAATATAAATCAAAACAGAACAACAAAGAACATTCAGTAATGTAGATTTGTAGGCTCATTTGGACCGGGCCTGAGGACCTTTTACAATGTGGCTGATACAGTATATTCATATATTTTAATTGTCATTTTGCATGTAAATAGAGTATGTAGGTGCTATAGAAATATGACATATTATTAATAGTAATTTTAGTTGTTATTAAAGGTTTAACAGGTCTCATAAACTAAACTCAAACAGTATTTTTATGGACCGTCCATGAAATTATTGAAGGTTGACAACTCTGTATCTTAGGCTCACTTTCTGTAGAACGATCCATTAACTAATTATATAATGTTTACACGGTACTATGCTGCCACCTGGTGGCTATAGATGGATAGTACAGCGCGTTCACACAAAAGAAAGTGTACCTCCAGTTACTTCCAGCTGTGGGGTCAGATTTTCTTAAAATTGCGAATGCTAGAATATTTTCTCAGTTTTAATATTGGTAGCAGAATAGAGTTCCCATCGTCCCCGCCACATATCACTATGCATTAGAAGAGGAGAATCCTGCTCTGTTCCACAGCTCCTGTCTCCTAATGCATAGTTAAATATGGCAGGGAAAACAGGCGTGCAGAAACCTATTCTACTACCAAATTCAAAACTGATGTGCATTGGAAATAAAGTGCTGCACAATGGTCATTTTTCAAAAATCCCTGGAGGCATACATTAAAGCCAAATACTGGAAATGGTGGCACTCTCTAGGCTATGGCGATAGAATAATAGGGTGCATCAGTGGTCCACCTCTTTACCACTCAAGATGCATATACAATAACTAAAGACTGAATGAGTCAGCACTCAAACATGAGTTTTTCACTTGCTCTTGTGCATTTTTATTGATGCATAACATGGAATATGGAACTGTTGTAATAGCGTAGCTATAGCAAGGTTTAATGTTTTCTTGAGAAATTGGAGCCAGCAAAGAATAGGTGTGTCTCTCTCTCTCTCTCTCTCTCTCTCTCTCTCTCTCTCTATATATATATATATATATATATATATATACGCGAAGAAAGAGATGTTCTATTTATATATCCAACAAGTTACAAGCACCTGGACACCATACCCCTCCCAATATCGGGTAGGACTACAACTTTAGCTCCAAAGACAACAAACCAGCATAGTAACCAGACTATTAAAAAAAAATTTGCACTTTGTACAGTTCTCCGTAGAGAGACGCAGCTCACGCTGAGCAGTCAGGTTGTCCAGGCAAGCTTATGGCACCCAGCAAGTTATGAGCGCAGGTCCTAATACAAAGAAAAATAATGTTTTTAAATCAACTGGTGTAAATTATTTCTATTTAAACAAATCTCACATCTTCCAGTACTTAGCAGCTGCTGCATGCCATGCAGGAAGTGGTGGATTCTATAAAGTCTAACACGGTGCTCTCTGCTGCCATCTCTGTCTGTGACAGGACTTGGAGGGAGAGTAGCAAATCCTCACAAAAAAAAAGTCTCCTGCTCTGGACAATATCTGATATGGACAGAGGTGGCAGGAGCGAGCACTGTGTCAGACTGAAAAGAGTACATCACTTTCTGCAGGGCATACAGCAACTGAGAAGTACCAGACTTGAGATTTTTAAATAGAAGTATTTTACGAAGTATATAACTTTCTGACACCACTTAGGGTTAAGGGCTCATGCAGGAATTGGCTTCGCATGGTTGCACACCCATTTAAAGGGGTGATGTCATGAAGCAAAGTTTGTAAAATTATATATGTGAGTGTAACCTACATCCATGTACTGCTTTTCTTCTATGTATCTGATCACTCCCTGGTTTCTTCTCTGAATTGTGACCCTGCTGTTTCCATGCAACAGTGCAGAAACTTTTCCACAATCCCCCTTGCTGCATGTGAAGTAAAAACCAACTGCCAGGACTAATGGGACAGATCAGAAGATTGTAATTTAACTGAGCATGAGTGACCCAAAATAGTGGATGGCCAAAGGCGTGTTGTAACCAAGGGTAACAGGTTATTGAAACAAAGCAGCAGATGGGGGATTAGTAAGTCTATATATCTCTTAAATTATACATTTCAGGAACTGCTTGTACATGTAAAATATGTTTCATTTACCACAATGAATTAGCTTAGACCTAGTTTTCTTAGTGACACCATCCCTTTAAGGGTTAGTTATATGGTAATAATTAGTGGGGGGCTGTGCAGTGTTTGCACAACACAAATGATGGGTCCCCAGTCTTCCTAACAGATGAGAATCCCATAAATGGGACCAGCACCTATTAAGCAACCCAGGCATAAGAGATGGGATTACCTCTTTAAATAGTTCTCACCTTTAAAAATAAATTTTAAAAATAGTTAAAAGTTCTCACCTTTAAAAATAAATTTAACACCTTCCAAATCAAAAGTTTCCATTTTGATGTCCTGTCCATTCCCCAGCACTATCCAGGTTGGACTTGGGGAAACAGGTTGGTCCACCAGCAGTTGATGTTGGGTTCTTTCATACAAACAGAGTAATTTTATAAATGTTGGTTTAATGGACCAACTTCCTGCAAGAAAAAAAAACAACAAATGAAAAGCTGTAACTAGGATTAGTAAAGCAATACTGTGACATAACACTGACCACAATAATAATGCAGGAGGATATATCTTAACAGTGACTGGACCTGTACACACCTACGGACATGGGAACAGGGCCATTGAAATTTATTGGTCCTATGTTCTGTCCACAATTATGGGTCTGCAACTAAAGACATGTGAATAGGGCCTGGGGCCTTAGAGCTTAATATGCACTTGTTTTATAAAGTCTATAGTTACAGGAGTCATACATAAATTGTTTGGGCATCTTTCCAGTTTTAGGCTATGTTCACACAACGGCCGGTCTCTTCCCAGATCATCGCGACCGGTACTTAAGCAGAGCTCTGATGCAGCGCCCGCATCAGAGCTTCCCCCTGCACACTATGGAGCGTGCGGCCAGGGCCGCTCGCTTCATAGTGTGAACTGACAGGGTTTCCTACGGCCGCAATTCATTAAATTGCGGCCGCAGAAAACTGACATGTCAGTTATTTGCGGCCCCGTACAGGATCCCGGCCGGAGCGTATACGATGTGTATACGCTCCGGCCGGGATCCCATTGAAACAAAGGCATTGTTCCACCCTGCAAAAACTACGGCCATTGTTGCCATCGGCAACAACGGCCATAGTTTTACGTAGTGTGAACATAGCCTTAATGTGACTGTTAGGGTGAGGTCTCTGAACATGCTGAGTGTACAGTTATCAATTATCAATACCAAACCCATCCATACAGGCTTCTAGCCAAAATGTGTTCTTGGTGGCCTTATGTGCTGCACTGTAGATAGCTTATTACATGCAGAACAGCCATATTCCTGCTCATGGTGCCAACAGAGCCTATAGAGTACATAGAAGCAGTGTTCTGCCATGTGTAGGAGCCTGGTATATGAAGGTTCACTTTGGAGCAGTGTTTTCAGTATTCATGAACCGCTTTCCTAGCAATCCTTCCATTACCAGATTTCTACTTGGGCTACTTGGCACCGGGAAGGTGGTAGCTGCAACTATTTTACAGCAGGCTGTGTACAGTAAATGGAGCTACAGACTACTGAACATGGGAACAGCTTACACTGTGTGCAACTCTCAGCTCAGTGCATGCAGACAACCACTGAAACAGCCTTTACATGAGTTATATATCACATGCAGCCAGCAGATCAACACGACAAGGTCCATGTAGCTACTGCGGCCTATACAAGCACTACTGTATACAGCAAATATACCCATTCTTACCGCCTAGCAGCAGCACACATAGTAGGAGGGAGATGAAGTCCATTACTGCAGTGCACTTTCAGTCCCTTCCTTGTTCTATTACTTTTACTTTCGATTCTTCCCATGCAGAGAATGGGAGTGTCCTGGCAGAGATCAGCAGAGCAGACAGCCACACTGGGTGATAGAGAAGTCACCAGACCTCTGGGTTGTATTAACAACAATAAAAGCATTACAGCAAGATGTCATCGATATTGATACCTCTACTAAAGTTACAGCTACGACAGCTCCTCTGCCTTTTGAAAAACACTAGTCAAAAAATTATCTCTTTGAGGAATAATGCTTTTACGCAATATAAAACAGGATTAATCAAAAAAAAAAAAGGGTCAGACTTTTACTGAATTGCATTTATGACTAGTTTCCAACTAGTGGACAAGTAATGCATATTAATAAAGTTCTCTGTCAGTGCTGTTACCCTCTTCTCATCACAGTAATTCTTTACTATCCATGAAGGCTTATGGTTTTGTGGAATGAAAAGAAAAAATGACAAGAATACAAAGATATTAAAAAAAATCCCACAAAATCCAAAAATAACAGAAAGGCAGGGGGTGCAGGAAAATAGGAAGCGTAGCCACGCGAAACGTGCGTAGGGGTCAAGCACTACCACACTGCTATGGGTGAGTCATTGTGAACAGCTACAATTGTATTTTTATGTATTTTTAGATAGCGGCCAGATTTAACTCTGCACTTTTCAGCCCATAATTGGGAGGCTTGCTTTGCAATAATAGAAATAATAGCTCCATTGACTCTAGAGAATATGGTATTTTTCCATTTTTTATAAACTATTATTATAAGCAGTGTGTTTGCAGGATACTATTTTATTCTTTTCTTTTTTGCTAATGTGTTTTTAATTGATACATGTAATTTACTTGTTATATGCAAATTAAATTATTATATTCATCTGAAAGCCTTGTTTTCGCTTTTTTGGTATACAATATATGGTTTATAGGCTTTTTTAGTAGGGAGTTTGTATTGGGTTAACAAGGATTTGGGGTAAAGGAATAGACCCCTTGCTGACAATTTATTGTGCATACCCATTTGGAACGTGTGTTTCTATATATTAATAAAGTTCTCTGTCAGTGCTGTTACCCTCTTCTCATCACAGTAATTCTTTACTATCCATGAAGGCTTATGGTTTTGTGGAATGAAAAGAAAAAATGACAAGAATACAAAGATATTAAAAAAAATCCCACAAAATCCAAAAATAACAGAAAGGCAGGGGGTGCAGGAAAATAATAAAAAAAAGTAAACTTACCTATCCTTGTGCCCTTAACATCGCCCGCAAGCGTTGCTTGCTTTGCTTTCTCTGTGTGTGTGTGTGTATATATATATATATATATATATATATATATATATATATACACACACACACACACACATATATATATATATATATATATATATATATATATATATACACAGTGGTACCTTGGTTTAACTTGGATTGAGAGCATTTTGCAAGAAGAGCTCACAGTTTTTATAAATTGTAACTTTGTTTAAGAGCATAGTTTTGGTGTAAAAGCTCCCTGTACTGGGTGGGAGAGCGGGGTGATGGAGTGTCATGGTCTGCATAGCCGGGTCTACATCCCTGTACTCTGACCCAGGAAGTCTCCATCACCTTCCAAATCATAGCAGATCCACTTCAGGCTGGGGCTTGCATCAGGGGACAGGACTGTGGAGGTGATCTCTTCATAGCTGTAACCCCTCTCTCCCCGGACAGAGAGTACTGCTATACTGTGACCATATCTGCCCTGCTCATTCCTTCATGCTCCCTGCAGCATTAGTCAGCCCTTGTATTTACCATACTCTCCATCCCTGCTATAACATGTCTGCACTCACACTCAGTTACAGGGGCATAGCTAGGATTCCTGGGGGCCCCATAGCAAAAAACTCTATGGGGCCCCCCTCCCATATATATTATATATATATTTATAGCCGGTGATGTGGCAAAAGAAAATTCTCTTGTGGCCAGAGGCCAAATCCTGCGTGCAGCCACAACAGTGACTGTCAGAGGAGAAAGCCAATGTCTGCTTGTTCTGTCCATCCACTGTATTATAACAGCATATTAGGAGCCTCATGGTTATATACATAGGTGCAGGAGCAGACTACCTTTGGCTTAACCCTTTATTTACTGCAGTGTGTAAGTGACCCAGTGTTCTCTTACATGCTGCAACACAAACAAAGGGTTAATGCAGAAGACAATTAGCTCTCTCCTGCACTGATAACCCCTGACTTCTGCAGGAGCTTAGAGGTTATCAGAGAGCTAATTGTCTTGAGCTTATATTAACCCTTTTTTGTGTTGCAGCATGTAAGAGAACACTGGGTCACTTACACACTGCAGTACATAAGGGGTTAAGCAAAAGGACACAGGAGCCTCTTATCTTCACTGGGCCCCATAGCAACCGCCTTCCCTGCCTCTATGGTAGCTACGCCACTGCTCAGTTATACACACTGCAGCTATAATGTGTCTACATCTACACTCAGCTTTACACACTGCTGCTATAATGTGCCTGCACTCACACTCAGCCATTCACACTGCTGTAGAGAAAAGTTTCTGTCACTGTTTCCTGCACAGCTATGTGATTCCCACTTCCTGATGTCCATGCTGAATACACACCCCGAGAGAGAGAGAGAGAGGCTGCTGAACTTAGATAAAGCTCTAAGGTTGTCTGGAAAACATGGATACAGCCAATGACTATATCCATGATTTCCACATAGCCTTAGAGCTTTATCCAACTTCAGCAGCCACCGCTAATCAAATACCGAAAGTTCGGGTTTGGATGGACTCGAGCATGCTCCAGGTTCGCTCATCTCTAGTGACAGTTGCAACCCCTACTAATCACAAGAATGCAAGAAAACTGTGGCTCTAAATAAATGGAGGTAGGAAATGTTTGGACGCTCATAGAAAATGAACTGAACACCAGACCTGCAAGCGTGCTGCTGCCTCATGCATCCTAAACATATTTGTCTTTCGTTCTCAGGTTATAGGGGACCCCACGTATCCACACAGGATAGGAGACAACCTTCTAAAATGAGACTACTTTTAGTGCATAACACTTTTTAACCAGAACATATAATAAAATATACAGAATCAAAGACAAAAACAGATTTATTATGATTCATCCAAAACAATTACAGCTGCCAACATAATATGTATATGTATATGTATATATATATATATATATATATATATATACTCACCGGCCACTTTATTAGGTACACCTGTCCAACTGCACGTTACCACTTAATTTCTAATCAGCCAATCACATGGCGGCAACTCAGTGCATTTAGGCATGTAGACATGGTCAAGACAATCTCCTGCAGTTCAAACCGAGCATCAGTATGGGGAAGAAAGGTGATTTGAGGGCCTTTGAACGTGGCATGGTTGTTAGTGCCAGAAGGGCTGGTCTGAGTATTTCAGAAACTGCTGATCTACTGGGATTTTCACGCACAACCATCTCTAGGGTTTACAGAGAATGGTCCGAAAAAGAAAAAACATCCAGTGAGCGGCAGTTCTGTGGGCGGAAATGCCTTGTTGATGCCAGAGGTCAGAGGAGAATGGACAGACTGGTTCGAGCTGATAGAAAAGCAACAATGACTCAAATAGCCAACCGTAACAACCAAGGTAGGCAGAAGAGCATCTCTGAACGCACAGTACCTCCAACTTTGAGGCAGATGGGCTACAGCAGCAGAAGACCACACCGGGTGCCACTCCTTTCAGCTAAGAACAGGAAACTGAGGCTACAATTTGCACAAGCTCATCGAAATTGGACAGTAGAAGATTGGAAAAACGTTGCCTGGTCTGATGAGTCTCGATTTCTGCTTGAACATGACAATGAGTTCACTGTACTCCAATGGCCTCCACAGTCACCAGATCTCAATCCAATAGAGCATCTTTGGGATGTGGTGGAACGGGAGATTCGCATCATGGATGTGCAGCCGACAAATCTGCAGCAACTGTGTGATGCCATCATGTCAATATGGACCAAAATCTCTGAGGAATGCTTCCAGCACATTGTTGTATCTATGCCACGAAGAATTGAGGCAGTTCTGAAGGCAAAAGGGGGTCCAACCCGTTATTAGCATGATGTACCTAATAAAGTGGCCGGTGAGTGTGTATATATATATATATATATACACACACAAATAGAAATGCATAAAATTACCTTATGAAAGAGAATATAAAAATAAAAAATATGTATATAAAAAACCTATGTAGTAGTACAGGTCCAGTTATATTGAAGACTTCTGAAATGCCACATTACAATGGCTGAGATACAATAAGAACTTCATGGTCATTTACATCTCTTGTTCAGAGTCCGTAAAGCGATACTTTTGGTCTTGTGTATTCTCCATTCACAGACACCTGAGTAGTCGCACATTCTGCACTTCCAGGCATCCTCTATATCCACCCCCTGCACTTCCCTTAGTCCCTTCCAATAGGAGAAGTAAAATGTTACTTGCTCCAAAACTTTCTCCTTTTCAAACATCACATTATCACATCCTAGCAGGGAACCATCCCCCTGAAAGCAATATTCCAGCTGTCCACCATAGGCAAGTCACTGTATGTGAGGTTCAGACAAGTCAGTTCTAACACGTCTCTGAATGTCGACACGGTAAGCCCAGACTTCAAGGCGTGCTCCTTCACCTGAGGTCCTAATTCTTGCTCCGGTCTTAGCTTCAAGTTCTGCATGAAATCATCTGGCTGGAGAAGGCCGCTGACCATGCCATCGAATAGCAGCTTGTAGAGAGAGACCTGGAAGATATATAGATATGGTGTACACTTTAATATGCCCTCATGCATAAAATGTTATTTATCCTATAAACCAAAAAAACACAAACACGACCCGAAACATATAGTGTGAAAACGTGATTATATACTGGTCTGTGGAATTCTGCAAGTCATAGACTGTGCGTATCATTAGAAATTAAAGCCTCAGGGTTTCAGGACCTGAGGACAAAACAATGTTTTATTCAGGAACTAAGTGTTCCTGCATAAAGGGGGAGATTTATGAAATGGTGTAAATATACACCTGGTGTAAACTGCCCACAACAGCCAATCACAGCTCAGCTTTCAGCTCTGGTAGAATAAAAGAGGAGCTGTGATTGGCTGCTGTGGAAAGTTTACAACAGGTGTATATTTACACCCTTTCATAAATCCCCCCCCCCCCCAAATTGTTAAAAAATGTCAACATTTCAAGATGTCAAAAAGTTTTTAAAGTGATAAAGCCCCTTTAAAAAAAGCCTTTTAAAAATGCCATGCATTTTTTTTCTGACATTTTAGTAGTGTTCTTGTGCCAGTTTTTTTGGGATAGAAACTGACAATTCCCCTGTGCAGTTTTGCTGTATATTAAAAAAACAAAAGCACTGCCATTGACTGCAATGGAAGATGGGGACATGTCATTTCTTGTTCGAGCAATTACGCTTTGAAGCTCCCATTAAAGTGAATAGAGGAATGGCTATCCCTGTGATGACTGCAGACCAGATGGCCAAGAATTTTACTAGTATGAAACCCCTTGGTTCATTTGCCAGTAATAAAATAACAGTGTAAATGTTAAAGAAATGTGACTTTACCTGAATCTCATGACTCCTCTTCTGGGCAGATCGTGGTAGTGTTGGGCTGGCTCGGGTTTTCAGTTCTCTGAGTTCTAGCTCCCCTTTAGAAGAGTATCCCAATTCATCAATCACCCCCACCACATATATCCCATCAAGCTCCCTAAAAACGGGAAATTCACGGACGCAGCCACCTATCAGCAAAAAAAGGGTTAATAGAAAAAGAAAAGAGAATCTGGTCACATTACACAGGGCTCTCCACAGCAAACTTACTTTTGGGGGGTCAGTTTACTTTCACATTATCTTGATACCTCGGCTTATCATTGCCTTTTAACATGACCTATTACACCGAACAATAATATGGCCGATTGTTTGCTGCAATATGCTACGTTCACACTGAGCAAGAACAGCAGTATTCCGCGACAGAGCACGCGCCCTCTCATTCACTCACAGCAGGACATTGTTCTGTACTTTGGGGGAGATTTATCAAACATGGTGTAAAGTGAAACTGGCTCAGTTGCCCCTAGCAACCAATCAGATTCCACCTTTCATTCCTCACAGACTCTTTGGAAAATGAAAGATGGAATCTGATTGGTTGCTAGGGGCAACTGAGCCAGTTTCACTTTACACCATGTTTGATAAATCACTTCTTTGTGTGTATGCTGGGAAAAGCTCTCAATGTACAAAATTAGCATCTTTAGGGCCCAATATAGCTTGCAGTGTACCATGTATGGTGACATGGCAGAAGCTAGTACAAATGACAGTAATGCTTGACCTCAGTCCAGAAGAAATCATTTTCTATATTCATGCATTTTAAACTCAGCATTAAAGCAGCTTACCAGACTGCAAAACTGGTATCATAGCTAAAATATTCAGACACTTTATTGCCCATCGGTCTTCACGAGTCTGTGTGGTCACTGATACGATATCATGAACTTCTAGTTCTGAGGGGGTAAAAAAAAAGTTTTATGAGGATGTGATTGTCCACTGCAAACATTCAGTTAGGTACATAATGAAAAAAAATCATGAACTCTACTTTAAGCGTGCAACTTTTACTTCATAAATACCATGAAGCAAGAAAAATAAGAACAAACAGCGATGAAAATAACTAATAAGCAAAGGCAAAGATAAATTCACCCAGTGTGAACAAAGGGTATGTTCACACTGAGTAATATCGGCGGAATTCTGCAGAATAGCTCTCCACTGTGAAATCCCGCCTGCCTCTATGGGAGGGATCACATGCCTCCGCTCTTGTCGCTCTCTTCTCAAAGAACTGACATGTCAATTCTTTGAGCGGAGAGTGGCGGGAGAGGAGGCGATCGAGCCATTCCATAGTGACACTGAGGCAGGCGAGATTTCGCCTATATTACTGTGTGAACATACTCTTTGTTCACACTGGGTGAATTTAACTTTGCCTTTGCTTATTAGTTATTTTCATCGCTGTTTGCGCTTATTTTTCCTGTTCTCCGCTCAAAGAATTGACATGTCAATTGCCACATTTATTTAGTGTGAACATACCCTTAGGGTTCATTCACACAGAAAGATTATCTGACAGATTATCTTCCAAAGATTTTAAGCCAAAGCCAGAAACAGACTATAAACAGAGGTCGGGTCATGAAGGAAAGACTGAGACTTCTCCTCTTTTCAAATCCATTCCTGACTTTGGCTTCAAATCTTTGGCAGATAATCTTTCTGTGTAAATGGACCCTTACAGGGGTATATCAATAAGATAGTGAATAACAAGCTGGTCACTGGGACCTCCACCGATCCAGAGAATGGAGACACAATCCACAATGAATAGAGCGCTCACCATGCCTGCATTACCACCGCTCCATTCATTCTATATGGGGAAGCTGAACATTTTCAAGCTCAGCATTCTGAAATGTTTGTCGGCCCCATAGAGTATAAATGAATCACAGGCCTTGACAGTCGCAAAGGCAAAGTAAGAGCTCCATACATTGTGTAAACGATTGTGTCTCCATTTTTAGGATTGGTGGGGGTCCCAATGTTCAGAACCCCAGTGATCAGCTTGTTATCCCCTATCCTATAGACAGACAACAACAAGCCCAGATGGGAATACCCCTTTAACTGGCCCCTCAAAAAGAAGAGAATTGAGTAGCTAATAGACAAATATATAACTCAAGTGTCAGCAGATCACATATAGGACGGTGCTAACCTCTGGCCAAATGTATACTAGATCCATCACTCATGGCGGCCGTTTTCTCTGTCTCTACTAGTCCCGGCTCCTCCATTTTATATACCATCTGCTGTTCACACCACACCTGGGAACAAATGTCCGTCACAGTCAGATATCTCAGGGAATACCGCTCCAGGGGGGTTTCCACTTCTGTTTTTCTCTTTCTTTGCAGGACGTCTCCTGATACGGTCTCTCCTGTCCCATCTCGACATCGGCCTTCTCCAGTTTCTGCATTGACATCACTTCATAAAAAAAGAGGAAAGTAAATACACAGAGAACATACATGAAACTAAACACTATATACATATACTGTATGTGTATACTTGTAAAGATGCAGTCATTCACCCAGAAGAGAGAGAATATATACTAATGATGTCTCTGAAATAAAGTACAGCCATACATTGATTCCAGACTTGTTATCCCATTGTTTTTTCCCTCTTGAGAAGATCTCTCTCCTGCAAGGGAAAAAGAAAAACAAGATTATAATACAGGCTTAAGGCTGAGTTACTACTGGGGGTTATGGGCTCAGTTATATGAGGAATATTTGCTGTAGGTTTTCTATATGAAATCTCATGTGGGAAATACACAATGGGCAGCTGACTAGACACGTTCTTGGCGCAGGAAAGTGGCACATTGTAAGTTATGATAAAACCAATTTAAAAACTTTAAGAGTCTGAAACTTTTTTCGCGCCTATCCGACAAGAGACAAATGTTATAATGAACATGACAATAATTATGGTAATCTATGCATAGACTAACGGTGCGCTTACACAGGCAGATTTATCTGACAGATTTTGGAAGTCAAAACCAGGAATGGATTTGAAAAGAGGCTTTGGCTTCAAAAATCTGTCAGATAAGTCTGCCTTTGTAAACGCACCATTAGACAGTCTGGCTACAAATCCACCATTTATTTTTGCTCCATTTGCAGATCCATACTGAGAGTGTAAGAAACATACAAGCCCTGTTATAGCTAGGAGAATAGTGCAGCACATTATGCTATTGTACTAGGGAACTGTGATCATTTATTCTTCCCAGTCTGACACATGTCTCCTCTGGCACCTTTGTCTGTGACAGGAACTATCCAGAGCAGGAGAGGTTTTCTATGGAGATTTGCTCCTGCTCTGGACAGTTCCTGACATGGAGAAAGATGGCAGCAGAGAGCACTGTGTCACACTGGAAATAACACACCATCCCCTGTAGGACATACAGCAGCTGATAAGTACTGGAAGGCTTGAGGTTTTTAAATAGAAGCAATTTACAAATCTGTATAACTCTGACAACAGCTGATTTAATTAAAACTATTTTTTCCCCCCAGGAATGCCCCTTTAAGGTGTCCCTGTCACTTTAAAACTCAAAAGGTGTGATTGGTTGGGATGTGGATGCTAAGGAATCATTAGACCCAGGAGTAGTGCTTCACCCCCCAGCCCTCTGTGGTCCTCTAGCTGCAGGATGGGGAGAAGGGGGATAATCTAGCAATCCGCAGAGTGTGAACACACATACACTGACCAATCAAAACTTTGGACAATGACTTCAGGGAAAAGAAACATTTTTTTCTAGTGAGAGTGCCTATGTATTAACACTGCACGTTTCAGAGTAGAGCTGTGAGCACAGCCTAAGCCAATCACATTATAATGAATGCCCAGATGCAGCACGGGTTAGGGTGATTACAGCAGCTGCTGCACAGAGATAAACTACAGGCAGCAGGGAAAGCATTGGTCATGTGACACAGACTAGTCCAGGCTTATCTAAGCAGGCGCAGTAGCCACGCCCCTCTCGTGACGTCACTCACTGGTCTCCGCTGTTTCCTGAAGCTGCAGGAGCTCTGAGTCACTGATGTCGGAGAAGACGTCTTCCGTGTCCTCACATAGTGGCGGGACAGCCGGTCCTGTGGTGGCGGCTCCGTCCTCCTCAGTCACCGGAGATGCCGTGCAGTTCTCCGCGCCGCTCATCCTGATGGACGCCCGCCCACAGTGTAAGCGCTACAACCTGGAGTGACGCGGTGTGGGCGTGCCTGGCGTCACGTGATGTCAACATTCTTCTCGGCAGCAGAATGGACCGCGCTGCTACTGGTAGTCACTGACTGGGGGCGGAGCCTCCTAAAGTATTTTCACAGGAGTAACACATTAACCCCTTGATACCCAAGACCGTTTAAAAACCCTGTTTTTTTTGGAGTTCTTAATGTTAGAAATACTTTATTTTATAGTCACATGATTTGTGATAGTGATTCACCCTTTTAACTCTTTGGCCAAGGATGATCTTTCGGCCTTATAGGGTAACTATAATGTTTAGCAGGTAGCAGGGTAAAGCTGTCAGAAAATGTGCTGCTGTTCTCCTGATGCAGGCACGCGTCGGATACGGATTTCTTCCAGCAGCACAGTGACTTTCCATTGCATTGTATGCAATCAACTGCGCCGCTTTTACAGCGGATCACGTTGCCCGCTGAACATTATTATAGTTACACTTTAACCCAGGTACCATTTAAAATAAAAAATTGAAAAAACCGTGAAGCTTTATTCACCAAGCCATTACCGTTCTGTGTAAACAGTCGTTCACCGATTTTACCTATGCGCGAGATAGGCTTAAGCGATCGCAAAACAAATTTTCTGTACATATATCGTTCCATCTAAACGCTGATCGTGATAAAAAAAAAATTGCTATTTCAAAATCGTTAATCATACAATCGGGCGAATTATCATTCCGTGTAAACGAAGCATTAGTCTCTGTGACCACCAGCAACAAAACAAACACAACGCTCAGCAGAGCAATGCTTCCCATTCATTTTAACCCTTAGGGGACACAGCCAGTTTTCATTTTTGCGTTTTCGTTTTTCCCTCCTCGTGTATATAAGGCCATAGCGCCTGCATTTTTCCACCTAGAGACCCAAGTGAGCCCTTATTTTTTGCGCAACTAATTGTACTTTGCTATGGCAGATGTAATTTTTGCCTAAAATGTGCCGGGAAACCAGAAAAAAATTCAAAGTGTGGTGAAATTGAAAAAAAAAACGCATTTCTTTTATTTGGGGGAAATGTGTTTTTACGCCATTCACCCTGGGGTAAAACTGACTTGTTATGCATGTTCCTCAAGTCGTTACGATTAAAACGATATATAACATGTATAACTTATATTGTATCTGATGGCCTGTAAAAAATTCAAACCGTTGTTAACAAATATACGTCACTTAAAATCGCTCCATTCCCAGGTTTATAGCGCTTTTATCCTTTGGTCTATGGGTCTGTGTGAGGTGTCATTTTTTGCGCCATGATGTGATCTTTCTATCGGTACCTTGATTGCGCATATATGACTTTTTGATCGCTTTTTATTACAATTATTCTGGATTTGATGCGACAGAAATTGCGCAATTTTGCACTTTGGGATTTTTTTGCGCTGACGCCGTTTACCGTGTGAGATCAGGAATGTGATTAATTAATAGTTTCGGCGATTACGCACGCGGCGATAGCAAACATGTTTGTTTATTAATTAATTAATTTATTTTTATTTATAAAATGGGGAAAGGGGGGTGATTCAGACTTTTATTAGGGGAGGGGGTTTTGTGTTATTAAAAATACATTTGTCTTTTACTTTACACATATACTAGAAGCCCCCCTGGGGGACTTCTAGTATATGTACTCTGATCTCTCATAGAGATCCATGCAGTATATTTATACTGCATGAATCCATGAGATCGGTGTTCTATTACTTTTGGCTGCTGCAGCCAAAAGCAATAGAATGCCGAGCCGGGATCAGCGCCATTACGGAGCAGACCCCGGCCCGGGATGGATGCAGGGATCGCCCCCCCGCAATCGCGCAGCAGGGGGGCGATCCCCCCACTAGACCACCAGGTATGAATAAAAGCAAGTATTTAGAAGCAGCTGTCAACTTTGACAGCTGCTTCTAAGTACTTAATTAGCGGGCACGGCGATCGGACCGTGCCCGCTAATAGCCGCGAGCCCGGGCTACACGCGGCACCCGGGATCGCGGCAGTTCAGAGGGTGGTCGCCGCGCGACCCCCCTCTGAACTCCCATAGCGGCACGAGGACGTTCAATAACGTCCTGGTGCAGCTATGGGTTAATACTTGGTCTTAGCATGGACCCATGAAAGCTTAACCCCTAGACGACCCTGGACGTCATGGAAGTCTGTCCCCAGACGACCCATGACGTAACTCTACGTCCTGGGTGTTTCTCCCGCTATGAAGCATGCTCCGGGGCAGAGCGCGCTTCATAGCAGGTGGGGGCCGGATGCAATCAGCAGCCAGGACCTCACCGGTAATGACACGCTGCAGCGATCGCGCTGCCGCGTGTCATTAACCCGATCGCGGCGTTTAAGTGTAAGTGACAGGGGGAGTCCCCTGTCACTTACCGATCGGGACCCCCGCAGTGTGAAACGGACCGCCGGAGGTCTCTTACCTGCCTCCATGCGGTCCAATCGGCGATCTGCTACACTGAGCCTGCACAGGCAGGCTCAATGAGCAGAGCGCCGATAACACTGATCAATGCTATGCCTATGGCATAGCAATGGTCAGTGTAAAAATCAAAGTACTGGATGTAAAAGTCCCCCAAAGGGACTTCAAATGTGTAAAAAATGTGTAAAAAAGTTCAAAACACTATTACACTACCCCAAAACCCCTCCCCCAATAAAAGTTGAAATAACCCCCCCCATTCCATTGTATAAATAAAACATATAAAAATAAATAAATAGATAAACATATAATATACCGTAGCGTGCGTAATTGTCCGATCTATTAAAATATAACAAGCGTCATTGTGATCGGTAAACGGCGTGCACGAAAAGAGGGGAAAAAGTGCGCAGATTACCGATTTTATGTTACATTATATATTAAAAAAAATCAATAAAAAGTGATCAAAACGTCCGATCTTCACAAATATGGTATTAATAAAAACTAGAGATCATGGCGGAAAAAATGACACCCCATACAGCCCCGTAGATGAAAAAATAAAACCGTTATAAGCGTCACAATAGGCCCATTTTATTAATATTTAATTGCCAAAAAAAAGGATTTCATAAAAAAAATACATATATAACATTAGAGAATCTGTGTAACCTGCATATGGTTGTGTTCGGACTGACCTATAGAATAATAGTGTCATGTGGCTGTTACCATATAGTGCATTACGTAGACACAGGAACCCCCCAAATGTTACCATATTGCACTCTTTTTTACGATTTCACCTATTTATATCGTTATAAATAATATATTTGGGATTCCATCATACATGTTATGGTAAAATGAATGACGCTATTACAAAGTACAACTATTCCTGTAACAAATAAGCCCTTACATGGCCTGTAGATGGAAAACTGAGAGTGCTAGAGCTCTTAGAAGGAGAGGAGGGAAAAACGGAAACACTAAGATCACAATTTGCGTGGTCCACTGGGTCATTTTGGGCCTGGTCCTCAAACGGTTAAAATATGAAGTGTTTTTGTTTTTGTTTTCTTTTAACCCCTAGACGACCTAGGACGTACCGGTACGTCCTGGAAGTCTGTCCCCAGATGACCCTGGACGTATCGGTACGTCCTGAGCTATGAAGCGCGCTCCGGAGCGGAGCGTGGTTCATAGCAGGTTGGGGCCTGCTGCTGATTGCACCATTACAGCGTGGGGCTGGCTGCAGCGTGACATTAACTCCTTAAACGCCACAATCGCAGCCACGGCGTTTACGTGTAAGTGACAGGGGGAGTCCCCTGTCACTTACCGATCGGGACTCCCGCAGTGTGACTGCGGGGGTCCCGATCGTTAAAACGGACCACTGGAGGTCTCTCACCTGCCTCCGTGCGGTCCGATCGGCGCTCTGGTCACTGAGCCTGCACAGGCAGGCTCAATGAGCAGAGCGACGATAACACTGATCAATGCTGTGCCTATGGCATAGCAGTGATCAGTGTGAATAATAAAAGTAATGTATGTAAAAGTCCTTCAAAGGGACTTAAAATGTATAAAAAGAAAAGTTAAAAACACCAACACACTATCCCAAAACCCCTCCCCAAATAAAAGTAGAAATCACCCCCCCATTTCCCATTATATAAATAAAACATATAAAAATAAATAAATAGATAAACATATAATATACCGTAGCGTGCGTAATTGTCTGATCTATTAAAATATAACAAGCGTCATTGCGAACGGTGAACAGTGTACACGAAAAGAGGGGAAAAAGTGCGCGGATTACCGATTTTATGTTACATTATATGTTAAAAAAATCTATAAAAAGTGATCAAAACGTCCGATCTTCACAAATATGGCATTAATAAAAACTAGAGATCATGGCGGAAAAAAATGACACCCCATACAGCCCCATAGGAGAAAAAATAAAACAGTTATAAGCAGTGGCGAATTAAATGTACCCTGGGCCCCGGGCTGTCCACCCAACCTGCCCCCCCCCCCCCGGTCAATCTGCCCACATTATACTCCGCTACTGCCCCCCCCCCACGCTGTCCCCAATAAACACTGCCTGCCTCCCCTCCCTGCTGGCCCCAATAAACATAATGTTTGGTCCCTTGCTGCTCCCAGTAAGCATTGTCCACCCCACCTCCGCTGCCCCCAATAAGCATACTGCCACCTGGTTTCAGGAGAGGAGGGAGCTGATCTTATAGGGGAGGTCGCAGGGTCACAGCAGCACAGAGGATGTCAGGAGTGGAGGGTGCTGATCTTATAGGGGAGGTCACAGCAGCACAGAGGATGTCAGGAGTGGAGGGTGCTAATCCTATAGGAGAGGTCCCAGCAACACAGAGGATGTCAGGAGAGGAGGGTGCTGATTTATAGGAGAGGTTCGAGCAGCACAGAGGATGTCAGGAGAGGAGGGTGCTGATCTATAGGAGAGGTCCGAGCAGCACAGAGGATGTCAGGAGTGGAGGGTGCTCATCTTATAGGGGAGGTCACAGCAGCACAGAGGATGTCAGGAGAGGAGGGTGCTAATCCTATAGGAGAGGTCCCAGCATCACAGAGGATGTCAGGAAAGGAGGGTGCTGATCTATAGGAAAGGTCACAGCAGCACAGAGGATGTCAGGAGAGGAGGGGGCTGATACTATAGGGGAGGTCGCAGCGTCCCAGCAGCACAGAGGATGTCAGGAGAGGAGGGTGCTAATCCTATAGGAGATGGTCCCCCTCTTCCCCCCTTATAGATGGTCACCCTCTTCCCTCCCTATAAATGGTCCCCCTCTCCCCCCCTTATAGATGGTCCCCCCTCCCCCCTTATAGATGGTTCCCCTCTTCCTTCTTATAGATGGTCACCCTCTTCCCTCCTTATAGATGGTACCCCTCTCCCCCCCCTTATAGATGGTACCCCTCTCCCCCCCTTATAAATGGTACCCCTCTTCCCCCCCCCTTATAGATGGTACCCCTCTTCCCCACACTTATAGATGGTACCCCTCTTCCCCCCCCTTATAGATGGTACCCCTCTTCCCCCCCTTATAGATGGTCCCGCTCTCCCCCCCCTATAGATGGTCCCCCTCTCCCCCCCCTTATAGATGGTCCCCCTCTTCCCTCCTTATAGATGGTACCCATCTCCCCCCCCCTTATAGATGGTACCCCTCTTCCCCCCTTATAGATGGTCCCCCTCTTCTCCCTTATAGATGGTCCCCTCCCCCCCTTATACCCTTATTGATGGTCCCCCTCTCCCCCCCCCCTATACCCTTATTGATGGTCCCCCTCTCCCCCCCCTCTTATAGATGGCCCCCCTCTTCCCCCCCTTATAGATGGTCCCCCTCTTTCCCCCTCTTATACATGGTCCCCCTCTTTCCCCCCCTTATAGATGGTCCCCCTCTTCCCCCCCTTATACATGGTCCCCCTCTTTCCCCCTCTTACACATGGTCCCCCTCTTTCCCCCCCTTATAGATGTCCCCCTCTCCCCCCCCTTATAGATTGTCCCTCTCTTCCCCCCCCCTTATAGATGGTCCCCCTCTTTCCCCCCCTTATAGATGGTCCCCCTCTTTCCCCCCCTTATAGATGGTCCCCCTCTCCCCCCTCCCTTATTGATGGTCCCCCTCCCCCCCCTCTTATAGATGGTCCCCCTCTCCCCCCCCTTATAGATGGTCCCTCTCTTTCCCCCTCTTATACATGGTCCCCCTCTTTCCCCCCTTATAGATGGCCCCCCTCTTTCCCCCCATCTTATAGATGGTCCCCCTCTTTCCTCCCGTCTTATAGATGGTCCCCCCTCCCCCCTCCGTGCAGGCAGATTTAAAAAAAAACAAAACAACAAAAACTCACCTTACAACCCGTTCCCCCGTCGATCCTCTCCTCTCCTGCAGGCTCCGTCTGTCCCCGGCTGTTGCGCAGCTGCCGGAGGTGTCCCGTCCTATCCCCCGGCAGCGTGCGCATCAGAGAGCTCCCCGTGCGCCGAAAGTCACAGCCACAGGCGCACGGGGAGCTGTGTGATGCGCGCGCTGCCGGGGGATAGGACGGGACACCTCCGGCAGCTGCGCAACAGCCGGGGGGCAGTAAGAGCAGGACTCTTGTGACCGCAAGCAAAACAATGCCTGCAGTGGCGGGGGGGGCCGGGCCGCAGCGGCATTATAATGTGGGCGGCTTGGCATGGGCCCCCCGGAGCCTCGGGCCCCGGGCGGCCGCCCAAACCGCCCACATTATAATCCGCCATTGGTTATAAGCGTCACAATAGGGCTATTTTATTAATAATTAATTGACAAAAAAAAGGATTTCATTAAAAAAATATATATAACATTAGAGAATCTGCGTAAACCTGCATATGGTTGTGTTCGGACTTACCTATATAGTAATAGTATCATGTCGCTTTTACCATATAGTGCATTACGTAGACACTGGAACCTCCCAAACGTTACCATATTGCATTTTTTTTTTACGGTTTCACCTATTTATATCTTCATAAATTATATATTTGGGATTCCATCATACATGTTATGGTAAAATGAAAGACGCCATTACAAAGTACAACTATCCCTGTAACAAATAAGCCATTACATGGCCTTGTAGATAGAAAACTGAAAGTGCTAGAGCTCTTAGAAGGGGCTTAGTCTGCCGCGAAACTGCGGTCATTCGATTTCTGTTCTCCCCCGCTCCCCACTAGTCTGGAATAAACTTGGACTTTGTTTCACTACAGCCTGGTGAGTGCCATCTTATATTCTCTCTTATATAATATTAACACCGGTGGTAGGACACCACAGGTGGGGAAGATTACAGTGCAGCACTGCGGTCATACATCAGGGCATACTCAGGGCAGTAGTAACAGCTTTTGCTGCCCTAGGCACTAAACGTGAAGATGCCCCATCTTTACTCACCAATTAGCATTATGATTTTTTAGTTTCTGAATATCATATTGATATCTGATCAGGCTGCGTTCCCACATTTACTGTTCATCACCACATGCAGCCAAATACCAAACACACCATTCTGTGACTGAATAACACCACTATATAGTGACTGGTTAACACCGCCATACTGTGACTGGTTAACACCGCCATACTGTGACTGGATAACACCATCATACCAGTCTCCCCCCCCCATGCTCCCTAAAAAAGGCACTGGCAATTTTGAATGGGAAGTTCTTTTCTTTCCCTCTGCTCTCTAGTGCTGCCCCCCTGCAAGCTGCTGCCCTAGGCACAGGGCCACAGGTGCCTAATGGTAAATACGGCCCTGGATACACTGCTATTTACAAATGTGACAGCTGCCATATATACATATGTCAGATTATCCTGAAAAGCTACCTGAATTGACAGGTATGTTCAATGCAATATGGAATACATGCAATAAAAGGATTTCAGATCTTCTAGAGTGTGAGCCGATGTTTGTAGAAGATTTGTGGTCTGGCTAATAGAGTCTTAAGTGAAGAATAATATGGTGTCACCTCTCATTCTCTATTGCACAGGAGCCTTATAGCACATACATGATTGATCCCAGAGACCATGTGACTGATGTAGGCAAGTTGTGCTGCTCTTGGCTTCTTCTCTCTGGAGCTCTTCACCATGTGATCTGATCTCCATTTGGGTTATTTGTATCTAATAAAAATTGATATTGTTTGCCATCTAGGTTGCCTTTTTATGAAACTATTCTTGTTTCAATTTATTATGGAAGGGAAAGTAGACCAGGGATGTTTAATGTAATTCATGGCACTGCATAAATATGAGGCAGCGGTACAGATGGTACTTGTGATTCAATACATCTGTTTTTTTTTGCATAAATGTACCTGTGTTAAAACAGTGCATGAATTAGCATTAGATTACATTGTCTCTATCAGGTTATCTACCATCTTGATGGATGGAGTTTGCTGAAAATTGTTCTAGAGTCATCTTGTATTGTACCCAAAATGGTGTTTTGTTCAAAAAGATCTGAGGTGTTGAGAGGGTTTTATTAGGGCCTCTGTAGAGTGACACAAACCAAACTTTCCGAACCAAGTTTCATTCTGAATTTTGCAAAAAATTTGGTTTAGTACTGAAGGCACGTTCTGAAAAGTTTGTAACAAGTGTGTAAAGATGGCTGACACACATTGTATATTACATTACATAACAACAAAAGTATGAGTTCAAAGGAATATCCACATAATGCCTTCCAGCCAGCCAATCCGCTGCAACGTCACGCTTACTCCTTCAATATATGGAGTGTGCCGCCAGCCCACCATTCTTCTCCTGATCAGTGAACTGAACACACGTACATTATAGAGTAGGATATTAGTAGAGGCAGAGAGAGGCAGGAAGAGGGAAGGTTGAAGAGATAAAAGACAGTTTGAGGAAAGTAGTTGTGTAATCTGTGTAGCTGTGAAATTGCTCCTGTCAATTTTTTGGTCATTACAAGGTGTCCACAGCTCTCCTGGGTGACTTTAACCCATTGCATCACCTGTCAAAACCCATGTCTTTTAGGATAAAAAAAAATATGATAATACGTTAGTCATGCAACTCTCCCAGTTTAATTTAACCCTTTGAATCACCTGTCAGGTGACTTCTTCAGTGCTGTATTAAAACTGTGTCTGACAGAATAAAAACCATGATTATACAGCAGTCATCCAACTATCCCAGTTCAATTTAACCTTGTGAAGCAACTGTCAGGTTCATTTTCCTGTTGTAAAAAAATTAATTCGCAGTGGCTAATGATAATGATTCCACCATTAACTGTCTCTTTTAGGCCCTGCTGGGTCCAGGAGAGTGCTGCTAATGTCACCACCTTCAACTTTCGGACCTAGGCCCTCTGTGGTCACTTACACTTTACCTAATGTAGCCAAACCTGTTATAGAGCAAATAAAGTCTAAATAAATCTTTTGTCTGTCTGTCTGTCTTTGGCCCTTTGAGGTCACTGAGAACACTGTTACCAGTACTTTCTGATTCCCGCAGTAATACTCTGTAAGGGTATGTTAACACAGTTTTTGGCATGGTTTTGTGATAAAAGCGCTTTTTACAGTGTTCACAGTAATAGAGCCCCTATAGTCCCACTATTGTAGCTGCAATCATTTAGCTGTTTTATTGCGTCTTGTTTAAGGTTCGGACAAACCTGAACTTTGTGGCAAAGTTTGGCGAACCTGCTGAACTGAACTTTTGAAGTTCATCTGTAGACATCTGTATGGGATGCTGACTCGACAGGCTTCAGGAACACTGCTCTATGGAAAACATGCAAATGATGATGTTATACTATGTAATTTATAGAGGTACTGTATATCATAAGAGTGCCATAAAGAACTTAAGGGTTTTAATTCTATTTGCAGAGGAGAGGTTTTTACCTCTCAAGTGATATCATTAGGAATGAGAGAAATCTAGTGAGAAATAAGTGAATTAGTGAAAATTTGGTTCATCAGCGTAATGCATTGTGGAGCTCTATAAATGTACATTCACACAAAGGGGGAGATTTATGAAAGGGTGTAAATATACACCTGGTGTATACTGCCCACAGTAACCAATCACAGCTCAGCTTTCAGCTCTGGTAAAATAGAAGAGGAGCTGTGATTGATTGCTGGGGGCAGTTTACACCAGGTGTATATTTACACCCTTTCATAAATCTCCCCCAAAGTGTAAAAATGTTGCTCTGAAGTGGTAATACTGATGTGCCACCTATAAAATAGCGGAGTACACATGTGCCAGAAGCAATGTGCTTATAGATAAAATATCTACAGGGGATTAACCTCATACTCCAGCAGGGTATTAACCCCATACTCCATCAGGATAAAACCTCATACTCCAGCAGGGTATTAACCCCATACTCCATCAGGATAAAACCTCATACTCCAGCAGGATATTAACCCTATACTCCATCATGATAAAACCTCATACTCCAGCAGGATATTAACCCCATACTCCATCAGAATAAAACCTCATACTCCAGCAGGATATTAACCCTATACTCCATCATGATAAACCTCATACTCCATCAGGATAAAACCCCATACTCCAGCAGGATAAACCTCATACTCCAGCAGGATATTAACCCCATACTCCATCAGGATAAAACCTCATACTCCAGCAGGATATTAACCCCATACTCCATCAGGATAAAACCTCATACTCCAGCAGGATATTAACCCCATACTCCATCAGGATAAAACCTCATACTTCAGCAGGATATTAACCCCATACTCCAGCAGGATAAACCTCATACTCCAGCAGGATATTAACCCCATACTCCAGCAGGATATAAACCTTATACTCCAGCAGGATATTAAAGGGAACCTGTCACCCCCGTGCCGGGGTGACAGGCTCCCGACCCCCCGTTAGAGCCCCCTATACTTACCTAATCCCGCCGGGTCCTGCTTCTGGAGGTGGTCGGGTGATGAAGATCTCAGCCTCTGCAGCCCGGCGCGCGCGCTGAGAGATGAGTCCAACACTCATAGAGAATGACGGAGCGCTGGACTCTCCTGTCATTCTCTATGGGTGTTGGACTCCGGGCTGCAGCGGCTGAGATCTTCATCACCCGACCACCTCCAGAAGCGGGACCCGGCGGGATTAGGTAAGTATAGGGGGCTCTAACGGGGTCGGGAGCCTGTCACCCCGGCACGGGGGGTGACAGGTTCCCTTTAACCCCATACTCCATCAGGATATAAACCTCATACTCCAGCAGGATTTTAACCTCATACTCCAGCAGGATATTAACCCCATACTCCAGCAGGATATTAACCTTATACTCGAGCAGGATATTAACCCCATACTCTAGCAGGATATTAACCTCATACTCCAGCAGGATATTAAAGGGGTAGTGCGGCGGTAAAGAATTATTGACAGAATAACACACATTACAAATTTATACAACTTTGTAATGTATGTTATGTCTGTGAATGGCCCCCTTCCCCGTGTCCCACCACCCCCACCCGTGTACCCGGAAGTGTGGTGCGCTATACATACCTGTCACATGCCGACTCGTCTCCGATCTTCAGTCTGCGATGTCGTCTTCGGACGGCCGAGCCGAATCCCTCCAAGCGTCCTGAGTGCCGACCGCCCTCTTCAGCGTCATCAGATGCTCAGCCGCGATTTGCTGAGCACAGTTTGGCTCAGCCAATCGCGGCTGAGCAGCTGATAACGCGGCAGAGGGCGGCCGGCACTCAGGACCCTCGGAGGGATTCAGCCCGGCCGTCCGAAGACGACGTCGCAGACTGAAGATCGGAGACGAGACGGCACGTGACAGGTATGTATAGCGCACCACACTTCCGGGTACACGGGTGGGGGTGGTGGGACACGGGGAAGGGGGCCATTCACAGACATAACATACATTACAAAGTTGTATAACTTTGTAATGTGTGTTATTCTGTCAATAATTCTTTACCGCCGCACTACCCCTTTAACCCCATACTCAAGCAGGATATTGACCCCATACTCCAGCAGGATATTAACCTCATACTCTAGCAGGATATTAACCCCATACTCAAGAAGGATATTAACCTCGTACTCCAGCAGGATATTAACCCTGTACTCCAGCAGGATATTAACCCCATACTCCAGTAGGGGGTTAAATCCCTACTATTAGTATTCAGGCATTGTGCTCTCAGACATTGCCATGAAACCAGGGCTGGCTTACCTGACACTTGTTTGACAAAGGACTTTGGGGGAAAGGTTTATCGCTGTCGTATAAGGTCCTCCATGTCTGCCATATAGACCAGAAAAGTTCACCTCTTATGTGAGGCCCATCCTCTCAGCTTGTCAGTAGCCTGTCTGCCATTTTCAGAAGCTTCAGAAGTTTGTGTGATGTGAGCCCCTGGTGATGTTCTGTTGGAGGATTAGTCGGTCACTTGCTAGGTGGTGAAGTGTGACGCCACTCCGCTGGTGGTTGCCGAGATACAGCCGGACCTTAAGATGTTATACCGTGACGCCAATGCTGGTTGGGCACACAGGTGTGATGGCACGCCTGCTTCTATTTTGTAAGGCCGGTTGTACCTTTTTGCCCTGTGGACAGTGTCCTGCTGGGTTGCTACGGGGTTCCTTGGGATGATGTCACGGTTGACCTGAGTGGTGTAATGACCCTCCCAGACTATCGTAACTGCCACCCACAAAAAGGGGAAGTGTCCCAAGGCTATAGTGTACACTGTGTTGGTGCAAGGTGAAGAATCACAAAGTCCTTTTACCATAAATAAACTTGTTTTTACTTCAGAGGTACTTGGATGCAGCAAGTTATACAGCTTTGACTTGACAGTATATGTTTCTCTTGATAAAGCACTTGAAAATACATAATACTTGTGAATGAACACTTGACAATACAACAACCAGATCTCTGACGGGAAGGTAGTAAGGAGAATAGTTGTGTTGAGTGAGTGGCGTGTTTTGATAGACAAGAAGCAGAGTAGCAGAGAGGAGGATGTCGTGAGAGTCCCAACCGAAGTAGTACTGTGCTCTGCCAAGATGTTGGAGGATGAGGTAGAAGAATATTTAGAAGAAGAAAAAGAATACTTGAGACCTTTTAGTCTTCACACCACCTAATACCCACTAGATTTGGCTGAACCAACCTAGAGGGTGACACAAGGCCCCAGACCCAGGAATGCTGAGGATTTCCTGCTGATAGAGTTCCCAGGCTTTGCGCAACTTTGCTCTATCCGGATCAGTTCCTAGCTTACTGCTGTCTGTGGATACTGTCCTGCTCTGTGACTCTCCTAGTCCATGGCGTGGGTTAAGGTCATCTCTGACTTGTCCTCTCTTGGAAGGGGTTTAACACTGCATGGTGTTGTGTAGCGTTACTGAGAAGAAAACTGTTAGGTGTGTCCTGTCTGACGTCCGAACCACACCGGGTTCTAACTAAGACTAACTCAAGTCAGGAGGAGGATGACTGTAGAGAGCTGTCTAGCTTGCGTCCTTCCTCTACAATGTCCAACATTAAAGACCTTCACACTTCCTCTACCTATGTGACTTCCCTTCTCAGCGTAACTAACGTGCGCTTTGAGTGGGTGAAGAGTGCAATAGAAGAAGCAAAGAGAGAGGTGATAGGTTCACAGATCCATGTGACATACGAACAAACAATAACCCTTTACACACTTCAGCTGTGCGGCATCTGAACACATACTTCTATAACAGCGGCATCTAGTGGCGAAACTTTATCATTAACTTCATCACCACACAAGTACAATAAGTACGGGCTTTTACGTAGGGTGTATATAATAGTAACACCCGTGGTAGGAAACCACATTTTCATTTGCTGATTGATAAACACCCAACTTTCTCTGTTCTTTGTACCACTAGTTGTTACTGAGCTTTACCTAAAAAGAGATAGGGGGCTTTCTAGATACATTGGGATGACTTTGTAGGTAGGAGAGGTTTAAGCTATGTCCACATGACATTTGTGTTCAGCTATATTTTTTAATGGCCTTCATTTTGAGGCAAAAATACATCTGTGTTAGACTTAAAGGACAACTCCGGTATATGTGCATTTCCCATAATTAATGTACATTACAAATTTGTCTAACTTTCCATAAGTAATACCATATTAAAAAATACTTTTGGCCGAACTTCTCCTTTAACTGATTTACAGTATGTTTGACCTCAAAATGATGACTGTCCAAAAATAGGGGCAAAAACATTGCGTAAACATAGCCTTAAAGGGAATTAGTTACAGTAAATGTTATAGAAAGATAGAAATAACAGTAAAGGTTTAGGGTACCAGCAATTTTTAACACTTTGCTTTTATTTTTTGTACCAGGCTTTTAAAGTGGTTGAGAGGTATTTGCTAAATTAAAAAAAATTTGGTAAATAAAAAAATAGAAGAAAAACACTTACCTTTCTGATTCCTGTGCTGCTGACAGTCCTCGCTGTGCAGGGGTTCTGAGTTTGGGCTGTCACAGACATGTTCATCCAATCAGCGGCCACAGTGGTGTGTTCTGCCTCAGCCGGGCTGTGACGTCACATCCCTGAACCTAGGAGTGCCGCATGGTGAGGACTAGTGATAAGCGAATACTGTTCGATCAAATAGATATTCGATCGAATAGATAGTCGATTGAATAGTAAGGTATTGGATCTATCGAATATTATTGAATAGTTCACTGAATACTATGATAAATATTCGATAGGCGTTCAAATCCCCCAGCTTCCGGTTTTTACCCCCAAGTGGTCCAATAGATGTTTTTCAACAATCGAATACTATATCGAATATTGTGTCTAGTGTCTAAAAAACATTTTGCCTGAACAAACCCTTAAAACCAACAAAAGAAGACAATGTTTCATGTTCAATGAGTCTTGTTTGTTGTTATTATGCCCAGTGAAAATGTAAAAGTTTAAAAAAAAATCTTTTTGTTATTCCTTTGATACTTTTGCATAAATGCAAATAGTGGAAAACCTCACTGAGCTGCAAAACCTGAAGTAGTGCGGTAGATCCAGCAACCTATTTACAGCACTCTGATCTTTCAAGGAGGGAAACAGGGATATTAGGGCATAATCCAACATGACAGATTCTGTTGCATTTATAACTTTTGTTATGTAAAACAGTATTGTACTGTACAGTGGTACCTTGGTTTAAGAGTTATTTGGATTGTGAGAGTTTTGCAAAAAGAGCTCACAGTTTTTCAAAATTGTAATTTGGTTTGAAAGCATTGCTTTGGTTTAAGGGCTCCCTGTACTGGGTGGGAGCGGGAGTGAGGGAGGGGCATGGTCTGCATAGCGGGGTGTACAGCATTGCACTCTGACCCAGGAAGTTTCCCTCACCTTCCAAATCATAGTAGATCCACTTCAGGCTGGGGCTTGCATTAGGGGACAGGACTGTGGATTTAATCTCTTTATAGCTTTAACCCCTCTCTCTCTGGACTGAGAGCGCTGCATGTATGTGCACACATCTGCCCTGCTCATTCCTTCATGGTCCCTGCAGTCTCTGTCAGCCCTTGTGTTTCCCATCCTCTCCATTCCTGCTATAATGTGCCTGCACTTACACTCAGCTATACACATTGCTATTATAATCTGCCTGCACTTGCACTCAGCTACTGTATACACACTGCTGCTATAATGTGCCTGCACTCACACTCAGCCATTTAAGCTGCTCTATATAAAGTTTCTGTCTCTGTTTTTCTGCACAGCTCTGTGATTCTCACTTCCTTATTGGTCCATACTAAACACACCCCCTTCCCCATTGCTGTCATGTGACCACACAGACCTCTGACAGCAGCCCTATTTCTCTATTCTAGCCTGTTGTACTACGCTACTGCATTGTGGGTATCTGCAGCTCCATCCTGTATCTACAAACAGCTGCTGTTTTATTAGGTTTATGCCCTTATTATACATTATACTCCACATGCTGATTGCTATACTCTACAGTAACTTATAATATGACATATTTAGCTGTTTCTCATTGTTTGTTCTGTTCTACATGTTATTCAGAATAAATTATTAATAAATATAATAGTCACCTGTAGACTATGTTCAGTCCATTGAACTAAACAGACCTAGTACATGTAGGCCTTGTTATACATTATCATGTTGTTTTGCAAGTATGTTGATGTACTGTATATCCTGAACATAGGCAATATTTCATATGATGGGGCCTTCAGATCTGTAGCAGTCAGTGAGGGATACTATAATTTAAGGTATTGAACAGACTTTGAGAATTATTATTTTCATGTTAGAATGTACAGTTATTTAAGGTTTGGTAGGTACAATTATCACGGCTGTATAAATGCCTAAATGTGTCCAGTTTTATCCCTGTAAATCCTCTGCAATGAGACAAACTACCACTAGAGGTCACTGTTGGATACGGCAAGTGATTCATCCGCAGCCATTAATAAAGCAGCAATTTGATTTCAAGTTAGATTTTTAAATAGTAGCCTGTAAGTGTTTGCTTTATAATGGCTTGTTACTAAATGTAGCTATAAGTATCAGGTTAGACTATAGAAGTGGCTTCATGCTGGATGCTGGATATACATACTATAATTAGAAGTAAGTGAATATTCTTTCTTTTCCATCGATTTGCTCTTAATCTCCAACTTGCCAAACCAATTCTACCACATCTAGACACGAGCACACAATAAACTATAAAACACGTTGCATTAAATGTATATACTGGCACTGTTGAAAACAGTAATTAGAAAAAGCTCCATTTTGGGGACCTTGTATATGGGACGGTCACAGCAGTTACATTAAGAAGAGTTGGAAGCTCATCCTCTTGGGCGTTTTTACTGCCGCACTAACAGTAATTGCTTCAGACTTTTCTTCTAAGTTTAGGTATCTAATGGCCCATAATTTATACAATCATTGTTTCACTGAACTAACACTGATTTCCATGTTATTCCTTTTTGCTTCCTCAGCTCATCCCCTAAAATGATTGGCGTTTGGACCCGTGTATTGTCTGTCTCTGCTATTTCAAGTTTGCTGATATAGACTCCCGGCTTTAATTACAGCATTGAGCGGCACTAAAGCTTTCATTCTACTCAGCAAAGACCAAATATGTGATTGGTTCTGCACAGGGTTTATAAAGATATTATTAGCATCTCTCCTATGACCTCTGACAGTCTTCTTAGGCAAGGGTTAAACCTAATCATGTAATGAATGTGTCATGACACTCAGGTTGGATGGTCTAGAAGTTGGATTCAGCCCTAAGGAGTCCAGGCAGCCTATGGCTGTATCCATGTTTTCCAGGCAGCTTATGGCTGCATCTAACTTCTGCCGCATACTTTAGTTCAGACATGTCAAGACATATATATTCATCACCCTGCAGGAATGCCCACATAACCTCATAACCTCCTTAACGTGCATATGCCCCATCACTTTTGCTACAAAGCAGGATGGTTGAGAGGCATTTTTGTTAAACCATTGTTATTTCTTTTTATCAAGGGGGAGCAACCTACACAGGGGACAGGCTGAAGGGGGGGGGGAGACTTACACAGGGGGCCATCTACTAAAGGGGACCTGGACAGTGGGACGTCTACCATAGAGGGACCTACACGCGGGGACATCTACTATAGGGGGGAATACACAGGGGGCCATCTACTATAACGGGAACTACACAGAGGCCATCTACTAAAGGGGACCTACATAGAGGCCATTTACTAAAGGGGACCAACACAGGAAGACATCTACTATAGGGGGGTATGCACAGGGGACCATCTACTAAAGGGGACCTACATCCAAAATGGATACACAAATGCACATATACATAATTGCTCAATGTTGAGCCTCTGTCATACAAGTCACAAACACAGTCTCAAATCAATAATAATCCTATGAAAGAAAAAAGACCTTACGTGTAATGATAAACTGAAAGCGCAACTATAATTTCAGTAGCCAAAAAATGAAATTCCTCAAATAAAAAGCCCTTGTGTTACCTTTTAAAAAGAGCCCTAAACTGCGTTGATAGCATGTGCGCTCGCTGAGATATCCCCAGTTGTTTGGCTCAGAGGAATAAATGAATTTTTCTCCTGGCTGAGAGAAAGTGGGCGTGGCCTATCTCTCATCTCCCTGGCTGCGTCCCTCCATTCACTGACCAGCACCTTAGCAGATGTATCACACATAGCAGGATTAGATACAGCCCCAACATACAGTATCACAATGTAAGATTAGATACAGAGCCCCAGCAGATGGTATCACACACAGTGGGATTAGATACAGTCATCTGCTCTCATTACACTGTAGGATAATGTCAGCCATGGAGGTGGCGGCACCTGCTGCAGATATCTGATAGTGAGTGTTATATGTACTATGGAAGGACTACAGCTGTGTTGTGCTGGGACTTGTAGTCCTCCCCTCAGTGACTCACCCACTGTCCCTTATGCAGTACATTGGAGTCATGGTGGCACTGGAAACACTTGTCTCTCCATACAGCTCTTCCCCTGCGCTGCTCCTCACACACAACACCCTCAGCTCTGCTTAGTCACCTCTGTGAGGGGAGGGGGGAGAACGTGCTGCTAGGAGGTGGGGGGAGGAGAATTTGTTTATGTCTCTCTCTATGTGTCAGGACTGTTATCTGATCCTCCTGTCACAGTCCGTACACTCAGGACGGATCTGCAGGGAGGGGCCGTGTCCAGCAGGAATGCAGAAATATCTCAGAGCCAGACAGAGCTGTAAGGGCATAATCAGCCTTCTGTATTTAAAAAATTGTTCATTTTAGGTTATTAATGTGTATTGCAAAAAGTCTTATCATGACCTAAGCTAACTAAAACTGAATGGTCTAAATATTTTATAGTTGCGCTTTAAGTCAACATAAATTAAATATTAGAATTCAAAACTTTATTAGTTAAAAATAGCAGCAGTAGCAGTAAAAAGTTCAGAAACCACACATGGAAAACAGCACCACAGGTATGAGCAGGCCAGGGTAACCTAATGATACAGGCTGCACCACGCTGTAAACTACTAGGGGATAGTCAAAACCATACACTAAAGGTATATGGCTCTAAAGCCCAGATAATATCCTAACTAAACCATCTATGGTAAGGTGACTAAGTGCTAAAGTGCATGAAGCAAGGTGCAGAACATACCCATCCACAGTTCACTGCCCGTCCTGGATGCTGCCAAACACCGACGTACGTTTCGTCTCCTTCATCAGGGGGTCATTAGGTTACCCTGGCCTGCTCATAGCTGTGGTGCTGTTTTCCATGTGTGGTTTCTGAACTTTTTACTGCTACTGCTGCTATATTTAACTAATAAAGTTTTGAATTCTAATATTTAATTTATGTTGACTTCAGTTTATCATCACACGTAAGGTCTTTTTTCTTTCATAGGATTATTATTAAAGGGGACCTACACAAGGGGCCATCTACTAAAGGGGAGCTACACAAGGAGACATCTACTATAGAGGGCCTACATAGGGGGCCATCTACCCTACTAAAGGGGGGACTACAAAGGGGGTCATCTTCTATAGGGTAACTACACAAGCAGACATCTATAAAAGGGGGGCTACACAGGGGGATATCTACTATAGGGAGACTACACAGGGGTCTATCTAGTATAGAGGGACCAGGGTACATGTAATCTTCCACTGAGCACCCTTTGCAGAGACTCAGCATGGCTGTAATAGTAAGCACTGTAGCTAGTCATAGCCAGGAGTGTGAATAAAGCATGCAATGGACTGTTCCCACTTCCTATTGTCAGTATCTATTTTATTTGTACTAGGTACGGATTAGAGTTGACTACAGGCAGTGGACAGGAACATACATAAAAGGGAGCCCCTAGTGGCCAGCAGTTTAATAGGAAGTTCATTGCATAAATAGACATTGGGGTAACAAGAAGAAACGTATATTACATAATCGAAAGTAATCACACTATGTACCAAATGAGAATAGATTTATTAAAGACAGTCACATGGTTAGTGAGCCCATCTGATCCAGTCCGTAAGAGGAGTTACTGTAGAAAAAACTGCAGACAAATTACTGTTGGTTATGATGGAAATGTACCAGAACACACAGGGCATCACAGCTTGCTGGGTAGCTGCAGACCAGAGTGCCCATGCTGACCCCAAATGTATGTTCATCACTCACCTGAGGAAGAGATAGCACCAAGGGGCGCTAGGTAGAAGCTAAGTGGTTGGAGGCAGTGTCATACTCTGTGCAATGTTTTGCGGAAAAACCTCGGGTCCTGAAACCGATGTGGTTGTTACTTTGACATACAGCACCTAAAGGGAAATCAGCTTAGCTGTGGTGATGAGACATTGGGTTATAAAGCTCACCAGCAGCACAGAGGGCCACTGCCCACAGTCCTATATGCTTAACCACTAAGCCACTACATGTTCTCAGTACTGCGAGCAGTGATGTGTACAGTACTGTATTTACCGCCAGTCACTAAGTATACATTTCCCAGGCAGGGTGCATTTTCTCCCAACCCATCAAATGTCACTGTGTCAGTGCACAGTGCTGCATACTGTACTGTATACATTGCCTCTCAATAGGAAGCAGGAGTAGAGAGTTTGGAGAGAAGCAGGAGTAGCCTTCTGTACCTCTGATATCATATCGAGCCTTTTTATATCAAGTTGATATAAGTGGTATATGAGCACAGAGCTGTGAAGTGCTCCATCAGACTCTGTCCACACAGCTATTGTTTGTAATGCAGCACTGTATGGAGCACAATACAGCAGCACACAGTAAATATGGTTCTAAACAATCCCTTTAATAAAGCATCAAGTGTCAATATTCTATGAAGTGTATCAATTACAAAGTGTCTAATATGTTCACATATTACTCACCTTCTGACTATTGTTCGGTTGGACTTTTTCTTTAAAAGTGTCTCATATTTGACACATGGTGGCAGGCATTCACTTCCAGATACTAAACAGAATAATGTCGCCTAGTGATGTGAAATCCTTGCCAGACCCTGGTACAGAGCTTCAGTCTGGTAACTAATGTTTTCACGCTGTTGGAAGCTCAGAAGTATTCCTATCACTTTCCACCAGCAATATGTAACAGTTCCCATTCACAATCTACCTGTGGCACTGACAACCTGGAGTAGAATGATTTCAAGGAACACTGTATGTAATGTGAACTGCCACCAAATAAGACTTTGCTCACTTTTATTCAAGTAAACCTTTTTTTATCCACATTTCTTATAGGTGCAGATTAACAATATGAAGACATTGTGTTACCCATGATCTCTGTTATTTTTTTTTATTTTTTATGATTAACTGATTTGGTCTTTTATTTGAGTTTATAACTGCACAAAAGTTATAAAATAGTTGATTTTTGGTCAATGCAATCGTCATTTAAAAAACTCTGTATTTGGCACTAGGACCTGTGTGTCCTCATTATCTTCCTAGTTGATGTTTTTCTACTTTAATTTTATCTCAATAAAAATTTGTTTGGTTAAAAAAAAAAAATGAAGACATAGAGGGACATTTATTAAAGTGAATGTACCACCAGGTACATCGCTTTTTTATTTTCTTCATACGAATGGATGAAGCCCTTTTTGTGAACCCCTTTTTATGAACCGCTGCTTGGTTCCCACGAGTGGCGCCGGTCTATTCCAGAGCACCGACTCAGCATGAAGCACTTGGGGGCGGGCCCGGTGATTCCTAGTGTGATGAAACACCCTCACCTTTGTGACACAGCTCCTTTAGAATTATTGGAGCCGCACCACAGAGGGGAGATAGTCACACTGGAGGGTGGTGGGCCTGCCCCCAGTGTTTCATGCTGAGTCGGTGCTCTGAATCCGGAGCAGATCCATTCATGTAAAAAACTCAAAATGATGTACCAAGTCCGGCACTTTTTGCACTGGGCCTAAAAATGTCCCCACAGCGCTGAGGCCCTGAGGAATTATGTAGAGGCACACTGCCTCTACATAAGCCCTGTATGCAGCGAAACCCCCTTCATGCGCACAAAGTGAAACATAAGTCAGCTCAGATCTGGCGTAGGGTTCAATGACATTTTTCCAGTATATTTTCATGCAAGAACTTTAAAGTATGACTAGGGATTTAGTCAAGGTAGAATCATGAAACGTGTTATGTTTTTGATTACGTGTACATTTCTATCTAATTGTGTATGTCTGAGATGCACACTCACCCTTGAGATGATTGGGACTTTGGACTTCCAGTGGATTCTGGGACAGGTTTTGTAATTTTTTGATCCTTTATTCCTAGGATCTATTCTTCTAGGCAGCTCCCTATTTTTTCATGCTATATCTCAACACATGTATTACTGCATATGTCATCTTTACTGGTCTGTCATGTCCATACCAGGTTCAGAGCTGCAGACACAAGTAGATTGGTCATAGGAAGATAAAATAAATGATGCCTTTGTCTTTGCTGGTGGCCATTTGCAGATATTTTAATTTGCATATTTTCCTTGGAATCTGAGGTGCCACAGCGTAAGACACTGGCCGTTCTGTGACCCGGCCGTGTCACCGAACAGCCGGTGTCAGTGAAGATCATCCCGGCCGGTACTGCAGATGAACTTCATTTATGTTGAATTGGGATGCAGGGGCACCTGTGTGCTCCCGCATCCTAATTCACTATTGCACACAATGGAGATTGTGGCCGGAGATGTTTGTGTTTGAGCTGTCAGTGTTGTGTGGTCGCTATTCAATGAATAGGGGCCGCACAAAACTGACATGTCAGCTTTTCTTGTGGCCGCTAGGGATCCCGTCCTTAGTGTATACTATGTGTATACCCTCCGGCCGGGATTCCAATGATTTCAGCACAGTGCATATTTTGAATGAATCACCGCCGTTGTTGCAAATTGCAACAACGGCCGCGATTAATTCCAAAATATATGTTGTGTGAATGTGGCCTAATACTGCATCACTGCAAATTATAGGCTATTTTAAGCTTTCTGTTAAATTTTGCTTGGCCTCACTTAGGTATTAACTAGGGTTTATTGGGTGGTCGCTGGACCTTATTGTAACGCCCGGAGTAGTGGATCCACTGGACCGGCACCAGCGATGGCACAAACCTCACCAGGGAGCGGAGTCTAAGGGGCCGCTGGTTTTCACCAGAGCCCGCCGCAAGGCGGGATGGACTTGCTGCGGCAGGCGACCCCCAGGTCGCTACCCCTGGCTTGGTTGCTGGTGACGGCAGGCGAGGCGTGACAGGAGCAGGTACTGACAGTGGCGTGTAAGCGTACCGCAGGTGACAGGCTGAACACAGGAACAGCAGAGAGACGGGAAGCAGGAACCAGGGACTAGGAGTAGGGACTGGGTAGCGGACAGGAATCAGGAACAAGGACTAGGGACCAGGTAGCGGACAGGTATCAGGAACAACAGGGAGCTGGGCCAAACGCTATGGGAAGCATGTAGAGGCTCCAACACAGGGGACAGGGCATGCTGGGATTTATAGGGAGTGATTGGGTGCAACTACCAATTAGGGGCGGACTGGCCCTTTAAATCTGAGACAGCCGGCGCGCGCGCGCCCGAGGAGGCGGGGACGCGCGCGCCGGCCGGCACAGACGGAAGGAGGAGCGGGACGAGGTGAGGCGCCCCCCGGGGCCGAACAGACAGCAGCGCCGGGTCCCTGCACCAGGACCCCGGCGGCTGCCTGAGCTGGATGGCGGTTGCGGCGGCGTCCCGGAGCATGGGACGCCGCCGCGGCCATGACAGTACCCCCCCCTTTGGCCTCCCCCTCTTTCTTGCCTGCAGGAACCCCTTGATGAGATCTTTATCCAGGATGTTAGCCTCGGGTTCCCAGGACCTCTCCTCCGGACCAAATCCTCTCCAGTCCACCAGGAAGAAACGTCTCCCTCTGACAGTTTTCATGGCCAGAATATCTTTAACAACGTAGACGTCGTCTGAGACGGCTTGTTGAACAGAGAACGGAGACTGATCGGAGAACCGGTTGAGGACCACAGGCTTCAAGAGGGAGACATGGAAGGCGTTCGGAATCCGCATAGTAGGGGGCAGGCGGAGTTTGTAGGTGACAGGGTTTATGCGTTTCAGCACCGAAAAAGGACCAAGGAATCGGGGACCCAACTTGTAGCTGGGAATCTTGAGTCGAACATATTTGGCCGAGAGCCAGACTTTGTCACCTGGACGAAAATTTGTGGCAGGTCTCCTCTTCTTATCAGCCTGGTCCTTCATGCGTTCTGAGGCTTTGAGTAAGGACTGTCGAGTTTGTTCCCAGATCGACTGCAGGTCAGATAACAGCTCCTCCACGGCTGGGACCCCAGAGGATGGAGAGAGAGGCAGAGGAGGACGAGGATGATGCCCGTAGACCACATAGAAAGGAGACTTGCCTGTGGAACTCGAGTCCAGATGGTTATAGGAGAATTCCGCCCATGGAAGGAGGTCGGACCAGTTGTCTTGGCGGCTGGACACAAAATGCCGTAGGTAGTTACCCAGGATCTGATTGACTCTCTCCACTTGCCCGTTAGACTGGGGATGGTAGGCTGATGAGAAGTCCAGCTTTACTTGGAGCTGCGAGCAGAGGGCACGCCAAAACTTAGAGACAAATTGAGAGCCTCGGTCGGACACAATGTGAAGAGGAAGTCCATGCAGGCGGAAGATGTGTCGGAAAAACAACTGAGCCAGACGAGGAGCAGAGGGTAGGCCAGGAAGAGCCACGAAGTGAGCCATTTTAGAGAAGCGGTCCGTCACCACCCAAATAACAGTATTGCCCGCAGATGGTGGTAGGTCGGTGATGAAATCCATCCCAATGTGGTGCCAGGGATGGTCCGGGACTGGCAAGGGCAAAAGTAGGCCGGCAGGTCTTTGACGGGGAGACTTATTCCTGGCACAGACTGCACAGGAAGCCACAAAATCCTTGACATCCTGGAGGAGATTGGGCCACCAGTAGTGACGGGAGATCAATTGCCCAGTCTTTTGAGTTCCTGGATGCCCGGCCACCAAAGAGGAATGCCCCCACTTCAAGATGCGTCTACGGAGCGCGGGGCGCACATAAGTCTTCCCAGGGGGCAGTCTCTGCAGAGCAGAAGTAGCAACTGGTACTAGGCGGTCGGGAGGTATTATGTGACGAGGAGATTCCTCTTGCCCCATGACATCGGATGCCCGGGATAATGCATCGGCCTTTAGGTTCCTCTCGGCTGGACGAAAATGGATGGTAAAGTTGAACCGAGAGAAGAAGAGAGACCACCTGGCCTGCCGGGGATTGAGGCGTTGAGCCGACTGGAGGTAGAGGAGGTTCTTGTGGTCCGTGTAGATGTTAACGGGGTGTTTAGCCCCCTCTAGTAGATGACGCCACTCCTCCAGTGCCAACTTAATGGCCAGGAGTTCACGGTCCCCAATAGTATAGTTCCTCTCGGCAGGGGAGAAAGTCCTAGAAAAGAACCCGCAGGTTCTGGTCTTGCCTGCTGTGTCCCTTTGCGAGAGAACGGCTCCTGCGCCCACAGAAGAAGCATCGACCTCGAGAGAAAACGGCCTGGAGACATCCGGGCGGACTAGGGCAGGAGCAGAGGCAAAGGCAGACTTGAGGCTATTGAAGGCTTGTTCGGCCTCTGGAGGCCAACGTCTGGGGTCCGCCTTCTTTTTAGTGAGAGCCACGATGGGTGCGACCAGGGTAGAAAAGTGAGGGATGAATTGCCGATAATAGTTGGCGAATCCAAGGAAACGCTGGATTGCTCTAAGTCCCACAGGGCGTGGCCATTGGAGGACAGCTGAGAGCTTGGCCGGGTCCATTTGTAGACCCTGGTCGGAGACGATATAGCCAAGAAATGGAAGACTGCGCTGATGGAAAACACACTTTTCAAGCTTGGCGTATAAATGGTTGGCCCGTAGTCTTCGGAGGACCTGACGCACTTGTGCCACATGAGTCTGCTGATCCGGGGAGAAGACCAAAATGTCGTCCAAATAGACAATGACGCAGACATAGAGGAGGTCTCGGAAGATGTCGTTCACGAATTCCTGGAAGACCGCTGGAGCATTACATAGGCCGAATGGCATGACCAGGTATTCGTAGTGCCCATCTCTGGTGTTGAAAGCGGTCTTCCATTCGTCTCCTTTACGAATACGGATCAAGTTATACGCTCCCCTGAGATCCAGCTTGGAGAAGATCTTAGCTCCACGAAGACGGTCGAATAGTTCAGGAATAAGTGGAAGAGGATAGCGGTTCTTAACAGTCACCTTATTCAAGCCCCGGTAGTCTATGCATGGGCGAAGGGAACCGTCCTTCTTCTGGACAAAGAAGAATCCTGCGCCAGCGGGAGACGTGGATTTACGAATAAAGCCCTTTTGTAAGTGCTCCCGGATGTAGGAGGACATGGCTTCAGTCTCGGGCACAGAGAGAGGGTATACCCGACCACGTGGAGGAGATGCCCCGGGAAGAAGGTCTATAGGGCAATCATAGACCCGATGGGGTGGTAGAGAGTCCGCCTCCTTGGCCGAGAAAACATCACCGAAATCTTGGTAGTCCTCTGGTAGACCGGCTAGAGGCTTGTCATTAGCAGGAGACCTCGTAGAGCACTTGGGTTGAGGAGATCTCAGACACCGGTTATGACAGTCCTGGCCCCAGCTGAGAACCTCCCCAGTTCTCCAGTCCAGCTTAGGGGCATGAAATTGCAGCCAAGGAAGGCCCAGCAGGATGTTAGAGGAGGAATGGCTCAACACATAGAAGGAGATCCTCTCCTGATGTAAGGCGCCCACCCGGAGGGCTAGGGGTGCCGTCTGGCAGTGCACAGTTTCGGTAAGAATCTCCCCCGTAACCGAAGAGATAGACCGGGGTTGGGCTAGCTGGATCACGGGTAGCCGCCATCTTTGGACCAAAGAAGCAGAGATGAAACTGCCAGCAGAGCCAGAGTCGATGAGGGCAGAAGTCTGGAAAACTTGCCCTGTAGGTGTCTGGATGGAGACGGGTATAGTCAACCTTGGAGAGGTGGCATTCACACCTAGGGAGGCCTCTCCCACCGGACCTAGGTGCGAGCGTTTCCCGGACGCTGAGGACGTTGGGGACATCTCTGCCGGTAGTGATCTGCACCACCGCAATAGAGACAGAGATTCAGCTCCATGCGGCGGGCTCTCTCATCAGTCGTCAGGCGAGCTCGTTCCACCTGCATAGGGACTTCTGGAGGCGACTGGAGTATGGGAGCAACGGGACTCTGGAACACCGGTGCCAGCCGAGGAAGGCGACGGGGCAGGCTCAGTCGTCGTTCCTGCCGGACCTCCTCCTCTCTCTCGGAAAACTGGTTGTCGACTCTGGTAGCCAGTAGGATAAGATCGTTTAGAGAAGGAGGAAGATCGCGGGCGGAGAGTACGTCTTTCACTCGGCTGGATAGACCCTTCTTGAAGGTGGCTATTAGGGCGGCCTCATTCCAGTCCAATTCAGCCGCCAGGGTGCGGAACTGGATGGCGTAGTCACCGACAGAGGAGCTCCCTTGTGAGAGGTTGAGAAGAGCAGTCTCGGCTGAGGTGGCACGGGCAGGTTCCTCAAAGACGGAGCGAAACTCGGCCAGGAAGGCCCGGAGATTGGCAGCAACAGGATCATCACGGTCCCACAGTGGCGTGGCCCAGGCCAGAGCTCTACCCTCCAATAGGCTGATGATAAAGGCCACTTTAGAGCGCTCGGTGGGAAACTGACTACTTAACAGTTCAATATGCATTGTGCATTGAGTCAGGAATCCCCTGCACAACTTGGGATCACCTCCATATTTATTCGGGAGGGCCAATCGGAGTCCCGAAGTGGTTGCAGGTGGTGGTGGGCGCTGGCCTGTAGTATGCTGCTGTAGGGCGGCAGTCAATTGCTGGATTTGCTGCGACTGCTGCTGGATCTGTTGAGCCTGTTGAGCGACCACTCTGGCGACGTCACGGAGATCAGGCACCTCGCCGGGATCCATGGTTGGAGCCTACTGTAACGCCCGGAGTAGTGGATCCACTGGACCGGCACAAGCGATGGCACAAACCTCACCAGGGAGAGGAGTCTAAGGGGCCGCTGGTTTTCACCAGAGCCCGCCGCAAGGCGGGATGGACTTGCTGCGGCAGGCGACCCCCAGGTCGCTACCCCTGGCTTGGTTGCTGGTGACGGCAGGCGAGGCGTGACAGGAGCAGGTACTGACAGTGGCGTGTAAGCGTACCGCAGGTGACAGGCTGAACACAGGAACAGCAGAGAGACGGGAAGCAGGAACCAGGGACTAGGAGTAGGGACTGGGTAGCGGACAGGAATCAGGAACAAGGACTAGGGACCAGGTAGCGGACAGGTATCAGGAACAACAGGGAGCTGGGCCAAACGCTATGGGAAGCATGTAGAGGCTCCAACACAGGGGACAGGGCATGCTGGGATTTATAGGGAGTGATTGGGTGCAACTACCAATTAGGGGCGGACTGGCCCTTTAACCCCTTAAGGACAGAGCCTGAAATGGCCTTAAGGACCGGAGCAAATTTTATGAATTTGACCAGTGTCACTTTATTCATTAATAACTTCGGGATGCTTTTACCTATCCGGCTGATTCTGAGATTATTTTCTCGTGACATATTGTACTTCACATTTCTTGTAAATTGGAGTCGATACTTATAACGAATCTTTATGAAAAAACCCAAAATAGCGTGAAAAATTGTGAAAAAATGCATTTTTCCAACTTTAAAACTTTTCTGCTTATACAGAAAATGGTTATACCACATAAATTATATATTAAATAGCATTAGCAACATGTCTACTTTATGTTGGCAGCATTTATTAAACTATATTTCATTTTTTTTAGACAATAGGAAGCTTAAAACATTAGCAGCAAATTTCCAAATTTTCAGTAAAATTTCAAAATCAGATATTTTTAGGGAACTGTTCAGGTTTAAAGTGTATTTGAGGGGACTGTGTGTTAGAAAGCCTCACGAAGCACCCCATTTCAGAAACTGCACCCCCTAAACTCTGCAAAAGCACATCCAGAAAGTTTTTTAACCCTTTAGGGGAGTCACAGAAATAAAAGCTAAGTGTGTAAGAAATTTGAAAATTTTAATTTTCTGTGCAGAGATTTTATTGTAATCCAATATTTTTCATAATTATAAACCTATTACCAGAGAAATGCACCCCAATATTGATTGCCCCATTTCTGCAGTTTATAGAAATACCCCATATGTGGCCCTATTGCGCTATTTGACGCAACCACAAGCCTCAGATATAAGGGAGCGCCTAGTGAATTTCAATGGCTCCGTTATTTTTGGTCATTTTTGACTGTACCACTTCAGGTTGGCAGAGGCTCTGGGGTGCCAAAACCTAAAAAACACCCCTAAAGGGACACCATTTAGAAAACTACACCCCTCAAGGAATGTAACAAGGGGTGCGGTGAGCATCTGGACCCCACAGGTGCTTCACAGATTTTCCAAACAATATGGCTTGAAAAAAGACTAAAGTATTTTTTACACTAAAATGTTGTTCTAGCCTTCAATTTTTCATTTTCACAAAGGGATAAAAGGAAAAAAAAAACACAAAACATGTAGCACAGTTTCTCCCGAGTACGGAAATACCCCACATGTGGACATAAAGTGCCAAGCGGGCGCAGGACGAGCCTCCAAAGGGAAGGAGCGCCAATTGGCTTTTGGAAGCTGGATTTCACTGGAATGGATTTCAAGGGCCATGTCGCATTTACAGAGCCCTCGTGCTGCCAAGACACTGGAAACCCCCCACAAGTGACCCCATTCTGGAAACTACACCCCTCAAGGAATCTAACAAGGGGTGCAGTGAGCATATGGACCCCACTGGTGACGGGCACAAATGTGGAAAAATGTGACGTGAAAGTGAAAATTTTCATTTTTTCACTTTCATGGCACAAATGTGCCCGTCATCCAGGGGTCCATATCCTCACTGCACCCCTTGTTAGATTCCTTGAGGGGTGTAGTTTCCAGAATGGGGTCACTTGTGGGGGGGTTTACAGTGTTTTGGCAGCACAAGGGCTCTGTAAATGCGACATGGCGTTCATCATCCATTCTAGCCAAATCCAACCTCTAAAATCCAAATGGCGCTCCTTCCCTTGGGAGGCTTGCCCTGCACCCACATGGCGCTTTATGTCCACATGTGGGGTATTTACGGACTCGGGGGAAATTGCTCTACACATTTTGTGTGTTTTTTTCTCTTTTAACCCCTTGTGAAAATGATAAATTCAAGGCTAGACCAACATTATAGTGTAAAAAATTTAATATTTCATTTTCACGCCACATTGTTCCACATTTGTGCCCGTCACCAGTGGGGTCCATATGCTGACTACACCCCTTGTTACATTCCTTGAGGGGTGTAGTTTCCATAATAGGGTCACTTGTGGGGGGTTTAACTGTCTTGGCAACACAGGGGCCTTTTGAATGCAACATGGCCCCTCGAAATCCATTCCATCCAAATCCAGCCTTCAAAAACCAAATGGCGCACCTTCCCTTTGGAGGCTTACCCTGCACCCGCATGGCGCTTTATGTCCACATGTGGGGTATTTCCGTACTCAGGGGAAATTACTCTACACATTGTGTTTTTTTTTATCTTTTAACCCCTTGTGAAAATGAAAAAATCAAGACAAGATCAATGATTTAGAGTAAAAATTTTAAAAAAATTACACTAAATGTTGGTCTAGCCTTGATTTTTTTCCATTTCCACAAGGGGTTAAAAAAGAAAATGAACACAAAACGTGTAGGGTAGTTTCCCCTGAGTACGAAAATACCCCACATGTGGACATAATTTGCCATATGGGCACAGGGCAAGTCACCAAAAGGACAGAGCGCCATTTAGAGGCTGGAATGGGGGATGGAGGCCATGTCGCAATTACAAAGCTCCTGTGCTGCCAGAACAGTAGAAACCCCCGACAAGTGACCCCATTCTGGAAACTACACCCCATAAGGAATCTAACAAGGGGTGCAGTGAGCATATGGACCCCACTAGTGATGGGCACATGTGTAGGACATGTGCCGTGAAAATAAAAAATACCATTTTTTTCATTTTCACGTCCCAAATGTGGCCGTCACCAGGGGGCCATATACCCGCTGCCCCACTTGTTAGATTCCTTATGGGGTGTAGTTTCCAGAATGGGGTCACTTGTGGGGGGTTTCTACTGTCCTGGCCGCACAGAGGCTTTGTAATTGCATCATGGCCTCCTCTAATGGGAATGGCGGCCATACCTATTTAGCTGGGGAAAAGGGACAATTCTAATTTATTTGGGGGTATTAGGCCAATTATTAGTTTATAAGGTTGGAAAATGACAGGTGTCCATCAAATTCAACCTGTGTTGATCCAGAGGAAGGCAAAAACCCCTCGTGAGGCAGACGACAGTAGCCTCATCACAGGGGAAAAATTCCTTCCCGACTCCATAATGGCGATCAGAATAATCCCCGGATCAACGTGACCCCTGAAATAGGAATAAGGGACAGAATTTAGATAATGTAGAACTCCAATGACGTGTAGTGCGCCTTGGAGCGATCCAGTATGCAGAGGCCGGGGGGATCAGGACAGGTGTCACACTGGAAAATGTTGTCCTTCCTGATCCCCCTGTTACCCCACACTCTGCACTTCTTCTGGGGTCTCCTGTTCTCCAGTGTGTGGGACGTCACCTGAAAAATGTTGTCCTGGTGCGATACGGGGTCCTTCATATCCAGAAGCGCTGGGTCCGCTCCATGGCTGCTAAATATTAGGGCTCTATTACTACTTCTGATATGTTCGGATCGTGCCTCAAGCTACAGTAGCTCGGGCAGCGAGGGACCGGAAGAGGGGGTGCTGGTATAAAGGTTATCCCCGTACGGGTGGTGGTGACCTTTATCCAGCAGTGGGAAGATCAGTTCCCGGACGATCTCCCCACTAACTCCGAGGATGGGGGGGGGGCATCTGGCGGCTGGATTCGAGTGTCCCTTCCTTCATACACTCTAAGGGTACGTGCACACTGCGGAATCGCGAAGGATAACCCTTTGTGCATTCCGCAGTTGGCACCCGCCGGCGGACTGATGCAGGCGCACGTCTCCGTCCGTGTCGTAGACTCCATTCTATGCACGGGCGGATTCCGCTCTGCGTCCAACGTGTTGATGGAATGACGGATAATGGAATCCGCCCATGCATAGGATAGAGTCTATGACACAGGCGGAGACGCGCCCCTGCATCAGTCCGCCGGCGGGTGCCAGCTGCGGAATGCACGAAGGGTTATCCTTCGCCATTCCGCAGTGTGCACGTACCCTAAATCTGTAAGTGTACCCTGAGGTACTCTCACAGAGTTTGTAGAATTTCACGCCATACCGTCATCTCTTATTGGGACGGTACTGGCGGAAAAGACGTGTCTGGGGGGCAGCGTACGCTACGCTACTCCCAGACACGTCACTGGATGATGAGGAGGATGAGGATGAATGGAGGAAAGAAGGATCCCCCCAATTCATCCTCACTGGCTGTTTCGGTGTCGGAGGCAATAATAACGTATGCGTCCGACACCGAAAACACCCTGGGGGCCATCTTTATATGGGGATTGGTATATGGGGTATGTAGTGGTGTAGTGTAAAACTTTATTCAATGTAGTGTGGTGTAATGTAGTGTTTTTTTACGTGTTTTTTACAGTAAGTATACAAAAAAAACCTACGCCAAAAATGGTGTTGCTGATGAATGCCGCACTTATGTTCGGCACTTATAAGCAGACCGTGGCAGTAGGATATAAAAAAAAAACACCCTACGCCAAAAAGGAGGAGTTGCTGATTAGCAGCGCACTTTCGTGCGATGCTGATCAACACTCAGCGGCGATAGGGTGCGGAAAATAGAAAAAAAAAAAATTGGGAAAAAAATTTTTTTTTTTACTACATTCTGAACATCCCTGTAGTGGCTGATACGTGTATTACACTTATCAGCCGCTAGGGGGCAGCAGAGCGCAAGATCTGAAAATAGACGACGCTGGAGCCGGAAAAATACGAAAATAGACGACGCTGGAGCCGGAAAGAGACGATCGGGACTCACGGAAGAAGCCGAAGTCCCAACAAGAGGAAGTGGACGCCGGGAACCCGGAAGACGCCGATCAGGACCCCGGGACAGGTGAGTAATGTACAAATACCTGCTCCGGACCCCTCAGCTACCTAGCTGAGGGGTCCGGAGCAGGTATTTATTACTTGTGGGGACTTTGATCGCCGTGAACGGCCGGCCGTTCACGGCGATCGGGACGGTGGTACCGTGACCACCATTACTTTTTACAGTAATGGCGGTCGGTGCCGTCCTCGGACAGCACCGACCGCCATTTTTTTCCGGGTCATCGGGCCACCGATGGCCCGGAAAGGTTCCGATCGCCGCTATGGGCTTATCAGCCAATAGCGGCGATCGTCGGCATGGGGGGGGTTAACAACCCTCCATGCCGACAGGGAGAGATGGCCTGCTATGTATTATAGCAGGCTATCTCCCCCGATCGGGACCCGGCCGGCCGCGGCGCCCGTTTAAAGGGATGACGTACCGGCACGTCATGGGTCCTTAAGTGACAGTGATCCATGACGTGCCGGTACGTCATGGGTCCTTAAGAGGTTAAATCTGAGACAGCCGGCGCGCGCGCGCCCTAGGAGGCGGGGACGCGCGCGCCGGCCGGCACAGACGGAAGGAGGAGCGGGACGAGGTGAGGCGCCCCCCGGGGCCGAACAGACAGCAGCGCCGGGTCCCTGCACCAGGACCCCGGCGGCTGCCTGAGCTGGATGGCGGTTGCGGCGGCGTCCCGGAGCACGGGACGCCGCCGCGGCCATGACACTTATTTGGGGTCTGCAACATGATAATTCTGATTCCTTTTAAATGTTTTAAATCTTGTATGTGATTTTCCTGCTTATATGTTAATTAAGATGATTTTATATTTCTCTGTACAATATGTACTGTATGTACTATATGTAGATTTTTTGTGTGCAAAAGTTTTTACTTTTCTACACTATAAAACGTGTACAACCATGATAACTTTTTCCCTATGTCTTAATAGGGATCTAAGCTCCTTTATGGAAGAAACACTCTAGGTGTTTTTTTGCTTATATAGTGCAACATATACTATTAATAAATAATTAGCTCTTGTTTATACTAATTTAATTCATGTGTTAACGTGGTATACATGGGTTTTCTACCATCTTGATTCTTGTTTTCACTCTCAGATGATTTCCTAATGCTTCCTATGTTTCCCATGATGCTTCTGGGTTTACAGAGACAGCAACAGTCTTATCATGGCTCTTGGTCTAATTGTAGCAAGTGATAGATCTGTGACATAGAACTTTGTTCCCTGCCTCACATTATAGAGAATCATAAGAGATACAGCTTCAGTCTGTCTCCTTTTATCCTGTGTAGTTCTTACTCACAGGAGAGTAGCATCAGACTATGTCACATAGAAGTCTATCAAATCTAACCACAGCACAGAGCAGAGGGACGTGTATAACTGCAGATAATCACTGTATGGACTCTTCTCCTGGTATCTTCTCTACACCTGGTACTTCAAACATAGCAGCTGCAGCACTCGTTATATAAAAGGACATACAGATAGGGTTGGGTGGGGAAAAATGCATCTGAACTGCCTGGAGGACTCTAATTGGTGGCTTGCAATTCTCTATATTCAGACTGGTGGTCACATAACCCATCTGTAGTCATGAAATGTATGGATGCAGCTGGAATGGGATGAAACAGGTGACACTGCAGGGTTACTGGGGACAGTTTGCATTATATGCATTAATACACAGTTTGATGGGGGGGGGGGGGTTATAAGCCATGTACTACTAGAGGGAGAGGGTGTGGCCGCTCTCAAGGTGACACATAAAATTTGGGCCAGAATTTATAATGTAGTTCTACATCAGGTGGGCAAAGAAATGGCAGATTTATTACGAGGCCTGAGCTCCAGCACATTTCAAATATATCTTCTGGCTATGTTCACACAACATACTTTTTACCAAATGAACGGCCATTATTATCAATTTAAACAACGGCCGTTCTTTTCACACTGCAATGATTTCAATGCATTGAAATATTCAGCTTGTCAATTTTTTTTCTGGTTGTTTATTCAAAACAATAGCCGTTGTTTGATCCTCAAAACAATGGCCGTTGTTTTAGTGCCAAATAACAGCTGCGGTTTATAAGTTGTGTGAACGTAGCCTCTATAGTAAATTCCATTGATTTGTGCCATGCAATAGTGTTGCAGCAGGCAGAACTTCCTACTACTACCACTACCTGTGAATGTGGCTTATCCCTTACTTTATTACTTGTACGTATATCTGACAGGGATTAGTTAAAAGTTACCGTACAAGTTGTAAGGTGAAGAAGCCAAAGATAGAGAACCCGTTTTTATTATGTTCTGCAATACATATCATGCATCGGTTCACATTATAAGATCTATCAAACAGCTTGTAAAATAAAGAGGTTAGCTGGCTGATCTCTTTCCTTCTATGGGTGAATAAACAGAATCCAGCTTGTTTTCTATACAATGTAAAGAGGTGTATTGATTTTAGTTCAGCTCTGATTGCTTGTGTTTCTGACTTGCTCCCAGATAAGTAACACGCACACTATTTGTTTTCTTACACCAAGTCTATTGTCTGGCCTTTTTTTCTTTTTCTTTTTTTTTTTTTATCGTCCATTGATCATAATGAAACTGATTTGTGCAAGCTTTTTTTTTTATTTTTATTTGCAAAGTAGCAATGTTCTTCTAGATTGTATTTCTAGTGTTTCAGGGAAAAACAATGATTTAAATAAAAATGTTATTTATAAAAAAAGATTAAGAATTACAAATAGATGAACAAATACAGAAAGATTTAGGGAAGCTGGAGGCTTGGTGTGAGAAATGGCAAATTAAGTTAGTTAAATGTGGATAAACGTAAGGTTAGGCGCTTACGCCGAGGAAGCACATGATACAATAGTGTATTAAATAGTAAAACACTAAGGGGGACATCTATTAAATTTTATGTTTTTTGCACTGGGCTTAAAAATGTCCCACAGCGCCGATGCTCACAGTGCAATGGGTGTAGAGGGGCCTAATGCGAAAATTTATTTGAATGACAATCGTGTGTGAATAAATTGATTTGCATTTGGTCCCTCTAAGCCAGAAAATGGCCACTTTGCCCCATAAAAAATGACCTCCTAAAAGAAGCCACTGGTGCATAGTAAACCCACCTGTAGTGATCAATGGCAGGTAGTTTCTGCTAAGCCGTGCAAATTCATGGGGTGCTTTAAAACAAGGCATAGATGGTCATGGCAAGATCATAATTTTGCTTCCATACAAATCATTAGTCAGACCAAACTTGGAATATTGTATACAATTTTAGGCATCTGTATATAATAAAAAGGAGGGTTGCCAAAATTGGTTTACATTGCCAAGATGAGAGAAAAATACTGGCTTAAATGGGCACTACCAATAAATAATGTTGGATTAGCAGTGGTAATAGTTCATCTTTGCAATTTACTTTATTTATTTTACTGCCTGTTCTCACAAGCAGTAAAAATGCAGGAAATGAGCATTATACATATTTTTATTTTTCATCTGTTTATTTGTCTTGCCCCCCCAAACTATAACTTCATTGTGAAAACAAGACCCTATTTTGCTGTAATGCTATTGGGCACCTTTTGACACCATTGATCCACTCACTGCTTACAGCCTGGTTTCCCTCTTCTACTGCATATCACTTCTCATGGCCCAACCCTGCCTCCTCCTCAGCTGCGCTCTCCATTCAGCCCTTGGCAGCAGGTGTCCACTGGCTTACTCTCTCCTCCCGGCTTCTGGCACTTTTGCATGTCCTCCACTTTCCTCTTAAATTTGAAGGCCCATGTGCTCTTGATTATTCCATTATTAAAGCTGGACAACTTATTTCATCTTGCCTAAGCATAATAGTTTCGTTGAGTTCCAGAGAAAAGGTGCTGTTCCTGTATCTGCTTTTATGTATCCTGATCCAAGCCTGTTTCTTAAACTACACTAGCCTGTCTGACCCCTGCTGTACCATTTGCCTCTTCTGTTGCTGACCCTTATTGTCTAATCTGCATCTGTCACCGCCTGTCCTGATTCTTCTCCAGTTTGACTATGTGACTTCTCATCCCTGGTACCGTGCTTATTCTTTTGGTTATGACTACAATCTATGTCCTTGTTACTTATTTCATTGGTGCTTTGCATTGGCACTGTCTGATTCTCAGAACAGGTACCTATACCAGGATCATGCTTGCCAAGTGACTGGTATCCTCTAGCAGCAGAAGTCCAATTTTCACATTTTGGAGTAAGATAGAGGGTAAAGACCATGCACCCTGGCATGACCCAAAGTCAGTCTTGTTAAACTCCCCATTACAATTACTGTGTTGATGCAAAAATTATTTATTTCTTTTTCAGAATCCTTAAAGTGTCACTGTCTTTTTTAATTTTTTTTTTACAGAAATCAATAGTACAGGTGATTTTAAGAAACTTTGTCATTGGGTTTATTAGGCAAATATGCCATTATGTGCATTCAAAAAGATCTTCCCCAGGTCCCTCCTCCTCTCTCTCTCATCCACTACTCATTATCAGAAAATCTCGACTCTTTTACATCAGTCGGGTCCTGTCTGTGTTATGAAGAGGGGAGAGGGGAGGGGGAGGAGGGAGATAAGTCGCCAGCAGAGAGAAGAGAACAAAGGATTACACAGTGGGGAGCTGGTATTCAGAGGTCAGAGAGGTCAGTGCTGACTGTCAGAGGAGATAGGTGATGTAGCTGTAAATTAACTCTTTGTTGTCCTGTTTTGGTGCTTTATCTCCCTCCACCCCTCCCCTCTCCATAAGAGAACAATGAAGACAGGGGGGAGAGCTTCAAACTGTTTTTTCATGATAAAAATGCATTTTTCGACTACTAAACCCAATTACAAAGTTTCTTAAAATTGCCTGTACTTGATTTCTGCAAAAAAATGTAAACAACAGTGACACTTTAAGGTGACAATAGCCAGGTCCTTTAGGATTATACAAAATTGCCTTTAGGGATTAAGTAATTTTCTTGTGTACATTATTTCACAGCATAACAAATACCAGTTATTTGCCAGAAACCTAATAGTGTGGCGTTATCAGCTTAGCAAAGTTCATGCCACCTGGGTGTTCTGGTGTCTTGTTGCTGTTTGCACCAGTCTCTGGGAATGCCCTCTTTTATTGTCTTCAATGACATGAAAGTGTCAGGTGTATTAAAAGACTAACATGAAGCTTTTTTCCGAGTTATCTCCAATGCTTAATCCTTCAATGTGTTTTACAGATTTTCGAGTAGTATGATATTCCAGTGTCACAAATAATTATACAAAGCAGAGATGTTTCCACTCCTTGAGGGATACTATTTGACTTTCAGCAAAGCTGGTTACAGGCACATTTTTTCATTTTGTTTTCATATACTCCATCCATTGCCAAATGAGAGGATGTCAATTAAATTTTCATTACAGTTTCAGACTTGACTTTGGCATAAAAGCAATGGATTGAGGGGGAAGCTTGTCTGCATACACTTGATAAGACTGTATTACATACATTTATTTTTCATATATTTTCCCTGGATATTTTGGTTATGTTTTGTGTTTTTTTCCCCCAGTTTTCCATCAGGTAGTCTTTGTTCTGCATCAATGAAGTGGATTATTAATGTTGTGTCTGTTTACTTTTTTTTTTTTTTCAAAAAAATCTTAAACCCAAGGCAAATAAGTAACAGCAGATAGTTATCAAAGGACGGGCTTGTGGATACGGTTAATAAAATAAACCAAAGTCAAAGTTAAGCAGGGTAATCCTAAATATTGCTGAGAAAATTAGTAGTTTATTGAAATAATCAGAAAGCAAGACCACAGGGTAACATTATGTAAAATTTTAAAGGGATATCCGGACTGCAGAAAAGGTCCTACCCCTTTTGCTCTCCAGCACTCCATTTTCTTCCTCTGCACAGTGGTTCTGGGGGCCGGGAGCAAGTTGCAAGCACGGAACTATAGCTGCCCAATGTTGGCAATATTATTTCCCTTTTATCCACAAGCAATGCCTTCAGCTCCTGTGGAAGTTATCAGCATAGATGGACAGAGAAAGGAAGTGGAGTGCTGGAGAGGAGAAGGGGTAGGACCTTTTATGCTCTCTCCGGATAACCCCTTTACCACACCCAATCCTTGTATTCTTGGGAAGTTTTCGGTCTTCCCATGTACAACACATGCATGCTGAGTCAAGAGTGCATAGGAGGATGGGGAGATCAGGAGAACTATCTGTCATTAAAGAGTAACTGTGATTTAAATGTCACTTTTCAGAAATCAATAAGTATTGTGGACATGTCACTGGTAAAGTGCTCGAGGGGATGTACATCTCACCCAGGTTGATACATAGTGTGAGATGGTGAGTCCAGGAGGCATCTGTGCTCAGCAGTGTTATGCTGCTGAGCTATTATTTATTATTGCCGGGCCTGGACTTACATGGAATGGCAGGTAGGTTTTGGTAGTGGGACTTGCCATTCCCTCCCCCTCGATCCAGTGTGGGTTTTGGAATCAGGTGAGCTCTGATCCCAATCAGCCTGAGAAGGCAAAAGGTGTGCTCAGTGTACAGGTCCTGGCTCTCAGTCAGGAGTGAACAGCCTGCAGGCTGGGTTTGCTGCGAGCAAAGGATACTGTCGCTGCTGGGGGCTTACTCAGCGACTCTGCTTACCAAGTGCCAGATAGGTGACCGGTTGTTAGTAAGTGCCCGGACGGGCAGGACCTTTTGTTTTGTTTGTTCTGAAAAGCACGGTATTGCTATTTTTCTGTTATGGACTGTTTATGATACAAATAAACACCAAGCTGTTTTTTATAAGTCCAAGTTTGCTGACTGAACTGTGTCCAAACACACCATCCCCCGGGAAGATCCCTACAATTGGTGGAGGATGCGGGCAAAACGGTTGCTAGGGGCAACGGTGTGCATCAACTTGGCTACAGCTGCTTATGTCCTGGGTGAAGGCTGCGGCTTCACTCCAAAAACAGACAAGCAACATGGAGGAGATGATGAAGCAGTTAATGCAAGTGAGTCTGCAACAGCAACAAGCTCTGACAGACGCTAACCTGCGCCATGAGCAGGCTCTGACAGCCGCTAACCTGCGCCACGAGCAGGCTAATCGGCAGCAACAACAGGCTCTGACAGATGCGAATATGCGCCACGAACAAGCGATGGCCCAACAACAGAGACTTATTGAGCACCTGATAGCAAAGCAAGAGGCGTCTGCAGGTGCTAATCCCCAGCTGGTGGCAGCAGCCGCGCCAGAGACTTTGTCTGTGAGAAGAGCCGTGCAGCGTGCGCTGCAAAAGATGACTGCTGATGACGATGTTGAGGCCTACTTAACTGTCTTTGAGCGTGTGGCTGAGCGAGAAAGGTTGCCATCCACTGAGTGGGCAGAGGTCATTGCTCCCTATTTAACAGGCGAACCTCAAAAGGCCTATTATGACCTCAGTGAGCAAGAGGTCAAAGACTATCCTCGGCTAAAAGCAGAGATACTCGCCCGACTAGGAGTTACTGCTGCTGTCCGTGCCCGGAGGGTCCGCAACTGGAGCTACAGTCTGGACAAGTCAGCGAGGTCCCAGATGTATGACCTGATTCATCTGGCAAGAAAGTGGTTGGAGCCAGATACCTCTACTCCTGCCCAGATCCTAGAGAGGGTCGTGATGGATCGCTACCTCCGTGCACTTCCTGCTGATCTGCAACGCTTGGTGGGACAAGGCGACCCTAGGAGTGCCGACGAACTCGTCAGCCTTGTGGAGAGGTTCCAGGCGACCGAGGACTACCTCCGTGATGTTCCTACAGCACCGTCACCTCCCCGGAGTGCCAGATCTGTGCCGTCAGCTGGTAAGAGACTTCCATCTATTGGGGGAGTGTGGAGGGGTGCTGATAGAGGGAAGAGCGCTCAGGAGGTGTCTCAGGGGCAAAAGACTGGTGGTGGTCCCCGGTGGCTAAGTGGCCCTAAAAAGGACTCCCTGCCAAGGAGACCAGGCCCTATCCAGTGCTGGAGATGCCATGAGACGGGACATATGTCTGCCCATTGCCCTCTTACCACTGAGCCCATGGAGTGTGACGCTAGCCGGCGTCAGTCGCTATTTGCGGAGCCGTCTTTTGTTGCAGTCACTGGACTAGAGACTGAACCACAAGTCTGCAACATTACTGTAAATGACTTCCCTGTTAAGGCGTTGCTGGACTCAGGAAGCCTTGTCACCCTGGTGCATGCCAGCCTGGTGGCTGGGGACTTTGTGCCAAAAAGACATATGAGTGTGGTGTGCATACATGGTGATACAAAGGTTTACCCTATAATACTGGCTAATGTCGGGACTGAACTAGGCGCTGTACAGTATGAAGTGGGTGTGGTTAAAAACCTTATGCATAATGTGATATTGGGGCGTGATTTTCCATTGTTCTGGGCTCTATGGGGAAAACAACAATCCCCTGAAAGGAGTGAGGAGACCCCTAAGTCTATTGCATTACCCACGGTAACTGATAAAAATGTACAGGATGAAAATGATGCTTTTCCTTTGCAGGTCCTGGCTGGTGAGGAAGAGGCTCCTCCCACTGCGCAGAATGTTCCAGACTTAGAGGTGTCTAGGGATAATTTTGGTACTGCACAATTACAGGACCCCACTCTCAAAAATGCGAGAGAGCAGGTCACTGTTATGAATGGGGTACCTCAGGAACCAGAAGCTGAGAAAAAGTTTCCACATTTTTCTGTGACTAATGATCTCTACTATAGAGTCACTAAGATTAATGATGAGGTTGTGGAACAGCTTCTGGTGCCTAAGTCGTACCGGCGTCAGGTACTCGACATGGCTCATAATCATGTCCTTGGGGGCCACTTGGGGACAGATAAAACACAGGAGAGAGTCCTCCAGAGGTTTTATTGGCCTGCGATTTATGCTGACATAAAAAAATACTGTGAGTCGTGCCCCACATGTCAGCTTAGCGCTCCAGTGTCGCATTTTCGCAGTCCTTTGGTCCCACTCCCCATCATAGAGGTACCTTTTGACCGGATCGCAATGGACTTGGTGGGTCCCATTGTAAAGTCGGCTAGGGGACACCAGTACATTCTAGTTGTGTTGGACTACGCGACCCGCTATCCTGAGGCTGTACCCCTAAGAAACACTGCCTCTAAAACCATTGCACGGGAATTGTTTTATATGTTTTCCAGGGTGGGGATCCCCAAGGAAATCTTGACCGACCAAGGTACCCCATTTGTGTCAAAGGTAATGAAAGAGCTATGCAAACTGTTTAAAATCTCACACCTACGTACCTCTGTATATCACCCACAGACAGACGGGTTAGTGGAGAGGTTTAATAAAACCCTGAAACATATGTTAAAAAAAGTGGTGGAAAAGGATGGTCGTGATTGGGATCACTTACTACCCTACCTGATGTTTTCTATTAGGGAAGTACCCCAAGCGTCCACAGGGTTCTCTCCCTTCGAATTAGTCTATGGTCGTCACCCTAGGGGTTTGTTGGATATAGCGAAAGAGACATGGGAAAGTGAGTCCACCCCATACAAGAGTGTTATAGAGCATGTAGCACAAATGCAGGACCGTATAGCCACTGTAATGCCCCTAGTAAGGGAACACCTCCAGAGGGCGCAAGAGGGCCAAAGCAGAATTTACAATCGTTCTGCAAGAATCAGGACATTTAGCCCAGGTGACCGGGTACTCATACTTGTTCCCACGGTAGAAAGCAAATTCTTAGCAAAGTGGCAGGGTCCCTATGAAATTGTAGAGAAGATCAGTGAGGTCAACTACAGGGTACACCAACCAGGTAGAAGGAAGCCTTTTCAAGTTTATCACATAAACTTGATCAAGCCCTGGAAAGACAGGGAATCCTTGGTGGCGACAAATCCTGTTGGTCATCTGTCACCACCAATCCCTCTGGTCAGGATTGGTGACACCCTATCGGTGTCCCAGAAGCAGGAAGCTAAGGAGTTCCTGCAGAAAAATAAAAACAAGTTTTCTGACCTACCAGGGCGTACGCATCTCATTAGTCACCATATTGAAACTGAGCCTAGAAGCAGAGTAAACCTTAAGCCCTATAGGATACCAGAAGCCCGGAGGGAGGCGGTATCATCCGAGGTAAAACGTATGCTTGACCTAGGAGTCATTGAGGTGTCCCAGAGCGAGTGGTCCAGCCCGATTGTGTTAATCCCAAAGCCCAATGGAACTTGGAGGTTCTGTAATGACTTTAGAAAGTTAAATGAGATCTCCAAGTTCGATGCCTACCCCATGCCCAGGGTAGATGAGTTGATAGAAAGGATGGGTAATGCCAGGTACATAACTACCCTTGATCTTACTAAGGGCTACTGGCAGATCCCCCTCACTCCTGAGGCTAGAGAGAAGACTGCGTTCTCCACCCCTGATGGGCTCTTCCAATATGTAGTGATGCCATTCGGGTTACATGGAGCCCCTGCCACTTTTCAGAGGTTGATGGACTTGATTCTGCGACCACATCGGGATTACTCTGCTGCCTACCTCGATGATGTGGTCATTTTTAGCCCGGATTGGGAAAGTCACCTCTGTAAGGTCCAGGCGGTGTTAGATGCCATAAGTGATGCGGGGTTAACCATCAATGCAGAGAAGTGTGCACTAGCCTTAGAGGAGGCCAAATACTTGGGCTACATTATTGGGAGGGGGTTAGTGAAACCACAACTAAATAAAATCGAGGCAATACAGAATTGGCCTCAACCCCTCACAAAGAAACAGGTCAGAGCTTTCCTGGGTATTACGGGCTATTACCGTAGGTTTGTGCCAAATTTTGCCTCAGTTGCAGCCCCACTAACTGACCTGACAAAGGGTGCGAAGTCCGCAATGGTGACATGGACTCCAGAGGCCGAGAAGGCTTTTCAAAGCCTCAAGTCTGCCCTGTGCCAACAGCCTGTGCTAGTTACCCCTGACTTTAGGCGAGAGTTTCTAGTACAGACAGATGCCTCTAACACAGGGTTAGGTGCCGTCCTCTCACAGGTCGTGAATGGCGAGGAGCACCCGGTGATGTACTTAAGTAGGAAGCTATCCCCGGCCGAGAAAAACTATGCCATAGTTGAGCGAGAATGTCTGGCAGTGAAGTGGGCCCTAGAATCCCTGAGGTACTACTTACTAGGCAGGAGGTTTAAGTTAGTGACAGACCATGCCCCCCTAACATGGATGAAAATAAACAAGGAGAAGAATGCAAGGGTGACTAGGTGGTTTCTGTCCCTACAAAACTTTAATTTCACTGTGGAACACCGGCCAGGGAAATTACAGGCAAATGCTGACGCCCTATCAAGGGTACACTGCCTGTGGGGACAATACGCTCAGCCCTCCGGTCTGAAGAAGAGGGGGGGGATATGTGGACATGTCACTGGTAAAGTGCTCGAGGGGATGTACATCTCACCCAGGTTGATACATAGTGTGAGATGGTGAGTCCAGGAGGCATCTGTGCTCAGCAGTGTTATGCTGCTGAGCTATTATTTATTATTGCCGGGCCTGGACTTACATGGAATGGCAGGTAGGTTTTGGTAGTGGGACTTGCCATTCCCTCCCCCTCGATCCAGTGTGGGTTTTGGAATCAGGTGAGCTCTGATCCCAATCAGCCTGAGAAGGCAAAAGGTGTGCTCAGTGTACAGGTCCTGGCTCTCAGTCAGGAGTGAACAGCCTGCAGGCTGGGTTTGCTGCGAGCAAAGGATACTGTCGCTGCTGGGGGCTTACTCAGCGACTCTGCTTACCAAGTGCCAGATAGGTGACCGGTTGTTAGTAAGTGCCCGGACGGGCAGGACCTTTTGTTTTGTTTGTTCTGAAAAGCACGGTATTGCTATTTTTCTGTTATGGACTGTTTATGATACAAATAAACACCAAGCTGTTTTTTATAAGTCCAAGTTTGCTGACTGAACTGTGTCCAAACACACCATCCCCCGGGAAGATCCCTACAGTATTAATACTACAAGAGATTTTAAGAAACTCTGTAATAGGTTTTATTAAGCAAAATAGTTTCATTCTGTACTCAAAAAGCTATTTTGTAACCTCCCCCCTCACTTCAGAAGAAGCAGGATTTCTGTGTCCATTATGTTCTATGGAGAGCAGAGGGGCCGAGGGGGGTGAGTGAGCACGGAGAAGAGAAAAGGCAGCCCTGCACAACACAGCACAACATCATGCAATCTTACCTCACCCAGACCAGCACTCAGCTTTCTGACCTGTGAATCCAGCATTTTATGCGCCCAGACAGTCTCAAAACTGCAGGGCTGTTTGTCTCCTCATCCTGCTTACTCATCCCCCTCGGGCCCTTCCCCATCCCCTGACGTGATGTGACGATAGGCGTAGGGTTTGCAGTCCGGAGCCCCATTCCAGAGCCCAGGGTGATATTTGATGCTATTAGATCTTTGTTCAGTACCGACCCTCTGATATTAGGGTATCCAAGCACATTGTCACTTTTTGGATGTGTTTAGATAATAATTTTTTCATTGAGTATTTACTTATTTATTTAACTATTTATGCATTTTTGTGAGCACGTGCACTTTAGGAGGTATTCATCATGAGTGTCATTATCTGAGACACATTTGGCTATAGATTGTACAGGGCCTGGATATATTTTCTGTGTTGGGGCTACGGTGGGAGCAACATATATATCTTAATGTGTGTTCCTTGTGATGGTTTACCCTTATTGGGCTTTTAAGTGTTTTTATGTGTGTGTCCATTTGTTGTGTTAGTTGTTGTATATAATTTTTTTGATAATAAAGAAGCTATTTAGATATTGATTTTCTTGTTATACGTTTGTTGGTGCGCCATTTATTGTCTTTCTGGGTCTTCCTAAAGCATGATATCCATTAAACTCTAAACCTATTACATTGGTAGTATTTGGCAGGGTTCACATCTATGTAGATGTCACTCATTTTCTGCTTCATTATGGAATAACAATGCAATAAAAATATAATAATAATAATAATAATAATAATAATAATAATAATAATAATAATAATAAAAAAAAATCCTGATGACTTAAATGGAGGTCTGTCTGGCTTATAATGATTTAAGCATGTCATATTCACTTTGGATATCTGGGTCTTCACTCACACAGCACATGCAGGGTGGATTAGTGGTTATCACTGTTGCCTTACAGCGCTGAAGCCATGGATTCAAGTTTGCCAAAGAAAACATCTATAAGGAGTTTGTACGTTCTCTCTCTATTTTCTTGGGTTTCTGCTGGTTACCCCATTCTCCTCCTACACTCCATAAACCTACTGTTGTGAGCCCCATTGGGAGTGATGACAACCTCTGTACAGGAATTATTATTATATGCCACTTACTATTTGATTAGTTTGTGATGGTTCTATAGCTCTTAGTGCTTCCAGGTTACTGTGTTTGGAGTTGATATGATAGTCCACCTGGCTCTGTCACTTTAACCATTCAGTACATCAGTAGTTCACTTGCAAAAACTGTTTCCAAAGTTTTCTCCTCTACAAAGCGTTTCTTCTTTCTAGTGAATAATGTACTTCAGGAAGATCGTTTTGAATAAAAGATAAAAGGGGATATTTTCCTTCTGTGTGTTTTCATATAGATTTTTTGTTGTTGTTCCTCTTGCAATGAATACAAATCTTACAGAATGGAAAATATTTGTGCCTGCTGTGAATTGGATGCATCATGCATAAACATCAAGTTGATGATAATTAAATATTAATATTGCTATTTATATAATGTTTGTAATGTTTTAATATGATTTTTAATGAAACCGTTCTCATATGTACGAGAGAGCTTTGATTGGGTTTTATCACTAATTTACAATCTTCAAGTAAATATTGAAGCCCTCCAGCAACTGCTATTGACTCAGTCTGGGGGATTCAGCTGTTTTTGGAGGTCTATGCCTCAGCACTTTGGCACGGGGACAAAATACACTGAGTTTATCTGAATTCTGTCTTATTGGCACAGTTTGTAAATAAATAACTATACACCTTTCCGCTGATCGTTACTTTAGTTCCAGCTAGATTAATTCAATTCACGGCAGAGAGCCAGGTGTCTGTTACTACCATTATAGAAAATTAGAAGGTGAAATGGAACAAAGCTTCTGTAGACAACGTTGCAATTAAGTTTTCTGTTTCCCCAAAACAAGATAATAAGTAAACTAATAAAATCCTAGTAATTTATTGCTAAAACATGCCGTAGGAGATGTACTAAGTAGGTTGAATTAGGAGTGGTCTGGGCCCCCAGCATCTAAGGTCTTGGTTGTTTTGAGGAGCATTTATGCATTGCCTTTCAAGTGAATGTTCCATCACGTACTGTACATCGCTTTGAGTTTCATACCTCAATGGATCGGCGCTTGCGGGAGCATGTGAGGTCCTTTTTTTTAACTGCTGGCCGGTTCCTGCTCACAGCACCGGTCTTTTCAGCAGCACTAATTTGCCCCGGAAAAGAGAAGAATTATAATGGCTTTTTTTTTCTTTTTTTGATTCATGACCAATCTATTTAAAAATCTTTGTGACGCCAGTTAATTTGAAAACTATTTTCTTCCACCGGAGTCCCCTTTTAGTTTACAGATTTGATATTGATTAGGCACTTTTTTCTTTATTCCACCTATTGCATTTGTTTAGGACCTAAATAATCATAATAATGAAAATTGATTAAAAAAAACCTACAATATGACTGTGGGTGGAATAAATAAAACAGCTTAAGGGTGGTTTCACACATACAAGTTCCGTAGCGAAATCCACTGCGATCCTGTGTCCCATCATTTTGTACAGGTTTAAATACTCACAGCAGGCCTGGTGAATACTTTTTATGTCTGCGCTCCGGCCTACTTCTGTGGCTTCTGTCATCCTGAAGATCAGGGAGCAGACTGCATGGAGGTAAGCAGTATGCCTCCAGTAGTCAGCTCCTCTCACTCACACTTAGGGTACCTTCACACGTACCGGATCTGGATACTGGTATAATGAAGGCCTATGGGGCCACATACCCGCAGCCGAATATTCATTCCGCTGCAGATATGTGACCCGGCCCCTCTAACCCCCGCCGCCCGCAGCCCCGGACCAAAGCATACATTACCTCCTCAGCGCAGTGGCCGTGTAAAGCTCCCGGCTCCCCTCGCTCCTCATCAGCCAATCAGTGCTGCCATGTACTGATTGGCTAATGAGGAGCGAGGGGAGCCGCATCACAGAGGGGAGGGGGTTTTGTCACACTGGGCGGCGGCGGACCTGCCCTCAGTGCTTTTGGCTGGTGCTCGGGAAAAGACCGGTGCCAGGCTCAGAAAACAGGCAGTGTTTAAAGAAAAGGACCGAGTGACCGGCATCCTGGCACCAATTAAGGTAAAAATAAAAAAAGCATTCCCTTTAAGGAGTATAAAGTAGTGTGTCCACTTTAAGCCGAGTCAGTTTTAAAGGTCTTTTTCTGCTAGTGACAAAAAAGGTGCAACTTTCTAGCAGCTTTGCATTATTTAAATGTGATGAATGAAAATATGGAAAGGAGTTCATTATTAATACATTGCTTCAGAAATAACAACAAAGTAGATAGTGGCTGAGTTATGTGGATCTGAGAACTGTATGCAAAGATGTGACAGCCATACTTTAATCAAGCAGTAAGTTAAGTGTGGAGGAGCTGGAATAAATTTGATACTTCATTAGCAGTTCCTTGCCATTTCCTTTTGCATATTTCTGTATAAAGATTTTGCACAGAAGAGCCATTATTTAAGATAATACATTGCTGTGCCCCTGCAATTTAAGTAAGATTATGTGATCATGTGATTGTGTGATTACCATGTGCGGTCATGTGATTACCATGTTCAGTTTCTATTATGAGCTCTGTAAAAATGATAGGAACTACAGTACTTGACATGTAACATAAGCCATAAAATGTTAACTGACCAGAGAGCCTTATTTCCACCATTACCAATTAAATATTGTTATAAGGTTAAAGGGAATCTGTCAGCACCGGGACTGGACCCGAGCTGCTGACAGTGTAGTGTTGGTGTCTGGCCCTTTGTGTGCATAGGGCCTGTCTTAAATGCACCAGTGCTGTAGATTTTTTACTGTCTTGCCTCACCACTACCTCCTCCTTTTTCTTTTTGCTGCATATTTACCACTGGCCGGCCTCCTGCTCCATACTGGCATCACCTTGGTGCGTGCATGCGCCTTTGCTTGCAAGGGCCATGCGTGCCAACTTACCAGTTCACACCTGCGCAGCTGATTTTTTAGGTGCACGCTCCTGATAACAGCGATTGCGCATGCGCTGTAGGTCGGAGGAACGGCGCACACTCGTTGGGCATCCGGATGTTGGCATGCCATTCCTGGGTTTAGACAGTTGGTACTTCAGAAACTTTACTTCAACATGCTAGTACACATTTAAAACTGTCTGCAGATGGCTTTATTGCTCAATAAACAGCACACAGTGCACACAATACATTAACAAAACACAAAATAAAATCCTGACTGTTAAGCCTAACTTATTCAGGACCCCTGTCCCCCCTCAGTTACTGAGCCTAACTTCATACCACAAACGTCATGCATGTCACATACAGTACCAGACTTCTGGTTTTCTGCTCACTCCTACAGGTCTTATCTGTAACTAGGGGCGTAACTGGAAATGGCTAAGCCCCATAGCAAACTTTTAATAGCCCCCCCCTTTCCAAATGACCACTAAGCCACCAAGTATAGTCATAACTACAAACTCTGGTCAGGAGTGCTTTCAGTTAAAGGGACATTTGCAGATCTCGGGAAGCCTACTCGGCCACCTGGTACTGCAAGTGATGACAGCTCAGGGATCCTGGCAATTTAAAAAATACCATATTTTCTGGCGTATAAGGTTACTTGGCATATAAGACAATCTTTGACTTTTAAGAAGATTGTCAGGGGTTCACCTTACACGCCGGAAAATGCTAACCGGCTACAGCTAAATTAAAAAAACAAACATTTAACTCACCTGGGACCCGTTTCTGGTATCGGCACTCCTCCCGTACCGTTCCCGGCGCAGGCAGTGTGATGTATACTGCTTGCGCCGGAGACAGAGATCCCTAAACCTCTCCCAGGCAGCTGAGCATCTCATCGGAGAGGCTCGGAGACACTCAGCTGCTGGGAGAGTTTCGGGAGAATGAGAGAGGCTTCGGGAACTTTCGGCTCCTCTCTCATTCTCCCGAAGCTTTTCCGGCAGCTGAGCGTCTCCGATGAGACACTCATCGGAGAGGTTCAGGGATCTCCGTCACACTGCCTGCACCGGGAACGGTACGGGAAGCGCGCGGATGCTGGGAATGGGCCCCAGGTGAGTTAACTATTTGTTGTTTTTTATAGTGGTCGCCCCATATGGTGAGGATGCGGCCATTTTTGAGCTCCACCAAGGTATGGGGCGACCATTACCGGTGTATAAGACAACCCCCAATTTCCCCCGAGTTCTGCTGTTGTCACGACCTGGGGAAAATACTCGATGGATTGCACCATCAGCCAATCAGTGACTGCATGAGAAGAGGTGATTAGTAATTGATTATTATGTCCCCCCCCCGCCCCTGAACTTCTCCTTTAAGAAGGGTAACAGAGTGCAAAATAGAGTCTCTTCATAAGAACAGGTTTCACCCTAACCCAGATCTAAAATTGTATATTGTAAATTGATTGCAAACATTTCTATATTTCTGAAAGAAACAAATGCAACTACTTTGAAGAACACTGCAGTGGACTTAAAAGCCGTGAAGACTGTAAGAGGTTTCTATCAGAATTGGTAGTATTTGTATTAAAAGTTTCATATGTGTTCAGTACTTGCAGTACTTATAGGTTATGAACTAAGGCTGCTTCTTAAAATCCCCTCTTTAAAGTTATTTTGCTTCACTTTCAGTACACAAATACAACTATAATCTGGCTAAAGCCATTTACAGTAATACTTCTGCAATATAGCTTAAATTAAATTGTGCAGAGCAGCGGTCTCCATGCAGGAGCCTGGATTATTGTTAACTACAGATGATATGTAGTATTATTCAACAACTCTCATTAATGGTTTTCTTCTGGTACTTGGAAGATATAAGTGCTTAGTACAAAATACGTTTATCCTGAAGCACTTCAACAGAAATAATCCGTAGAGGCATAACCTTTACAAAACTTTTCTCCTTCTAAGCTATTTTGAGACCACTGGTTAATTGACCATTGAAAGAAAGCTTGGAATAGGTATATTTCAACAGAAACCCATTATCTGCCTGTTAGACTCAATGTTCTTCTTCACTAATGTGATCCAAAATAAATCATTACATTTATTCTAAAGATGAGCAAGAACCAAACAGTTCTCATGTACTCGCAGTGTTATTTGGCGTTTTAAAACGTTCAGGTCAGTCATTAGAAACCTTGTCTCTGTTATATGTAGGCTGGGAGCCATCTTACTGCAACAAGATCCTTGCAATTTTTTTTTACTTTTTTTTAAATCCATTTATTATTTCTAATTAATAAATCATAACAAAGACATCATTTTTCAAATTGCATTTTCACTTCGTGGGTCTTCAATACTGTGCAACACAGAGCACAATCAACATGTACATTACATAATTCACATAACAGTCATCATATTGGCCCCTTTTCTCCCTCCTTATATTCCCCCACCCCCACCTCTCCCCCACCTCTCCCCCCTTGCTGAGATCCAATCATATCTCTTTAGCAAGTTGGCCTGTTTTACCCTTTCATCTGTTGCTATGACTGATGTACTAACCCATTTTCTAAGGATTACCAATCTTCCACAAAAAAAGCACTCGATGGTACCCCTCTTCCTTAAATCCATTTCTTCCCCTAATATTACTCTTTCAAAAGCGAGGGCTTGCCTCATTATCTTTTTATTCACCACAATGAGCTCTATTCCCATTCAAAATTCCTTTAGTTGACAACAAGCTCAAAATAGATGCACTAAAGTGTCACTGTCATGTAATCGGGACACGTCAAAAGTTTTGATCGGTCCGGGTCTGAGTGTTCAGACCCATACCAATCGGGACCTAGAGCAACACTTCCTCTCCCGACTCTGTGTCACGTGATCAGTCAGATTGATCAGACGGGCTTCATAGAGCTCTATTATAAGTCCGACTGATCACATGACACAGAGCCGGGAGAGGACGCGGTGCAATGTGTCTTCTCCCAGCTATATGTCCCGATTGGTATGGGTCTGAACATGTCAAAAGTTTTGTGAAGTGACAGTGACACTTTAAGTCTGCTCCTTCCATCCCGCATCTGCCACATTCTGAGTTGTCCCTTATTCCGATTCTGTACAGCATCAATGGGGTGTAATATATTCTATGAAGGATTATGAATTGCATTAACCTGTATTCAGGGTAATAATCTAATCTATCAATCTACTGTTGATTTAGATTTTTTAAAGTTATAACGATAATAACGCTTTAAATATAGAAATTATTTAGTATGCGGTTTGATTATTAATTTACAGTGGAAGACTGATGATGACCTAGGGTTATTTTTCATGACAGTGCCATATTCAACCAAGCATAATAAGCCCTTAAGAGTTTATTTTGGGTAGTTGGTCTCTCTGTATCCAGAAGCTATACGTCCCGCTTTCCAGGAATCTGTGAGAATTTATACATAAAGCCTGTGGGCAATGACCATTTACTTCAGAATGTATAATTGTATAAATGAAGAAGCATCTATGATCAAGAAATATTAAGTTGTTCAGCTTTTTCTATGTAGCAAGTAAAGCAAATCTGTTTATCATAAATTGATTTCACTCCAAATTCTCCCTAAAATTAGGTTTTGGGGAAAATTAGGAGCAGGGACTTTTGTCAAAGACAGGGGACCCTGCTGCTGTTAAGTGAGCAGTGAGGCATATACTGTATGCCTGGCTGCTCAGTGTGTGCAACCACTTAAGATGTCACTGCTTATAGTCTTAATATTCTCTGGGCCAATTCATAGATACCCTCCCAAAACAAATTTCTGAACATTTGCTGTACCTAGTTTTCTGGCATTAAAACATTGAAAAATTGTTGTGTTTGGGCTAAAAATCTGCTATGAGGGTCTGGAGAAGAGCCTGGCACCCTGGCACCCCAATCATGGCATCCATAATTTGAGCCCTATTACAGTCTACCAATGAAGTCCTTGCATTTCTACACTGGTCCTGAGAATCTAGTGAGTGTAGGTGGCTTGCAGCATCATCATTCACCTCCAGCAGGAGCACACACTTCCTGGACCAGGCACTGCACAGTGGACGCCTCGCTGCTCAATGTAGAGGAGCAGGGGCTTATACCTTTAATACGAATCCTTGCTCCTGTATGTATGTACTCATTCCAAAATATTTGAAGATGATGGACAAATCCAATCTTTGACAAGCATTTAAATAGTTTAGAATTGAGTCTTTTAACAGTTGTTTTTGCTGAAAAAAATTGTGCATACCCCAAAATACCAATACCGTACCGATTACACTACAGCTTACTCTGCAAAAAGCAAGCCCCCATATTAACAGAGAAAAAAAACGTCATTGTAGTTGTATTAGATTTTAAATATCATAATTTTATGTGTTATTGTTGTTTTTTTGGCTCTTTCGAGCCCGATTGTTGTACATCATGTTATATGATGGAGTGGGCTCATCTGCTCTCTTGTGTTAAGCTATAAATGATGATGTCATGATGATTAGTTGCTGAATTGTGGCACTGACATGCTCTGTAGCTCTCGTACATCTGCGTGCTTTATGATCAGCATTATCCCAAATTTGCATCTGTTTGGAAGCCATATGAGCGCTGGTAATAAAAGGGCATCATACATTTTTGAGTGGTCATAAAGTGTTGTCATATACAGCATGCCCCGGAGTGTCCTGCATTTGATGTTCATATCCACACCTGCCTAGCAGCAAAGTGATCCTTAGAACTGTATGCAAATGATAGGCACGATGCATTATTTAAAGGTAATAATAAAGGTAATAAAGCCAAGCGGATATCCAGGATATTCCATTTAAAAATGTGAAATTAGTGTGCGCGTATAGAGCTAGACACATTTCATCTAGCCTTACATCTGTGTATGCTACAGATTTGCTAGGTTTAATAGCTGGCTTCAGATGCTAATCCTTGATATGTTTCACATCATAAAAGCTGTGATTTGTTGACTTAAATGTAGGATACGGACGAGGCAGGAGGGAATTGGCAAAGCAGCCTGGCCTCTTATTATGAATTTTCAGCTGTAGGTATAAAAAAACATCCTGGATAGAATGCAAATATCATCATAGATCCTCATCTCAGCCCTCCAAGAGAAATCTGTTGCCGAAAAAAATTCTATTTTAAGAGAGATTTGAAAGGCAAATCGTTTTGCTTGAGTTTATATGGTGAAATAAACTCTGGTAACAGCTGAAAAATATCTGTCATTCATCTCTGAGTGATGGCCTGTCTCTACTGGGTCCTAATGCTATGCAGGAAGTCTGTCTGTCTGTCTATCTATCTATCTATCTATCTATCTATCTATCTATCTATCTATCTATCTATCTATCTATCCACCTATCTATTATCTATCTATCCTAAATGAAATGACAATAGTGTTTAGGCATTCATTTTCTCTACTAAGAAGGATACTAATTCTCTTTATTTTTCATAAGCAGACATTACTTATTATGCCAGTTAGTAATGACATCCATTAACATTGGGCATTATTGGTAAGGACCATACTAAAAAAAAAAAAAAATTATTAAGTAGGCATATTGTCATAAATTTGAGATAAACACATTGGGGGACATGTATAAAAAGGCGTAAATGCCTTTTTTTAGGCGCAGATGGGGCAGATTGGCGTAAAAATATTCGCAATTGGTATTTTTGTGAATACTTTTTTCGCATCTGCCCTCTGCATGCGCCACATTTATCATTTTGTTTCCGTAGAAAAATGATGCTGAAACCTACGCCAGCTCTGAGCTGAATTTTCGTGCAATTGGGATTTATGTAGAGGCATGAATCCCCTGAGCCTTGGAGCTGCGGGGACATGCCGGACTTCATAAATGTCCCCCATTGGGGAGTACTGCAGTCAGTGCCATCCCACCTCCTGTAGTCTTGTACTATTTTATACTATAAGATATTATTGTTGTTTGAACCTTTCTCATTTTAACATTCATATTCTAGTGCTTAGCAATTAAGTACAGTGATCTGGTGTATCTTATAGTCTGAAAAATACGGTAATTACATCCAACCCATGCAGCATCCCATGGACATGGCACTCAACTGTACTTAATGAAGTGTGTTCAGCTGAGGGAATGAGAAAACTGCAATACAAGGAGGCTGAAATATAATGTTCTGTACATACAATCCAACTGTTTCTGGACTGGCTGATGATGCTTCCCAGGGATAAGAGAATGAATGATCCACTTATTTTTAACCTTATTGTTAACATACAATTAAATTGCATCTTGAATGTCTAGGATGAGGTAATGTGCTACTGTATACAATAAAAATTCTGTTTGACTAATCTGACCGAAAGTACCAACCAACATCATGCTTTATCGAAGTTCCTTGAGTAATGCGAAATTCAGCTTTTTTAATTTTGCTGATTTTTCACCTCAGAAATGAACACAACTTATGCAGCTTAAATATACACTCTGAACGTGAATGGTTGATTTTACTCCCAGTAGTGACCTAAAGCCATATCCCTGCTTGGCATAGAGAGCTTAATGAATTTCGTGCTGTGTCTGCATTTCTTTACAAGAACAATTACTTGTCAGCTAACTGTATGGGAAAATGAATGTGGTACAATGAATGTATTAAAACCTATATGCCAATTTATTTTGTAATCTGCTGCCACATTAAAAATTACTTCAAGGCTTTGTTAATCAGCTTTTGTGTAACACAAAGTTTAAACCCGATTGTACAAGGCTTATTATTTGAGACACATAAAGTCCTATATATAGTTCTTTTTTATGTATATTTAACCCACCTGCTGTTAAGCACTAATGATTTAGTAGGTCTTTAATATTTAGTATGAGCAAACGGCTTATGATATTTCCTATGCCTAATTGGCCATACACCTAGGCAGTGGCGTAGCGACCGTGGTCGCAGCGGTCGCTGCTGCGACCCGGCCCGCCACGGAGAGGGGCCCGCGGCCCCTCTCCCTGTATCCTCTGCGCCCGCCGCTCCGCTCTCCAGGACGGCCCCCGGCTGACGCTGGCTCCCTCCTTTCATCCCCTGTGCCCGCCGCTCCGCACTCCCGAACTCCCGGCCGATGCTCCACTACCTGGCGGTGTCCCCGGGATTCCCCTGCAGCACACGCATCAGGGAGCTGTGTACGCCGGGGCTGTTACTTCCGGGTCAGGGAGCGCTCCCTGAACCGGAAGTAAAAGCCCCCGCGCACACTGACCTTCCTGGTGCATGTGCTGCAGGGGAATCCCGGGGACACCGCCAGGTAGTGGAGCATCGGCCGGGAGTTCGGGAGTGCGGAGCAGCGGGCACAGGGGATGAAAGGAGGGAGCCAGCGTCAGCCGGGGGCCGTCCAACACCTCAGATGAGAAGGGAGCTGCAACGGGGGAACGAGGCATATACATGGGGGCAACATGGTGGGAGCATCTACATGGGGGGGATGTATACGAAGACAACACAGTGGGGGCATATGCATGGGGGGCAACATAGTGGGGGCATATACATGGGGGGGTAACATGGGGGGGATGTATAAGAAGACAACACAGTGGGGGCATATACATGGGGGTAACATAGGGGGGGGTATTTATAAGAAGACAACACAGTGGGGGCATATACATGGGGGGAATGTATGAGAAGACAACACAGTGGGGGCAGATTCTGTGGATTCGTGGCTCGAAGAAGTTCTCATAATGGCCCAGATGGAGAAGATGATGAAAAGGGAAGAACTCCGATCAAAGAAGACGTCCCCTGTGAGTCACCTGATGTAAGTGCACTGTAATGTATATGGTGTACAGAACCTGTGTAGAGCTGGGTCTGCCTCTTCTGGATGAGGTGATAGTGATCTGTGTACAGTGGATGTTATTCAGTACCAGTGGTGGTATTAGTCAGTATGTGGTGGTGTTAGTCAGTAGCAGCAGTGGTGGTAGTATGTGGTGGTATTAGTCAGTATTGGTCTCAGTATACTGGATTTGGTCAGTAACAATATGGTGGTGATGGTAGTGGTTGTGGTGTGGCGGTAATATTTGCGCCTTGGTAATATTGGTCTCAGTATACAGGATTTGGTCAGTAACAGCATGGCGGTAATATGTATGGTGATTATATTTCCATCCTATATACTGGTATTATTAGTAATATCAGTCTTTATCTATCTATCTATCTATCTATCTATCTATCTATCTATCTATCTATCGCATAGCTTGGTCAAGTAAGGGGGGGCCCAAGTTGAACTCTTGCACCAGGGCCCAAGGGACATTAGCTACGCCCCTGCACCTAGGGTTAACATCGACCAAATACACTCATTTTGGTGGGACCAGCCAAGCATCTAATGTGTATGGGGGGGCCTGCTGACACCCAGGACCCCAGTCCTTCTGTTCTAAGGCTAGATAAGCTGGCACCAGTTTATTCCTACAAAGGTTTACTCTCCTATTCACATTCAGGACACATACTGTAAACATTAAAGGGGTTGTCCAGTAAAAAATGTTTTCTTTCAAATCAACTGGTGTCATAAAGTTATATAGATTTGTAATTTACTTCTATTTAAAAATCTCAAGTCTTCCCATACTTATAAGCTACTATGTGCCCTGCAGGAAGTGTTGTTTATTTACATTCAGAAACAGTGCTCTCTGCTGACATCTCTGGCCGAGTCAGGAACTGTCCTGAGCAGGAGAGGTTTTCTACGGGGATTTGCTACTTCTCTGGACAGTTCCTGACTCAGCCAGAGATGTCAGCAGAGAGCACTGTTTCTCAATGTAAATAAACAACACTTCCTGCAGGACACATAGTAGCTTATAAGTATGGGAAGACTTGAGATTTTTAAATAGAAGTAAATTACAAATCTATATAACTTTCTGACACCAGTTGTTTTGAAAGAAAAAGATTTTTCGTTGGACAACCCCTTTAAGCCAAGCGTTTTAGCCAATGGCTAAATAATGTGGTCAGCTTTCAACTTCTACTGAACCAGGAAAAGCAAGAATTTGCATAGTATTTGTCATTATATTAAAGTGGATAATAGCCAGTATTGAAAATGTGTGTTTGCTGTCTTGCCAGTCAAGCTAAAATATGCAAATTCTAAGTAATAAAAAGTATTTGACGAGGAATTAAAGAAGTCTGACAATTTTTTTTAAATTGTCAACTGGCAGAGGCAGGGGGAACATAAAAAATTATCATTACTAACCTCTGCCCGCAAAATGCGACACCAAAGGCATCGGGACCCTTCCTGGAAGGTATTTCCCCCAGAGTTCCAATGATGTAGCAAAAATGCTGGACCTGCTCAGCTAATCAGTGACTGTGGGGTGTCCCGCCCCAGTCACTGACTGGCTGAGCGGGTAGCCCATCAACCAGGTCGTGATATTGGCTGTGAAGGAGATCCCAGAGCCCGTTTAAGGTCCCGGAGTGGCACTGCAAAGGCACGGGGACAGGTGAGTAGTGATTGCTTATTATGTTGCCCCTTGACCCTGCCGTTTGAAAATGTTCCTAAATCAACAGATTCCTCTTTCAATACAGCTTTACTACCTATCTGAAGGATTTCCAGCTAATTTTTAAGAATGGGTCGCAAAGCCCCACCATCTCATGAGAAGGATTTTGAATGGAAAATTTATTAAGTTACATTATGATTATTTTTATTTCCAAAAAGTTTTATCCGGGGTTTTAGTTTGGCTCAGGAGCAGAGTGTATGTACCCTCTAGGTTTTAACCCTTTATCCTATTCCAGGTTGTAGAAGCTGAACCTTTGCTGCTACGGGTTACTGAATCATTTCTCAAGAGTGCCCCCTGTTTAGGTAATAGCTGGCCCAGTGGACCAGCAGACATTGGTTTAGGCATTGAGAATTCAGGCAAAGCAAGTAAAGCTCCAGGTGTAGATCGTGGGAAGGCAGCAAGGCATTGTAGTCAGAAACTGACAGAAAGGCTGTAGTATGCAGTCCGGGTGTGTGGCACAGGCTTAGGGGCCAAGCTCTGGAAAGTTAATGTGGTGCAGGCAGATCAGGCAGAAAGAGAATCAGGAGAACAGGCACAGGTTACAGAATATGTTGCAGCGGCCAATGACATGAAAAACAAACGATTGCAGTAGCCAGTGTAGTAATGTCATATCTTTTGTACATCAACAGTAGCCCTGCCCTACTTTAGCCTCTGAGCTTTGTAGCATTAGCCATGGCTTCTTTGTATATACTGTACATAATGTCTACTTCTCTACAATGAAAATAGAGAAGCAAATTTTCCAACTTTAGATAAGTAGTTGGGAAATAACTTCCAATATGTTTTCAATATGTTTTCAGGATATTGATGTGAATATCTAAATAATTTGATCACTCGTCATTTGTACACTTCATATGGTTGACAAGCAACATAAAGAAGATCAAAGAATGTCATTTTCTTGTTGCAGGTTTGAATACAATCTGCAACGTGCACCACAGTATGCCCTTCAAGTCATCTATTCAAGCTTGGCTGTAAAAAAAATATTGTACGCATTGGTTTAGATGTAAAATCAAACAATCCCTTATTATGTGTAATTAATCATACATAGGATATATTGGATATCAATCAGCAGTACACAATCACAGAGCATCCATTGTCAGAGACTGGTAGGCAGTTCTATGAAATGATAGCTGGGGGGTTTATACAGGCATATACAGTATGTGATTTTCTTTTTGTTTGTTTACATCACCTTTATCTTTAGGCTATGTTCACACTACGTAAAAGTATGGCCGTTGTTGCCATTGGCATCCTTGCTGAGTTCCTTTAAAAACTGTGTACAGGTTACCTAGAAAAATTAATGCTGTTTTAAAGGCAAAGAGCCGCCACAACAAATATGGATTTAAATAAATGTTCCCATACTCTCTCCTGAGACTCCTCCAACAGATGATGTCGGTGATCATAGGGGTCGGGTAATTCACTGACCAACTCCTTTGTTCTCTAAGAGATAAGCTGCCACCAGAGCAGTCTGGGTGTGGCTTACCCCTCCCTATACCCCTCTCAATAATGAACACAGGAATGTTCATTCGCGCCAAAAGTTCATTTATATTGGGAGGACTGAATGTGTATGGCCACCTTTAGAACCTTTTGTTCTTTTACCCCATGTTATTAATTGATAAAAATAAGCTATTTCTGAAAGCTTTCTTACTTTTCTGCGTTTTTTTCCACACCTGCCTAAAGTGTCTGCACAGTTCTGTGAAGAAAGCTATATAATACTATCATATTATTATCATCAAGTGGTGCAGTGAATACTGTATGATAGAAGATGAGAGATGGGGAATTCTGCAATCTGCAATGTAATGGAGTTGGTCACTTGTTTGGAACAGGGGATTTGTGACTGGTTGCTAGGGCAATAAGCAATGCATTAGAATGAATGTGAATATAAGACTTGCATTTCATTTGTATAATGTGAAAATTATATTCCTATAGAAGTGTTAAAAAAAGGGGAAAATTAGATGGTTAATATATGACACAAATTGGTGTTAGAAGTAATGTGACAGAATGCAATTAGTGTTAGACAGGAACAACGAGAAGCGAGATATTCAGTATCTACTTATTTTATATAACATAAATATAATATAATGGGTCCGTTGGATTCAACACTGTATACAGCTAAGTACATGAGATTAGTGTATTGGAGGGTGATAGCATGGAGATAAGGCAAATACACCAATCGCGGTACAGTATAAAGGCCCTAGTACACAGGCTGATGCAGAGGAGGAGGCAAACACCAACCTGTCAGGTCAGCGGTCGCTGCTGTCTCCGCTTCTGTGTCATGGAATAGTGCTGATCTTTTGTTTCAGCATGTTGAAAAGTCATGATCAGCTGACACGTACTATATTAGCTGATCGTGATCTTTCAACATGTTAGAAAAAACAGCACTACTACACCCAGCAATTATCAGCCGAAACAGTAGGTAATTGGCCAAGTGCGGCCAATAATCGTTTGCGTAATACAGCCTTAAGCTGGGTTCACACACTGTATACTTCAGGCAGTATTTGGTCCTCAAGTCAGGTCCTCATAGCAACCAAAACCAGGAGTGGATTGAAAACACAGAAAGGCTCTGTTCACACAATGTTGAAATTGAGTGGATGGCCGTCATATAACGGTAAATAACTGCCATTATTTCAATATAACAGCCGTTGTTTTAAAATAACAGCAAAAATTTGCCATTAAATGACGGCCATCCACTCAATTACAACATTATGTGAACATAGCCTTTGTGTGTTTTCAATCCACTCCTGGTTTTGGTTGCTATACAGCCTCACAAATACAGCCTCAAATATACATAGTGTGAACCCAGCCTATTAAAGCGTAACTGTCATTTCAGGGTCATTTTTCTGAAAACATTAAATATCAACAGTACAAGTGATTTTAAGAAACTCTGTAATAGGTTTTATGTACTAAAAGAGTTTCCTTCTGTAGTGAAAAAGCAATCTCCCAGCCTCCCCCCTCACATCAAAAGAAGCAGGATTTCTGTCTCCATTATGTGGCTATGGAGAGGGGAGGGGCTGTTAGGAGTGACTGAGCACGGAGGATTTCTGCAAAGCACAACACCCTGCAATCTTCGCTCAGTAAGTTCATAGATAAGCACTGACCTTTCTGACACCTGAATTTAGCGTTTTAGGTGCCCAGAGAGTCTACAAACAGCTGACCTTCATGTCACCTCTTCCTGCTCCCTCATCTCCCTCAGCCCCTCCCCCTTCATAGGCTTACAATGGAGAGAGCAGAACCCGTCTTCACTGGCTTCTCTGTAATGAAGACGTGTTTGCCTGATAATGCACAGATAAGAAGTCAGGGGGGAGGCTGGGAGATTGCTTCTTGAGTACAGAAGGAGGCTTTTTTGGCTGATGAAACCTATTACAGAGTTTCTTAAAATCGCTTAGACTACTGATTTCTGCAATAAAAAAAAAATGTGACAGTTACGCTTAAGTAAGAGCATGACCAGAATCAAGCATTATTATCCTCTGATGATAAAAAGACTTACAGTATGTCCAACATGAACAAAAAAAAAATCAACTTTATAGACTTTGTTAGACTATGGAGCGCGCACAAACTAAGGAAACCTGTATACGTACTGTGTAGGAAAAGATTTCACCTTATGAACTCCAAAATAACCTTGATGCTAAACATAGTGGTTCTCAGCATCAGTCAATACAACAAATCTAGCACACCATAAGGAAGCCATAGTGCAGGACCTGACTGTGTATTAATTTCATATCTTGCTTGTGTATTTAAACTATTGATCACCCAGACATTTATTACATGTCTTCTTACCTGACCTTCTAACTTGCAGTATTTTTCTTTGTACTCTTTACCTCTACAGCTTTTACTTCACTGCCCGCCTTTATTCATGTGTATGGGCTATAAGGACGCAAGGCTTCCCATAACTCCAGTGACAGGAGTTGCTAAAAATGTGACATGCTTCGCTGTTTCATTCCACAAAACATTCCACAAACATATAGTGATAAACTAAAGTCACAATGTACTCAAAAGTATTCTACTTCCACACTATGTTTAACCAATTGAAGTCATTGGGTACCTACCACAAGCGGTACATTCTGAGGCATTCGAATGTTCTACTTACATATATATATGCAGCATAACAATTCTTCCTGAGGAAGCTGCAGATGCAGCGAAACATGTTGAAGGGGCTATAGGCAGATTTGAAACAGCAACAGCACGCTGCTCCACCATATTCAGTGACATACACCTGGTATGGTCCTGCTGCATATGGCCTATACCACAGCAGTTTGACTGTTGTGTTTTAACATTTTCTTTCTACCACTTGATACACAGATTTTAGTTAAATGTAAGATTTAAAGTTATATTTTAGTTGGGTCCCATTATAGGAGACGTTCGTCCCTAGGCGTTCGTCCCCAGGCTTTTATACAGCCTTTAAGAGTATATAGCCTATAAGAGTCAGCACTTATCAGTGAGAAGAGAGAACTCTCAGACCTGTTTGGAATGCTTTAAGGCTATGTTTCCACAACATCTTTCTTTGGCCATTTAACAGCCACCTTTTTGGATTACGAATTGCGATCGTATCTTGGCGCCTAAATGACAACTGTTGAAAAAAAATTGACGTAATGTGGCCAAAAAGAGATATTGTGGGAACATAGCCTTAAGTTTAACATTAATGGTCATCAATGCTGAACCTATAAGGAAGCCTACTATGCATCCATTATGGGGAAATATTTGGGGAAAATGTTAAATTCCTCCTGCATTCCTCTATTACTACATGTACGTGTAACCCATAAACCTGTATAGGAGATCATCTGTACTCTGTACATGTGCTTTATGGAATCAGAAGGCCAATACTATTAAGTCAACATGTGGTAAATGTCAGCAGCTGTTTGGCATTTCCATGTAGGAAACAGCTGAATGCCTAACAAGCAGATTATTCCCACAAAGGGCACCACACCTTCTCAGTCCTCTTGAAGAAAACTGCCTGCAATTAGTTTTATTGATTTTGCAGGGTGAAGGAGCACATCAATGGAATACTATTTTCCGTATGAGAGGCAAGGAAAAAAGAGGACATGTTGTATGAAGACTCTTCCTGGATTCCCATTGGCTTACGATGAGCATTTAATACAAGGAGTACTTTTTATGTACGGCACTTTATATTTCAAAACAAGTAGAAATAACACGCATAAAGGACAACTCAGGCAACAAAATAACATTTTATTGGCACTGTGGAAACTGAAGGGAAGAATCTTCACTGAATAATTTTAGTTTGCTTGATTTCATCCAGCTTTTTAAAGAAACGTTAAATTTAGAAATGAATAGAAAAAAGAAGAGGACAAATATTTGCCAGTCTGGAGAACTTTCTGAATGTTTGTAAGACAAGTAGTTTTATAGAAAACTTGTAGAAAATAGGGCTTTCATCTTTGGCTGGGGAATTACTGAGAGAATAAGACATAGTCCTGAACCACTCAGAGCAGTATATTCAAAAAATAATAGTCTGTCCTTTTGGAAACAGCACTACTCATGGCTTAAGTTCATGCGTTCTATATTATATTGCAGCTTTGTTCTATTCAAGACCATGTTAAATGTGTCAATGTTTGGCAAAGAAATTCCCTTTTTTTAAAAATCTCACACAATCCATTTGATGCAAATCTATGACGTAGCAATGGAATATATCTAAAAATGGTAAAACAACCACTCACAATACAGCTAGTTATATTACAGTTGAAAGGGCTCAAATTAGGTTCATGTGTGTTAACTACAGGGTGTCAGATGCAGAGATTTTAAAACTGCAGCTTAATGCAGCTTAATTTTCAAATTGGTTGGAAATGGCTGCATGGTTTCAGCCTCCTATTAATTTTGTTATTGGTGCTATTAGTTTAGGGGCAGTAAAGTCCAGTCACCACTAGGGATGAGCAAATTTACAATAGACACAAGCCTGGAGAACACAGAAATGGCTGCACATCGCACCCATTGTTGATACTTAAGCTTTTTCAGCTACATTAAAAACCAACATAAGAAGTTAGTATATAATTTAATCAAACCATATTGCCTCATGTACAGTACCACGTGCAGGTCTTTTCATCCACATGAGTCCCTACTCTAGCCATGGTGACCACCACCACCGCAAAGCCAGTGCCCACAGGGGGGGGGGGGTCACAGAACCAAGCCCCTAGGGCCAGAGCCGCACCACCCCACGGGCACGGCCAGCAGAGGCAATGGCCGGCAGCCAACACCTAGTGTGAACAGATCTAAAAGCCCACTCCATGTGCTCCCAGCTAGGCGGGGTTGGCGGTTGCTGGCTGGCACAGTGCTGTTTTAGAGTAGGGTCTGGTGTGCCAGAAGACCTGCACGTAGCACATAAGGCAATATGGTTTGATCAAATTATATACCAACATTCTGGCGTTGGTTTTTAAATTTAGCCCAGAGGCATTGGTGTAAACCATGGGTGTTAGATGCAGCCACTCCTCTTCTTCTAGGTCTGTATTTTAATGTTCTCCCCTTTCTATGTGGCTTGCACTCCTCCTTGTAAGACCCATGTGACCCCAATCAGCAGGAAGCACCTGTGCGCACATGGTAAGTACCTCCTCTTTCTCCCATTCTACCTGCAGTTGCATTGGTGAGTAGCAACACCTTGTTTAGTGATGAGCGAATACTGTTCGATCGAATAGTAAGGTATTCGATCTATCGAATATTATGGAAAATAGTTCCCCGCATATTTGATAATTATTCGATAAGCATTCAAATCCCCCAGGTTCCGGTTTTTACCTCCAAGTGGTCGAATAGATATTTTTCAATAATCGAATACTTGTTCCCATTGACTTTAATGGGACCGAATATTCGATCGAATATTCGGGAGATATTCGTACAAATATCAAATATTCGAATATTTCACTATTCGCTCATCACTAACCTTGTTCACACTTGTGTTGCTTAGCAGCCGCCTTCTCTGCCCGTGCACCTGCGGGGTGTGGGGGGGCCCATGGGGTTTGGTCCTGTGACAGTAGCCGAGAGGCAATAATGTAAACCATGGGTCTCAGGTGCAGCGACTCCTTTTTCTCTAGGTCTGTACTAGAATTTACAGTATAAAGCAAAGCACTTTGTTGGATCGGCCAGCAGCTTGTCAGGCTTCTGGCTTTGAAGTCTTTGCTACTCCTCCCTGGGTGCCAAGAAAAGCTTGATTGAGTCCTGGGAAACTTCTCCCAGTTTCCCAGGACTGGATCCAGCTTTTCCTGACATCCGGAGCGACTTGGACTTCAAAGCCAGCAGCCTGACAAGCTGACCAATTATGTATAGAATCTACCCATCACCCCTTTTTTCTCATCCAACCCCTCCTTGGTTAAACTTGATGGATATATCTCTTTTTTCAACCGTACTAACTATGTAACTAGGATCCTAACAAAGCGCTCCTTCTATAAATTCACTTAACCCTGGTGAGTGATGAGTGGTCAGTTTTACCCTGGGTGAAATCAGTTGAGTTGCTGAGTCCTGAATAGGGATGGTCCGAACCTGCCGAGGTTTGGGTTCGTACGAACCCGGACTCTCGGCAATGATTGCCGCTGTCTTAAACCTCCGTGCAGAGGGTGGATACAGCGGGAGGACCGCCTGGAAAACCGGGATACAGCCACAGCCATTGTCTACTTTGACAATCTAGCCATACATTAGCATATAAGGCACCAAAACTAACGGCACTGGTAGTAAGTGAATATAAGGGCCCAAAAATAAGATAAAAACTCCTGAATCTGAGAAATGGTGGCTCTGCGTGTGTTCTTTCCTAACTAACTTCTAATCTTATTGGACTGAGCTTATTGGACATGAGTTTAGGACACTGTATGATGCATATGTTCTGTTTGTCTATGTGTGGACATGCAGTGATCATTGTGTAAATTAAGTATTCTCATAGCTTACACACAAAAACACTCCACTCATCCAACCCAGGAGGTTATTACTTTTGTCGGTATTAGATGGAACCTGCATGCCCAGAGTATAGTTTTATTGTATGCCATGGAGAGGCTAAAATACAGTGTAGATCCATCCCGAGCATGAGCCCACCTTATTGTTGGTGGGATGGTTTACATTATTTGCAAACGGTAACCAAGAGCCTCATTATTTTTATGGAGGGGGGGGCTTTGTGCTGCAGGGGGTATTGGCCCATGGGAAAATTAATTCCCACCCTGATCTGGATGGACATGAAAGGGAACTCTGGGGGCCAGTGGGGGACCGGAGCTAGGTAAGTATAGTTATTTTTTTCTATTTTTTTATGGCCCCAGAAGTATATGAACTTTACAAATCATATTATCTTTTAAAGCAAGTTTGTTTTTGCAGAAGGAAACTTTTGAGAAATTTGCTACTAATGTAGAAAATATATTACAAAACTGCTAGAGGCTGTCTCTGATTACCAGTTTACTGTGATAACTACTGTACCTGTGTATTTCAACATTATTTGTAGAAATAAAGCACATAACTCACACTACAAATTACACGGAAAAAGGATGGGTAATTTGCCACAGTATTTGAAAGTTTCCAGAAAGTCTAACATATACATGCTGTTAACCATTATGCTAAGCATTAAAGATGCATTATGTTACCTTTCAAATGTTGCTTAAATTGTACACATTAAAGTAATTGTTAACAGCTAATGGTTTGCATAAAATGTGTTCTAAAACTCACTGAGCAAGTCATTTTATCACTTTGCATATTGTTATACTATTTTGTATGCTATTGGTATTAGTTTATCCCTCTAAAGATCATTTTGCCTGAATAGCATTGTGTCAAGGACTAATAAGGAGAATTAAAAGAACAATATCAACCTCTGTGAACATACAGAGCATATTGTTGTAGCATACATCTTACAACATATCTTCAGCCTGAATATTTTTATTATTACTTTAGTTGTTTGTTTTTATCTCAACATTCCTGGAATCTCTTCCTTTAGCTGGGTCATGTGATCCAATGGTGAACCCCTTACCCTTGAAAATAATTGTGTTCCTGTGCAGTCATTGGGGTCACTATCTCAGCCAGAATAATCAATATGATCAAACTGCATGGACTGTTTCACATAATCTCTCCGGAGTGGGACACAGAAACTCTTACTTTCATAGGAGTGCTTCTTAATGCTTTATGATTGGCAGAGGAAAACAAACAGAGGAAAACAACTGTGGAGGATTGAAGTAGGTGAATATGCCTCCTTCGTGTACAAACTGCCCACAGCCAAATATAAAGAATACCTGTCATAATAAAAAAAAACTGACTGATCACAAGAACAAACCAGGAGAAGGTCAGCGTTACTGTGCGTTCCTCTCCCTGCTCTGTGTCCATCTGGCCTTTATGCTTAAAGCAACTCCCACTCCCAACTGTACCCACAATCTGACCCCCCCAAACCATTTGTACCTTCGGATAGTTGCTTTTAATCCAAGATCTGTCCTGCGGTCCGTTTGGCAGGTGATGCAGTTGTTGTCCTAAAAAACAACTTTTAAACTTACAGCCCTGTGCCCGAGGGGCGTGGCTTAGAAAATCTGTGCCCTAACTTTGCACCACCCCTCTGTCCCTCCTTCCCACCCTCTTCATCATTAGGAATGCCACTGAAACATTTTCTCCATGCTGAACATTTGCACAGGTGTCTTAATGACCCAGCCCATGTGCTGAGCTGACACAGCTGACGAATAGTAGGCAATCTGCCTGGAGCATTCCTAATGATGAGGAGGGACAGAGAGGTTGTGCCAGCCTATTGCATACACAATCTAGGCCACTCCCGTAGGGCACGGGGCTGCCAGTTTAAAAGTTGTTTTTTAAGACAATAACTGCATCATCTGCCGAAAGGACCCCAGGACAGATCTTGGATTAAAAGCAGCTATTTGAAGGTACAAGCAGTTTGGGGGGGGGTCAGATTGTGGGTACAGAGTCACTTTAATGTAAGGGGTCAGAGGACACAGAGTAGGAAAAGGAACGTGCAAAGCGCAGAATTCTCCTGGGTCATTTTTTTTTTTTATTTAATTTATTTCTTTTTCACAATATAAAACATAATCATATAATATTATACAAATGCCATACAGAATTAGAGAAACAACATTAGCATCTAACAGCGGGTTGCGATTAAATCACCAAGATATACAATATTGTCTAAACATATAGTTCCACCACCTAGCACAGTTTCTCTGTTATTTCAGAGACATATGGTCCCACCACACATATTTCCCAAAACCAACCCCCCCCCCCCCCACTCAGAGAGAGAAAAGGAAAGCAAAAAAAAAAAAAAAAAAAAAAAGAGAAACTCATAACGTAAACATTCACTAAACATAAAAACATAAAAATCTTCCTCAGTGCCAACCCAACCACTTCCCCCGTCTAGGTCCCTCCATGCTTCTAACCCTCTCCACCTGATTTAACCATTCCTGTTTTGATGGACCGGAGTCACTCAACCAGTTCCTCAGGACCACCAACCTAGCTTGAAACAGAAGAGCATTGACCAGAGCCTTTATTTTTTCCCCTCCCACCCTATCTTCCCCAAGTACCGCATTCTCAAAGGAGAGAGTTCCCACGAGTAGCTCCCTATTCTGTAACTCCTCTGAGACCTGTTGCCAGAACGCTTTTAAGGACTGACAGGCCCAGAAGGAGTGAATCAAGCCAGCCGCTTCCGTACCACATCTAGGACAGCAGGAGTCCTCACGCAAACCAATGCGTTTCATAAGGGCAGGGGTATAGTAAGATCTATGTAGGATTTTAAATTGGGTAAGTCTGTGCTCTGGGTTCGAAGAGGCCCTCAATATCCCTCCTAATATACTTTCCCAACTCTCCTCCGTGAACGGACCCAAGTCCTTCTCCCATTGTTCCCTAAACCCCTTTAGTGCGTTATCATATTTCCTCCTGGGTCATTTTGATGATCGGCCGAGGTCAGAGCACGTAAGACCCTGACCGATCTAAACATTTCACATGTTTCTGTTACATGTCACAAATTTTTTGTAGAAGGACATGTACTTTATAAGAAAGTTTTTCTGTCTCCAGAAAACCTCTTTAACTAAGGATCTTATCTAAATATTTTGTGTTGATGATTTTCTACTTTTCTTTCAGTGGTATCACTGATTTTTCATAAATTGGGGTTAGCACCATTTCATTTATCAAAGAGTGTCCATTAAAGATGAGCAGATTTATAGTAGGAATGAAGAAAAACACTATGGGGGACATTTACAAACTCGTCTAATGTGTTCAACTATTCTAATGAGGATTGGTGCATATTTTGGTCCAATATTTTCTGACTGATTTATTAAAATGTAGCACTGCCTTTGTGAATGTATCTAAGTAAAAAGTCTGATAAAAGGCACAAAGATGCAAAAAATGCTCAAGCATATTCACCTGATACTGACCAAACAAAGACCTGCACCTGTATGTGCAATTTTTCAAAAAGTCCCAAATGATAAATTGGGTGCTAATCACAGATTATCCGAACTTTTGGGTGAATACTCAAAACAGGCGGATTAAAAAAAAGTGGCATCTAAAAAATATTTGCCCGTCTAATACTGGCTCATAAATTTAGACCTTAGACCAAAATAGGTGAAAAATCCAATTATTCAACTAAAAATAGGCACAAAGTCCTTGATAAATTTCCCCCTTTGTTCCTACCTGCTTCCTGCTGATCATGCTGCTCCACCCCGGGTGCTGGGAAAACATAGATTCAATCCTGGAAAAGTTCTCTGTTTTCCAGGACTAGATCCATCTTTTCCCAGCACCCGGGGGGGGGGGGGGGGGGGGGGGGGGGGGGGCTGGGGGGCGGAATGGACCAGAACAGACTTTAAAGCCGCAGCCTGATGAGCAAAATGCAGATAGTAACGAAATGATTTGCTTCATTCCTACTGAAAATTTGCTCATCTCTAGTGTCCGACATTCCATAAATGAAAACACATCCATTTGAAAGACAATCTCCATAACTTTAAAATATCATTGACTTCAATAATGCTGTTCACTTTGCAAGTAAGGATGTCATCATCTGAAATATTTCTAAGTTGTGAGTTCTAATATATGAACCAAAAAGATGCTAATGAAAATAATACTTGCAAATGTCACCATAACTTTTACCTACCAATATTGGGTCATAAAACTGAAATTCTAACTCTTCTCTAGGTAAATGTCAGCAGAGTCTATTCTATGTATCTAGTGGATAGAAGCTGAGGTAATCGGTCACCAGCATCTACTCTTCAACCCCTTCAATAGATCTGCCTTTGTAGTTTTTTTGCAGCATATAGTATGACTGCATATATTGAGTATATTAAGACCTGTAGTTGTTTAGAAGTTACACAACTATAAGTGGCTAATCCCTGCTATGGCATTTCTCATATAAATTGTCTAAGAATTAATTTAGCTTCCTATTTGCAGTTTCTTCTGCTAACAATCACTCTGTCCCTCTCTCCATCACTACTCTTATCTGTCTCCAACATACACGACTGTCAGCTGCTGCATTCCTATCGGACTTGTCTTCCTTTGAACAATGTATGCACATCCTATCCGCCTTGTCTTTCCTCTCAAATCCTTGGCCACACAGACATTCCTTTTCCCATCTCTCCTATCTCTTTTGCGATAACCAACATTTATCATTGACATTTCTCTTGCATATCTTCCTCTAGCAATCTCTGTTCCTCTTCACAGAAAAATATTTTCACCTTAACTAGAACATCTGCAAGCTCTATTCGTTGAGCCAAAGTATTATTAAAGCAGACTGGTTATCAGCATGGGCACTGTGCATCTGTGAGGAATCTGTATGATAAGGGGCTGTCAGCATGGCGAGTTTATCATTGTATCCCATTGCAATTAATTCAGAATAGCTACAATTACGCTGTAATATTTGGGACAATGCCTTAACTGGAATAATTGCATAGGGACAACTGTTGCAATAGTGAATTATCCTCTGAATCCCTTATTTCCTGTGTAACTGCTTCATTTATTTTATAGTGTACCTTTATTTTATAGTTGCATTTTTTTATTCATTATTAGAATATTCTTTAATATTTTGCATGCATCATTTTAATGTATGTTTTATTTATTAAATAGAAACCTGTTTAAGGATACCTTCACACAAAACCGTTTTTTTTTTTTTTTTTTTAGACGGCCATCAATAAATGCCAAATGAAGGCTGTCTTTTGTTAGTTACGGCTGCAAATAATAGCCCTAAACTATAAACATTGTTTGCGGCCAAAATTAACAAAAGACGGACGAAAAAAGAGTGTGGGGAAAAAAAGTCTAAGGGTGCGTTCACACCTTCTGGATCCGCAGCTGATTTTCATGCTGTAAGTTTGCAGCGAAATCAGCAGCGGATCCTGTACTATGAATCTCAATGGGTCCCATACATGCAGCGGATCCGCTGCCTGCATGGGACCGCTGCCGCCGGCCGCCCACAGCTTACAGCCCAGGCCCCCTTAAACCCTCGCACCGCCCGCACGCCCGATCGCAGCCCTGGCCCCTCCGCACGCCCGATCGCCGCCACGTCCCCCCCCCTGCACGCCCGATCGCAGGCCCAGCCCCCCGCAGGCCCGATCGCAGTCCCGGCCCCGTGCAGTGGAGCCGGGAGCATCACACAGCCACGGCCTGAGCAGGTGATGTATGCTCGGGGCTGGGGCTGCGATCGGGCATGCGGAAGGCCAGGGCGGCAATCGGGCGTGTGGGCGGTGTGGGGGTTTAAGGGGGCCGGGGCTGTAAGCTGTGGGTGGCCGGCGGCCGCGCAGGGGTTAAAGAGGCCGGGTCCCATGCAGGCAGCGGATCCGCTGCGTGTATGGGACCCATTGAGATTCACAGTACAGATCTGCTGATTTTGCTGCAAACTCGATGCAAAACGATGAAAATCAGCTGCGGATCCAGTAGGTGTGAAAGCACCCTAAAACTGTATTTTGTGGTTGGGTATCAACAATAACTTCTGACTAGTGCTGATCGAGCATTAATATGCTAAAGTGCTTATTACTTGAGGTCAAGCATTTTGTATTGATTGAGAGTTTGACTTGAGTAACGATACCCATTGAAAACAATGCGAGACTCAAGCATTTGACCAGGTGCTCCCTGCTCAGCGAGTGGAGGGTACCTGATTATCCTGAAATGTTAAAGTGACATGGATGGTGACTGGAGCAAGGGAGTGCCTTATAGGGTATGAGGACCAAAATGATGTAGTCTCATTATGCTCTACTCTTCACTAGGCCCCTTAGTAAGAAGACTAGTCTCCTAGGGTAGAAGCCTCAGTGAAGCTGTGGAAGGAGAAAGGGGAGAAATGCTTATTTCACTTTTCTCAGTCCAAGCTAGACTAACTTCCTCCCTATCACTTCCACATATAAGTGCATAAAACAGTGCAACCATATAGGCTTCCTCACTTGAAGCCTAAATTGAAAATGTGTGAACATTAGTGATGAGCGAGCATGCTCGTCCGAGCTTGGTACTCGTTCGAGCATTAAGGTACTCGATGGTACTCGTTACCCGGACGAGCATCTTGCAAAGATTCAAGTTCAAATTCAATAAAACAGCTAAACAATTGTTTGTTTAGCTGTTTTAATAAAGTTTCAGCTCCCTGGGAAAGGAAGGAATCAGTAATACAGTGATCCTCTGCAATAATGCCGATCCCTGTCTTGGTTAATATATTTATTTAATATTACAAAGTTTTGTTCTAAAAAAGTTATTTTCGTTGTTCAATAGTTTAATTAAAATAAATCCATACTTGTGCAATTAAATATACTGTTAAAATAAATAAATAAATAAATAAATAAAATAAGTAAATAAATAAATAAATAAATGGATTCGTTTTAATTTAACTATTGAACAATGAAAATAACTTTTTTAGAATGAAAATGTGTTTTACTTATTAATTATATTAACTATAACAGGAAGCTCTATTAAAGCAGGTTCATATTGCTGGTAATAGAGCTCACTGTAATAATTAATACTTTAATTAAAACATCAAATGTTTCTTCTAATTATGCTATCACAAAAGCATTATTAGAAGAAACATTTTGATTCATATGTGCGGTCAGCTGATTGGCTGAGCGCACATATAAAGAGCGGGTCCTGGCACAGTGACTTCCTCCCCTGCACTGCACCCATCCCAGCAAGGAAGGGGGGTCACTTAACCCCTTCCTTGCTGGTATGGGTGCAGTCTGACATCAGTCTGGCCCCCAAGGGGTTAAGGGGGATGCAATGCATCCTCCCTTAGCCCGTTGGGTGCCAGACTGTTAGCAGCAATCTGTAAAGATGTTGCATACTGTAAGGTGCACAACGGTGCACAATGATGGGTGTTGTGCTCCTGCTTGTGTGTTTCTTGTGTGTTTCTCCCTTTTTGTTTTTCAGATATCGGTATCCTGTGGTTTTTAACCCGGCTGGTTATGAAAATAGGGGGGACCTATGCAGTTTTTTTAAATTATTTATTTATTTAAAAAAAAACAACGAGTAGGGTTCCCCCTATTTTCATAACCAGCCGGGTTAAAAACCAAGCAACCAGGGTGGAAAGGGCCATTGGTTTAGGCCCTCCCCAGCCTAAATATTACCAGCCTGCTGCCGCCCAGTTCAGGAGCGCCAAATTTGACGCTCCGGGACCACTGGCACCCGGCTCTTCCCAGTACCCTTGGTGGCATTAGGTACTGGGGTAATAATGGGGGGGGGGGGTTAGTGTTAACCATTTTATACCGGCTTACACTAAGCCCCGATTTAAAAATGGATTCCATTAGACAGCTTCCACTACTAAGTCTATAAAGTAAAGAAATAAAGACAAGACACAAGTGAATTTTTTTTTTTTATTCAAATAAAAACACCCCCACACCCCTTATTGACCATTTTATTTAAAAAAAAATAAATCCACACAAGCGCTGGTCATCGAGGTAGTCCAGCGAATCCGACGTAATCCACAGGATACCGATATCTGAAAAACAAAAAAGGGAGAAACACACAAAAAACACACTAACAGGAGCACAAAACCCATCATTGTGAGCGGTGTTGTGCACCTTACAGTGTGCAGTATCTTTACAAATTGCTGCTTACAGTCTGGCACCCAAGGGGTTAAGGCAGGATGCATTGCATTACCCTTAACCCCTTGGGGGCCAGACTGATGTCAGACTGCACCCATCCCAGCAAGGAAGGGGTTAAGTGACCCCCCTTTCTTACTAGGATGGGTGCAGTGCAGGTGAGGGGGTGGGGAGAGCTTTATACTCACCCTCCGATGTCTGGATGTTGTCTCTTTGCCGATCTGCGGCACAATGAAGTCACTGTGCCGGGACCCGCTCTTTATATGTGCGCTCAGACAATTCAGAGCAACTACAAAACTGTCACCCTGAGCAATAAACTCATTTTGCCTCATGGCAGAAGCGGCGCTGAGTTAACCTTTGTTTTACTTTTGATTGACACTCTGCCTTATTCACTTATTCTTCTTTTTGTTGGCCTTGTTTCTTTGTCTCTGGTCCAATCACATGCTGGACGGGACCCCTGACCTCCTATATATACTTTCGTGGTCTATTAACCTTTGCTAGCTATTAGTCTTCACTTTTAAAGCTCGATAGTAGTGATGAGCGAGTACTAAAATGCTCGGGTGCTCGTTACTCGAGACGAGTATTTCCCGATACTCGAGTGCTCGTTTCGAGTAACGAACCTCATTGAAGTCAATGGGAGACTCGAGCATTTTTTAAGGGGACTCTAGTTCGGTAGAGAGAAGGTCGTGTGAAAACCTGTCAACCTCAGAAATTGATGGAAACACAACGGAAATGGACAGGAAACAGCAGAGGCAGCATGTATGCATGCCTCTGAGGCTGCCTAATGGCACCATTATGCCTAATTCTGTGCAACAGCCTGGTTAAAACAGAGGTAGGCATAGGGACCACCCAAAAACTCAGCCTGACACAGCATGGCATTGAGAATACAGGGAACCATTAAAACAGAAATAGCTTATCATGAACCACCCAAAAATTCAGCCTGACACAGCATAGTGGTGAGGACAGAGTTAACAAGGTAGAAGCGGTAGCCAGTCAGCCTTCCAAAAATTATACCAGACCTAGGCAGTGAGCTCACAGAGAACCATTAAAAGTGAGTGAGGAAGAAAGTGAGCCTCCCCAAAATTAGGCTAAACACTGCATGGCATTGAGCACACAGAGAACTGCCGGGATCAGCAGTAGCCAACATGGAGGCCAGGCAGGAGCAACAGTAACCAATATGGAGGCCAGGCAGGAGCAACAGTAACCAACATGGAGGCCAGGCAGGAGCAACAGTAGTTAACATGGAGGCCAGGCAGGATCAGCAGTAGCCAACATGGAGGCAAGGCCAGGCACACCAGTAGTCAGCAAAGTCAACATGGATGCCAGTTAAGGCCCAGCAGTAGTCTACATGGATGCCAGTTAAGGACTAGCAACAAGGATGAAAGAGCAGGCACAACAGTAGTCAACATGGATGCCAGTTAAGGCCCAGCAGTAGTCCACATGGATGCCAGTTAAGGCCCAGCAGTAGTCAACATGGATGCCAGTTAAGGACCAGCAACAAGGATGCAAGGGCAGGCACACCAGTACTCAACATGGATGTCAGTTAAGGCCCAGCAGTAGTCAACATGGATGCCAGTTAAGGCCCAGCAGTAGTCAACATGGATGCCAGTGAAGGCCCAGCAGTAGTGTACATGGATGCCAGTTAAGGCCCAGCAGTAGTCCACATGGATGCCAGTTAAGGCCCAGCAGTAGTCAACATGGATGCCAGTGAAGTCCCAGCAACAAGGATGCAAGGGCAGGCACACCAGTAGTCAACATAGATGCCAGATTACTTGCAGAAATGCGCACAAATGCGGTGCACCTTCTTGAGCAAGTCAGCCACATTGGGGTAAGCGTTAAGGAACCGCAGCAACATTAGGTTGAAGACGTGGACCAGGCATGGTACATGTGTGAGGCTGCCGAGTTGCAGAGCCGCCACCAGGTTCCGCCCCTTGTCACACGCAACCAAGCTCACTGCTAATTACACACGAACCCGGGTGCTGACAGCTAACTGGCTAGGCCAGCTGTCAGTGACCATCAAGGGTACACCTGATGCCTCTCGACCGGGGGTGGTTAGGCCCCGACCACAGCTAGACCAAAAAAACTAAAATAAAACAGCTGGCTGGTTGGCGGGGGCGCGATTGGCGGGCCCCCAGCAACCAGTCCCGCTCCTCCGCAGACGTAGTGTGACGTCAGAGCATGGCAGTGAGGACACAGAGAACAATACAGTCTGCTTAAGAGGCCACGTAATTTGATCAAATACACTTTCAATCCTTTAAAGAGTCTCTAAGAGACGGCAAGTGCGGTAGCCTGTGTATTAAAAAGACCTGGTCAATCCTGCCTTTAAAAAGGCTACTACAACATCCAAGGAAGGAAAGAAGCTACTGGTAAAAGGCCTGGTCAATCCTGCCTTCAAAATGGCTAAAACATCCTAGGAAGGTAGAAGGGGCTGTTCAGCAGTTTGAGCACCGCCTTTTGGCGCTTACCCACGGCACTGCTGCTGCGCCTAAAACTAAAATAGCCATATTATGGCTAGATTTAGCCTCACACCCTCATGCAGTTGTGCGTGATAGGCATCTCTTTGGAGGTAGGGACGAAGAATAACAATACAGTCTTCTTAAGAGGCCCCGAGCTAAAAAATGAAGGGACAGCAAAGAACCCCCCGCAAGTTCACATCCACAGGTCATATGGTTTGAAATGGATAACACAAGGATGCTAAATTAGAATCCGAATCCACCATTATCACTGTCTGTTCCTTTGAACAGTGAAAATTGCACTTGAATTGAAGTTGATTTGATTTTAAAATTTAAATTGAAGGTTAGAAAATAAAAAAACATAAAGTGACCATTACCGGCAAGAGCAGGCACATCAGTAGTCTACATGGGTGCCAGTTAGGGCCCAGCAACAACAAGGCAAGGGCAGGCACACCAGTAGTCTACATGGGTGCCAGTTAAGGCCCACCAACAACAAGGCAAGGGCAGGCACACCAGTAGTCTACATGGGTGCCAGTTAAGGCCCAGCAACAACGAGGCAAGGGCAGGCACACCAGTAGTCTACATGGGTGCCAGTTAAGGCCCACCAACAATGAGGCAAGGGCAGGAACACCAGTAGGCTACATGGGTGCCAGTTAAGGCCCAGCAACAACGAGGCAAGGGCAGGCACACCAGTAGGCTACATGGGTGCCAGTTAAGGCCCAGCAACAACGAGGCAAGGGCAGGCACACCAGTAGTCTACATGGGTGCCAGTTAAGGCCCAGCAGTAGCCAACAAGTAGCCAACAACCCCCAGCACCCTTTCGATTTTCAATTTGACTGTAGCAGTTGGGGTAACATTCCCTGCATAATGTAACTACTCACTTAAACCCCCGCCACCACCCTTTCGATTTTCAATTTGACTGCATTCCCTGCATAATGTGACTCACCACCTCTCCCCCCACCGCTGTTTTCATTTTGAATTTGAATTTGATCCTTGAGGATCTGGCAATTGTCTCATGCAAAGGGACCATCACTTGAGGGGTAGTGTACTACCAATCCCAGCAATACAGTGTAGTACCCACTAGTTTAGGGGGGGCTGTACGGTACAATCTGGTATTGGCCAGAACTATACAAACATGCTGTGACATCCCCTTACAATGAGCAGTGAAGTTCTATGCAGGATGCACTGCAAATCCCAACTATACAGTGCAGTACATACTAGTTTGGGGGGGGGGGTGGCTTGATGGTGCTATCTGGTATGGGCAACAACAACTGTACACACTTTGTCACCCCAATACAATGAGCAGTGAAGTAAGTTCTATGCAGGATGCACTACAAATCCCAGCTATACAGTGTAGTACACACTAGTTTAGGGGGGGCTTGACGGTGCTATCTGGTATGGGCAACAACTGTACACATTTTGTCACCCCAATACAAAGAGCAGTGAAGTAAGTTCTATGCAGGATGCACTACATATCCCAGCTATACAGTGCAGTACATACTAGTTTAGGGGGGGCTTGACGGTGCTATCTGGTATGGGCACCAACTGTACACATTTTGTCACCCCAATACAATGAGCAGTGAAGTAAGTTCTATCCAGGATGCACTACAAATCCCAGCTATACAGTGCAGTACATACTAGTTTAGGGGGGGCTTGACGGTGCTATCTGGTATGGGCAACAACTGTACACATTTTGTCACCCCAATACAAAGAGCAGTGAAGTAAGTTCTATGCAGGATGCACTACATATCCCAGCTATACAGTGCAGTACATACTAGTTTAGGGGGGGCTTGACGGTGCTATCTGGTATGGGCAACAACTGTACACATTTTGTCACCCCAATACAATGAGCAGTAAAGTAAGTTCTATGCAGGATGCACTACAAATCCCAGCTATACTGTGCAGTACACACTAGTTTGGGGGGGGGGGGGCTTGACGGTGCTACCTGATATGGGCAACAACTGTACACATTTTGTCACCCCAATACAATGAGCAGTAAAGTAAGTTCTATGCAGGATGCACTACAAATCCCAGCTATACTGTGCAGTACACACTAGTTTGGGGGGGGGCTTGACGGTGCTACCTGATATGGGCAACAACTGTACAACCTTTGTTACCCCAATACAATGAGCAGTGAAGTAAGTTCTATGCAGGATGCACTACAAATCCCAGCTATACAGTGCAGTACACACTAGTTTATGGGGGGCATGACAGTGCTATCTGGTATGGGCAACAACTGTACACATTTTGTCACCCCAATACAAAGAGCAGTGAAGTAAGTTCTATGCAGGATGCACTACATATCCCAGCTATACAGTGCAGTACATACTAGTTTAGGGGGGGCTTGACGGTGCTATCTGGTATGGGCAACAACTGTACACATTTTGTCACCCCAATACAATGAGCAGTAAAGTAAGTTCTATGCAGGATGCACTACAAATCCCAGCTATACTGTGCAGTACACACTAGTTTGGGGGGGGGGGCTTGACGGTGCTACCTGATATGGGCAACAACTGTACACATTTTGTCACCCCAATACAATGAGCAGTAAAGTAAGTTCTATGCAGGATGCACTACAAATCCCAGCTATACTGTGCAGTACACACTAGTTTGGGGGGGGGCTTGACGGTGCTACCTGATATGGGCAACAACTGTACAACCTTTGTTACCCCAATACAATGAGCAGTGAAGTAAGTTCTATGCAGGATGCACTACAAATCCCAGCTATACAGTGCAGTACACACTAGTTTATGGGGGGCATGACAGTGCTATCTGGTATGGGCAACAACTGTACACACTTTGTCACCCCAATACAATATGAGCAGTGAAGTAAGTTCTATGCGAGATGCACTACAGCTCCCAGCTATACAGTGCAGTACACCAGGACCACCAGCCCCAAAATAAAAAAAGAGTACACTGAGAACTTCTTAGGGGTGTGTATGCAACACCTAATGCCCTCTTTCTGCCAGCAGCCGGTTACCCACAGTGTGCAGGTTAAATTGCGGTAGCAGCACTGCAACTCCCAGCCAGCAGTCTGTAGTAATAGTATTAATAAAAGCTTTTAAGCTCTGAAAAGGGCTGTTTGTTTGTATTGCTAGTATTCCCTGCCTACTGGAACGCTAAATCCTACACTGACACTCTCCCTGACCAGCAGCAGCTCTGTCCCTGATCTCTCACAGCATGCGTCTGAAGCGAGCACTGCCGGCGCCGAGTGTTATATGGCAGGGTCATCTGATCTGGCCAACCAATCGCTGCTATCGACATGTATGGGTCCCACATCATCGCAGGATGTACCAAAGAGTCTCCTGCATGTTTATTGGCTGCGAAAAGCGCGCAAACTTACAGGAAACGGATGATGAGATTTCCTCAAGTATTGCGAGATGCTCGTCCGAGTAACGAGTACCATCGAGTATCCTAATACTCGATCGAGCACCAAGCTCGGACGAGCACGTTCGCTCATCTCTAATCGATAGTGTTTCTCTATTGCCTTTGCTCCCTGTCTGCTACTCCTGGTTACTTGACGTTGGCTTATTGTATTTTGACTCTGCTACTTGGTTTCTGATTTTGTATTAGTTGGTTGGAACCCAGGACCAAGCAACAGTTCTAACCGCTGAGCCATCATACTGCCTTGCCTACTATAACAGTATTCTACTGTTATAGCTTGCTTCCTTACACCATCTTTATCAAGGTTTAATTTGCACCAGAGAAATGAGTAAAAAAAGGTATTCAAGTGTGTCATCGAAAAAGTTAAAATAAAGTTCTGGACAGGCACAAAATGCTCGGGCTGTTAAAGGGTTCCTTTTTTCTTTTTTTCTTTTTTAAAAGTAAAATGAACGTGGCAGCCCCAAAAACCTGTTTTAATTACCTGGTGTGCAGCATAGATTGTACTCTATGTCACACTTTTATCTCGAGGGATAGGACCTCGGAAATACAGTATGTGCTGCGGGGTACCTTACCATTGCCAATGTTTGGTATGCTCTTGGCCACAGTGTGAATGTATTGTCATTGCATAATAATGGCACATCCTGCTGTTTTCTTGCTGCTTAGTGTAGAAAAACAGAGGAAACCAAACAGAAATTTTGTTAATTATGAATTCAAAATAAACAACCGGTACAACTGCTATTATTAAAATATTGATTTATCTTCTTTTTGTAAAGAAAGAAAGAAAGAAAGAAAGAAAGAAAAGAGACAAATGTATGTACTGTATGTACTTTTTGACTCATTGCTGAAAAATAAGCACACTAAAATCAGAAAAAATAATAATAATTAAAAAAAATAATAATATATAAAATCTTTTATTTTATGTGAACATGTGACCATTTATATTTATATTATTTTAATCTGCTTTTACTACCCTGGGAGTTCTATATGTGTGACTAATTTTGACAGAAAACTTGAGAAAAATAAGTACAATAATTAGAGCTTCATTTAACCCTATAAACGACTATAAAGTACTGGTACACTGGTACATCATGATGCCGTTAAAGGGTTATTTACCAATTTTTTTAATCAACTGGTGCCAGAAAGTGCCAGAGATTTGTAATTTACTTCTATTACTTCTTGTGAAGTCTTCCAGTACCTATAAGCTGCTGTATGTCCTGCAGGGAGTGGTGTATTCTTTCTTGTCTGACACAGTGCTCTCTGCTGCCACCTCTTTCCATATCAGGAACTGTCCAGAGCAGTAGGAAACCCCATAGAAAACCTTTCCTGCTCTCCAGACTGGAAAGGATACCACTTCATGCAGGACATACAGCAGCTAATAAGTACCAGAAGACTTTTTAATGGGAGTAAATTACAAAGTGAACAACCCCTTTAAAGATGTATAAAGAGGGCTTAAAAGCCGGGCTCTATACTCATTTAGCGTTTGGCAGCAAAGAACTTCCACTAGTAGCCAGAATGGAGTGATAATTTTGGCACTGTCAAAACTGATAATTGCATTTGAAACACTGTAAATGAGCGTCATTTGTGGTATAGTGGGATGCACATGTCACACTATATGACTGCCAAGACTGCTCTATTGCTACACTATAGTATTCATGCTCATAAATAGTAAAAAAAAAATGATAAAAAAGTAAACATTTTTTAAATATTTTAAAAAATCCCCTCCCCAATAAAAATCCTAATCACCCACTTTTACCCTTTCTTAATTAAAAAATGTAAAATTTGTAAACTTGTGAGCTATCTAGTGTGTACAGTAAGGGCCCTTGTAAAGATTATCATGTGAAAATTCATTATATTATTCAAATTCCAGCGATAATCTTTCTGTGTGTACACAGGCAACAATAAAAGGACTAATGAAAATTCATTCATGTGTCGTTAATCGCATCTTTTGAGCAGCCATAAAATCATTTTTAGTCATTCGTTAAAGGGGTCGGCCACTTTATAATAGAATTTTGCAGTCTACAGTATTAGTAATTGTACTCACATTACTTACTGACAGCAGTTCCCTGTGTACCTCATAGAACTAAATTCAGGCTCCCCTCTTCCAGGCTGTGCTGTCCTGCTCTGTGGTGGTTCAATAATATGACCAGCATGGAGGATCATGCCCCGCCCCCAGAGTCTTCCATAGACATACACAGGCTTAGCGGTGGACAGTGGGGAGCGGGGCATGGTAACATGCCCCATGTCAACTATCTTAAGGACAGACTCACCACAGAGCAGGGCAGTATAGCCTAAAAGAGGGGAGTCTGATTTTAGCTCTATGAAGTACACAGGGAGCTGCTGTCAGTAAGTGCTGTGAATTCTTTGTTTAGTTATACATAATATCCCCATAAAAATGAGCGCCATGTTTGACAATGCGGCCCAATGTACATCTTGTGCGATGTATGCAATCCTTTATCAACCGATCGAGGGTGCATACCATTGTGGGAGATGTGTGCATGTTGCTGGTTTGGAAGCCCAGATCCTGGATCTATATGAGCGGCTGTGACGATTGAGATGCATTAGCAAACTGGAAAGGGGTCTGCTGCTCACTGAGCAAGCGCTCCAAGGGGTAGATGGGGGAGAGAGTGATAGCATGGAGGTACAGGAGGAAGAGGCAACTAGTTGGGTCATAGTTAGAAAACGGGGTAGAGGGAAGAGTGTGAGGGAGGCCAGTCCTGATCTGGCACACCCCAAAAAGTTTGCCAAAATGGCGGATGAGGGGGATGTTGATTCAGGGGTGGCATTGCTGCAGCAGGACACTGCCTCTGAAAGCCAGGGGGGTGTCTGCTCCAGTAAGGTGGGAAACAGGAGTTCAGGGCAGGCCAGGCAGGTACTGGTAGTGGGGGACTCAATTATTAGGGGGACAGACAGGGCAATTTGTCACAAAGACCGGAATCGTCGAACGGTTTGTTGCCTTCCTGGCGCTCGAGTTCGTCACATCGCGGATCGGGCTGACAGATTACTGGGAGGGGCTGGCGATGACCCAGCAGTCATGGTGCACATAAAGTTAGAGGTAGGTGGCGGGTCCTCAAAAACGATTTCAGGGACTTAGGCAGGAAGCTTAAAACTAGGACCTCCAAGGTGATATTTTCCGAAATATTACCTGTACCACGAGCCACACCTGAGAGACAGCGGGAGATTAGGGAGGTAAATAAGTGGCTCAAGAGCTGGTGTAGGATAGAGGGGTTTGGGTTCATGGAGAACTGGGCCGACTTCTCGGTCGGTTACAGGCTCTACGGTAGGGACGGGCTGCATCTCAATGGGGAGGGTGCAGCCATGCTGGGGGAGAAGATGGCTAAGAGCTTGGAGGAGTGTTTAAACTAGGGACCGGGGGGGAGGGCAACTACAATATAGTAAGTGAAGACAGAGTAGATGGAGAGCTGGGCCTAGATTATGGAACTGGGGGTGGAACGGCTGGAGGGGTTAGAATAGTCACTAGTGATAAAAGGAAAGGGAATATGGACAAACATATTAAATGTATGTATACTAATGCTCGAAGCCTCACTAATAAAGCTGAGGAATTAGAACTCATAATGGTTGAAGAGAAATATGATATAGTGGGGATAAGCGAGACATGGCTGGATGAGGGTTATGACTGGGCTGTTAATATCCAGGGTTATAGTCTATTCAGAAATGACCATAAAAATAAGAAAGGGGGAGGGGTCTGTCTATATGTTAAATCATGCCTTGAGCCCATTCTGTGGGAGGATTTAAGTGATGATAATGTGGAATCTCTTTGGGTAAAAATAAGGGGAGGGACGAAGAATAATAAAATTCTTATAGGGGTGAGTTATAAACCTCCAAGTATAGTGGAAGAATCAGAAAATCTTCTTATAAGACAAATAGATGCGGCAGCGCAGCAGGGGGAAGTCATTATTATGGGGGACTTTAACTACCCAAATATAAACTGGAAAGCAGAAACCTGCAGCTCCAGGAAGGGAAGCGGGTTTTTGGAAATAGTAAAAGATAATTACCTTTCCCAACTAGTACAGGAACCAACAAGAGGGGGGGGGGGCACTCCTGGACCTGATCTTAACCAATAGGCCAGACAGAAAATCAAAAATAGAGGTGGGGGTCAACTAGGTAATAGTGACCATAACATAGTAAGTTTTCAATTATCCTTCAATAAAATGGTTAGTAGAGGGCTACAAAAACATTAAATTTCAGGAAGGCTAATTTCCAAAAACTAAGTGAGGACCTTGGGAACATAGACTGGGACAATGCCTTCAGAAATAAAAGTACACAAGAAAAATGGGACATATTTAAGAGCATCCTGGGTAAATCGTGTGAATGACACATACCATATAGGAATAAAAGTAGTAGAAATAGAAATCCAATGTGGGTAACTTCAGCTGTAAGGGGTGCAATAAATGATAAGAAACAAGCATTCAGACTACTAAAACAAGAAGGTAGTGGGAAAGCATTGAGCAGCTATAGACAGAAGAATAGAATGTGTAAAAAGCAAATAAAAGAAGCAAAAATAGCAACAGAAAGAAGGATAGCCACAGAAAGTAAAACGAAAAATTGCTGATTTTTGGTGGCTTTTTAAAGTGATTAAAAAGTCTGGGCAAGCAAGTTAGCGATAAAAAGTACAGATCATGGCACAAAAAAATGACGTCTCAAACGGGCGTAACTAGAAACGTCTGGGCCCCATAGCAATTTTCCCCCCTCCCCCGACCGACCACTAAGCTGTCAAGTGTAGTCATAAACTTATGTTACATGTTTATTACGTGTATGGTATTAGAGTACATAAGGAGCAAAAACTACCACCATACACATCACCGTCACACTGTTAGGCTATGTTCACACTGCGTATATAACCGGCCGCATATTTTCGCGGCCGGACATATACGCGGTAAACTCTGGACCGTGAACTTACGCCCGAAGTCTACTTACGCTTCCCGAGCGCCCTACGTAGCGATCTGACAGTGGTCTTTTACTTGGAAATCTTCGCCTATCCCCAGACACCCCACAGAACCTTTTGGATTAGCACAAAAAGCTGCAAAAATGAAGAAATCAGTACTACGTACGGGACCGCATGTAATGCTACGGGCGTAAGTTACAGCATTTTCGTCCGCAAACTGGTCTGGTTCATTTTTTACGCCGCCGCGTACGATCCGGGCGTAAGTTCGTACGTAGTGTGAACTGTGCAGCCGTACTTCGTATACTTTTCATTATACGCAAAACCTACGTAAGTCTCCGGCCACTTATTCACGGAACGCGATACGGCCGGAAACTTACGTAGTGTGAACATAGCCTTACTGTGTATACCTTTATACCGATTAATACCAGTATACAAGGGGCAACACCTTATAGAATCTGCAAAAAAAAACCTTTTAGGCTCCTCATTCATGCACCACTGTCCTCCTCCACATCTATACTGCCCCCTCTGTGCCCTCATATAGTGGTCCCCCCGTAGGTTTTATCAGTGATAGGTAGCCATCCCCCTGTAAATAACACCCCCTGTAGTTACCCGCCGGTAGAAAGCCTACCAGTATCTAGCATTGCAAGTGCAGCCTGGTAGTTTACCCCTCTCCCACTATGTAGTCATCACCCTGGGCAGTTAGCCCCCCTTCTTCCTATATAGTCATCTTTCTTGGTAGTTAGAAATCATATGGGCATTCCTTCATACATAGCCCCCCCCCCCTTCTTCCCTTATGTAGGCATCTCCTCTGATAGTTAATCCCCCTGGTAGGCAACCCTTTGTTAGCCCCCTCACCCCATTTTTTTATCCCCATTTAAGTTAACCCATCCCCCATGTACACATCACACTGTAAATTTGCAGCAACCAGGAGGCCCACTCAGCCGCCAGGTCCTGCAAGTGATGTAGGATCCGCTAAAAGGTCCAGGCTGCAAGAAACAGACTGCTTGAGATGGCTGGGTGCAGTGGTTTTGAGCAGTGGCGTAACTACCAGGGTCGCAGCGGTCGCCCCTGCGACCCGGCCCGCCACAAAGGGGGGGGGGGGGCGCAGGGCCCTGGGCCCCCCCATCAATCACTCTTGTGACCGCAAGCATTATTCTGCTTGCAGTCACAAGAGGCCGACTCTCTCTCCCCCCGGCTGATGTGCGGCTGCCGGGGAAGTCCCGTCCTATCCCCGGCAGCGCGCGCATCAGAGCCTGTGGCTCTGAGTTCCGGCACTGGGAGCGTCTTTAACAAGCAGAAGTCCAGGCCCCAGCGCACGGGGAGTTCTCTGATGCGCGCGCTGCCGGGGATAGGACAGGACATCCCTGGCAGCCCCACATCAGCTGGGGGAAGACGGAGGCTGCAGGACAAGACGGGGGAGCAGGTTAGGTGAGTTGTTTGTGTTTTTTATTTTTTATTTGCTTGCATGGAGGAAAGAGGGGGCTATCTATAAGGAGGGGTAAGGGGGCCATCCATAGGGAGGGGGAAGGGGGCCATCTATGAGGAGGGGGAAGGGGGCCATCTATAAAGAGGGGGAAGGAGGCCATCTATAAGGAGGGGAAGGGGGGGCATCTATAAGGAGGGGGAAGGGGGCCATCTATAAGGAGGGGGAAGGGGGCCCTCTATAAAGAGGGGGAAGGGGGCCATCTATAAAGAGGGGAAAGGGGGCCATCTATAAAGAGGGGGGCGCCAATCTATAAGGAGGGGGAAGGGGGCCATCTATAAGGAGCGGGAAGGGGGCCGTCTATAAAGAGGGTGAAGGGGGCCCTCTATAAGGAGGGGGACAGGGGGCCATTTATAAAGAGGGGGAAGGGGGCCATCTATAGGAGGGAGGGAGACAGGGGGCCATCTATAAGGAGGGGGAAGGGGGCCATCTATAAGGAGGGGGAAGGGGGCCATCTATAAAGAGGGGAAAGGGGGCCATCTATAGGAGGGAGGGAGACAGGGGGCCATCTATAAAGAGGGGGAAGGGGGACATCTATAAGGAGGGGGAAGGGGGCCATCTATAAAGAGGGGGAAGGGGGCCATCTATAAGGAGGGGGACAGGGGGCCATCTATGAAGAGGGGGAAGGGGGCATCTATAAGGAGGGGGAACGGGGCCATCAATCACTCTTGTGACCGCAAGCATTATTCTGCTTGCAGTCACAAGAGGCCGACTCTCTCTCCCCCCGGCTGATGTGCGGCTGCCGGGGAAGTCCCGTCCTATCCCCGGCAGCGCGCGCATCAGAGCCTGTGGCTCTGAGTTCCGGCACTGGGAGCGTCTTTAACAAGCAGAAGTCCAGGCCCCAGCGCACGGGGAGTTCTCTGATGCGCGCGCTGCCGGGGATAGGACGGGACATCCCTGGCAGCCCCACATCAGCTGGGGGAAGACGGAGGCTGCAGGACAAGACGGGGGAGCAGGTTAGGTGAGTTGTTTGTGTTTTTTATTTTTTATTTGCTTGCATGGAGGAAAGAGGGGGCTATCTATAAGGAGGGGTAAGGGGGCCATCCATAGGGAGGGGGAAGGGGGCCATCTATGAGGAGGGGGAAGGGGGCCATCTATAAAGAGGGGGAAGGAGGCCATCTATAAGGAGGGGAAGGGGGGGCATCTATAAGGAGGGGGAAGGGGGCCATCTATAAGGAGGGGGAAGGGGGCCCTCTATAAAGAGGGGGAAGGGGGCCATCTATAAAGAGGGGAAAGGGGGCCATCTATAAAGAGGGGGGCGCCAATCTATAAGGAGGGGGAAGGGGGCCATCTATAAGGAGCGGGAAGGGGGCCGTCTATAAAGAGGGTGAAGGGGGCCCTCTATAAGGAGGGGGACAGGGGGCCATTTATAAAGAGGGGGAAGGGGGCCATCTATAGGAGGGAGGGAGACAGGGGGCCATCTATAAGGAGGGGGAAGGGGGCCATCTATAAGGAGGGGGAAGGGGGCCATCTATAAAGAGGGGAAAGGGGGCCATCTATAGGAGGGAGGGAGACAGGGGGCCATCTATAAAGAGGGGGAAGGGGGACATCTATAAGGAGGGGGAAGGGGGCCATCTATAAAGAGGGGGAAGGGGGCCATCTATAAGGAGGGGGACAGGGGGCCATCTATGAAGAGGGGGAAGGGGGCATCTATAAGGAGGGGGAACGGGGCCATCTATAAGGAGTGGGAAGGGGGCCATGTATAAGGAGGGGGAAGGGGGCCATCTATAAAGAGGGGGAAGGGGGCCACCTATAAGGAGGGGGAAGGGGGCCATCTATAAAGAGGGGGAAGAGGGCATCTATAAGGAGGGGGAAGGGGGCCATCTATAAAGAGGGGGAAGGGGGCCATCTATAAAGAGTGGGAAGGGGGCCATGTATAAGGAGGGGGACAGGGGGTCATCTATAAGGAGAGGGACAGGGGGCCATCTATAGGAGGGAGGGAGACAGGGGACCATCTATAGGAGGTAGGGGGCAGGGGGCCATCTATAGGAGGGATGGGGAAGGGGGCCATCTATAAGTAGGGGGAAGGGGGGCATCTATAGGAGGGAGGGGGGCAGGGGGCCATTTATAAGGAGGGGCCATCTATAGGAAGGGGGGAGAGGGGGCTATCTATAAGGGGGGCAACATAAGGGGGGAGGGGGCCATCTATAAGAGGGGAAAAATAGGGGGAGAGGGGGCCATCTATAAGGGGGGGCAACATGGGGGGCATCTAAAAGGGGGCCAACACAGGGTGCCATCTATAAGAAGGGAATTTTATATATTAAAGGACAACTCCCACGAATTTTTTTTTAGCTTATTTAACACACATTACAAAGTTATATGACTTTGTAATGTGTTTAAATAACCGGTCTGGCCCCCTCCCCCCCCCCCCCCCCCCCCGGAAGTTGGCCAGTGCCCAAGCGCATTGGCAGCCTTTTCTCCCCCATGGACCCGGAAGTGAGGAAGATCGCAGTACAGCGGCAAGAAGTGCTGGAGACGCAGATGGCAGGCGATTCAAGTGGCGATCGTCACCGGAGGGATGGTGAGTATGGTGTGTGTGTCTGTGTTATTTTTCTTTTCAGGTCCCGTGGGAGTTGTCCTTTAAATATGCTGTGAAACCAGAAAAAAAAATGTGTGCAGTGAAATTGGAAAAACTGGTAAAACTGACATGTTATCTATGTTCCTTAAGTCAGTATGATTACACTGATATGTAACTTGCATGACTTTTATATTATTTGATTGCTTTTAAAAACTTAAAATAAAAAAAATAAAAAAAAGTGTTTAAAATTGCTCTATTCCCATTCTTTTATTATTTGGTCTATGGGGCTGTGTGAGATGTCATTTTTTGTGCCAAGATCTGTTCTTTTTTTTTGGTACCTTGTTTGCATATATTCGACTTTTTGATTACTTTTTAGTTACATTTTTTTCTGGATTTGATGTAAACAAAAATGCACAATTTTGAAGTTTGGCGGGTTTTTGTGCTTACGCCGTTTACTGCGTAAGATCAGGAATGTGATAATTTAACCCCTTAACGACATCGGGCGTATATTTACGCCCTGATGCCGGTAAGGACGTTCAGAGCGGGGCTGCGCGGCGACCCCGCTCTGAACCGCGGCGGTCCCGGGTGCCGCTTGTAGCCCGGGACCAATGGAATTTTAATACTTACCCTGCCGGGAAATTCCTGTTCCTGGAGTCCGTAGGCAGCACACAAAGGGTTAAGTCTAGGATCCCGAGTGCAAGGCAGAAGAGACATGCTCAGCAGTAACCAATCAAAAAAGGTCACATGGTATAAGAGGCAGCAATAACCACACCTACACAGAGTTCGTATGCAGCAAATAACTTTATATAAATCATAGGGAGGGAGTCTTGTGCTGCCTACGGACTCCAGGAACAGGAATTTGCCGGCAGGGTAAGTATTAAAATTCCATTGTTCCTGGTAGTCCTACGGCAGCACACAAAGGGACTTATAAGCAGTATAAATCAACATAGGGAGGGTCAACAATCACCACTTTTAGCTCTTAAGTATTTTAGAGCCTAAGGCCGCCCCTGTAGAGACATCTAGGCGGTAATACGTGAAGAATGTAGATGACGAGGACCATGCGGCTGCTCGACATATTTCCTGTAAAGGGACATTGGCAGATTCCGCCCAGGATGCAGCTATGGCTCTGGTTGAATGAGCTTTTAGGGCTGAGGGTCCTGGAAGTCTTTGGGATGAATAACAGAATAGAATTGTATCCCTAATCCATTTAGATATATGGGTTTTAGAGGCTTTAGACCCCTTCAGTCTTCCTTCGTACAAGACAAAGAGGTTCTCATCCTTCCTGAATTCTTTTGTTCTGTCCATGTAGAGCAGAACCGCACGCCGAACATCCAAAGGGTCTTCACCTGACTCTAAGGATGGTAAACTCGGCAGGATAATCTCCTGATCAATTGTTGATGAAACTTTCGGCGTAAATCCTGGCAGTGTTCGTAAGTACAACGCATCACCGAGATCCTTAAAATAGGGTTCTCTGGAAGAGAGAGCTTGGATCTCGCTGACTCGCCTGGCTGAAGCGATAGCCACCAGGAAGGCGGCCTTCCATGTTAAGTACTGGAGTGTAGATTGTAGTAACGGCTCAAAGGGAGGAAGTTTCAACCCTTCTAAGACTACCTGCAGGTCCCATGTTGGAATAGGTGCTTTTGTCGGTGGATGCAGATTTTTTGCTCCTTTCAAGAAGGTTGCTACTAAAGGCTCATTTGAGAACTTCCCACCTAAATAAGAGTTAATGGCTGAAAACTGAACTCTTACAGTACAAAGCTTCAAACCTTGATCCAATCCTTTCTGGAGAAAGTTCAAAATTGAAGGAAGTGAGTAATCTGTGGTAGTGGAGGTGAATGTCTTCCATACCCCTTCATATTTTTTCCGGGTACTAGCTCGCCTGGCATTTATTACAGTAGAGATAGTCTTTTCAGATAGTCCTTTTTTCCAGGCGTTCAGTTCATTCTCCAAGCTGTTAATTGGAGTAGACGGATGTTCGGATGGAAGAACCCCCCCTGTACAAGCAGGTCTTGTTTGTAAGGCAGTTTCCATATTCTTCCTTCCGCCATACTTAGGGCTAACGGGAACCACGGTCTGCGTGGCCAGTAGGGAAGAATCATCAGAGTCTGAGCCTTCTCCTCCTTCACCTTTCTTAGGACTCTCATTATTAGAGCCGGAGGAGGAAAGGCATAAACGTAGATCGTCTTCCATGAGATGGATAGGCCATCCAGTATCGTTGGACGATCCGCCAGATTCCTTGAACAGAACTTCGGTAGTTTTGCGTTCTGCCTTGTGGCCAAGGCGTCTAACTCCGGAGTTCCAAATCTCTTCGTCACTAGACGAAAGGTATCCTGGGACAATTCCCATTCTCCCGGAAGAAGCTGATGGCGACTCAGAAAATCCGCTGTATGATTCAGAGTCCCCCTGATATGGATCGCGGAAATGTCCTGAAGGTGACGTTCTGCCCATGTGAAGATCTTTTGACTTTCCTGTAGGAGAGTTAAACTCCTCGTGCCCCCCTGCTTGTTCAGGTAGAACATTGCTGACAGATTGTCTGTCTGTACTAAGACATTCTGGCCAGATAGCAGCTGGCTGAAATGAAGGAGAGCAAATCTTATCGCTCTCAGCTCTCGCCTGTTCGAGGACATCCTGCTCTCTCTGGATGACCACCTCTTTTGGACCCATTGGTCCCGAATGTGTGCGCCCCAGCCGTAATGAGAGGCGTCCGTAGTTAGAATTATTTTGTCCTGTTGGATCAGGGGTACCCCCGCAGTCAGGACTGAACGGTTCAGCCACCACGCTAGATCTTCCCTTGTCCTTGGAGAGAGGGAGATAGGACGGTCCAAGGAGAGGTGATTTTTGTCCCAAGAGGCAAGAATTTCCATTTGAAGAAACCGCACGTGTGCCCTGGCCCATGGCACAGCATCCAATGTTGACGTAAGGGTCCCCAAGACCCTCATTGCTTCCCTGAGGGTGACCGTAGGGCGAGATCTCAGAGCCATCACTTGTTTCCTCAGCCGGTCGATTCGAGCCTGAGAAAGGAAGAGTCTCATTAATACGGAATCTACCAGGAATCCCAGGTAAAGGATCTTTTGAGATGGATTCAGCTGGGATTTTTCCTGGTTCACTAGAAACCCGTGTGCTTGCAACAGACGTAATGTCGAGTTCAGATGGACTTTTAATACAGAAGCTGATTCGGCTATTACTAACCAGTCGTCTAAGTACGGGATTACTGTCAGACCCTGAATCCGAAGAGCCGCTGCCAATGCCACAGATATTTTTGTGAATACTCGAGGGGCAGACGACAGACCGAAGGGCAGGCAAGTGAACTGGAGATGAAAAACTTGACTGTCCGATTGCAGAGCTATTCGCAGGTATTTGCGATGGCATGGTGCCACTGGCACATGCAGATAAGCGTCCGTGAGGTCGATGGATCCAATAAAATCGTTTTGATTTAGTAATGCAATGACTGTCTTTATGTTGTCCATCTTGAATGTACATTTGGTCATGTACTGATTTAATTTTGACAGATCCACTACCAGCCTGAATTTGCCGTTCTGCTTCGGCACCAGGAACATATGGGCGTAGCATCCACTTCCTCTTTCCTGATGAGGTACTGGTTCCAAAGCTCCTTTGCCTATAAATTCTTTGATCGCAGAGAGAAGATTTGGATCTGAAGCTCTGTTTATGCAAAACATATCTGGGGGCGGTGACTGTAGTTCCAGACAGTAACCGTGCTTTATTATGGATAGGATCCATTTGTCTGTAGTTGTTCTTTCCCACTGTTGAATGAACAATCTCAGCCTGCCCCCTACCGATGGAATTGGTAAGGTGGCGTCATAAATTCTCTCTTTTCGCCCCAGCTTTCCCTTTAGAAGATGAAGCCGCCGAAGACGGTCCCGTCTGTTTAGACCCGAAATTTCTAAACCTGTTCGCCCTGTAATCCTTCCTTGGTCTAGGTGAAGATCTAGACTGACGACGAGCAGGCTTATATGTTTGCTTCTTGGGCATCGGGAACGTCGACTCTTTGCTCTCATGTAAATCCTTGAGGATTTCCTTGAGCTGGGGCCCAAACATTGATTCAGGCTGAAATGGGAGTGAACAAAAATGATTTTTTGAGGCCACATCTCCTGGCCATTGTTTTAGCCACAGACAGCGTCTAGTTGAGTTGGCTGCCGACATGATCTTTGAAGACATGGACAATGCATCCAGAGGGGCATCGCATAAGAACTCCGCGGCTGCCTTTAATGTCGGCATCTTTTCGAGAATCTCCTCCCGAGGAACATTAGAGGCCAGGTCCTTAGTGATGTCGCTTAGCCAAACTCTAAGAGCCCTGGCGACCGGGACAGATGACAAAGCGATCTTGGAGGAAGCTGCTGCGGCAGAATATATATTTTTCGATAAGGTGTCTGCCTTTCTATCCAGAGGGTCCTTCAGCATTGTGGAGTCCTCTGCAGGGAAGATAGACTTCTTGGCCAGTTTGGCCACTGCCAGATCCACTTTGGGTGGAGCCTCCCAAGACGAGGTAGATGCCTCGTCCAATTTGTAAACCGCCTTGAAGCGGGAGCCCGTGTCCAATCGCTTCTCAGGTTTTTCCCAGTCCTTCCTTAGTAGTTTGTCCACGGCTGGGTGGATGGGGAAGCACCTGTTGTCAGAAACAGGGAAATAATACAGCGCATCCCTAGGGGCTTTGTCCTTTAAATTCCTATCCGATTCCAGTGTCCCTTTAATGGATTTAATTAACGCAGACACATCATCCCTATGGAACATGTAGTAGTCCCCTTGTGATACATCCGAGTCAGAGGATGAAGCATCCGCCGAATGTGCGGGGGAAGTATTGGACCTGACGGTCTTTATTCTTTTGGCCGATGGACCTGAATCCCCAAACATAGAGCGCAATTCGGCGCGGATCACATCTCTAATTGAATCAGACAAGGATGGTGTGTGTAGTGGTGTTTCTGATGCAGCTGCTGATGTGCACAGTATGCAGGTATCCCCACTGTTGTCATCAGGTAATAAACCATCACATTTCACACAAGACCTATGCTTGGTCTTGGACACACTTTTTCCCCCAGGAGAAGACATAATGCACTAAAAAAAACAATACATGTATGTGTCAACATATATCCCAAGGTAATGGGTGGTAGAAATAAGGAGGTACTTACATCGGTCACCAGGCAATGCGACTGACTCACCAGTGCACAGAAGCCTGGGACCGCCTCCTATTTAAAGGGGTAAACCTTCCCCCTTCCAAGTAATTGCCACACATCCTGTAAACTTTTATTGCCCTGCTGAAAAGGTTGCCCCACTTCCTGGATATAGACCAATGAGGAACCAGGAGGGGGAGGACGTCACTTCCGGCAAGGACGCTACAGCGCCCGACATCCGGAACGCCCGCCGCACGTGTATCTCCAGCGCGCGGGAAACGCTCCCGCCCGGACTCTGCAGCGAGCCGCTTCCGGTCTAGCTCTGACGACTTCCGGTTTCGGCGGCGTGAACGCAGGACGCCGGCTCCACGTGCAAACCCGACAGGGATTCAAGCAGGTATAAACATCCGGTCTGAGTGTGGACTTACATCCGGTAATAATCCACCACAAATAATGCAAAAATTCCCCACACTGGGCAATATACTGCACACAATAAAACCGGAAAGGCAATAAATGACATAATATAAATGTCATAATATAAGGGGCTCACCTTTGGTCGGACTTGCTCTAAAACTTTATCCGGCAGTTCCGTGGCCGAGAGTCTCATGTAGAAAGATGGAAGGTGGCACACTGCAACCCAGAATCCATCCCCAGTCTCGGTGGCCAACTTCTGAGAATTTTTCCCCAGGAGATGGAAAATAGCACACTGCTACCTTGTACCCAGCTCCAGATTCTCACAAAACAGACTTTGTGCAAGGCAGAGCAGGGTAAACCACACACAGTAGTTTAGAGCCCCTGACTGTCCTAGCGATGTGCCAGCAAACACTGCTCAGGCAAGCTAGGAGAAAAGAAATAAATAATATAAGCAAGAGAAATAAAATATGTCTCTTCTATCAATGCAGCAGAAGAAAAAAACTCTGTGTAGGTGTGGTTATTGCTGCCTCTTATACCATGTGACCTTTTTTGATTGGTTACTGCTGAGCATGTCTCTTCTGCCTTGCACTCGGGATCCTAGACTTAACCCTTTGTGTGCTGCCGTAGGACTACCAGGAACATAGGTATTACAGCTGCATCCGATTACCGGATTCAGCTGTTCCCTGGTGTCTAGTGGCGGAGATCGCTCCCCCGGGATGTTATCCCGGAGGTGCGATCTCCGTTTCTGAAGCCGGCCGGGGACCGCTCCAAGATGGCGCCGTCCCCGGCTCGGCACTCGTTTACTTCCGGCTGCAGCAGCCGGAAGTAAACGAGTGCCTATCTCATGGATCTCTGCAGCATATCTATGCTGCAGAGATCTCTATGAGAGATCAAAGCACTTATACTAGAAGTCCCCCAGGGGGGCTTCTAGTATAAGTGTTAAAGTAAAAAAAAAAGTGTTGTTAATAGTAAAAAGCCCCCTCCCCTAATAAAAGTCTGAATCACCCCCCTTTTCCCAGGTTATAAATAAAAGTAAATAAATAAATAAACAAACATGTTTGCTATCGCTGCGTGCGTAATCGCCCGAACTATTAATTAATCACATTCCTGATCTCGCACGGTAAACGGCGTCAGCGCAGAAAAATCCCAAAGTGCAAAATTGCGCATTTTTGGTCGCATCAAATCCAGAAAAATTGTAATAAAAAGCGATCAAAAAGTCATATATGCGCAATCAAGGTACCGATAGAAAGAACATATCATGGCGCAAAAAATGACACCTGACACAGCCCCATAGACCAAAGGATAAAAGCGCTATAAGCCTGGGAACGGTTTTAAGTGACGTATATTTGTTGACAATGGTTTGAATTTTTTACAGGCCATCCGATACAATATAAGTTATACATGTTACATATCGTTTTAATCGTAACGACTTGAGGAACATATATAACAAGTCAGTTTTACCCCAGGGCAAAAGGCGTAAAAACAGATTTCCCCCAAATAAACAAAATGCTTTTTTTTTTCAATTTCACCACACTTTGAATTTTTTTCTGGTTTTGCAGTGTACTTTATGCAAAAATTCAGCCTGTCATTGCAAAGTACAATTAGTGACACAAAAAATAAGGGCTCATGTTGGTTTCTAGGTGGAAAAAGGCAAGTGCTATGGCCTTTTAAGCACAAGGAGGAAAAAACTAAAATGCAAAAATCGAAATTGGCTCTGTCCTTAAGGGGTTAATAGTTCAAGTGATTATGCACGCGGCGATACCAAATATGTTTATTTATTTATTTTCCTTTATCCAATGGGAAAAGGGGGGTGATTAAAACTTTTATTAGGGGAAGTGATTTTTTTTGTTAATAAAAAAAACTCTATTTATTTTTTACATACAGCAATTAGAAGTCCTCTGGGGGGCTTCTACATACACAGCACTGATCTCCCATTGAGATCAATGCTGTGTATATAATAGAGCACTGATCCATCAGATGCAGCATACCAGATATATGGATTGCCGAGGCGGGATCAGCATCATTCCGATGCAGAGCCCCGGCCAGCTCAGTACAAGGGTTCTCCCCTCTGCGATCGCATCGCGGAGGGGAGATGCCCCCACTAGACACCAGGGACGGGGGCCAAAGACTATTAAATGCAGCTGTCAGCTTTGACAGCTGCATTTAAATAGTTAATTAGCCAGGAGCGGCGATCGGCCACGTCAGCTAATACCTGCGGTCCCCAGCTGTACATAGCAACCGGGGACTGCGGGCTGCAGAGAGGTCTCTGTTTACCCTAAACGGCTGCATGACTAGAGAGGTTAAGGCCATTGTTACGGGAAAAAAGGCAGCAAATAGGAAGTATAAGGAGACTGGAAATGAAGCTGACAGAGTGACGTATAAAATGATACAGAAGGAGGCAAAGCAGATTATAAATGCTGCTAAAGCCTCAAAAGAAGAAATGGCAAAATAAAACCTTCTTCAGATATGAGTGACAGGAAGAAGAAGAAGAAGAAGAATGGCTGAAGCATTACTAAAATAAGTAATGGGGATAATACGTTTATTGATGGAGATAATGCGGTTGCTTACTATTTGAATAGTTACTTCTGCTCAGTGTTTTTAGAAGGAGGCCTTCACAATCACAGGATGGTTTGACACAGCATTGCCTCCAATTATATGGGTTCAGCTCCAGTATTTTCAGCGCCTGAAGTTGTAGAGGAACTTGCCCATTTAAAGCTGAATAAGGCAATGGGTCCAGATGGCGTCCATCCCAGGGATCTGTAATTTTTGCCCCCCTGACAGATCTGTATAACCAATTCCTGCTAACAGGAGATGTCCCCGATGATTGGCGAAAGGCCAATGTTATACCTATCCACAAAAATGGGAGTAGAGAAGAGCCCAGTAACTACAGGCCAGTGAGCTTAACATCTGTAGTAGTGAAAATGATGGAAGCTCTTCTAAAAAAGAAGATAATGGATCACCTAAGAATCAACAATTTGATGGATCCAAACCAGCATGACTTTACTGAGGGCTGATCATGTCAGACTAATCTCATTGATTTCTTTGATTATGCCACAAAAGTAGTGGTAGGTAAAGTTTGCTGACGACACAAAAGTGTGCAATAGGGTTGATATTCCTGGAGGTGTCAGGAATATGGAAAATGATTTAGCTTTGCTAGATAAGTGGTCCAAACAGTGGAAATTGAAGTTCAACATTTCCAAATGTAAAATAATTCACTTGGGGAGGAGGAATCCTCTATCCGAGTATCACATCGGCAGTACTGTGTTGGAAAAGACTTCAGAAGAAAAGGATTTAGGGGTAGGGGGATTTCTGACAGCCTTAAAATGAGTCACCAGTGCAACCAGGCGGTGGGGAAAGCAAATCGTAAGCTGGGTGTATAGCTAGAGGTATAACCAGTAGGAAGAAGGAGATTGTGATCGCGCTGTATAGATCTCTGGTGAGGCCACATCTGGAATACTGTGTCCAGTTCTGGAGACCTCATCTTAAAAAGGACGTTGATAAAATAGAACGGGTCCAAAGACGGGCTACAAAAATGGTGGAAGGTGTGAGGCATAAACCATATCAGGAAAGACTTAAGGATTTGAATCTGTATAGTCTGGAGGAAAGAAGGGAAAGGGGGGACATGATTGAAACCTTAAAGTATATTGAAGGACTAAATAAGGTTCAAGAGGGGATTGTTTTTAGTAAAAAACTGAGCTCAAGAACAAGAGGACGCAGTGAGAGGTTAGTTGCGGGAAAGATCAGAAGCAAAGTGAGAAAATATTATTTTACTGAAAGAGTAGTAGATACCTGGAACAAACTTCCAGCAGAGGTGGTTGGTAAATCTACAATAACAGAATTTAAACACGCCTGGGATAAACATACATCTATCCTAAGATAATAAGAAAGAAAATACTAAAAGGGCAGACTAGATGGACCCAGTGGTCTTTTTCTGCCGACAATCTTCTATGTTTCTATGTTTCTATGACAAGTATACTCGTCATGCGTCGTTAAGGGGTTAAAGGTGTTATCCAGAGTTAGACAAACATGGCCACTTTCTTCAGAGACAGAAAGTTTGGGTGCAGGTTTTGTAACTCAGTTTCATTGAAGTAAAAAAAACTTAATTGCAAATCACATCTGAACTGGAGACAAGAGTGGTGGTGTGTCTGGAAGAAAGTGGCCATGTTTTTCTAAAGCTGGATAACTCATTTAAGGAGTCAAATACCGTACTTAAAACACACTAGGCAGTGTATGGGGCATATATTAATGGTTATAAGTAAAAACATTCTGTGTGCCACTTATTATAGCTGAAGACAAGCAATAAACTATAATTCCTCAGCCCTTCCTAGTAGGCTAGAAAAATTGATGGCAATGATGCGGCTATGCTCTCTAATAGGTTTGTTCTAGTGAACAGTGAAGGCGACAGAGACTGCAACTCCAACAGTAACATGTATCTATGAGATATCAGAATTTTTCTATAACTGAAGGAACATTTTAAATTGTCGACATTTATCATGTATTATTTTAGCTGACATGTATGTATGGATAGTTAAATGATATGTTTCTATATCAGTAACACTGAATGATTTATTTCAGTGAGACCAATGGTCAAATGCAATGGCGATAGTTATCAAATTTTGTCATCAAATATAAAATATAAAAATATAAAAAAAAAAATATAACATTTCTTAAAATGAAATGTGAAAATAGAATATTTATAAAGCAATCATATTTGTTATGGCTATTGCTCTTTACTCAAGATAGTAACAATGACTCATATCTATGCTCGATATTAGTGTGACAAATTATACCTAATAATAATATTAATTTTCATATTCCTCTAAACTTCTTTTTTAGACATTAGAACCATGATCCTTTGCACTAGGGATGCGCAAACCGTTACAAACCAGATTCATTACGAACTTTCCAAAAAGTTCGGTACCGAACCAAAGTTTGAGAAAGTTTGTTACTAGAGATGAGCAAACCTCAAATAAGCTCGAGTCGATGCGAATCCGAACTTTCGGCATCTGATTAGCGGTGGCTGCTGAAGTTGGATAAAGCCCTAAGGCTATGTGGAAATCATGGATATAGTCATTGGCTGTATCCATGTTTTCCAGACAACCTTAGAGCTTTGTCCAAGTTCAGCAGCCCCAGCTAATCAAAAACCGAACGTTCGATTTCGGATCGACTCGAACTCGAACCCGGTTCGCTCATCTCTATATGTTACGAATCTGTTAAAAATAACAACGGCGATGCAAAATTGTACTTTTTTAACAGAATACACATTACTCCTATAATCCCTTGTATCCTGGTTTTCTGTGAATATCAAGATGTGTGACGTCACCCCTGTTAGGGTCAGACCTTAAATTAGTCTCCTCAAATATACCAGGGTGCTGCCTAATCAAAAATGTAATGTGACAGCTGTCTGTGAGTATTAATCAAGACACATGAAAGCAACTTCAATGTACAAACTTATCGAATTTATTAAGGTAAAATCAGTTCATATCTTTAAAATCAGGTTAAAAAAATAGAAGAACCCCGTTTAGCTGCAACAACAAAAAGTTAATAATTTTTATTTTTTTTTAAAGTCCCATCACTGTCCCAGAAACAAAAAAAGTCCAAAAAAATTCCCATCAGCTGTCCCATCACTGCACAGTTGGCGACTCATTGGGTATCTTGGTGTCCAAGACCGTGCACCCCAGTGCTGATGTCTGGTCCTTTAATTATGGGCAAGGGCAGTACTTGTCTGTTACTGCCCATTGGGTCAACATTCTCCCAGAAGACCACCAGAAAATAAGCCCATTTTTGCCACTGTCACCTCCTTGGTGCTTTAGGGGGCCAGTTCTGCACAAGTTCTGCCTCCACCAGCTTGCAATCATCCACCGCTTTGACAGCAGTCCAAATTGCCCCGGTGTCTTACCAACGATGTCAGGCCCTGCGCTCTCAGGCTCATAAGATCATATGATAAACCTCATAGTGGACAGGTTTCTTCGAACATGTCGTGCCAATTGTTGATCCCTTTTGAGGACGCGACTCTGTGAGCAGGCATCAAGGACATCATCCCACTCGTCCGTATTCTGGAAAGTGCTGTAACCAACATCGTCAGCGAGGAATCCCAGGCCAACACTCCAAGGCTGACTGCTCCATGACTAGTCTGTTCTCAATAATACTGGCCTCAGTGCAATCAGGTACTGCCTCCTCCTCAAATAGTCTCTTTGTAACCATACTGGGCTGTTTGCAATCAAGTGCTACTGCACACTGGGTCCAATACAGTACTATTACTGCTGCTGGTTCCACTGTCAAATGTCTGTTTTCCACCCTACTGGGTCCAAGGAACTTTGTGTCCTATGTCCCGTGTAATCACTTACACTTTGGCTAATTTTTTTTTACTATTTTTGCACTTTGATTTTTTCCACTTTTTTCATTGTAATAGCAACTGCAACTAAACGAAACAATACCATATCAGACTCCCACTATTGTAGCTGCTAAATCCGAACTTCACAAAAGTTCGCCGGATCGAACCGAACCGAACTTTTCAAAAGTTCGCTCATCCCTACTTTACACCAAGATGCCACATTTGAATGTTTTTAGTTATATGTCTCTGTTCTTAGTATCCGCCTTAGTAGCAATCCCAACTTGCTCCTGGTCCAGTGCTTCAGTGTATGATTGACATGCCCCAATGTCGTCTTTGTACACTTAGGGGGAGATTTATCAAAGGGTGTAAAATTTAGATTGGAGCAAACTGCCCACAGCAACCAATCACAGTTCCTCTTTCCTTTCAGCACTGCCTAAAGCTGAGCTGTGATTAGTTGCTGTAGGCAGTTTGCACCAGTCTAAATTTTACACCCTTAGATAAATCTCCCCCTTAGTGGCTAAAGAAAATCCATTTAAGAAACTTTAGCTTGGATTGAGTGCCTTTGAAGAAGCAATGGTCACTGAAATCCCTCAATGGCAGTATGCTGCTCTCAGACAAGGAGCGCAGGCACGGTGAGGGAGGTGCAGTTATGTGTATAATCATATGCTCCTCCATAGACAGCTATGTATGGACGGAAGAACCACTTAGCTACATACAGATTTTGCTCTCACTTAGGGCATCCTCTACTAGGTTTTCTGTTGTCCATGACATCCTTATATAGAGACAGTTCACACTTGCAACCACTACTTCTATACCAATGGAGTCCTGTGCTTTTGACCTTCTTCTTGTGCACACACAGGTAGGTGTAATTGAATTAAACATGAGCTGAAGCTAGCATCTATTTGAGTATACTTCTTGAGACATGTGTCAAAGAACTGTCTTAAGCAAAACCCCCAGAGATTTTTCAATGCGTTCTCATACCTGTTGCTCGTTGAAAATAGCTGAGAAAAAAAGGGCTGACATTTTAAGAGCCATTTTCTGTTTTAATAAAAAGATTCCAAGACAACGATGACCTTTTTACCAAGGATTTGTAAATGCCAAAAACTGTTTGCATGAAATCTCTAACCATCTTTTTTTTCCATTCTCCAGAAAATGAAATCTTTATGTTTGAAAACACATCATGGTTGAGATGATGTCTAAGACTGAATTAACCCTTCCATTATTACAGCAGGCAGGTTCTTTAATACTGTAAAAACATTGCAAAATATGTGAAACATTATATATTACCCAGTACATATTATATGCAATAATCACATGCAAACAGTCCCTGGAGTTTTAAATTGGAACTCCAGGTAGAGGATTAAAAAAATGAAACTTCTACAGAAGCATAAAGCATTACTTACCTATCTATCCCAGTTTTGAAACTACCAAAAATCCATTTGGTTTGGGGTTTTTTGTTCTGTATTGTGTTTCTGTACCTCCTGGTTGAGCAGTTCCCAGAATGCAGTACTGGTTCCAGAAGGCTTTCTCTCAGCTGTTCATCACAGTCCCCCATCCTGCCCATTTCCCGCCCAAATCTGTTGCAGAACATCTAGGCTGTGTTCATACATTGCAGTTTCATGGTGTTACTGAATTATTTGCAGTACTTTATCATTTTATTGTGGTCCCACTCACACAGCACACAGTTACTACCTGTAACACCACACAGCACAATCAGTGAGGTTGCAGCAGCTGCTTCTGGCCGATGAGAGATGGTGGATTACTCAGGGGATTAGGCGATCCAGCTAAGCCTCCTGTGAGATCACGCCCTGCCCCCTGTCTGCATCATCAGCCTGTGCTCAGCAAACTCACAATGTGAGACAGAGGCATGGAATATTTGTCTCCTAAGGTGGGAGAGCAGAAGGAGCAGGAGACAATGTGGATTGGCACAGGGGCTATTTTTTTCACATCCAGGATTTCTGTCAGCTACCAGTGTGGCAGAACCGCACAGATACGGTAATACATTATATAGACACATCTACAGTATATAACTTTTAATGTACTTTTAATAGAAAACAAATTTTCCTTATGTAGAGTTCCCCTTTAAGCAGTCTCTCTCAATCTGATTTTAAAACACATTTGTATAAAACTACACTTGGCCACTAGGTGTCTCCGTGTTCTGCAATCTACTGTACATTGCTTATTTTAGGGGAAATCGTTCTCACTTTATTTCAGTTGCTAGCAAGCGCTGCTTTAGGCCAGGTTCAGACTATGTAACTGTGCGGCTGTATTTGCGGCTGTAATTGTGCGGCGGTATTTTTGGTGGTTCATGCGTACGCTGGAAAGTATAGGATATATACGGCTGCACAGTGCACACTATGTATGAATCTACGGCCCGATTGTAAACGGACCTGTAAAAAATGAACAAGACCATTGTTTGCGGCTGGACATGCGTCCGAGGATTGACAGGCGGTCCGTACGGAGTACTTCAAAAATAGCCGGCAATGATGCCGAATGCTGATGCCTCTAATAGTTAATATATTAAATTAATAAAACACATTTTCTTTGTAATAAAGTCCCTTTCGTTGGTCAATAATTTAATTCTAACGAATCCATCATTTTGCAATTAAATATACTGTTAAAATAAATAGATATATAAATAAATGTATATTTATATATATATTTATTTTTTGACAGTATATTTAATTGCACAATGATGGATTCGTTAGAATTAAATTATTGACCAACGAAACTGAATTTATTTAAACGAAAATGTGTTTTATTAATTAAATATTAATTGGTACAGGAAGCTCCATAAGCCGTTAATTCATATGCCGGCAATAGAGCATTCTGTACTAATCATCAGTTTACTTTAATGAAAACATCAAATGTTTCTTCTAATTATGTTATGACAATAGCATTATTAGAAGAAACATTTAGAATTATATGTGCGCTCAGCTGATTGGCTGATCGGCTCAGCGCACATATAATGAGCCGGTCCGCAGCACAGTGACTTCATTGTGCTGCGGACCAGCGAAGAGGACACATCGGGGTGAGTATAGAGCTCTCCCCACCCCCTCCCCAGCACTGCACCCCTCCCAGCAAGGAAGGGGGGGTCAGTTAACCCCTTCCTTGCTGGGATGGGTGCAGTCTGACATCAGTCTGGCCCCCAAGGGGTTAAGGGGGATGCAATACATCCTCCCTTAACCCCTTGGGGGCCAAACTGTAAGCAGCGATCTGTAAAGATGCTGCATACTGTAAGGAGCACAACACCGCTCACAATGATGGGTGTTGTGCTCCTGTTCGTGTGTTTTTTGTGTGTTTCTCCCTTTTTGTTTTTCAGATATCGGTATCCTGTGGATTACGTCGGATTCCGTGGACTACGTCGATGACCAGCGTTTTTTTAATGTTTTTTTTTAATAAAATGGTCAATGAGGGGTGTGGGGGTGTTTTTATTTGAATAAAAAAAAATTTTAACTTGTGTCTTGTCTTTATTTCTTTACTTTATAGACTTAGTAGTGGAAGCCGTCTAATAGACGGAATCCATTACTAAGTTGGGGCCTAGTGTTAGCCGGTATAAAATGGCTAACACTAACCCCCTATTATTACCCCAGTACCCAATGCCACCAGGGGTACTGGGAAGAGCCGGGTGCCAGTGGTCCAAAATTGGCGCTCCTGGACCGGGCGGCAGCAGGCTGGTAAGATTTAGGCTGGGGAGGGCCTAAACCAATGGCTCTTCCCACCCTGGTGTTACCAGGCTGCTGTCGTTTGGTTTTTAACCCGGCTGGTTATAAAAATAGGGGGGACCTATGCGTTTTTTTTTATTATTTATTTATTTAAAAAAAAAAAACCCATAGGGTCCCCCCTATTTTTATAACCAGCCGGGTTAAAAACCAAACAACAGCAGCCTGGTAACACCAGGGTGGGAAGAGCCATTGTTTTAGGCCCTCCCCAGCCTAAATCTTACCAGCCTGCTGCCGCCCAGTCCAGGAGCGCCAATTTTGACGCTCCGGGACCACTGGCACCCGGCTCTTCCCTGTACCCCTGGTGGCATTGGGTACTGGGGTAATAATAGGGGGTTAGTGTTAGCCATTTTATATCGGCTAACACTAGGCCCCAACTTAGTAATGGATTCCGTCTATTAGACGGCTTCCACTACTAAGTCTATAAAGTAAAGAAATAAAGACAAGACACAAGTTAAAAAAAAATTTTATTCAAATAAAAACACCCCCACACCCCTCATTGACCATTTTATAAAAAAAAAACATTAAAAAAACGCTGGTCATCGACGTAGTCCACGGAATCCGACGTAATCCACAGGATACCGATATCTGAAAAACAAAAAGGGAGAAACACACAAAAAACACACAAACAGGAGCACAACACCCATCATTGTGAGCGGTGTTGTGCTCCTTACAGTATGCAGCATCTTTAAAGATCGCTGCTTACAGTCTGGCCCCCAAGGGGTTAAGGGAGGATGTATTGCATCCCCCTTAACCCCTTGGGGGCCAGACTGATGTCAGACTGCACCCATCCCAGCAAGGAAAGGGTTAACTGACCCCCCCTTCCTTGCTGGGAGGGGTGCAGTGCTGGGGAGGGGGTGGGGAGAGCTCTATACTCACCCCGATGTGTCCTCTTTGCTGGTCCGCAGCACAATGAAGTCACTGTGCTGCGGACCGGCTCATTATATGTGCCCTGAGCCGATCAGCCAATCAGCTGAGCGCACATATAATTCTAAATGTTTCTTCTAATAATGCTATTGTGATAACATAATTAGAAGAAACATTTGATGTTTTCATTAAAGTAAAGTGATGATTAGTACAGAAAGCTCTATTGCCGGCAATATGAATTAACGGCTTATGGAGCTTCCTGTACTAATTAATATTTAATTAATAAAACACAATTTCGTTGAAATAAATTCAGTTTCGTTGGTCAATAATTTAATTCTAACGAATCCATCATTGTGCAATTAAATATACTGTCAAAAAATAAATATATATATAAATATACATTTATTTATATATCTATTAATTTTAACAGTATATTTAATTGCAAAATGATGGATTAGTTTAAATTTAATTATTGAACAACGAAAGGCACTTTATTACAACGAAAATGTGTTTTATTATTTTAACCCCTAGACGACCCAGGGCGTATAGTTACGCCATGGAAGTCTGTCCCCAGACGACCTAGGGCGTAACTGTACGCCCTGGGTGTTTCTCCCGCTATGAAGCGTGCTCCGGAGCAGAGCGCGCTTCATAGCAGGTGGGGGCCTCACCGGCAATGACACGCTGCAGCGATCGCGCTGCCGCGTGTCACTAACTCCTTAAACGCCGCGATCGCGGCGCGACCGCGGCGTTTAAGTGTAAGTGACAGGGGGAGTCCCCTGTCACTTACCGATCGGGACCCCCGCAGTGTGACTGCGGGGGTCCCGATCGGTAAAACGGGCCGCCGGAGGTCTCTTACCTGCCTCCGTGCGGTCCGATCGGCGATCTGCTACACTGAGCCTGCACAGGCAGGCTCAATGAGCAGATCGCCGATAACACTGATGAATGCTATGCCATAGGCATAGCATTGATCAGTGTAGAAATCAAACTAATCTATGTACAAGTCCCCCAAAGGGACTTCAAATGTGTAAAAAAAAAAAGTTATAAACACTAACACACTACCCCAAAACCCCTCCCCCAATAAAAGTTGAAATCACCCCCCTTTCCCATTATATAAATAAAACATATAAAAATAAATAAACAAATAAACATATAATATACCGTAGCGTGCGTAATTGTCCGATCTATGAAAATATAACAAGCGTCATTGCGAACGGTAAACGGCGTACACGAAAAGAGGGAAAAAAGTGCGCGGATTACCGATTTTATGTTACATTATATATAAAAAAAAATTAATAAAAAGTGATCAAAACGTCCGATCTTCACACATATGGTATTAATAAAAACTAGAGATCATGGCGGAAAAAATGACACCCCATACAGCCCCGTAAGTGAAAAAATAAAACCGTTATAAGCGTCACAATAGGCCCATTTTATTTATAATTAATTGCCAAAAAAAAAGGATTTCATTTGAAAAAAATATATAACATTAGAGAATCTGTGTATCCTGCATATGGTTGTGTTCGGGCTGACCTATAGAGTAATGGTATCATGTCGCTGTTACCATATAGTGCATTACGTAGACACAGGAACCCCCCAAACATTACCATATTGCATTCTTTTTTGCGATTTCACCAATTTATATCTTCATAAATAATATATTTGGAATTCCATCATACATGTTATGGTAAAATGAATGACGCCATTACACAGTACAACTATTCCTGTAACAAATAAGCCACTACATGGCCTTGTAGATAAAAAACTGAAAGTGCTAGAGCTCTTAGAAGGGGAGGAGGGAAAAACGGAAACACTAAGATCAAAATTTGTGCGGTCCACTGGGTCATTTTGGGCCTGGTCCTCAAAGGGTTAATAGATTAACCATGAGAGACATCGGCATTAGTGCAGAGGATCGCAAACCCCTGTAATAGCAATTCATGTAAACTGTGTCCCCTGCTTTCCCAGATGCATCCAGAGGTGTTTGCATCACTTTCTTAAGATTTTATTTGTTATTTTTAGTTGAACCAGATTTCAAAGCAAATGACCGTATGTTTTGAGCCGCATGTCTATTTTTTCCCACGGCCGGAGTTTCATCCGCACATTTACAGCCGCATAAAAATACAGCCGCACAGTTACATAGTGTGAACCTAGCCCCCATCTGCAAAGATGACGGGGCATGTAACTGCTGGTTCCTCCCTCCATTATTTACCCTGATGGAATGTAACTGCAAAAGTTTGGGCTCCATATCAAACTTTTGATTGGTTCTCACATGGTAGGCATTAGTGATGAGCGAGCACGCTCGTCCGAGCTTGGTACTCGATCGAGTATTAGGGAACTCGATGGTACTCGTTACTCAGACGAGCATCTCACGATACTCGAAAAAATCTCATCAACTGTTTCCTGTAAGTTTGTGCGCTATTTCTCAGCCAATAAACATGCAGGAGACTCTTTGGTACATCCTGCGATCACGTGGGACCCATACATGTCGATTGGTTGGCCAGATCAGATTACCCTGCCATATAAAACATGCAGCCGGCAGTGCTCGCTTCAGATGCATGCTGTGAGAGATCAGGGACAGAGCTGCTGCTTCTCAGGGAGAGTGTCAGTGTAGGATTTAGCGTTCCAGTAGGCAGGGTATATACTAGCAATACAAACAAACAGCCCTTTTCAGGGCTTCAAATCGTTTTTTAATACTATTACTACAGACTGCTGGCTGGGAGTTGCAGTGCTACTACCACGATTTCAGCAGCACACTGTGGTGATCGGCTGCCCGCAGAAAGGGGACGTTAGGTTTGCATACAGACCCCTAAAAGGACTCAGTGTACTCTTTCTTGATTTTGGGGCTGGTGGTGCTGCTGTACTATATTGGATTGCTGGGATTTCTAGTACACCTTTATAAAACTTCACTGATCATTGGACGGGGGTATCACAACGTGTATCTAGGTCCAGCCACTACCAGATTGTACCGTACAGCCCCCCCCTAAACTCGTGGGGACTACACTGTATTGCTGGGATTTGTAGTACACCTTTATAAAACTTCACTGCTCATTGTAAGGAGGTATCACAGAGTGTGTATCTAGGTCCAGCCAGTCCCAGATAGTACCGTACAGCCCTCCCTAAACTAGTGGGTACTACACTGTAATGCTGGGATTTGTAGTACACCTTTATAAAACTTTACTGCTCAATGTAGGGGGGTATCACAGCGTGTATCTAGGTCCAGCCAGTACCAGATAGTACCGTACAACCCCCCCCCCCCTAAACTAGTGGGTACTACACTGTATTGCTGGGATTTGTAGTACACCTTTATAAAACTTCACTGCTCATTGCAAGGGAGTATCACAGCGTGTATCCAGGTCCAGCCATCAGCTCAGCCTCCTTCCCCCAGCCTGGCCCCTCCAGGGAAAGAACTGATTCTGATCCACCACCATGCTCCCAGGAACTCTTTTCTGGACCCTTCCCTGAGTCACAGCAACCGGAGCAGTCGACCTGTCCTGATGCCCAAACTATGCAGCTCACGCAGTCAGTGGGTGATGAGAGTGGGGACTTGCAAGCGGGGTTGGAAGAGGTGTCTGATGATGACGATGAGACCCGGTTGTCAGACAGTAAGGTTGTTGTCATTGATGTAACTCAAAGTGAGGAGGAGAGTGAGAAAATGGAGTTGACAAAAATGACGTTTAGGATACACACCGCAACAGTTAATAGTTTGTTGATGCTGTTTGTGCCTTGAAGGGGAGGGTAACTATCACTTCATAGAACGATTGACGTGACTATAACTTTCATATTGACATGTCAGCCTCCTTACCCCCAACAGTTGCCAAAATAGGGCAGAGGTGGTCAGGTTGTCACCTTTTTGTTTCTGTTTGTCTATCCGGGAAGTGATGATCAGGAAGGAACAGATGTCACACTCTGCTGAGGGGCCTCTGCTCCTTCCTTTAAGCAAGTAGGGTTAGGGTCAGCACTTGGACCCTAACAAGTTTGGTGACATGTCAGAAATTTGGAAATGATGGTTACCCTTCAGTTTAATTTGTTGGGACATATACATATTGTAAGTTTGCGCAGTATAAGAGAGAAGTCTATCTAGCTGTGATCATGCTTGTTTGTTAGCACTTAAACCAGTTAGAACTTAGAATTGTCACATTAGTCAACTAGGGAATGGGATGACACTATTGTTGGGTGACTGTTTTCAGTTCATAGTTCACGTTTTAAAAGTTTAAAGTTCTGCACTTATCTCACTTTTCATTGGTTGTTGTTGTTTGATTGCACAGTTTGAGTTCACTTTTACCACTTTGATAGTTTAGAAGGATGTGTGCTTTCCCCCCAAACATTTACACTATGATGTACCACACCACCCCTTACTAAGACACCATGTATAGATATATTGTACTTTTTTTAAATGTAATATTTTCTTTTTTTTTTTTCTTAAAGGGGAACTCCGGACCGAGGAAAGAAAAAATGAAACTTCTGCAGAAGCATATAGCATTATTTATTACCTATCTATCCCAGTTTTGAAACTACCAAAAATACATTTGTTTTGTGTTTTTTTTGTTCTGTTTTGTGATTCTGTATTTCCTGGTTGAGCAGATGTACTCAGTACTACAGGTTCCAGAATACATTGGGATCGGGAAATATTCGTCTCGAGTAACGAGCACCCGAGCATTTTAGTATTCGCTCATCACTAGTAGGCATCTCCCAAAGTATGCACCTTCCCTGGTATCCCGTCCCCCTCAGTAGAGATAGTGTCCCATGTTCCTTGGTAGTAATGGTAGATATCTCTCCAGGCTTGAGCTCTGCAGCAGTTCTCCAGGTATGGTGACCAGGGGATGCTAGGTGGTATGCAGCTGGGGTAGATGGTGGTGTTCCTGAGGCACTTGTCATGGTGGCCAGGACTGGTATGCGCCCACCCCTGGATACACCAACAAAATACTTTTTTTAATATGGGTGTAGGTGTGAAGTAAATCACCAGAGTAAGGGTTGAATTAAAACAGGAAATGTGTTTACATAAATTTCTGAGGTTGACAGGTTTTTTACACGACCTTCCCTCTACCGAACTTGAGTCTCCTGCAAAAAAACTCGAGTCTCCCATTGACTTCAATGGGGTTTGTTACTCGAAACGAGCACTCGAGTATCGGGAAATGCTCGTCTCGAGTAACGAGCACCCGAGCATTTTAGTATTCGCTCATTACTAGTAGGCATCTCCCAAAGTATGCCCCCCCCAGTAGATAGCGTCTCCCATAGCAGGCACCTGCCCTTGTATCCCGTCCCCCTCAGTAGAGATAGTGTCCCATCTTTCTTGGTAGTAATGGTAGATATCTCTCCAGGCTTGAGCTCTGCAGCAGTTCTCCAGGTATGGTGACCAGGGGATGCTAGGTGGTATGCAGCTGGGGTAGATGGTGGTGTTCCTGAGGCACTTGTCATGGTGGCCAGGACTGGTATGTGCCCACCCCTGGTTACACCAACAAAACACTTTTTTTTAATATGGGTGTAGGTGGGAAGTAAATCACCAGAGTAAGGGTTGAATTAAAACAGGAAATCAATTTTACTGTAATCCCTTGAATGGTGCTGGCTGGGTATTGGTGGGGCATTTTGGGTTTGGTCCTGTGACATTGGGGTTGCAGGGCCGTTCCATGTCCTCCCTTCCCTGCCTGTGCACGCTTTGCGGGGTTGGTGGTCGCTGACCGACACGGTGTGGAGTTAGCGTAGGGACCCGTGTGGACCAGAGGACCTGCGCGGTGGTACACGGGGCAATATGGCTTGATCAATTCATATACAGACACTCTGGTGTTGATTTTTAATATAGGCCAAACGGCATTAGTATCAGCCATAGATAGGGATGTGCAGCCGTTTCATTCTCTCCAGTTCGTGTTTCACAGTTCTCCCTCTCTGAACAGCTCGCACTCCTTTATAAGACCCACATGACCAAAATTAGCAGGATATGTCTGTGCCCACATGTCTGGACCTTATGTCTTCCCCATTCTGTGAGAGCAGCAATGGTAAGTGTAATACCATATCCATACTTGTGTCGTTTGGGGGCAGCCTTCCCCGCCGGTGGTGCTGGCTGGGTTTTGGTGGGGCTTTTTGGGTCTGGTCCTGTGACATTGGGGTTGCAGGGCCGTTCCATGTCCTCCCTTCCTTGCGCGTGCACGCTTTGCGGGGTTGGCGGTCGCTGACCGACACGGTGCGGAGTTAACGTAGGGACCAGTGTGGACCAGAGGACCTGCGCGGTGGTACACGGGGCAATATGGCTTGATCAATTCATATACAGACACTCTGGTGTTGATTTTTAATATAGGCCTAGCGGCATTAGTATCAGCCATAGATGGGATGTGCAGCCGTTCCATTCTCTCCAGTTCGAATCCATTGAATGCAATACATGGTAGTAAGTCTCTTCTTTCAATAAAGGTGCATTATATATATATATATATATATATATATATATATATTCCAATCCTTGAGCTGGGCATCTTTAGATTTGGACAAAGTTTCTCGCTGGGGGAATAATGCTTGAATACTTTAATTGGAAAGTCTTTAAATACCGTAGCTTGGCTTTAGGAGATGATAAAGGTGTGCACTATGGGTTACTACAGGCTTGTTGGGGGCCCCTACTTAGACCCTGAGGTACTCAGCTGTGGGCTTTGGAAGAGAGTACTTACACCCATGGGTATAAATCTTCCATCTGTTTGCTGTCTTTGGGCACATAGTGACATAGGGCAGGAACGTAGGTCCCAGGTTATGGGTGAAGCTAGCCGTCGGGAGGACCCCTAAGGAACCTAAGGTCTTTGCTTTATCTGCTTACCTAGCCACTGACTAGTAGTCCTGCATTAGTTGTCAGGAGAGTGAAAATAGCAGCCGCCCACCGTAAGTAGAGGTGGTCCCTTCAGTTCTTTTCCCCCACAACCTCCTCAGTATGTCTCTAGCCAAACATGGCTAAGATGAGGTTGCTATGAGAGGAATAATACACTCCTTGTTTGGGGTCTTTAGCTGGGGAGCCATGACAGCAGGGAATGAACTCTTCCCTGATTGGGCAGAACACAAAAGAAAGGCTTTGATGCTGGACAGTGATTGGCCAGAACACTTGAAGTACCAAGCTCATTAATTGGTTAGAGAAATATCTCCCCACATATAAGTGATAGTTGGTGAGTTAATCCTTTCCTTCAGCTGTGCATACAATACATTAAATACAGTGACATCTAGTGGCATAAATTAAGTAGTTCAGGCAGAAATAGAAATCATTGGTATTAATAAGAAATACAGAATACAGGCAGAGTGCAGAGGCCATTCACCCAAAGTGTCCTATACAAAAAATACTTGACTATAGGTGGGCAAGAAAACACAGCAGCCACACCTACTCTGGGACACTGCACAGGGCCTTCTCCTCCTGTTCATGTGTTGAAGCACTGTGGCCAAAAGTGTGATTAGCAGGCTGGTTAGCCAATGGCTCCCCACTCTGTCATCACTGGAGCTCGTCAGGAGTGCTTGCAGTTAAAGGGACATTTGCAGCACCCGGGATGCCCACTCAGTCACCGGGTACTGCAAATGATGATAGCTCAGAGGGTCCAGTGTATTGCAGGAGTGGGCCACTGAGCCGACGATGGCTTGTGGACACTTCTTTATACTTATCTGGTTGGATTTAAGTCTCAGTCTTTACTTTATACGGGTCCTCCATTCATGATTATAATCCCTGGCTCTGTGTATTAAAACAGTGTTTACTAATCAGTTAAATACATTTGTAATATCCATAAATTATATTTTGTGTAAATTGTACTGAAGATAAAATTATCTTTCTATATCCGGAATACCCATTTCATCTATTCAGGATGGCAACTTTATGAATGATGATTTACTTTTTTTTATTTTCCCATTGACCACCTACCATTCCTTAACAGATTGCAGATTTCTCACTTCTTGTTAGATTCAGTGTGGGCCCCCTTTACCTCAGAAAAAAAAAAAAAAAAACTTTTAGCACTTAGAATTCCACAACTAAGGGCTAAGTTAAATAGAAAATTAAAAGTGCTATGGATAGGATATGTGGAAACCAGTAGCCTTCCTCTTAAATTAGTATGTCTTTGGAAGTAGGGAAAAAAGACATGCTGTGTGTATCTTTCTAAAGAAAAATAAAGTCTTTATAAAAGAGAAAACCGTAAGTCCTATTAGAAGTAGTATCCATAGACTGTGTCCTGTGTTTCTTAATTGGGTGTCCCCTACTGTTTTGTCATATAGAAGGAAAGTTCTCTGCTGTCATTGATGGATTGGACTGCAGGAGCTCTTTAAAATGATATATGCCTTTGGAAAACGCTTTTGCAAGAGATGCCCTTTATGGAACTTGTGCTATGAAACTTGCAATGAAACTGAACAATATCTTTGAAGATGAGTGGCTATCTTTGTGGCTAGGCTGGATACCTAGTGTGTTATTCAAAGAAAGGCAAGATGCAACGCTTACTGTTAAAAATACAGTGGAAAACATCAGATCTTTCTCTCTTGTTAGTTACGAAAGGTTGTTGAAAAAAAACGGTATAGTAATATGGATAGGATAAAGATAATTAAAAGTTTTTAGTAAGATAAAATGCCTGACATTTTTAGACAAGAAAGTTTTCAACCTTAATTTGAACTTCTTCCGCTTGTTTCTACATAGCCACCTATAAGTTTGCCAGGAGCGCTGTTCTATCTAGTTTCCTACAGTGATTTTAAGAGTAGCTTACTTTTGTTTCTCACGGGCATGACACAAAGCTGTTCTTTGCATTCAGAAGAGTAGTGAAATAAATCCACTGTGTGCCTTGGGCAGTGTTCAAGTGATAACTCCCATTGTACACACTTTTACATGCTTTAAAGCCATGGGACAGTATTCCTTAATATCTTCTCTAATGTAGAGATGGGAAAGCGTAAAACTTGAGGGAACAATATTATGTAGTGTATAGCTGGAAACTATTTAGCAACAGTAATTGGTTTCAGGACCCAAATAAGAGGTGTAATGAAAAGGGATAAGATTTACAAACCAGAATACTGAAATCATTGCTGGTTGAGAAGCAAAGCAAAATGAATGTTTTTGTAGAAACTTTTTTTTCTTTTGGATATAGATAAGACCCTATTACATGGGCCGATCTGGAGGAGCAAGCGAGCGCCAACCTGTCAGATAGGTGCTCACTTACTCCTCTTTCTTGCTCGCTTCTGGCGGTATTAAAGGCACCGTCAGCGGGTGGGTAAGAGTAAGGTGGGGGTGCAGGGAGCTGCGGGAGGGGCTCCATAGGAGATAGCAGCAGTCTGCCTATTACAAAGAGCGACGGCCAGCAGATTGTTATTATCGTTCTAAATTTTTTCAACATGTTGAAAGACAAGGATCAGCTGACATCGTGCATGTCAGCCGATCGTGGCATTTTAACTTTTACACCAAGCGATTATCATCCGTAACGGCCGATAATTGGACAAATACAGCCAATTATTGCTTGATGTAATAGGACGTTTGGACATCTGAGCTTTTTGGTAAAGCAGCAAAATAATTCTGTGATACTTCATCACAGTTGTTGGGGAGCATAAACAATTCTGTCAAAGAAGAAATTTTTTTATTCAATTATTGTATTGCCCCCCAAAAGTTATACAAATTACCAACACACACTTATTATGGGAAATGCTCATAAAGTGCTTTTTTTCCCTGCACTTTCACTTCCTGGATAAAATGGTGATGTCACGACCCGACTTCCAGAGCTGTGCGGGCTGTGGCTGCTGGAGAGGATGATGGCAGGGGGACACTGAGGGACACAGGGCACTGGAGGGACACTGAGCATCCCTCTACCATCATCCTCTCCAGCAGCCACAGCCCACACAGCTCTGGGAGTAGGTTGGTGACATCACCATGTTATCCAGGAAGTGAAGCCTTGATGCAGTAGTAAGTGCAGGGAAAAAAACACTTTATGAGCATTTCCCATACTAAGTGTATATTGGTGATTTGTATAACTTTTGGGGGGCAATACAATACTTTAATAAAAATTTTTGTGCCAGACTTCTCCTTTAAGGTGCCACCCCCATGCCTCTTTTGTCATATCTGCCAGTCCACACTGCTGTCCTGTTTTTTTTTTTCCCACTTATGCTTTGCTGATACACATATTGCCCACTCAGCTCTGTGATTAGCTGAACAAGATTAGAATGTCAGAAGAAAGACAAAAAGCAGAACCACAGTGGGAACCAAAATCTGACAGTGGCAGAAGCAAGGGGAATAGGGGAGGTAAGCATGCTGTCTTCTATTGTTTTGTTGCACAGGGATGCATATACAGCAATATTAAAATTGCTTTATCACACAATTGGACTGTTACTAGCTGACCTAATGTAGGGAATGGTAACAAAGAGCTCTTCATCCTCACCTCATTGGGAAGTACAATGTGCTTTGCTGTCAAGTATTCCCAAGTAAAAGAGCATCAGACAAACAATTTTTTAAATACTTCATTACAAAAATCAGCAATAAAATGCAATCTGATTGAAGTGGAAAGTCCCTCTTGATCATGCCACATTTACTCTTGACTGCAGTGATTGAAGGGTTAATGGCCAAAATTAGAGGTTACTTTAATAATGGCCTTTAACGCAGGAGCTTGGGTGGTATTTATGGGTGATCACCCATTCTAGGATGGCACTGGACACCCCTGAATGGCTTATTCTACAATTCTGTAAAAAACATGGTGATGTAGAATTGAAAAAGTGTAGGTGTTAAAGGGGTTTTCAGCATTTTACAAAACTCCATATGCTATAAGGGCCATTAGAAAACAGAAAAAAACCTTACCTCTCAGCTAATCACTGGCTGGAGCTGTCCTGACCGTACTGACTGTGCTGACCGTGATTGGCTGAGCAGACTGTCTGGAGCTGTGCTGACCGTGCTGACTGTAATTGGCTGAGCAAACTGGCTGGAGCTGTGCTGACTGTGCTGACTGTGCTGGCCGTGATTGGCTGAGCAGACTGGCTGGAGCTGTGCTGACCTGTGCTGACTGTGCTGACCGTGATTGGCTGAGCAGACTGGCTGGAGCTGTGCTGACCATGCTGACTGTGCTGACCGTGATTGGCTGAACAGACTGGCTGGAGCTGTGCTGACCTGTAATGACTGTGCTGACCGTGATTGGCTGAGCAGACTGGCTGGAGCTGTGCTGACCATGCTGACTGTGCTGACCGTGATTGGCTGAACAGACTGGCTGGAGCTGTGCTGACCTGTAATGACTGTGCTGACCGTGATTGGCTGAGCAGACTTGCTGGAGCTGTGCTGACCTGTGCTTACTGTGCTGACCGTGATTGGCTGAGCAGACTTGCTGGAGCTGTGCTGACCTGTGCTTACTGTGCTGACCGTGATTAGCTGAACAGACTGGGCAGGTACTGCTCAAGGACACTGGTTTTAGAAGCAGAAAGGAAATATAAGATGAAAGGACAGTGAAAGGAGCCAAATAGGAGCCAAACAGAAGTAAATATTACAAAATGTATTCAAATGACACACATGGTATGAATTTAAGGCCTGACACACCTCTTTAGTAGTTGTGCCACATATGTTTATTGCTTGCTGTTGTTTTTTTTTTCCCCAATTAGGGAAAGGATAATTTCTGTTTATTTGTTTCTGTTCATTTTCCATCTTTATTTTAGCTTTATTACTGCCTCTATCCCTTATATACCAGCAGTTATAATTCTAAGCAAATGCTTTCTATAACTGTTCCCTGTTGAATATATATATATATATATATATATATATATATATATATATATATATATATATATACTCCAAATCCTTGTGGAAACAGCGGAATCCCCTTTGTGACGCACAGTCCTCAATCAGGTTGGCTAACACCCAATACATGGTCCAGGAAAAAAGTTTGGGAAGACAGCGTCCTTTAGTAGATTAAAAAGATTTCTTTATTTTGCCATATGCACACACAGAAAATTTACGACGTTTCGGCTCTTCTAATACATCCTGAGCCTTCCTCAAGTATACTTGAGGAAGGCTCAGGATGTATTAGAAGAGCCGAAACGTCGTAAATTTTCTGTGTGTGCATATGGCAAAATAAAGAAATCTTTTTAATCTACAAAAGGACGCTGTCTTCCCAAACTTTTTTCCCATATATATATATATATATATATATATATATATATATATATATATATATATATGTATAATATATATATATATATCCTTATGTGTAATCCTGACTTTGACAAATCTGACAAGGGACCACAAAACATTTCTAACGCTCCAGTGATCCAATGACCCACAGCGAGAAGCATATTTTCTATTTCCTTCTGTTTCACAGTGCTGTTTTAAGAATTAGTTTTGTAAAGGAAAACAACATCTTATTTTTGTGTTAACATTGGAACAAATTGTGCTAAAAATCTTGATTCGAGTGCACTGCCTGTCCAGAGAACCACATACCCAAGTAATTATAAAGCTCAATTATTTTTCATTGAAAGAAAGACAATTTTCCCAGTGAGTAACTGAGATGTATGCGGTGTCAGAAGTTTGTTCCATGCTCCCAAGTGTCATATTTAATAGCTGACAACTCACCAAGCTTACTCCCTTGAATATTATTTTTACATTACAGTTCCTGGCTCATCAGGTATCTCTGGAACATTTCCAGCTCAGAGACTCTTAAGAAACATACTCTCATAATTGTCCAGAGTCTGCCATCCCTCTCTTTCCTGCACAATTTCCATCTAATCATTTCACTTTCTTATAGCTACAACCCCTAATGATTAGGGGACATGTCTGTTTAAAGGACGTTTAACTTCTTCATCTGACAGTCCACTATTGAGCATATTCACCCCGTCTCAATTAGCTTTCTATTTTTCTGAAAAGTGCATTAGGCTATTAACAAAGGAGATTAAGAAAAAGCTGACTGCTGCAAGGTCACCAACCTTTATGTGTCCTTGTCACGAGTATTGACCTACAAGGCTAAAATGTAGGAAAATTAGAAAACTTTGGAATTGAATATGTATTGTGTACCTAGGCTTTGCAGTTTTTAGTTACAATTACTGGATTTTTTTCTCCATATTATTTTCCAGTATCATATAACGCATTACTGGTGAAATGTGCTAACATTTAAAACTGAAATGGAAGATTTCATTGATTGTATGAACTCTCCATAGCTGCAAATAAAAATGTAAGGAATTTATGACAAGTGCATTAAAGTATATTAGTTGGTCCCCATAGTTACTTTGGTAAGTATATTAGCATAGATCCACAAAGGGGTGTTTGCGCCAGACGAATCCCACCAACCTCTTCCCTTATACTGATATTAGCATAAATGAAATACTTACTATAGTTTCAAACAACTTCTCTACATTTGATACCCTGAGGGTGACCCAACAGATTTTTAAATAACTTCATTTATGAAAAATTACTCATTGCCCCTGAATAAAAGGGGTCCTGAAAGAGCAGGTCTTAATGACATCACTAAAATGCAAACCCAGACCCATGTTATTTAGGCAAATTAGAGTTTTAAAAGCAAAACCAAGACATGTATTACCATAGGTGACTGTCAGCTGGCTATTCAGTGAAAATCAAGAGGAAATATTAAACACAATTCCATTCAAGCTGGAGAACCGTCAGACTGATCAATGTTGTGCAATGCCCTTTTCTTTTCTCTCTGTGACTTTGATCTCTGAATCTTGGACCAAAGTGTCATCTTCGGCAATGATGGAAGATGGTGACGTAGCTGGACGGGTAACCAGGAAGGTATATTTAGTGGTAAAATTACCAGGCTGGGCCACGTGTCTGGTAGATCTGCTGGAAAGCGGATGATAATGCACAGTCCTTCTCAATAGAAAGCCCAAGTAGAAATGTCCAAGTATAAGGCAACATTCACATGTCCCTAGTTCTGTCTGCACAATTACAGACAGAACAAAGGACCAATGTTTTATAATAACATCTGTACGTGTCTATGGGGCTGCAATCTCAATGTAGTGCCAGTGTAGTGCTCTTTGAAGCATGGAGCACTACTGATGCATAATTGTAGTGCAGTCCGTGACTGTGGGTCCGTGGTCACAGGCTGCACTACAGATGTGTGAATGTGGCCTAAGGAACTTTCATTTCCCTCAGTTTCTGCAACAGGGGGTTAAGGATTCACATCTTGACCAACATGGATTCTGCAATATTTTGGAAGAGCTTGATCGTGATGAATTCAAACTGCAGGTTGCCATTTCCTCTGTTGGCTTGGAGAATGGCAGCTGTGTTCGCATAGCATAGCAGGCCACGGATGACATTATGTGGCAGTTTATGAGCTTTTGGTAGAGGTCTCAGGGCCTGGTGTACTTTTTCAATGGTTACTTTAGCTGTTTTTTGTCCCCCAGCAGCTGACATTCTCTTTGAAATAAAACTGATATTTTATCTTTATCAGTGGAACAGTAGTATGAAAATAATAACAAATGTATCATATTTTCCGGTGTATAAGATGACTGGGCATATAAGACAACTCCCAACTTTGCCAGTTAAAATATAGAGTTTGTGATATACTTGCTGTATAAGACTATCCCTCTTTCAACGCACACCAAATAAAAATTAATAAAAATCATCAGGATGGGCCAGACGGGTGAAGGAGGTGTGTTTTTTTGGGCACAGCGCCACTCTATCGTATCTCTTTTTTCCATACCCTGGAACCTTGCAGCTTGCTCTGCCCTTCATATGGTCACCGTATGCGGCAACCACAGACTCTCCAGTCCTGTTCCAAAGTTTTTCAGCGGCCGCCCTATAAGACAACCCCTCACTTTTGAGAAGAATTTTCTAGGTTAAAAAGTAGTCTTATACACAGGAAAATACAGTATATGGATTTATCAAGATGCTAAAAACTATAATTCTTGGGATTGAGATTTTTTTTTTTTGGTGTGTGTGTATTGAGCATTCACTGTGAAGGATAAATAATGTTATATTTTAATAGTTTGGGCATTTCCTCATGGAAAATATAAATTATTTTACTTTAAAGGGAACCTGTCACCCCCCGTGCCGGGGTGACAGGCTCCCGACCCCCCGTTAGAGCCCCATATACTTACCTAATCCCGCCGGGTCCCACTTCTGGAGGTGGTCGGGTGACGGAGATCTCAGCCGCTGCAGCCCGGCGCGCGCGCTGAGAGATGAGTCCAACGCTCATAGAGAATGACGGAGCGCTGGACTCTCCTGTCATTCTCTATGGGTGTTGGACTCATCTCTCAGCGCGCGCGCCGGGCTGCAGCGGCTGAGATCTCCGTCACCCGACCACCTCCAGAAGCGGGACCCGGCGGGATTAGGTAAGTGTATGGGGCTCTAACGGGGGGTCGGGAGCCTGTCACCCCGGCACGGGGGGTGACAGGTTCCCTTTAACTTGGCAAATGAGAAATAAGGCTCTTGTTATTACTGACCATGGCTGGAATTTAGGGCTAAAGATTTAAATGGCCAGGATCAGATACCTACTTTCTCAGTGCACATCTGCTTTACAGAATCGTATAGGAGATGTCACCAAGAGGTTAAAAATATTTAGCCTACAATAAATACATATTGCAAGTAAGAAAGAAATTCCACACAAGGTGCCATCTTTCCTAACACTGGCCCTTGATAGAGACATTAACCCCTATAAAATACAAAGTTTATTTTAGACACAAATTAATTTCCCATTAAAAAAAAACATATACACAATTACATCACACCAGACAAGTTAAAAACACCGCCACGTGGGACAGGGTAATTCATACAAATTGTGTGGTCACAAATACAGGATTGCAGAGTATAAATACAATCAAATGATACATTCATAGGCTACATATTGTGTGCACAGTAATGCCAAGAGTATCCCTCTGTGTTATAAGTGCAATCACAAAATCCACAACAAGGAATCTGCCACAAACAATGTTGGGCTACCCAACAATAATAGTACAATGCTAGTACTGCAAGTGTATAAATATATATGCCTAGTGCATACTCAGATATTGCACCTCCCTAAAGTAATGATCTAAAATATATTGCACTTTTACCTGCACTCACTTGTACACTGGTCACATAAGACCATCAACAATATTGCACACCCCAGAACACTTACATCTCAGACCCAGTGGCCATTGATCCGTCACCCTGTCCTCCTCACTCCAGCGCATTTCGCTACCTGCTTGTTCCTGGAGCGATGGAGCCATGTTGGTGAAGGTACTAGATATAAATCTAAAGCAGTGAGGCAAGAGCAAGTCAGGAATTCAAAGGGAGTTGCACATCTTTTCTGCAAGTCTCATTTAGCTAAAAAAAAAGTTTCTGTGTTTTGGTCACTTTTCATCTCTTCTGCCATTGAAAAATGAATTCTGTATAAAAGAGTCATGGGTTCAGTGGTGTACAAACTACACACCAAAAAGATGCATTGAAACAACTGTTCATACACTGCAACAGATGAAACTGGCATAAAGGAGAAAGTGCAAGCTTGAAAAAGAGGGGCAGAAAATTGCATATCCCCCCCCCTTAGTGTTTTTCTCAGTGAGACAGTAAACAGAATAACTGTGCTTATAATTAAAGAATATGCCTTTACACAGTGGTTAAAATGAATGATGTATGCTGTATTTTCTACAAGTATCTCTTCTGTGCCTCCTCATTGATAAGTTCCCACATTGGAATAAACTGCAGTAACTTCAAAACCTTTCAGATGTCAGTATATAACTAAGTCTGCTAGCTTGAAGCGTACCAAGATTTGGAATTTATACTTTATAAATGGCTTATTTTTTCTGAAGTTGTTTTTACAAGATTTTGCCTCGTAAATGCTACACAAACATTCAAAGCATGTGCAGAAGACAGCATCCTAAGAATCCCAAAGTTCCAAAAACCTATAAAACACTTTCGATTTTCTTCCTCAACACATTGTTTATTTCTCTGTCTCCATTTTTTATTGCACAAAGTCACTTTGCTTCTTTGCTTCCGCTGACAGATTGATGCTGTTTCAAGCTCAATTCTTCATGAGAGATTTATTACTCCTGGAAGACTGCCATAGAGAAAGGGCATTATTTTTCTTTTCTGTTTTATCCCTCCCTTAATGGACAACGTATAGGTAGAAGTCTATTTTTCTTGCATTCAATGGCCACAAAACACCAGAATACCTTATAATACAGCATTTTACATACAATGTTTTTCTTGACCTTGGCAGCTTTCTGATAATCAGCATTTTCAATGTCAAGTATGTCTTCCTGTCCAATTCTAAAATGGATTTTGTCACCTTGTGATCATGAGTTTGATGCGTTCTGTTGGTAAAACAACAAAGGCTGTACATGAATTCTAGTCTTAAAAGTTAAACAACTGCCCTTTCTGGGAAACTGTCCTAAAAAAAACTTTAATATTTTACCTCAGTGGAAAGGACTATAAGAAAATACAGAGGGGTTATGTTAGTGAATATGTTACAGCTGTAAGCTAAAGCAAGAGGGTCCTGAAAAATTTCCACAGAACTCCCCGAGAACCAACCAGTTAATATAATAATGTAATATAAAAAATGTACCTCACCAATCCCCTGCTGATGTTATTCTGATGTTCACTGGGTCCCTGATGTTCTCCCCTTCCTGTTCCCTATCTAGACACATAGGAAATACCTACTTAGCAAATGACCAGTTGAAGTGGTTGAAAAGTTGTTGGCTAAATGGAAACTTGGGGGGGTATTTATCAAAACCAGTATAGTCATACGCCAGTCCTAAATTAGGCCACGCCCTTTTCTCTGGCCAAATTCACTAAAAGGCACCCGCCTCTCATGGAATCCGGACAGCTGTGAACCTGACTCTGCGCCTGGCGTATCAGATGGAAGCTGGAAGCAGGTGTAGATTTGAATCATGATTTATGCCGCCGGGACCCCGCTCTGAACGGCGCTGATCCCGGCTGACACGTGCAGCCGGGCAGTGCCTCTATTAGCCGGCGCGGGTCCCGTTGCAGCGCCGGCTAATTAAGCCTCTAAGTGCAGCTGTCAAACCTGACAGCTGCACTTAGAGGCTTCAGACCTCACGTCCCTGGTGTCTAGTGGGACGGATCTCCCCCCCGCGATGCGATCGCGGGGGGGAGATCCGTTCTTCTGCCCGTGCCGGGCCTCAGCGTCGGAATGGCGCTGATCTCGGCTCGGCAATAGATTGCTATGGCCTGCAGCAGGCCATAGTAATCTATGACCGATCTAATCGATCTTAGCTGTGTATATACACAGCATTGATCTCTATGAGAGATCAGTGCTGTCTATATACAAGTCCCCCAGGGGGGCTTCTAGTTACAGTAAAAAAAAAAGTAAAAAAGTGTTTTTATTAATAAAAAATCCCCTCCCCTAATAAAAGTCCAAATCACCCCCCTTTTCCCATTTTATAAATATAAATTAATAAATAAATAAACATATTTAGTATCGCCGCGCGCGTAATCGACCGAACTATTAATTAATCACATTCCTGATCTCGTACGGTAAACGGCGTCAGCGCAAAAAAATTCCAAAGTGCAAAATTGCGCATTTTTGGTCGCATTAAATCCAGAAAAAATGTAATAAAAAACGATCAAAAAGTCGTATATGCACAATCAAGGTACCGATAGAGAGAACACATCATGGCGCAAAAACTGACACCTCACACAGCCCCATAGACCAAAGGATAAAAGCGCTATAAGCCTGGGAATGGAGCGATTTTAAGGAATGTATATTTGTTAACAATGGTTTGAATTTTTTACAGGCCATCCGATACAATATAAGTTATACATGTTATATATCATAGTAATCGTAACGACTTGAGGAACATGCACAACAAGTCAGTTTTACCATAGGACGGACGCCGTAAATGCAAAACTCCCCGAAATCAAAACAAATTCGTTTTTTTTTCAATTTGACAGCGCAAATGATTTTTTTCCGGTTTCGCAGCATATGTTATGGAAAAATAATGCCTGTCATTGCAAAGTACATTTGGTTTAGCAAAAAATAAGCGCTCATATACGTCTCTAGGTGAAAAAATGCAAGCGCTATGGACTTTTAAACTTAAATTCGAATAAGCAAAAGCGCAAAAACGAAAATAGGCTTTGACCTTAAGGGGTTAAGCTAGATAAATCGATTTTACTTTTTTCCCATTGGGCAACTCATTTTTGTTCAGCATTGGATAGGTGATCAATGTTAGACTGGTAAAAGTCTATTGGTATATCAACCAGTTTCAAACAGGAGAGATTGCAGTTTCCTGTCCCTCCTGCTCTGCACTTCTTCATTATATGGAGTGGTAGTTCTGCATGTGTTCTCCCATTTATATGACTCTACAATAGCTATGGAGACAACCAATGATTCTTACTCAAGGAATTGGATCCCTATTGTAGCAATCATTGGGGTTCAAGTGTTGAGATGCTATCTGATCTAGCATCAATTACCAATTCACATCTAGGATGTAAATGTTGATGACTAAAATACACATTTACACGTTGAAACAACTGTTATCATTTTTATTGTTCACATGCATGTAAAAAAATACTCTTGAATAAAAAGTTCATATTCCAACTTCACATACAGATCTTGCCAGGATTTACATGATCCCTGACGCAACAATTGTGTCAGGGAGCTACTGTATGTTAAGTCAATTAGAACGTTGAGTTAAACACGTCATTGTGATCAAGGTAAAGTGACGGTACCACCAGGCACAGGCAGAAGCACTGGAGGCGGGCCGACCTACCCTTAGTGGGAAGAAACTCCAGACCCTCCATGAGGTGACTCCATTAGAATCAATGGAACCCTATCATAGAGGGGCGGGGGTTTCCTCCCTCTAAGGGTGGGTCGGCCCGCCTCCAATGCTTCTGCCTGGGCCTGGTGGTGCAGTCACTTTAACACAGGTTGCACCTGCATATGGCTCCTACAGCAAATCTATATCTTTACATGGTAACAGACTACAAGCAAACCCTGTATTATATGATGGTATGTAAAACTGCTGAAAATTTCTGAGCAGCTGCTTATTTGCTCAGAGGAAATAGTATAAAAAGTAACTTTGTATACTAGTTTTCCGGTGAAAGCATTGATTATTCCCCCCCCCCCCCCCCCTTTATATGTCCTTTATTTCTTGGTAAACCCTGTACTGCTGCTTGTTCAGAGCTGCCAGGTAATCAATGCATGGAAAAATAATTTCTATTATAATGATTATGAGCTACAGTACAAGCACTGAACCACCAGTGAGCGAAGGAGCTGACTGAGTCACTGTACTGTGACTGGGCCTGGTGGTGCAGTCACTTTAACACAGGTTGCACCTGCATATGGCTCCTACAGCAAATCTATATCTTTACATGGTAACAGACTACAAGCAAACCCTGTATTATATGATGGTATGTAAAACTGCTGAAAATTTCTGAGCAGCTGCTTATTTGCTCAGAGGAAATAGTATAAAAAGTAACTTTGTATACTAGTTTTCCGGTGAAAGCATTGATTATTCCCCCCCCCCCCCCCCCTTTATATGTCCTTTATTTCTTGGTAATCTAAATTAAATCAGTGTTGCACACCTCTCGCTGGTTGGTGCTCAGTGGGTTATGGTTCTTCAACCATGTATACTCAATTGTAGAGAAATCCACGGCACTCAGTATTATGCAGAAGTGATAGTTTATTTTACAGTGATAGACATAAAGTGTATACTCCGACCAATATAAAGTATTATGTAATGGCATTACATAATACTTTATATTGGTCGGAGTATACACTTTATGTCTATCACTGTAAAATAAACTATCACTTCTGCATAATACTGAGTGCCGTGGATTTCTCTACACTTTATTTCTTGGTAAACCCTGTACTGCTGCTTGTTCAGAGCTGCCAGGTAATCAATGCATGGAAAAAAATTTTCTATTATAATGATTATGAGCTACAGTACAAGCACTGAACCACCAGTGAGCGAAGGAGCTGACTGAGTCACTGTACTGTGAATTCCAAACTCTTGTAAGTTCTCTTAATATTTCAATACTTTTAGGAAAATATTATGTTACAAGTTTGCTAAATTCTCGAATATGCTAGCAATCCTTAGAGATGGAAAAAAAACTAATGTCAGCTTAAAACAATAAAAACAAAGGTAGGAAAGGCCATCCGGATCTTCACGTAAGATTTGAACGAAGATGTTAATTCAGTTTTGCCCTTTTCTGTTTCGCTTGTTTCATAAAATACAGTAATCTAGAACAACTTCAATGTAACTGAGGAACCTGCGGACAAATCTTGTACAGAGACACAGCATGACATGTGGCATTTGTATAACAACCTAGACCCAAAGAAAACTGTGTGCTTTATTATGTACTGTGGTGCAAGACATTTGCAAGTATGAAACCTGAGGCTTTGGTTATTTAATAACAGTAAGTTGGAGAATTTATTATTTAGAAATATGATCTATTTAGTAAATACTATTTTAAGGCAAAATGCAGCTTTTTTTTATTACTCTATAATTTATTTTCTTTATGTTATTAATATATAGAGAGGGCCAATTGGTGCTATTGGCTCTGCACCCAAATTGGAGACAACAGAAAAGGAGAGGGGCTTCACTGTAGCAATGGAGTTTAGAGCAGGCAGCCAATGCTTCTGGGTAGAACTTTGATATTACGGTTTGGCAGACATGACCGACCAAGTGACTTGGCTCAAGCAGAACCAGTCCAAGGAATAGGGCATAGGTTTCTTTACTGACCAATAATGAATTGTCCTCATAAGCACATTCAAAGTCCTTTAACAGCTTCCAGTTCAAACATTAACGAAACAGCAAGAATTGGTGTAAGTGGTGCAGAGGTAGGCTATGTTCACACAACTTCAAAAATAGAGAAAAGGCAGCCAATTTTGATATTTAAACAAACGTCCGTTATTACCGCTATTTATCTGACTGCAATAGCAATGCATTGAAGTCAATGGAAAGATGGATATCCAAAGCACACAATGTATTGAATAATAGACGTTTTTACTGCGGACTTCAAAATAATGAACATGATCATTATTTTCGGACGTCTTTTGTAAACAGCGGACGTTTATTATTAGTTGTTCACACACAGTTTTTCTTTTGTCACCGTTCTTTCTATTAAATTGAATAGACTTTTCAATTAAGCTGCACCCAAAGTCCAATTAGTCCACCTAAACTAGAATAATGCACAAACACCAGTCATTGCACTAAGGGAAGGCCAGGCTGCTAAATGACCTCCATTATTTCTGACTCAAAATGACAGACGTCATTTTAAACGGAGCTGAAAAAAAGTTGTGTGAACATAGCATTGGAGTTAAATTGGGTTCACATCTATACAACACATACAGTACGTCATGTTGTATATATCAATGAAGTGTTAAGGGTACCTGAAGTGAAGAGAGTCACACTGCTTAGCTCCGAGTGGAGCAAGGATGTCTGAACTTGACCCAAGGTCTTTCGAGGTTTAGGACTGGACTAAATGTTACCCTATCAGACCAGTAGAAGAAATGGAGGTCATATGAAAGACAGCAGAATATATGTCCCTCAAGCCAGGGCCAGGTTGACAATCAAGATGCCCCTGTAGTTACTTGTAACACTTGGACTGGCTCCTACATGTTCCTTTACATTCTTCCATTCCTTTACATTCTTCCATACTCTAATAACTAACAAGTTAACGAGTGTTTAACAAACTTTTTTTGCTGCAATCTTTCCCCTTTACCAGGGTGATAAGTAACATACAATTTTGTGCTAGAAACTACAGCTCCTTTTACACAGATTCGTAAAAAGAACAGTATAGTACCCATTGATGTCAATGGATCTTTGTACATATCTGTAATTGCTACAGATCCGTAAAAGGGCGCTGATCCATGTCTCAAAAAATATCACCTATTCTCTATGAATGGGTCAATGGTAATGCGGACAGGTATTAATGCACATGTAGTACTGTACGTAGATACGCATCTGTGGCTGTGGACAGCTCTAGGAAATGTGTGATTGTTGCCTAAGGCCATGTGCAGACACTGTAAGAGACCGGCCGTTCCGCAACCCGGCCGGGTCACAGAACGGCCGGTCTCTGAAAAAATCATCCCAGCTGGTACTGCAATATTGGCCGGATTATCTCTAGCACCGCAGAGTTCTGATGTGGGCGCATCCATGCACACCCGCATCAGAATTCCCCACAGCACACTATGGAGCGAGCGACTCATTCCCACTCATTCCCTTAATGACATTTGTTACCCTCCTCTGTACCCGCTCGAGTTAAGCTTGTTTTCCAGTTGTCGGCCTTTTAGCTGTATCTGAAAGTCACTTTAGGCAGGTTTTATACTGAGTTGATGCAAAAAGCAGTACCTCAAAACAGAACCGCCTAAAACACAACCAGGCTTAAGATAGCTCTCTATAACTAAACATAATAGAATGAAAATAATTTTCTGCTTCAAAATTTGTCAAGGTTAAGTAGAGGGCAATTATCATTACACATCGCGACGGGCCAGAGATAAAATAATGTGCACTTATAAATAGCTTTGTGCGAATGTTATTAATATCACTCAGATGGGCTCTGTGATTATCATCATCACTACTCTGAAATTAATAAGACTTCACAGGGATCATGCATAGCAAATATAAAAAATATAATCATTGGGACACAGAGAGGTTACAAAAAATAATTGTAAACTGCAGATAAGAAAACTATGCTCCTTGCTATGTAAAGAGCAAGGAGGTCGTAATCTCTTAACCAGTCACATGCGGGACTTAGTTAAAGGTTCACTGGCCTCTGTGCAATAGCTTGGCTTGCCCCCTATCTATTGTCTTGTCAGGGACCCCTGATTTATGGACCCAGTACCTCTCATGACCAGATATATCAAGGTAAATATTCTTTAGGTAGGAACAAGGTAGCCACTTTTTACAGTGTTTGTGTAATGTGTGGGATCCTGTTATTATTGTGGGTCTAATGGCCCTATTCCACGGGTCGTTTTAGAGGAGCAAACGAGCGCTATTAGCGCTCGTTTGCTCCTCGTTCCCCGCTCGCTGCCGCCGCTATTCAACGCGGCTGCAGCGAGCGGGTGAGTGCGGGAGGGGCGGCGGGGAGCTGCGGGGGGGCTGCCCGGGTGATCGCTGATCGTCCGGGCAGCCCATAGGATATAGCAGCATCTGCTGCCGATGCTCCTATTCAATGGAGCGACGGCAGCAGATCGCTGCTATATCAGTCGCTTGTTTTTCAACATGTTGAAAAACAAGCGACTGCAACGATCAGCCGACATGAACGATGTCGGCTGATCGTTGCACTCTATTCCACGGAACGATTATCGTCCGTAGCGGTCGATATCGTCCGAAAACGAACGGTAATCGTTCCGTGGAATAGGGCCATTAGGGCCCTATTCCACCGGACGATTATCGTTCAGATTATCGTTAAATCGTTCGAATCTAAACGATAATCGTTCGGTTGAAATGCAGTAACGATTAACGACCGAACGAGAAATCGTTGATCGCTTTATTAAACCTGGACCTATTTTTATCGTTGCTCGTTTGCAAAACGTTCGCAAATCGTTCGCATTGAATAAGACATCGTTCGGTCGTTCGCAATAGATACGAACGCAATAGCGAATAAATACGGAAGAAGAAACGATCGCAATTACGATCATAAGTAACGATTATCGTTCCATGGAAATGAGTGAACGTTTTCAGGTCTTTCGCAATAGCGGTCGTTTGAGATCGTTAATCGTTAACGATTATGCTAACGATAATCGTCCGGTGGAATAGGGCCCTAAACCAACAGCATAATTGAACTGTTAGTTCCAGCCTTGATGCACTTTTACTACTGCTGATAAGCAAATACCAGAGTATTGTCACAACTGTAGGTAGGGTAGCCTGAAAAGGGGCAGGGAAGGACAAAGACAGTGAGCCCTGACCTGGTAACACCAGCTGACCCTGCCTACTTGCTTCAAAAGTCCTAGGCGACTGTGGACAACCACGGAGATGGTCCCTACGTGGTCCCTAAGGTGATACACAAAACATGGACAAGAAAAACTTACATGGTATAGTCAACAGGCTGAGGTGAAACCAAAACAGGCAACAAAAGCAACAGGTACAAAAACATAATACAAGAAGTCAGGTAACAGAGCCAAGATCAGGACAAGCCAAAGTCAGGAAACCAGAAATAGCAGACAGAGAGAGAACACAAAATATGCTAGCACGCTTAACAAAGAAGACTAATAACTGGCAAAGGGTTAACAGACCGAGGAAGTATAAATAGGAGGCCAGAGGTCCAGTCCAGAATGTGATTAGAACAGAGGTACAGAATGCAGCAAGAGTGACTGGAAAGAGATAATGTCAATTACCTGGGCAAAAGAGAGGTTAACTGTGAAGTGGCAAGAAGGAATTTAGCAGGGAAGAGACGGTTGTGGCAGATAAATCAATCAGCAGAGCAGAAGGAGTGGGACAGTTTTCAGAAAGAGCTAAGACAAATGCAAAAACATATAATTGAAACACATATAAGACTACAAGTTTAATCTCAGCCACATACTGTACCACGAGCCGAAGGCCGGGCCGAGCTTCAAACAGGCACGGGCGTGACAAGTATATACTAAAGATGTAAGATTGTCTTCCGATCCTGTTGACCTTACTTGTACTTGTTGATAATTATCTAAAACTGATAGGCCACTACATTTTCAATTCATTACATGAATCTGCTACTGGAAAGGAATTAGCTGAAAATATTAGACTCAAATATTTTTTTGATGAAAATGATCCAAGATCAATGGCAAATGGCAAATGGCTTTAGGATTAAAAAATAATTTGAACTTGCAGTTAAAGTCAGGTGTTTTCAGTGAATAGGATGAGAGGTATGAGGTGTGCATAGGTGATCTGTTTTATTTGAAGACAAGTGATCTATCAAAGCCTGAACTTCACAACACATTTGTGGATGTGTGATGTGGCACAATAAAAGGAGGTTTCTGAGGACATCAGAACAAGAGTTGTTGATACTTATCAGGCTCCAAAAGGTTACAAAACTACCTGTAAAGAGTTTAGAGTCCTCCAATCCAGTCAGATTGTGTGCAAGTGGAGAAAACCATTATTATGCTTCCAAAGATCCTTCCTAGACATTAGCTAATGTTAATGTTCACGATTCCACCATCAGCAGGCCACTAAACAACAATACTGTGCAAGGCAGTATTGCAAAGAAAAAGTGATTGCTCTCTAAAGAGAATACATAAATAAAATTACCAAATTTAATGTTTTTGACTGTTAATTTGATTAGGTTTTAGGTCAAATTTATGCAAAAATAAAGAAAAATCGGAAGGTTCACAAACCTTGAAGCACCACTGTAACTCCTGTAAATAACAATCCCTTCAGAATCTGTAATGGCTTCCATTTACTTTTGCCAGTTTTGCAAGCAACTGTAACAAAAAATGAATTAAAATAATAATAATTATAACAACAACAACAACAACAATAACTTAAAGGGAAAAACAGCAAATCTATTAGATACAGTATATTGAATGGTGATTATTTTCATGAGTGTGGGACATAGGAATATATTGGTGTAGCTAGAGGTGTATATTATTATGTAGTTGATATCATCCACATCATGTAAGCAGTATAGCTGCTACTTGTATCATATCATAGTGACACTTCATGATGTATTATGCATCCAGCGATGTCATTGTAATACCATCAGGTATTACGTTTTGAGGGGCATATCACAAGTACTAACCTAGATTGTCACAATATTTGCATAGATATGGAAATAATACTATACATGTAATATTCATTTATGGTCACTGGCATTCCTAAACTCATTAACTGATATTTATGAGGATCATTGTAGAACATAAATCTCCTCAATTATCACAAAGTATAAATGGCCTTGTTCATTTTCTACTTTTTTTCTGGAATAAGGGACTTCTAATTAGTCCCTATGAAAAACAAGGACACAGTGGCACATGGAATACATATTATTCTGTATGATGGCAGATATGGAGCTGTAGGGTTAGGTGACATATTTTCCCAAAAAGCAATTCTCATAGGCAAGAATATGTCTTAGCATCATTATCCTTACATTGTTATTTTAATTACATAGAATTACAGAGGATTGTTGTCAGAAAAAGAACACTTGGTCAATCTGGTCTGCCCTTTCAGTGTTTACTTTCTTATTATTGTTATAAATAGTGGTACATTTGGTCAGGGAAGGAACAAGGAAGACATAGATTATGATCCCTGAGCTAGTCTCCGCCCTCTGTTTCCTGCCTGCTTGGCACTATCAGCCCTAGGTGGCTGCTAACAACTGGGCAACCATCCCTGACTTATAATATGTGGCACATTGAACACAGACAAAAACAGACAAACAAAAAAGTAGGGGAGGTCAAATGGTTTGAGGTCAAAACTACCAGGCAGCAAAGGTACAAAAATGAGATATAGACAATAGTCAGTCACAAACCCAAAAGGTAAGGGCAGGCGAAAAACCGGAAGAGACAGAGACCAGAAGCAGAGGTCAGAAAAACCAGAAACCAACACAGGAAATAACACGAGGGATGCTAAGCTTGCTAATGAACTAGACCTTATAGCCAGCAAAGGGTTAAGACACTGGAGATGCTTAATAGGCGGTTCAGGATAAGTTTCACGATGTGATTAGAGAATACCAAGGGGGGGGGGGGGGATTTATGAAGACCAGAGTACTCATACACCGGTCTTAAATTAAGCCCTGTCCCCCCAAATCTGTGCCTTCTCCCTGGCTTACGCCTCGGACTGGACCTTCATTACTGTCCCCCCAAATGTCAATCACTAAAGCAAAACAGTTAACTGTGAAGTGGCCAGAAAGAACTCAGCAGTAAGCATCCTTTAACACACTTTAACCCTTAGAGGACCTGGCCAATTTAAATTTTTGAGTTTTCCTCCTTGTGCTTAAAAGGCAATAGTACTTGCATTTTTTCACCTAGAAACCCACATGAGCCCTTATTTTTTTGCACCACTGATTGTACTTTGCAATAAAAGGCTGAATTTTTTCATAAAGTACACTGCGAAACCAGAAAAAAATTCAAAGTGTGGTGAAATTGAAAAAAAAAAAAAAAATCGCATTTCTTTTAATTGGGTTTTTTTCGTTTTTTATGCCGTTCGCCCTGGGGTAAAACTGACTTGCTATATATGTTCCTCAAGTTGTTATAATTACAATGATATGTAACATGTATAACTTTCATTGTATCTGATAAAAAAGCCTGTAAAAAATTCAAACCATTGTTAACAAATATATGTTCCTAAAAATCGCTCCATTCCCAGGCTTATAGCGCTTTTATCCTTTACTCTATGGGGAGGTGTCAGGTGTCATTTTTTTGCGAAATGAAGTGTTCTTTCTATCGGTACCTTGATTGCACATATGCAACTTTTTGATCTCTTTTTATTACAATTTTTCTGGATTTGATGCGACCAAAAATGCGCAATTTTGCACTTTAAGATTTTTTTTGCGCTTACGCTGTTTACTGTATGAGATCAGGAATGTAATTAATTAATAGTTTGGGCGATTCCGCATGGTGCGATACCAAACATGTTTATTTATTTATTTTTATTTATAACATGGGAACTAGGGGGTGATTCAAACTTTTATTAGGGGAGGGGGCTTTTTATTAATAACAACACTTTTATTTGTACTTTCACACTTGGGGGACTTTTAGTATAAGTACACTGATCTCTCATACAGATCTATGCTGCATAGATATGCAGCATAGATCTATGAGATAGGCACATCGATTGCAATCGAGTGCCGAGCTAAGATCAGCGCTATCACGGCACTGACCCCGGACGGGGTAAGATGTGTGGATCGTTTCTGCGGGACAACGTCCCGGAGGAGCGATCCTCCCCACAAAAACACCAGGGAACGGGCTGCATCAAGTAATCGGATGCAGCTGTCAACTTTGACAGCTGCATCCGATGACTGTATTAGCGGGCACGGCGATTGGACCGTGCCCACTAATAGCTGCGGTCCCATGCTACTTGCAGCACCCAGCACCGCGGCGGTTCAGAGCGCGGCCGCCGCGTGGCCCCGCTCTGAACACATGTCCACCCTTTCCTTTCCTTTCTCCAGACTATACAGAATCAAATCCTTAACCCTTTGAGGACCAGGCCCAAAATGACCCAGTGGACCACGCAAATTTTGATCTTAGTGTTTCCGTTTTTCCCTCCTCCCCTTGTAAGAGCTCCAGCACTTTCAGTTTTCTATCTACAACCCATGTAAGGGCTTATTTGTTACAGGAATAGTTGTACTTTGTAATGGCGTCTTTCATTTTACCATAACATGTATGATGAAATTCCAAATATATTATTTATGAAGATATAAATTGGTGAAATCGTAAAAAAGAATGCAATATGGTAACGTTTGGGGGGTTCCTGTGTCTACGTAATACACTATATGGTAAAAGCAACATGATACAATTATTCTATAGGTCAGTCCGAACACAACCATATGCAGCTTACACAGATTCTCTAATGTTATATATTTTTTTTAAATGAAATCCTTTTTTTTGGCAATTAATTATAAATAAAATAGCCCTATTGTGACGCTTATAACAGTTTTATTTTTTCACCTACAGGGCTGTACGGGGCATCATTTTTTCCGCCATGATCTCTAGTTTTTATTATTATCATATTTGTGAAGATCGGACGTTTTGATCCCTTTTTATACATTTTTTTTACATATAATGTAACATAAAATCGGTAATCCGTGCACTTTTTTCCCTCTTTTCGTCTACTCCGTTTACCGTTCGCAATGACGCTTGTTATATTTTAATAGATCGGACAATTACGCATGCTACGGTATATTATATGTTTATTTGTTTATTTATTTTTATATGTTTTATATAATGGGAAGGGGGGTGATTTAGACTTTTATTGGGGGAGGGGTTTTGGGGTAGTGTGTTAGTGTTTTTAACTTTTTTTTTTTTACACATTTGAAGTCCCTTTGGGGGACTTTTACATACAGTACTTAGATTTTTACACTGATCATTGCTATGCCATAGGCATAGCATTGATCAGTGTTACCGGCGATCTGCTCATTGAGCCTGCCTGTGCAGGCTTAGTGCAGAAGATCGCCGATCGGACCGCACGGAGGCAGGTAAGAGAGCGGCGTTTAAGGAGTCAATGGCACGCGGCAGCGCGATCGCTGCAGCGTGTCATTACCGGGGAGGTACCGGCTGCTAATTGCAGCCAGCCCCCACCTGCTATGAAGCGCGCTCCGCTCCGGAGCACGCTTCATAGCGGGAGAAACACCCAGAACGTATAGTTACGCCCTAGGTCATCTGGGGACAGACTTCCATGGCGTAACTATACGCCCTGGGTCGTCTAAGGGTTAAAGCGTAACTGTCACGTTTTTTTTTTATTGCAAAAATCAGTAGTATAAGCGATTTTAAGAAACTCTGTAATAGGTTTTATTAGGCAAAAAAGCCTCTTTCTGTACTCAAAAAGCAATTTTCCAGCCTCCCCCCCTCACTTCTTATCTGTGTATTATTAGGCAAACACGTCTTCATTACAGAGAAGCCAGTGAAGATGGGTTCTGCTCTCTCCATTATCTCCTATGAAGGGGGGAGGGGCCAAGGGAGATGAGGGAGCAGGAAGAGGAGACATGAAGGTCAGCTGTTTGTAGACTGTCTGGGCACCTAAAATGCTGGATTCAGGGGTCAGAACGGTCAGTGCTTATCTATGAACTTACTGAGAGAAGATGGCAGGGTGTTGTGCTGTGCAGAAATCCTCCATGCTCAGTCACTCCTCTCAGCCCCTCCCCTCTCCATAGCCGCATAATGGACACAGAAATCCTGCTTCTTCTGAAATTACAGGGGAGCTGGAAAAACTGCTTTTTTAGTACACAAGGAAACTCTTTTGGTTAATAAAACCTATTACAGAGTTTCTTAAAATCGCTTGTACTGTTGATATTTATTGTTTTCAGAAAAATGACGCTGAAATGACAGTTACGCTTTAAGTCTTTCCTGATATGGTTTATGCCTCACCCTCCACCAGTTTTGTGACCCGTCTTTGGACCCATTCTATTTTATCAATATCTTTTGTAGGTGAGGTCTCCAGTACTGGACACAGTATTCCAGATGTGATCTTAATAGAGCTCTATACAGCGGAATCACAATCTCCCTTTTGCTACTTGTTATTCCTCTAGATGTACAGCCCAGTACAGGTTATGTTCTAGATATACAGCCCAGCTTACATACTCCTTCAATAGCAATTTAGACCCATCTACCCTTTAGATCCTTACAACCTACATTTGGAATAGAAAACTATGAAAAATTAGAAAAATTGATGTGTCAATGGAAAAGAAAAGAATGTTTGCAGATAATAAGGAAACATTTGTTGAATCTCTATTGATCAGATTATTTGTACAACTGGTATAGCAGCAGTGTTGGTAATTATGACTTGAATTTTATGAGTTAAGATTCCAAAATGCTGCTGTGTTCAGAGATATACAATAGCTTTTTATTACTTTTAGTCTTATCTTCTATAAAAACTGTACAGATTGATATTATAAGCACACTCCTCTTTTGTCTTTTCCTTGACCTCTCTGTGGATATATTGTTCCTTTATAAATGAAGAATTTTCAGTATAAAACAAACAAAACTAAAAAGTTAAATATTGGTTTTCATATATTTGTAAGGGATCCAGCAATTTACAGGAAATACTGTGGCAATAAAAGAAAAATGTAGAAGCAAGAATTCTACTTTGAGAGGGGAAGATAAATAATGAGTAAGGAAAACAGTAGAATGGGATAAGCTTGTAGCAAAGCTCCTTAAGTATGTTCCAGTAATAGGATCAATCATGTCGAAACTAATGGTCAAACACTTTCTGAAGTAGGCACAAGAAAGTTGTTCTCTAGGATCCTACTGTTCCCTTCCAGTTATTAATGTATGACTTGCTATAATTAGGTATTCATGCCATTAATTTATGCATTTGTGCAAATCTCCTATTTACTAAATGCAAATCCTTTACAAATCAGACTTTGAAATCCCATGATTTACATGAGATTTACATTTTGAAATGTCAGGAGGTGGTTTGAATTAGTTATACAAGAAAAACATATTATTGCAAGTTAGTTTACTAGTCTGTCTATCTATTTATCTATATATATCTCTCTTGATGTTATACCTTATCTTTAGTTTTACTTAGATTTTTAACCTATTGAGTGAGAAAGGTGGTGAATAGAGCATTAGTTGCAGGACTTGATTGTGGCTGGAGGAAAAGGCTGTTTATGTTCGCATGAATTGTGGGGGACACACTATTAGTAGTCATTTTTTAATTACTTTCATGGTTAAAACAGAAAGATTTAATGGACTTTCTGCCAGAACACTGGATTATCTTTCATATTATTGCTGTTGGTGAGATGATCTGCTGCATGGTCTTTCTGTGAGACTAGTTACAAGAGGATAACTAGGAGGTTGCCATTATGTCCAAGGTTTGACAAGCAGCCTATGTAGTGGTCAATGGATGAGGATCAACTGGTTGAGCTTTGAGGCATGCCAAGCAACAGGGTCTAGGTGCCCCCTAGATCTTTACTCTTTATCCTGCTCCTGGATGAGGAAGCTGGACTTCTATGGATGGGGCTGGATGACGTCACGGAGTCCCGACGGTGTCCCTGGTTACCAGTGGCACTGCGGGCTCCAGTGATGTCCGGCCGCTCAGAGTTTAGCTCAGGCTGAGTGGCAGGAGCTCCTGCCACCCAGCTTGCATCCTCTCATGTGGTTGTGATCAGGACTTAGGAGTCCGAACCGTTCATGTTCTGGTCCGGGCTCCTGGTCCTGAATTTAACCCCTTAAGGACCGGGCCTGAAATGGCCTTAAGGACCGGAGCAAATTTTATGAATGTGACCAGTGTCACTTTATTTATTAATAACTTCGGGATGCTTTTACCTATCCGGCTGATTCTGAGATTGTTTTCTCGTGACATATTGTACTTCACATTTCTTGTAAATTGGAGTCGATACTTATAACGAATCTTTATGAAAAAAACCAAAATAGCTTGAAAAATTGTGAAAAAATGCATTTTTCCAACTTTAAAACTTTTCTGCTTATACAGAAAATGGTTATACCACATAAATTATATATTAAATAGCATTAGCAACATGTCTACTTTATGTTGGCGGCATTTATTAAACTACATTTCATTATTTTTAGACAATAGGAAGCTTAAAACATTAGCAGCAAATTTCCAAATTTTCAGTAAAATTTCAAAATCAGATATTTTTAGGGAACTGTTCAGGTTTAAAGTGTATTTGAGGGGACTGTGTGTTAGAAAGCCTCACGAAGCACCCCATTTCAGAAACTGCACCCCCTAAACTCTGCAAAAGCACATCCAGAAAGTTTTTTAACCCTTTAGGGGAGTCACAGAAATAAAAGCCAAGTGTGTAAGAAATTTGAAAATTTAAATTTTCTGTGCAGAGATTTTATTGTAATCCAATATTTTTCATAATTATAAACCTATTACCAGAGAAATGCACCCCAATATTGATTGCCCCATTTCTGCAGTTTATAGAAATACCCCATATGTGGCCCTATTGCGCTATTTGACGCAACCACAAGCCTCAGATATAAGGGAGCGCCTAGTGAATTTCAATGGCTCCGTTATTTTTGGTCATTTTTGACTGTACCACTTCAGGTTGGCAGAGGCTCTGGGGTGCCAAAACCTAAAAAACACCCCTAAAGGGACACCATTTAGAAAACTACACCCCTCAAGGAATGTAACAAGGGGTGCGGTGAGCATCTGGACCCCACAGGTGCTTCACAGATTTTCCAAACAATATGGCTTGAAAAAAGACTAAAGTATTTTTTACACTAAAATGTTGTTCTAGCCTTCAATTTTTCATTTTCACAAAGGGATAAAAGGAAAAAAAAAACACAAAACATGTAGCGCAGTTTCTCCCGAGTACGGAAATACCCCACATGTGGACATAAAGTGCCAAGCGGGCGCAGGACGAGCCTCCAAAGGGAAGGAGCGCCAATTGGCTTTTGGAAGCTGGATTTCACTGGAATGGATTTCAAGGGCCATGTCGCATTTACAGAGCCCTCGTGCTGCCAAGACACTGGAAACCTCCCACAAGTGACCCCATTCTGGAAACTACACCCCTCAAGGAATCTAACAAGGGGTGCAGTGAGCATATGGACCCCACTGGTGACGGGCACAAATGTGGAAAAATGTGACGTGAAAGTGAAAATTTTCATTTTTTCACTTTCATGGCACAAATGTGCCCGTCATCCAGGGGTCCATATCCTCACTGCACCCCTTGTTAGATTCCTTGAGGGGTGTAGTTTCCAGAATGGGGTCACTTGTGGGGGGTTTACAGTGTTTTGGCAGCACAAGGGCTCTGTAAATGCGACATGGCGTTCATCATCCATTCTAGCCAAATCCAACCTCTAAAATCCAAATGGCGCTCCTTCCCTTCAGAGGCTTGCCCTGCACCCACATGGCGCTTTATGTCCACATGTGGGGTATTTACGGACTCGGGGGAAATTGCTCTACACATTTTGTGTTTTTTTTCTCTTTTAACCTCTTGTGAAAATGATAAATTCAAGGCTAGACCAACATTATAGTGTAAAAAATTTAATATTTCATTTTCACGCCACATTGTTCCACATTTGTGCCCGTCACCAGTGGGGTCCATATGCTGACTACACCCCTTGTTACATTCCTTGAGGGGTGTAGTTTCCATAATAGGGTCACTTGTGGGGGGTTTAACTGTCTTGGCAACACAGGGGCCTTTTGAATGCAACATGGCCCCTCGAAATCCATTCCATCCAAATCCAGCCTTCAAAAACCAAATGGCGCACCTTCCCTTTGGAGGCTTACCCTGCACCCGCATGGCGCTTTATGTCCACATGTGGGGTATTTCCGTACTCAGGGGAAATTGCTCTACACATTGTGTTTTTTTTTATCTTTTAACCCCTTGTGAAAATGAAAAAATCAAGACAAGATCAATGATTTAGAGTAAAAATTAAAAAAAAATTACACTAAATGTTGGTCTAGCCTTGATTTTTTTTCATTTCCACAAGGGGTTAAAAAAGAAAATGAACACAAAACGTGTAGGGTAGTTTCCCCTGAGTACGAAAATACCCCACATGTGGACATAATTTGCCATATGGGCACAGGGCAAGTCACCAAAAGGACAGAGCGCCATTTAGAGGCTGGAATGGGGGATGGAGGCCATGTCGCAATTACAAAGCTCCTGTGCTGCCAGAACAGTAGAAACCCCCGACAAGTGACCTAATTCTGGAAACTACACCCCATAAGGAATCTAACAAGGGGTGCAGTGAGCATATGGACCCCACTAGTGATGGGCACATGTGTAGAACATGTGCCGTGAAAATAAAAAATACCATTTTTTTCATTTTCACGTCCCAAATGTGGCCGTCACCAGGGGGCCATATACCTGCTGCCCCACTTGTTAGATTCCTTATGGGGTGTAGTTTCCAGAATGGGGTCACTTGTGGGGGGTTTCTACTGTCCTGGCCGCACAGAGGCTTTGTAATTGCATCATGGCATCCTCTAATGGGAATGGCGGCCATACCTATTTAGCTGGGGAAAAGGGACAATTCTAATTTATTTTGGGGGTATTAGGCCAATTATTAGTTTATAAGGTTGAAAATGACAGGTGTCCATCAAACTCAACCTGTGTTGATCCAGAGGAAGGCAAAAAACCCTCGTGAGGCAAACGACAGTAGCCTCATCACAGGGGAAAAATTCCTTCCCGACTCCATATTGGCGATCAGAATAATCCCTGGATCAACGTGACCCCTGAAATAGGAATAAGGGACGGAATTTAGATAATGTAGAACCCCAGTGACATGTGGTGCGCCTTGGAGCGATCCAGTATACAGAGGCCGGGGTGATCAGGACAGGTGTCACACTGGAAAATGTTGTCCTTCCTGATCCCCCTGTTACCCCACACTCTGCACTTCTTCTGGGGTCTCCCTTTCTCCAGTGTGGGGGACGTCACCTGGAAAATGTTGTCCTGGTGCGATACGGGGTCCCTCATATCCAGAAGCGCTGGGTCCGCTCCATGGCTGCTAAATATTAGGGTTCTATTACTGCTTCTGATATGTTCGGATCGTGCCGCAAGCTACAGTAGCTCGGGCAGCGAGGGACCGGAAGAGGGGGTGCTGGTATAAAAGTTATCCCCATACAGGTGGTGACCTTTATCCAGCAGTGGGAAGATCAGTTCCCGAACAATCTCCTCATTAACTCTGAGGATGGTGTGGGGGGGGGCATCTGGGGGCTGGATTCGAGTGTCCCTTCCTTCATACACTCTAAGGGTACGTGCACACTGCGGAATCGCGAAGGATAACCCTTTGTGCATTCCGCAGTTGGCACCCGCCGGCGGACTGATGCAGGCGCACGTCTCCGTCCGTGTCGTAGACTCCATTCTATGCACGGGCAGATTCCGCTCTGCGTCCAACGTGTTGATGGAATGACGGATGATGGAATCCGCCCATGCATAGGATAGAGTCTATGACACGGGTGGAGACGCGCCCCTGCATCAGTCCGCCGGCGGGTGCCAGCTGCGGAATGCACGAAGGGTTATCCTTCGCCATTCCGCAGTGTGCACGTACCCTAAATCTGTAAGTGTACCCTGAGGTACTCTCACAGAGTTTGTAGAATTTCACGCCATACCGTCATCTCTTATTGGGACGGTACTGGCGGAAAAGACGTGTCTGGGGGGCAGCGTACGCTACGCTACCCCCAGATACGTCATTGGATGATGAGGATGAATGGAGGAAAGAAGGATCCCCCCATTCATCCTCACTGGCTGTTTCGGTGTCGGAGGCAATAATAACGTATGGGTCCGACACCGAAAACACCCTGGGGGCCATCTTTATACGGGGATTGGTATATGGGGTATGTAGTGGTGTAGTGTAAAACTTTATTCAATGTAGTGTGGTGTAATGTAGTGTTTTTTTACGTGTTTTTTACAGTAAGTATACAAAAAAAACCTACACCAAAAATGGTGTTGCTGATGAATGCCGCACTTATGTTCGGCACTTATCAGCAGACCGTGGCAGTAGGATATAAAAAAAAACACCCTACGCCAAAAAGGAGGAGTTGCTGATTAGCAGCGCACTTTCGTGCGATGCTGATCAACACTCAGCGGCGATAGGGTGCGGAAAATAGAAAAAAAAAAAATTGGGAAAAAAATTTTTTTTTTTACTACATTCTGAACATCCCTGTAGTGGCTGATACGTGTATTACACTTATCAGCCGCTAGGGGGCAGCAGAGCACAAGATCCGAAAATAGACGATGCTGGAGCCGGAAAAATACGAAAAAAGACGACGCTGGAGCCGGAAGAAGCCGATCGGGACTCACCGAAGAAGCCGAAGTCCCGACAAGATGAAGAGGACGCCGGGAACCCGGAAGACGCCGATCAGGACCCCGGGACAGGTGAGTAATGTACAAATACCTGCTCCAGACCCCTCAGCTACCTAGCTGAGGGGTCCGGAGCAGGTAATTATTACTTGTGGGGACTTTGATCGCCGTGAACGGCCGGCCGGCCGTTCACGGCGATCGGGACGGTGGTACCGTGACCTCCATTACTTTTTACAGTAATGGCGGTCGGTGCCGTCCTCGGACAGCACCGACCGCCATTTTTTTCCGGGTCATCGGGCCACCGATGGCCCGGAAAGGTTCCGATCGCCGCTATGGGCTTATCAGCCAATAGCGGCGATCGTCGGCATGGGGGGGGTTAACAACCCTCCATGCCGACAGGGAGAGATGGCCTGCTATGTATTATAGCAGGCTATCTCCCCCGATCGGGACCCGGCCGGCCGCGGCGCCCGTTTAAAGGGCTGACGTACCGGTACGTCATGGGTCCTTAAGTGACAGTGATCCATGACGTGCCGGTACGTCATGGGTCCTTAAGAGGTTAAAGAGCCAGCGGTCACTTCCTGAACACTGGCTATTAGGTTAATCCCCTGATCCCAGCTACCCTGTCTATACCTGCGATTCTCGTTCCTAATCCCTCTGCCTTGCTTGACTTGTTATCTGACCTCCAGCCTGACCTTTTGATGATCCGATTGTTTGCTGACTTTGTACTGCGTTGCCTGTTTGGTTTTTGACATGGCTTGTATTCTATCCGATATTGTGTTTGTCCATCTGTCTTGTTCTGTGTTCCACATACTCAGTATAGGGAACATCTTTGTGGTTGTCCGCAGCTGCCTAGGGCCGATTGAAGCAAGTAGGTAGGGACAGTGGGTGGGTTCAGACCTAGGGCCCACTGTCTTGTCTTGTCCGTATCTGCCAGTCTTGACACCATGTCTTCTATTTTTGCATATTTGAAAAAAGGAGAGAGGGGGGGCGCTTCCTTGTGTAGTAGGTGGAGGCCAGATTTATAGTGGTAAATGACTACAAGGGGCCACTCACCGGATAGAGTTGTGCAAAGTTAGGCACAACTCTATTGAAGGCATGAAGGGTAGAACTCCGCGGCTGTTCCGGGGTATCACCACCAAAGTGGGAGGAAAGTGTGCAGATAACGTAACCAGCCGGTTACCGGACCAAAGACGAAGCCCCGTGCAACTTGGGTCAGCGCAGGAGTATTGTAGCATGTATGTCGTGGTATCGATCAGCTCCGTGTACTTGCTGACGGTATACACCAACCACACTGGATATAGTAGAATTACTTTTATTGCAATGCGTTTCGGCCTTCACAATTAAAATAAAGGCCTTTTGAAAAAGGCCTTTATTTTAATTGTGAAGGCCGAAACGCGTTGCAATAAAAGTAATTCTACTATATCCAGTGTGGTTGGTGTATACTGTCAGCAAGTACTTGGAGCTGATCGATACCACCACATACATGCTACAATACTCCTGCGCTGACCCAAGTTGCACGCGGCTTCGTCTTTGGTCCGGTAACCGGCTGGTTACGTTATCTGCACATTTTTGCATATTTGTTATTGTTGTTTTTAAATCGGCAAAGTTTTTTTAATACTAGACAAATGACACCAAAGTAAGCACAAAGAAGGGAATTTTCCAAAGTCTACGCCTGGCGCTGAGCAGAAAAATGCTGCAAACCTAACTGTAATCCGTAGCAGCAATAGGTCTGGACTCACTGTGCCACCCAAACTTGTTTGACTTTGGGCCAAACTTGAGAGTGTAATCTAAGTATACTTATACAGTTCTATGTTTATATCCTTTTCTGTTTTTATCCTGTACTTCATGAGTAAGCTAAATTTACAGTAGCTGCTAAAGAATATCAGGTTGCCTTCCACAAGAAGAAAAAATATTCAAGGCAGCAACATTTCTTTCCATGGAAAAGCATGGCGTAAGGTACCAAGACCAAAGACAATGGTGTAAGGTACCAAGGGGTCAGGCAATGGCTAGATGAGGTCCAAGAGTAGGGCGGGCAGATGGCTGACTAGCAAAGTCAGATACAGGACAGAGAGCTGAGACAGGGGGCACAAGGTTATGGCAAGAGCCCAGGTCATACTCAGGTAAATGAACTCAGTACAGAATCAGACAAGACTGGTCAGTAAAAGAGGTATGGGTAACTATCAGAATGTCAGCACACCTTGATACAGAAACATAGGAAGAGATGATAAAGGGATAGGTAGGGGAATAACTTGAACACAAGCCCTTTAGGAGACAAGAAGAGCCTTAGAGATGGCAGCAGTATGGTAGAGAGCAAGAGAAGAAGCAGCGTGGCAGTGGTCAGAAAGAGGCCAGTAACTCGCGGAATTGACAGCACAATTGCAGGGATTCCCAACCAGCACAAACGCTGCTATATTTCATCACCTAAAAATTCTTGCTTAGAAACAGAATGAAAGCTTTGGAATGTCTAGGCCAATGTAAGTTTATCATGGTAATAGCAATAGAGAGAAGAATTCAAGATGGAAGGTTTTCTAACAGTGAAATGTCATTGAGAAGAAAATTGTATTGAAAAATGGCCTTCAGGAAGGGCTGTCCGATAGCCAGTATACATAATGGAACTGGAAACCTGTCATGGGAAATCTTGTCTAGATAAAGTGAAGGTCTAATAGATTACTTTGTATATCTCATTATATCATTAAACACATACAGTATATATATATATATATATATATATATATATATATATATATATATATATATATATATAAACAAATCCAAGGTTGGAACAGCGGAACCTCCCAGGGATGCACAGTCTCCGTCAGGTAAGCCCACACCTGATACTCAAAAGCAACAAAAAAGTGGTGTAGAGACAGCATCCATCCGGTGAAAAAATATTTTTACTTTATTTTAAGCCATTGCATATAAAAATACCGACGTTTCGGCTCTAACACTCCTGAGCCTTTCTCAAGTATATCACAATATGGTGCACAATACATATTTATACATAGAACCACCAATCACCATACACAGTTAATAAAATCATAGCCAATCACATGAGGGCATGGGCCGGGTTAATCCAGCAATCATAATTATCCAAAGATTCCATATTCCTAGCTTCATAATTGTGTCCTTTCCCCATACGGGGTTATATATCATCCGTTCACTACCTTTATATTCCTAGCGATCTCCGGTCCCGTGCATCTGTTCCGCTCCACGGTGCTCCACGCTGCACTCCCGAGTCGGCTTGTCAACAAAGACACGGCGGCTGCGCCCCACTGTTACTCTGATTGGCTGGACCGCATATGGTAGGCGACTGGTCTGCGTCCACAGTGCACGATTTCAACGTCATTACGCTCAACACATCCCCCAATTGGAGGAATCACAGCCATGGCAACCGTATCCTGGTTACCTGACGCCGATCTCACACAAGTGGAGCTTCACACAACTTCTCTCCGTCCATAGCAGTTCATAGAACTCAATGCTTACTCAGTCCTTTTATGCTTATAGTGAAGTGCATCCGCAACGATTAATACCTGGAATTCCATCCACAGTTTAAAAGCATAATTACTTGACTGGCACACAAGTTCATCTTTTATCCCGATGTTATTAGGATTTACGGCATTTCTACCGACGATGTCATATCACACATAAATACAGTTCATATTGCAGCATCAATCGGGATGTGGTGATCTTCATGCCCAAACCTGCTATTCGCCAGGTCTTCACATGCACTTTTTTTACAAGTTGGTCCGGTGCTTGCAATAACATCTCCCCATTTTATGGAATTACACCAACCAGCTGCTTTACAGTTTCTTCAATTCTTCACCAAGTGTAAATCAATATAATTTTCTTCTCTGAATATGGTTCATATGTTTGAGTCCGCAGCAGTCTCCCAATCATACCGTAAACAGTGGGTAAGCCAACCCTTATCTCCCGGCAAGCAATCCTCATGAAGCAACAGTGGAGACATCGCGGTGTAGAGCCAATACACAGGTCCCTTATGATCGCTAAGCCCATCATGTCTATAAATAAAATATAAACAAACTGTGTATTAATAACCCTTAGTTAAAAACATAGTACACAAAAAAAAGACAAATGTGAATAGGTAAGGGAAAGAAATACATTAGTCAAATATATGTAAGCTGTAGTCTAAATTCATACCTCGTGGCCAAAGACAATCAAGTGTGTGTATCCATCTCATCTCCTTTTGTTTCAGCAACTTTTTCCTTTCCCCTCCCCTTCGCAACATAGGGACACTATCTATAACCCTAAATCTCAATTGGCTTACTGTGTGTCCTGACTCAATAAAATGTTTTGCCACTGGATGATCAATCTTCTTTAACCTCACTGTGCTTTTGTGGTTATTAATTCTTGTTTTTACCTCAGTAATAAGTCTCCCCCACATATATCAAACCGCAAGGGCATTGGATCATATAGACCACATATTTGGAATCACATGTGTATCTATCCCGAATGTCATACTTCCGGCCCGTGTGGGGATGCTTAAAGGAATCACCTTTAATTAAGCTGTTACAATTACTACAGTGTAAACAGGGAAAATTTCCTGTCTTCATTGTCCTCAATATTCTCTGTGAATCCCCCTTGGCAGATCCTTTATCAGAGTGAACTAAGGTATCCCTGATTGTCTGGCTTCTTTTATAGGCCATCATAGGGGGAAGATTAAATTCTGGGATTTTGTCCCCCAACCCCCTCTTAAGGACTGACCACTCACTTTTCAGGACACCCGCTATTCTTTTACTGCAGGGGTTATACACTGATACAAATGGAATTCTTTTGTTACCCTCACTTTTATTCCTGTGGGCCGACTAGGGAGTGCAGCGTGGAGCACCGTGGAGCGGAACAGATGCACGGGACCGGAGATCGCTAGGAATATAAAGGTAGTGAACGGATGATATATAACCCCGTATGGGGAAAGGACACAATTATGAAGCTAGGAATATGGAATCTTTGGATAATTATGATTGCTGGATTAACCCCGCCCATGCCCTCATGTGATTGGCTATGATTTTATTAACTGTGTATGGTGATTGGTGGTTCTATGTATAAATATGTATTGTGCACCATATTGTGATATACTTGAGAAAGGCTCAGGAGTGTTAGAGCCGAAACGTCGGTATTTTTATATGCAATGGCTTAAAATAAAGTAAAAATATTTTTTCACCGGACGGATGCTGTCTCTACACCACTTTTTATATATATATATATATATATATATATATATATAAATAAATATCATATGCTTAAAATTAAAAGGATCTCAACCATCATGAGTGCCTCTGTGTTTTTTCCATCTTAACTATATGGGAGGTATAGGCTGACATTGTATTTTTTTCGCTGAACATGAACTGAATCTTTAATCTGTTGATCTTCAGCCTTGCTTTCATGTGCAGGCTTTTGAAGTGCCATTTTATCTGACAGTAGAAAGCTAAACTGCTGAAATAATCCAGTGTATGCATCATTCATTAGTTCACTATTTCTCTCTATACAGCATTGGAATGATTATTTAGCAGGATGTGTGGGAGCGGAATATTGTCAATGGGAAGATGTTTTATTTCTTAATGGTTTCTAGTTTGTTGAAAGAAAAAAGAGCTTTTCAGCCCATCCAACCTTACCTTGTCATACTAATTGGACACATTTCTTCTTTTCTGCTTAGTTGCCAGGGCTTCCTCTCTTCTCATTAACCCCACAGAGTAGGAAATAAGATGCTGCAAATGCATGTTACTATGGAGAAGGATTAAATTCTAATGTCCAGTATGGGCACTTTTTTTTTTCTTTTACAAATTTACCTCCTATGTGTTTAATGAAGAATTGTATATGACTAAACGGAGAAGCAATTTTAAGCTGGTATTTTGCAGCTTAGAGGGATTTCATGTTTTGCCTATGAAAACAGCTGAATGGGTACAGCTGCATGCAGTCTGTATGCTTTTGCTTAGACAGCATGATATTCAAACAAGCTTCTTATAATTTGTAAGTTTGAACTTCTGTTTTATATGAGTCTGATGACTGCTGTGTTACTTCTGTGAAAATCCCGGCTGTACTGTTATACATTCCAGGATTCTTCAAATTTGTATCACTAAAGCCAATACATTGGGGGTTGCACTCTTTTTGGCTTAAAAGCAGAGAGCCAGTGACTGGAATGATTTTTACTGATGTGTAACGAAACTGTAAGCATAAAAGCAGTCCTGGACAAGCCAACAAAGCAGATTGCAAGAATATGAAATTGCAGATCTACGTACTTTCTTGCCCGTCAAATTAAATTAAATTAAATTAACAAATGAGATTTTTTTTTCATATTTATAGTTTATGTAAGGTTGTGTTTTGTTTATTTTTTTTAACCCCTTAACGTGTACCTATCATTTGGAGACCACGGCAGGATACGCTGAAAGAATCCTGCAGGTATGATGTCCCCTTCTGACGCGAGCTAGGGACGGAATTTCTGGAGACCAGAGTTTTGTCTCGAGTCAGAAGAGGACCCCATAGTTACAGAATTTTTTAAGCATATTTTGCCGTGGTTGCCAAATGATAGATACGTCTGAACTCAAAATCACATGCATGTACGTCCAAGGTTGCGGTACTTAAACCGGCCTCACGTACATGTATGTGAAGGAGTTAAACTATTGGCATGGTAGCCAAGGGATCTATCATCACTTGCCTCAGCTGGGGACTGCTGTGATTGGTCCATCTTTACAGGCAGACCAATCACAGTGAGAATGTCAGAAGGGGTGGCTTCTGACATCTCTCCCAGGCCTTATCTCCTGCTCTGTGTGTGAGAGGAGTTAAGAGTTAGGAGAGGATAGTATCTCCAGCACATTACATTATGTTTAAAACACACATTAACCCCTTTCTACCCTGATTGTCCTCTGTTCAATATTATGTTAACTATTGGTCTCCCCTGTCACTGTACCTAATAGTCACCCTTGACCTCTGTTGCTGTACCTAATAATCACCTATGATCTCTGTTGCTGTATCTAACAGTTATCCCTGTCTCCTGTTGATCTCCCCAATAGTGTCTCCTGTCCCCATTGTTGTACTTGATTTGTATAGTACCTGATCAGTCCCCATTATCCCCCATTTCTGTACCTATAGTCACCCCTGTTACTGTACCTGATGTTCATCTGTCCCCTGTTGCTGTATGAGACCTTTGCTCCTTTTAGTGTACCTAATCGCCACTCCTGTTAGCGTATTTAATTGTCCCCGTTGTTAGTATATTTCAGCGTTGTTCCTGTTATTGTGCCCAATCATCGCTCCTGGTACTGTACCCAATTGTTGCTACTGTTACTGTACGTGAACCTTGAAAAATTGCTAAACCTCTAAGCCCTATAACATCTTAAAATGTAAAATGGCCATTGACGAATAATGCTGCAATAGAGTAGATGGATTGTAAGGTTATGTTCCCGCTCTGTGTAAACAACGGCCGTTATGCATTCTGCGTACGGACAGAATTAATTAACATATTCATTTCGGCCATAGGAAGCATTAAACAAGGGCAGTTCATGGGGAACGGCTGTTGTTTGTACAGGAACATAGCCTAAATGTAAATTATTACTTCATTTGTATTGTGTGACATACAGAGAATTTTAAACATAGAGAAATGTTAAATTTTTTCACATTTTAGAGTTTTTAACACAGAAATTAATGCATCGACCAAAATGCAACAGATTAATGCATCGACCAAAATTTACTACTAACATGAAGTACATTTTGTCACAAGAAAAATCGTCATTTCATTAAAATGTGGCACTGCCATAGTGAATGTATCTAAGTAAAAGGTCGCAAAAAAAAGTCACCTGGTACTGGCCAGACGTAAGCCTGCACCTGTAAATGATAGTCGTAAGTCGTAAATGAGAAATTGGGCTCTAATCCGGGATTATGTGATTTTTTGGGGTGAATACTCAAAACAGATAAAAAAAGTTGCATCTAAAAAATATTCGCCAGTCAAATACTGGTTCATAAATAGAACTAAGACCAAAATGGGTGATAAATACAATTATAGGGGCAAAGCCCTTGATAAATTTCCCCCTTTGTTCTCAAACAATTTCCATTAAAATTGGACTCTACGTCATAGGCTGTAGACAACGTTGTTACTGTGTGTGTGCTGAACCCATATCATCAAGAGGTCTACCAGGCAGGGCCGATTCTAGCTTTTCTGCTGCCTGAGGCAGAAATTAAAATGGCACCCTGCATCTATTGATAGTTACTAATCAACTGTACACATACATGAGTGCACATTGATATATTAGCTATGAATATACCACACATCCAGGTTGCAGATCTGCAGCCCTCAACCTGCCCTGCTGACAGTTCATGATGGGAGTTGTAGTTTAGCATCCTGTGGCCAGCCGGGTTGCATAACTACAACCCCCCATCATGCCATATTGGCAGTTCATAATGGAAGTTGTAGTTCAGCAACAGATTAGAGAATGGCATAGTATAGGAGGGGGAGGCAGTGGCATATATCAATCAGAGGTACATTTGAGTTTATTCCATAGCCTTTAATATTCTTGCCTAATATACTTTGATCTAAACATTTTTAGCAATTTTTCAGAATGAGCTGTCTTGCAAGTGTACAAGGGAATAGCATTCTTTATGGCCATTATGACTTCCATATGGCATTTTTCAGTTTTTTTCTCCCTCTCCCCAGGTTCCATGTTTAATTCTCAGTTGTTACTGATCTAAAGGATTTTATGGTGTCCCCTATACACTGTGTGCACACAGAAGAGGGTATCCTGCTCTCTTATACCGTATCTATAGCTATATCCTGTACAGGGGTAATCCAGCACTGGTGTAACATATAATACTTCTGAGTAGTTTAAGTAGGTATTAGTAGTTTGTATTTAAAACATGAAGTATCATATGCAATAGTTTCTATAATTAAGAGCCTCCTGTATTCCAGGTTCAGCATCACCACATGTGTTATCTGCTTTTTGAAGAAAGACACAGCATAACTGCATCACCTTATCAACATAGGGGGCACCATGTGACTTGAAAGAGGTTAATACTGTGTTATTCAGTATAAGGGTCCATTCACACTATGGAATTTGCGCAGAATTTCAAGCAAAGTCCTCCCCAAAGACTCGGCATTAAGTTCCGCCTGTCCCATTCATTCAATAGCATGCCTCACATGCACTCTGCAATCCGCCCAAAGAATTGACACATCTGTTAATACCTGATGCACTAAGTATAATCATATCACCTGTAAAATACTGAGGAGATCCTTAAAACATGACCTGTTGGTGAGCCATGAAGCCATGAAAAGTTCAGTCTTTTTCTTCTCCTTACCCTTTTTATAGGCTTCTACTAGCACCATGGAAGCCGATCCACCAGTAAGTTGATAATATATTTTATCAGTTTTCAGAATAATAGTGAGTTGAGAAGGAAGGAAGGAAGGAAGGAGGTGGTAACCCACTTGGTAGGTGGAGAAAGAGGTAATTTTGTCTAATAAGATATATTATAAAGTTTCTTATATTCATTGGTGCTACTGATTCATACTAAGTTTGTTAAAAAGTTAGGGACAGTTTAAATCTAGACTTAAGTACTAAATACTTAAATTATATTTATAAATTTCCTTCTATCAACAACCCTCTTTTTCTATATTTAACTTAAAACAGGATTTGTTTAAATCAAGTTCTTTGCACAAGTACTTTCCTGCTGTAGACTTTTAATGTGACAGCCTAAGGCTGATTGCAGCCCAAATAGAAAGGAAGAAAATGAGAGATGGAAAGTTTCCAGTAAAGAAGGAGAGAAATACTGATTAACAAGTGAACAGAGCTGAAAACAATACTGAATAGGAAACTTAACAAGAAAATCACAAACTGCTGATTTTTGTTATTTGTCCAGGAGTCCCTGGTGACTATGGAGACGGAAATGCTGAGGAGGGATATTAATAAGTCACCCGCCTGAAGGAATGTACTTCAAATTTTTGGTATATGTCAAACACAGGTTTTCTTTAGATGTATTTATTTATATATATATATTTGCTTTTACATTTTACAATTTCTTCACCAACAATCCAAAGTATTGGTTTGTCTAGCCAGGGCTCATTCTCGCTTTATGACCCGAAAGGGACTGAATAAAAAAAACAAAATGCACCTATCTTTCTCACTTTTACGCTACCACCTGTATTCCATTACTCCCTTCCCTATTGTGCAGATTTTATTCACTCCCCCCTTCCCGGGTAGAGCAAAAATTTGTCTTGGCCGCTTCCCTCCTTTAAACTGTGTGAAAGATTTCTCTTCATTTGCAGTCATTACAGTTTATTTTTCCATCCACATTACTGAATGATGGCAAAAACAGCAATTTGTCTATTTTAAAGTTTTATTTTACACTTTTTACTTTGTGGTATAAATAATACAATGTAATTACAATTACATCAATGCCAAATATTTTGAGTTTTTATACTTTAGTGCAACAAATATATGTCTAGGATAAATACATTCTGGCTTTTTATCTTTTTTTTTTGCAGAAATAATTATATTTTTGTTAGCATTATATTCGTGGACCTATAATTTGTTGACCAAATTTTATAATGTTTGTTTATGGAAGAGGGAAAAATATTCACTATAATCTTGTTATACTGTTTTCTATATGCTATGCTTTGTATAAAAATAAATATGTTAGATCATTAAAAGTAATTCCTGTTATACAATATAAGTATTTTTAAATGGTGTCGCAATAAGGAAACCTGGTGTAACCGTTTTTTTTTTATAATAGTCGGAGAAGGCTATAACCACACAGATTTATAGAAAAATAAGGTATTTAATACAAAGAACAATACTTAGCTGTAGTTACAGATGGTACAGATGCATAGATGTTTCATCCACATTGAAATGGGGAGCCCCTTTGTATATTATGGTCTGATATACGCCCATTTCCCTCAATGACCTCCAGAGTGCTGGGCACCTTCCATCCATGGTCCCAGCTGAGGCTCGCTCGAAGCTACATACCCCCGACCTTTATAGTAAGTTTGGGTGGGGGGTGATGTGCTTGTATGTCTATGTAGACCACTGATGACCATGGATGGAAGTTATCTGATGTTTCTCCGGCCTTGTACATATTTGCCAAGCACAATGGGGACCCAGTTTTACAATTACAGCTATAAGGTTCTTTCAGCCATACAACAATAGCAACAAACAACTGTATCCTCCAATGTTTACACTATTGTTAAGGTATATGGCTGGACAGTTGACATAGGTGTGACAGTATACATACACACACACAACTACAATGACTTCTACACACATAGCCATACGAATAAATATATATATATATATATATATATATACACACAAGACATTAAAATAATACATTCCTTCTCATTACATCAATAAGACACTTTAATTTTCTGAAATGAACCCATCCGGTTACACTCCACCCCTTGTCTTATTGATGTGATGTAAGGAAGTTACAAAACATTATTTGTGACGCCATTTACACATTCTTCTGATATCATCCTCATTTAACCATGTGATTGCTCACTTCCTATTTTCTCTTACATTGGTCGGTTGCTACAAACAGAAACTGGTGCGGTCACAGCTGGGCTTAAAACCAAAAAAGAAAAATCAAATGTCCAGTAATACAAAATGCAATATCCATTCTGGTGGGAATTTTCTTTCTTCTGATCTTCTTAGACCCCAATCTCAGGTGCAGGGAAGCAAGGGGATTATTGTGCCCTCGCCACAGGGGCCTATTGCTCAGGTAACGTCACTACTTCCATGGTTGGCCAAAGGACAGACCCTCAGTAGGCATCTGCCCCAGCCCTTTACACGTTCAGAAGTCTGTCTCATTCATTCCCTCCCCCTCTGTATCTCTGGTGAGGGGTTGGGGGGTTGCAGGTATGGCTGCAGACTGTAGAGCCCCTTTGGCAGTGCTGTTCCAGGTACATTGTCTTCCTGCACTTGTGCATCATCTTGGCACCTTTGAAGACACTAGATCTCGGGATGTCAGCTCTTCAGGCTCTCTGCACTTGCTGAGACAGACTTAACAAGGGTCAATATCCAAATAGGAATAAATCAATGAATCCACAGCAGATAGGAAACACGGTGGCTTTAGATTCAGTCACATGAGAACAGAAGGTCATTTGCGAAGTCTCTGTAAACTCTGTATAAAGTCCTGTGCATTTTCATGGTGGTCACTCATTCCTTCATCAAATGGAGAACTTAAAAATAAAAATCCAAATGTCTTTCTTAGGGAAAAAAAAAACAACAAATCAAATCTCTGCCCAGGAAAGTGTTTCTGTTGATAGCAAGGACATGTAACAATGGCGATCTACCTAATCCCATTACCAACATGTTTATCGTCAAACAACATTCTTAAATTTCAAGCATACAAACTAAACATATAGTATATGACTTCAGTCTATTGGATGGTTAAACAAATCAAGAGTATACACACATATCCTTTAATATGCATCCCATGTAAAGCAAACCCATCATCCTGTATTGGAGATATATACTGTATATACACACATACATATATAGCTATATCCAATGCAGGCATTTTCTCACTAATGGTTACCCATACATATTTGCATTTTCCCAACACAATTCACCCACCCTTATTGTTTTGTTTGTAAACAATCTTGAATGTTCTGAACTCATTCAGTTTATTACTTCAATATTGATTAATTTTTATCCCAAAACAATTTCAATCAAACATTTTCCATTTAACATTCAGATACATCACTTATATAGCACCAAGTAGGCATCTGAAGATAATTCAGACTTCTCAACCTTATTTTCCTCTCAGGTTTCAAGTGACCATAACATCTTTAGGAAGAGCAAAGGACTGGTATATCCAAACATAAGGGGCTGTCACTCTCCCTTTCTTATCCCACCTTTCTCCTCCCACCTTTCTATGTCATTTGTCACCACCCCCTTAGTCCAGGTCTTTGTATTGTCATACTTCAGGTCAGTTGTCTGTAACCCTGGGACCATACCAAACCTAACTTTCTTGTAGTATCACAAGACAGACAACACATATAACAATACAGACATGTACAAACATAAAACACACACATGGGCCCATCCATTCATAACATACAATTCACACAAAAGAAATGATAAAAATAAAACAAAACATGGAGCTCCTTTCAAAAAAAAAAACATCATGAAATGCCTAAAAAATTGTGGTTAACCATATCAAAAAATGTCTCTTTCATGTGCAAATCCTAAAATATAAATGGACAATTAATGGCATTTTCACACAGTTGAAGTTTTTGGTCTCCATCTTGCTTAACTGTGGAATAAACAAAACTTTTCATTAGGGCAAAACTCTCCTACAGCTGTGGAAACAAACAAAACTCATGGTTATTTTTCAAATCTTATAAGGTGTAATCAATATCACCACGTGGATTTTTCTCTTTTTATACCCCAATTTACATTTACCAATTTAAATGGATCCATTATATTACAAGTTATACACATACTATATACTGTATAGCAACATTCCTTCAAGAACCTGCAGATAAAACACAGACATATTAGTTTTATCATAGATTAAATAATCCCATGACGTCACCATATACTATCAGATTATATCCTCTATCTGACTGGTCCACAAACAGAAAATACAAACACTAAACAATGGAGAGAGGACAAGACTTTGCACAGAGATTACGTTTATAGCTCTCAGACACAAAATAGCCATAAACTCCCCTACAAATGACAAACACACAGTACCAAAACCATTCTTATTCAACAGAGATAGCACACAAAAAAACAAACAACTAACACACTTTTCCACAGCAGCAGAAATATACATTCCTAGTCATCTTTCCTTGAAACTAAACTTCCCATGACCTACACCTTGTCTTTTTATAAACATTCTCTAAATACCAACACACAGATATTACTGAGCAGGAGTATCTCCCTGTACCCTGCTTTCCAAAATGACGTACTACTCAAAATACCAACCAAGTCCGATATTCTGGAGATTCAAAATACAAATCACCTTCTGTCACTTGCATTTATACCTTTGTAAAGTAACTAACAAATCACATCCATGACCATTTCCTTCATTAGTTCCAAACATGAATATCTAGTAACATTAGACTTAAAAACATAACTTTAAAGTTGAAACTTTTCTCCACTAACTCCATATCAAACATATAGACATCAGTCTCAGAAGCTGAACAAAGGCTATTGACTGCTCAAGACTCGCCCTGCTTTTCAGAATACAAATAAACAAACAAAATTTTCTGCAGTGCAACAACACATGCAACGTCAGAAACTCTTACATGTCATGACAATACAAACCATTACAACACACAACAAATACAAATTCCATTTATGGCTGGAAGTTACACTTCTTACTATCACACTGTGACCGCTCATTGGCCAAAACCTGGTGAGGAGCTGCTCCCACCCTAGAATCTCCACATCCATGAAGCCCACTTGCTTCACTTCTTTTTCTTGTATGTCTCTCTCAATTCGCGCCAGCAGACAGATCCATCCCACATCTGCTGCGGTCTTCTGCCATTCAAGAGACATAACAAGATGCACCACCAGCCGACTGGGGTCTGTCAGCTGAAATGGTGTCACCACCTCGAGTGCTGGGTGCACAGGGTCGCGAACTATACACCCACCAGGGGACTGGACTCGCTTTGTCATCTACCCCACAACTACACATCTCAGCTAACACATACATTATATTCTATTATATAGTTATAGCAATTCTATGACTATTATCCCACTTCTGACACCATTATGTAACCGGTTGCTTTTGATAATAGTCGGAGAAGGCTATAACCACACAGATTTATAGAAAAATAAGGTATTTAATACAAAGAACAATACTTAGCTGTAGTTACAGATGGTACAGATGCATAGATGTTTCATCCCCATTTCAATGTGGATGAAACATCTATGCATCTGTACCATCTGTAACTACAGCTAAGTATTGTTCTTTGTATTAAATACCTTATTTTTCTATAAATCTGTGTGGTTATAGCCTTCTCCGACTATTATCAAAAGCAACCGGTTACACCTGGGACCTGAATGGAATAGAGGGACAGACAGACAGTGAAGCCCCAGCTCCAGGCCCCCTAAAACTGTCCCTGCCTACTTTCCAGCCCAGCCCTAGGTGGTCAGCAACAACTGGGTGACGTTCCCTTCACTAGGTAAGTAAAACATAGAACAAGACAAGACAGAAAAGCATAATAAATAGTCAGGCATATACAGGTAAAACTGGAGATAACAGAACAGTACAAAAATAACAGACAAATACAGAGGTAAGAAAGATAGTCCAAGAGCTTAAGAGGACTTCTTATGAGATCCCAGCATCCTGGTCCAGGGCATGATTGGACCAGCCCTCTGACAACAAGAACACATAGAACACAGACTGGCAGGGAAGGGAGATAAGTGGATAAGTAAACAGTTTATCACTACTCAGTCTAAACCATCTGCAGCCTGGCTAGGACTAGCAGAAGAAACCAGACAGGCATGGTGAAACCTGTCAGTCACCTTACAGCAGGTGCTGGAATCAGAGTTCAGATGGCACTGAGGTCGGCATAGGCGTGGACATAACAGTATGTTGAATTCAGACCGAACTGATTTAATTGTACTAATATGGGATTTAGCTGCTTGTGATTTTACTAAGGAGGTCATTACCTTAGATCCTTTGTCCCCATGAAGGTAGTTTTTAAATCTGGAGTATATATAGGCTCTGGCAGATCTCTCATTAAGCAGTGTGGCCAGTTGGGAGCGGAGATCAGTGAGTTGAGGTTGTAATTGCATAGCCAGGGTCATTTTATGTACCATTTCTAGCTTGGAGATAGCTGTGTAGAGCTCATCTATTTTTTTTTGCTCATTTGCTTCTTATGGGCTGTGCCCAGTGCTATGAACTCCCCTCTGATGACTGACTTGTGTGCTTCCCAAATGGTGGGGGTGGACACATCTGGGGTAGAGTTCGTAGCAAAATATTGCGATAACCTGGTCTCCACCTGTGTCAGGTAGGAAGGCCTGCCTAGTAAGGTAGTGTTTAATTTCCATGACCAATCACCTTTAGGAAGGGTCTTTAATAACAGTGAGAGGGAGACTGGAGCGTGGTCCGACACAGAGATGGTTCCTATATCTGAGACAGTCACTAGGTCTAGGTGTGGTTTAGAAACCATAAGGTAATCAATTCTATGATAAGTAGAATGGGGATTGGAGAAGAAAGAGTAGTCTTTGGTGGTAGGGTGGAAAAGTCTCCAGATGTCTACTAGTAAAAGATAAGAGTTTCTTTTTCAATCTCGCCAGTGATTTGTATGAAATATGGTGAGATGATTTAGAAGAATCTCATGCTGGGTCTAAGGCCACGTTCCAGTCTCCTCCAGCTATGCAAATCCCTTCCATGAAAGAGGAGAGAAGGTCTAACGTCTCATATATCCACTTAATTTGGTGGGAGTTGGGGGCGTACAGATTCACCAATGTTAGACTCTCCCCTGCTACTTGTATTTTTAAGAAAAGGAAGTGGCCACTGGGGTCGCTGAGATCGGCTAGTTTTTGAAAAGTCCCAGATGTGGTATATTCTGCTCTCGGAAATGTGTTTCCTGGCAAAACACTATGTCTGCTCGTGACCTTTTTAGCGCGGCAAAAATGCGTGAGAGCTTGTTTGGGGAGTTCATTCCCTTAGCATTCAGAGAAGTGATCGTCAGTTGTGCACATTTATTATTATCACCCATTTATGACCTTAGACAGGACAGTGAGGTCAGCTAGTGGACTTCTATTAGGATAGTCTGGTACAACCTGGGGAAATAGACAGGTATTGTGCCGTGCAAACAAAAAAAAACTATATACATATAAACAGGAAAACATATGTACTCTCCAGCCTGAAACATGCAAAGACAGAGGGACCCTTGGTGCATCTCGAGGCATGTTACAGGGGGAGGGGGGGGGTTTAGATGAAACATAGTAGTGCGCATACAACAGGGCTGCCAATCTCCACATTAAGAGATAAACATAAGCTATAACGTTCCACAGGTACTAACGAGCAAATCAAGTCAGGCATAAGGGACCTAAGGCAACTTGTGACGAGTCTCATATCAGTATGAATATCTATACTCACTACTACCGCATTAAACCACGGTAACCGAGTCTGTGATTATTCAGCCATCTTCCGAGGACCTAGCTTTGTTCTTTGTGCGGCGTGGTGATTTTGTAGCGCGTCTGGTCACCCACATCTCAGGAGAAGGAAGCGCCGGGAGAGCGTCCATGGTGGCATCCAGGAGGGGATGTTTAGGGGTGTCAGGCCCAGGGAGTCCCATGCGGATTCAAGGTCCTCGGGGGTCCGTATCACAACATTTCTTCCTCCCTTCAAGATAGAGAGACCGAAGGGGTACAGCCATCTGAATGGGATTTTGTCCTGACGGAGCTGATCCAATAGTGGCTTAAGTACGCGGCGCTTCGCCAGTGTGCTGGGCGCAATATCTTGGTACATTTGGTACACCACTCCTTCGTAATCAAGCGTATCCTTTTTCTCTCGCTGCCCGCAAGATGTCTGCAGCGTCAGGATAATGTAACAGGCCACATATGATGTCCCTTGGCGGTTCTCCTGGTGGCGGTCTCCCTCTTAATGCTCTATGCACCCGTTCAATGTGAATAGACTCAGCCCTGTCGGTTCCCAGAAGCTCCCCGAAGATCTCCCGTATCACCTTTTGTAGTGATTCTGCAGCGTAGCTCTCGGGTATCCCTCTGACACGTACATTTTTCCTCCTGCTGCGATTTTCCTGGTCCTCGATGGCTAGAAGAGCGTTATTAATATGTGCGCTGTGGGTATGCAAGGCATGAGAGACTGCTGCACTGTGACCCAGTATGTCATTCTGCGTAGTCTCTAGGGCCTCTACTCTGTGCCCAACGTGCTGTATGTCTGCCTTAATGTCAGCCAGGTCTTTTATTATAGGGGCCACCAGGTGCTTGAGAAAGGACTGGGAGATGGGTCTGGCATCCTCACCTGCTTCGCATGAGTCTGCCACGCTGTCGTTATCCGATTCAGTGAGGGCCGCCATGCTGTGCTTCCCCGCGGGCGCCATCTTGGCTGAAGCAGCCGCCCCGGCTAGAGTCTTTTTGCCAAAGAATTTGTCCATGTCTGGTGGGTTATTCTTCTTTTTAGGGGTCCCCGCAGCCTGGCGGAGGTTTTCTGCGTCAGTTTTGCCCATTTTTAGCTAGATGTAGCGTGTGGGAAGCGAGTGGAGAGTTGGCTGGCCGGGAGCTTAGGGATCTGCGACCTGCTCCATGCTCGGCTAGGCTCCGCCCCCAGACTAAGGGTAGATTCTGTTAGGCCCCAGCTTGCCCTGGTTAACCATTAGAAAGTCCTGATTGTAGCAGCAGAGAAAGGTTGACAGTAAATTGGAGATTCTATAAACTTGGTAACCTCTGAAAAAAGGGTCACGTTTCTTAGAGCATCCTCATGGCCACCGTTAGTACCAATGGTAGAATTACATGTCACAAAGCTTAACAAATGTTATCTTATGTCTGTAAACATTGCAGAATGTTCCCTCTTTTTTTAGGTAAAAAGTGGAAAAGAAAAAAGGGAGGGGACTGCACCTTTCTGATTAAAAGAAGGTACTTTGCAGAATGATGATGCGTTTCGAGGATGCAGTCCCCCTTCATCAGATCAAATGCATTTGATCCATTCAGTAGGGATTTCAGTTTTCCAATTTTTAGATTGCAGGGGAGTAGGCGGGGGCAATGGTTGGATAACCTTTTGATCTCTTAAATATGCCCTATTTTGGAGATACTGTGGATGAGGCAACATTTGTTCTGATGAGAATACTCATTTAAGAACAATATGACAACTTAAGCTGTTTTTGATAAATAACAGTGTAATGTTTCCTTCTAATGGATGGCAGAAAGTACTCTATGGGTATCAGAACAGCGTTTTGGAAAAGGATTTTATGGCTTAAAGCAAATGTAACACTTTGCTTAGTAAATTTATTTTTCATACTACCTGGTCGGCACTGGTGCATAGATCTTGGTGGCGTGGTCCATTTTTTTAAAACTGCTGCCCGGTTGCTGCATTGGTTTCTGATATACAATTCAGCCTTCTCCATGCAATGGAGGCGGGCCTAGTTCCCCCAATGCTCCAATATCCCCTGCCCTCTGTGACTCTTACTAAAAAGAAAAAAAGAAAAAAAATGGCACAGGTGCCTCGTGTGATACCAGAGGTCTTGAAATATGAAGAAGAGAGCGGTAGCGTGCTCACCTTTTAGCCACTTGGGCTAGTAGCATATCACCCTAAACAGGGTATGGATCTTGGGTGAATCTTTCACGACTCAGCTGTAGTTCGGCTGACGAACCCTGGACTGCAAGTGCTGGTAGTACCTAAAAGAAGGCCCGTAAAGTAAATGCAGTAAGAAAAAAAAAGGAAAAAAAAAGAAAGAAAAAAATGGAGGTAAAAGCAAAAACCAGCGCTGTCTCTGGAGTGAAGCCAATTTCTTGAATCGATTACAAGTAAAAATATGACACTTTATTGCACAGAGTTAACATGTTTCAGGAGTAAAATCTCCCTTCCTCAGAACAAAGGTGTACAACCAGAGCACTGGGATGTATATGCCGACACGTCGTAGTGTAAACATTTTATCACTAAGCAAAATGGTACATTTGCTTTAACCTCTTAAGGAGGTAGGAGGCCTGTAGGAGGTGTTCAGAGCGGGGCCGTGCGGCGACCCCACTCTGAACCGCCACGGTTCTGGGTGCCCCTTGTAGCCCGGGACCGTGGGTATTAGCGGGCACGGCCCCATGGCCGTGCCTGCTAATACAGTAATCAGATGCAGCTGTCCAAAAGAAAAGAAATGTGTTTTTTTTTTTTCAATTTCACCACACTTTAAATTTTTTTCTGGTTTCGCAGTATACTTTATGCAAAAATTCAGCCTGTCATTGCAAAGTACAATTATTGACGCAAAAAAAAAGGGCTCATGTGGGTTTCTAGGTGGAAAAATGCAAGTGCTATGGCCTTTTAAACACAAGGAGGAAAAACCGAAAACGCAAAAACTAAAATTGGCCCCGTCCTTAAAGGGTTAAAGTTTGCATGTTCAGTGGGATAAATAGTGATGAACTCTGATTTAATTTAATGTTGTACTTCTTCTGCCTGCTACAATCAATACATATAAAAATAGTATTAAAGCTGCTTTATGCTACCGGTAAATTGAGGTTAATGTTGTAAATATCAGATGATAATAATGTTCAGGTGATAAATAGAAAGCTCTAACTAGTGTAAAGCTGTTAAAAACAAAAAATAAAAATCAAGGTATAATCATATTTCTTACATCATTTTAACATATATTGTAAGGAATTATTTAGAATGAGCTGACTAAGTCCATCGATTAAAGGAAAGAATTAGAGTTTATTTAAATGTACCCTTAAATGTACAGTTAGGGCAGTTAGCTTGAAGCCATGCTCCCCCCCCCTTTTTTTTTTCTATTTAACCACATATAATATTGGGGTTTCCAATATGCTTTTCGTTGATACCTGTTATGAACAACTGTGATTGCTTTGGGGCCAAAAAAACACTTAAAAAGTTGAAGTCCAAAGTAAAAAAAATTCTGAGCATTTCAACCTGGTGACACAATAACATTGCCAAATAGCTTGGATCTGACATGACTGAATGTATAGAACTGTATGTACTTTATATCCACTAGTAGTAAAACCGAGAGCCAAGGTTGAGATTTGGGCTAAATATTCATTGCTAATAGAAAGTAAAATTACAGCTGATGAAAATTATAGTTCTTTCCCATGTAATGCATTATGTGGTTAATAGTCACTTTTGGATCAAGAGTAAAATACTTGCTGTTTTAGAAGCAATGTACTGTATAATCTGGAGGAGTAAAAGCTTGCCTTGGAGTAGCAGAGCTTAAAGTGACTCTGTTAGCTGCAAATCATGTTCCAAGCTGCTGACACTGTTAGATAGTTGTTAGGTTAAGGGACACATGGTAACTTTCAGATATCCGTCTGTGCTTCCATAACAAAAAATAAATAAAACGGCTTTTATTCTCCTGCAAGCTTATAAAAAATGCTGAAAGCTGTAATGCCATCTTGCTCCCCCTCCGTATCTGACCCTTCTTGGGCTTCACCATCAAAAGGACTGTCAATTAGGCAGGGATTGGGATGAGAGGGGTAGTTAAGATGCATCCAGCCTGCAACAAGTCTAGGGAACGTCTCTTTAACCCCTTGCTGCCTTTTAACGGCGGTCACTAATGGGCTTTATTCCGATGCGTACGCCTTTTAACGGCGTACGCATCAGAACGAATAGCCGTCCGGCGGCGGCTGCAGAGCAGGTGATCAGCGGTCAGTGAGTATTCTCCGCTCTGGGAAGTTTAACCCGTTAAATTCCGCTGTCAAACCATAACAGCGGCATCTAACGGGTCCCGGTGGATCCCGGACGGCGCCGTGGGTCACTTACGTGATTGCGATGTCCCGCGGCGCCGTCCGGTCCTTCGATGTCTCCATGGTGATCCCGGGGTCCTAATGAAGGTCCCCGGGGTCACCATGGAGATGCCTCATGCTGACAGGGGTGGCTGTGGCTATTGCCTGTCAGCAAGAGGCATGTTACAATACATTGCAATACATCAGGTACTGCAGTGTATTGTATCAGTGATCAGTAATGTACACTAGTGTAAAAGTAAAAAGAAGTAAAAAAAAATGTGCACCAAACACAACACAGCCCCCCAGCCCCCCCCCCATAATAAAGATGCATTACATTCCCTATACCCAATAAAACGTGACATAAAAGTGATCAAAAACACAAATCCTATACATATTTGGTATTGTTACGTCCGTAACGACCCAATCTATAAAACTATATCAATAATTATATCGCACGACACACGCTGTAAAAAAAAATAAAAAAACAGTACCAGAATAGCTGTATTTTATGAATCCACTTTAGAAAATACGTCATAAAAGAGATCAAAATGTCATATACATATAAATCTTGGTATCAATAGAAACTACAGATCTTCCTGCAAATAATAAGCCCAAAACCAGCTCTGTGGCGCAAAAGATGAGAACGCTATGGATCTTGCAATGCGGCAACAGTTTTTGTGGGTTTTTGCTAGGAAGATAGTTTCTATTGCGCCAAAGTGATAATAGTTAAAAAAACCTACACAAATGTGGTATCGCCGTAACCATAGTGACCCAGAGAATACATGTATTATGTTATTAGTGACCGCCGATACGGATTTTTACGGCGATCACTAATGGGCTCTATTCTGCTGCCATCAGCTCTTTATGGCGATGGTGCAGAATAGTGCAGCGGCGTCGGGATTGCCCGCAGCCCCCTCCTCTCAGCTTCCGGAGGTAGCTGAGGGGTTGGGGCAGAGTGTGGGGTCAGTCCCGGCAAGTCCCCTCACCAGCGATTGCCGTTATTATCAGTATAACGGCGGCCACCGGTAACAGACATTGCCAGTGCAGCTGAATGCTTTCATCTCTTCTCACCGTGAATCCACGGTGAGAGGAGATGAGAACATGTCCCCCCCTCTCCCCAGAATTAACCCTAGTGACCTGGTCACTGACCCTCCCCTCCCAGGGCGGCCATCTGATCCAAGATGGCCGCCGCCATCTCTGTAAACAGACTATGTTCACAGTGATGGATTCCTAAAAATGATCAAAGCTTCACTCTCTCCACCACCGGAGGTGATGGAGAGCATGGGGCAATGATCGGTGACCACCCGGTGTGGTCCCAGTACAAGTGATCAGCGGTATATACTATATACCACTGATCGCTTGTTCCAAATGGTGGCGGCACGTTTTTACGCCTGTCACCAAAGTCAAGTGCCCTGGATTACCCGTAACCACCCTGGATTACTTGTAACCACCCCGGATAACCTGTAACCACCCCAGATTACCTGTAATCTCCCCAGATTGTCCGTAATTTCCCCAGATTGCCTGTATCCACCCAAGATTGCCCGTCACTACCCCAGATTGCCCGTAATCTCCCCAGATTTCCCGTATCCCCCCCAGATAGCTCATAACCATTCCAGACAGCCCGTAACCACCACAGATTGCCCGTAACCACCACAGATTGCCACAGACTGCCTGTAACTACCCCAAATTGCCTGTAACCACCCCAGATTGCCCGTCACCACTCCAGATTGCCCGTTGCAACCCCAGATAGTCAGTGAACACCACCAGATTGCCCGTCACCACCCCAGATAGCCAGTGAACACCCCCAGATTGCCCACCCCAGATAGCCAGTAAACACCCCAGGATTGCCCATAACCACCCCATATAGCCAGTAAACACCCCAAGATTGCCCATTACCACCCCATACAGCCAGTCAACACCCCCAGATTGCCCGTAACCACCCCAGATAGCCCGTGACCACCCCAGATTGACCGTAACCACCCCAGATTGGCACAGACTGCTCGTAACCACCCCAAATTGCCCATAACCCCTCCAGATGGCCTGTTGCCACCTCAGATAGCCATAAACACCCCGAGATTGTCCATTATCACCCCAGAAAACACCCACATATTGCCTGTAACTAAAATGACACTCCTTCTCTTCTGAGCCCTGCTGTGTGCCCATACAGTGGTTTATGCCCACATATGGGGTACCATTGTACTCAGGAGAACCTCCGTTATAAATTGTGTGGTGTTCTTTTTTTCCCTGTTCCTAGTAAAATTGAGAAATTTCAAACTAAACAAGCATGTTATTGGAAAAATTCAATTTTTTCATTTTTACTGTCTTCTTTTGAATACTTTCCTCTAATACCTGTGGGGTCAAAATTGTCACCACACCCCAAGATGTATTCTTTGAGGAGTGCACTTTCCTAAATGGGGTGACTTTTGGAGGGGGGTTATTCTGCTGACACTACAGGGGCACTGCAAACGCACCTGGCGCTCAGAAACTTCTTCAGCAAAATCTTAACTGGAAATGCTTATTGGCGCTCCTTCCCTTCTGAGCCCTGCTGTGTGCCCACACAGTGGTTTATGTCCACATATGGGGTACCGTTCTACTCTGGTGAACCTGTGTTACATATATTGGGGTGAGTTTTCTCCCCTGTTCCTCGTGAGATTGAGGAATTTCAAACTAAACAAACATATTATTGAAAAAATTCTATTTTTTCATTTTTACTGTCTTCTTTTGAATACTTTCCTCTAATACCTGTGGGGTCAAAATGGTCACCACACCCCAAGATGTATTCTTTGAGGGGTGTACTTTCCAAAATGGGGTGACTTTTGGGGGGGGTTCTATTCTGCTGAAACTAGGGGCTCTGCAAACGCACCTGGCGCTCAGAAACTTCTTCAGCAAAATCTGAACTAGAAATGCTAATAGGCGCTTCTTCCCTTCTGAGCCCCGCTGTGTGCCCATACAGTGGTTTACGCCCACATATGGGGTACCATTGTACTCAGGAGAACCTGCATAACAAAATTTGGCGTGCATTTTCTCTCATGTTTATTATGAAAATAAGATACTTTAATCTTAACAAATATATTATTGGAAAATTTCTATTTCCATTTTTTTCCGGCCTAATTGTGAATACTTTCCTCCAGCCTTTGCAGGTTTACCCCTAGATTAATTCTTTAAGGTGTCTAGTTTCCAAAATGGGGTCACTTATGGGGGTTTCCAGTATACAAGCCTCCTAAATCAACTTAAAAAAAGAACTGGTCCCTAAAAAAAAATCAGTCTCAGAATCGCTAGCATACGTTAAAGCATCACTGAGCTATAAGCGCATAAAGTTAGACAGGTCAGGTCTTGAAAAATCAGCCAGGTCATTAAGGCCCAAATAGGCTTGGTCCCTAAGGGGTTAAAACTTTGCAGTGGAGAACAAGAGAACTTTTCTATTTTCTGGAAGCACAGACAGGTACATATGAAAGGTACCATGTGTCTCTAGGCAACAATGAATTGCAGGTACCAAAATATTTTGTTTTCATTCAGTGATTGACTAAACGAGCTGCAGACTCAGAAGACCGGAGGAGGACACTTGGGGAGCGTGAAAACAAAAAATAAAAAAACTTTTTTTTTTTTTTTTTTTATGAGCAGCCACCATCTTGCCAAACTTGTTTTGAACCTTGCAAATAGTTTGGGTCCTTAGCGAACCAATTTTTTTGCAAAGTTCAAAACAAACCTGGGTTCGACAGTTCAGTTTGCTCATTTCTCATATATATCATAAAATTATGTTTTTGTGTGGTCAAAATGTAGGCAGAAAATGTTAATGATATGTTTACATCATGGAGAAGGAATATTGTAGATTCGTGGCTGAATTTTACTAAGTTGCACTAAGGACACGATTTATGGGTAATATATACTAACTGTATTTGGCTAGAATATGATTTTTTACTGACCTATGGTTTAAATTTGAGTAGTCTACATGCCCAGTGCCCAGTGCTTTGTGTATGTAAATTAATTTACATTTTATAACTTTCATCTTAATTTTGAGGATTTACTGTGTAACATAACCGAATTGTTTGGAAAAATGCATGACCAGTTCGTAAAAACAATTTTATACACATAAAAAAACTGGAAAAAAAAATCCTATGCTTGCCTGTCCACACTCCCCCGTTGTCTTCTTACTGGTCTCCAGTGTCCCCCTTCAGCTTGTTTTGTGCATATTTACTTATGACAACATGTTCTTGTTTCAATGTTGCTGTTAGAAACAAAAGACAGCAACACTGGAATGAAAACATGCTGTCATAAGTAAATATACTTATGGAATAGTGAGAAGTACACTAGCACCAACTGTCTTTTTTGTGTCAACGAAGACAACGAGCCATTACTGAGCATCTCTTGAACAACTAGTAAACACAGGCAGTGTGAAAGGTTTATGAACCTTATATTGACAAACCCTAACAACTATATGGACTAATCCCTTATGGACATTACTCATTCACACTTGTTTATTGATTAGTTGAATTAATTTTACTGAACCTTTAATGATTCATTATGACGCCATGTTTTGTTTCAATGTTGTGGTTGGAAATGAAAAATAGCAACATTGAAACGAAAACATGCTGTCATAAATAACTATACACAAAACAAGTTGGCGGGATAGAAAGCAATTGGCATACATTTGAGATTGCATCTATGGCAAGCTAGCATACAGAAAACTAAATGTATACTGTTGCTTAATCATCTAAAACAATATCAATCATAATATTTTAGGGGATTAAGAAAAATTGTGACTTGGTTTAAGAGCATTGCTTTGGTTTAAGAGCTCCCTGTACTGGGTGGAAGGGGGAGTGGGGGAGGGGCACGGTCTGCATAGCGGGGTCTACAGCCCTGTACTCTACACCAGGAAGTCTCCCTCACCTTCCAAATCATAGCAGATCCACTTCAGCCACACAAGACACAAAAAGTTTCTAAAACATAAAGTAAATGTATGCTGCATCTTTAGAGGATATTTCACTCAAATCCTGGTGAATTTATTTGTATTATACTAAACCTTATACAATGCTTTTAATAGGTTGCAGTTCGTTTCCTGGGAAAGAGACCACCTCTAAATCCAAACGGTTTGGGAAAGACATAAAAATGTTGCGCCAAGAAGTTATGCTTTCCATTATGTTGCATGTTTCACAATGAATAAAATTGTATTTCACTTCACTGAGGTCCAGTAAGATGAACCAGTAGTGTTTATTCTAGGGACATCCTCAATAATCCAATATGATACAGTCAAATGTGCTTTTCCTCTTATTATCTTTTGGCCACTTGTCCTTATCACAAATCATTCTAACAATTAGAAAGTTGGCGTTAAGTTGAAGTCTCACAGGGGTAGAACCGTGGGAAAGCTTCAGGTCAGGAACAGGAAACATTGGCAGTTCCAACTGGGGAAGTCTGTTGAAAACATACAAAATCTGCCAGATGGCTCTGGAACAGAAGAGCAGAGACGGCACTGTTCACAGTGGCTTGCAGTAAGGGAACAGAATTAATTGCAGACAGGCTTACCTGTCCCCATGAGTCTCCTGCCATCTGGTGTCCTCAACACCTGCTTGCTCTTTACACCTCTCCAGCCCAATGATTTGAATGCAGTTTATTTACAGACATTAGTCACCCGAATAGGACTGATTCCCATAATTAATCAAAGAGATTTCAGCAAACATGGGTCATCTCTACAAGAAAAAACGTCCAGCTTTTGGGTTCCTATGTCACAGATTTTCTTTTAATATATTTAATATCCGATTTAACCCTCCAAACGAACCATTTTCTAAACATATTTCTAGACAAACATTAATCCTGCCACAGATGGACAGTGATGCCTGCCAAATGTTTGCTAGCTTTATTATTCAAAATGTAGAACACTTGTGACTTGCTGCAGGACCAGTTGGTTCAGCTGCTGCTTGGTAAATAACACTTCTACAAATGCAGAAATTATGTGACTCCTGGAAAAAAATTGAAAAATTAAAAAAAAAAAAAAAAACAGAAAAAAAAAAAACGTAAGCAGTTGCTCTGTGCAAACTGTTTATTGTATTTAGATATATAGGGAAGATAAATATTTACACATAGTATGTTTACAGGGCATATTTTCCAAATATTTATTACAATCAATCAACACATACAAATGTAGCCATCTTAAATGCCTTAAAGGGGTTTGCCGAGTTAGTCTAGGTTCACACTGTTCTCTTGCTGTCCGTTTAATGTATACATTTAAAGGAAAAAAAGGTGCCAGAACAGATTGTAAAAATGAATGCTGTTGTGTGCCATACTGCAGGATCCATTTTCCATTGACTTCTATTATAAAAAATAAATGGATCAAAACGGATCTTTTTTTTTTTAAACATACACAAAGATGTGATAAAATGTGTTTTTCTGTACGTTAGAATTAAATGCACTGAAACGGATGTAAAAACGCAGTGAGAATTTACCCTTATTTTTACTTGCCCCCCATCCACAGGATATTGATGGTAATATTGTTACATTTTTAGAAAAACATAGCAGATGGTTTTATAGATGAAATGGGTGGGTAAGAGGAGGTGGGGTAATGGTTAAATTAGTCAAGATCTACTGGTTCATGTGTAATTTGCTGGTGATTCAGGACAATGAAAGGGTAAATAGTTAAAGTGGTTGTCCAATGGAAAGAAAGAAAGAAATATTTATAAATTACTTCTATTTGAATATCTTCCAGTGCTTCTCAGCTGCTGTATGTCCTGCAGGAAATGGTGTTTTCTTTCCAATCTGATCTCTGCTGCCACCTATGTCAATGTCAGGAATTGTCCAGAGTAGTACATGTTTTCTGTGGGGATTTGCTACTGCTCTGGAAAGTTCCTGTCATAGTCAGAGGTGGCAGCAGAGAGCTTCATGTCAGATTGAATAGAATACTGGACATCTAGCTATGGTGTCCTATCTAAGGGTAGCGTAAAGTAATAACAGAGAAAACTAACAGAATGATGTATCACTTACATTGTTCTGTGCAGCTGATTCAAAGATTTCCTCCTGAATAACATGGGCAATAAGTAGTCCTCTTCATTATGTGCATGAGCCCAGTAGTCCTCAATATTCATGAGAAGCAGAAAACTCTGCCCACCAGCTGCTGATTGTCAGTTATCTTTTCATGCTGCATATAGGTAGTCAACTGTCAATCAGCAGCTGGAGGGTGGGGGAGGGGTGCAGGAAGAATCCTATTCTCCTGCATATCAGGAGAACGGCTGAACAGAATGATGTCAGTAATACATGGATCAGAATTTCTATAAGTAGTTAGGCCTTATTCACATGTTCATATTTTTTTCAAGTCCGAATTATGGATTGGGCATCCGTATTGCATCCGTATTTCTGTTTTTTTTTTTTTTACTGACTGCGCAATACTAGCTAATAAAGTTGAGTAGATTTAAAAAAAAAAACAAAACTAGCACCAGTATGCCCACACCCTATAAAAAAAAAAGTCACATAATCACTTGTCAGCTATTTTACTTTTTTCTTGTCAGCCATTTCTGGTTTACTTTACTGTGAGACAGTTCTGTTAATTAATTAATTAATTAATTATTAATTAATTATTTAATTAATTCTCTTTCTGTTTGCAAGCACATGTAACTTCTGCAGTTCCTTCTTCCTGGCTGTGGTTGCATAGAAACACAACCTTATGACCTATAAATCATCCGTATTTTTTTTACAGAAATACGAATGCCAAACAGGTAAGAATGCATAAAAAAATAGCGGATCCCATTGATTTCTATGAGAGGATCCATAAAAAATTCTGGGTCTGCACTAGGACATGTCCTTTTTTTCAAAATTGGTTTGCATCCTTCTTATCTACTGATAGTGGGAATAGCCCAATTGACATCAATGTGCACAAACTCAAATACAAAAATACGGATCCGTAATTTACGGGACGCGTGAATAAGGCCTTAATGTTGCCCTCGTTTAAGGAAGCATAAACTTAGACACAGATTTCCTTTAAGTTGTTCAGATCAGAGGAGAACATATATGAAATGTAAACCAATTGAAATAATATAGAAAATAATGTTGTGCCTCCATTTAGGCATGATGGTTTCTACAAAGTAGCTTTCTCCTCAAGTCAGTGTTTGTGCTCCTTTAAGAAGCCTCAGAACATCACTCGGGATTTCACAAACCCAGCCAGAAAAATCTCCCCATAAGGACAAGTAAGCTGCGTTATATATTCTTATTTCTACAAAACGAAAGATTTTTTAGAATAAAAACTAGACCAAAAAGGTTACGTCTATATTTTTACAATGAAATAGCATTATTGAATGTAAATTTCACACAGCAGTCCTTTCCAAGACATAATCCTGCTGGGGTACTGTCTTTGATGAATGGACCAGAACAATGCCAGATCCCAACTTTATTGAACTTTTGTAGGTCAGGGAAATTGCATTCTAAGCCAGTGACATCTGTGCCAAGAGTTACTGCAACTGATTTTACAATATCCATGGTCTTCTTTATAGACAGCGAGAAAGTCAAACATTCGTAGAGCTAAAAATAAAAGTTATATTCAGAATTTCTGATGATTTGAATGGAGCTTTGATAACAAAATACTACTTTTTTTTTTTTTTACAAAGCAAACAATTAGGAGATTCCAAAGTTCACATTGTAGTTTTTAACTATATATAGCATGTCTTTTTCATTTCTTTGCACACAATATAATTTTTTGAGTTCCTGGGTAGACAATTAGGGATACAAGGTCCTCGAGACACTTTGAGTAGTGGATAGTATAATTGCACATAATCACCTGCAGATGCATGCAGTTATGAGATGGAAAAGTAATTAGTTGGTTCTCATTGGTACCATTAAGAGTACCGGCTATATTTATTTTGGCATGGTACTAGTACTACTTGAAATGTATCCTGTATTTCTATATCCTCATCTGAACTTTTTCTGCAACCATATGTAAATATAGAAATCCAGAAGCCCCCATAGCATAATCGTTTTAATTTGGGTCAAAATATATGTAGTGTATACATTAGATATGTAAAAAAAGACATATTTGTATACAATATACAGTAAAAGGATATGTTTAGATGTAGTCATGGAACAGACGGTCTTAGAAAAGATCATATCGGACGGTACTGCAGTACCAGCCAGGTGATCTTTAGCGCTGCAGCAGGCGCATTCGTGCGTTTCCTCATCAGAACTCCCCACTGCACAATATGGAGCATGTGGCCGGAGCCGCTTGCTCCATAGTGTGTACCGACAGGGTTTATGCGCCTGCTATTCACTGAATAGCGGCCGCAGAAAACTGACATTTCAGTTTTCTACGGCACGGTCGGCACCACTAGGGATTCCGCTTGGAGTGTATACTATATGTATACACTCTGGCCAGGATTCCCTCAGCCTGCAGCACTACATAAGTACCGCAGGAATCATGGCCATTGTAATGATGGCTGTGATTTCTTCGGAACTTATGTAAAGTGAACATAGCCTAAAACCGATTTATTTACAATAACAGAATTTAAACATGCCTGGGAAAAACATACATCTATCCTAAGATAATAAGAAAGAAAATACTAAAAGGGCAGACTACATGGACCCAGTGGTCTTTTTCTGCCAACATTCTTCTATATTTCTATGTTTCTGTGTTAACATAATGGATAAAAAGAGGGGAATCATTGCCTATAAACTTCTAGTGTGGACTTATGCTAAAGCTTTATGGGAACATCCATATTATTATGTTTTGTATAGAGCCATAATAGGGCACAAATGGGACCTCACTGTAACAAAATGCTTTCTATTTGACATGCTCTGTAGCATTCAATATTATCATGTGTTGCTTTTATGCAACCTTCACAAGTAAAATATAAATCTAAATATGATATAATTGTGAGTAAAAATAAAACAAAGGCCATTTTTTGCACAAAAAAAGGTTATAAATAATGAGCATGTTCATTATTTGGACAGTCATAATAATTTACGTCTGTTATTCCATACAATGTATGAACTCCCAACACATTTCTCACTGACTTCAATGGAATATGGCTACAGTTAGACCTCAAAACTACAGCTATATTTAACTTTTAGTTTACTGTGTCTTAGGCCCAATAGTCAGCGCCGATCTGCTATTTTAGTGCTCACTTACTGAGCCTATTACACGGCTTAATCGTTCATCCCCAACCTGAAATGGAGGGAGCGGGCAGAAGCGAAAAGAACACAGGGGAGTATGGAAACCGGATACCGGATACCATACCGGATACCGTTTATAGTTTTTTTGTTTTTTTTATAGGCATTAACTGTCGATTGCACATTGCTCTTACAGATAGCGATGCGTGGTCACCGGCTGATGATTTTTAGGCAGCATCAAAAGACAGAATTGGCCAATGATCATTTTCATTGGCTGATCATTTATTACATCGGCTGGGCTACATGGAGTGATAATCTGCCAAATCGGCCTGATTCGGCAGATTACCGCTCTTTTTTAATAGGGCCCTTAGGGTAAAATAGCTGCAACATTTAATGAAATGGAGCTTTATATAGCATGTTTTGCCATACTCTTCACTGCTTAAAGGACCTTTTCAAAAGGACCTTTTCCTGCTTAAAGGACCTGTTTGAATTAAATGTTAAAGCCATGTGAAAACAAAATACATACTCTAACCCTCAGGGAGATGCCATATGTATTTTCAGCAACATATTATGGATCCATAAAGCACAGATCTTGTACAGTTCTGTGCAAAAGTCTTAGGCAGGTGTGGAATAAATGCTGCAAAGTAAGATGTCTTCCATCAGCGAGGTGGCTGACCCCTAATTATTGGGACAACAACCCTGACGCTGAGTTCTGATCTCAACATCATTGAGTCTGCCTGGGATTTGCAGAAGCCTACATCCACAAAAGATCTTCTCCAAGAGCGTTAGAACAACCTCACTCCTGAGCTTCTTCATATACTGTGTGTCAGGGTCCGGGCCGCGTGCTTGGCTCCTGGCTCTGTCGGGGTGCCCGGCCGGACTCTGAGCAGAGCCGCCGGCGTCCCTGGTAACGTGCAGAGCCTAGTACCCCTAGTGTTTTCTTGACCTCGCAATCTTTTCCCTAACCTTGCTATTCTCGTTACCTGACCTTCTGCTTGTGTTACTGACTACCCTTTGGACTCGTGTTTTTGTACCTCGCCGCTCGACTGTAACTGACCCGGAATCCTGACCTCTCTCTCATTGTGTGTGTCTGTCTTGTCTGTTTCGTGTTGCACCTTAGTAAGTACAGGGACTGCCGTCCAGTTGTCCGTTTGCCATCTAGGGCATCTGAGGCAAATATGTAGGACCAGTGGGCGGGTGTCAGCTTCAGGGCTCCCCTGTCTGTGTGTCTTCCTGACCTTCCTGACATTATCGCAGGCCTTAACCGACGTCACTACCGACGGATCAGCATGAGTACCGATACTTCGGTCGCTGACCGTCTAGAAGAGTTGACTACTCAGTTCAAAGGTGTCGCTGGATTAGTAGCCCAATTGTCTAGTCGTGTCGACAATCTATCTCAGGCTACTTTGTCCCGCCCGGTGACACAGAACCCAGAGGCAGCACCTGTCCAGGTAGTTAAGCATAAAACTAAAATGATACTGCCCGATAGATTTAGTGGAAGTGCTGACAAGTTCCGTACCTTTCGGGAGTCTTGTTATTTGTATTTTCGTTTAAACCCTTTTATTTCAGATGCAGAAAGGGTTGCTCTAATTGTCTCCTTCCTCCAAGGTCCCCCTCAGGACTGGGCCTTAGCCCTTTCCCCTGAGGCTCCAGAGTGGAATTCGGTGGAGACATTCTTTTCCTCCCTGGGTCAAATTTACGATGACCCAAACCGTGTTGCAGTAGCGGAATCCTACCTATTGTCCATTCAGCAGGGTCTTCGCACCGCGGAAGAGTATTGCTCGGAGTTCCGCCAGTGGTGCACCCTGACTGGATGGCAGGATTCCCCTCTGAAGACCCTGTTCCGACAGGGTCTCACGGATTCCATCAAGGATGCCATGGTCAGTCATCCCACTCCTGATTCCCTCAGTGCGTATATGACTTTGGCTATTAGTATTGACCGGAGACTCAGAGAAAGAAAGCGAGAAAAAATGGGGGTGACCACAGTACAGTCGAGGGTCAGTCAGCTTCCTAAACCTTTCCCCAAGGTGACAGAGTCGCTTCTCTCTCCTACGACTTCCGACGAACCCATGATCCTGGGAAGTGCCTCCGCCCGAAGAAAATTCCGCATGGAGCATTCTCTCTGTCTTTACTGCGGGAAGTCGGGACACTACCTAAAAGACTGTCCCACCAAGCCTTCTCGGAAGCCGGAAAACTTCAGTGCCTGAGTGATAATCCGGAGGGTCACTCAGGCACACAGGTACCTCCTAGACAGTTTGATAATTTTTGTTTACCGTTTACATTGGTGTTTAACAATATTGTTATTTCATGTAATGCCATGGTTGATTCAGGTGCCGCCCTGAATTTTGTCCGTACCTCTGTAGCAGACTCATTGGGGTCAACATTGATACCCCTCAGTAAACCCTTCAAAGTGGCAGGTGTAGACTCCGCCCCTCTGAGAGGTGGGTCAGTGAAATATCGCACCCCGGAGATAGTAATGCAAGTTGGGTGTCTTCACTATGAAGAGATATCATTGTTTGTTTTGGACGAGTTGGCCGCTGATATTATACTGGGTCTACCGTGGTTGCGCCAACATAATCCGGTATTTGATTGGGCATCCACAGAGCTGGTTCAGTGGGGTGACTCCTGTGACTCTCATTTGTTACAGGTAAACCCTATTATGTGTACAGTGATTGATTCTCCTATTCCTGATTTTGTTTCAGATTTTTCCGATGTGTTTAATGAGGCCATTGCCGACGCCTTACCTCCCCATCATCCATATGACTGTGCCATCGACCTGGTGCCCGGGGCCAAGTTTCCCAATTTTTAACTTGTCTCCTCCGGAACGAGAGTCGATGCGCCAGTAAATTCAGGACAGTTTGAGGAAGGGTCATATACGGCCTTCAGTGTCGCCTATGGGTGCTGGATTCTTTTTTGTGGAAAAAAAAGATGGTGGTTTGCGTCCTTGTATTGACTACAGGGAACTTAACAAGATCACCATCAGAGATCAACACCCCCTTCCCCTGATCCCGGATCTTTTGAACCAGGTGGTAGGTGCCCACTGGTTTTCTAAAATAGACCTATGGGGCGCCTACAATTTGATTCGGATCAGGGAAGGGGACGAGTGGAAGACGGCTTTTAACACGCCCGAAGGACATTTTGAGTATCTGGTAATGCCTTTCGGGTTAAGTAATGCCCCCGCCGTCTTCCAAAGGTTTGTTAACGATCTTTTCCGTGATCTGTTTGGTCAATATGTAGTAATCTTTCTTAATGACATACTTATTTATTCCCCTGATTGGGAGTCCCATGTTCAACATGTCCGCGAGGTTTTATCTAGACTCCGAGAGAAAACCCTTTGTGCTAAATTATCTAAGTGCCTATTTGGGGTTAAGGAGGTTGGATTCTTAGGATATATTTTAACTCCAGAATCTGTACAGATGGACCCTCAGAAGGTGTCAGCAATACTTAAGTGGGCAAGGCCCACCACCTTGAAAGAGATTCAAAGGTTCCTAGGTTTTGCAAACTTCTATAGGAAGTTTATCCGTAATTTCTCGCTTATTGTCAAGCCTTTAACCGAAGTAACGAAAAAAGGTGCGAATCCAACCTCCTGGCCTATAGAGGCAGATCAAGCTTTCACTCAGCTTAAAAATAGTTTTTCATCTGCTCCTGTACTGGTGCATCCTGACCTTGATTCACCATTTGTGGTAGAAGTAGACGCGTCAGAATTCGGAGTTGGAGCAGTATTGTCACAAGGAAGGGAACCGTATACTAATCTAAGGCCTGTGGCGTACTTCTCCAGGAAATTCTCCATCTCCAAGGTCAACTATGACATTGGTAATAGAGAGCTGTTGGCCATCAAATGGGCTTTTGAGGAGTGGAGGCATTTCCTGGAGGGTGCTAAACACCAGATAACGCTTCTAACTGACTATAAGAACCTGTTATATCTGGATAAAGCCAAAAGGTTGAACCCACGTCAAGCGCGTTGGGCCTTGTTTTTTACCCTGTTCAATTTTGTGGTTACATACCGTCCAGGGTCCAAAAATGTAAAGGCTGACGCCTTATCTCGGAGCTTTGAAACTAATAATATGCCTGAGGAGGAACCCAAAAATATCCTAACCCCAGGTATTGTGGTCGCTAGTGTATCCAAAGAAAAAATTTTGAGATCTCAAAATGATGCGCCTGCTAATGTACCCCCTGAAAAGCTGTTCATCCCTGTACACCTTAGGTTGGCCGTTTTGAAAGAAGTTCATGCATCTACACTTTCGGGCCACCCTGGTATTGCCGGTACGGCTTATCTCTTGTCCCGTTCCTGCTGGTGGCGCTCATGGCAGAGGGACGTAAGGGAATATGTAAAGTCTTGTGAGACGTGTGCCCGGGCAAAAACACCGAGGTCATTGCCTGAAGGTCTACTCCAACCACTGCCGTTACCTGGTCACCCATGGTCTCACCCGTCTATGGATTTCATTACGGATCTTCCTCCTTCTCTAGGAAAGACAGTAATCTGGGTAGTTGTTGATAGGTTCAGTAAAATGTGTCATTTTATTGCTTTGAAAAAACTTCCTAACACCAGGTCTCTCGCCAAGTTGTTTGTTAGGCATATCCTTCGTCTACATGGAATACCTACCAACATAGTTTCAGACCGAGGGGTACAATTTGTTTCAAAATTCTGGAGAGCTTTCTGTAAACTGTTAAATATATCACTGTCTTTTTCCTCAGCATTTCACCCCGAAACCAACGGCCAGACGGAACGGACCAATCAATCCCTTGAGCAATATCTAAGGTGTTTTGTTTCCGATAATCAGCTTACATGGTCAGAATACTTACCAATGGAAGAATTCGCTTTAAACAATCACGTAAATACTTCCACGCAACTTACTCCGTTCTTTTGCAATTATGGCTACCATCCCAGGTTTTCTGCTATCCCAAATCAAGAAACACACTTTTCTTCTATTAAAGAACTTACAAAAAAACTGTGCACAGTTTGGGCGGAGAGTCTGGCGACTCTAACCGTTTCCCAAGAAAAACAAACTAAATATGCTAATCGGAAACGCCGCCCCGGTCCCCAGTATGTGGTGGGTAAAAAAGTATGGCTATCTACAAAAAACCTGCGTCTCCGAGTTCCTTCGTATAAACTCGCCCCGAGGTATATTGGTCCATTTTCCATTGTAGACATTATAAGTCCTGTGTCTTTTAGGTTACAATTGCCTCAATCTTTGAAAGTCCATCCTGTGTTTCACAAATGCCTCCTTAAGAAATATACTCCTCCAACTAATACCAGTTCCCCTCCTCTTCCAGTGGTGGTTCAAGGCGAGCTAGAGTATGAAGTCGAAAGAATCTTAGATTCTAGGAGAATCCGCAAAACCATACAATATCTCGTACATTGGAAGGGGTACGGGCCAGAGGAGCACACATGGGTCACTTCACAGGATCTTCATGCCCCAGTGTTGATCAAAAAATTTCATGAAGAACATCCTACCAAACCTGGAGGCTCTTGTGAGGGTCCGGAGGCCCCTCCTCAAGGGAGGGAGGTTCTGTCAGGGTCCGGGCCGCGCGCTCGGCTCCTGGCTCTGCCGGGGCGCGGCCACACTCTGAGCAGAGCCGCCGTCGTCCCTCGTAACATGCAGAGCCTAGTACCCCTAGTGTTTTCTTGACCTCGCAATCTTTTCCCTGACCTTGCTATTCTCGTTACCTGACCTTCTGCTTGTATTACTGACTACCCTTTGGACTCGTGTTTTTGTACCTCGCCGCTCGACTGTAACTGACCCGGAATCCTGACCTCTCTCTCATTGTGTGTGTCTGTCTTGTCTGTTTCGTGTTGCACCTTAGTAAGTACAGGGACTGCCGTCCAGTTGTCCGTTTGCCATCTAGGGCATCTGAGGCAAATAGGTAGGACCAGTGGGTGGGTGTCAGCTTCAGGGCTCACCTGTCTGTGTGTCTTCCTGACCTTCCTGACACTGTGTGCTAGTGAACCTAGAAGATTTGATGCATTTTGCCAACTGAGAAAACTAACTTATTAGAAGCTATATTATAAGCTAAGAAACAGTACGTGGACTTAGGTAAAGGTACGAGCGGCAGAAATATATAGGTTATCTAGTCATCTACAAATATAGTAGTACTAAAGTAGAGCCACAGAGCAACATGTTCTGCAGTTGTCCTATTATATAACATTTTATCTTTTTAAGATGGAACACATCTTCTCTATTCATTATTTATGATTTGCTTAGAACAATAGCTTTTTGCTCTATAGTAAATAGAAGACATTTCACGCCATTCAAAGCTTGATTTATGTTTATAATGCATCTTCTGTTATCTTAGGTAGTGGCTTATTCATCAAAGTTTCACAAGATACAGATACACGATGATCCAATTCACTTTTATTATATTAAATATGACAATAATTGACTACTAGTTGAACAATTCATTGAAGCATGTATCCATGAATTCCTGTAGTTTTCTAATTTGGTTTCTGTCCTCTGTTTATTTTGATGTAATATTGTTAATTAAAAGTATTATTGTGCATTAAGGGGGACAAACAAGCTTTTGCAAAATGAAGGCAATGAGTATCATGAAAGTACTGCTGATGCACAACTAGAGTTGTGGATCCACTGAACCGCCGCTAGTGATAGCATAAGTCACACCAGGTAGAAGAGTCTACGGGGCAGCTGGTCTTCACTAGGGCACGTCGTAAAGTGGGTTGGATTTGCTGTGGCAGGCGACCCCCAGGTCACTACCCCTGGCTTGGTAGTGGTGGTGGGCAAGGTGGAGCCAGAGACGGCTAGGCTGGACAGCACACAGGAACACAGCAGAAATCTCAGGCAGGGGAAACAGGCAGGAAAGGACAGACAGAAACCAAGAGTCATGGTCAGGAATCACAGGCAGGAATCATGGACAGGAGAGCTGGGACCACAGTGCTTGGGGTAGCAAGGCAGAGGCTCCAATGGTGGGGTTAGGAGAGGAGCAGGGATTTATTGGGAATTGCTTAGTGGACACAGCCAATTAAGGGGGCGTACTGCCCATTTAAATCTGCAAAAACCATTGCACGCGTGCTGACAAGTGTGGGACGGAGCAGGAGCACAGACAGGTGAGGTGCCCAAGAGGGCCAAAGCAACATCAACGCTGAGCCCTTCACGTGGGCTTAGTCATCTGCTGAGATCAGCCAGTGGGGAGAGCAGGTGCGATGGTGGCCCAGAGCACAGGATGTTGCACCAGCCATGAAAATTACAATTTTATCAATAATAACAACACCTGCAAACCTGTTCTTACATTAAACTTTTTTAAAGCATTAGTGTACAGTACTGCAGTAGGCAATGCAATACTGCCATACTTTAGAAGTAGTACAGTGTTTGCAAACATGAACAGGTTTGCCAACAATTTAAACATTGAATGGCGGCAGCACTTACAAGCTCTGTGTACAAGCTCTTCAACTCTTTTTAATCAGCTGATTGTGGGGATGCTGGGAGAAGAACCCCACTGATCAAATATTCATCCTGAAGATCGGCCATAAATTTAGAACTGTTGTATAATCATTATAAGGAGCATTTTTAACTTTTAAGGACCACAATGGGCAAAACTAATAATGTGGAAGAAGGTATTACCCTAGCTGGAAGAATGGAAAGTATGTCTGGCACAAACTTCATTAGACCGGAGGAAGAGGTTTAAAACCTCCAAATGCTTTTGTCTGTCAAATAAGAATAAAGAATTTCCTATTTTGTTTTACATCTCTCTGTGCATGTCTTGTCATGTCTCATGGCTCCATCTTTAAAGGGAACCAATCACGCCGAAAATCCATCTTAAGGTAAGGAAACGTGCTGGCACATCACCCAGCACGTTTCCAAACATCCCCCTGTAACCTCCGTGCCCCCCTCCATCAGTCAGTAATCTTACTTTGAAGAAGTCCCGCACTGTATGTAAATGTCTGGCAAGTAGTCACGGTGGGCGGATTTAGTCATGGTGGGCAGAATCAGTCAAAGGTCCTGGGTGTCTGTAATGGCTGTAATCACGCCCAGAGGGGCGTGCTTGAGGTCTGCCTTCCATCCACGAAACCCGGAGGCTTGCGTTTCACGCGTCGTCTCCCGCCGTACTGCGCATGCACAGAAGACGTCTGTGCTGCGTGCGGATGATGTCAGCGCGCCGCCGACGTGAAACGCAAGACACTGGGTCACGTGGATGGAAGGCAGACCTCAAGCACGCCCCTCTGGGCGTGATTACAGCCATTACAGACGCCCAGGACCTGTGACTGATCCTGCCCACCTTGACTAAATCCGCCCACCGTGACTACTTGCCAGAAATTTACATACAGCGCGAGACTTCTTCAAAGTAAGATTACTGACTGATGGAGGGGGGCACGGAGGTTACAGGGGGATGTTTAGGAAACGTGCTGGGTGATGTGCCAGCACATTTCCTTATCTTAAGATGGATTTTCGGCGTGATTGGTTCCCTTTAAAGGAGTAATTCTTTCAAATCAACTGATGCCAGAAAATGCCAGAGATTTCTCTCCAGTCTGACACAGTTCTTTCTGCTGCCATCTCTGTCCACGTCAGAAACTATTCAGAGCAGTAGCAAATCCCTTTAGAAAACTTCTCCTGCTCCCCAAACTGTAAAAAATATGACTTGCTGCAGGGCAAACAGAAGCTGATAAGTACCGGAAGACATGTTGTTTTTTTTTTTTAAATAGAAGTAAATTACAAATCTCTAGCATTTTCTGGCAGCAGTTGATTTTAAAGAAAAAGTATTATGCTGAATACCCCTTTAATATGAGTTTGTAGAAGTTACAGTTTGTAGAGTTTGTAGAGTTACAGAAATCCTTCCCCTACACACACATTCTTTTAGCTACAGACATCCACTCTATGGCATCCATTCTTCTATCAAATCATACTGCTTATCTAGAGAGGTAGAGGCATAATCTTTACTATCTCTATTAACTCAAAACTTCTGGTAATACTGTGCCTGGCAGATGGCCACCCCTCCAGAGACTCAACACCACCTAGTTTTCCTGGAGATAATGGTAATGCTTTGCAAGGCATTCTGGAATCTTGGTAGAAATGAGTGAACTTGAAATTTGGTTTATCCGGATCACAACTGTTCGTGTCAGTTAGGTTAGGTTTTTCAGGTCAAACAGTTAGGTTTGATCCAAATTGTTTCGCTTGGACAGCTTTTGCAATCTGGTTCCCAGGGGAGTATTTAACTCCGTGGAGGCCAGACTGTTTTTTACTGCACCTGTCTGAACAAGGAAGGGGGTTAAGTAGCCCCTTTCCTTGTTGGGACTGGCCCAGTGCACATCTACTGGGAAGGGGGGTTAATTATACTGGGCTTCTGTTGTCTTTTATCTCTGCCGGACCTGGCACCTGGACCTTCAGTCTGCACTCAGCCAATCAATGGCTGAGGTGGGACTCTGCTGCAGGTGTCCTGCCATAGCCACCGATTGCCTGAACGCAGACTGAAGGAGCCGTCCCAGCACACATCAAGCCCTGTCATCTGAAAACAGTTTGGACCCCAGGGGGTTAAGTGGGTATGATATGCAGTGACTTAACCTTTTCCTTGCTGGGGAGGATGCAGCACAGCGGCCCTAGGATGTTGAGTGGGGATTCATAGCATGCAGGGCCAGATGGCGCAAGGAGTGTGGGTGAGGAATTATACTTGCTTACTGCCGATGTCTTCTATCTTTGTCAGACCAGGCACACAGGGCTTGGGTCCTTGGTCAGCTCCTTCAGTCAGTCAGTCATAGATTGGATGAAAGCAGACAAAGAGGTTAGACCCAGCATAAAGCGGGGTCTGGTGAATATATGGGGAGCCCAGGATCATAAGTATAATCCCCCATCGGAGAATAGACTATTCTCAATTTTGCTGATTTGCTTCAACAAAACGGCAAATGTTTCAGTTTTATTACACAATACAGCGGTTACATTTACACATTACGTGATCAAATGGGTACTCCTGCCCACTTTACAACAGTTCTGCTGCCAGAAGTGTGGCGTAACAAAACAGTTGCATCCCAACACCGCCAATCTGTGCCATGATGTCAGCTGCAGTGGGCGTTACTTTCTCAATGTGCTTTCATCTTCAAATAAAGGAACCCAGGTTGGCACCACAAAGTATTATGGGAGTGCTAACCAACCTGCTAAAAAAAAAGCATAGAGACCCAAAAAGAAGATAAATAGGTATAAACAGACTGCACAACCCAAACTATGCAAAAGTGCAAAAAAAATCAGCTAAACAGACAGTAATGGCTTACAATGCTCAAAGTGAAAAATTTAAACCATAGCTATTGTTTTCCCAGGGTGGGTTAGGAAGGAGTTCCCTGTGTGTTACGCCCTCCAAAAAAAGACTTATTCGATGGTAAAGGTTAGGGTTTTTTGTGTATTTTATATCATACAGATAATTAGGGAATACAAATTAGTGCACAACAAGTCCTGTGATATGCCCAGTTCTATGTTCAGTTTAAGAGACAAATGCACTTATATGAAAAGGATCCAGGATCCACTTTCTGGTCCCTGTTTTCTGGAGCTCAGTCTCCATGTGTGCACCAAGCGCAATACTCTTCCGGAAGTCCCAATCATGTGATCGGACTACCGTGCACGTCACTATAATCAAAGCACATGTGCAGAATACTCCCGTCAGTCACTAGGCTAGCGCATGCGTAATCCCCATAAAACGAGCCTCAAGCCAAAAGGATACAAAATAATAATGAATATACACAAGTTGAGCAGAAAGGCACAATGAACAGCCATAGCCATACTCAACATATTAGACATTGTGACCCTGACTATAGAGGTATAGAACGCATGCGCAGTATGTTGTAAGGTATCACACTGACACGTACACATTAGTCATATCACTATCAGTGTCCAGCTCACCACATGCACCACCACATGAACCTGAGCGTTCAGCATTTGATTAGCGGTGGCTGCTGAAGTTTGATAAAGCTCTAAGGTTGTCTGGAAAACATGGATACAGCCAATGACTATATCCATGTTTTCCACATAGCATTAGGATTTTATCCAAGTTTAGCAGCCCCTGCTAATCAAATGACGAACGCTCGGGTTTGGATGAACTCAAGCATGCTCGAGGTTCGCTCATCTCTAACCACCACCTTAGTTAAGACTTGGACAATGTAGAACATCAATCAGTATACATAAGTCAGTCAGAAAAACCTAATGAACAGTCATGATAACAAAAATAATGAAAGTAGCAACCTAGTTTTTAATGGCACCCGCGTTTGCAATGTATCATCAGATACCGGACTAGCGCATGCGCAGTAGTCACATCATTGAGCATATACAAAAAGGTGTGAAACATTGGTAAGTGTTTGTGTTTCTAAGAGAATAAACAAAGTGTTACAATCGGATAAGTGACTATGCAGAGTATTTACTGAGTTGTCAATCATTGTTAATTGCCAGAAATATCAAACTCCCATATAGTGTCCCTGCCTCCTTACCTCAGACTGCCCTATATAAAAGGGGGTAACTGGTTGACGGTCTCTACACTTAAAGGACAACTCCAGCGGGACCCCCCCCCCAAAAAAAAAAAACACAGACCCACACAGACACCATACTCACCATCCCTCCGGTGATGATCGCCACTCCATTCGCCCGCCGTCTGCCTCACCGTCACCTGCGTCCGCCGTCCATCGATGTCTCTTGCTTCTGGGTCCATAAGAGAGAAAAGGCTGCCAGTGCGCTTGCGCACCGGCAGCCTTTTCATTGGCTGGAGCGCATCACATGGCTTCCAGCAAGCTCAGCCAATCAGGGCTGAGCAAGCTGGAAGCCATGTGATGCGCTCCAGCCAATGAAAAGGCTGCTGGTGCGCATGTGCACCAGCAGCCTTTTCGCTCCCATTCACTCTCAATGAAGACTCCGAAGAGGAAGAAGACCCGGACCGCCCCCCCAGCTCTGACGTCACCCGTCACCAGATGCCGCCCGGGAGAAGAGGACCGTGACGACCGTAATAGGTAATGTATACATTCTTTAACTTCCGGGGTGGGGGGTCGGGAGTCGGAAAGTGGGGGAAGGGGGCCAGATCGGGTATTTAACCACATTACAAAGTTATATAACTTTGTAATGTGTGTTAAATAAGCCAAAAAATTTTTTCGCCGGAGTTGTCCTTTAATAGGTGGTACACAAGATAACATGAGACAGACAGGAACAAAATAAATCAATTCCAATAGTCTGGGTAATACACTGACAGGTAGGAGAGGTACTGTACAGAATCGCAAAACCAAAAGTAGAGTAAATGTCAGGCAAGAAGATCAGGCAGGCAGCAATCAAAATTGGACTTAACCCTGATCCCCTCAGAACACCTGGAGGCAAAAGCAACCTGACTGTCAAGGGGAACTGCAAGTCAGAACAGCAAAGCAGCAGTAGTGTTAACTCCAAGGTTACCAGAGCATCAAAGGCAAAGCGGGTATGGCTCAACAAACCCAGACAGAGATAGACCAGTGTTCAGACAGGGTTCAGGACATTGCACAATAAATAATAAAGCATGAATATCAGCAATGTCTCGGCCACACAGCACAAGCCGAGGGGCAAGCGGAATTCAGCAGAGGCAAAGACGTGACAGATACTGTACATTGAATGTGACATTGTTTGTTGTCAAAGCAGCATATGGTATAGTCCACAGACTGAAACTAGTTATATTTGGGAAGTCGAAAATCACTAATTCAGATAGATGCAGGAACATAGTTATACTGTGGACAAAAGAACGCTCTATATGAATGCATACAGTAAATGACGCATGTGTAGTGTGCCCCCGGATGGTGTTGTAGCGGTGGGACGGCCGGTCACCTGCTAGATGGAAGTACTATGGTGGATGGCTGAGATACAGCTGGACCTTTGGGTTTTGTCACATGACGCCAGTGTCTGGTGGGCAAACAGGTGTGATGGCACGCCTGCTTTTTGAGTATTAGGCCGCTTGTACCCTTCTCCCCTGTGGTCGGTGTCCTGTCGGGTTGCTGAAGGGTCCCTTGGGATTGTGTCACCTGTGTCCAGAGTGGTGTAGTAACCCCCCCAAATAGTGGTAGGACCCACCACCCATTGAAAGGGGAAATGTCCCAAGGTTGCGGTGCAAGTGCTGTGCAGGTGGTAATGACAGACTCAGGTGGCAACGTTGACTTGGTTTACTACTTGTAAATGTGCAGCAAGTAATACAACAAATCTTGAATACACTTGATACAGTTCCAATAAATACATGTACATAGAACCACCAGAGCTGTGAGATAAGTGCTGAGTAGGATGTAGTAGAGTGGAAAAGGTTGTAATGAGGCAGTAGTAGAGAGGAGGTTGCTGTGAGAGTCTCAACCCAATTAGTAATGTGCTCTACCAGGAGGTTGGAGTGCATAGAAGAATACTTGTAGAAGAAGAAGAGACAACCTGTGCCTGTGTTTTGACCTTTCCTATAGTCTTCACACCACCTGATGCCCACTAGTTTTGGCTGAACCGTACTGATGGGTGACACAGGCCCCAGACCCTGTTACCCGGGTTGAATTGAATGGTTAGGATTTCCTAAGTACACCCGCGTTATGAGATGGAGTTCATCAACTTTACGAAACTTTGCTCCACCCGGATCAGTTCCTAGCTCTTTGGCTCTTTTGCGGATACTGTCCTGCACTGTAGTGACTCCTAGTCCTCGGCATGGGTTGAGGTTATCTGTTGGCTAGTTCTCTCATGAGAGGGTTAACAGTGCATCACGCAGCGTGTGTGGTGCTTCAAGAAAGACATTTGTCAAAACTGACTGTTCTGCGTCCTACCCTGTGGAGTACTGACTAAGACTGAAATGTAGAGGAGACCTGACAGGGGGCCAGGTCCCAGGTAGAACCACGGTGGAGAGCTATCTGAGCTGCGTCCTTTCTCCACCAAAGCTTGGCTAGAACTCTTCCTCCAACCAAGGGACTAACTTCCTAACCAGCGTGTAAGATGCACTGTGGTTGGGTGGAAAGGGTGCAATAGAGAAGAGGGAAATAAATAGGATAGAAGAAAGGAGTATTCCTACTGGACAACAGAGTCTGGTACATACACACACAAATAACCCTTGAGATACTTCAGTTGTGCAACTTCTGGACCTTGGTTATACTATACAGCAACATCTAGTGGTCATCATTGGCAATACTACAGTTACAACAGGACCACAAACACGAACAGACTTTTACGAGGGGCGTAAGGAATAGCAACAGCTACAGTGGGATACCACACATGGCCCTGTAAACACGGCTGTCCGCATGGAATTTCTAATTGACAATTAACTATTATAAATGAGTCTACAGTTTCTCAAAGCCCCACATATATAAAGCCGCTACAGAGTATTTGCACTGTGAGTAAACAAATGGGTCCAAAATAAGTCGATCTAGAATAAGGAAACTAAAGACATTATTGGATTCAAGTTTAATAGGGTGTATATACGAACATATGTGCTATGCACTAAATAGGCTTGCAAGCGACATACAAATATATACAAATATAAACAAATAAGGTCAAATAGCCAGCACTATACCATAGTATAGGGTGCTTAATGCAGGGAACCTGTCATGTCTCTATAGGGATAGGGATAAAGACCACTGAGTGTAATTTTCTATTGCCCCAGTAGAATACAAATCAAACAATGAAAACAACAAATGCTGTTCTATTCTCACCCTATAGGGGTTGCCCAGGGCCGTAATAATAGCTGCTGCACTAAACCTGAAGGCGCCCCATATTCACACATCAGTTAGCATCATGAAGAAATGGGAACCTGGTTTCGGCCACATGCATTTCTACACATGGTTTTTAACTGCTTAAAAAATAGACAAATTTCACCACAGTATTGGTAACTGATAGCTCCAGGTGTCATATTTAACACTGCCCCACTACACCTGACCAATACCACCTCTCCCCCCCCCCCCCCCCCTTTAAAAGACACCAGATTTACTGGCAAGTCTGAATGGGAGATGGGAGACTAAGAAAATAAAAACAAAAAAAAAATGTTTCCTTCCCCCTGTTTCCTGGTGCTGCCCCCCTGCAAGGTGCTGCCCTAGGCAAAGAACCATGGGTGCCTAGTGGGAAATACGGCCCTGGGGTAGCCATAAACCCTTATCTCCAAGATATGTGATAAGTAATGTTTCCTTAAAACTAAAGATGACCTCATACCATGAACAATAAAACACATAGTGGATCCTGGGTCCAAGACACAGTGCACAGCAAGTATCATTACTTATTTACCTCTTTAATTAATCGATGTCCAAAATAGATAACATGCCCCTCTAATCTCTAATCATGTCCTATGTTTTTTTTTATATCAGGAGCACAGAATTATTCGATGTCCACAAATTAGTTCCTTTGCATTTCCTTTAAATTTTATTATTCTATGTCCTCTAGTGATTTACTGTCCTTTAAAGTAGAGTTATATAATCCTTGTGGCCATCCACCAACCATCATTGTGGGCAATCACACTGTGTAAGTATGTGAGCTGTTCACACTTCCTAATCTGTCAACTGCCGCCATCCCATGTTTCTCTCCTAGAACCTCAGAGGAAAACATTTTCAATGGCACGGCCCTTCCATACGACCTGTACACATCAAAAAGGGTTCCTTCCAAGGTACATATTTATGTATCAAGAATTTGTCAAAACATGTGTAACTGTCAGGAAAAAAAATGGAGTGAAAGGCGAAAAATATTGTAAATATGAGTGAACATTATAAATTAAATAATGTTCATTATAAATTAAATAATTATAAATTAAATAATGTGTCAAGTAAAAAAGAATAAGGAAGAGGGCAGAAGGGGGATGAAAAATGCCCCCCTTACTACATGTGTCAAAAAAAATACTTTATGGGCTAAAAATCATAAATTTAATAACCTCAGTGATCCGTGACTGTGTTACCAAAATAATTAATCTTCAGACGCTTGTGTGCTGTATTCTTGCTTATCATGAGAGTACAGCACACAAGTGTCTGACATGTCTGAAGATGAAGGTAGCACATTGAGGAAGAGATGCCTTGGCATCATGGCACAGAATGGCAGCACTGAAATGTAGTTGTACCATGATGTCAGACTTCTAGGGGCAGAACTGAGCCGGAGTCCCCTTTAAAATAATTAAAGTAAAATACATAAGGAGTGAGGGACATACTCGCAAGAGCTTACAGACTAGGAGGACTGGGGGTGGGGCAAAAGATGTAGTAAGTGCTTTATTTACAGATGATCCAGCCATTGTGCATAAATTAGTGCACAATATACTGTAGGTGTTGGGTGAGCCAGTCACCTGCCAACCTCTTAGTACACATACAAAGTGCATAGAACCTGGAGATATAGAGTAAAAGATGAGGGGACAGCAGAGGGGGAGGCAAAATTTCGGGAATGTAGTAAGCGGGCCTAAAGAGATGAGTGTTTAGGGCACGCTTGAAACTGTTAGTGTTGGTAATGAGTGTGATGTCTTTGGGTAATCATTCCAAAGAACTGGTGCAGCATGAGAGTACAGGCGGGAGTGAAAGGTTCTGATTATGGAAGATGTTAGTGTAAGATCTTTAGCAGAAAGTAGAGCATAAGTAGAATGGTATGTGGAAATGAGGGAGGAGATGTATGGGGGCAGAATTGTGGAGAGCTTTATGGGTGAGGGTGAGGAGTTGGAACTGAATCCTGGATTTAATTGACAACAAATGCAATGGTTGGCACAGGGTGGAAACATCAGTGTAATGGCTGGGAAGGAAGAGGAGTCTGGCTGCTGCATTCAGGATAGATTGGAGAGGAGAGAGTTTAGAAAAAGGAAGACCAATTAGTAGGGAGTTGGAGAATGGATCAGGGCAACAGGAAGAGTCTGAGCCATATCAATGGAAAAAAAGGGCGGATTCTGAAAATGTTTTTTTGAGCTGTAGGTGACACAAGCATGTAAGAGCTTAGAATATATGGAGTAAAATATAATTCAGAGTCCATAGCATGACCCCCAGGCATGCTGTGGTAGTATCATAGACTGAGAGGGAAATGTCGGGTTTACATTTGTTAGGTATAAAACTGCTAAGAAGTTTCTTTTTAATAAATCAGTTCAGTACTACTCTGCACTTTAATGCTATGTTCCCAAAAAGTATTATTTTGGCCAAATTTGAGGGCAAATAACTGCCAAATGTTTGCCATCATTTGTACAATTACGGATGTTATTTGTTCTTAAACAGCCACAAAAAATTCGAAAGAATGTTTTGGGTGCATGGTCTAATAATGTTTCTTTAGATACTGTTAAGTAGAGCACATATTTATATTCACTACTATTCTGTACGATAATATTTATATATCTGAAAACAGTTATTCATGCCGCCCCCCCCATTTGACACATTTACACATTTCTATTTTCTGCTAGTGGAAACCACTTTGTTTCCATGCTATTATTCCTTAAATTGCTTTGTCACTAACAATTTGTCAGTAATACTTTGTCAGCAGAGTTTCATTTTAGTTTATGATTATTAAAGATGTTAGAACATTCTCAAACACAGCTTGTTATATAACGTCATGTTAGTGCTGATGCAAACTGATGTATAGAAAGTGAAGCCTCTGTTCCACCAGTAAAGAGTTGGTCAGCTTTGTTGATTGTTCTTAGCTTTTTAACCACATGACATTTGCAGAAACAAAAAAAGAAAAAAAAAATAGAAAACCATAGAAAACTGTCTGCAATTTAAGAATAAACAAATGAGTCCATTATGGTGTATATATATTTAATATTAATTGACTCTATTTAAAGAAAAAAAAAAGAATTAAAGAATTTACCCGTATAAACTGTTTACACTGTATCCAGAATGAAGGGCTTAAGGAGGCAATGCATGACATGGGGACCATGTAAAAGAAAATTTGTGCATCATCTAATGCTCCATTTGGACATTTGGAGTAGACCCTCTAATTATTGCCTATTTTCCCCCAGTAAATACGATCTCAGCATTGCAACATCAAGATATGTTTGCATGGTCTCAATTCCCAAGTTAAATAAAGGGCACCAAAATAGTTTCTTGGCTTTGGCTCATATAGGACCTCCGTGAATCAAATCCATGTACTCAATCATATTTGTGGTTTTATCTGGTGTATAAGTAGAATACCACTTTCATAACCACTTTTATAACAGCCATTTTAGTTTTGATCAAGGTCAGTGAAATAGTGTAATATATAATATTATAATAGATAATCAGTCTGTTTGGTAAACCAACATAGTGGCCAAGAAAGGTCTCTATTAGCCAAATACAAATGAAGGGATGGGTAAGCCCAATAAAGAGGTGAATATCCAACGGCACATTGTAAAAAGTAGATTAGGATGAGTAATAAAAATGTGTAGCGGATCAGAGTATTAACTGAAAACTGCACTGTATGCAAAACATGTCTTTTGTTGCCTTAGCTGCCTAAATGACATGTAAAAGTGAATTGAAATCTCATTTTTTCCTCGACTAAGTCAGTGTTCCAATTACTTGGAAATAGCAAGCACTTGAAAGAAGGCTGCATATTAATTTAAGGGTGGCGAGTGCTTATCGAATTACCTAGAACAGTCTGTCGCTCTTCTCTCTGCATGTAAATCATTTTACGTGCAAATAGAAGACAGAGAGTCATTTTTATTCATTCACTAGGAGGTATGGTGGAGGACATTCAGAGGCTGGCCTTACTGTTGTAGCTAGAGAATTCGTCCTTCAATATACCTCTGGATTTTACAGTTAATATATTGCACTTTGAATGTTTTGTGTCCAAATTCTTGTGGGGGTCAACAGACTTTTGAAATAAACCTCTTCTAGTCCTTGCCTGGTCCCGTGTTTGTATGGTAGTGCCTCTGTGCAATTCTCTTCGCTTTTGAGACAAGTTGAAATGTAGCTAAATGTATGCAACAAATAGAATTTTGTTGAGGTTGACAGTGTTTTACTTGTAAGTTCAGTGTTAGAGATAAGTAAATTAATTCATTCGATTTGAAATATTTTTGTTGTTTACTGAAAGGGTTTGGCCACTTGAAATTGCTCAGTGTACAGTATTAGTAAGTGTGCTCTCTGCACTTATGCTGGGTTTACACGAAACAATAATTGGCCCGATCGTATGATTAACAATGTCGGAGTAACGATTTTTTTACATAACGATCAGCGTTTAGACGGTACGATATATCGTACGGAAAAATCGTTTTGCGATCGTTTTAAGATTGCGCGCCCCCGCAGCCCAGCCCCCCGCTCATCCACAGCCCAGCCCCCCGCTCATCCGCAGCCCGGCCCCACGGTCAACCGCAGCCCCCTGTGCCGCCCCGATCGCCACCCCCGCCGCTCCGATCGCCACCCCCTCCGCTCCGATCCCCCCGCGCCGTCGCCGCTCCGATCGCTCCCCCCCCACCGCTCCGATCACCCCGCCGCCCCGGCCACGAGCATACCTTACCTGCTCCGCGTAGCAGGTGTTCGAAATCCCCGGCTCCCCTCTTCAGTGCATTGATTGGCTGAAGAGGGGAGCCAGGAATTTCAAACGGCTCCTCTTCAGCCAATCATTGCTCCTCTTCAGTTTCAGTTTGAAATTCCCGGCTCCCCTCTTCAGCCAATCAATGCACGGCAGCACTGATTGGCTGAAGAGGAGCCGTTTGAAATTCCCGGCTCCCCTCTTCAGCCAATCAGCGCTGACGTACATTGATTGGCTGAAGAGGGGAGCCGGGAATTTCAAACGGCTCCTCTTCAGCCAATCAGTGCTGCCGTGCGAACGACGAACAACGATTTAAGAACAAGTTAAAAGATCAAAATGAACGATTTCTCGCTCGTCGTTCGATCGTTCGCTGTATTCACACGTACGATTATCGTTCGAATTTGATCGTTATCGTGCAAATTCGCACGATAATCGTTTCGTGTAAACGCAGCATTAGTGACAGCAGCTCCCTGTGTCCCTCGTAGAGCTAAAATCACATTCCCCTCCTCCAGGCTGTGCTGTCCTGCTCTGTGGTGATCCTGTCCATAAGATGGACAAGCATTGACAAACATGTGACCATGCCTTGCCCCCCCAGTGTCCACCATATTCATATACAGGCTCAGTGGTGGGCACTGGGGGTGGGGCATTGTCACATGCTCCTCCATGCTTGGTCATATTATGGACAGAATCACCAAAGAACAAGACAGCACAGTCTGGAGTAGGGGAGTCTGATCTGAGTTTTATGAGGTACACAGGCTGCTGCTGGCAGTAAGTATAATGAGTACAGTTACTAATACTGTACACTAAACAATTTTACTATAAAGTGGCTAACCCCTTAAAAGGGGTACTCCAGTTGGGACCCATTTTTAAACTTGCCTTGGGAAGGGTGTGTGTGAAAGCAATAACCTCCACTTACCTCCCTGGCTCCATCGCTGCTTTCTGCATTCTGCAGCTTCGGCTCCCCAGTCTCCAGCCGCTTCCTGGTCTGGAGATGGAACTTTAGAAGTCACATGGCAGGCTCGCTTAGCCATTCAGTGACAGTGGCTGTACACACCGTCTCAAGACCAGGAAGCGGTCAGACATCGGTAGCCTGAAGCAGCTGAATGCAGGCAGCAGTGCAAGAATGGGGTAGGTAAGTGGATTTTCTTGTTTCTTCCCACCCCTTCTCCAGGCATTTCTAAAAAAAAGGGGTCCCAATTGGAGTACCCCTTTAAGCGCTGCTCAGTTGACATTCACGTGGCCCATCTCAATGAATGTGTGCTGCTCAGAAGTATACACCAAGCAGGAAGGATCACCTCCTGTTCAATAGGTAGTTTCCATGGCACCTCTAGGGTAGGATGCCACAGAAGCTATGTAACACGTTAGTCAGAAAAACAGGCATCCAATGAACAGTATTTTGCTTAGTAAGAAACTTTTAGGTGTCAATCAAGTAGGGAAGAGGTAGCTATTAAGGAGCTTGGGAAAGCCTCTTTGACTCGTAACAGAAAATAAAAGCATTCTCTACATTCTGGAAGCACAGCTGGATATATAAAATGTACCATGGGTCTCCTTGTCCTTACAACTATCTAAGGCCCCCTTCACACGTCCGGAAAATCTGTCCGGATTTCCTATCAGGAAATCCGGACGGATTTCCGGACTCATAGACTAACATTAGACACGGACACCCTTCCGGATTTTTCCGGAAGGGTGTCCGTTCCGGAAAATAGGACCGGATTTTTTAGATCCTGTCCTATTTTCGTCCGGAAATCCGGCACGGACGCCCCCATAGAAGTCTATGGGAGCGCCGGAATCACGGGCATTTTCCTGATGTATATCAGGAAAGTGCCCGCGATTCCGGACTGGTAGAGAGCCAGCCCCGGCCGCCGTCCGATCACCCGCACACCCCCATCCCCCCCGCACCGCACCGCACACTCTGCCCGGCACTACAGGGCTGACCGGCCAGAGTGCGGTGCAGATCCCCCCCCCCGCCGCCTAACCCCCAGTACCCGCTAGTCGCCGCCGCCCCCCCGCCGCCGCCGCCGCCGGGAACTCACCACCGGGCCGCTCGCCGGATGCTCCGCACCTCCCCCCCCCCCCTCCCCCGGGAACTCACCACCGGGCCGCTCGCCGGATGCTCCACACCTCCGACCGCCGCCGCCGCCCGGACCTCAGCACTGCACTCTGACCCGGACCCCAACCTCGCGGCCCCGACAGAGCAGGATCCAGGACAGGTGAGATTACCCCTTAGGACTACTACTCCCACCATGCTGTGCTGGCATGCCATGATGGGAGTTGTAGTTCTGCAGCCTGTGGCCATCCAGGTTGCAGACGTACAACTCCCATCATGCCTTGCTGACAGGCCATGATGGGAGTTGTAGTTCTGCAGCCTGTGGCCATCCAGGTTGCAGACGTACAACTCCCATCATGCCTTGCTGACAGGCCATGATGGGAGTTGTAGTTCTGCAGCCTGTGGCCATCCAGGTTGCAGAAGTACAACTCCCATCATGGCTCTGCTGGCAGGCCATGATGGGAGTTGTAGTTCTGCATCCTGTGGCCATCCAGATTGCAGAAGTACAACTCCCATCATGGCTCTGCTGACAGGCCATGATGGGAGTTGTAGTTCTGCAGCCTGTGGCCATCCAGGTTGCAGAAGTACAACTCCCATCATGGCTCTGCTGACAGGCCATGATGGGAGTTGTAGTTCTGCAGCCTGTGGCCATCCAGGTTGCAGACGTACAACTCCCATCATGCCTTGCTGACAGGTCATGATGGGAGTTGTACTTCTGCAACCTGGATGGCCACAGGCTGCAGAGGTACAACTCCCATCATGTACTGCAACCTGGGTGACCACAGACTGCAGAAGTACAACTTCCATCATGACCTGTCAGCCAAGCATGATGGGAGTTGTAATTCTGCAAGCTGTGACCATCCAGTTTGCAGAAATACATGTCCTATTTTTTTTTTTCTCATCAGGAAATCCTGAAGGTTTTTCCTGATGGTTTCCTGATGGTAAAAACGGATTACTGTCAGGAAATCCTGATACTATCCTGATGACATTTAAGGCCTCCTGATCAGGATTTCCTGACAGTAAAAACTGACACGGACGTGTGAAGGGGGCCTAACAGTTTGGAACGTGAATTATAACTGAGCGATTCCCTTTATGTTCTTCTATTGTGACACTGCTATAAAATAGTTATTTATGTGAACTTCTATTATTCAGAGAATATATGACTTCTTTTATGTAAACCGGGGTTGTCCAGTTTAGAAACACACTTTTCTCACATCCCATTAAAGAACTCTGAGTTCTAAGGGACATGTCCTGTTTTACACATAGCAAGATAAACGACCTCCTCTCCAAGTACGGGCGCAGATCAGGGCTGTATTAACAGCTGCTGCTGCCCTAGGCACTAAACTTGAAGACGCCCCATCTTCACGCACCTATTGGCGATACCAGACCTGACCAATACCACCATACCCCCCACCCCCCTGGAAAAGACACCAAATTTACTGGCAAGTCTGAATGGGAGGAGGGAAACTAAAAAAATAAAAACCAAAAAATTAGTTTTTTATGTCCCCCTGCTCCCTGGTGCTGCCCCCCTGCAAGGTGCTGCCCTAGGCACCGGACCACGAGTGTCTAATGGTAAATACGGCCCTGGCGCAGATCCAGATGGACATATGAAGTTAATTAAAATACATTTATTGTATAAAAACATTCATGGCGACACAACGCGTTTCTAAACCGAACTGGTTTCTTTCTCAAGTGTCATCCGAGACACTGAGATGACACTTGAGAAAGAAACCAGTTCGGTTTAGAAACGCGTTGTGTCGCCATGAATGTTTTTATACAATAAATGTATTTTAATTAACTTCATATGTCCATGTGGATTTGCGCCCTTACTTACCCTGGTTTGGAGAGGAGGTCTTTTATCTTGCTTTGAAATACCCATCTTGGATGGTTTACCTGGGAGTGGCAGCGGTCTAAGTCCATACGTTTGTTGAGTGTTGTGCCTCTCCATTGCACAACCGCATCAGGTGAGAGTCTTATATACTATCCTCTCACCGCTCGTTCATACCTCCTGATCTGTGCTATGTAGCGCTGTTCTATTTTCTCTTCTGTTTTACACATAGGCAGTGTAAGGACTGGTCGCTAAGAAAGACAAGATGGCGGACACAGACAGTGCACCCTAATCTCAGCCCCGCCCGCTGTCCCTACCTACTTGCCGCAATCTGGCCTAAAATGGCAGCAAGCAACTGGGCGGCAGTCCCTGGCCTGGAAACAAAACACAATACAAGACAAAAACACAATAAAGAATAATCGACAGTCCGGGTCACAACAATCGGGCAGCACAGTACAAATCACAATCCAATAAGCAAGGTAAAAAAAACAGGCAATATGGTCAGGGGCAGGCAGCTAGCAGGAATGGTCAGAAATACGGGCAATAGGGTAAGAATAAACAGAGCAAGAATAGCAGACACAGAACCAGGCAGAGACAAGCTCAATATCCGGCACTGGAATGAGCCTCAGCCAAACACTTATAGGGAACAAGGAGACAGTTCCAGCCCCTTATTGGACAAGACTCCTGGTTCCAAACAGAATCACCTGTGGATCAGAACTGGTAGCAGTGTAACTCCTTCAAGGCCAGAGCACACAGCAAACGGGTGGGGCTGAACATCATGCTAGAAATAGGCCAGATAGGGTTCAGACAGGGTTCAGGTTACGACACAAGACCTACAAAACACTGAATATCAACGCCATCTCAGCCGCACAGCATGAGCTGAGGGGCGCACAGACTTCATCCCAGGCACATTCATGACAGGCAGCACATCGATTTTAAGAAGCACTGTGTAATTCTTTGTGATGGCACTGCAGGGAAATTGAACATTTATTGTTACGTTTCCCATTGGATAGTATAGATAACTGGGAATCCCAGCAGTTTGTACTTCACAAATTTCAAAGGGACACTTGTACCAAGCAAGAATTACCTACAATGGATAACCCCGTTAAGGCTGGTTTCACACATAGTAAAATGCAGCATGCTCTGAGGTTTTTTTTTTTTTCATTTCCCCAAAAGTTTCTCTTTATGGCTATGTCCTCACTCTGGGAACATAGCAGGGAAAGGCGCCCGTCTTGTTATATAGACAGCTGCTAATAATGATCATGATCCTTATTAGCGGCCGTCTTTATTATGAGACAGCCACCTTCAGCTGCTATGTTCCCGCAGTGGGAACATAGCCTATGACTTTAAAATGACTAGAATTTTTTTTTTTATGTTACAAATGAAACGTGAGGATTACAGTTTAAATGGTTGCTTGAAAGCCTTATCCAAAAGCTCTAACTAAAATACATGTGTGAAGGAGGTCTAAGTCTGTGGTTTTTTTTTAGCCATCTTTGATTCTTCAAATCTTTTCAGAACAGTATGAATTAGTCTCAGACCAATTCCCTTTAATGTACCAGCTGCTTGCAAGTTTAACTCTAGGATTCATACAATTTGAGTTAAATTATCAAGACAAGATGCAAATGCGTACTTTGTTTAAAGGCTATAGATTAAATTTAGTATTCATTTGCATAATTTATGCAGTATTGACCTTCTTGTAATATGAAAATGATTAAAGTAACTAAATGTAATAAAAAGCTCTTTGCCAAGGATATCTGGTTTAATTCATTAATGGCCTTCTAAACCAATGCCTCCACTTGGGAGCCCGTTAATATACTGTTATGTAAAAACAATCAACACGCAATCATGCTATCAAAGGACGGCGTTAGACCTTCATCATTTGAGTCTATTGTCAAAAGGCTACAAGGAACTTAGATTTGCTTGTACTGCCTTTTTTCCTGAAGTACAGTAATTTTTAGTGTGTCTTGCAAAGTCCACAGGTCATCCTCTTACAAAATTCCAGCAGTGCTGCCTTCAGATTGCTACAGTATATCACATCAATAAATGCAGGAGAGCACACATCATGCTTGTGCATGTTTATGAATGAGTCAGGGGAGATTAACTAAATCTCTTCCATACACAATCTAGTCCTTGAGAGTGTATATATTACAGAGACCACAAACAATTGTTATACTTCCAAAACATTTTTATTTTTATTTTTTTAACATACATTTGATAGGTAGTTTGATTAAATAAGGCTTGACAGATTTCTGGTCCGACATGGGGTCAAAAATTAAGTGTGAAAATAGCCTTTTTTTTTTTTTTTACCCCAAACTGATCTCTTCACTAATCCATCAGTTTTGGTAGGGCTCCTGTTGTCATGGAAGTGTCAAAACAGAAAAATGAGACAGTCTGCATTTTTCTGTTCTGTTAACAAAAGTTAACAGGACAGAAAAACTCAGACTGTCTAATTTTTCTGTCCTCTCGAAAACAGAATCCTAAAGGAGATGCTTTTTGTACAATGTTTGGGTAATGATGATTTTTAATCTATTTTTTATCATTATGTATATTACTAATATTATCCAAAGTGTATCGAATATGTGAGGTCACATTTACTAACACGTTTCTTGTATATTGAGACATGACTGTATCCTGATCTGTGTAAATGTTGAAATGCTATGTGAGTACATGTCCTGCCCAAAGGCTTCTCCGGGGCAATGTGCTGGTTTACTTTATTCTAAGTAAAAGAAGAGATGACAGCTAAGCAAGCAGAATAATAATGTGTCTTGTGGTTGAAGACACAGCATTGCCTATAGTGTATGTGCACATTATATAAAGACACACTCTGAAAGAAACACATAAGCACACACATGTATAAACATATATATTGTGGTGGACATGAAAGGATGAAGCTGTGTTATGTTTTGCAGATACAGATGTATCCAGGGGTAACATGATCACTGACGCAACAATTGTGTCAGGCAGCTACTGTATGTTAAGTCAATTAGAAAGTTTAGTTAAACACGTCATTGTGATCAAGTTAACACAGGCTACATCTGTAGGTGACAACGCGTAACACATTTTCCATATAGATGTTGTTTATTTTTAGTCATACTACATCAATCAGGTTTTTTTTGTGAATCAAGAAGTTTCTCTGAAAAATCTGTATCTATGTACTGTATAAAGTGATAATTTTTCCTATTATTATTATTATTATTATTATTATTATGATTATTTCTTTATTAACCCTTTGAGGACCAAGCCCAAAATGACCCAGTGGACCACGTAAATTTTCATTTTTGTGTTTAGTTTTTTTCCTCCTCCCCTTCTAAGAGCTCAAGCACTTTCATTTTTCTATCTAAAGGGCCATGTGGGGGCTTGTGTTTTATAGGAGTAGTTGTACTTTGTAATGGCATCTTTCATTCTATTATAACATGTATGATGGAACCCCAAAAATATTATTTATGAAAATATAAATTGGTGTAATCGTAAAAATAGAATGCAATATGGTAACCTTTGGGGGGTTCCTGTGTCTACGTAATGCACTATATGGTAAAAGCGACATAACACTATTATTCTATAGGCCAGCCTGAACACAACCATATGCAGTTTTACACAGATTTTCTAATGTTTTATATATATATATATATATATATATATATATATATTTTTTTTTTTTTTTTTTTTTTTTTTTTTTTAATGAAATCCTTTTTTTTTTTTTTAATTTAAGTATTAATAAAATGGGCCTATTGTGACTCTTATAACGGTTTTAGTTTTTCACCTACAGGGCTATATGGGGTGTCATTTTTTGCGCCATGATCTCTAGTTTTTATTTATACCATATCTGTGTAGCACAGATGTTTTGATCACTTTTTATTTATTTTTAATTTTTTTATATAATGTAACAAAAAAAATCGGTAATCCTGGCGCTTTTTCCCCTCTTTACGTTTACGCCGTTTGCTGTTCGCAATGACTGGATATCAGGTCAGAAATGTATGGAGGGGACAGGTTGTGGATGGCCTTGTACGTTATGGTCAAGAATTTAAAGTGAACATTTTCGTCAATTGGGAGCCAGTGAAGGGATTGGCAGAGGGGCAGAGGCAAAGCAAGGGGAAAGCTGGATTAGTCGCGCAACAGACTTAGGGATAGACTGGAGGGGAGCAAGGGAGTTAGAAGGAAGGCCAGAGAGGAGGATGTTACAGTAGTCCAAGCGGGTGATAATGACAGCATGAACCAGCAGTTTTGTGGAGTCAGGGGTGAGAAAAAAACTGATTTTGGAAATGTTTTTGAGGTGAAGGCAGCAGGAGGTGATCAGGGCCTGAATGTTTGGTTTTAAAGACAGGGCAGAGTCAAAGGTGACCCCAAGGTAGCGGACTTGGTGGACAGGTGACAGAGTGCAGCTATTAATAGTAATTGACAAATTAGATGGTGTAAAGATGATCAGTTCAGAGGAATAGATGGAAGAGAAGAGAGGACCGAGTAATAAGTCTTGGGGGACATCAACAGTGAAGGGACGAGGAGAGGAGGTGGTTTGGGAGTAGGAGACACTAAAAGTGTGGTTGGAGAGGTAAGAGGAGATCCAGAGGGCTGAGCAATTGACTCCAAGGGATGAAACAATTTGTAGGAGGAGAGAATGGTCAACTGTCGAAAGCAAAAGGTAGGTTAAGGATAAGGAGCACAGAGTATTAGCTTGAGGCTTTGGCAGTTAGCAGGTCATTGGCCCCTTTGGTGAGGGAAGTTTCTGTGGAGTGGTAGGGGTGGAAGCCGGATTGCAGGGAGTCAAAAAGCAAGTTGGATAAAAGGTGGGAGGAAAGTTCATGGTAAACATGTTGTTCCAGGAGTTTTGAGGCAAAGGGGAGACGTGAGATTGGGCCCTAGCTGGGTAGGGAGGTAAGGTCAAGGGATGGCTTTTTAAGGATGGGTGTGATGGATGCATGTTTAAATGGAGATGGGAAGACGCGATGTGGAAAGTAGTTTGGAGAGATGTTCTTCAGTAATGGTGGAGAGGTGAGTTAGTGGGAAAGAGCACTGGACAGGTATGAGGGGGGCTGAGGGCACTGTAAGGTGAAGGTTACTCTGATGTCAAGTTTCTGCTTGAAGAATGTGGCAAAGTCCTCAGCAGGGATAAGATATGTGGGGGGTGGCAGTGGGGGGCAGAGAAGGGAGTTGAACATGGTAAACAGTTGCCTAGGGTTGTGAGATAAGGAAGATATGAGAGAAGTAAAGTAGTTCTGTTTAGCAAACCAGTTGTGTACATTCTGCACTGAATGATTCTCAACTCCTCCTCTCTGCTATTAAGTGACAGAATGTGTCCAGGGCAGTAAAGGGTTTCTATGGGGATTTGCTACTGCCCTGGATACCAAAGCACCGCGAAAACACCCATGCGTGTTTCTCAATGTCAAAGAAACTAGGGAAGACAAATATGCAAATATTCTGCTGAGACATCATCATGTGTTTCTCAACATTATGGAACTAACCAGATCCTCTACAAGAAAGGGATTAACCAAGCCAAAGGGGGGGGGTTGCCTTCAATTAAGGAATCTCCTTTCCAACAAGCCAAATAAGTGCTTTAACGGAATGACTGTTGACCTCAAGGAGATCAACCAAAACACAGCAAAAACACTGTCACATAATTCTCATCATCAGTGAAACTAGGCACATTGCCCCCGGGCTTTCAATGTCAGTGAAATACTGTAACTCTTCTACCAGAGTAAGGTAGGGGAAACTAGCCACGTAGATCGTGGACATACGCCCACCTACTAATCATTGTACCGCCTATCTGCTTACCCAACATGAATGCTATTTATGCTTTCTAAAAAAGCTGGTTCTCACTGTATATATGAAGCACTGTTTTTTGTTTATCCAATAAAACTTGTATTGCACTACATTATCCAGTGTTCAGTCTACCACTTATGAGCTTTTGATGTAATTCTTTTTTTTGTCTGATATACATAAGTGGGGACACCTGTACTATACGCATGGTATCCCTAGGGATCGCATACTTCCGTTATATTCTTGTCTGTTATATTGGGTAAACCCCATTCTATGCGACTCCAATTTATCGGTATTCAATAGGCATGGCGAGTTTTCTGTCGGCACTGATAGAAACAGATAAATGGGCAGAGGAGGCAAGCGAGGTCTTCTCTGAGAGAGAACTAAACCTACCTACAACTACAACACCATCCATCCAAAATACGTTCAGGGATCTCCAGAACGCATATAGGGACAACATCAAGTCATACTGGGAGACCAAGTCCCTCGAGAATTACATCTCACATAAAATAGTTCCCCGGGGACTTCGTATCAGTATAGTCCCTGCTGACAGGAGCAAAAATCCAGGCCTCCTTAAAAGGTGGGAACAAGAAGCTACAGCTTCATCAATAAGGTTCATGAACCTTCTCCTGGACGATGAACGCATAACCCTAGATAAATCTACCAAAAAGCTAGAAGAACACATACAAACAGCCCTAACGTTCAAAAATAACCCAGAATTCACCAAGAGGGAGACAGAACTACAACAACACATAGACCAATACAAAAATAAGATAAAGGATAGAAAACATAAACAATTTGTCAGGGATCTCACAATATTTGAAGAGAATAAGGCCTATACTTTTCTCCACACCACAACCAACTCAGAGACCGAGACGGACATATCTTCATCTGACACCGACACTTCCACATCAGGGAGATCTAGAAAAAAGAACAGAAGACCCGTCAATAGATCCCCGTACAGCACACGACAAAGGGAGAGAGGGGGATGGCAACCACCACCACCAAGACAAACATATGGACGAGGGAGGGGACGAGGAAGATACAATACATACCAAGACAGACCAGACCCCAACAACATACCCCATGGATCTCAACCCACAATTACTCCCTCCATAACATCATCATCATCATCATCATTATCACATATTGCCTCCTCCCCACATATGGCCTCCTCCCCCTCTCAAGAACCAACGGTGGCTCCTCCATCTTTTTTAGCGAGGGGGGTGCCCACACCAGGCACCTTCTAGGACCATCCAATAGACCCATACTTCCCAATGAACAAAATTACTCTTCAAACCAAATCATCAATCTATCACATCACGCACTAACAAGCGCTGAGGAATCACTACTCATGAAGGGCCTATCTTTTGTGCCAACTAATAACTTCAAGGTATTTGAATGGGTTAAAGATATACACCTGTTCGCTCGGAAACTAAGATGGAAGAAATTCTTTGCACTAAACGAGGCCAGGAAATGCCTTGAGCTGGGCATCCTACCAGAGGACCTACCTGGGGTAACCACATTAGCCCATCTTCTGGAGGAGAATGAGAGGGAATGAGGCCTGGGACCCTTTTCCACCTGCCAACCGAAGTCCAGAAGAATGCCACCTGTGAGCGACCAAGACAGCATAGATATCTTTATCAGGGTAGTTACACAAGAGCTGGAACAACTGGCGCAGAATCCATGGTCACATAAATCTAATCTAAACAGGGAAGAACAACTGGCAATGAGGAAACTGCAGGACGACCGCACAATAGTAATCAAAGCGGCCGATAAAGGCGGTAATTTGGTGATCATGGACCATAACATGTATAGGGACATGTGCCAGATGGTCCTGAGAGATAGAGATGGATACAAACTCTTGGACTCGGATCCTACAGATCACTTCAAGAAACAACTAAAAACCATCCTGGACGACGCCTTGACAACGGGCATTCTCGATAAGAAAGAACACGCGTTCCTTTTACCTACGGCTCCCCGGATCGCAACATTCTATGGACTACCTAAAATTCATAAGGGCCTCCACCCCCTCAAATGCCGTCCCATTGTGGCGGGCATCGACAATCTCACCCAAAATCTTGGGATCTACGTGGATGAGATCCTAAGACCTCTGGTCATAAGTATCCCATCTTATATTCGCGACACAATGGACCTCCTGGCGAAACTGGCAGACATCACAACAGACAAGGGATGGTATCTTGGTAGCATCGACGTTGAAGCTCTATATAGTTCAATTCCACACTCAAAAGGTCTACAGGCAGTAGAACATTTTCTCCAAACCAGAAGCGTCCACCTTATGAATCACAACAATTTCGTCATACGGATTCTGGAATGGATACTCACCCACAACTACTTTCTCTTCAACAACGGGATATACCACCAGCTCAGGGGCACAGCGATGGGGAGCCCTATGGCTCCCTCATACGCAAATCTGTTCCTGGGCTGGTGGGAGGACACGATAGTCTTCAGTGACAAATATGACCAATACCATCACTACATCGAGTTCTGGGGACGATATATAGACGATGTTCTTATCCTATGGTCTGGCACACCCGTTGATTTTAATAGGTTCATCAAGGACCTTAATGACAACCAGATCGGTCTTCGTTTTACATCTGAAATCAAGAAAGAGCAGATATATTTTCTGGACACCGTCATAAAAATACAAGATACCACCATCTACACGGAAGCCTACCGCAAGCCCACAGCGGGGAACAGCTTGTTGAAATGGGAAAGTCATCATCCCCTCAACCTTAAGACTGGGATCCCGAAGAGGCAATACCTTCGCATCAGGCGAAATTGCAGCACGATACAATCCTTTGAAAATGAGGCGAAAGCCCTTCAAAAGAGATTCAAGGAGAGGGGTTACCCTAACCACACTCTCTCACAGGCCTATCAGATAGCGAAGCAAAGTGACCGCCAGGATCTTCTGATACCCAAGACCAAGGATACTACAATAGGAACCGGGGACATCAGGATCATAGGGACCTACGATAATGCAGCACCACAAGTCAGATCCATTTTGGAAAGAGCATGGCCGATCCTTAGAACGGACCCTCATTTAACCTCGGTAATTCCTATCCGACCCCAAGTTACCTACAGAAGAGGACGGAACCTTGGTGACCTTATCACCAATAGTCATTACGTCCCCCCGATATCCAGACCCACCACCTGGCTGGACACTCGCCTGACGGGCACATACAAGTGTGGTGAATGTAAGGCTTGCCGTTATATATCAGTATCAAAGACATTTTGCTCGGGCTCAAATCCCACAACATACAAGAACAGGTCCTTCGCCAACTGTAAGACCCAATGTGTCATCTATTTGGCCACATGTGAATGCCCCAAGTCCTACGTGGGGAAAACCAAAAGAGAATTCAGACGCAGAATCTTGGAACACATTGGCGACATTGAACACTCACGACCAAAACCGGTGTCGACTCACATGCGGACAGTGCATCCTAAAACTCCTTTCAACATCATGTTCAAGGCCATTGATACAATAAAACCGGATGCTAGAAGAGGTGATTATGACAATAAACTTTTGAGAAAAGAAACTGAATGGATATACCGCCTAAAGACGTTGGAACCAGGCGGCCTAAATGACCAGATTCTGTTCACACACTTTATCTAAAGGCATCCTTCTGCCCTGACATAACGTCCTCCTCAGTAAACTAACTCTCTACCCCCTGTGCCCTACCTCTTTCACCCCTTACCATTACCAAACATTTATGTAACACATACCCAACTCTATACTCGCCAGACCATGTTTATCCTATGATATCCTATAGTAGCACTATCATGCTCAAAACACCACTAATCTCATCAGTATGAGTGGTGCATCTTATTAGCCCTTATCATCCCCCTTCCTCCCCCCCCCTTTCCCCTGTTGCTTCACTCTTTTCTCCATACCTGCAGCATATATAACCATCCCCTAGCATATGTACCTGCACGGCGTTCCATTCACCTGGGCTACTCATACTCATTAGCCCATTCTTTACCTGTGTCCGCTACATATAATATTATCGTGATTTAACCCCTCTTGTGTTCACAGTCTGTGCACTATATCCATCATTCACTAAGGGCACTCAATGCCTTGTGGGCAATAGGCTTCAATCGTCCGCATCACGCATGCGCAGAATCACTAAGGGCACTCAATGCCTGTGGGCAATAGGCTTCAATCGCCCGCACTGCGCATGCACAGTATCAGCGGAGTACGACGCGCTGACGTCATCACGTCTTCACGTCATCACGTCTCCGCTACGCCCACACAACCATGCGTTCTTAAGGACGCGCCGGCCGGCGGTCTCATTAGACGCTGATCGGCGGCTACAAGCATCAAGTCGGCATCCCCCTCTGCATCTAAACGTAAGTGTTACCCTTGTGGCCCTCCATTATTCCTTACCACACTATCTAGATAATTATGGTATGACCAGCATCAATGTTTTTAGATCTAGGAGGGACGCACTGTGCCTGGGCTGTATATATCTCCACATCTTCCTCATCATGGAAGGAATATAATAGACCCCAGTCACAGGTATGCATATTTTCACCTACTATACTTGGACTAGCATACATGGATTTTAGTGACCTTTAGGACTACATCTGTCTTATGTAGGCACTTTTACCTTAACGATCCGGGTAACATCTTGCTACCATATACCGGCATCTACCACCAGTGGCTGACGACAACATCAACACTGAATCATTCCTCTCATCATACTACTAACCACGGACTCCTGTGCAATCACCACTATACCAAGCTGACAGGTTCGAGAGATATCTTTCTTCTTACCATGTTTTTAGACATCTACTCACACTAATATAACACGGTACTGATACACTGTCTGTACTTACCTTCACCAGATCTATTACATGGCTGACCATCCACAGACTGAGCATCCCTGATGAACCTAGTTATCCCTACCCAAGGGGGAAACGCGTCGGATGACCTGTGGAATAACTAAATAACCGCTGTTCTAGATCCTAATACCTATCATAACCCATGCTGGTTTGAACCTAGACTGCACAGCCATATACGGTCATATACCATACAGACAAAATATTATATCAAGGGGGTGACACTACCATCACTCCCCAAACGAATTGTCTTCATTCATCAAGAAATAGGGATATTCTCCGCTGGAGACTAAGGGTGCTTAAGTCCCAGCGGTCCCCTAGAGTAAGGTAGGGGAAACTAGCCACGTAGATCGTGGACATACGCCCACCTACTAATCATTGTACCGCTTATCTGCTTACCCAACATGAATGCTATTTATGCTTTCTAAAAAAGCTGGTTCTCACTGTATATATGAAGCACTGTTTTTTGTTTATCCAATAAAACTTGTATTGCACTACATTATCCAGTGTTCAGTCTACCACTTATGAGCTTTTGATGTAATTCTTTTTTTTGTATGATATACATAAGTGGGGACACCTGTACTATACGCATGGTATCCCTAGGGATCGCATACTTCCGTTTTAAACTCTTCTACCAGGAAGGAACAACCAAGCCAAGGAAAGTCTCCAGTCAAGAAAACAAGCTTTCAACAAGCCACATTACAGCCCTGAAAACCCTTAAATAGCCATCTGTGAATACCTTGATTGAGAATTTCCCAGGTCATGTCATAGTTGACTATGGTTGTTGAAAAGTGATTTCCTTGACTGAGGACCACCCTTGGCTTGAATGTTCCTTTCTGGTAAAATGTCTGGCTAGTTTACTAACATTGAGAAATATGTATATGTCTCCACAGTATTTTGCATATTTGTCTTCCCAGGGGGCAATGTTCCTTGATTTACTGACATTAAGAAACATGTGATGGTGTCTCAGCAGTGTTTTAGTTGATCTCCCTTAGGGAGGTCAACCGTCATTCCTTTAAATTAACTTACTACTAGGCTTTGCTCCCACTAAGCAGAACTCTATGTCACACTATTGGGAAGCATATACCTTGAAACAGCTGTCTATGGATTTTACCAGGTCAAGTTATGCCCGACTGTGGCTTGATGGAAGGAAGGATTGTTTCCTTGACTGGTTGTTCATTCCTGGTGGAATTCTGGCTAGTTCACTGAGAAAAACAAGTTGGTTCTCTACAGTATTTTTTCATATTGGACAGAGGTGGCAGCAGAGAGCACTGTGTCAGACTGGAAAGAATTCTAAACATAGAGAAAGGATTTGAAACATGTGATTCCTTAGAAGGCAGCACTAAGTAAGTTCCCTAGTAATCACGGCCGTTGTTACTACAGCTGTGTTTTTTTACGAAACGTACGCAGTGGGAACATGGCCTTAGAATGTATTTGTAGTCTATAAAATTGCATTGTTCTGTTTTATGTTAAATCACCTCCCCCTTTATTTGTCTAATCTGCTAATAGGCTGCAGATTTACCTAATGTAACAAAGAAACGATATGGTCCTTAATTAATATTATTATAACTACAAACAACATTTCATAAACCAATGAGTAAAAAATATAATGAAAGGATTTTATACCACACAATAAAACGGTGATAACATTGTAAATTAATTCTAGCTGCTGTAGAGAACCGTGTTATTTGACTACTTCACAGCTCTGATATGTTGCAGTTGTTTAAAAGAATTAACTATGACATCATTATCCATAATAAAGTTAGTGCACATGAAAACATTGTTTTGTATTATGGTCCCATGCCGAGTAAATAAAGCAGTCTAGTCATACATATAATATTTTTTAAGCTCTCGTGCTCCAAAACCTGCAGTTTGTTCATGAATAGGTCCTATAAACTGTGGGATATTAAAGTGTATTTTTCATTGCATTTATTTTTCCAAGAAACCAGCAGCATACATGAAATGATAACAGAGCAGGGTTCTTCAGTCCTCCACACACATGTCAGTGTCTTAGCTACTTATTACAACCACTGTAGGCACTAGTAGTTTAATGGAAGTCACTGGATAATAGATTATAAATCTATTTTACTATGCTAGCTGCGTAGACTGACAATGTGTTGACTGCACAGTTGTTTCAGAATAAACATTATAAATACATGAAGATTTATCCAGTGTTTGGAACTAATTCTCCAGGTCTCTGTATGCTTTTTCTTGCATTCTTGAAGAGCACAAGAGTAAATCAAAGCGTGTTTCAGAGTAGCTCCAGAGTTGTGCATACTGTGCACATGAGTATCTTCATGTCACAGCTTTAGGCACAATGTGTTGCTGTATGGTTTCACCGCACGACACATTGTTTTTCTCTATGGGCAATGCTGAACCTCTGTTAATTTGGACAGGTTACTTTTTTTTTTGTACCGTTTCCATATGAATAAATGAGAAAATAAAAAAATCTATGTACTAATCTAGCTGTGTGAGTATGTATATTTACTACGTGGCTACACAAGTGCATGTATGTATGCATATGTGTTATACTGTATAATTCTATATATGTATGTGTTACATGCTCCTGCTATGGCCGAGAGGCCTCAGTATATAAACCATCCAACACTTTTTCAACCTTAGAGTGGTCCTTGACCAGAATATGGCCAGAACAGTTCAAGACACTGGGTTTATGCTCTTTCAAAGTAACACTTTTGTTAAGCTTTATGCTTAAAGGGGTAGTCCACCCAAAAAATTTTTCTTTCAAATCAACTGCTACCATGAAGTGCCAGAGATTTGTAATTTACTTCTATTAAAAAATCTCAAGCCTTCCAGTACTTATCAGCTGCTGTATGCCCAACAGGAAGTTGTATTATTTCCAGTCTGGAGAGCAGGAGAGGTTTTCTATGGGGATTTGCTCCTGCTTTGGACAGTTCCTGACATGGACACAGGAGGCAACAGAGAGCACTGGGTCAGACAGGAAAGAAAACACCACTTCCTGCTGGACACACAGCAGCTGATAAGTACTGGAAGACTTAAGATTTTTTAATAGAAGTGAATTACAAATCTCTGGCACTTTATGGCACCAGTTGATTTGAAAGAAAATTTTTTTTGGTGGACTACCCCTTTAAGTAACGCAGCACAATAAAGAAGGGCCTTTCGTGGTTTATGATATTTCTCTCTTCCAACTAAAACTTTTAGTTACATTGCCTACATTCCCCCAGCTCCCTAGTGCTGCCCCCTGCAAGGTGCTGCCCTAGGCACCTGACTACAGATGCCTAGTGGTAAATACTGCCCTGGGGGCACAGCATATTTGCACAGGGCATATTACACACAAGCATCATTAAACATTTCTCAATTATGCACTAGAGATGAGCGAAACTATATTAAGTTTTGGTTTGTGAAATCCACATAGGCTGTATTCATGTTTTTTATCCATCTTCTCCAGCCATTCCAGCGTTCAAGGTTTTGCGAATTTGAACTTACTTACTTGCTTTAGCACTAGAACAACATTATATAAATAGTGATGAGCGAACATCCCAATGTTTGGTTCAAATCCTGAAGACAAACATTAAAAAGAATTATTGGGATCGTTTTTTGTTCGTCGAACATTCACGAACAAATAACGAACGTCCAGTAGAAGCGTATGTTTCAGTCTACACACATGCATACTGATTATCAGGTGCAAAGTGTAAATTATGCAGTGGCGTATGTTCACAAGTTTGAATATGTTCGAAAAGGATCGTTATAACCATTCCGATCATTGAACAAATTGTTTAACATGAACAATTAGTGTCATGCTCATACGAACATTTACAAACATGTTCGCTCATCACTATATGTAATGAGGCAAATATAGATTATCAGAATTTCAACCCCTTTTACAGGTTGTGTTCATAACTAATAAAACTATTAAATGTGTATATTTATTTCGAATTCTATTCAGCTAGCAAACAAATAGTACTACTGTCCTTGCATATACAAAAGTAACAATTAAAAGCCACATGTAAAAATGTGGCCATTAAATTTACACAGAAATATCAAATTCTAGGTGGATGATCATGCTACACCTGCTGCAGATAGAACATTTGCTGATATGTCTTATAAACCAGAAACACAAGCAGAGAAAAAAATTGAGTGCTTACTTTGATTAGATATTCTGTTTAAAGTGCTACAAATATGCTGCGCGGAATAGGAAATATCTTTAAAATTGATTCATTTTACACAAATCAATATGACATTTTAGTGTTTAGTGAGAGAAATAAATCTTTTGGAAACATTGTTTGCATGCTGAATTAAGATATCTCATTTGGGTCATTTTGCCGGAAGTGTTGAATATGCATTAGACTGTATCTATATTTGCTGCTACCTAGGGGTGAATGTGAGCAAATATGCCAGATATAATAAATCTTTTGGTGTTGTTTACAATTCCAAATTTTAATTACATTTTTTTTATTTTGTTTGGTAAAAATTTGCAATGCAGCGCATTGGATAGTAATGTAAAAACACAACAGGATATGAGCCAGTACTATTGTTATGTGAAGTAGGTGAGACCCAATATCTATACCATAAGTATTAGTTGCTTTGTTTCTTGTTTCTTTCTTGTTGGCTCGGAACATCATTGTGTGTAATACAGCCTTAAATACAGCCTTAAAGCGACTCTGTACCCACTTTGTGCCCCCCACAACTACTCATACCTTCCTGTAGCTGATGATAAGTTCTTGCTGGTGGTATGTTTATCATCGCTGGTGTCGCTTTCCAGTGCCCGAAAATCATACTTTACTGTAGCTGGAACCGTATCTAAGAGGCGTGGCCTAGAGCGATCGTGCCCTAGGCCAGCACCGCCTGTGTGGTGGTCTTCTCTGTCTCCCCCGCCTCCCGCTCCACCTGCTGACCGCGCTCTGTCCGGCGCCCAGTCATGGCAATGATTGCGCATGCACCGCCTCGTAACCCCCCGGCGCCGACGCAATGATGTGTTTGGGTCACCGCCGCCTCTCTGGTGTGGCCGCTCAGCGTCATCCCCTCCCTGTGTTTCTGAAGTTCCTGGCCTTTCCCAGCCTCTCTTGCCTGTCCCCGCCTCCCCGACGCATACCATGGTGCTGCCCGCTGCCATCATCAGCTGGTCGTCTTCCTGGCCCATGTGCCATTGCCCTCCCAAGCCGCGCACGCGCAGTGATGCTGCTGGCTTTCTCCAACTAGCCGTGTGCATCACTGCGCGTGCGTGGGTTATGAGCGCAATGGCGCATGGGCCGGGAAGAAGACCAGCTGATGATGACAGCGGGCGGCACCATGGTATGCGGCCGGGGGGGGGGGGACAGGCAAGAGAGGCGGGGATGGCGCTGAGCGGCCACACCAGAGAGGTGGCGGTGACCCAAGCACGTCATTGCATCAGCGCCAGGGGGTTATGAGGCGGCGCACGCGCAATCAATGCGGTGGATGGGTGCCGGACAGAGGGCGGTCAGCGGGCGGAGCGGAAGGGGGGGAGACAGAGAAGACCACCACACAGCGGTGCTGGCCTAGGGCTCGATCGCTCTAGGCCACGCCTCTTAGACACTGTTCCAGCTACAGTAAAGTATGATTTTCGGGCACTGGTAAGCGACACCAGCGATGATAAACATACCACCAGCAAGAACTTCTCATCAGCTACAGGAAGGTATGAGTAGTTGTGGGGGGCACAAAGTGGGTACAGAGTTTAATGCAGTCGAACCACAAAGTTGACTTTTCTAGAAGCATTTGTTGGTCTTCCTTTGTGGGCTGGAAGTTCTCCTAAATGACCCCTGATTTAAATGTTGGACATCATAGAAAGCCTATACATAAAGAAGATTTAGTAGAACAAATGGTATAAGAGCCTTAAAGGGAGACTGTCAGCAGATTTAAGCTGTCTGAACCAGATCCAGCATCAAATACTTACAGCCTCCCTCATCAATGACAACTAAGTTTTACTCTAAAATGTTATGGAATATCAGAAAATAATTTGTTCTAGCTTGATTGACAGTTCTTCCACTTTATACAAAGCCAGGAGAGACCTGTCAATCAAACTGCAAGTAAAACATATCAGTAGTGAGGGAGTATGTGATGCTGCCTTTGCTTCGAGTAGCATAAATCTTCCTTTGAAATAGTGGTAACATAGCTGTGCAGAACTAAAATAGAGACCTGCCTTTTAGCATAGATTTTCTAGAGTTTATTGGAGATTCACCTTTTTGTGAGTATGGAGGGTGAAGTAAAGTGCCATAAGGATTTTGTGAGAAAAATTGGGAAGAGTTAAATCCAGAATTCAGTTTAAACTCCTAACCGTCACCCATAAAGCATTCCACATTTCTGCACCTACACATCTCTTCTCTGATTTCCACCGACCATCCTCCCCATGTGCTACATTCTGTAATGATCTTAAACTAACATGTTCCATCATCATTCCACCTCCAAGACTTCACTTGTGCTGCACCACTTCTCTGAAACACCCTACCCAAAGACATAAGACTTATTCCCAACACTCACAGCTTCAAGCGTGCCCTAAAGACTCATCTCTTAAGGCACGCTCATAACATTCCCTAAATTTTTCTCCCCTTCTGTTGTTCTCTTACCTTCTACTCTTTATCTCCAACGATTCCAAGCACTGTATACCTGTACTGGCTCTTCCAACAGTTATAGGCGCTTTTTGCCAATTCTATGTACTGTACAATGGCTTATTGCTTCTTGTGTCTATTCTGCGGACTGTGGAATCTGTTACCACTATACAAATAAATACTACTTCTTCTTCTTCTTCTTCTTCTTCTTCATTATTATTATTATTATTATTATTATTATTATTTCTTCTACAGAATAGTAGGTACATTTTTGATCAATGGGAATTCAACCACTGGATACCCACTGATCAGAATAAAGAAGGTTCCTTGTTCATTGTGCAAATGGTGCACCAGGACATATAATCCCTTGTTACTCAATTCATCTCTTTGGGGTTTATGATTACTGAGCACTTAACCTATCAAGCTCCATTTACCAGGGGGCAAAAGACCTCCATTCTCATGATGCATGGGGGTGCCACTGGTTAGAAGGCCACCAATTAGATTCTTTCAGCATTTTGTAGTTATTCCCTGCTCTAATCTTTAGGAACAAGACATCTACATTTTGATCAGTTTGTACCATGCAATAAAGGGCTTTTAGATATATTCTTTGCTTGTTCTCATTTACTTCTCTATTGTGGACTGAGTGCAGAGCAATATGCCGTCCTGTTAATTGCCAATGTTTTACCTAGCTTTTTAGCTCTTGTATCTCCCATGAATTTCATTCACAGGAGCTAATGTGTAATTATTGTTTGAAGTGGCTGAGCAGATGGACTATTAAAATGCACTTTTAGAGGTGAACCAATTTACATATTATGTGGGCTGTAGCTTCTTTGAAAAAACAACAACAACTAATTGTAAAAGTGCAAAGGCCAAAAGTTTAGTCTGTAAAAAAAAAAAAAATCAACCAAAAATAACCAAAAGAAAAATTTTCCCCATTGATTGCAGCGGAGCGGTGCATGTCCCTTTTCTATGACCATTCCATCGAGCATCTGTGTACAGCAGACAATTTGATGCAGCAATAAATTCAATAGTTAGTGGTTACTAATGATTTTTTTTTATAGTCTTGCCACCCGGGAAATTAGCTTTTTAAAATCGGCGCATGATTTTTGATAGAACAACCTTTGTGAGCAGATTAGTCCATTTCTCTACCCTGATGTCAAGGGAAGGAATATGTTCTATAAAACGCTGGATGACTTTGCTGCAATATTCCATAATAAACACTTCTGACTCACAGAACATTACGATAAATAGAGATTCAATACTTACTTTTCCTGTTGGTTTGTCTTAGTGTTTTCTGAAAGGTAAAAAACAAATGGAAGAAAAAAAAGATAAATATCTTATTTAGAGCTCAGTGAAGCAGAATTGGAAAATAATTCTCTTAAATTTCAGGTGCAGAAGGCAGTTTGTACTGGTTCATGTAATTGCAAAGCATCAACCTGGTTTGCATAATGGTTTGAGATAAACACAAACCCATTTAAAAAGAAAGCAACAAAAATCTTCTCTAATAGTGCAATGCATCTTCAGAATGGCTTAAATAAAAACTATTGAATTCACATTTAAAGGGATGAACTCTTTTTGTGAAAACTAATAGCATTTTGTACCTTTTCTTTGCCCAAAATTGAATATTTACTTAAAAAAAAAAAAAAAAAGTCACACCTTCACCTATTCCCTCCCACCGTTCACACTCCACATAGGTGTATGACATATGACAAATAGACAATACATCATTATTAGTAATTCACAGAACATCTATCATTAATCAAAAAACATATTAAGAGCTTCAAATACAGATGCATTCTTTCGTAATTCATTTCTACATCAATATGTTCTAAGATGTTTGGTATAAAATTACCAGATCAGAAGAAAATATATTTGTGACATTCTGACACTGTATACGATGTGATGGTTACTATGTTTAATCAAGCCTTTTGAATGACCTGATAGCATGTCCTAATATGTGCAGTAACCTGGTGTTAACTGGGCCTGGTTTTTGCATTTATGTGACACACCCGACTGCTTCTCTGCATCCGGCAATGCAGGGGTTAACCAGAGCCCTGCAAAGACCTGATTACTGCAGCTGAGCGGGCTTCTTGACTGTTTCTCTGCCTGTCTGAAGCCTGGGAGATCAGAGCGCCGGTCCAATGAGGATCTAGACTAGGCTCTTATCAGCATAAAACTAAGCTGAGGCAGTATCTCAGAGCTGGCTATTAAGTTAATACCCTGGTCCCAACTCCCCGTGTCTATTCCTGCGATTCCCTTCCTAACTTCCTCTGCTTGCTCGACTTATCCGACCTTACGCCTGACATTTGATTATCCGATTGTTTACTCACTTGGTTCTTAGTTAGCTTGTTTACAATCTGATATTGTGTTTGTCTGTCTGTCTCGTTTTGTGTTCCACATACTCAATATAGGGAACGTCTTTGTGGTTGTCCGCGGCCGCCTAGGGCCGATTGAGGAAAGTAGGTAGGGACAGTGGGTGGGTTCAAACCTAGGGCCCACTGTCTTGTCCTGTTCATACCTCCCTGTCCTGACAATATGATTTTGAATTGGTTTAATGAGAAATTGGAAATTTACCTAAAGGAAATGTAAGGGTGGTCACACCTGTCCTGCTGGTAGTTACGTGTAAAGAACACATCTCTTACCATCGAATTTTGGATTACATCATCTGCAACTCTGAACCTTGGGGACTTCTATACAGGAACATCACGTAGGGACCAATAGCGGTGGAACATACCAGAAACATAGGTCAATGCCTAGCAATTCATTGAACTGTATGTGAGTATGTTACCTTAGCATTTATATATCTAGGTGTACAGAGCATACAAGTGTGAAACACGAGTATATACTACTGTGTTTACCAGTCTCTTTTTTTGGGACATACAGGTGATCCCACACTCCTTAGTACGCTGCACGCTTTTTACTGACAGCGCTCAGGTGTACATCACTACATTTCTTAATATCGCCTTCATGTTGTACCCACCTAAAAGCAAGTTAAAATATTATAAACTTCTATGTTAGTTGAACATTTAACTGTTGAGATCATCATCAATCCTTTAGAATATACTTTTATTCAGCAAGATCTGTATTTTAAAGTTTTTGTCAGTTACAATACATATGGTATATAGAAAATCTAATGTCTAAGGTCACGGTCAGTGATTGTGTTTTATCTATGTTTTATTTAAGCTCAACGCATAGGTATTATAAATTGTCAATAGGGATGAGCGAACCGAACCGTAACGAACCAGATTCGTTACGAACTTCGCAAAAAGTTCGGTTCGTCACCGAACCGAACTTAGAGAAAGTTCGTTACGTATCTGGAATATTCGATATGCGTACGCATATCTCCTAAAATTCGAATATTTGATCGAATATTATATCCCATTAAAGTCTATGGGAACAAGTATTCGATTAGTGAAAAACATCTATTTGACCATTTGGAGGGTAAAACTGGAAGCTGGGGGATTTGAACGCATATCGAATATTCGCGGGATATGCGTACGAATATCGAATATCTCACTATTCGATCGAATATCTATTTGATCGAACAGTATTCGCTCATCACTAACTTGGAGACCTCTAAGTGGTCCAATAGATGTTTTTCAATAATCGCATACTTGTTCCCATAGACTTTAATGGGATAGAATATTCGATCAAATATTCGAATTTTAGGAGATATGCGTACGCATATCGAATATTCGAATGTCTCACTATTCGCTCATCACTATTAGCAAGGTTCGTTTTAGGTTCGGTTCGTACGAATCCGAACTTCACAAAAGTTTGCCGGATCGAACGGAACCGAACTTTTCAAAAGTTCGCTCATCCCTAATTGTCAATGTAATATTGTCATTATACCAAGTTCCGCACAATATTTATCAAAATGTTATTTTCTTATTTTCTATTTGCAATTTGTTTGCAGGAATCCTAAAATGTGTCGTCAAACTATCATGTTGGCCTACTCTGATTTTATACTTTATGCTAAAATATTGCACTGTATTCTCAGGGGAACTGTATCAATCTAAATTTATGTTTATTTCCTCTATAAAGTATAACACTTCAGTGCCCCATTAGCTTTTCTTTCCATTGCTCTTGTTATGGGATTATTGTAGCACTCAAGCATGTTAAATAATATGATGGAAGAATAAGACAAGAATAAGACAAACTGCAGGATTTTTCCTGAAACATTTCAATGTATTTTCTCTTTCTATTTGGTTTAGATGGGACATTTTGATCTTGTTTTATAAATTTACTTCTGATGTACTATATGATGTGATAAAAAAAAATCATCAATTTGGGTGTTTAACACCATTTACAATGCAGGATTAATTACATTATATTTTAATAGTTTGGGCAATAATAATACCGGTTATATAAAAAATAACAGTAATACCAAAAAGGTTTATTATAGCGCTTCAAAAACCATTATATGGCTATGTTCACACAACGTTTCAGCTCCGTTTAAAATGACATCCGTTATTTTGAGTCTAAAATAACAGACATCATTTAGTTGTCTGGCCTCCCCTTAGTGCAATGACTAGTGTTTGCACATTATTTTAGTTTGGGATTACTAATTGCCCTTTGGGTGTGGCTTAATTGAAAATTCCATTGAATTTTATAGTAAAACCAGAGAAAAAACGGTGACAAAAGAAAAACTGTGTGTGAACAACTAATAAAAAACATGCGCTGTTTGCAAAAGACATCCGAAAATAATGACCATGTTCATTATTTTGAAGCCCACGGCAAAAACGTCCGTTATTCAATACACTGTGTGCATTGGACGTCTGTCTTCCCATTGACTTCAATGCATTGCCATTGCAGTTAGTTCAATTTTGGCAAAAACAGATGTTTTTTTTTTTAAATATTGAAATCGTCCGCCTTTTCAATAATTTTGCCATTGTGTAAACATAGCATATTGCCGTATTCTTCTACTTCCGCTTCTTTTTCTTCCAGCTATTTTTCTGTGAATAATACAGCCCAAATTGCTTTGCGCACTAACTGTATTTTGGAGCCCTCTGCGGTGACAGGTGTGATAAGTATTTTTGGTTTCGATCAGATTTGTCGAAATTTATGTTTGAAGACCCCTAATTTCCCATAGGAAATAATGCCCCATAGAAAATAATGGCTACACAGTAAAGCATTAACAGCCAATCACAGCTGCTAATAGCTGAAATATAGCAGCCAATAAAAATTCTAAGGTCTTCTCAGTCAATGTCTGACAACATCCACACAGTCACATGCCCACTATTGGCAATAGAAGATGTAAAAGATGGAAGATGTAGCAGAGCTGATACCCTTATGACACAGAGGAGCTGAGTCGGTGATGTAGCAGGGCTGATACCCGCATGACACAGAGCTGAGTCGGTGATATAGCAGAGCAGATACCCACAGGATACAGTTGAGCTAAGTTGGTGATGTAGCAGAGCTGATACCTGCATGACACAGTAGAGCTAAGTCGGTGATGTAGCAGAGCTGATTCCCGCATGACACAGCAGAGCTAAGTCGGTGATGTAGCAGAGGTGAGTCAGTGAAGTAGTAGAAGTGAGTCAGTCATGTAGCAGAGGTGAGTCAAATTAGCTTTGATGGTACCAAAATTCCTTTGAAAGTACCAAAGTTGCTCTTAAAGTGCCGGTGTCAAACTCGCTCCTAAGGGGCCGGGGTCACATTTGTTTATAAAGGGACAGTACGAAAGTTACTCTTAAAATGGCGGTAACAAAGTCACTCTTAAAGGGACATTACATAAGTTGCTCTTAAAAGCATGGAACCAAAGTAGCTTTTAAAAGGACAGTACCAAAACCACTCTTAAAGGGTTGGTACATAAGTGACTCTAAAATGTACGGTACATAAGTCACTCCTAAAGGGAAGGTACATAAGTCACTTTAAAGGGACAGTACTAAAGACAGTTTTAAAGGGATACTATCAAAGCTGTTTATAAAGGGTCCGGGCCAAAGTCACTCTTAAAGGGACAGCACTAAAGTTGCTCTTCAAAGGGTGGTACCTAAGTCACTTTTAAAGGGACAGTACATAAGCTGGTCTTAAAGGGAAAGTATATAGGTCACTCTTAAAGGAATGGCACCAAAGTTGCCCCTTAAGGGACTGTACCAAGGTCACTCTTAAAGGAAGGGGAATCAAGGGTTAAAGTTTTTCTTAAAGGAAAGTCACTGTTAAATGGACGCTCTTTTCAAGCACTATGTATTTCCCTGGAAATTAAAATCTAGTTTTTATATTGCTTTACATTTATTTATTTGAAAAATGGGAAAAGGATGGTGATTTAAATTTTTTTTATGGAAGGTTTTATATAATAATAGATTTACGCCTATTAAATCCCTCAATAGACCCCTTTCATAATCAATCGTTAGATTGCTAATTCTGATCCATGCAATGCTATAGGCATTGCATAGATTAATGAGATCAGTGCTCTGCCAACAGAGTCTGCTTGAGCCAGACTCTATTTACAGGGACACTTCAACAGTAATGAAAGTTAAATATAGATCTCCCGCTGCAGGACTGAGCCATCAACATACCACAGTCATGGTTCAGGGGTGATAATCAGACACCTGAAAGTGGCAGCATGTGTCATTAAAGGGGTAGTGCGGTGTTAAGCATTTATTCACTAAATAACACACATTCAAAATAGAGATGAGCAAACCGGGTTCGCGTTCGAGTCCATCCGAGCCCGACGGTGGCTGCTGAACTTGGATAAAGCTCTAAGGTTGTCTGGAAAACATGGATTCAGCCAATGACTATATCCATGTTTTCCACATAGCCTTAGGGCTTTATCCAACTTCAGCAGCCCCCGCTAATCAAATGCCGAAAGCTCAGGTTCGGATGGACTCGAGCATGCTCCAGGTTCGCTCATCTATAATTACAAAGTTATACAACTTTGTAAGGTGTGTTATTTAAAGGAATGCCCCCCTTTCCCATGTTTCCCCCCACCCACGCTAAACCCGGAAGTGTGGTGCATTATACTTACATATTCGCTGGCAACCCCGGCCGCCATGCTGACACCCTCCAGCGAGTCAACAGCTGCTCAGCCTCGATTGGCTAAACATAGTAAAGTTGTATAACTTTGTGATGTGTGTCATTTAGTGAATAAATGCTTAACACTGCACTACCCCTTTAATCTATTTCAATGTTGAAAATGCTTTACATTGAAGCATTGAAAGGGTTAAATGATTGGCACCAGTGGTATTTCTGGTGTGAGTCATTAGCAGTGGGTGTTTATTGTACATAGCAGCTGACACTGCTGTGTATGAAGTGGACTTCATTCACCCCTTCATGTCAGCCAATGTACAGTATATAGTCATATGGCTAATATGAGAAGAGGGGGAAAGAGACAATGTCTCGGGGTCAGAAAAGCAGTTGCTCCACATCAAGGACATTCAATTGTTGGCCTGACAAAACAAAACTAGGTTCATACAAGACAAACTATTAATATTTTATATGTAAACATACAATTTTTTTTTTTATTTATGCCTAAATTCTTTATTTGTATAGCCCCAACTGATTCCGCAGCACTTCACATAGATTTGTAAATTTTTAGTCCCTTTCCCCATTAAGACAATCTAAATTCACTTTTCTGTATGTTTTTAGGTATGGGAGGAAGCAGATGTTGCCCTTGGTGGGGTTTAAACCCAGGATCCTAGTACGGCAAGTCTACAGTGCTTAATACTGAGCTATTGTGCTGCACTGCTTTTTCTTAAAGGGGTACTCCAGTGGGGGGGCATTTTTTTCCTGGGACTGGGGAGGAGGTGAGACGATACGTCTCAGGTCCGCTCAGCCAGTAGGTGACATCGCACTTGAAACGGATCCCGCCTCTATCACTGACTGGCTGAGCGGACCTGAGACGTCATGTCTCGGGCCCGCGTCAGACACCAGGAAGCGGTGGGGAACCGGGGACTGGAGCACCGCAATGTGGGACCCGGCGCTGGAACCGGGGAGGTGAGTGGACATCGTTTTCCTCAGCCACCTCCTCCCCGGTCCCAGGAAAAAAATCCCCCCCCCCCCGCTGGAGTACCCCTCTAAAGTGAACAAGGCAGCTCTATTCGCTGCAGACACTGTTGGAGGTACAATGCCGCAAAATAATATAATTTTTTTTAAATATGCCTTTCATGTCTATCGTAAAGTGGTGCTCTAAGCTATTCTCTACCCTGCCTATCCAGTACTGGTCTGGAAACTTACTCCAATGAAGCGAATTTATCCCTTTCTCCTTTTCCACTCCTCTTTTCAAACTTGCCCTTTTTTTTTTTTACCTAACGCCAATATAGCATGCGTGAAATGTATCATATTGTCACACGATGTATCATGAATTTGGCGCTTTTTTTTTTTGTGGGTTTCTGAGTCCTATTTTAATGAACAATAAAATATTATATTAATTGATTAAAAATTAAGAATTAATAAATTACTTACCCCCTATACAACTTAAAAGACAAAAAAATTTTAAAATCACTCAGTGTCTATAAGAAGTAATGCATTCTCTTAAAAAGGGTAATAAATCACAGTATTATTAACGGTGTAGTGTCTAAAGTACAAATAGAATTTAAAACTTAAGTAATTCCTTTATCGGCTTTAAAAGTCTAACTTCTTAGTTCAAAGTAGTCTCTGTAGATTTTTATATAACACTAAGAAATGGAAATTTTACTGCACCACTCAACATAATGGCCTCGAAAACTTTTTGGGGGAAGATTCAATAGAATGGAAATCAACATCAACCACTTTGGACAATTAATAGAAATAATTAGAAATTGCCCTTTTTGAGATGATTTACTATTATGAGATAAATTGCTATCAGTGAGCTTTTATTTTGGATTAAAAATATAAGTTATTTCTCAATGGCTTACCTGTCCTCAGATTGACTTTTCCATTAACTCAGAAAACATGAGCAGGCTGCACAATCCCTTAATTTTAACAAACGATTATGGGTTGACTTAAATTTTTGCAGCCTTTATCCTTCATAGCGCTTGCATTTTTTCACCTACAGACTCCACATGAGCCCTTATTTTTAGTGATATGAATTATATTTTGCAATGACAGACTTTAGTGTATACGTTGTTTGCCCTAGGGTAAAACTATCATGATGTCTATGTTCCTCAAGTCAGTACAATTACAATCAGGTAACTTATATAACTTTTAATTTTATGTGATGGCTTAAAATTAAAAAAAAAACAAAAAAACAAAAAAAAAAACTAAAAGTTCTTCAAATTGCTCTATCCTGATCCTTGTAATGCTTCTATTTTCCAGTCTATAGGGCTATGTGAGGAGTAATTTTTTTGTGCCATGATCTGTTTTTTCTATCTGTTTCTTGCTTGCATATATGCAACTTTTCATGCCAATTTTTCTAGATTATATGTGACAAAAAATCAGCAATTTTGGACTTTTTGGACGCCATTTACAGTGAGATCAGTAATGTTATAATTTAAAGGGAACCTGTCACCCCTCCCCCCGTGGCGGGGTGAAGGCCGCCCGACCCCCTGCTAGAGCCCTGGATACTTACCCCATCTCGCCAAGTCCCGCTCCTGGAGCCGATCCCGGGACAGAGATATCCTTGTCAGAAGCCCGGCGTGCAAGGTGCTGAAATGAGTCTGATGCCCATAGAGAATGACGGCTCCATTCATTCTCTGTGGGCATCAGACTCATCTCTGCAGTGCGTGCGCCGGGCTTCCGACAAGGATATCTCCGTCCCAGGACCGGGGGGCACGGCATGGGTGACAGGTTCCCTTTAACCTCTTGCGTCGCTAGGGTAGTTCAGAGGGGGCTGAGCGGCAACCACGCTCTGATCCGCGGAGATCCCAGCTGCTATCTGCAACCCGGGATCATGGCAATTAGTGTGCACTGTCTAATCGCTGTGCCCGCTTATTAGCCATTTAAATGCAGCTGCATTTAAATTGCATTCCCCCCATATACCTGGTGGCTCGGCGATCTTTTGTTCCCATTTGCAGCAAGTCAAAGCAATAGATTACTGATCTTATTGATCTATGCAGTATATATGTACTCATGGATCTTAACAAAAGATCAGTGTAGTAATACTAGAAGTCCTCCAGTCCGCCATACTAGTGTGTAAAAAAAATATATATTAATAAAAAAAATCCCCTTTTCCTATTTTATAAATAAAAATAAATAACTAAATAAAAAAACATATTTGGTATTGCTGCATGCTTAACTGCCCAAACTATTAAATGATCACCTTCTTGATCTCGTATGGTAAACGAGTAAGCACAAGAAAATTCCAAAGTGCAAAATTGCACATTTTTGGTCGCATCAAATCCAGAAATATTGTACTAAAAAAGTCACATAAGCAAAAAAGGTACTGATAGAAAGTCCAGATCATGGCGCAAACAATGACACCTCACATAACCCCATAAAACAAAAAATAAAAACTTATAAGCATGGTAATGGAGCAATTTTAAGGAATTCTTAGGAAAAAAAAAAAAAAGGTTTATTTAAGTCATCAAATAAAATAAAAGTTATACAAGTTGACTATTGTTGTAATTGTACCAACTTGAGGAACAAATATAACATGTCAAAAAAGTGAAGAAGCGGGAGAGGGCACTCACCATAAATCGTGATCTTCTTTATTTCAGTGTTCGGTAAAAAACACAGGTGGTACTGGGCTGAAACAACAGGACGCCAGCACTTAGGTGTAATTGGGTAACAGCTGGTTTGCGCGCATGCTCACTTATTTATACCTGAAGAAAGTCTGAAGAAGCGCGTATGCACATGAATGAGCTGTTGCCCGTTACACCTAAGTGCTGGCGTCCTGATGTTTTAGCCCAGTAAGTCCTGTGTGTTTTTTCAGCAAACACTGAAATAAAGAAGATCACGATTTATGGTGAGTGTCCTCTTCCGCTTCTTCTCTTTTTTGAGTACTCCACATGCATTTGTTTCCTTAGAAAAGTGAGCAGCAACCAGTGACTTCATAAACACTGTGCACCCAAACTTGCTGTAAGAAAAGACTTTAACCCTATACCATCCATGTCCCTCTAAGGTAGTGCCTGTGTCTGTGACTCAGTACTCATGATATATAACATGTCAGTTTTACCCTAGGGCAAACAGGGTAAACATAAAAACCCTTCAAATAAAATAAATTGTGTTTTATTTAAAATTTTACCATACATAATTTTGTTCTGGTTTCGCAGCATACTTAATGCACAAATTAAGTCAGTCATTGCAAAGTACAATTAGTGGCACAAAAAAAGGACTCATTTGGGTCTCTAGGTGATAAAATGCAAGCATTATGGCCTTTTAAGCACAAAGAGGAGAAAATGATAGAGCAAAAATGAAAATTCGCTCTGTCTTTAAAGGGCTAATAGTTTGGGCGATGCCAAATGTGTTTATAGTGGTTTGCAATACATTAGAATATCAACAATTCCCCCCCCCCCCCCCCGGTAATTCAATTCAAAAAGTGACCTCATGTATTCTATAGAGTCACTACATACAGAGTGAACTTTTTTAAGCATTTATTTTTGTTAAAGTTAATGATTATGGATTACAGCCAAGAAAAACCCAAAAGTCAGTATTTCAGAAAATTAGATTATTACATAAAACCAGTTGAATTATTATTTTTTTTTAACACAGAGATGTCGACCAAATGAAAAGTCTGTACAGTAAATGCCCTCAATACTTGGTCGGGGCACCTTTTGCATGAATGACGGCATCAATGCGGCGTAGCATGGAGGTGATCAGCTGATGGCACTGCCGAGGTGTTATTGAAGCCCAGGTTGCTTTGATAGCGGCCTTCAGCTCGTCTGCATTGTTGGGTCTGGTGTCTTTCATCTTCCTTCTGACAATACCCCACAAATTCTCTATAGAGTTAAGGTCTGGTGAGTTTACTGGTCAATCAAGCATAGTGATGCTGTGGTTAGTAAACCAGGTATTGGTACTTTTGACAGTGTAGAATAGAGATCAGCGAATATTATTCGAAGAAATAGCTATTCAATCGAATAGTACGCTATTTGAGGTATTCGACCGCGGTCGAATATTCATGCTAAAACACTGAAAAAATTTGAGTCGCCCTCCAACATCCCCTGGCACTTTTTTTCCAGCTAATAAACATGCAGGGTTTAGGGACAGGCACTAGGAGTAGGCAGTACTTTAGAAAAAAACTCTAACTGTGATTGGCTGGCTAAACCATGTGACCTCCTGTGATTTGAGATTTGTGTCACTTGTTGGTTGGAACTAGAGAGGGAAAGTCTGTAAAGCAGGGAGAGGAAGGTTTTAGGTGAAGTTAGGTAGAAATGGACCCCAAAAGCCTTTTTTTAGGGCTGAAACTGTATAAAAACAGACATTTACAAGCTGTTGTGAGACAGGCAGTGTGTCTACATTGTATAAGCAGTTGTGAGACAGGCAGTGTGCATGAACTGTATATCCTGCATACGGCTGTATACAGTGTGTGGGATAGTATAGCTGTTATTTTGACTCTAGAGATTTGCGCAGTCTGCGTCCAGAGAAGACGCTGACCAGCCCTTTATTTCTATTGATGTAAAAACAATGCTATATCCAGTATACGGCTGCATATGAAATAAGTTGTCCGAGTATTTTTTCCATTATACAAAGCGGTTATATTGTGTTTGGTGTCTATAGTTGATAGTTTGTACTATATGGAAATCCCGGCACTCACCATTTTCATAATCATAAAAACTTTTATTCGGTTCCATAACCATTACAGTGTGAACAGTAGAACGTGTTTCAGCCATATGCCTTTGTCAACTCAACTGAGGCAGTTGACAAGGGCATATGGCCGAAACGCATTCTGCTGTTCACACTGTAATGGTTATGGAACCGAATAAAAGTTTATGATGATGAAAATGGTGAGTGCCGGGATTTCCATATAGTACATTCTATTTGGGACTGTGCTCCTTTCCCTGTGCACCGCCAGCTGACACGGAGTGCCGCTCTGATCTTTCTCTGTACTACAGTTGATAGTCTGTGAAAGTGGTGTAATACTGAAAGTGGATATATATATATATATATATATATATATATATATATTTATATATATATATATGCAATATATTTATGTGTGCATTTCTCATCACTGGCTGGGCAATATATAACTCTGCAAACAAGTGTATTTCACAAGTGTACTGAATAAACAAGAAACAAACGCTAATATTATGCGCCACTTAATACATAGGTAAGTACCGCTAGACCAAAAGGTACACTTCTACTTTACGTTCATGTACCCAGGCATGCCTCCCCTGCTGTCCTATATGCATTCCAGAGGTGTTGGCATCATTTCCTGAGGTTTCATTGGGCACTTGGTGACCTCCTAGAGGTCAAATCTTGATTTCCAAGTCCCAAGGATTTTTCTCCCATAGACTATAATTGGATGCGATATTTGACAGAATAGTCGAATATCGGGAACTGTTCGAATCCAATCGAATCGAATATTTCACTATTCGCTCATCTCTAGTGTAGACAGGTGCCAAATCCTGCTGGAAGATGAAAATTCCATCTCCAAAAATCTTTTCAGCACAGGGAAGCATGAAGTGGTAGACGGCAACGTTGACTTGGTGTTGATGAAACACAGTGAACCTACACCAGCAGATGACATGGCTCCCCCAACATCACTGATTGTGGAAACTTCACACTAGACCTCAAGGAGCTTGGATTGTGTGCCTCTCCACTCTTCCTCCATACTCTGGGACCTTGATTTCTAAATAAAATGCAAAATTTACTTTCATCTGAAATCAGCACCTTGGACCACTGATCAACAGTCCAGTTCTTCTTTTCCTTGGCCCAAATAAGATGCTTCTGGCATTGTTTATTGGTCAGGAGTGGCTTGACACATGGAATGCAACACTTGTAGCCCATGTCCTGCAGATGACTGTATGTGGTGGCTTTTGAAGCACTGACTCCAGCAGAAGTCCACTCTTTGTGAAGCTCTCCCAAATTTTTGAATGGCTTTTTCTTAACAATCCTGTTAAGACTGCGGTTCACCCGGTTGCTTGTGCACCTTTTACTACCACACTTTTTCCTTCCACTCAATTTTCCATTATTATGCTTTGATACAGCACTCTGAGAACAGACAGCTTCTTTAGCAATGAACTTTTGTGGCTTACTCTCCTTGTGAAGTGTGTGAATGACTGCCTTCTGGACATCTGTCAAGTCAGCAGTCTTCCCCATGATTGTGTTGCATTCTGAACCAGACTAAGGGACCTTTAATAACATTAAGGAAGCCACTGCAGGTGCTTTGGGTTAATTAATTGAATTTTCTGAAATACTGACTTTTGGGTTTTTCTTGGCTGTAATCCATATTCAACTTTAATAGAAATAAACACTTGAAAAAGTTCACTCTGTGAATATATGAGGTAACTTTTTTAATTGAATGACTGAAAAAAAATTTGTTGATATTCTAATTTATTGCAGACCACTGTATGTATTTATTTTTATTTACAAAATGGGAAGGGGGGGGGTGATTTAAACTTTAAATGTGGTAAGGAATTTTTTTTCTCCACTAGGGGGCAACATCATACACTATACTAATTCCTCATAGGAATCAATGTAGTCTATATACATTACATAGGAGCAGTTATACTGCAGATCTATTGTAAGGGCTGCTGGAGTCCTTCCCAATCAATCTGCGAGCCAGGATCAGCATCATTGCGATGCTGAGTCCCGGCCTTACAGGTAACAGTGATCAGGCTTCCCCAATCACATTCAGGGAAGCCTGATCACACCACTGTACCATCAATGATGCTTTTTAGCGGCATTTGAATGCTTTGACAGGGGCATTTAAATTGTTAATTGGCTGATTGCCAATGCATGCTTATAGCCGTGGTCCCTGGCTGCGGATAGCAGCCAGGAGGGCAGCACTTAAGAAAGGGCTTGCAGTGTGAGCCCTCCTTGAACCTCTATAACGCATTGTTTAGGGGGAGCAGAAGACTGCCAAAGCCTTCTGCTCACTTTCTGAGATGCCACATGTCGGAAGTAAGCCTTCCAACATGTGAATGGGTGGGGCTTTGCGTGTGGGCAAAACTGCACCCGAACACAATGTCGAATAGTTGCAGAGTCTCTGAAATAGTGGATACTTTTTGCAGCTATACGACACTGTGTGTCTCCCCCCCCCCCCCCCTCCACGTATTGAAAGGACCAGCCCTTAAAGCAAATTCAAGTGTAATGTAAGCTAGCATCCTTGTTGAAACTGAGGCCGGTCACTGGGCTGCCAATAGTAGCCATGGCAACCTAAAGCCTGAGAATGGACTCAAGTCTTCTCCTACATGAGCTGATCTGGTTCACTCATGAGATGATCTGGTGACTCAAAATCTGAGGCCAGACCCTTTTTGATGCAAAAGTGAAGCACTTATAGGCATATTATACATAACATACTACAGATCAGTACATAAAAACAAACAGAAACGCTGTGGTTGTGGAAACTCACAGTGTGAAATCACTCGCATGTGAACCAACCTTAAAGAGAGAGAGAGAGAGAGAGAGAGAGAGAGAGAGAGGGAGACAGACAGAAAATGTGGAATATTGTCTACATAAAATCTAGAAATCTTGACACCTCATAACTTAACAAAAACTCTTCAGTTTCTATTATTATTCTAGCATTGTTTTCTTCCTATGGCGCTTACAATCTAATAGCATGCTTAAGGTCACCAGAAGCTAATAATGGAATTCAAAGTGCAGATGTTGGAAAAATGAGCAGTAAGCAATCCTGACTGCTGAGGTAGTACTTGTGCTGTTAGCCTGTGAATGCTATAATGTTAAAAGAAATTAACTTCAAAACCTTATATATTTCCTCCTTGTCATAGAATGGTTTGTCACAGTGTCCTTTAAAAATGTAGTTCATAAGAATATTTTTTTTAAACACAGTTCAAACTGCATGTCCAATAGCCAACGTTGATATAAGGACATCTGACTTTATCATCTTTTAGGGAATATGGTTTAATGAAAAGACTTATACTTATTACAATAATTTATAGGGATACCAGCATTAATTATACTGTGCTTGCTATTACTAGCGCTTTAATTCCTTAACAATACCTAATGACACTAACCATAAATGTAATTTTAATTTGCATTATTTCAGTTTATACACTTGGTTTACTATTAATTCCCACAGATCATAAACTCTATATAAAGGAGGTTTGTCGGGCAATATATAGTGATGGCATATACATTAATGGCCTATCCTGAGGATTAACAATGCCCTGAAGCCCCCTTTTTAAGCATTATGATAACTTAAAAAAAACTTTTTATATGTAACACAGACATGTCAAAAGTTTTATTAAGTGACAGCTACACCTTAAAGTGTACCTGTCATTAGAACTTTCAAAATCTAAATCATCGGTAGATGTGATATAGTAAGTCTGCAATTTACATTTTTTTTATCATGATGTAAAACAAAGCTGAACTTACCAGAAATCCAGGTCCAGTCTCTTGAAGCATTTTTAGTCTTGTCCTGTACAGAGTGTCACTGCTTAATGCGTTCATCAATCACATGACTGCCTTCTCTGTGAGTTCTCAGATGACCTGGGAAACAATGGACTTCATGTGTTTAACCCCTTCGCGTCCCATGACGTACCTTGTATGTCATGGCAGTGCGAGGGGAGTTCAGAGCGGGGTTCAGCTAGGACCCCGCTCTGAGCGGCGCCGCTCCCGGCTGCTATCTGCAGCCAGGGAACGCCTCTATTAGCAGATGCTGGTCAGGTTGCTCAATGAGATATCAATGCTGTGTATATACAAGTCCCCCAGGTAGACTTCTAGTTAAAGTAAAAAAAAGTAAAAATGTTTTAGTTTTTTATTAAATAAAAAATCTCCTCCCCTAATAAAGGTCCAAATCACCCCCCTTTGCTCATTTTATAAATATAAATAAAGAAAGAAACATTTGGTATCGCTGCATGCGTAATTGCCCAAACTATTGAATTATCACATTCCTGATCTCGCACGGCTAATGGCGTAAGCAAAAAAAAATTCCAAAGTGCAAAGTTGTGCATTTTTGGTGACATCAAATCCAGAAAATTTTTTAATAAAAAGTGATCAAAAAGTCTCATACATGCAAATAAGGTATTAATAGAAAGTACAGATCATGTCACAAAAAATGACACCTTACATAGCCCCATAGACCAAAAAGTTAAAGCGTTATGAGGATGGGAATAGAGCAATTTTAAACACATTTAGTTTTTTTAAAAGGTTTTAATTTTTTAAAAGCCATCAAATAAAATAAAAGTTATGCAAGTTACATATCATTGTAATCATACTAATGTGAGGAACATAGGTAACATGTCAGTTTTACCATAGGGTGAATGGTGTAAACATGAAACTCCTTGAAATGAAAAAAAAATCCTTTTTTTTTTCCCCCAATTTATTTTCCGGTTTCACAGTATATTTTATGGGAAAGTTAAGTATGTCATTGCAAAGAACAATTGGTGTCGCAAAAATTAAGGGCTAATATGGGTCTCTAGGTGAAAAAATGCAAGCACCATGGCCTTTTAAACATAAAGTGGAAAAAGCCTGGACTGGATCCATCTTTTCCCAGCACCCGAGGAGAAGCGGCAGGGAGCGGGGCAGACTTCAAAGCCCTGCAGCCTGATGAGCGGAATCACAATACCGTAGATTCGCTCATGTCTAGTTATAACGACAGTGACACTTTAAGGCTTGTTTATGCTCATTTTTAGCCTACTAAATGAGATGGAAATACCCCCCTTTAAAATGTACCTGTCAAGAAAAATAACTTGACATGTCATCAGACATGTCAAAAGGTATTGATCACAGTGGAGGTCACTGCTGACACCTGCTGTGATCGGGAGATATAGCCAGGGAGAGACAGCAACAGCTGTGCTATTCACACTGTGTCTCCATTACCTCTGAGTCCGTCAACAGAAGTCTATGAGACTACCTAGTCCTAGACAGACAGAGCAGGCAGCGAATTGTGCTGCTGCTGCTGTGTCCTCTCCCTGGCTATATCTCCTAATAAGTAAATGATGTGGGTAGAACTACAGAGCAAGACCACGTTGGATCCCCGATGTCATCATCATCATCATCATCATAGGTGACTTCCTCAATCTGACAGTCTACATCCTCAAACTGCAGGCTAGAAGCCACAGGCACTTTCAGGCATTGCTTACCGCTCGGTATCTCTGACGACAGATCAGTTTCCTGATCATCCTCGCCCGATCCTCATCCATCGCCCAATTGGGCGTCAGAGCAGACTAAATCATCCTCTTTGGCCTCTTGATCTTTTGAACCGCCTTCTGACCCCAACTGCATTGTGTGGTCAAAGAGCTCTTCAGAATGTGGATTATTTCAAGTGGCCTGTATATTGGTTAGGGACATTCTACCCATGTTTGCTTCCAGTTGGACTGACCATAATGATGATGATGATGACATTTGTGGCCGTGACTGAGAGGAAGAGGAAGTCAAAGCGCTTGATTCAGGGTCCGATAACCACTGAAGAACAGATTGACAACGTTGTTCATTAATAAGGCTCACAGTAAACCTAGCAAAAGAGGACATACTTGACGGTCCTGCTACTGACAATGTTCTCGCTTGTATGTTGGCCGGAGCACTGGAAGCAGTGCCTTGTGCACTACCTCTATCTCCCCTTCCTACACCTGATACTGCTCGCCTACCACCTCTGGTTCTCACCATGTTCACAAGATAGATATAAAATCTGAGATAAAAGGTAAAACAGACAAAAAAAAATAACAAATCTACCCACTCTCGATAAATCCACGTACACAAATCAGATGTACGATTAATTACTAGGTATAGCAGATGTGAAGTTTTCCGTATTTTTTTATGACTGACAAAGAACGTATGTCAGCTTCTAGGAATACTGGTGTAATAACTCAAGAAATGCATGTACACAAACGAGATGTATGTTCAATCACTATATAAGAGATGTGTACTATTTTATATTTTTCCTGACAGGGGACCGTTTGCAGCTTCTAGAAATAGAACTGTAATAACTCAAGAAATGCATGTACAGAAATTAAATGTACGTTTAGTTAGGCTATGTTCACACTGCGTATATGTCCGGCCGCATATTTTCGCGGCTGGACATATACGCGGTAAACTCTGGCCGGGGATTTACGCTACTTGCGGGCGGCTACGTACGGAGCGCGAACTTACGCCCGCAGTCTACTTACGCTTCCCGAGCACCCTACGTAGCGATCTGACAGCGGTATTTTACTTGGAAATCTTCGCCTAGCCCCGGACACCCCACAGAACCTTTTGGATCAGCACAAAAAGATGGCAAAATGAAGAAATCACTGCTACGTACGGGACCGCATGTTACGCAACGGCGTAAGTTACGGCATTTTCGTCATCAATCAATGGTCTGGTTCATTTTTTACGGCGCCGCGTACGATCCTCGCGTAAGTTCTTACGTAGTGTGAACTGTGCCGCCATATATCGATACTTTCCATTGTACGCAAACTACGTAAGTCTCCGGCCACTTATTCACGGAACGCGATACGTCCGGAGACTTACGTAGTGTGAACATAGCCCCCATGTATAACAGATGTGAGCAGACCAAAATACACTTTTAGGCACTATGTATAAATTGGCAAATCCAATATGCAGCCTGCAATCCCAAAGATAATTATTGCTGTGGCTGCAATGCTGTTTATGGACAGGAAAATGCTTGTTGCAAATATGCTAGTGTAACTATGATGAACAACCTATTAATCTCTTTAATCTCAATGCCCATCTCTGTAATATCACTAATTTCACTGCCTATCTGTCAGATAGCTGTCTGTGCAAAAAAGTGAGTGAGGAGACAATGGCGTCCAGAAAGCAGCACAGTGACTACTCGAAATGGCTGCATGCAGTCAGATGATACACTGTGATAGCCGTCTGTACAGCACAGTGAGTGAGTGAGTGAGTTAGGAGACAATGGTGCCCAGAATGCAGCACAGTTACTACTCGAAATGGCTGCATGCAGTCAGATGATACACTGTGATAGCCGTCTGTACAGCACAGTGAGTGAGTGAGTGAGGAGACAATGGTGCTCAGAATGCAGCACAGTTACTACTCGAAATGGCAGCGTGCAGGCAGATGATGCTGCACTGTGATTGCCATCCACACAGCACGCTAAATGAGGAGAAAATGGTGCCCAGAACGCGGCACAGTGACTTTTATGTGACATGGTCATGTGATTTTAGCCGCCAATGAGACCCCTACACCTCAGCAATGACGTTTCTGCTCTGCACTAATTGGATGGCAAAAAAGCCGGTCGAACACTAACTTGAACTCGAGCGAACAGTATAATGTTCGGTTCGGTTGGAGTTAGAGAAAATCAAGATGTTTGAATCGAACTTAACTTTTCTCGAACAGTTCGATCAATACTAGAAGTGATGCCCTGTTGGATCTGGTTATTTCAAACAGTGCCGAGCTGGTTGGGGATGTCACTGTCCATGAACACCTGAGTAACAGTGACCTCAATGTAGTGACTTCAAGCTTAGTGTAAAAAACAAAGACATGTTGGAAAAGCAAAAATGTTTAATTTTAAAAGGGCAAATTTTCCTGGCTTAAGGGCTGAGCTTCAGAGTATAGACTGAAAGTGGCTGCTGTCACATACTTATGCAGTTAATAAATGAAAAATCTTCAAATCCACGTTAAATAACTACTGCCAAATATATTCCTATGGGTAATAAATATAAACGAGTAAAATCAAATCCCACATGGCTTACTACTAAGGTGAAAAGGGCTTTAAATGACAAAAAGGGGCATTCAAAAAAGGCAAATCAGAGGGGTCAGCTGTAGCATTTAAACATTACTAAGAGATCAATAAAACCTGTAAAAATGTAATAAAAGCAGCAAAAATTCCTAATGAAACGCAGGTGGCCATAGATAGCAAAAGAAACCCCCCAAATTCTTCAAATGTATATATGCAAAAAGTCAAGGTCAGAGCATGTAGGACCCCTATATAATGGTTAATAACTGGGCACCAGGAGAAAGCTGAGTTACTAGGTTTTTCAGCTCTGTATATACAAAATAAGAGGATGGAGCTGAGGTGGGTGAGGCCAGTCCTGCTAACACGTGTAATGTACTGGACTGGCTTAATATAGATATGGTCCAAGAAAAATCAAATAAACTCCAGGGCCTGATAGATTACACCCCAGAGTTCTTAGGAAACTCAGTTCTGTAATTTCTTTACCCTTGTATGAAATATTAAGTGATTCTTTGGTGATTGGTACTGTGCCAAGGGACCGGCGTAAGGCAAATGTAGTGTCAGTCTTTTAAAAGGGCTCTAGGGCTTTCCCAGGTAACTTTAGACCCGTAAGCTTAACGTCTATTGTGGGGAAACTTTTTGAGGTGCTTTAACCCTTTAAGGACATGGCCCATTTTCGTTTTTACGTTTTCGGTTTTTCCTCCTTGTGTTTAAAAGGTCATAGCACTTGCATTTTTCCACCTAGAAACCCACATGACCCCTTATTTCTTGCGTCACTAATTGTACTTTGCAATTACAGGCTGAATTTTTGCATAAAGTACACTGCGAAACCAGAAAAAAATTCAAAGTGTGGTGAAATTGAAAAAAAAAACGCATTTCTTTTATTTGGGGGAAATGTGTTTTTACGCCATTCGCCCTGGGGTAAAACTGACTTGTTATGCATGTTCCTCAAGTTGTTACGATTAAAACGATATGTAACATGTATAACTTATATTGTATCTGATGGCCTGTAAAAAATTCAAACCGTTGTTAACCAATATACATTCCTTAAAATCGCTCCATTCCCAGGCTTATAGCGCTTTTATCCTTTGGTCTATGGGGCTGTGCGAGGTGTCATTTTTTGCGCCATGATGTGATCTTTCTATCGGTACCTTGATTGCGCATATACGACTTTTTGATCGCTTTTTATTACATTTTTTCTGGATTTGATGCGACCAAAAATGCGCAATTTTGCACTTTGGGATTTTTTTGCGCTGACGCCGTTTACCGTACGAGATCAGGAATGTGATTAATTAATAGTTCGGGCGATTACGCACGCGGCGATACCAAACATGTTTATTTATTTATTTATTTGTTTACTTTTATTTAAAACCTGGGAAAAGGGGGGTGATTCTGACTTTTATTAGGGGAGGGGGATTTTTACTATTAACAACACGTTTTTTTTTTTTTTTACACATATACTAGAAGCCCCCCTGAGGGACTTCTAGTATATACACTTGGATCTCTCATTGAGATCTCTGCAGCATAGATATGCTGCAGAGATCCATGAGATCGGCACTCGTTTGCTTTCGGCTGCTGCAGCCGGAAACAAACGAGTGCCGAGCCGAGGACGGCGCCATCTTGGACGCGTCCCCGGCCGGCATCAGTAACGGAGATCGCTCCTCCGGGACAAGGTCCCGGAGGAGCGATCTCCCCCACTAGACACCAGGGAAACGTTGCCTCCGGTAATCGGAGGCAGCTGTCAACTTTGAAAGCTGCCTCCGATTAGCTAATTAGCGGGCACGGCGATCGGACCGTGCCCGCTAATAGCGGCGGTCCCGGGCTACTCGCGGCACCCGGGATCGCGGCACTTCAAAGCGGGGCCGCCGCGCGGCCCCGCTTTGAAGTGCTAATGAGGACATAGGACGTACCGGTACGTCCTATGTCCTTAAGAGGTTAAAGGATTTAGGAATATGCAGTGGCTAATAGTATTATAAGTGATAACCAGCATGGATTTACTAAGGATAGAAGCTGTCAAACCAGGAGAGATTAAAAGAATAAAATTTGTTTAGTCTGGAGAAGAGACGTTTAATGGGAGATATGATTAATTTATTTAAATATATAAAATGCCCCTACCAGAAATATGGGGAAAAGATGTTCCAGGTAAAACCCCCTCAAAAGACAAGAGGGCATCACCTCCGCCTGGAGAAAAAAAGGTTTAGTCTCCGGAGACGAAAAGCCTTCTTTACCATGATAACAGTGAATCTGTGGAACAGTCTACCCCAGGATCTGGCCACAGCAAAAACAGTAAAGGTACAAATACTGTAAATGTTAAAAAAAATAATAATAAATAAAACTATTAAAATATCCCATTCCTGATCTCGCACAGTGTACTGTGTAAGCTCAAAAACCCTGCAAATTGCAAAATTGCATACGTTTAGTCACATCACATTAAAAAAAAAGTATTAAAAAGTGATAAAAAAAAGTTGAATATGCACAAGTTAAGTACCAATAAAAAGAAAAGATTTAGGTGCAAAAATGAGCCCTTAAATAGCCCCATAGACAAAAAAATGTAAACTTTAAAAGGGTCAGAATAGAGTTATTTTAAACACGTTTATTTTTTAAGTTTAAAATGCAAACAGTATGGCCTTTTAAGCACGAGTAGGAAAAAAATTAAAGTGCCAAAATAAAAAAATTGCTGTGATTTCTCTTAATCCATGTGGCCTAAATGATATATCCTAAGTTTGCGTTCAAACATTGTATTTGGTGTGTTTTGTGTATGTTTTTTTGCTGTTACAATGCTGTTACAATTTTGCTGAAATGTATGAGAGGTGCATCAAAAAGACCATGTGCAAAAACAGAATTAGAGACAATAGGGGGAAATTGGAGAGATTGATCAAACATAAAGTGTAAAGTGATCCCTAGCAACCAATCAGATTCCACTTTTCAATCCTCACAGATTTTTTGGAAAATTAAAGGTGAAATCTGATTGGTTGCTAGGGGCAACGGAGCCAGTTTCACTTCACACCATGTTTGATCAATCTCCCCCAATGCCCCTTGTTAAGTTTGAGACCATGTCACTTTTCAAATTTGACTTTTTGGTGCAGACCAAACTGTACTTAGTAAATGTGGACCTACTGTATGTAATTTGTTTCACACCTTCCCATTTAAATGGAGCGTATATGCAGGGATGTCTGGTGCCAATACCTCCTAGACAGCTAAACTACTTAGTATCTATATGAAGTGTTTTTTAATTAAGTCAAAATACAAATCATAATTAAAACGGTGTGCAATTAAGTAAATGCATTACAAGAACAATCAAAAATTTTCAAAATACATTAAGAAATTGAAGTATTTTTAATGCTTTAATGAAAAGGAATAATAAAATAAATTCATCATTGTTCAAATCAAATTCAGTTCCATGCAGATTTTATCAGGCATCAGGAAGATTGTGTGAGTCGCTTATGTATTTTTAAGGTTATGTGAGAAAATAGTAATTAAAAAAGATGAAGTCCCAGACGTTTCAGTTTAGAAGTCTTTGATGAATGTTTTAATTAACCTCTTGCATAAAACAGTGGCGTGCTTGCAGCTCCCAGATGATGCTATCTCAGTGCTGTTACTGAAATACTTTGAAGCCACGTGGCAAAGCAATGTGTGACCATGATTTATTCTCTTTGATTTTTTTGTGAGCAAGAACCCATATGAGAATCTCGCAAAACTAAAGCCCTGATCTAAAATTCTTCAGTCTTATGATTTATTAGTACTGTAAGTGAAGTAATCCTATCTGAAATCTCCTGTGGGGCTTTTTGACTGTGAAAATGATAGTTCTTACATATGTGTTTATAGTTTTCATACAATTTTTATTTTTGCCAATTAACTTTTCTTTCAATTAATTTTTGTTTTAGATAGGAAAATAAACAACTTTAAGATAAGTGTTTAAAGTGTATTAATGAATTAAAAACAAATCTCCAAAAATGGCAGAACCATACTGCACCATCAAACCATTGAACATTGTGTCCCTTTTTCCATAAAAAATAGCTTTTTTAATTGTCTGCTCAAGTGTCAAAGAGGTGGGGCCTAAATTTATACATTAACTGTTTCTGGACCGATAGAGATTCTCTTTCTGTGCAATCATTTTCTAATTGGTGTCTGCGTGGGACCTGTAGTGTATGCCAAGCCATACATGGCCATCACAAAGGAAGGGTGTCACCATATAACCCAAAGTGGTGCACAGAAGACCCCATAACTTTGATACTAGAACCGGTGATATAGAAACAGACAATGATGGTGATTAAAAATAAGCGAACCTACCAAAAGTTGAGTTCACATGAACCGAAACTATTGATAATTAAACCCCCCTGCCTGGAGAAGGTACATGCAGCCGAAAGACTGCCTGGAAAACATAGATATAGCCATGACTGTGAGGTTCTGATTGGTCAGTGACAGTGACAGGTACAGTGACACCCTTAAATGCTGCAATCACTATAGATCTCTGCATTTTAGGGGCTAAAGGTGTACAGCCGCATGGTTGCCGCTGTCCATCATTGTAGTGGCTGCTGGCGCTTTAATATGAGCACCACTGCATGCCAAAAATGTAAATTTACAGTCCTGCACAAGTCTGGAGACCAAGAAAATGGCTGCACATCTCACATATGTTTGATATTAAAGCTTTTCAGCTACATTAAAAACCAACATTGGAAGTTAGTTCATAATTTGATCAATCCATATTGCCTCATGCACTACATGCAGATCTTCTGATACACATGAGTTCCTACTCTAACAATGGCGACCACCACCACTGCAAAGTCAGCGCCCACGGGGGGAAGAGGGGCAACCCATCAGTCCAGCAACTTCAATGTCACAGGACGAAGCCCCCAGGGCCAGGCCAGCACCACCCCACAGACACAGCAAGCAGAGGCGATCTAAAAGCTCACTCCATGTGCTCTCAGCTAGACTGAGAGAAAGAGGTGGCACTTACCATGTATACAACTTCTCACTGATTGGTAACATATAGGTCTTACTGAGTTGAGTGCAAAACCACAAGAAAAAAGGAACAGAATACACAAATGCACAAATCTGGAGAAGAAAAAAATGGCTGCACATGTGACACATGTTTCATATTAAAGCTTTTCAGCTAGATTTAAAACCAACATCAGAAGTTATTATATAATTTAATTGAACCATACTGCCTTATGTATTACATGCAGGTATTCTGATACACATGTGTTGTACTCTGTAGCGAAATTTGGGTAGGTGCAGGGGGGGCCGGCGGGGGGCCCACTAGGGCTGGGTGAAAAAAAAAATTTCGGGCTGCGCGCTGGCTAAGGCGCGCGAGCAGTCCTGAGAAGCCAAGCCGGGGGCGAAGGGGGGTTGCGGTGTGGGGCTGGCGGGTAAGGCGGTGTGGGGTGCTACACAAGCAGGAGAGAGGGGAGCACAGGCTAGATGTTGGGTGAGCAGGCTTAAGAGGTGCGGTGTCGGCAGCCTCCAGCTGCTTAACAGCGCCGCGGCTGACCTGCCCCCGCTCCTTCCGCTGAGGGTCCTGCTCGCCTCCCGACCAGACATGGAGCTCTCCCGTCTCTGGAGAAGGTGTTCACGTCGCCGCGGGTCATGGAGCTGTAATTCGGGTTTGGGGGGGGTTAGTGCAGACCCTCGATCCCGCTGTACAGCTCCAGGACCCTCAGCGACGTGATCACCTTCTCCTGTAGTCCCTGCGGCCTCCTCCAGAGACCGGGGAGCTCCATGCCTGGCCGGGAGGAGAACATGTGTGCGGAGGTGAGAGGAGGAGGAGGTGTATGTGCCCTCCTGCTCCAATCACCCCCAGCTGCCACAGTCCCCCTCAGTGTCACCCCAGTCCCCTTAGCCCCCCTTAGTGTCTCCCCAGTCCCCTTAGCCCCCCCTTAGTGTCTCCCCAGTCCCCTTAGCCCCCCCTCAGTTTTTCCCCAGTCTTCCTCAGCGTCACTCAAGTCACCTTAGTCCCCCTCAGTGTCTCCCCAGTCCCCCTCAGCGTCACCCCAGTCCCCTTAGCCCCCTCAGTGTCTCCCCAGTCCCCCTCAGAGTCACCCCAGTCCCCCTCACTGTCCCCCCAGTCCCCCTCAGTCTCCCCCCAGTCCCCTTAGTGTCTCTCCAGTCACCTTAGTGTCCCTTCAGTCCCCCTCAGTCTCCCCAGTCCCCCTCAGTGTCTCCCCAGTCACCTTAGTGTCCCCCAGTCCCCCTCAGCGCAGTGTCCCCCTCAGTGTCTCCCCAGTCCCCCTCAGCGTCAGCCCAGTCCCCCTCAGTGTCCCCCCAGTCCCCCTCAGTCTCCCCAGTTCCCCTCAGTGTCTCCCCAGTCCCCCTCGGTGCCACCCCAGTGTCCCCCCAGTCACCTCAGTGTCCCCTCAGTGCTACCCAGTCCCCTCAGTGCCTCCCCAGTCCCCTCAGTGTCTCCCTAGTCTCCCTCAGTGTCCCCCAGTCACCTCAGTGTCCCCTCAGTCCCCTCAGTGCCACCCAGTCGCCTCAGTGTCTCCCCAGTCCCCCTAAGTGTCCCCCCAATCCCCCTCAGTGTCTCCCCAGTCACCTCAGTGTCTCCCCAGTCACCTCAGTGTCTCCCCAGTCACCTCAGTGTCTCCCCAGTCCCTTCAGTATCTCCCCAGTCCCCCTCAGTGTCTCTCCAGTCCCCCTCTGTGTCCCCCCAGTCCTGTCAGTGTCTCCCCAGTCCCTTCAGTGTCTCCCCAGTCACCTCAGTGTCCCCCCAGTCCCCTCAGTGTCTCCACAGTCACCTCAGTGTCCCCCCAGTCCCTTCAGTGTCTCCCCAGTCACCTCAGTGTCCCCTCAGTCCCCTCAGTGTCTCCACAGTCACCTCAGTGTCCCCCCAGTCCCTTCAGTGTCTCCCCAGTCCCTTCAGTGTCTCCCAGTCACCTCAGTGTCCCCCCAGTTCCCTCAGTGTCTCCCCAGTCCCTTCAGTGTCTCCCCAGTCCCCCTCAGTGTCCCCCCAGTCCTCCTCAGTGTCCCCCCAGTCCCTTCATTTCTCCCCAGTCCCCCTCAGTGTCCCCCAGTCCCCCTTAGTGTCTCCCCAGTCACCTCAGTGTCTCCCCAGTCACCTCAGTGTCTCATCAGTCACCTCAGTGTCCCCCCAGTCCCCTCAGTGTCTCCCCCAGTGGCGGATTATAATGTGGGCCGTTTGGGCGGCCGCCCAGGGCCCAAGGCTCCGGGGGGGCCCGCGCCGCCCACATTAAGATCTTACATAGCAGCGCCAGCAGCACATCACTTTTGGGGCCCAATGGGCCCCCGAATGACGTTCTGCTGTGGCGCGCTGTTGTGCCGCGGCACCGCCCCCTCTCTCCTTGCCGTCTTTGCGGTGCCCTTACTTCTCTCCTGGCGGCGTGATGACGTCACATCCTGTGCGCCGCCAAGCAGAGAGGTTCGGGCACCGCGGGGCTGCACTGTGAGCTTCCGGCCTGCTCTCTCTGCCCGAAGCTCACCCTGGCTCCCTGCCGCCCGACTATACCCCCTGCCACCCGGCTGTACCCCTTGCCCCTTAGCTGCTCTCCATGCCGCCCCATCTTCTCCCCCTGCTGCTACCCCCATCATCTTCTCCCCCTGCTGCTACCCCCATCATCTTCTCCCCCTGCTGATACCCCCATCATCTTCTCCCCCTGCTGCTACCCCCATCATCTTCTCCCCCTGCTGCTACCCCCATCATCTTCTCCCCCTGCTGCTACCCCCATCATCTTCTCCCCCTGCTGCCACCCCCATCATCTTCTCCCCCTGCTGCCACCCCCATCATCTTCTCCCCCTGTTGCTACCCCCATCATCTTCTCCCCCTGCTGCTACCCCCATCATCTTCTCCCCCTGCTGATACCCCCATCATCTTCTCCCCCTGCTGCTACCCCCATCATCTTCTCCCCCTGCTGCCACCCCCATCATCTTCTCCCCCTGCTGCTACCCCCATCATCTTCTCCCCCTGCTGCTACCCCCATCATCTTCTCCCCCTGCTGCTACCCCCATCATCTTCTACTCCTGCTGCCACCCCCATCATCTTCTCCCCCTGCTGCCACCCCCATCATCTTCTCCCCCTGTTGCTACCCCCATCATCTTCTCCCCCTGCTACTACCCCCATCATCTTCTCCCCCTGCTGATACCCCCATCATCTTCTCCCCCTGCTGCTACCCCCATCATCTTCTCCCCCTGCTGCTACCCCCATCATCTTCTCCCCCTGCTGCCACCCCCATCATCTTCTCCCCATGCTGCTACCACTATCATCTTCTCCCCCTGCTGCTACCCCCATCATCTTCTCCCCCTGCTGCTACCCCCATCATCTTCTCTCCCTGCTGCTACCCCCATCATCTTCTCACCCTGCTGCTACCCCCATCATCTTCTCCCCCTGCTGCCACCCCTATCATCTTCTCCCCCTGCTGCCACCCCCATCATCTTCTACTCCTGCTGCTACCCCCATCATCTTCTCCCCCTGCTGCCACCCCATCATCTTCTCCCCCTGCTGCCACCCCCATCATCTTCTCCCCCTTCTGCCACCCCCATCATCTTCTCCCCCTGCTGCCACCCCCATCATCTTCTACTCCTGCTGCCACCCCCATCATCTTCTCCCCCTGCTGCCACCCCCATCATCTTCTCCCCCTGCTGCTACCCTTCATCATCTGCTGCCACCCCCATCATCTTCTCCCCCTGCTGCTACCCTTCATCATCTTCTCCCCCTGCTGCTACCCTTCATCATCTTCTCCTCCTGCTGCTACCCTTCATCATCTTCTCCTCCCACTGCCACCCCATCATCTTCTCCCCCTGCTGCTACCCCCATCATCTTCTCCCCCTGCTGCTACCCCCATCATCTTCTCACCCTGCTGCTACCCCCATCATCTTCTCCCCCTGCTGCCACCCCCATCATCTTCTCCCCCTGCTGCCACCCCCATCATCTTCTCCCCCTGCTGCCACCCCCATCATCTTCTACTCCTGCTGCTACCCCCATCATCTTCTCCCCCTGCTGCCACCCCATCATCTTCTCCCCCTGCTGCCACCCCCATCATCTTCTCCCCCTGCTGCCACCCCCATCATCTTCTCCCCCTGCTGCCACCCCCATCATCTTCTACTCCTGCTGCCACCCCCATCATCTTCTCCCCCTGCTGCCACTCCCACCATCTTCTCCCCCTGCTGCTACCCTTCATCATCTGCTGCCACCCCCATCATCTTGTCCCCCTGCTGCTACCCTTCATCATCTTCTCCCCCTGCTGCTACCCTTCATCATCTTCTCCTCCTGCTGCTACCCTTCATCATCTTCTCCTCCCGCTGCCACCCCCATCATCTTCTCCCCCTGCTGCTACCCCCATCATCTTCTCCCACTGCTGCTACCCCCATCATGTTCACCCCCTGCTGCTTCCCTGCCTTCCCAGCTTCCCCCCCCCCTCCCCGGCCTCTGTTGCCCCAGCTTCTCCCCCTGTCGCCCCAGCTGCCTCCCTTCCCCAGTCACCCCCAGCTCCCCGCCTGCAGTTGAGTTGGGGTCGGAGAAGTCTTCATGATGCTGCGCCAAATAGAGAAGAAAGGAAAAAGTGAGCGACGGCAATCGGAGAAGACGTCACCTGTGAGTCATTAGTAACTGCACTGTAATCACTTATAGGCTGGGTTCACACACAGTATATTTCAGTCAGTATTGTGGTCCTCATAGCAACCAAAACCAGGAGTGGATGGAAAACACAGAAAGGCTCTGTTCACATAATGTTGTAATTGAGTGGATGGCCGCCATTTAATGGCAAATATTTGCTGTTATTTTAAAACAACGGCTGTTATATTGAAATAATGGCCGTTATTTACTGTTATATGACGGCCATCCACTCAATTACAAATTGTGTCAACAGATCCTTTCTGTGCTTTCCATCCACTCCTGGTTTTGGTTGCTATGAGGACCTGACATGAGGACCAAATACTGCCTGAAATATACATAGTGTGAACCCAGCCCTATAGTGTGCACAGCCTGTGTACCATTGGGGTCTAAATGGGTCAGTGTTTTGTTTGCGGTAGTGTACTGACACAGCCCTGGGGTCACTACAGTACACTAGCGAAAACTTTTAAACTAGAACCCAACTACAACTGCAGGCACTACAACTCCCAGCATATTATGAGGGCTGCAGACTGTCAGTACATGCTGGGAGTTGTAGTGCATGTAGCTGTTGTAGTTTGGTCCTAGGTGCATTATACAATGGATTCTTTGTGGCATATAAGAATACATAGATCTGTGGGGGCTCAGTGTAGGGAAGTGACCCCAGAACATCACTAATAGGGGATAGAATAAAAACATCCCCCCTATCCCCTATTAGTGATGTTCTGGGGTCACTTCTATATACTGATCCCCCTCAGACCTCTGTATTCTTATATACCCCACACAGCCTGCTGGAGTGGCTGGGGGGGGGGCAGGTTGGGTGGACAGCCCGGGGCCCAGGGTACATTTAATCCGCTACTGGTCTCCCCAGTCCCTTCAGTGTCTCCCCAGTCCCCCTCAGTGTCCCCCAGTCCCTTCAGTGTCTCCCCAGTCACCTCAGTGTCCCCCCAGTCCCTTCAGTGTCTCCCCAGTCCCCCTCAGTGTCTCCCCAGTACCCCTCAGTGTCCCCCAGTCCCCCTCAGTGTCCCCCCAGTCCCTTCAGTGTCTCCCCAGTCACCTCAGTGTCCCCCCAGTCCCATTCAGTGTCTCCCCAGTCACCTCAGTGTCCCCCCAGTCTCCTCAGTGTCTCCCTAAGTCCCTTCAGTATCTCCTGAGTCCCCCTCAGTGTCTCCCTTGTCCCCCTCAGTGTCCCCCCAGTCCCTTTAGTGTCTCCCCAGTCTCGTCAGTGCCACCCCAGTCCCCCTCAGTGTCATACCAGTCCCCCTCAGTTTCTCCCCAGTCCCCCTTAGTGTCTCCCGAGTCCCCCTCAGTAACCCCTCTTCTATACCTGTATTACTACACCCCTTATCCACTACACCTTCACTACTAAACCCCACATATCTACCGGTACTACTACTAAACCTCTTATCCACTAGACCTCCACTACTACACCCCTTATCCACTAGACCTCCACTACTACACCCCTTATCCACTAGACCTTCACTACTACACCCCTTATCCACTAGACCTCCACTGCTACACCCCTTATCCACTAGACCGTATATGCACACAGAGTAATTCTGTCAGAAAATTATGTGTGGCATCTGCCACTCATCCCCGTGCACTCCTGCTTCACTCCCCACCTGCTCCATAGGCTCTATTATATGCTCCGGCAGATTCCGCTATCCGCCCAAAGAATTGACATGTGTGGTATTACAATTTGGCGCTGTTCTCGTCAGTGGAAGTGAGTTGCAATACCACACACAAACTGAGGACGGGTGGTGCTGTTTCTGGAACAAAGCAACTATGGTTCTCTAATCTTGCATAACGCCTTTAAATTTTACATGGCCATATATGTGAAAAGTAGAAAGCCTTTTACACTGCTCTCAATTCCTATTCTCTATGAGTAATGTAGTAGAATATTCCCTTTATTATTTGGAAAGCAGTGTCGTCTGCTGATGTTCCCTATGGGTAACTTAATCGGTTGGGGGCCCACTCAGATTTGCTCGCCCCCCCTAGACTGAACCCCTAGCTACGCCCCTGGTTGTACTCCAAGCTTGTGCATGTACTCCAAGCTTGTGTTGTACTCCAAGCTTGTGCATGTATATATACAGTACATTCCAACTGCATGGGGCATCAGCAGTTGGAGTGTATATAGCCATGCACATATATATAATTTGCCTACACCAAATGGGTCTCCCTTATTGTTTGCACTAAGTGTCCTGCTATGGGTTTCTGTAAAGCTATCAGGGGGCGACAGCATGTGCATGGGTCAGGACAAGGCCTATTGATGTGAGCAATGAAGATATTTATATATATTTTTTTTCCTTTTCAACAACAAAACTACATAACTGTTAATGCTTCCTATTTAAAGATATCTTTCCATAGCCCATAAACCCCAGATTTGCTATTTTGTCACCATCTGCCCTAGTTACAGTACAGGGTTCTGTTTACACGGTTTCCCTATGAAATGAGGTTATGGTACACTAACTTTGATACAACAGTATGATCGAAAAATACCTTGCCGAGAACAAAAGGCAATAGATTCAAACTTGTTTACCACCTAAAAATTTATGTGACATGCCAATATTTATTATATGGCATGATGTATAAAAATCTAATTATGTAAATGTCACCACTTTCACACAAATAGATAACAAACATAGTCGAAGCATAAAAATAAACCTTTCAGAAATGGTGAACTATAACTGAGCAACAAAATACAAGAGTTAAAGGTATATGTCAGCATTGTGCTGAAACCTGGTGTGAACTGAACCTGCTTTTGCTTCTGTGTGCCACACCCGCTTGCTTCTCTGCTACCTGGCAATGCGGGAGTTAATCTGATTTCCTAGGAGACTTGATCTTTCCAGCTGAGTAGGTCTTTAGACTGACAGGAATCTCTGCCTATCTGGAACCTGGATATCTGAGCGCCGGTCCAATGGGGGATTCGGACTGGGCTCTGGTTCACTATAAATAGGAAGCTAAGACAGAGTTCCAGTGCTGGTTATTAGCTTAATAGCCTGATCCCAGCTTCCCTTGTCTACTCCTGCGATCCCCACTCCTAATCCCTCTGTTTTGCTCGACTTGATCCCTGACCTCCTGCCTGACTTTTTGACTACCCGTTTGCTTGCTGATTTTGTACTGCATTGCCTGTTTGGATTTTGGACCTGGCTTGTTTGACCATTCTTTTGTGTTGTTTGTCCGTCTTGTTCCGTGTGCACGTATTTAGCGCAGGGAACATCAACGTGGTTGTCCACGGCCGCCTAGGGCTGACTGAGGCAAGTAGGCAGGTGACAGTGGGTGGGTTCAGATCTAGGGCCCACTGTCTCTTGTCTTGTCTACGCCTGCCAGTCCTGACAGTATATATGTCAAAAAAACAAGACACAACCATTGTTAAAGCTTTGCTTAAAGATCAAGGACTGGAAAACATACCATGTAGAACTGGTATGTAAGTTGTAAAAATGTAAACAAAGCTTTGAATGGTGGGTGTCAGGCCCCCGGGGAACAAAGAGACAAAGGACAAGTAGGCTCTATGGCTAACACCCCCCACACTGTCCCTACCTACTTGCAGTGCAGGTCCTAAATGACCGTCCACAACTGGGCATCAGTCCCCGCACTCAAATAAGTGCAAAACACAGACAAGAAGGCAGCGAGGAACAGGGGACCAAACTAATGGAGCATGAAAGCCAGAGATGCAACAAGGTAAACAGAGAACCAAATACCATAGATAGTAGCAAGATGAACTAAGGACAGAGCAAGGAACACTGAGGACTAAGCAAGGTAAACAAAGCAAGACACAGAACCAAAAGACAAAGGATGGCAAGAAACAAGCAAAGGGATAAGGAAACCAGGAATGCAGACTGCAGGCAAAAAGGCTGGATCTAGCTGAACAGACAAGCTGGACAAAGCTATCAAGAGCCCAGAGTGAAGGGAGAGACCAAGCTATAAGGAAACATAAGTCCCGGACTCCAAGCTGATAGGCTGAGCAGGAGAAACACACAAGAGAATCACAGAAAGCCAGAGGTGAAGAGACCTGTCAATCAAAACACAGCAGAGACAATTAGTGAATAGACCACAGCAAGGAAAGTGCAGGGAGAACTGAGAAAACATGGACCGGATCACAGAAGGCATAAGCAAAGAAAAGAACAAAACCAGGCACGCCTCTTTGGCGCAGAGGTTGGATCTGCACCGCAGAGGGTGGCACTGATGTCTTTTCAGACACAATCATGACAGTGGGTGTATAAAATGACTGGTGTTGTCTGTTCACACGCAGTTTTTCTTTTTTCACTGTCCTTTCTCCCTTTTTACTATTAAATTCAATGGGCTTCTCAATTAAAGACACATCCAATGGCCAATAAGTTGACCTGAACTACAGCAGTCATTGCACTGACTGGCGGCCAAACAGCGAAATGACGCCCCCTTCCCCCCCCCCCCCCCAAAAAAAAAGAGAGGAAAAAAATGTTGTGTGAACATAGCTGTAGATTGTAAGACAGCCCAATGCATTACACATACATTAACTGTGCGTCTGGAACCCTATAGAGACTTTAGCTTTACTAATTATAATACTTAGCAGCCTTTCCTATAAATAATAGGTGTGGAAATACACATTTCTAAGAATGATCCAATGAAGCTAAAATAGAAAAATGAGGTTTCTTCTGGTGGTATTAGTAGTTGCCCAGACATGGCATAAAGGAGAAATAATCCTCTCAAGAAGCTGCTCTTTAGTCTACAGCTCCTATGCAGAATAATGGTCTCCATTCCAAACAACAAAATAACTGTACTATTTGTTCCCAATGTCTTTCTGACCTTCAGGACTTGGGTTAAGCAAACCAGATTACTAAGTCTGAGCATTGCAGGTGAAATAAAGCTATTTGCAAGTTTTGGAAATAGTATTTTTTTCTGATCTGCTACAGATAACATAAAGCTTGGCTGATGATCACAATATAAAGATGCTGCCAGAGTGTGGGTCATTTCACAAAGACAAGAAGATTTTTCAATAGCAAGCTTTAATGGTAAATGGTGTAATTTGCACCTTATACTGTACTTGTCAATGTTGTCAGTATTGCATTTGGGCACTTGAACCCACAGCCACACATCTAGAGCACCTGTCAATTTCTGTTCAATAAACTGGAAAAAATTACTGCTTACAGTTTATATTTGCTGTACATAATGTTCAAAGAGAACACTGTGTTCTCATAGTGTAAATCAGCTTTAAAAAATAAGCATTACATTTCTTGTCTCAGAACATTGTGTGATGCACTTCATAACATACTTCACATTGGCTTTGGCATTCTAGCTCATTCATACAACTTTTATTTACTTTAATATGCTAAAATTAATCTAATCAAGATGCATTTTATAGTTTTACTTGTTAACTGTAATTTAAACCTGCACCTATTAAAGATTGATTTAAAGTGACTCTGTACCCACAATCTGCCCCCCCCCCAAAACTGCTTGTACCTTAAGATAGCTGCTTTTAATCCAAGATCTGTCCTGGGGTACATTCAGCAGGTGAGGCAATTATTGTCCTAAAACAACTTTTAAACTGGCAGCCCTGTGCCCAATGGCCGGGGCTTAGATTGTGTATGCATTAGGCTGGCACAACCTCTCTGTCCCTCCTCCGCCCTCCTCATCATTAGGAAGGCTCCAGGCAGATTGTCTCCTATTCCTCAGCTGTGTCAGCCCGGCACATGGGCTGGATCATTAAGGCACCTGTGCAATGTTCAGACAGAAGAAAATTTTCCAATGGCATTCCTAATGATGAAAAGGGTGGGGAGGAGGGACGGAGGGGTGGTGCAAAGTTGGGGCACAGATTATCTAAGCCCCGGCCGTTGGGCACGTTTAAAAGTTGTTTTTCAGGACAATAACTGCATCACCTGCCAAACGGACCCCAGGACAGATCTTGGATTAAAATCAGCTATGCGAAGGTATAAGTGGTTTGGGGGGTCATATTGTGGGTACAGAGTCGCTTTATGGTGGACCTGCCAGCATGAATTTGCATATCAAAGCTCACTGGCAGATAGGCCACATTACCAGGATTGCAGACATAGATGCTAACTTTTTTTGACACATTAATATGTGTGAGAATAAGCTGCCCAGTGATATAATAAATAGTCTATTTGGCCTGAACATCATATTTGTCAATATACTTACTATAGAAAACCACACAAATGCATTTTTGAATCCATTCCAGTGTCTTTCAAGGTATCATGTCGATATCATATTACTCTACCCTAAAGGTATTCTCATCTGAGCTATTACAAGCTACAATAATCATGGGGGTCTGACTCTAGGGAGCAGGGGCGGATTAACTTTACCATAGGCCCTGGGCTGTTCACCAAGCCTGGGCCCCCCCACCCCACTGTAACTATGGCAGCGCTAGCCTGGGGTTCATAGTACAGTATAGATAATGTCATGATGTCCTGATTTGTGCAAAATTGCCATAAAAAAAACTGAGATTTTTTTTGCAAATCATGGCGGAAGTGTAGCCAGGAGACAGTACACCACTGAAAGTATAAGTCTTTTTGGGTGGTCATGGGCCCCCCAGGAGCTCAGGGCCCCGGGCTGCCGCCCGGAACGCCCCTGTTATAATCCACTACTGCTAGGGAGCCTTGTAAATTGCTGGATATATAGAATTCAGCTATCTCTTTGGCTATAATACAGAATTAATGGAGTGGCAATGTGCATGCATGTCCAGCAGGTCTATTCTTGGGTCGTCATTTTTGGTACCAATGAGGGTCCTAGGAGGATTAGAAAAACATGACTGCTTTCTTTCAATACCAACATCACACTTGTCTTCAGGTCTGTGAGGTATTACAACTCAGCTCTATTCACTTCAATGCAATGAAAAACTTCAATGCCACACACAACTGTGGGACAAAAATAGCGCTGTTTCTTGAAGTAACAGGTATGTTTTTCCAACCCTGGTAAATCACTTAAAGTCAAAAGTTACAAGGTAAGGTATTTATTTATTGCTTTTACTTGTTTTTCAAAAACACACACGTACTATTGTTTTTTTACCTATTGTTGAATAATTTTGCAGTGTGTTAGTACACATTATCCTGCCATTAGGGAATCCTGTCATCATGAAGGGGTGTGCTTAGTCTGCAAAAATGTTTTAAAGTATACATGCAGAGTCGTTCTTTCAGCCAGTCGGCCAAGATTGGTGCATGGAGACACACCTACATCAATGTGCTTGGAGCCCATGACTGCCTTGCTTGTTTACCAATTGTTCTTTCATGGACAGCTGGTAAACCAATGGTGGTTACTACATATCTGTATTTACTACATTTAAACTATAATAACATGTCTTGTCTTTTAAATGATGAATGCATTTTTGCCATATAGGCAAAAATCTGTAAAATATAAAAAGTTCTAGAAATTCCACTGTTCTTTACATCCTCTTATGTTTTTTTTTATTCAAATCACTTTATGTTGTTTTGGTTTTCAATTTTTTTAAAAGTATTCTGAGTTTTCAAGGATATGCCACCCTTAACAGTGATGTCCTGTGACAGCTATTCAATGAAGGGAAAAAATCAGTTGCCTGGGTCTTTTCCCTCTCACTAAATTATAGAATTAATAGGCTTTTAGAGTAGACTGGCAGATAGTTACTGTGAATAAGACAATTAAATATGTGAAGCCGCTTTTCTCAACACATTTCATTTTAACGAGAGGTTTTGAGACTCAATAAATCTTTTATTTTTTTCCTCCTATTGCTTTATCCTCTTAATTTTCTGTGGGACATAATGTCTTCATAAGAACAACCCAGAAAAAAAAAAAAAAAATGTTAAATGATGCCTCAGTCTTTTTCTTTTATCCTATGGAAAATGATTTTTTTTTCTTATACGAAGTTCTATAAGGCATATCAAACAGTCATATCAAATATGGACCCCACAAGAAACGAACTTGCCATTTATGAAAGTATTCTGAAGTATTCCCCAGTATTCTGAAGGTGAAAAACAAATGAAACAAACATTCAGAAACAGATAAATATGTTATATTGTAAGTTACTGTAGAGTATAGCAATCAGCATGCAGAGTATAATGTACAACAGCAGTTTGTAGATACAGGATGGAGCTGCAGATCCCCATAATGCAGTAGTGTAGTAACACAGGCTAGAATAGAGAAGCAAGGCTGCTGTCAGAGGTCTGTGTGGTCACATGACTGCTATGGGCAAGGGGTGTGTTCAGCATGGACCAATCAGGAAGTGAGAATCACAGAGCTGTGTAGGAGGACAGTAACAGAAACTTCTCTATACAGCAGTGTGTATAGCTACAGTAAGTGCAAGCACATTATAGCAGGAATGGAGAGGATGGGAAACACAAGGGCTTACAGACTGCAGGAAGCATGAAGGAATGACCTGGGCATATATGGACACATAAAGGGGTTATAGCTATGAAGAGATTACCTCCAAAGTCCTGTCCCCTGATGTAAGCCCCAGCCTGAAGTGGATCTTCTATGATTTGGAAGGTTAGGGAGACTTCCTGGGTCAGAGTACAGTGCTGTAGACCACTTTGTGCAGACCATGCCCCTCTGCCACTCGCCTTCCCATCCAGTACAGGGAGCTCTTAAACTAAAACAATGCTCTTAACCCAAGTTACAATTTTAAAAAACTGTGAGCTCTTCTTGCAAAATGCTCTCAATCCAAGATACTCGTAAACCAAGGTACCACTGTAAATATATATATATATGTATACACACACACACATCTTTCTATCTTCTATCATGTGCAATGGATTTTGTGTATGTAATAAATCACTGCCTAATAGATAATTTTTTCCAAATACAAAAAAAAGAAATCTCTGCCCATAGGAAAACTAAAACAAAACTTTTATTATACATTAAAATGGTCTACCCAAGATACAAAAACTAAACAAACAATCTCAAATGTGAGAACAAAAATAGCCAGCACCAAAACACAAAATCAATTTCGCTGGGCTATGAAAAAATATACAAATATAACCACTGAAGGGACGACGGACACTATAGTTGGAGACCCTTATGCATCATACCAAGGGACATGGGGTGGGAAAGGGGGAGACAGTAGTCTGGCCCGGTAGGTGTGAGACTAAGATAAAAGAGGTTGTGTCTAATTGTACCCTATCACTGGGGACCTACACTCCCCTAACCTAGGCAGGATTATCGTCCAAATAAGAGCAGCCCTACACCTAATCCTACCCCTATTACTCCTGTTCAAACCCTACAATTAGTGAGACTGTAGGGTTTAAGCTTACTAAGCTTACTAATAGGAAACTAGTGACATGCAGGTATGATATACAGTACTAGGAGGAAACTAGTGACATGCAGGTATGACATACAGTACTAGGAGAGCTAATTTAATTGCACTTGTGTTGACTGTTTATGCCACAGTTAGCATAAACATAGTATAACAAATGAGAAAAATGCAAGAAACGTATGTCCACGGTTTAGAATAACAACAGCTAATAGTTACTAATAGGATACTATTGATAGTATGAGCCAAGGGAACCATAGAGAAAGCTATACTTATCCTTCATTCACTGTGGGTGTTTAGAGTTCTCAGCGCGTTTCATTCTTCCCAAATCATCAGGAAACCAGGTGATGGAAGAGAAGTATCGTATATATTATGACCCCTTTCTGGGACTTGTAGGTGTATTAATATAGCAATGGAAGCTGATAAAAGCTGAATGGAAGTGGGTTTGTGCAGCTAATAAAAATAAAGGGAAACTGACAGCACAAATATGTATATACTGTACCTGTGCTGTGTTAGGATCTGGTCCTGTATTTATGTTTGTAGTGTTTGTGTGCATTTCTGCCTCTGTGCAAGATGCCCATTGCAGCTTCAGTGACCTTCTTACCTGCTCTCTGAGGCTATATTAACCCCTTCCCCCAATATGACGTCCAGGGACGTCATGAAAAGCAGTGCCATTCTGTAACATGACGTCCCTGGATGTCATGCTTTCCCTGCCTCCCCCCGCTGTCCCTATCTGAGATCTGGCAGCAGGAGGAGGCTGTGTCACACAGTCTCCTCCCGCTGCCACTGCCCGGAGGGTAGCCGTGCTCCCCACAGGCAGTTAACCCCATAAATGCTGCAGTCGATTCGACCACAGCATCTATGGACAGCTACGGGGGTAACCATAGAAACCCAGACGCTGCCCAGTGCATCTGGATTTCCATGTTTGCAATGATCAAGCCCCTGCACTGAGGCAGGGTCTGATCAATTGTATGAGCTGTCAGTTGTAATACACTGACAGCTCCTACAATGTATAATGCATTACAGTACAGATCATGTGCTGTAATGCATTATATATATGTGAACACCTAAAAAAGTAAAAAAAAAACACCACACAAATAAATAAATAAGTAAAATAAATAATTAAATAAACAAACAAATAAATAAATAAATTAATACATAAATACAAATAAATAAATATACACATTCCCCATTATAAATGATCCCCCTATAAATAAGATACATATATTTGGTATGGCTGTGTCCATAATGACTCCGCTTATTAACTTGTAACATTAATTGTACCGCCCGATTAACGCAGTAAAAAAAAATACATAAAAAAGTAGCCGAAATGAAAGTTTTTTGTTAATCCCGCCTCCTAAAAAATATAGAAATAAGCAATCAAAATGTCACAAAGCAATCAAAAGGTGTACCACTAAAAACGTCAGCTTATGTTGAAAAAAAAAGCCTTCACATAACTCCATTGGCGAAACAATTAAAATATTACAGCTCTTATATATACGCAACACACAAACAGTTTTTATAGTATAAATGTCATAAACTATAACAAAAGCTATATAACATGGATATCGCTGTAATCGTACTGACCTGATGAATAACAATAACATGTCATATGTGACGTATAGTAAACGGCGTAAAAAAAAAAGATTCAAAACGGCTGCTAATTTGTGTTTTTTATTTGTGCCATCTCATAAAAAAAATATTTATATATCAGGGTGTCACATGTCCCTCAGAATGGTACCGATGGAAACGTCAACTTGTCTTACACAAATATTTTGGCACAGCAAGGCCTCTGTGACATGATATAATGGCTAAAAAGAACCTGAAATAAAAAAAAAAAAGGCCCCAAAATTTGCTAGGTCTTTGTCATGTCTGCAGTCTGTGGTTGAGTCAGGTGACGCACTGCAGCCACATATGGGGGATTTCTAGAAACTTTGGAATAAGGGGAATAAATATTAAGTGGTATTTCTCAGTTAGAATTTGTTGGGTTAGTGGAAAAAATTGATTAAAATATAATTTCTGCCAAAAAAAAAAAGAAACATAAATTTCCCCTCCAACTTGCTTAAATTTCTGTGAAACAGGGTTAATAAACTTATGAATTGTTACTTTGAATACTTTGAGGGGTGCAGTTTTTACAGTGGAGGGATTTATTGGGGTAACTAACATACAAGCCCCAAAAATCCACTTCAGAACTGAACTGGTCTCTAATAAAAATCAGAATTTGAACTTTTCCTGAAAATGTAAAAAATGACTGCAAAATTTTGAAGCCCTCTAACATCCTAAAAAGCAAAAGGACGTTCACCAAATGACGTCTTTATAAAGTAGACATGTTGGAGATGTCTCAGTAATAATTAGTTTATGTGATATGACTATTTTTTTTAGAAAAAGAGAATTTTGAATATAAAGAAATGTAAATTTTTACATTTTTTGTGCAAATGTAAAGTTTTTTTTTGACAAAAAACTACTGAGTGTATCAACAAAAGTTTTCCACGAACATAAAGGAGAATATGTCACAAAAAAGCAATCTCAGAATAACCGGGATAGTTAATAGCATTGCAGAGTTATAATTACATAAAGAGAGAAAGGTCAGATTTGAAAAATAGGCCCTGGTCATTATGGCCAAAACAGGCTGCGGAGGCAAGGGGTTATCCAATGCTGCAAAAACATGACCACTTTCTTCCAGAAAAGAACAATTCCTCCACTCCACACCTTGGGTAAATTCAGGCGTAGGTCCAAGATAGGCAATAAAAATATTGGATAAAATGAAAAAATATATTTATTAAAACCACAACGCATTTTGATTTAATAAATATATTTTTTCATTTTACCTAATACTTTTATTGCCTATTTGGACCTGCACCTGAATTTACCCAAGGTTTGAAGTAAAGGAATTGTTCCTTTTTAGCAACCAGTTTGGGAGTGGCTGCGGTTCCCATACATGCTACTACTGAGAGTTGCGCCTTGCATTTGCACAACTACATCAGGTGAGAGTCTCCTATCTACTCTCTTGCATTGCTCTACTTTATTGCAAACATCACACCATGGAGCCCTGTTCACATTTGCGCTTTCTTCCAGAGACAGCACAACTCTTGTCCCCAGGTCAGGTGTGGTTTGCAATTAATTCATTTCAAATGAACTGAGTTACTGTACAAAACCCCACCCAAACTGGAGACAAGAGTGGTGTTGTCTCTGGAGGAAAGTGGCCATGTTTTTAAAGCACTAGATAACCCCTTTTTTGTGTGCCCCTCTGCCCCTCCCTGCCTCAGCATTAAGTTAGAACTTAGTTTCTCTATAGTCCTCAAACCGATGGCTGTATCCTCATTCCGCCTCATTTTCCAGAATAATTAACAGGCAGAGAAAGCGGGGCCTAAAGATACAGCCGGTAGCCAGAGGAATGGAGAAGCCAGATGCCAGACTACAAGCAGCCTGGTAAGTATAGACTGCTTTTTATCTGGAAACTGAAAGCACAGATATAAACATATGTATTCTGTCAGTTTCCTGGGCTGCCCAAATAATACAAGAATTGTTTGTGCAGCCCAGGCTCCTCGATTTGCAAAGGCACGGAGAAAAAACCACCAACCTCACTGATCAGCGTTCTTTTGCAACCCCTGCGGCCGACAAATCTGCAGGTCTAAAATGACGCTTCCTCTAGTTGTCTGTTGAAAGCATTGATAAATCCCAATGAGTGATCATAAAAGTAGTAGCTAGAAATGAACGAACCTGGAGCATGCTCGAGTCGATCCGACCCTGAACTTTCGGCATTTGATTAGCGGTGGCTGCAGAACTTGGATAAAGCCCTAAGACTGTGGAAATCATGGATATAGTCATTTACTGTATACATGTTTTCCAGACAACCTTAGTGCTTTATCCAACTTCAGCAGCCCCCGCTAATCAAATGCCAATCGTTCGGGTTCGGATGGACTCGAACTCGAACCTGGTTCGCTCATCTCTAGTGGTAGCATAACCCACTGATCAGTTCCACATAAAGTTCTGGAAATTCAACAACATCTCATCACTTGTTGAGATGTTTGATATCTCTTTATTGATTTACTACACTTCTATGTTACTAATTTATTGCGTATCTGACCTTTACATGTATTGGCTCATACAATTAACTGGATAAGAGATTGCTGTAATTTTAATGAATTGAGACATTTGATCATGATCTTCTTGTCTACTGATTAGGAGAAAACATACTATGGAATTGAATGGAAATTTGTCTCAGGTAGTTGCTGCAGAGAAAATATAGCACTGTATGCCAAGCAGAGAGCTGAGTAATGTAATACAGTTTTTGGATGTATAGAGTCTACCTTAGCAAAAGTACTCTTTGTTGTCGGCCCTCTTGGTGACAGAGGTCAGAGATCAGAGCCAAGAACTTTCTATTATAATAATAATAATATATATTTATTTGCATAGCACCAACAGATTCAGCAGTGCTTCTATTCTATTTAAAGATCCTTCTACTTCATCCAGAAGAAGGCTTTTCTGGTGAGACAACAGAGATGATTGTATAATTAAAAATTCTCTACAACAGTCATTTAAACCATTTGAAATAGTCATATGATAAACTTTAGCAACAGGAATACCACATAAGCAGCAGCGGAAAGTAACCTTTACTATTTTACGGTTTTATTTCTCTGCAGCCTTTTTGGCTTTGATATCTAATGTTATCCTTGTAAAAGAAATGCACCTTGCTTCATCAGGAAAATAGCTTAATAAATCAAATATAAAAAAAATTATGCCAGAGGTTCAAACTGAAATGTTCAATCCCTTAATGACATTGGGCATATATTTACACGCTGTCGCCACCAGTACAATCCAGAGCAGGGTTATGCTGTGACCCCGCTCTGAGCTGGGCCGCTCCTGACTGCTATTAGCAGCTGAGGACCACAGCTATTAGCGCTTGGTTAATTAACCACTTAATTGACAGCTGCATTTAAATGCTACTAACTCCCCACCTGGTGGTCTATATTTTGTTTCAAATGAAAACTATGGCCATTGTTTTCCGTATTTTTTTACGCTGGTTGAGCATAGCCTAAACATGGTACCCCCCCCAGAAAGAAATTTTTTTTTTTTCAATTTTCACTGCTCAAAATATTTTTTTACAGTTTCACTGCATATTTTACTGAAAAATTTAAGTCTGCCTTTGCTAAGTACAATTGGTGATGTAAAAAAAAGGACTCATGTGGGTCTGTAGGTGAAAAAAAAAATACAAGCGCTATGGCCTTTTAGAGAAGGCCTTTTGAGAAGGAAAAAACAAAGGCAAAAATTGTATCAGTCATTAAGGGGTTAATTGAAGGAAAACTGTTTTTTTTTACAACTATCAACAACTGGAAATGCAATTATTAAAGTAAAATAATTCCTTTTGCTATAAAAAAAAAAATTAATAAGTAAATTGATAAATTGTGGTCAATATTATTTATTTTAGTCAATGGCTTAGGTTGGTTTGTATGACTTTGTGTTTAGAAAACTTATGAAATTATAACTTACTTGATAGGAAAGCTGATAACATAGGAAGTATATTAGCAAAATATATAGTCTCATAAAGTAGCAGGATTAAAAGATTTCTATGTTTTAGCTGCCTAAATATGCATTTATAGGCTTTATGTATATCATTAGATAAGAGTGGGAACATATTGTATAAAATATGTCTGTGCCAGGAAATGCATTCAAAATGGTGACAGGTAAGTGCTTAATGTAGAAATCCCATGCCAAGAGCCACACATTCTGCCAACTTCACAAAAAGTTGCATCACAAGCATAAATAAATGCTGCATGAAAAAGTGGCTGCAGTTGACATTGTAAAGTTGACACAGTGAAGTGAATATAGGGGTATTCCCATCTTAGCTTGTTATCCCCCTTTCTATAGACAGGGAATAATGAACTGATATGGGAATACCCATTTATTCAGCAAAGGTAGTAGTGTGTGAGTTTGTGTGTGTGTGTGTGTGTGTGGGGGGGGGGTTGGAACAGTGTTTTCTGTTGTTTATATTATTGTGGAACGCATCCATAAGTAATTGGAGTTCTTGTTTATTTCTGGCACTACTATGACTAACAAAACTATATTGTACATTATTTTTCTCCTAGGAACTCATCAGAACCTCCTTAGACTGGGTTCACACTGTAGTTGTGTTTCCATGTAATGTATATGTTAAAATAGGAAACATTTTTACATTTAAAGAGTCAGTTTCCCACTGTCCTATGTTGTAAGTCTCATTTCATGTATTCAATAGTTATATCCACAGGCTAATCGGATGCTTTAAAGCATTGGGGGCAGGACTACGACCTCCCCAGAGCACTGATCCACCTCCTGCCGCTCCCCCCCCCCCATCAATGGAATGGGCAAAATCGATGCTCTGGGTGCCCCAGTGCTCCAAGCACCGGATTAGCCTGTGGATATAACTAAAAAAATTACAGAACTGGTACTGAGGATAAACATAAGAGACTTACCTTCATCCTTAGCACACCATATACAAAAGGGAGATATCAGCAGGTTAGATTCATCTAACTTGCTGATAGTTTCCCACTAACATATATAGTTATATTGTATATTATATAGTTGTATTGTACGCTGCCTTTACTTTAGTCAGTAGAAAGCTGCAGACGGGTCATTTTAAAAAAAAAAATAATAATAATCTGCCTAGTTTAAGGGTTGTAGTTTGTTGAAGATGTGTGCAAATGTAAAAAAAGCTATAAAGTTCCAAACATATTTGTTACAAAAAATACATGTAAAAAATAAAAATAAATAATGGAAACAATTAAATAATGTCCCCATAAAATGACAAAAATAAATAATTTTCTCCCAACATGTGATCTATATTTGAAAGTGCTTATCTGATTCCACCTCACATTTTCATAGAAGCATAAAATGTCAGCATAACTAGTAAATCAGAAAGAAATTGAATCAATTTCACAACATGATGTTTGCTATTTCAGGAGAGGAGCATATACAAAAGGTTATTCCACATAAATTGATGCATGGGCACCATTTCAGCAGCATGCTTTTAAAATCATATTTCTATAGGTATGGCTGAAAGGTTTATTTCAGCCTTTGGGAATTTTCTTGTAAATGTCCTCATAATAGCGAGAAGGTTTCCATGCAGCAACTGATAATATATTGCAATGTCATCTGATATCCCATTTGCCCATTACCAATTCCTGCTTTACTCGACAGGTTGCCCTCAAAGCAATGTGGATAAATCAGATTGGCTGTTGAAACGAATGGAGATGTCTCTTGTAATTTTCGTTGAGATAAGATTTCTAAGGATAAGGCAACCTTAAAGGCCAAGGTCTTTTAAATCTGATATTCATAATCTCAACTCAAGAAAAAAAAAAAAAGAGATACCTGAAGCAAATACATTTTGAAAAATGTAAATTCTAAAATGTATACCTTAGTAAAAATGTTAGTGTTTAACATATTAGTTAGGAATTATATGCATGACTTAAAACAAAAGACACATAATTGTTTCTGTACAATAAAAATTAAATATAAATATAGTAATTATAGTTTATTAAGCATCTTTTAAGAATCAATATTGTTTAGGCTCTGTTCATGGTTCTGGAAGATACTGACCAGTGGGAACTCATTCTGATTATTCACTTTTGGTCTGTGAATCTAATGACGTATGAGTCTTAGGATCGATGAGGGCTAAAAAAAAAGTCAAAATTTTCAACAAACCGAGCCCAGAAAAAAGAGATCACATATAAATTAAAATCAGCAGGCAAATAGTAAATTACAAAGTCCAAACCAGGACTACATCCAGCTGGATATAGAGCCAAGACACAAACTAATTACAGGCTCTGACAGTGTTAGTGTCAGCCATAAATCTATTACTTAGGGACTTGATTGTACAGTGGTACCTTGGTTTAAGAGTAACTTGGATAAAGATCATTTTGGTTTAAGAGCTCCCAGTTTTTCAAAATTGTAACTTGGTTTAAGAGCATTGCTTTTGTTTAAGAGCTCCCTGTACTGGATGGGAGGCGGAGTGGGGGAGGGGCATGACCTGCATAGTGTGGTCTACAGCACTGTACTCTGACCCAGGAAGTCTCCCTCACCTTCCAAATCATAGCAGATCCACTTCAGGCTGGGGCTTACATCAGGGGAAAGGACTGGGGAGGTAATCTCTCCATAGCTGTAACCACTTTCTCCAGAGATTGCTGCATGTATGTGCCCACATCTGCCCTGCTCATTCCTTTATGCTCCCTGCAATCTCTGTTAGCCCTTGTGCTTCCCATCCTTGCCATTATGGGTATGTGCAGTTTCATCCTGTATATACAAACTGCAGTTTTTTTCAGGTTTATGCACTTACTTTACATTATACTCCAAATTCTGATTGCTATACTCTACAGTAACCTATAATATCAAATATCCAGCTGTTTCAAAATCTTTGTTTCATTTGTTTTACATGGTATTCAGAATAATAAATCTTTTTTTTTTTTTTTTTTGTTTTTGTTTAAGAGTAGTTTTGGATTACAAGCACAGTCCTGGAACAAATTATACTCGTAATCCAAGGCACCACTGTATTCTGAGCCAGAACCCTGACTGCCTTGGGGTCAAAGACAGTGGATTGACTGACCGGTCTTACCTACCATGGTGGCCATGGCAAATCCTGTGTTGTTCCAGCCAACACTACTACAGATAAGAGAGCTGTAGCCTCTGACAGAGGCCTGTAATGAAACCTACTGTATATGAGCAGTTCAGAGAAAGGGTGTAGCTGCCTTTTTTTGCTGCCCTTTTCAACCTCAGCGTTACAATTGTTAGGGCTAAGGATTTTATTTTTTTTACTAAAAACAATGGCCCTATCAAGGGCTGTCCAGTATTATTATCTGTTGGGGCACACATCAAGTGTTTTACATTTACAGATAATAATGCATTATATTCAAAATAAAGCATAAGGGCAGCATAAAATAGAATTAAATCTGCCCTCCTATCAGCTTAAACTATGTTCAAAAAATAATGTATTTGACTCAAAGAATTCAGTGGACTGAGTGAATGTCGGGACTCACCATAGATCATAACAAGCAGCTTTCCATCCACACCGTGCACTGCCATTACTCACTCTTTGTACACAAAGTTTGTGCACAGACATGGAGGAACACAACGGAAGGAGAGCTCTAGCAATGGAGTGTCACAAACACCAATCAAAAGTGTAATTCTGTGCATGTATACGTCACAATGAAGTGGTCTTCTTCGCCACGTTGAATAAGGGCTATCAGCCCTGTCGTCTCAAAGCCTGCTTGAATGGAGATTTGAATATGCCCATCTTTATCCGAATGATTAATCATGTGCTGTAATGCTACCAGAATGCGGGGTCTGGTCATTCAGGCTAAACATGTATAGTAATTTCCTAAACATAAAGGCTACTATTGTTTGAACAATATAAATCACTTTATTAATGTAAAATAAATAAAATCACGACATGGAGTAAAAATCATGCACACGAGAGGTACTGTTTTAACACACAAGGTAATATTAATAGAAGCAGTATATCTATGTAGAGTATTGTAATATAACTACTGCTAGTATAAAGATGCATACACAAAGTCACAAAAATCCCTGCAAGGTTGTATTGGCTTTAGTGTTCTGTATTGCACTCAATGCCTGCCTGCTATTGCACTAAATCCAGATGAATAGAGTACCGTAATGGTAATGAGAAAGTTCTCAAAACAAGTAAATGATTCAATCACTGGGGAAAAAAGACAGTACCTGATATAAGCTGTGTGCATAGGTGTATAGAGGCCAATTTCCAGCAACTATCACTCCAGTGTTCTAATAGTACAATGTGTTTGCTCATTGGCTCAGAAGGCTAATTGATGATTAGAAAACCCTTGTGCAACCATGTTCACACATCTGAAAACAGTCTAGCTCATTACAGAAGCTACAAAACTGACCTTCCTTTGAGCAGATTGAGTTTCTGGAGCATCACATTTGTGGGGTCAAATAAATGCTCAAAATGGCAGGAAAAAGAGAACTTGTATCTGAAACTCGACAGTCTAATCTTTTTCTTAGAAATGAAGGCTATTCCATGCAAGAAATTGCTAAGAAATTGGAGATTTCCTACAACGGTGTGTACTACTCCCTTCAGAAGACAGCACAAACAAGCTCTAACCAGAGTAGAAAAAGAAGTGGGAGGCCGCGTTGCACAACTAAGCAAGAAGATAAGTGTTATGGTCAGTATGGCAAAGGCAGTCTGACAAGACACGGACAGTGAGCCCTGAGCTGACCCCACCCACTGACCCTGCCTAATTGCCACGGACGGCCCTAAAATGGCCCGGACAACCACGGAGTCGGTCCCTACACTGAATAGGTGCGACACACAAAGCACGGACAGACGAACAAAACACAATAAGAGGTGTCAGACAAACCAGGTCAGCAACAGTCGAGCGGCGAAGTACAAAAACAGCAAACAGGAGAATAGTCGAGGTCAGATGCAGAAGGTCAGAATACAGAGATCAGAGTAACTAAACAGGGAGCTGAGCAGGCGAGTGAACTCTAATAGTCAGCAGGGAAGGGAGAAACTTTCTGCTTTTTATCTTGGATCAGAGACTGGGTCCAGCAGATGATTGGACCAGTCCTGATCCCAGCAGCAAGTTCAGCTGAGAAGATCAAGCAGAGCAGTAACCCCTGCACTGCCAGGAGTCTGCCAGGAAAAGCAGGTGTGGCTGGCAAATACAACACAATGCAGACAGAGTAAAAAAAAAACACAGACAAACTCAGCGCTTCCTCGACCGCCCGGCATGGACCGAGGAGCGCAAAGTCATATTCCTAACAATGAGCACATTAAAGTCTCTAGAGAAATAGACGCCTCACAGGTCCCCAACTGGCATCTTCATTAAATAGTACCCGCAAAACACCAGTGTCAACATCTACAGTGAAGAGGCGGATTTTGGCCTTCAGGGCAGAGTGGCAAAGAAAAAGCAATATCTGAGACTGGCCAATAAAAGAAAAAGATTAAGATGGGCAAAAGAACACAGACATTGGACAGAGGAAGACTGGAAAAAAGTGTTGTGGATGGATGAATCCAAGTTTGAGGTGTTTGGATCACAAAAAGAACAAAGAAGATGCTGGAAGAATGCCTGACGCCATCTGTTAAGCATGGTGGAGGTAATGTGATGGTCTGGGGTTGCTTTGGTGCTGGTAAGGTGGGAGATTTGTACAGGCTAAAAGGGATTCTGAATAAGGAAGGCTATCACTCAATTTTGCAACGCCATGTTATACCCAGTGGACAGCACTTGATTGGAGCCAATTTCATCCTACAACAGGACAATGACCCTAAACACACCTCCAAATTGTGCAAGAACTATTTACAGCAGAAGCAGGCAGCTGGTATTCTATCGGTAATGGAGTGGCCAGCTCAGTCACCAGATCTGAACCCCATTGAGCTGTTGTGGGAGCAGCTTGACCGTATGGTACGCCAGAAGTGCCCATCCAACCAATCCAACTTGTGGGAGCTGCTTCTAGAAGCGTGGGGTGCAATTTCTCCAGCTTACCTCAACAGATTAACAGCTAGAATGCCAAAGGTGTGCAATGCTGTAATTGCTGCAAAAGGAGGATTCTTTGACGAAAGCAAAGTTTGATGTAAAAACAATGTTATTTCAAATACAAATCATTATTTCTAACCTTCTCAATGTCTTGAATCTATTTTCTATTCATTTCACAACGTATGGTGGTGAAGAAGTGTGACTTTTCATGGAAAACACAAAATTCTTTGGGTGACCCCAAACTTTTGAACAGTAGTGTAGAAATATTAGAGAGAGAGAGAGAGAGAGAGAGATGAAACAACAGTGTCTCTGTTCCCCTATACTACTCAGTAGAGGCTGTTTTCCCAGCTTTTGCCAGGTGATCATGTATACAAATACAAATAAGTTAATGTATACAAATACAAATGGAGTGCCACAAATACATTTCAAGAAATCCATCATTGCTATGGCTAATGAAACAGTTGGTCATATCTCATTGAACACCATGTAAATGTGATACAGTGTAAGCATAAGTTACATACAGTGGTACCTTGGTTTAAGAGTAACTTGGATTAAGAGTGTTTTGGTTTAAGAACTCAAAATTGTAACTTGGTTTAAGAGCATTGCTTTGGTTAAGGAGCTCCTTGTACTGGGTGTGAGGTGGAGTGGGGGAGGGGCGTGGTCTGCATGGTGTGGTGTACAGCACTGTACTCTGACCAGGGAAGTGTTCCTCACATTCCAAATCTTAGCAGATCCATTTAAGGCTGGGGCTTGCATCAGAGGACAGGACTGTGGAGGTAATCTCTTAATAGCTGCAACCCCTTTCTCTCCGGACAGAGATTGCTGCATGTATGTGCCCACATCTGCCCTGCTCATTCATTCATGCTCCCTGCAGTCTGTCAGCTCTTTTGTTTCCCATCCTCTCCATTTTTGATATAATGTGCCTGCACTCACACTCAGCTATCCACACTGCTACTATAATACGGTTCAGGGAAGAAAAAGAGTGCTGCACCTCACACCTATGGCTGATACTAGTACCTCTCGGCTGCATAAAAACATCAGAATTCTGTATGTGAATTGATCAAGCCGCACTGCCCCATGTACCTCATGCAGGTATCTGATACACATGGGTCCCTACACTAAGTCCACACTGTGCCAGTCAGCGACCACCAGCCCCGCAGGCGTGCACAGTCAGGGAAGGGAAGCCATGGAATGGCCCTGCAACCCCCATGCCACAGGACCAGACCCAAAAATGCCACACCAAAACCCAGCCAGCACCACCGGCGGAGGAAGCTGCCCCCAAACAGCACAAGTCTGGATAAGGTATTGCACTCACCATAGCTATCAAAGATAGAATGGGACAGACAGGAGGATTAAAACCATGAGCACTCAGGTGTCTCCTGCTAATTGCGGTCATGTGGGTCTTAACAGGAGGAGTGCAAAACACGGAGAAAAGAGAGAAACAAAATACGGTTCAGGGAAGAAAAAGAGTGCTGCACCTCACACCTATGGCTGATACTAGTACCTCTCGGCTGCATAAAAAACATCAGAATTCTCCGCCGGCAGTGCTGGCCGGGTTCTGGTGTGGTGTGTTTGGGTCTGGTCCTGTGGCATGGGGGTCACAGGGCCGTCCCATGGCCCCCGTTCCCTGACTGTGCACGCCTGCGGGGTTGGTGGCCACTGACTGGCACGGTGTTGACTTAGTGTAGGGACCCATGTGTATCAGATACCTGCACGATGGTACATGGGGCAGTATGGCTTGATCAATTCATACACAAAATTCTGATGTGTTTTTTATTTAGCCTAGGGGCACTAGTGTCAGCCATAGGTGTGAGGTGCAGCGCTCTTTTTCTTCCGTGAACCACATTTTGTTTCTCTCTTTTCTCAGTGTTTTGCACTCCTCCTGGTGAGACCCACATGACCGCAATTAGCAGGAGACACCTGAGTGCACATGATTTTAATCCCTCCTGTCTTTTCCCATTCTGTTTGCAGCAGCTATGGTGAGCGCAATACCTCATCCAGACTTGTGCTGTTTGGGGGCGACCTTCTCCGCCGGCGGTGCTGGCCGGGTTCTGGTGTGGTGTGTTTGGGTCTGGTCCTGTGGCATGGGGGTCGCAGGGCTGTCCCATGGCCCCCATTCCCTGACTGTGCACGCCTGCGGGGTTGGTGGCCACTGACTGGCACGGTGTGGACTTAGTGTAGGGACCCATGTGTGTCAGGTACCCGCACAATGGTACATGGGGCAGTATGGCTTGATCAATTCATACACAAAATTCTGATGTGTTTTTTATTTAGCCTAGGGGCACTAGTGTCAGCCATAGGTGTGAGGTGCAGCGCTCTTTTTCTTCCGTGAACCACATTTTGTTTCTCTCTTTTCTCCGTGTTTTGCACTCCTCCTGGTGAGACCCACATGGCCGCAATTAGCAGGAGACACCTGAGTGCACATGGTTTTAATCCCTCCTGTCTTTTCCCATTCTGTTTGCAGCAGCTATGGTGAGCGCAATACCTCATCCAGACTTGTGCTGTTTGGGGGCGACCTTCTCCGCCGGCGGTGCTGGCCGGGTTCTGGTGTGGTGTGTTTGGGTCTGGTCCTGTGGCATGGGGGTCGCAGGGCCGTCCCATGGCCCCCGTTCCCTGACTGTGCACGCCTGCGGGGTTGGTGGCCACTGACTGGCACAGTGTGGACTTAGTGTAGGGACCCATGTGTATCAGATACATGCACAATGGTACATGGGGCAGTATGGCTTGTTCAATTCATACACAAAATTCTGATGTGTTTTTAATTTAGCCTAGGGGCACTAGTGTCAGCCATAGGTGTGAGGTGCAGCGCTCTTTTTCTTCCGTGAACCACTGCTACTATAATGTTCCTGCACTTACACTCAGCTAGACACACTGCTGCTATAATCTGCCTGCACTTACACTCAGCCATTCAGACTGCTGTATAGAAAACTTTATGTTTCTGTCCTGCTGCACAGATCTGTGATCCTCACTTCCTGATTGGTCCATGCTGAACACACACCTCTTCCCCATTGCTGTCATGTGACCACACAAACCTTTGACAGTATCCCTGCTTCTCTATTTTTGCCTGTTGTCCTACGCTACAGCATTATAGGGATCTGCAGTTCCATCTTTTATCTACAAACTGCTGCTGCTTTTTTTAGGTTCATGCACTTACTATACATTATATACACCATGCTGCTTGCTATACTGTACAGTAACTTATATTATGACATATTCAGCTGTTTCTAAATCGTTGTTTCATTTCTTTTACATGCTATTCAGAATAATAAATGATTATTTATGGGGTGTGGAACCAATTGTCTGCATTTCAGTGATTTCCTATAGGAAAATTTGAATTGGTTTAAGAGTAGTTTTGGATTACAAGCACGGTCCTGAAACAAATTATGCTCGTAATCCAAGGCACCACTGTAAATGTAATTAGTGGTTGGGATCTCACCTCTCACCACAGCAGGTTCAGTAATAGAAAAGTGTAAGAGCACAAGATAATATAAAAGTAATCCAGAAGTGTGCCTGAGCCTATTAAGCTTGCTTAAACCACATGTAAGTCGCACAGCGTGAATATGTACCTATCAGTTCCTATCAGTATCTATATCATAAAAATGAAAGTCTGTCTGTCTGTCTGTCTGTCCGTCTTTCCTCTATAGACTTCCAAACGCCACAATCGTTTGACCCCAAATTTGGCTCACAGATACATTGGGTGCCTGGGAAGGTTAGAGCGAAGGTCTTGTCCCTTGCCAGATGTACAGAAGGGGAGGGGGAAGAGCGCCCCATAGAAATGAATGGTAAAATCTCCACACTGCGCACACAGGTGATATAATTAGCGCTGCAACTCCTCAGCAGAAATGGCAGTTGGAAGCCTTAGCAACCAATAGGATTACTACTTTCATTTTCACAGGGAGCTGGAATCTGATTGGTTGCTAGGGCCAGCTGCCTCACAACAGATCCACAGAAATAAATACAGTAACAGTGTACAGTATATACAGGTGGAGATTTATCAAACATGGTTCAAAGTGAAACTGGCTCAGCTGCCCCTAGCAACCAAATTCCACCATTCATTTTCCAAAAAGTCTGTGAGTAATGAAAAGTTGAATCTGATTGGTTGCTAGGAGCAACTGGGCCAGTTTCACATTACACCATGTTTAATAAATCTCTCCTATTGTGAATACAGTATATACATAGTGTACATAGTGTATACAGATGTTGGGGAATGTATACAGTAAGGGGGTGTTTGGTAATGTATACAGAGTAGAGGCTACCTGGGGGGGGGGGGTGTATACAGCATGTAGGCTACTTGAAGGGGGAGTGTATACAGCAGGGTGAGTGTATACAGCTTGGGGGCTACTTAAAGAGGGGAGTGTATACAGCATGGGGGCTACATGCAGAAGCTAGTTTGTATAGCATGGGGGCTACCTGAAGGGGGGAGTGTTTACAGTATTGGGGCTATGTGCAAGGGGGGCAATGTATACAGTATGGGGGATACCTGCAGGGGAAGTGTATAGAGTATGGGGGCTACCTGCAGGGGGGAGTGTATACAGTATGGGGGCAACCTGCGGGGGTGAAGTGTATACAGTATGGAGGCTACCTGCGTGGGTGGAGTGTATACAGTATGGTGGCAACCTGTAAGAAGGGGGGAGTGTATACAGTATTGGGGCTACCTGCAAGGGGGAGTGTATACAGTATAGGGGCTACCCACAGGGGTGGGGGTGTATACGGTATGGGGGCTACCAGTGGGGTGGAGTGTATACAATATGGGGGCAACCTGCAAGAAGGGGGAGTGTATAGAGTATTGGGGCTACCTGCAAGGGTGGAGTGTATACAGTATATGGACTACCTGCAAGGGGAAGAAGGTGTATAGAGTATGGGGACTACCTGCAAATGCGGGGAATGTATAGAGTATGGGGGCTACCCGCAGGGGGGGTGTATACAGTATGGGGGCTACCTTTGGGGGGGAGTGTATACAATATTGGGCCTACCTGCAGGGAAGGAGTGTATACAATATAGGGGCTACCTTCAAGGGGGGGAGTATATTTAGTACAGGGGCTACCTGCGGGGGGGGGGGGGAGGAGTGTATACAGTATTTGAAACTTTGAAACCTCTTCTGGGTTGTCCTCACCAAGGATGAAAGGTAGTGCCTAAGGGGGCCAGATTATGATGATGCAGGATTGTGTATGCACTTATTGTAGGCTGCAGGTTTTCTGCGCACACACACACACACACAAACACACACGTGGTATGTAGTTGGCGGGGGGGGGGGGGGAACTGTACACTACAGGTATACAGGACCCCAGAACTACACACTACAGGTATACAGGACCTCCAGTCATTTCCTTTTTCTCTCCATCCAGCCCGGGCCATCCTAAAGTCTTTTCCTGGCCATGAATCTTCTTACTAGAATATGCCAGAGAAACATTTTAGGCTCCTTGCTCCAGCACATTTAGTAGTTAGGTCCGCTGTGCCCCAATGTAGTTTTAAGTCCTCCCTGTGTCCCCCGCGTTAATAGTAGTAAAATCTCTATATAGTATAGGCCCCTCTGTGCAGTCCCCAAATAGTGTAGACCCCCTGCGCAGCCCCTATATAGTATCAGGCTCTCCCCATGCAGCCCCATATAGTATCTGTCTCCCCATACTCCCTCTGCAGCTCCCATATATATTCCCCCTATTGCCCCTCCACACAGCAGCTCTTATTTAATATCAATCCCCTGCAGCCCCCCTATAGTTTCGGTACCCAAGCCCCCCCCCATGCAGGGTTCATATAGTGTCAGTCCCCCTATTCCCCCTGCAGACCCATATAGCAGTATTAGCCCCCTTTTTAATATCAATTCCCTTCCTGCAGCATCAGTACCCCCCTGCAGTCACTTGCAGTATCAGCCCCCCATATAGTAGTATCATCCCCCCTATTTAATTTTAATAACCTTCCTGCAGCATCAGCCCTCTCCTCTTGCAATGATCATATAGCATCAGGTATCAGTCCCCTTCCTGGCAGTCCTAATATTGTACAGTGCTCCCGTGCAAAAATAATAAACACTCAACTCACTCTGTCTCTCTCTGCTCTGTCGCACAGTGAGGTCAAAGCATTGGAGCAGGGGTACAGAGCGGCCTTGATTGACAGCGCTAGGAGCAGATGGCACCTAACGCTGTCAATCAGGGCGCCCAGTCTGACTATAAGCATGTCATTAGGCATGCTTATAGCTAAGGAGGGTGGCACAGCACCTGAAGGTGGCCCCAGCACTTGTGCAGGTTTTCCCGGGAGCTAGGGCCCCCTTTGATTGACAGGTGATGCGCCCTGTGCAGTCGCACACCCCTAAGGGCGGCCCTATCTATCTATCTATCTATCTATCTATCATCTTCTGTTTATTTTTTAATAATATACATATATCTACTAATTCACCCAACAGTCTGCTGAGTACTGACATATAATATACTATGTATTATACCTAGGAAAAATTTCAGCATAATGACAGATACTCTGGGGTGGCTGTTTCAATCTGTGTATAACCCATATAGCCATGTTTAGAGTGCTTTTTAGTCTAGTGACATATTTCATTCTGTACATCAATGGGATTTTATAGATATTTGACAGTATAATGGTGGCCATAGCGAATCTATATAACTAATAAACCTCAAATATACTTCAAAAGAGAATAAAAAAATCCCAGTAGAGTCTTTACAAAAGATTTATCCACATAATGGCAACTGGGAACTCTAGATCTATAACATTTTAAAAATGCAGGAACTACAATAGAAGAGGATATTTTGATATGTGACTAGTATCAATGTCCGCTCCATGTGGCCAAGTACAATTATTATCTAGTGATCTAACACCCTCTGGAGAATAAACCAAATAGTAGAATATACCAAATCATTATGATAAAATAGATGTATGTTAAGGATACCTAATTATGACAGTTAACAACAGTATATTTAGGACCCCATAGGCATGGACTTCTATTGAGATTTCTGACTATATTGTGTTATGCCCTGCCTGGAAAATGGGTCACATCTAGATTTGTTATACATAAATGTAAACATTGTAAAATGTACAGACATACAGAGGTGATCTTCAATCTCTAGTTTTGTATTTACAACTAGTAAAGTATATGACAGATTTGGGATATGTTAGTTTTCTATCATTCTCTTTCTGCTCCCACTGTACATAGAATGCTTTGGCTTTGCATACAGGAAGACCTGTCAATCACCTTGTGTAGGTGGAACAAATACTGTTCTAGGGGAGAATATTTCCATCATGTGACACGCTTTGTAACATGAACGTGATATCTCTCTGTATAATACTGGTCCATAAGAAAGGATATATGTGAACTGTTAATCTTTTACAAACACTCCTATGTGTGTATGTGAATTATGTGAAGAGATGAGCAAATCGGTTCATCATACAGCAAGTTGGTTTGAAATTTACTTAAAAAAATTCAGATTAGTCAGAATCTGAATTTTGTGGGATTCACTTCTGGTGAATCGTTGACAGGAGTAAACACTTAGGAACATAGGAGTCCTGGATCCTATGTATAAAGTGGGGAGGCATATACTGTGTGAAGGTTACCGGAGAAACAAGACATATACTGTAGGTAATGCGTCACTACTCAGTGATTGTAAGGAAACTGAAGTTTCCCAGGACTGGATGCAGCTTTTTCAGGCACTCGGAGTGTAGCAGCATGGAGTGGCACAGAGTTCAGAGGCAGCCGGCTGGCAAGCCGTCCTACAAGCCTAGTGAAGCACTTTTCTTCGCCACTACTGTAAATTTGCTTGTCCCTAATTGAGGATCCTACACTTCTAATGTGAATAATGTGAATGCACCTTTAACTGTACTTTTATTTGCTAAAAAGAATATGCCTGTATGTCAAGAGAGCACATCTACTGCAAAGGCAGCATTTTAAAATAGAAAAAATAAAGAAACTATCTGAGAATAAACTATTGGACATAGGGTTTTAGGCATCTGCAGACAATAACTAATCACAATGCAGTGATGTTCGGCTCTGCATTGAAAGCCTCCTGGCAGACAGATTACACAATCTGTAATCTCTGTGCGTGACAGGGAGGCTGTCATGTTATGTTCAGATACAGATTTGTACAGGTGATGGATTTAGCCTATTAAAAAAAAAAGAAGACAATCTATCTGGCGCACAAAGGATTTGTAAAAAAAAAAATCATCCTTTAAGAGAAAAAATCATTGTACTCTTAGAATTTGGAAGTTCTTGAAACAAACACAAATGTGGCAGATTGTATACTTGTGCAGTTGTGTGACGGCGGTGATGTGTAATGAATGGCTATATACTGTATTAGATATTTATTAAGGCTTATCCAAATTGTAACTAAGAATACATACTATTTTAGATGAATAAACAGATAATACTCTGGAACTTAAATTTTTGCATTATTTTATAATAGGCCACTTTTATGTGCCAGAAGATTGTCTAGTTGGTCCTTTAAAGGTGGCTTAAACATAGACAACCATTAGCCACTCCTCTTTTAGTTAAAGTAAATGGAAAGTTTTGGGTGTGGCGCTTTTCAACCATTTTTTCTTGTATAAAACTAAAAATAACCATGATGCCCTTTTATTGCACCAAAATTTTGACACATGTGGTCCCATAATTCTGGAGTAGCATGCAAATAGAAACTATTGTTCCAAAAATCATGGTGTCCATCAACAAACTTTAGTTTTTACCTGATGTATATTCAAAATAGCAATGATATTATAGGCAGCATGGTGGCACAGTGGTTAGCACTGTAGCCTTAAGGCTCTGGGGTCCTGGGTTTAACTCAACAGAGAATTGTATTTTATCTCTGTGTCTCTGTATGTTTCCTCCAGGTTTTCCGGTTTCCTCCCACACCCAAAACATACAGATACTGTAGGTGAAGTGCAGCAGGATCTGTGTGTGCTATACAAATAAAAGCATTATTTTAAAAAACATTATTCTGACAAACCTGCCATATAGGTCTATTTTGTACATCCATTTTCTTAATAATGTAAGGATTGACATCAATAATGGTGAAAGTAAAGTACCATGTGGGTACCATGATGAAATTCTTCTTCACCTGCCTTAGACAGTCTTAGACAGTGCAACTTAGACAATCTAAGAATGCAAAAGATCTATTAAAGTCTATGATGCTGTTTGATAAAATAGATTCTTATCCTGTCTTGTTTAGAAAGTTTAGACCAACTATTAGATAGCTTGAAATGCATCAGAACATTGCTCATTTTTATATACCATACTCCCTTTTGTCAGGGTCACACTTTTTATCAAACATTGTGTTTCTAAAACACATAATAAATGTAACACAGGTGATGTATTCCTCAAGACGTAATATATATATATATATATATATATATATATATATATATATATATAATATAATTTTTTTTTTTTTTTTTTTGCACTGAGCCTGGAGGCACTGCAATACCAGGTCAATGCCTGGAGAGGACAGAGCAAGCTCCCTCTCCATCTCCCCGCTCCAAAAATCCATCCAATATATAACAACAAGATAACAACATAGTATACAATGCAGATCTTAAGGCTCTGTTCACACATTGATTTCTTTAGTGTTAATTATGCTTTTTTGCCTCAATTTTGATGCTATTTTGCAACAAATTGTGGTAAAATTGTGCTTTTTTACCATGATTGTGCAATTCACAAAAAAAAAAAATCACAATTGCATAATTAACACTAATTAAACACCATGTGTGAACATGGCCCAATGCATATATTTAATTAACAAATAATGTGTTTTTCCAAAAATAAGACCTACCCCGAAAATAAAGGTTTTTGGAGTAGGCTTGAAATATAAGGCAAAAATAAGCCCTAGTTCCACTCAATATTTTCAGCGCTGGGTAAGGCAATGTGTTGTCACTAATGCCACACAGAGACCATTAATGGGCATACTATAGCTGATCTACAACAGAAGACACCCTAGCTGGTGAGCTGTACTAGCGTTCTCCCCCTCGGTCACTGGGGTCACAGTGCTACTGAATGCCTATGTCTATTGTGTCACAGCAGTGCAGACACAGTGCAGAACGTACCTAGGTGATAAGACCACGGCGGCAAAGGTTGCGTTATTTACAGTGTCACAATGTGAAGTCCTCGCACCTCTAACCTCTCCAATCTGCTCCAATAGCAGCTGCAGTGGTGGAACCTTGCAGATGCCAGTGCTGATGCCGGTGCAGCCAATGATACATGGAAAAGGCTGGTGGTGAGATATTCAAGTTTAATGACAGAGTCACTAAATGTAAATATCCCACTGCCAGCCTTTTTAGTGCATTACTGGGTCCATTGGTATCGGCCCGGCATCTGCACTGTGAGAGTCATTAGATTTTAATATCCCGCCACCAACCTTAATCATGCATCAGTGGGTCTGGTGTCTGTACTGTGAAAGATTCAACTGCTGCAAAAGTAAGCCCTAGCCCTTTTTTAGGAGAAAAAAAATAATATAAGACCCTGTGTTATTTCTGGAGAAACACGGCATACAACGTGTAATGCAGACTATACAATGACGTCACTATTTAATTTCCATAAAGCTATCAGTCATTAATGTATCACATTCTCCTGTCTGGTACAGGCTGAGACTAAGATGAACAGTAATATGGAAAACATTATTTCTAAATCATGTAAAATAGGATAATATCTGCACATTTTTAGACATTCTCTAATAACAAGGAAAGATGGATATAATTCATTGGAAAGCATTAAGCAGAAGGCACACAGGCTGCAGATCTCTCAGGCTGAGTACAATTCAGGCAATTAAAAAGGTAAAAATAGCTCTAATTCCTCTCACATAATATTGGCAGGGAAGTGATAAAATAAAAAAAAAAAGAGTATTAATGGATGTATGTCAGATTATCCGCTCCAGTAACCTCTCATCTGCCTTTCAAAGCATTATCACCAAACCTGCTGGCTGGAATCACATTGAATTGAATGAGACTCTTCTGGGCGATTCTGTGACGTGCTTCTGGATAAATGAGTTGTGTGCAGCCCGAGGCTTCCTGTTACTATATCAATATCTATTTAGCACAGGGTCCATGAATCCAGTACACGTTCACATAGACTTAGGAGTCTAACTGTACAGAAGGTGCATTAAGAACATTACTTACTATCAACTGCTTCTTATTTACACCAGACATACAGTGATTGATGCTCACTACTGCCTAGCATCTATTGGAAGACAAAGACATTATGCATTTATCCATATAAATTCACCGAAGCCTGTTTTTTTGTTGTTAGTTTTTATTATTACTATGTTTCTAGATTATCTTATATTTACATAATTTTATATTCGTGTCAATAAGGTTATGTTCACACAACACTCTTTCTTTGCCATATAAAGGTGCAAATCCTGCCGTATTTTGATAACTACGGACATAAATAATAATGCTCTTTATTTACGTCTGTATTTATTAAAATACAGCTGTATTTTCACCTCAGAATTACAGAAAAAATGTGTAAACATACCCTAAATATTTATATATCATATGTTCTTATTGCCCTTAAAATAGTCTTTAAGGAATATACTATACCTGCACCTATCCCTAGATTGAGAGCCCCTTCCTGGGTTCTGTAAACAATGTAGCTCATGATGCTTTCCTTTTTACCAAACTCCCAAAAGCATCAAAGGAAATAATACAAAACTTTAAAAAGAGCCCTCTAAAGCCCCTATAACACGGGGCGACATAGAGGAGTCAACGAGTGCCGTGAGCACTCGTTTGCTCCTTGTTTCCTGCTCACTGCCGCCGCTATTACACACGGCGGCAGCGAGCGTGTAAGTGCAAGGGAGGCTGCGGGGAGGTGTGTGTGTGTGTGTGTGGGGGGGGGTGGCGGGGGTAATCACTAGATTGTCCAGGCAGCCCATAGAAGATAGCGATGGTCTTCTTCTGACGCTCCTGTTCCATGAAGCGACAGCAACAGATCGCTATCTAAGTTGTTTGTCTTTTATCATGTTAAAAGGCAAACAACAGCAACGATCAGCCAACATCGTTCATGTCAGCTGATCATTGTCTTCTATTACACAGGACAATTATCATCTGTAATGGCCGATATATCTGCCTAATACAGCCAATAATCATTGCATCTAGTACGTTCTTTAGCTGTATTTGACCACCACCCATCACCACAATCCCAGTGATGGGATTGATATCTATTAGGCTTTTATGGCTTATTCTGTGGATATGCCATAAATGATGAGATTGGAATTCCTTTAGTTAGCCATACATTGTTTACTTATTTGGCCAAGAACTATTTCTTCCAAATCCCCATAACACTTGCATACTTGGCTTATTGAGCATGCATGTATTCTTAATGGGGATATTAAAGGGGTTATATATATATATATATATATATATATATATATATATATATATATATATATATATATATATCTTGGGCTGTTATACAAATTTTAAAAAGGCATGCTTACCACATACTCATGCCATAAAAGTCAGCCAATTCACCACTTGCTAAGACACACTTGTCTAGCAGTGATGGTCTACTTAGCCAATCACTGGTCTTAGTGGTCTCCTGCTCCAGTAAGTGATAGGCTGAGCAAGCTGTCACCACAAAGATGAGCCTTTCTCAGAACCAGAACCAGAGATACGTGCCAAGGACCGGATGATGTCATAGTAGGAACTGCGAAGGACCCAGATTCAGTAGTTGAGTATTCCTTTTTTATTTTTTAAAGTGGCACAGGCAACATGTACATGTTGTATAAGCATTATAAGGCAAAGTTGTCTCCGTTACAGGGGGGCAAAGTGAAGACCGGTTTGCTGTCTCCGTTATAACCTATGAAATGGGGAGAGGGCAAGGGGGATGAATGAGCAGGAAGAGCAGACAAGCAGGTGGTGCAGTTTGGGAACTGTCGGGGAACATAAAACGTTGGATTCTCAGGTCAGACTGCTCAGTGCTTGTCTTGGAACTTGGTGGGATAAAATTGTAGGATGTTGTGTAGCGCAGGGCTGCCTATTCTCCTCTCTGTGCTCATTCATTCCCCTTGGCCCCTTCTCCCTTCATATACTGTAATGGACACAGAAAAACTGCTTCTTCTGAAGTGGGGGGAGGTAGTAAAACAGTTTTTTGAGTAAAACCTTGCTTAGTAAAACCTATTACAGAGTTTCTTTACAATCACTTGTACTATTTATTACTGCAAAGAGACATTTAAATGACAGTTACGCTTTAAGGCTGGGTTCACACTACGTATATTTCAGTCAGTATTGTGGTCCTCATATTGCAACCAAAACCAGGAGTGGATTAAAAACACAGAAATGCTCTGTTCACACAATGTTGAAATTGAGTGGATGGCCCCCATATAACAGTAAATAATTTCAATATAACAGCCGTTGTTTTAAAATAACAGCAAATATTTGCCATTAAATGGCAGCCATCCACTCAATTACAACATTTTGTGAACAGAGCCTTTTTGTGTTTTCAATCCACTCCTGGTTTTGGATGCAATATGAGGACCACAATACTGACTGAAATATACGTAGTGTTAACGCAGCCTTAGCAAGTTAAAGGAGTACTCCGGGGAGGGGGTGGCTCCCAGATAACGCCGCCCCATACTCCCGTCCCACGGCTGCTTCCTGGACTGCGCTGTGGATTGAAACGTGACATCTCAAAGCAGCTCAACCATTAAGCAGTTGAAGCAGAGTCCCGCCTCGGCCGCTGAATGGCTGAGCTGACTTGAGACGCCCAGTGTCAAGCCGCAGCTCAGTCCAAGAAGCGGCCGCAGGACGGGAGTAGGGGGTGGCGCAATCCAGCAGCTGGCGCTGGAACCGGGGAGGTAAGTCACCGGAGCCTTCTATTTTCACCCCCTCCCCAGCCAAATACGGATTATACAGCTGGCCCGGAGTACCCCTTTAAGTGTCAGAATTGTCTCAAAATGCCTCAAATCTTAATACAATCTTAACACAATCAAGCATCTTTGGGAGGTGCTAGATAAACAAGTCTGATCCATGGACGCTTCTCATTACCTATTGGAGTTCCCTGCTTAAAGGAACCACAGTACTGACACTAAAACAATTGTTTAAGATATATAAAGAGATTTTCTAACAAGTGAAAAATAAGCATGCTAAAAAAAAGTATATGTATCTGTGTATATCACTCAGAGGGTGGGGCTAGAGCTCAGAGACAAGATCCCGCCAAGCCTTCTGTGGCATCAGAGGATGATGCATTGTCTACAGAAAGAGGTAGTAGCTGAGGAACCGTAGACAATACACATTGTTAGTTCTTCAACTTCCTGTCAATGGTGAATCATGCAAAAGCACAATGATGTTAGTTGCCACAAAGAGAAAACAGGTAACCAGCACAGCGGTGTATAGTATGCCCTAGTGCATGGAGGTGGATATATTGCCATGTAGGAGGCTACAACCATATAAAGATGCCGTACTCCCGGGGTGCTCAGAGCAGAAGCTAGCAGTCAATGATGAAGTAAGAGAAAACAAGTTCCGCACTCACCGGATCCGATGCAACCAGGCAAATCTTTAATGTGTGAACTTACACATAGCGGTGAGGGGATTGAACAGGGTGCTCAATGTGCTTCTTGTGGCAAGAGGCATGTTGAGTACCCTGTTCCATCCCCTCCCCGCTATGTGTAAGTTCACACAATAAAGATTTGCCTGATTGCATAGGATCTGGTGAGTGCGGAACTTGTTTTCTCTTACCTCAACAATGATGTTAGTACTATTAGTGATAACACTATATCAGTAAGTTATATATCTTGGGATGATAGTTCAATTTAAATACAATTTTCAGATATTGGAATACCTCTTTAAAAATATAGCTTTTCATAACTTTTCATAATCTCCTCTTCCTTTTCCTCCTCCACACTCCACACAGTCACTGACTGGCTCAGTGGCCAGTCCATCAGCCGGGTTGAGACATGTCAATGCCAGAGATCAAATCCCGGAGCCCGATGGGGGCCCTGAGGTCTGTCCCGCCACTTGCCACAGGCAGGAGGGAGGATGGAGGTAAATTAGTACTTGTAATCAATTTCCCCCCTGTCCCTGCTGGCTGCAGGATTTTACAATGCACCAGACTTCTCTTATAAGATATATGTTGTTTCAAAACTTAAAATAAATTATATATATATATATGAAAAAAATATTTTTATAATAATAATAATGGTTTTTAAGTTTATCTAACCCATTTTCTGGGTCATATTAAACTACTAGTGGCTCCACAGAGTCATTAAGATTCAGAGACTTGGACGTTTGCGTTTAAAGTGATTCATTCAGGGTCATAGTAATCTGATGTTTCTCTTGAGTGTGCTGCCATTTCACAGGCCAGTGGGTCGAAAAACTCTTCCTTTTGTTCTTCATTTTCAGTATTCTTTAATATTTTTTTTTTTTGTATTATTGCACTTTATTTTAGATTCTCGCTGGATTCAGGGACACATTTCTCTCTTATGCCAGTCCCAATGCCTTTGAGACTTTTGAAATTACATGCTGAGTTGGTAAGAAATGATTGCAATGTTCCTGATCTCTGGCAGAGCTTGAAGATGTTATATAGAAGTTGAAGTCCAATAGATGTTCATTATTTCTTTTAGGCTGAAATCAGACATGTCTTTTGCAAGCAGTTTTTGATGTTGAAGATCCAAGAGGAAGGAAAATATAAGCCTTTCGTTATAAAGTACATCGCCATCTTTTTGGATCTTCTGACTTTGGCATCAAGAGTTATAAGTTTCTGAGAGCTCTAAGAGACCCCAGTAGACTGCAGCAACAGATGTAGTTTTGGTAACTAGTAATATTCATTACCAAATATGTATACTTGTACCCACATATATGTATTTATGTATCTTACCAATTACTTTTAAGATCTAACAGATTTCTATGTGCAGCTTCCTGGTAATGGAATATAACATAGATAGGTGAACCACTATAGGAACAATGGGTTTTAAAACAAATGCCCTACACAGATATGAAATGCTTTAGATTCAGTCAATTGTAGGTACAATTGTATGCTTTTTAATTATCATTGAAGAATAAACCAGAACTCTCTTGAAATGTTGGCCAAGCGAGCAGTTCCTGTCAAAATGACTTACTAAAGGCCTATCACACAAAACGATTATCGGCTGTATTCGGCCGATATAGGCCGTTGCGGCCGATAATTGTCTTATGTAATAGAAGGCAACATGAACGATGTCGGCTGATCGTTGCAGTCGTTTGTCTTTTAACATGTTGAAAGCTCTGCGTGCTACTACGCTGCTGCCGTGCGTAGTAGCACCGACAGCGAGCAGGGAACAAGGAGCAAGACAGTGCTTATTTGCTACTCTCAGTTACTCCGTGCAATAGGGGCTTAAGGGAATCAGGATACAGCAATGACACTTTATTTGTATGAATGATCCTGCCATCAACATGCTGGACTTAAAGTGACTCTGTACCCACAATCTGACCCCCCCAAACCACTTGTACCTTAAGATAGCTGCTTTTAAGATCTGTCCTGCGGTCCGTTTGTCAGGTAATGCAGTTATTGTCCTAAAAACTACTTTAAAACTTACAGCCCCGTGCCCTATGGGTGTGGCTTAGAATATCTGTGCCCTAACTTTGCACCACCCCTCTGTCCCTCCTCCCCACCCTCTTCATCATAAGAATGCCACTGGAACATTTTCTCCATGCTGAACATTTGCACATGCGCCTTAACGATCCAGCCCATGTGCCAGGCTGACACAACTGACGAATAGAAGGCAATCTGCCTGGAGCATTCCTAATGATGAGGAGGGCAGGGAGGAGGGACAGAGAGGTTGTGCCAGCCTAATGCATACACCATTTAGGCCACTCCCGTAGGGCACAGGGCTGCCAGTTTAAAAGTTGTTTTTTTAGGACAATAACTGCATTACCTGCCAAACGGACCACAGGACAGATCTTGGATTAAAAACAGCTATCTGATGGTACAAGCGGTTTTGGGGGGGGGGGGTCAGATTGTGGGTACAGAGTCGCTTTAACTACGGTTTTAAAAAAAAAAAGACAATTAATTGGCTGAATTTAGTGGATTAAAGAGTATAGTTATTGATTCTTGTCAACCAAGGCTAAAAAAAAATCTTATGTGTCAGATGTATTTTTGGGCCATAATGATATTATATACATTACAGACAGTGGTGAGTCTAAATTGCCAAAATCAGCTGAAATTATCTTATGTGTAAACTCAACTTCAGGTCGTGCCATTGAGATGACTGAACAGTCACATACAGTATTTCATGGACTGACATTCAATAAAATGGAAACAATGGAATCCACTGTTACAGTTACTGCTACTGTAGCTTAATAAGGGGGCACTTAGATTTATATCAGACCGATGTACTTATACACTGGTCTTGACAAGTTCCCCCACCCCCAAGAAGTAAAATGGTGTTTAAAAAATTTGGACCTTAAAGTTAAAAGTTTACTGTACAAGAGAGTTTCATGCACTGAAAAGACATTGAACAGTGGGAAGAAACTAGTTTACAAACCATTAATAAGAATTTGTAGAAGGATAATGACCTACCACTGAACAAAAAGACTTGCCATTATTACATTAGAATGAATGGATTTCAACTCCACCAGAACACTTGTAATTGAAAAACTGATAAATGAGCATGACAAATTAAAAGAATTGCCTATTAACATACCATTTTCCATGTCATGGCTTCATTTCATTGATTAGCATTTTTACTGTATTCAATGGAAAGACCCAGCATTTGTCAGCTCATTTACAGAAGAAAGGCATTTTTCTTACATATGTCTGCTCCTTTCTATTGTTTCCTGCACATGGAGAATGGGATGCAAGCATAAGGATAATTTATTTAGATTAAAAAAAACTCACTGCAAACTGTGCACAAAACTGATGCGTTTACCCATCTATGTTCTTCTTCACTTAATAATAGCTTTAAAATATGAAACCTTTTTACTGTGATTATTTTGAAGTTTTACTATACTGCAAGACAGTCTTTTAAAGCAGGACATGTTAAATTGCCTTAGAAAATTGGCCCAACAGTACTTTGTTTTTTTTATTTATAATGGTTATAATGTCATAATGTCATTTATAATGGTTGCACCAGGAAGAATAATAAAGTACACCACATTCAACACTTTCCATTTCCACACACCAAAAGGCATGTGGCTAAGTATTGTGTTTGTTTAAGCCAAATTACCAAATGTCACTCTTTATAAGCCTGGATAAAATTTGTATAAAGCATCGAGACTAGTGATGAGTGAGTACTAAAATGCTCGGGTGCTCATTACTCAAGACAAATATTTCCCGATACTGGGGTGCTTGTTTCGAGTAACGGACCCCATTGAAGTCAATGGGAAACTTGAGCACTTTTGCAGGGGACCCAAGCTCGGTAGAGGGAAGGTCGTGTGAAAACCTGTCAACCTCAGAAAATGATGGAAACACCACGAAAATGGACAGGAAACAACAGGGGCAGCATGCATGGAAGCCTCTGAGGCTGCCTCATTGCACTATTACGCCAAATTATGGGCAACAGTATGGCAGTGATCACACAGTGAAGAATTAAAACAGAGGTAGAATATGAATCACCCCCAAATTTTGCCTGACACAGCATGGCAGTGAGAACACAGGGAACCATTAAAACAGAGGTAGCATATGATGAACCACCCAAAAATGTTGCCTGACACAACATAGCAACATCCAAGGAAGGTAGAAGATACTGGTGAAAGGACAGCAGAGGACACCCGTAAGATGACATCCACAGATAATATGGTTCAAAATGAACAAGACAAGGATGCTAAATTGGATTTGACTTTGAATTTGACTGTAGCAGTTGAGGTAACAATCCCTGCATCATGTTAGTCACCACTTCTCCTCCCACCGCTGTTGAGTTTAAATTTCAATTTGACTGTAGCAGTTGGAGTAACATACCCAGCATCATGTGACTTACCACCTCTTTCCCCACCGCTGTTTTGAGTTTGAATTTGACTTTGAATTTGACTGTAGCAGTTGGAGTAACATACCCAGCATCATCTGACTCACCACCTCTCCCCCCACCGCTGTTTTAAGTTTGAATTTGAATATGAATGTAGCAGTTGGGGTAACATTTCCTGCATCATGTGACTCACCATCTCTCCCCCCACCACTGTTTTGAGTTTAAATTTGACTTTTAATTTGACTGTAGCATTTGGGGTAACCTTCCCTGCATCATGTGACTCACTACCTCTCCCCCCACCGCTGTTTTGAGTTTGAATTTGACTTTTAATTTGACTGTAGCAGTTGGGGTAACATTTCCTGCATCATGTGACTCACCACCTCTCCCCCACCGCTGTTTTGAGTTTGAATTTGACTTTGACTGTAGCAGTTGGAGTAACATTCCCTGCATCATGTGATGTTTATGGGGTATGGCTGTCTCAGCACAATACTCAACATAACTGCAGAACTGATGTAGCTCAGGCATCCTGGTTTTAATTCCTTGATGATCTGGCAATTGTCTCATGCAAAGGGATCATCACTTGAGGTCCTGACTTACTAATTATGTGCTGCCCAACAACTAGAATTGTAATTTGTTTCTTTAGTTTGAGCAGGGTCTGATTTTTTTTTCTTTTTCCTCTTTTGTTTTGTTATCATTTGATGCCAGCAGACAGACACAGGTCTGTATACAGACACACACTTATGAACAGAATACTGACAAAGTTTACCACTCGGTTTACAAATTGTACAAAAAAAAGAGTGTGTGTGTGAGAGAGAGAGAGAGAGAGAGAGAGAGAGAGAGAGACAAACACAGAATTAGAAAGCAAAGTTTGCATTGTAGCACTATTTGGTAATAAAAGAAACACATGTTTGTGCATTTTTATGTGAAGATCCTTCTCGTATTTCATTTGGAAAGATGGGCAAGGTCAGCTTCCTTCATTTTATTTCCCCTGTTTTCGAAAGGCAATTTTCTGCCATGTTCCGCCTCTTCACATGAAAATCCAAATAACGGAAATACAGGTGCCGTTACACCATAGTAGCGTAAGGTCCAGTGGTCAAGACAAACTAGAAAAATCACCGGCGTATGGGGACCACTTAAGACTAACTAATACTTAACTTTTAATAATTCATTAAAAATTGTAGCAAAAAGGTCCACACTAACAACAAAAAGACATACACTAATGTGCTCTATATACAGTGAGGTAACCTACAGGGCAAATGTAGACATAGGGGAGATATCCCACGTTCCCAAAGGGATGCTAATACTAAGGGACTAATGGCCCGGTGTCAAAACACCTAGGATACAATTAAAGAGTCAGGGAGAAAAGGAGAGGAGAGTAGTGGTGCGCCCTGCTCTCTGCCCTAATAACCTCTTGCCCTGCCTTTTGGGGAACCCACCTCCTTAACAGGGTGGCCCCAACCACGGTGACAGTCCCTTCCTTATTGCACGTGCCCAGTAGGAAACAAGAAGCACAGAAGACAGAAAAGAGTGAAAAAACGGTGTATACTCAAAACCACCTTAAAAACAACCAGCAAGAAATATCATATTAGATACACAGTACCTATTATATATAAGCTGTGCTTGTTCCTACACAGCGCCTATATCAAAAGCTGTGTTCGTTCCGACGCGTTTCAGCCATCCCAATTGTGGATGGATTCATCAGGGAACACATATAGCACTCCAAAAGGATGTGCTTAAACCAATTCCTGCTGTGAGGGATATCCTTTCATCATAACAAATACATGGACCTCTTAGGAATGGTACAACACAATATAGTGGTAAATGATTCGTACTCAATATGGTGACAGCAATTAAGGAGATAACAAAGGAGAACAAAAGAATAACCCCAAATAAATAAACGGATGAATATAGCAAATAGTTGTACTTAGCTATACAGATGGACTGAAGTTGTGCTGCCTGCGAAGGTCCATGTTCACCCCACGATGAGAGGGTGACACTGAATCAGAGGCAGGCCAGGCTTATATACCAGTGATAGTGGTATTACTTCCGGGTAAAGGCTAGTGTGTTGGTGCGGTCATGTGACCTAGATGTGGTCACATGACTAGGTTGATGCGGTCACGTGACCCATATATACCAGTGATAGTGGTATTACTTCCGGGTAAAGGCTAGTGTGTTGGTGCGGTCATGTGACCTAGATGTGGTCACATGACTAGGTTGATGCGGTCACGTGACCCAGATGCGGTCACGTGACTCCGCTACAGTCCTGACTAAATGTTAAATAGCCTCTGCTTGTATAGAGGGCGCACAAGCGCCACTTACCAGCCTACAGAAGCTTCCATAGGACGCCGAAAGTGTCAGAGATGCCACTGATGATGTGTATGGGGATATTTACCAATGCAAATACCTCATAGTATATATAAGGGCAAAGGCAAGTTATGTTAATAGCCCACAACTTACAGAAAAAAAAAAAAAAAAAAAAAAAAAAAAAATATATATAAAAAGAAAAATATATAGTAACTAAAGTATAACTAGTAATTCATGATGAATGAAATATAAAGAGAAAACAGTCATAGCCCAACATACACCATTCACCCACATATAGAATAATGTGATGGGTAGCGAGAACATATGGTATAAATACAATTATATGGGGTTACATTCCTGGGCTGATAAAGCCACTAAAGATACATAATATGATGTCAATAACCAAAAAACAGTCACCAAGAGCACACAATAAGGGCATTTTTAACCAATGAATGATGAAAACACAAGTGCTTCATTGAGGCCCCTTGGACTCACAGTCCCAAGTCTGTAAATCCACTGGGCCTCCTTTTGGAGAAGGCGTTTATCCAGATCACCCCCCCTGGGTGAGGGTCGTAGTACCTCAATCACCTGGAACTTGACCGTCCATGGGTCAACTCGGTGGACCAATCGCATGTGTTTAGCAAGAGGTTTATCTCGACTGTGGGAGATGTCTCCCATATGTTCTAGTATACGTCTGCGTAGTTCCCGCTTCGTTTTGCCGACATACTGAAGGGGGCAAGGGCAGCTTGCCAAGTATATGACCCCAGAGGTCTTGCAATTAGCGAACTCTCGATTCGTGTAATGCTTCCCATCTGCCCCATGGAAAGAACGAACCTGCAGAATATACTTACAGGCCTTACAGGCCCCACATTTATAGGTACCCTCCATTCGGGCCTGTCTCAGCCACATGTGCGTAGATGGAGGGGAATAGTGACTATGCACCAAACGATCGCCTAAATTTCTACCCCGTCTGTAGGTGACAGCCGGTCTGTCATCCACTAGTTGGGAAACCACAGGGTCAGATTTAAGGATTGGCCAAAAGCGATTGAGTATGTCCCTGATCTCGGTCGCTGATGAGTCATAGGTCCCTATGATTCTCGTTTTAGACAGTCCCTCTGTTGGTGTGTCCCTAGGTACCAGTAACGTCCGTCTATCTCGTTGCTTGGCCTCCTTGTAGGCCGTTTTGAGTACATGGTTAGGGTAACCACGATCGCGGAAACGCTTATACAGCGTATCTGCTTCTTGTTCAAACGCAATTGGGGAGGAACAGTTACGCCGAGCCCTGAGGTATTGCCCCTTCGGGATACCTCGGCGAAGTGGTTGTGGGTGATAGCTGTCCCACCGTAACAGGCAATTACCGGCCGTGGGTTTTCGATAGATGGCCGTATTAAGCCTACCATCAGCCCCTCTCTTAAGGGTAACATCCAGGAAACACAATTCTTGTTCCTGGATTTCATAAGTAAACCTCATCCCAATGTCATTGGTATTGAGGCACTGCATGAAATCCACGAACTCGCTGCGCGTGCCTGACCAAATTACTGCCACGTCGTCAATATACCTAGCCCATAATTGTATATGCTGCTGGTATTCCAATAAGTGATCACCAAAGACCATAGCTTCCTCCCACCAGCCCAGGAACAAATTTGCGTAAGTAGGCGCCACAGGGGCGCCCATTGCAGTGCCCCTGAGCTGGTGGAAGATATGGGAAGCAAAAAGGAAATAGTTCTTGGTTAGAACAAATTCCAAGAGTTGTAAAATAAATAAGTTATGTGGTCTATCATGGGTACTCCTGCTACTTAGGAAATGACCCACCGCTTTCAGTCCTAGTTCATGATGAATGGAGCTGTAAAGGGCCTCTACATCTATGGAGCAGAGCAGATGGTGTTGTTCTAGGATAACATCCTGAGTGCGCAGCAACAAGTCAGTGGTATCACGCAGGTAAGATGGTAAAGAGAGAACAAACGGCCTGAGAATTTTATCCAGGTATATCCCTACATTCTGGGTTAGATTGTCAACACCTGAGACAATGGGGCGGCACTTTAAGGGTGTCAGTCCCTTATGGACCTTAGGAAGTCCATAGAAGGTTGCCACCTGTGGGGAGATCGGGTACATAAAATTAAACTCATTCTGATCGATGAGTTTATTGTTTTTAGCTTGGTCCAAGATATTCTTGAGCTCCTTTTGAAATACTGGGGTAGGATCAGACCGTAACAATGTGTAGTTAGACCTATCCTTGAGGACCTGTTGGCACATAGTGACATAATCATTGTGGTCCATGATCACCAAATTGCCCCCTTTATCCGAGGGTTTGATGACCAAGGACCTGTCTCTCTCCAAGGATACCAGGGCCTTTCTCTCCTCAAAGGACAAATTGTGTCCAACATTAGGGGGGCTAGTGTCCAGTCGTTCGATGGCCTGTATGACGACCTGTAAGAATGCGTCAATAACATCATGGTCCCCCACTGGTGGCATTCTCGTGCTCTTAGGTCTAAGATCAGTGAAGGGGCCAGTCCCCGGAGTCCTATGTTGTTCATTAAGGAGGGAAGACAGCGTGTCGATATTGGCAAAGTCAAGCATATCCAAAGTCGGATCCTGATGGATCCGTTGATTTCTCAACAGGAAGAACTTCTTCCACCTGAGTGACCTACTAAACAAGTGAAGATCTTTAATCCAACCGAAGGTATCCCTTCTGTTGGTGGGGATAAAGGATAGTCCTTTCAACAGAAGGGAGGTCTCTGCTCCTGACAATTTATGATGTGATAAATTAATAATTTGGTTATCAGCTGGAGTCTCTATGTGTTTTAACCCTGTGTGGGTGGTAGTGGACCCCTGTCCAAAAAAGGCACAATAGGAGTAGAGGAGGAGGCATTGGAGAAAGATCGTGTATTGTACCCCCTTCCTCGATTTGTGTTTCCCCTTCCCCTCTGTGAGTTCCATGTTCCAGACCCTCTATTTCTACTATAATGTGTGTACTTTTTATTGTTCCCTTGTTTTTCCTTCCTTGATTCGGAGTCTGAGGTGTCTGTGTCCGAGGAGGTATAGTCAGTATCGACACCCCTTTTCTGATTAGATTGTAATAGATGGGTGTAGGCCCTGTTTTCTTTGAATTCGTTAATGTCCTTAACAAAATGCCGATGTTTTCTCTCCTTCAATGTGTATTTAAATTTCTCAATCTTATTTTGTAATTCACTGAGGTTTATGAATCTTTTATTGGATCAGGAGAAGCAAATTCTCAAAAACACGACCACTAAACTACAAGAAACAATTAATTTAGCAACCACCCTTAGAGACACTTAGGACTTCTCCAAAAAGGAGACTGAATTACAAAATAAGATTGAGAAATTTAAATACACATTGAAGGAGAGAAAACATCGGCATTTTGTTAAGGACATTAACGAATTCAAAGAAAACAGGGCCTACACCCATCTATTACAATCTAATCAGAAAAGGGGTGTCGATACTGACTATACCTCCTCGGACACAGACACCTCAGACTCCGAATCAAGGAAGGAAAAACAAGGGAACAATAAAAAGTACACACATTATAGTAGAAATAGAGGGTCTGGAACATGGAACTCACAGAGGGGAAGGGGAAACACAAATCGAGGAAGGGGGTACAATACACGATCTTTCTCCAATGCCTCCTCCTCTACTCCTATTGTGCCTTTTTTGGACAGGGGTCCACTACCACCCACACAGGGTTAAAACACATAGAGACTCCAGCTGATAACCAAATTATTAATTTATCACATCATAAATTGTCAGGAGCAGAGACCTCCCTTCTGTTGAAAGGACTATCCTTTATCCCCACCAACAGAAGGGATACCTTCGGTTGGATTAAAGATCTTCACTTGTTTAGTAGGTCACTCAGGTGGAAGAAGTTCTTCCTGTTGAGAAATCAACGGATCCATCAGGATCCGACTTTGGATATGCTTGACTTTGCCAATATCGACACGCTGTCTTCCCTCCTTAATGAACAACATAGGACTCCGGGGACTGGCCCCTTCACTGATCTTAGACCTAAGAGCACGAGAATGCCACCAGTGGGGGACCATGATGTTATTGACGCATTCTTACAGGTCGTCATACAGGCCATCGAACGACTGGACACTAGCCCCCCTAATGTTGGACACAATTTGTCCTTTGAGGAGAGAAAGGCCCTGGTATCCTTGGAGAGAGACAGGTCCTTGGTCATCAAACCCTCGGATAAAGGGGGCAATTTGGTGATCATGCACCACAATGATTATGTCACTATGTGCCAACAGGTCCTCAAGGATAGGTCTAACTACACATTGTTACGGTCTGATCCTACCCCAGTATTTCAAAAGGAGCTCAAGAATATCTTGGACCAAGCTAAAAACAATAAACTCATCGATCAGAATGAGTTTAATTTTATGTACCCGATCTCCCCACAGGTGGCAACCTTCTATGGACTTCCTAAGGTCCATAAGGGACTGACACCCTTAAAGTGCCGCCCCATTGTCTCAGGTGTTGACAATCTAACCCAGAATGTAGGGATATACCTGGATAAAATTCTCAGGCCGTTTGTTCTCTCTTTACCATCTTACCTGCGTGATACCACTGACTTGTTGCTGCGCACTCAGGATGTTATCCTAGAACAACACCATCTGCTCTGCTCCATAGATGTAGAGGCCCTTTACAGCTCCATTCATCATGAACTAGGACTGAAAGCGGTGGGTCATTTCCTAAGTAGCAGGAGTACCCATGATAGACCACATAACTTATTTATTTTACAACTCTTGGAATTTGTTCTAACCAAGAACTATTTCCTTTTTGCTTCCCATATCTTCCACCAGCTCAGGGGCACTGCAATGGGCGCCCCTGTGGCGCCTACTTACGCAAATTTGTTCCTGGGCTGGTGGGAGGAAGCTATGGTCTTTGGTGATCACTTATTGGAATACCAGCAGCATATACAATTATGGGCTAGGTATATTGACGACGTGGCAGTAATTTGGTCAGGCACGCGCAGCGAGTTCGTGGATTTCATGCAGTGCCTCAATACCAATGACATTGGGATGAGGTTTACTTATGAAATCCAGGAACAAGAATTGTGTTTCCTGGATGTTACCCTTAAGAGAGGGGCTGATGGTAGGCTTAATACGGCCATCTATCGAAAACCCACGGCCGGTAATTGCCTGTTACGGTGGGACAGCTATCACCCACAACCACTTCGCCGAGGTATCCCGAAGGGGCAATACCTCAGGGCTCGGCGTAACTGTTCCTCCCCAATTGCGTTTGAACAAGAAGCAGATACGCTGTATAAGCGTTTCCGCGATCGTGGTTACCCTAACCATGTACTCAAAACGGCCTACAAGGAGGCCAAGCAACGAGATAGACGGACGTTACTGGTACCTAGGGACACACCAACAGAGGGACTGTCTAAAACGAGAATCATAGGGACCTATGACTCATCAGCGACCGAGATCAGGGACATACTCAATCGCTTTTGGCCAATCCTTAAATCTGACCCTGTGGTTTCCCAACTAGTGGATGACAGACCGGCTGTCACCTACAGACGGGGTAGAAATTTAGGCGATCGTTTGGTGCATAGTCACTATTCCCCTCCATCTACGCACATGTGGCTGAGACAGGCCCGAATGGAGGGTACCTATAAATGTGGGGCCTGTAAGGCCTGTAAGTATATTCTGCAGGTTCGTTCTTTCCATGGGGCAGATGGGAAGCATTACACGAATCGAGAGTTCGCTAATTGCAAGACCTCTGGGGTCATATACTTGGCAAGCTGCCCTTGCCCCCTTCAGTATGTCGGCAAAACGAAGCGGGAACCACGCAGACGTATACTAGAACATATGGGAGACATCTCCCACAGTCGAGATAAACCTCTTGCTAAACACATGCGATTGGTCCACCGAGTTGACCCATGGACGGTCAAGTTCCAGGTGATTGAGGTACTACGACCCTCACCCAGGGGGGGTGATCTGGATAAACGCCTTCTCCAAAAGGAGGCCCAGTGGATTTACAGACTTGGGACTGTGAGTCCAAGGGGCCTCAATGAAGCACTTGTGTTTTCATCATTCATTGGTTAAAAATGCCCTTATTGTGTGCTCTTGGTGACTGTTTTTTGGTTATTGACATCATATTATGTATCTTTAGTGGCTTTATCAGCCCAGGAATGTAACCCCATATAATTGTATTTATACCATATGTTCTCGCTACCCATCACATTATTCTATATGTGGGTGAATGGTGTATGTTGGGCTATGACTGTTTTCTCTTTATATTTCATTCATCATGAATTACTAGTTATACTTTAGTTACTATATATTTTTCTTTTTATATATATATTTTTTTTTTTTTTTTTTTTTTTTTCTGTAAGTTGTGGGCTATTAACATAACTTGCCTTTGCCCTTATATATACTATGAGGTATTTGCATTGGTAAATATCCCCATACACATCATCAGTGGCATCTCTGACACTTTCGGCGTCCTATGGAAGCTTCTGTAGGCTGGTAAGTGGCGCTTGTGCGCCCTCTATACAAGCAGAGGCTATTTAACATTTAGTCAGGACTGTAGCGGAGTCACGTGACCGCATCTGGGTCACGTGACCGCATCAACCTAGTCATGTGACCACATCTAGGTCACATGACCGCACCAACACACTAGCCTTTACCCGGAAGTAATACCACTATCACTGGTATATATGGGTCACGTGACCGCATCAACCTAGTCATGTGACCACATCTAGGTCACATGACCGCACCAACACACTAGCCTTTACCCGGAAGTAATACCACTATCACTGGTATATAAGCCTGGCCTGCCTCTGATTCAGTGTCACCCTCTCATCGTGGGGTGAACATGGACCTTCGCAGGCAGCACAACTTCAGTCCATCTGTATAGCTAAGTACAACTATTTGCTATATTCATCCGTTTATTTATTTGGGGTTATTCTTTTGTTCTCCTTTGTTATCTCCTTAATTGCTGTCACCATATTGAGTACGAATCATTTACCACTATATTGTGTTGTACCATTCCTAAGAGGTCCATGTATTTGTTATGATGAAAGGATATCCCTCACAGCAGGAAGTGGTTTAAGCACATCCTTTTGGAGTGCTATATGTGTTCCCTGATGAATCCATCCACAATTGGGATGGCTGAAACGCGTCGGAACGAACACAGCTTTTGATATAGGCGCTGTGTAGGAACAAGCACAGCTTATATATAATAGGTACTGTGTATCTAATATGATATTTCTTGCTGGTTGTTTTTAAGGTGGTTTTGAGTATACACCGTTTTTTCACTCTTTTCTGTCTTCTGTGCTTCTTGTTTCCTACTGGGCACGTGCAATAAGGAAGGGACTGTCACCGTGGTTGGGGCCACCCTGTTAAGGAGGTGGGTTCCCCAAAAGGCAGGGCAAGAGGTTATTAGGGCAGAGAGCAGGGCGCACCACTACTCTCCTCTCCTTTTCTCCCTGACTCTTTAATTGTATCCTAGGTGTTTTGACACCGGGCCATTAGTCCCTTAGTATTAGCATCCCTTTGGGAACGTGGGATATCTCCCCTATGTCTACATTTGCCCTGTAGGTTACCTCACTGTATATAGAGCACATTAGTGTATGTCTTTTTGTTGTTAGTGTGGACCTTTTTGCTACAATTTTTAATGAATTATTAAAAGTTAAGTATTAGTTAGTCTTAAGTGGTCCCCATACGCCGGTGATTTTTCTAGTTTGTCTTGACCACTGGACCTTACGCTACTATGGTGTAACGGCACCTGTATTTCCGTTATTTGGATTTTCATGTTTATGCTGTTTTTCCACTGATTTTACAGTGTGTTGTATTTACATTGGGCATGGCAAGTTATCTGTCCAGCTGTCTTAATACAGACACATGGACGGAGGAGGCACGTGAAGTTTTTTCGGATAAAAATATTAATTTGGTTAATCAGGCGACACCTACCCTCCACAATGTGTTCAAAGATCTAGAACAGAATTATAAGGATAACATCAAGTCATGGTGGGAGGTGAAATCACTTGAAAGCTATATCTCGCACAATATAGTCCCTAAAGGCCTTAGGATCAATATTGTCCCGGCAGAAAGATCACAAACCCCTGAGTTTATGCGTAAATGGGAACAGGAGGCGACCATTAGTTCACTGAGGTTTATGAATCTTTTATTGGATCAGGAGAAGCAAATTCTCAAAAACACGACCACTAAACTACAAGAAACAATTAATTTAGCAACCACCCTTAGAGACACTCAGGACTTCTCCAAAAAGGAGACTGAATTACAAAATAAGATTGAGAAATTTAAATACACATTGAAGGAGAGAAAACATCGGCATTTTGTTAAGGACATTAACGAATTCAAAGAAAACAGGGCCTACACCCATCTATTACAATCTAATCAGAAAAGGGGTGTCGATACTGACTATACCTCCTCGGACACAGACACCTCAGACTCCGAATCAAGGAAGGAAAAACAAGGGAACAATAAAAAGTACACACATTATAGTAGAAATAGAGGGTCTGGAACATGGAACTCACAGAGGGGAAGGGGAAACACAAATCGAGGAAGGGGGTACAATACACGATCTTTCTCCAATGCCTCCTCCTCTACTCCTATTGTGCCTTTTTTGGACAGGGGTCCACTACCACCCACACAGGGTTAAAACACATAGAGACTCCAGCTGATAACCAAATTATTAATTTATCACATCATAAATTGTCAGGAGCAGAGACCTCCCTTCTGTTGAAAGGACTATCCTTTATCCCCACCAACAGAAGGGATACCTTCGGTTGGATTAAAGATCTTCACTTGTTTAGTAGGTCACTCAGGTGGAAGAAGTTCTTCCTGTTGAGAAATCAACGGATCCATCAGGATCCGACTTTGGATATGCTTGACTTTGCCAATATCGACACGCTGTCTTCCCTCCTTAATGAACAACATAGGACTCCGGGGACTGGCCCCTTCACTGATCTTAGACCTAAGAGCACGAGAATGCCACCAGTGGGGGACCATGATGTTATTGACGCATTCTTACAGGTCGTCATACAGGCCATCGAACGACTGGACACTAGCCCCCCTAATGTTGGACACAATTTGTCCTTTGAGGAGAGAAAGGCCCTGGTATCCTTGGAGAGAGACAGGTCCTTGGTCATCAAACCCTCGGATAAAGGGGGCAATTTGGTGATCATGGACCACAATGATTATGTCACTATGTGCCAACAGGTCCTCAAGGATAGGTCTAACTACACATTGTTACGGTCTGATCCTACCCCAGTATTTCAAAAGGAGCTCAAGAATATCTTGGACCAAGCTAAAAACAATAAACTCATCGATCAGAATGAGTTTAATTTTATGTACCCGATCTCCCCACAGGTGGCAACCTTCTATGGACTTCCTAAGGTCCATAAGGGACTGACACCCTTAAAGTGCCGCCCCATTGTCTCAGGTGTTGACAATCTAACCCAGAATGTAGGGATATACCTGGATAAAATTCTCAGGCCGTTTGTTCTCTCTTTACCATCTTACCTGCGTGATACCACTGACTTGTTGCTGCGCACTCAGGATGTTATCCTAGAACAACACCATCTGCTCTGCTCCATAGATGTAGAGGCCCTTTACAGCTCCATTCATCATGAACTAGGACTGAAAGCGGTGGGTCATTTCCTAAGTAGCAGGAGTACCCATGATAGACCACATAACTTATTTATTTTACAACTCTTGGAATTTGTTCTAACCAAGAACTATTTCCTTTTTGCTTCCCATATCTTCCACCAGCTCAGGGGCACTGCAATGGGCGCCCCTGTGGCGCCTACTTACGCAAATTTGTTCCTGGGCTGGTGGGAGGAAGCTATGGTCTTTGGTGATCACTTATTGGAATACCAGCAGCATATACAATTATGGGCTAGGTATATTGACGACGTGGCAGTAATTTGGTCAGGCACGCGCAGCGAGTTCGTGGATTTCATGCAGTGCCTCAATACCAATGACATTGGGATGAGGTTTACTTATGAAATCCAGGAACAAGAATTGTGTTTCCTGGATGTTACCCTTAAGAGAGGGGCTGATGGTAGGCTTAATACGGCCATCTATCGAAAACCCACGGCCGGTAATTGCCTGTTACGGTGGGACAGCTATCACCCACAACCACTTCGCCGAGGTATCCCGAAGGGGCAATACCTCAGGGCTCGGCGTAACTGTTCCTCCCCAATTGCGTTTGAACAAGAAGCAGATACGCTGTATAAGCGTTTCCGCGATCGTGGTTACCCTAACCATGTACTCAAAACGGCCTACAAGGAGGCCAAGCAACGAGATAGACGGACGTTACTGGTACCTAGGGACACACCAACAGAGGGACTGTCTAAAACGAGAATCATAGGGACCTATGACTCATCAGCGACCGAGATCAGGGACATACTCAATCGCTTTTGGCCAATCCTTAAATCTGACCCTGTGGTTTCCCAACTAGTGGATGACAGACCGGCTGTCACCTACAGACGGGGTAGAAATTTAGGCGATCGTTTGGTGCATAGTCACTATTCCCCTCCATCTACGCACATGTGGCTGAGACAGGCCCGAATGGAGGGTACCTATAAATGTGGGGCCTGTAAGGCCTGTAAGTATATTCTGCAGGTTCGTTCTTTCCATGGGGCAGATGGGAAGCATTACACGAATCGAGAGTTCGCTAATTGCAAGACCTCTGGGGTCATATACTTGGCAAGCTGCCCTTGCCCCCTTCAGTATGTCGGCAAAACGAAGCGGGAACTACGCAGACGTATACTAGAACATATGGGAGACATCTCCCACAGTCGAGATAAACCTCTTGCTAAACACATGCGATTGGTCCACCGAGTTGACCCATGGACGGTCAAGTTCCAGGTGATTGAGGTACTACGACCCTCACCCAGGGGGGGTGATCTGGATAAACGCCTTCTCCAAAAGGAGGCCCAGTGGATTTACAGACTTGGGACTGTGAGTCCAAGGGGCCTCAATGAAGCACTTGTGTTTTCATCATTCATTGGTTAAAAATGCCCTTATTGTGTGCTCTTGGTGACTGTTTTTTGGTTATTGACATCATATTATGTATCTTTAGTGGCTTTATCAGCCCAGGAATGTAACCCCATATAATTGTATTTATACCATATGTTCTCGCTACCCATCACATTATTCTATATGTGGGTGAATGGTGTATGTTGGGCTATGACTGTTTTCTCTTTATATTTCATTCATCATGAATTACTAGTTATACTTTAGTTACTATATATTTTTCTTTTTATATATATTTTTTTTTTTTTTTTTTTTCTGTAAGTTGTGGGCTATTAACATAACTTGCCTTTGCCCTTATATATACTATGAGGTATTTGCATTGGTAAATATCCCCATACACATCATCAGTGGCATCTCTGACACTTTCGGCGTCCTATGGAAGCTTCTGTAGGCTGGTAAGTGGCGCTTGTGCGCCCTCTATACAAGCAGAGGCTATTTAACATTTAGTCAGGACTGTAGCGGAGTCACGTGACCGCATCTGGGTCACGTGACCGCATCAACCTAGTCATGTGACCACATCTAGGTCACATGACCGCACCAACACACTAGCCTTTACCCGGAAGTAATACCACTATCACTGGTATATATGGGTCACGTGACCGCATCAACCTAGTCATGTGACCACATCTAGGTCACATGACCGCACCAACACACTAGCCTTTACCCGGAAGTAATACCACTATCACTGGTATATAAGCCTGGCCTGCCTCTGATTCAGTGTCACCCTCTCATCGTGGGGTGAACATGGACCTTCGCAGGCAGCACAACTTCAGTCCATCTGTATAGCTAAGTACAACTATTTGCTATATTCATCCGTTTATTTATTTGGGGTTATTCTTTTGTTCTCCTTTGTTATCTCCTTAATTGCTGTCACCATATTGAGTACGAATCATTTACCACTATATTGTGTTGTACCATTCCTAAGAGGTCCATGTATTTGTTATGATGAAAGGATATCCCTCACAGCAGGAATTGGTTTAAGCACATCCTTTTGGAGTGCTATATGTGTTCCCTGATGAATCCATCCACAATTGGGATGGCTGAAACGCGTCGGAACGAACACAGCTTTTGATATAGGCGCTGTGTAGGAACAAGCACAGCTTATATATAATAGGTACTGTGTATCTAATATGATATTTCTTGCTGGTTGTTTTTAAGGTGGTTTTGAGTATACACCGTTTTTTCACTCTTTTCTGTCTTCTGTGCTTCTTGTTTCCTACTGGGCACGTGCAATAAGGAAGGGACTGTCACCGTGGTTGGGGCCACCCTGTTAAGGAGGTGGGTTCCCCAAAAGGCAGGGCAAGAGGTTATTAGGGCAGAGAGCAGGGCGCACCACTACTCTCCTCTCCTTTTCTCCCTGACTCTTTAATTGTATCCTAGGTGTTTTGACACCGGGCCATTAGTCCCTTAGTATTAGCATCCCTTTGGGAACGTGGGATATCTCCCCTATGTCTACATTTGCCCTGTAGGTTACCTCACTGTATATAGAGCACATTAGTGTATGTCTTTTTGTTGTTAGTGTGGACCTTTTTGCTACAATTTTTAATGAATTATTAAAAGTTAAGTATTAGTTAGTCTTAAGTGGTCCCCATACGCCGGTGATTTTTCCGCCTCTTCACAGCCAGAGGTGTATGTATCTCCTTGCAGTGCAAGGATCTGCAGGCACCTGTGGCAGGGAATGGGCAGACAAAACCAATAATCCACTCTTAAGGAGAAAGATATTGCCACAACCTTTGGACAATTTCCAGAGTTGTGTATCACTAAGCTTCATCTTTCCAGAATGAGCAAAACACTGTGCAGTCTTTGTTACAATTTTGTAATAAATTTGTAATAAATTTGTAATAAATGTGCTCGGACTCAGAAAAAGGTCCAAAAAAGAGTTCCTGGGAGCATGGTGGTGGTGTATCTGAATCCTTTCTTTCCCTGGAGGGGTCATGCTGTGGGGAAGGAGGCTGAGCTGCTGGAGCAAGGGTTCCACTCCCTTGGGTAGTGTGGGTGGACTGCGTGGAAGACTGCGTGGTGGATAAGTTACTGGACACATTATCCGCTATCCACGTGATCACCTGTTCACACTGCTGCTGTTTCAATTTCGTTCTACCATGACACCCCGTAAGTTGGGCGAAGAGGCTAGGGAGTAAACGTCTGCGGTGTGCCACTGCTCCCTCCTCAACGGGTCCTGCTGTGTCCTCAACCTCGTCCTCGACCCTTACCCCTGGGATTCACCATTTTATGGACACTGCACAGTATGGAGCTTAGCTATGCCTTGAGTAAGAAATACAGAAATCAGAAAAGATACTAGTCTTCCCACTAGTTTTTTGGGGGCTGTGGGATACAATCTGTTGGTGGTTGGACCTATACACTCTGTGACACTCCCTTTACACTATGCAAGCAGTAGTGAACTTTGATATGCCGCTCTTGAGTAAGAATTACAGAAATCGGAAAATATACTAGTGGTTTCACTAGTTTTTGGGGGGCTGTGGGATACAATCTGTTGGTGGCTGCACCTATACACTCTGTGACCCCCCCCCCCCCTTTACACTGTGCAAGCCGTAGTGAACTTAGATATGCCGCCCTTGAGTAAAATATACAGAAATCAGAAAATATACTAGTGGTCCCACTAGTTTTTGGGGGGCTGTGGGATACAATCTGTTGGTGGCTGCACCTATACACTCTGTGACACCCCCTTTACACTATTCAAGCAGTAGTGAACTTATATATGCCTTGAGTAAGAAAGACAGAAATCTGGACATATACTAGTGGTCCCACTAGTTTTTGGGGGGGCGGTGGTATACAATCTGGTGGTGGCTGCACCTATACACTCTGTGACACCCCCTTACAATGAGCAGTGAAGTTCTATGCAGGTGTACTACAAGTCACAGCAATACAATGTACGTCAGCAGCACCACCAGCCACAAAATAATAAAAGAGTACTGAGCACTTCTTAGGGGTCTGTATGCAACACCTAAAGTCCCAGCCAGCAGTCTGTAGTAATACAATTTAAAAACAATTTTAAGCCCTTAAAAAGGCTGTTTGGTTATTTTGCTAGTATTCCCTGCCTACTGGAATGCTAATTCCTTCTCTAACCCTCTCCCTGACCAGCAGCAGCTCTGTCCCTAATCTCTTCCAGCATGCATGTGAGCCAAGCTTTGGTGGCCGCAACTTTTTTATGGCAGGGTCAACTGATCTGGGCAACCAATCGCTGCTATCGACATGTATGGGTCCCAGGTGATCGCAGGATGTACCAAAGAGTCTCCGGCATGTTTGTTGGCTGAGAAATTGCACCGGACCTTACAGGAAACGGATGATGAGATTTTCTCGAGTATCGTGAGATGCTCGTCCGAGTAACGAGTACCATCAAGTACACTAAAACTCGAACGAGTACCAAGCTCGGACGAGCATGTTCGATCATCACTAATTTAGACACTTTCAGAGCTGAAACTTTTTATTTGTGCAATGGTCCCTATATATAGGGTTGTGCACATAAAGGTGAAGGACATTAGCAGACTTTATCTGAATGCAGAAACGTCGCTCTTTATTAAACTTGTCACAGAAAAAAAATAACTTTCATTTTTTATTTTGCCACTGAGATGTAGAAAACGTCCCAAAATTTTCCTGTTAGTAAATTTCACATCATTTTATTAACCCTTTAGTGATTGCTTTTTATGGCGGTCACTAATGGGCCTTTTACAGACCCACGCACCTTTTTATGGTGGGATAGGAAAGTTGATGTGGGCCCCTGCACCAGGATTGATGGACCGAGGCAGTTTAACTTGTTAGATGCCTTGGTCAAATCATAATCATGACATTTTACAGATTGATATCCATAGCAGCTAGGGCCCCCTGAAAGCCCATAGGCCTGCCATCTATTTGCCTCAACACAGCCATGTCTCTCTTAAAAGTTTTTTTTTTTTTTTTTTCTATTTCATGACAGGTACTCTCTAACTACATTTTTTGAAAAAGTCAGTTTGATACCCCAGCCCTGCACTTTAAAAAAAAATAATAATAATAATTAAAAATAAAATAAAAAATATATATATATATATATATATATATATATATATATATATATATATATATATATATATATATATATATGTGGTGACCCAAGAAATGCAAGAACTGATGTTGCACTACCACTGCCATAATTAACACAGGGCTCGGAGTAGTAGTAGCTCTCCCTAGGAACCTGTATATTCACGTTTAAGATATTCCAAATGTCCCCCCTTTATTGTCGTGGTGCAATATCGGAACACACAGACTCCAGGATTACATAAACAGCAGAGCCATTTAGTTGACAGTCCTTTAAAGATACAATACAGTGAAATTTCAAAAGTTGTTACGTTACGTTTGAGAGGTAGTTATGTCACCAAGTTCCCTTTAAGAGGTTTCTGTGAAGATACTGCTTTAGCAGTTGGACTGAAGAAAGGTAATACTTGGATTGACTTTGGAAGGTTTGGTGAAAAGACTAGGTGAAACAACCTTGTCTATAGTTGCGATAAATAAACTTTAGACTATTACCGGTACTTACGGCTATGACTGATCTGTTGATACTGGCTTAGTATACAGAGAGGCAGGTCCAGCAGTATAGGCCCCAGATTTGCAGGACTAGGCTGAACTAGCTCCTCAACATTAGCTGAGAGAACCAAGCAGGAAACATTAGGGCACAGCAGCTAGTAGCACTTCTCCAACCACCTGAAATACATCCTTGTTCAGACTTTTAGGATTTGAGAAAGCTTGAGTGCCATAATCTCCCACAACCTGAACAGGAGTGATCCCCTTTCTTGTGGTGGGTACCTCTTTGGTATTCTAGCAGGCCATGGCATGGCTTGCAGGATGTTGAAGAAATAATGCAGAGCTTAGTAGCATACACTCCTTCTCTACTCTGATACTTAAAGGGGTAGTGCGGCGCTCAGAAATTATTCACAGAATAGCACACATTACAAAGTTATACAACTTTGTAATGTATGTTATGTCTGTGAATGGCCCCCTTCCCCGTGTCCCACCAGCCCCACCCGTGTACCCGGAAGTGTGGTGCGCTATACATACCTGTCACGTGCCGACACCAGTCTTCTATCTTCATTCAGCGACGTCTTCTTCGGCGAACAACTCCGACTGTTCCGAATGCCGTCCGCCCTCTGCAGCGTCATCCGATGCTCAGCCGCGATTGGCTGAGCATAACTGTGCTGAGCAATCGTGGCTGAGCACAGTTGTGACGCGGCGTAGGGGGGACGGGCGGCTGCGACTCGGCCGTCCGTCCGAAGATGACGTTTGGCACAAGATGGCGGACGGCCCTCAACACAGATCAGGTAATGTATAATGCACCACACTTCCGGGTACACGGGTGGGGGTGGGGAGACACGGGGAATGGGGCGATTCACAGACATAACATACATTACAAAGTTGTATAACTTTGTAATGTGTGTTATTCTGTGAATAATTTCTGAGCGCCGCACTACCCCTTTAACTACGCTAAGTACATGGCTCTCTGCACTAGACTTATAAGTACCAGGACTTGTCTCTTATTGGTGTAGAGCAGCCTGCGGTACTTCAGTTCCTGATAGGGCAAAATTTATACTGGTCTGTGATAGACCCAGAGGTAGGGCAGCGGCTGGTGAACTTCCTCTCATGCACTTACAAGTTGTAACATAGGCAGTTATCCCCTTTAGCATCCTTCAGCCTGCTCACTATAGCAGAAATCCCAGTGGGGAGTTCTGATGCGCCCGCATCAGAACTCTGCGGCCCAAAAGATCTATGGCCAGTACTGCAGTACCGTCCCGGATGATCTTTTGAGAGACCGCCCGTTCCGTGACCTGGCCGGGTGACGGAACGGCCGGTCTCTTACTATGTATGAACATAGCCTAACCCTGCAATATACCTAACATCAATGCCAACTTAAATAAATACATACATACATACATACACAGCAGTGGCACATGGGTTCTGGGAAATTGCATATATCATGGTGCCCCTGGCACCCAGCACCTGAGACACATGCTCCACCAGTTCCCTCGTCAGAGTGTTACTTAGATAGTCACCATTAGTAGTTAATGAAACAGTCGGTTACTTTGGCATATACATGCAGTTAACTATTGAAAAAAGTAGGTTCTATGTTATTACAGAGTAATGCTTTTACTAAAGATAATTATACCCATTCCTGAGATAAAAGAACATTGACCTTTTAGTGGGACAAAGGGTGTTGGCATCAAGTCAGACATAAATCATGCTATGTTTACAAGTGGAAGCCAAAAAAGAAAAGGTTTATTAAGCCTGCAAAGTATTTGATGTATGTCAAACTGTTACATAAAGTCAATACTTCTGAAAGAACCAGCAATAAATACTGTACAAAAAGCAATATTTCCATCACAGAGAAAGCAATCACATAAAGATTAGGAGACCATTTCAGAATGAATGGCAGTTATGTGAAAGGAGAAGGTAATTTATATTTTATTTGAGTTGTCGCCATGGGGGACCATAAAGCATGAAAAGCACGTGCCCTAATATTATCATAAATGCTATCAGCCTTTTCAGTTGTTTGAAGTCAAGTGCGAGATCCTAGTCTATGCTTTCATGAGCTTTTAAGAAGTTTCTAATGGTGATAATAGCCCTGGCCCTTTCCTTCAGCTGCATTGTCCCCAGTTGTCCTTAAAGATGGATTGGACAATAATAGTATTTTCAAAAATTCAATGATTTGGAACTAGCTATGCCCTTTTTTAAGGAGCAATTTACCCTCTGTGTTAAATAAAACAATATATAGTTTATTTCCACAAAAACAACATATTCTTATAGTTATTAACTCAGTATGCCGTTTTCTGCTTTTCAACACTTATGATGCATAACAACATTTGTGGTCAAGAAAATATCATCTACCTATCAAATGTTGCTAATCTCCATCTCCTGAAAAGGGCAACAAAGTTTCTTCAAGGGCAGGCCTGTGGAAAACATCCAGCCCTCTAACTAGCTCTGACCTGCCCGCATGAGATTTCTCGACTTTACGCACAACTCAGAGCACTGATAGGTACCACATGTCCCATCATAGGATAAGCTCAGAGTCTCAGCAGCACTCTAAATATTACTATGGGGCCACATAAATCCTGTACAAGCCTCTGCTCCCCCGCTACTAACCAATTGGGCACACAGCCCATAACACACCCTGGGTTGCCCCAGCTATATTAAAAAGTAACTTTTATCAACGTCTTTTAGATAAATCTATAAAGTATTTTTGTTGTTAATAATTAAAACCACATACTACCTCAGTTAGTGCACAGTTTACATCTTATATGATCCAAATGAGGCTCAATGTCGTAGAACGTAGCTGCAGACTACTCAACTAGGATGATGTATCTATATCTATGTAATCACTGATGGTGGAGTGACATTAAAACAACTGCTGCATACCCCTCAACTAGTTTTGCTCAGACATAAGTATCATCAGGAGTAGGGGTAATGTTTGGGATGTTTATTTTTTTTAATTTGGGACAGGCACTGGGGGTTAACTGGGCTACCAGGAACATGACTGCGGGGGTTATCTAGGCTACAGGGACATGACTGGGGGGGGTTAGCTAGGCTACCAGGGACATCACTGGGGGGTTAACTAGGCTACCAGGGACATGCCTGGGGGTAAACTAGGCTACCAGGGACATCACTGGGGGTTAACTAGGCTACCTGGGGCATAACTGGGGGGTTAACTAGGCTACCAGGGACATGAATGGGGGGATTAACTAGGCTACCAGGGACCGTGGTTTTAATTATAAGCAATAAAAATGTTACACAGAAGTTACTAAAAGTTACTTTTTAATTTAGTTAATTTAGATTAGTAATTAAGTAAATATCCATCAAGAGCAGCCTTGACACGCTGTGAGAACCAGGGTGGGGGTGCGGGGGAGTTACGCATGCCGGCCTCTCTGTGACGCCGTCCCATATGTAGACGGGGTATAGAAGGTTGTCCTGGGGTGATGGGGCTTTTTTTTGTATTTCCCACCCCTGTACAAGTGTATATACTGTACTCTGGCGACAATAGGAAGAATAAATTAAAACATTTGCCAAAAAACTCCTCATCATACTAGAATCTTCATTTTCATGTTTACACGATAAAGCATATTGCCGATGGTTTGACTGGCTGCTGTTTATCTCTAGTCTTCAGTAAAGGAATTTTGGGGTGTACTTGTAGCTTTGTAGCAATGTTTGTATCAAAGTGGTATATCAAAGTATACCCAAGAGGCAGTACCTCCGGATTAGGAGGAACTGCTCCAATGATGTAGACTTTGATAAACAGGATAGAGATCTGAGGAACAGATTTAGAGAGAGAGGCTACCCTGATTACACACTGAGGGAGGCATATAACTCAGCCAAAACAAAAGAGAGGGATGACCTGCTTAATCCTAGAAAGAGAGAGGACACGGAAGGATTTATGCGTTTTATAGGGACTTTTGATACAGAGGCCGGGCAGGTCAGAGACATCCTAAAAAAAAATTTGAACATCCTTAGGCTGGATCCGGACCGAAGAGACGTGGTCATTAAGTACCCTTTGATTACCTACAGAAAGGGTAAGAGCATAAAGGACAGAGTGACACGGAGCCACTTACCCCCTACTCCGGTACAGAGAACCTGGCTCCACACGCAGCAGGCAGCTGGATCATACTACTGTGGACATTGCAGGGCCTGTGCATCAGTACAAAGAACCAATTGGTTTACATGTTCACAGACCATGAGGACATATGATATTAGATCATTCATCAATTGTAGCACAAAAGCGGTAATATACCTGGCTACTTGTGAATGCTCTAAACAATATGTTGGGAAAACAATTAGGAAAGGGCGCAAACGCATCCTTGAACACAAAGGGTGATGTTAGAAATAAGAGACACACCCCTGGCAACACACATACATGAACATCACGGGGGTAACCCCAATGTCATTAAATTCACTGCTATTGAGAGCCTCAAACCATCCCCCCCGTGGGGGGGATATGGATAGAATATTGCTCCAGAAAGAGACAAGGTGGATATACAAGGTGGTGTATACCTTACAAACCACCGCACCGGGAGGCCTTAACGAATCTTTAAACTTCGCCTGTTACATTTAGTGCATAGGACTAATTGTGGCCACATGCAGAAGCACATGTAATTTAGCCTATAGAGACACATATCATGGACCTATGTATACATCATAGTATTAGCCATATTTAGTGCAAATAGGCATTACATTGTCCTCCCATATCTTCTCACTCCTCCCCTCTTAGAATAGTGACACCGTACCCCTCTACTCTCAATATCTAGCATGTTGGCTTAATTAGGAAGTGAGGGAAGGTCCTAGTGGACCCACTACAAGTTAGTGAGCCGACTAAAGATATTAGGGATACCTGAGGGTTCGATAGCTTTAGGATCCAGAGTGGGCCAGAGACGGCCCCCCCACATAGGTATAGGGACATAGGATAGGGCATATTAGGGTATTTTAGGCCCATCCCCCATCGTGAATCCAGGATTCTATAGTGCGATAGTAACAGTGTACCCTTATCAGCATTTACCCTTCCATAGATTTAATCCTTGACTCTAGCTACCATGTAGTCACATCATCTACAAGTGTGGTCGTACTGTCATAATGCACTATGATTAGTAACACATTATATTTGCAATCATGTTACACACCAACATATCATGTATATACTTTTGTTTCATGCATATAGCAAACCTTCTGCATATCTGTAAAATAACTGTCATTAGTCATGTCTAGAGAGACGGTCCCAGTATGACCCAGTACTTTAAATCACATTACCCGTTTACTCACATGGCGATATTATTGCCACTGCACACTGTTGCAGCACCTCGGAGAGCGCCACACTGCTAGAACGCCGGATCCCTTGTTTACAAACAGAGACCTTTCACTCCCTCCGGGCGTGCAGGGGGGAGTGGCTCAATTCTGGCGTGCTGGCTCGAGTGTTGTGACGTCAGACGCGCTACCGCCAAGACGGCTATTTCTTTCAGCCACCGCAGGCACTCCCGATACTTCACTGAAACAGGAGGACGAGAGAATGTCTCCACAAGGATTGCTCGCTGTAAGTAGTATCTAACACCATCAATCTGATATCATCGACTGCATGGGGCTGTTTTTCATTACAGCCCTGCGCACACGGTTACTATGATAACAATTGGTGGTTGTTCACTTACAGGTGGACTAATTCTAGATGTAAGTCTGTACCCAGGTAGATCCCTGAGCATGACAGAGTAAGTACTATATGAGTTATCCTGTTACATATCATCACACATAGCTCTGGTCATACTGATAAAACCTTTTTTTACATTATACAGTGTCCACAACCAGTATCGTATGGTGGGATAAATATCTGTTGATCACCTGGACGTTGGTACAGTGAGTACGGGATACAGCAGCGCTCCACACTATCATCACACACACATATAAACTACTGGCGTGCAAAATTAGCCATAAATCATGTGTAATTGTGATGCTTGATCTATTATGATAAATTTATGACGTATTTGACGCTTCGACCGTGTAGCCCCTGATGATGTATACAACATTTGATACTGAAACGCGTTGGACATGTTGGCTGGTCTGTTCTCCTTGGACAAGTCTAAACTAGAAGATTATGGTTTACTGACTGTCAGGAGATAGCTTCATTGTTTCACTATTGGTCCAATTTTATAGTCAGAAGGTACTGTTGGAACTGTTTGTAATTGCACTGGATTTGAGATGGCTATCTGTGTACACGAACAGAGCTCCCCCCACATCAGTGAGGACAGGACAGATTTACTCCCTTCCTACTGACTACGGACCATGTTCTTGGAGACCTTTGTACATTTGTATATTGCTACTTTTTGATATATTTTAAACGAATAGAAATAAAGTACATTCTTTTAAGCTTATCCTTCTTGTAGTTATTTGTAGTGTGAACATAGCCTTATAGCTCATAGAAGGCAAGAAGGAATACATTTTTTCTTTGTGAATCACTGAAAAATTCAGTTTGCAAATTTGTGAATTTTTACTGCAAAATTTACGAACTTCGAGAACCGATGTTAACCAAACTATGCACACCTGTGACAACAATCATTAGAGTCCTATTTAATGTTTAAATGTTTTTTGCCAGTCTAGCAATAATTTTCTTTTTTGTACTAAAAACATTAGCCAACTGGCCACTAGCCACATTGGGTCTATTTACTCATCTGCTTTGCCTGTCCTTTTATTCTGTCCTCAACCACTGCCCCCTTGTACCTATTCTACAGTATCTATACATTTTTTTCCCCTTATTTGCCACTTCCAAACTCTTTAAATCTGCTTTATTCCAGTTTGCCCTTTGTGGTATTTGATAAGGAGTCATCAATAAGAGAAATAACCCACTTCAATACAGTCAGATTCATTGCTGTCATTTTCTATTTTCTCAGCCCTATCTATGCCATGAAACTATTATGAAATCCATATAATACCAAGCAATAGCGTTTTCTGCTTTATATGCAGTAATAATTTATAACATTAATCAGAAAACAATCCAGCCTTTGACGAGAAGGTATAAAGAGAGATGGTCTGTTTTATATAGTGGATGGAGCATAGTGCGGAGCCATCTACAGAAAGCATCTCTGAGGGATTTTAGAAGCTCATGTCTTAGCCAGCATAAATATGGGGTGAATTATAGCCAGACAAATTTTTAAGATGCCATAAAAGCTGCAAACTGCTTTTTTTCTGACTGTGCAAAACTATCTTATTAGTGAATTTTCTGACTGAATGTGAGAGAAGGATGAAATACATTACAGAAAAGTTATGTAATGATGAATAATTCAATGGGTTCAGAGGTGGATGTGGTCATATAATGTTCAGTGGATGGAGATGGGCTAAAAGTAGTTGGGGGGAGGGGGCATTAAAATGTTTAAGAGATACTTAAAGCTGAATTACACTATATTAATCCCTAAGCTATAATGAATTGTACAACATACAAATGGAGCATTTATAATTGCTCTTGTGCTTATATTTTGGTTTAATTTGCACCATTTTAATGCATAATTTCACTTTGATATATTTAAGTATTATGCATTTTCACTATTTATTGACACATGTGCCTTGCTTGCATATATTTATATCTTAGCTAGAGTGAAGTTTTTAGATTTGTTAGTTTCCAAAATGCAAAATAAAGTAACCTTCTAAATAGTCTTAAAATTGTCCTACCATTTAGCTACTACTTTCTGCAGCAGGAAAAGGGAGGCAGTTACACACTAGTCCAAATTGTGGGCAAGGGAACAAATACCCTTACATAAGTCTATCTCTCCTTATAGGGTTCCTAGTCAAAGCATCTATTTAAAAGTGAAACACAATAATCTCCAAACATACAATGCACTAAACTAACAACAATATACATACATAAACAAGTGCACAATAATTAAAAGGATTTGATCACATCTACCAGCCAGCGGTCTGGTTCCTTCCCTTGATGGTTTCCGAATGCATAACATCATCTCTCTGGACCTTCTTTTATACACCTTTCAGCTATTTAGTATAGTGTGGCTGGTCCTGATTGATCATATCCTATAATGATTGTGTTTCTTTGGGAATGTGTTTGTATATGTGTAAATAAGGGAAGTTTGAATATGACGTCTATTATTCTGGTATTTATCGCTGTCTCCAAGCTACTACCAACAATCATGATATGGGTTCTTGGGCATGTACACAAAGGAGCTGGTTTGGTGAGTGATAGGGTCAGCTCACTGTGTATCTATCCCAACTACTTTAGCGTTTGTGTATCTCAGGTATGGTTTACACCTTACACCTCCAACACCATACCTGGGATACACAAACAGTCCCAAAGCTATGTATACTGTTTCATTCGTTTACTGTTTTATAACTACCCACTATAACAAGAATAACATACACATATTACAATATACACCCATATTCCCCATATTATTATTTATATCTATTTATCTTTATGACATCATCTCTACAATTGTTGAGTATCCCTGATACTTTCATATCTACACCCTATACCAGTATTTCCTGAACTATTTTTCCTGGAGCACAAACAGGAATGTTGCAAGAATTTACTAATCCTATATAAGGCCCGAATAGTGCGGTCTATGCGCACCCAAAACTGTCCAACATAAAAACCAAAAGAAAAAACTATGAATGCAAGACCAATATATATATAAGTACTTTATTTTTTATTGTTATTAGAATATCAAAAAGGAATTATTTCAATTAAAAATACATAACAGGGGGGCTGGACCTAATACAAATCCCCATAAAAACGGTGGATTAACTAGGTTCTTATACATAAGATATGGTATCACAAAATAGATAACAGTAGAAAAAGGGGGAACCTATATATACACATATATACTGGGCACTGGGTTGGTACTACATACAATAAATAAATATAACTCACAGTGAGTACACAGAAAGAAATACCATCCACATATAGTAAATATTACCCATACGTGTCCTTAGTATACGAGTCCACCTCACCATACACCCGACGCGCGTTTCGCGTGTTGCTTTATCGAGGGTGATCATGTGTATATATAGGTTCCCCCTTTTTCTACTGTTATCTATTGTGTGATACCATATCTTATGTATAAGAACCTAGTTAATCCACCGTTTTTATGGGGATTTGTATTAGCTCTAGCCCCCCTGTTATGTATTTTTAATTGAAATAATTCCTTTTTGATATTCTAATAACAATAAAAAATAAAGTACTTATATATATATATATATATTGGTCTTGCATTCATAGTTTTTTCTTTTGGTTTTTATGTAAGAATTTACTAAGGTGAGGTGGACATGCAAGAGTCAAACCAGTACTTTCCAGGTTATGGTGAAAAAGGGACTATTTACTCCTTAATATAAAAGAAAGGAAAGGAATAAATACTTAGAACTAGGGATGGTCCGAACCGAACTCGGGTCCGTACAAACCCAAACTCTCGGTAATGATTCCTGCTGTCTGCCCGCTCCGTGCAGTGGGCGGATCCAGCGGGAGGACCGCCTGGAAAACTGGGATACAGCCATAGCCATAGGCTGTATCCCAGTTTTCCAGGCAGTCCTCCCACTGTATCCGCCCGCTCCACGGCGCGGGCAGACAGCGGGAATCTGATGCCGAGCGTTCGGGTTTATACGAACCCAAACCTCGGAGGGTTCGGACCATCCCTACTAAGAACACTCCCAAATAATGTAACCACTTTACTTTAAAGTGTCACTGTCACTTCATAAAACGTTTGACATGTTTATTTGCTGATATGAAAATTTAATTCCAACATTCTTTGCCAATATTCTACATAAACATTCTATTCCAACATTCTATGTGAAAATTCTATTCCAACGTTATTGTTTGCCAACATTCTATATAAACAATTTATTCCAAAATTCTATATCAACATATTAAGCCAACATTCTATGCCAATATATATATTTTTTAAACATTCTTAGCCATCATTCTATTCTGACATTCTATGCTAACATTCTAAGCCTACATTCTATTTCAACATTCTATGCAAACATTTCATGGCAAGATTCCATATATATCAGCATGCTAAGCCAAACATTCTAAGTGAAAATTTTATGACACTATTATATGCCAATATTGTATGCTAACATTCTATGTGAACATTCTAGGCTAACATTCTATATCAATATTATGTTTTACATAAAATTCTATGTTAATATTTTTAGCCTACATTCTACTCCAACATTCTTAGCCAACATTTTATACAAAGATTCTAAGACTACATTTTATGCCAACATTCTTTTTTAACATTCTATGTCAGCAGTCTTTATCATCCTTTTATGCCAATATTCCATGTACAAATGATAAAGCTCTATTTCTAGATCTTGGTATGGCACTTTTGGTCTGTAAAAGCCTTCGTAGAAAAAAGTCTTGACGTCACACACTACAAAGACTGTGATCATGGTTTGTGGGAGAAGGTGCTGTGAATCTATACATTCTTATCACTACTTTGATTTCTGGTTAATTTTGGACTTTTTGAATGAAAGATTTGGACCTCTTTAACAAAAAGTTTAATGTCAGAAACTCTACCACCAATGTTCTTATATTCTGTCAGTCTACATACCTCTTACTTGCATTTACTATTGATTGTTACTATTACCATCATTTGTTTAACTTCTAGCATTTAAAGTGTTTACATTATTCAGGAGTATTATAACAATTTGGTTTAGACAACGCTTGGGCTTAATCCATCCTCTCTAGCCACTGGGAGTCAAATGCCAAGCACTTGACCCCTTGCAAAAACAAAAGTAAGGGGCAGATTTATCATCTGCTTCCATGGTGTTCTCCACTGAAAAGGAGCAGGTTTTTAGGAAAACCATGAGGTTAGTGCAAAAAGCTGCATGTTTTCCCTTGAGTATATCCTGATAAGTGGAAAGTGGTATGTGTTAAAGTGTGTGTGTGTGTGTGTGGGGGGGGGGGGGCAGAAATCTACACCTACTCTGGATCAGGCGAAAATCCTGCCGGATTTACTGATTTAATAGAGTGTGCGCCTCTTAGTAAATCCAATGGGGTGGCAGCTTAATTTAAGAACAGTGTATGAGTGCACCAATCTTAATAAGTGCCCCATTCACTGTAGTTTTTCTCATCTCTATTCATATTCATAATATGATACTCTGTGTTTAAGAATTTTTCAGAATATTTCAGAATAAATATATATATAACTATTTGTTGTGTAAGAAGTTTTCTCATACGATATCTGACATTGCGAAGTATGCTATGAAGCAAAATAAAAATAAAAATAGATAAATAGAAAGAAAGAAATGGTAACAAAAACATAATTTATTCAATGTATTGCCTTTAGAAATTTGATTATACCAAGATTGTCTTTTAGGCTCCTTCCCATTTTTTCTACTGCATTTAAACAACAATTATCCCTAAAATGTCTATTTGTGTTATACTTTTCATAGAAATATATAAATTCTTTGTATAGAGTACACACCATTTATTTCTAATACATTGTTGTGCTGTGTTAAACAAAAGCTCTTGATTTTCTGTATACTAACAATGTAAGATTTGAAAGACAGTTGTTGAATAAAAGAAAAAACAATTCAATTGCATTGCTTACATCAGTTCTTGGCTATTTCAAATAGTTTTCAGCATTTAGAAAACCACAAGATATATCTGTTTTTCTGATATATCCATCAATGTTAATCCTTCAGCTACCCATCTTTACAATAACTGTTTTTGTACAGTATAGGAAAATCATAAGGATTATTTAATATGTACATAATGATATTTGCATAATTTAAGTGATGTCCACAGGTTATGGTGTGGTGTTATAAAATAGACTGATACCTAAGGTTGGGCAAATCACATTTAGCCCAATTTTCACAAAAAGTAAACAATTAAAATAAAACAGATTCTTAAGAATTAAAAATTATTTATAATTAGTTTCAGAATTATTTAATCCCTTCTCCTGTACAGTATGTGGCCTGAAGGTAGGCAGTGATGCTGTATGCATCATAGCTTTCATTCTGCTTCTGCTCTAACGAATGTGTTCTATATGAGTACAGTGACAGCTGCTTTTGACAGTAGTTCTTGCTCCTATACATACTTTGTAATAGCAATCGTAAGGCAATCAGGGCACAGCTGAAATCAGGCCTAAAAGAAATGGAAATTTCCTGGTAACCCATATATTTTATTACGTCTTTTATTACATAATTTAAACTTTCATCGGGGTATATTTTATAAAGGTTTTTTGAATATATTTTTTAAAGATTTTAATTTTTATTTTTAAACTTTTTTTTTTACACTTTTTCTTTACAGTTTATCGTTTTTGTTTATAAGAAGGACATGGCTGAACTGAAGCAGGTGCAGAGGAGGGCGACGAATGTCATTAAGGGAATGGGTGAGTTACAGTACCAAGATAGATTATTAAGCTTGGGGTAATTCAGTTTAGAAAAAAGATGTCCTAGAGGTGATCTGATCACAATGTACAAATATATGAATGGACAGTACAGAGATCTTTGTTCTTTGATCTTTTTACACCTAGGCCTGTAACCATGAAAAAGGGACACTTTCTATGTTTAGAGGAAAGAAGGTTTCACCATCAGCACAGACGTGGATTCTTTACTGTAAGAGCAGTGAGACTATGGAACTCTCTGCTCATGGTGTTGTCATGGCTGATTCATTAAGTAAGTTCAAGGGAGGTCTGGATGCTTTTCTTGAAAACTATAATATAACAAGCTATGGGCACTCGATTTCAAGTAATAGAATGTTGATCCAGAGAATTATTCTGATTGCCATTTTGAAGTCGGGAAGGAATTTTTCTCCCTGTGATGGGGAAATTAGCATCTGCCTCATCAGGGTTTTTGCCTTCCTCTGGGTCAATACAGTAGGGTTTCTGTAGGTTGAACTTGATGTACTTCTTTCTTTTTTCAATCTTATTCACCCCTTAAAGACAGAGCCAATTTTCCTTTTTGCATGCTTTAAATTTTCACACAAATAATCATGTCGCACGGAAAATTGTAGCTTTTTTTCCAAGCTATACTAGGAGCAGGTTTAATACTCCCTCCCCTCCTTCCGACATTGATTTTGGCATTTATTATTTACAATATCCACCAACAAAGGATCTGTGAGGATAAATTTACCATTTGAAAATGAGTTATATACATCTGAAAGGAGATGTTTTGCTGTTAACCACATACATTTCTTTAAGCCCTATTCAGATGGCAGTCATAAGTGTAGTAATTATCCACTAGTATAGTTTGGAAATATGCAAAATCTAGGCCTCTGGCTTCCTTATTTTTCTAGCAGCACCTAGTTTACCCCATTTTTTCCCGAAACATTAGTGGGTATGCTTGAAAGCAGTCTTTAGTTTCTTAACAATGACACATAAAATAACCTTCAATTTGTAAAATAATAATCCTGTGTGTTTCTTAAGAAAACTGTTTCATACTGACCATTTCTGAAATCAGAGTTGAACTTTATAAAAAAATTAACTTCCTTATTTTAACAGAAGAGTTGGTCTTAGATGTGCTTAAAGGGAATCTGTCAGCACCCGGGCTGGTCCCGAGGTGCTGACAGTGCAGTGCAGATGTGTGTCCCACATTGTCTGGCCTCTCATTTTTTTTTGTCCGCGGTGCTATAGTTTTTCTCCAATCTGTCCCGCTACCTTGGTTTCAAATGTCATAGAGGTGTAGCGGTGAGGCATTCGTGCCGCACTTCGGGACGCCTTACCACTACTGCCTCCTCCTTGTTTGGCGTGGCTGGTCATTGCGGCCGTCCTCCTGCTTCCCGGTGACAGAATCTTCATGCGTGCATGCACAGTTCCTGGCACAGGCCGCGGACGCCCATTTGCTGGCTCAGGCCTGCGCCCTAGATGTGTTCGGCCTCTGTGCCCCCGTCGGCAATAATGCGCCGTAGTGCGCGCCCGGGGGGGATGAGAGCGGCCAATGCCCTCAGTTGGCAAGCTCAGTGCGCCTGCGCCACTCCCCCCGCACTACGGCGCATGCGCGTTAACGCAGACAGAAGCGCGCAGGCCACACACATCCAGGGTGCAGGCCACACACATGCAGGGCGCAGGGACGAGCCTGGGAAGCAGGAGGGCAGGCCGCAATGACTAGCCACGCCAAACAGGGAGGAGGCAGTGGTTGTGAGGCGTGCTGTAGTGCTGCACGAAGCGTGGCACGAACGCCTCACTGCTACACCTCTATGACACTTGATACCAAGGTAACGGGACGGATTGGGGACTATAGCACTATAGGAACTATAGCACCAAGGACAAAAAGAATGAGAGGCCAGACGATGTGGGACACACATCTGCACTACACTGTCAGCACCTCTGGACCAGCCCAGGTGCTGACAGATTCCCTTTAAGAAATAGCGAAGATTGCTGTAATGACAAACAACAGTGTAACAAAATTATTAAAAAGATTTTTCTGCTTTGAACATAGATGCTCTTTGCTGTGGCACCTCTATCTATTCATTTAGAACAATGTACCAAGAGAATAAGTAATATAGGTGAATGAGTCACCTGTACTGTAAGGCTGCATTCACACGTTCCGGGAAGTTGTCCGTGCTCACGGATCCGTGCGCACGGACAATTTTACAGCCCATTGCTTTCTATTGGGCTATTTAGATGTTCCGCGATTTCACGGATCCATGATCCGTTCTGTTAAAACATAAGACATGTCATTACTCGGAACGGATGTGACATCCGTGTTCATCTGTGAAAAACACGGATGTGATGTAATCAATGTAATTTAAATGCTTTAACACAGATCCATGAAAAAAACGGACACGGATACAAAACGGATGAAAAACGGACTGTTTTGCACGGATCACGGAGGTTGCTGTCGGACCACAATCACGGACCGGGAAAAACACTGAACGTGTGAATGCAGCCTAAGTGTGATGCATGTAATTTGTCCCTCCTTTCCATTCCCTTCCTTTTTCACTCACTAATGGGGATAACTAAGTCTAGAGACTGACAGTGCTGTCTAATCGGGCATAATATTCTTATCCACGTCTCTGTAAACGTTCATCCTTAAAGCACGACAGCATAACAGAAAATGGTGCATATGTGTTACATTAAATATTTGTAAAATTGTACTTCTATGGTCCTGCAAGACTCTGCAACACTTACAGGCTACGTGTATTCATTGCAGTGCAAGCAAAGGAGAGGGTGCCCCACATCTCTGTCTTTTTAGGGACACATGGAAGAGTGATTATGAAGACCAGCATCCAGGCTGTTGGAGGGCCAAGAGGGCAGTGGGCGGACTAACATGGATGAAGACAATACCATCAGTTACAATAGATATGGCATAATGACAAACAGGTGCAGATCATGTGATTGATACCACACGATGTAGTGGAGAACCAGAAAAAAGGCCCTTGAAGACATGTACATCACAGTGCTACTGTTAGTTTATAAGTGAGTTCATAGCAAGACTTTGGGACGCTGACCAGTTTCCATGGCAGCTGGAGGCCTTCACCTTACCTCTGTGCTGCCCGATCTGCTACTAGAGTCTGCCTCAGGAAGAGTATATTAACAGAGCGTCGATCTGACTGGTTTAGATTATGCAGTTGCATAGTATTGATCAGTGTGAACAATTTTTTTTATATAAAAATATTTTATTCAAAAATATAAAAAATCCCACCTTATTAAATTTTTAAATCACTCTCTTTTACCAATTTTACAAATAAAAATCTATCTAAAAAAGGAAGAAAGCATATTAGGCATCACTGTCTGCATATTTTTCTGAACCATTAAAATATGTTACTGATCCTTCACAGTTAATGGCGTCTATTTCTTACAGAAAAAATAAATGTTTGAATTGCTGTTTTTTTGTCACATCATAAATTATTAATAATTTATTAAAAAACTGTCAAACTTCACTAAAAACAACATGGTGGGGTCTTTTGGCGGGAGCAAGGGATTATCCATAATCCCTTGCACCTGTCCAATCAGCTGCAAGCCCAACTGTGATGTCAGCAATCCCCCTCACCCTTTATATAAGGTGATTGGCTACCTGGAGGCGGCCAGTCGGCTGTGTATAGGGGAGAGTAGGTTGCAGCAGACAGTTAGAGTAAGAATAGAAATACAGACAGTTAGAGACAGAGAGAATAGGAGGGTGGATTGTGGGTGATTTTCTGTGGGAGAAGTGAAGCCATTGTCCAGTGTATCATGTCACTGGGTGACTGTTCTTTATTATACTAAGTCACTGGGTGCTGGGTATACACTATAGGAAGTCACAGTGAACACAGTATCCATCTTAATAACTTACTGGGTGCTCATTTACTAATGTCCACTGCTGTCCTGGAAAATAACCTATAAAAATGAAAACATAAAAAAGTCATAGAAATCATCAAGTCTCTTGCCTTTATCATATAATAAAGCATACTTAGGTTACTGTATTAGTGAAAATATTGAAATTAAAGAAGTCTTGCCAAAACAAAAAATCTGCTGCAGGAAGGGGAGTGTGGGAACATAATAAAAAAGCTCTACTTACCTGTCTTCCCACATCACAGACTGACACACTGCCTCTGGGCTCCTGGATCTTCTACTCCTGCAGCGTCATTACCCTGCTTTGGATTGCTCAATCAGCCAGTCAGTGATTGGGGCAGGACACCACTGCAGTCACTGAACTGAGCAAATGCTTCCCAGCAGGTAGTGACAACACTGGAACCCAGGAGCAGCCCGGTGGGGCCCAGAGCCTGTGATGCTGTGCTGAGAGGACATGGGGACAGGTAAGTAGAACTTCTTTATTATGTAGCTGCACGCCCCTATCTGCAGCTCATTTTTCAGTTTGGACAGCCGTTTCCTTTAAGTTATTATTCTATATTTTTAATTTTGTTGCAGAGGTCTTAAAATGAGCAAAGTAAACACTCTCATTTTAATACGGATTTTAATGCTTTATTAGTAGCAGCAATATTCTGAACAACTTCTACTTAGGAGAGATAATAGTGTACTTATTATGTGTAACTCAGCAGAATTCTCTCTGAGTGGGAGTAGGTCAAATCTGTAAATCAAGCTCTTTGTGCAGAGCAGGCAAATCACTCAGTAAAAACCCTTCTGCTTCATCTGCTGGTGTGACTTAGAACTCTAGTACTGGCTGTAAACTTGACATAGTACCATAAAGACGTCATCAAAACCTTTCCATTAGAACAAGTACAGACTAATGTAAGAGGGAATTAAAGGTTTCCCTGAGTCTACTAAAGTCTCTAAAACGTTCTAATCGTGATTGAAATGCACATGCTGCGGCCTTAATCACACACGTTATGCAGCAAACTAAAAATTAGGAATCACACAAAACATTGTGAGCCATGCAGAAACAAATATTTTACTACTCCAAATGTGTCCTCTTTGTTTATTTTAATAACGTGTGAAGTTCTTTATAATTTGTGGCAAGAAAACACACTTTACCATTAGGGACCTGTGGTCCGGGGCCCAAGGCAGCACCTTGCAGGGGGGCAGCAACAGGGAGCAGGGGGGGTAGCAACAGGGAGCAGGGGGAAAGAAACTTTTTTTTTTTTTTTTAGTCTCCCATATCCTGTTCAGACTTGCCAATAAATCTGGTGTTTTTTCAAGGGGTGGGATTGTGTGTGGGGTATGGTAATCCCTAGTAGTCATGTGCTGTTACCAGGATTATTGGCCATACGCCTATAAGAGTGTGGTTTTGGCTGCATGTGGTTATGTACAGTAAATGGGGGAACGCGGTCGAAGACTGATCACATTTCAATATGATGTTCAGAAACTAGAAAATCCTGATGCTAATTGGTGAGTGAAGATGGGGCATCCTCAGGTCCAGTGCCTAGGGCAGCAGCAGCTGGTAATTTGGCCCAACACACACACACACACACACACACACACACACACATTCATACAGATGTAGCCATGGTTGCAGTCAAAGGGCCCTGTGACAGATTTGACACTAAAGCCCACTAGCTTTATACAGTACCTCTGTATATACAGTAATCATGTGAACATGTGAGCTGTAGAAGCTAATCATACATTTTGACATTTAAAGGGAACCTGTCACCCCTGTGACAGGCTCCCGACCCCCCCCCCCCCCCGCTACAGCCCCCAATACTCACCTGATCCCGCCGGGTCCCGCTTCTGGATCTGGTCACGGAGATATCAGCCGCTGCAGGCCGGCGCGCGCTGAGAGATGAGTCCAACGCTCATAGAGAATGACGGAGAGTCCAGCGCTCTGTCATTCTCTATGAGCGTTGGACTCATCTCTCAGCGCGCACCGGGCTGCAGCGGCTGATATCTCCGTGACCGGATCCAGAAGCGGGACCCGGCGGGATCAGGTGAGTATAGGGGGCTGTAGCGGGTGGTCGGGAGCCTGTCACCCCGGCACAGGGAGTGACAGGTTCCCTTTAAGCAGAAGACTCTCACTAGAGGTCTCTATGCACTTTATACTAAAGTCAATATAAGGTGTATGGTGGCCTCCTGAGTCTCTACAGAGAAATGTTGCCAGCAGAGATAGGGGCCTGCATGATGAATTTTCACTGCCCAACCTCTTTGTTTTCAGGGAGGTAAGCTGGGGTCAGGTGTGTCTGATGGGAGCTTACCCTTAAGGAGAATATTCTACAGTGGTCCCTCAACATGCAATGTTAATTAGTTCTGGGAGGGCCATTGTATGTTAAAACCATTGTATGTTAAGTTCATAACTGGTAATTGGTTCTGAAGGCCCCAAGATGTCAAACCAAATGGATAAAATTAGTTAGACAGGAGATATAGGAAAAGAATCACTGCAGGGTGCCCCTTTTCTTCCTATTAGCACTGGCACCCACAGGCTGCTCTTCCTTTTGTTCCCCCTGGCAATAGACTAAAAGCAGAGCCCCCCAGTTTCTGAAGTCCCCAATGTTTGGGTATCACACACTCACAGTGGCCTGCACACACTCACAGTATCTTGACCACACTCACATTAGCCTACACACACACACACACACACACACAGTAGCCTGACCACTTTACAGTATCCTGACCACACTCACAGTGGCCTGCCAATGCTCACAGTGGCCTGCCCACACTCATGGACCCTTGGCCAGAAGTTGCTGTTCTCTCCTGTGTGTGGTGTTTGCAGACGCTTCCTTGCCTGCAGCCACACGTCTGAACTGTGCTTTACATTGCAGGTATAGGGAGCAAAAGCCTTGACACCCCCTCCTTACAGTCTGGCTATATCCCTTTAAATTCTCTGTCATGTTCAAAGGCTTTTCAAGGGTTCAGGCTATGAATGGCAGAGATGCTGCCTTCAATTGTTGCCATCATAGAGCAAGCTCTTTCCCTAATGGGAGAGCTACTTTGCTATTTTCTCAAATTATGAAAGAGTAACAGTTCATGTCTGAAAATAAGCATCGTAAAGGTTTTTTAGGAAGATGTTATGTTACAGTGTAGGATTATTGTTAGAAAGTGACATTTTCTATGGTAGCACATTGTATATTCTTACTGCAGCTCATCAGTTCATCTGGGATCAGCATGTCACACTTACATTTCCTTCTGAATACTCTAATAATTAGACACTGTGACTGAATTTTATTATTAGCCACAAAATCAATGTTTTTTTTCCACTTCTGCGATATATCTTATTCTATAGAAGTCAGTTTTGCTTGCATTAAATTAAAATGTTGCTTTAAAACCAGGTACAAAACACCCCATGTAATGACTAATAATAAAATGTAAATTGCCTTTCCTGTAATTCGAGATGATTGGAAAATTTTAGAGAGATGTTCTAGTTTGAACATTTTAGCATACAAATGACAAGTGTAAATCAAAATAATGTTCATCTAAGAGACATGGACATAGCACCTGCAGCCGTGATATAAGCAGCTGTCAAAGCAAATTATAGAAGAGGAGCTAGATTGCTTGTTGACAAAACCAAGACTTATGCAATAAAGCACATCATCTACTCTCTTGAAAAATACCTTGTGTCCATGCCATGTCAGTTTCTAATAACCTATAAAAAATAATATCACATAATAGTATAATAATAGTAAAATACCTACTAGCTTATAAATGACTATGTGAATAATATGCTAACATGGTACAGTATTCGAAGATACAAAAAGTGCCTATGCAGGGCTGGCGTTATCAAGGCCCACAGCACCTTTAGAGGCCCAGAGAGGGAGAAGGGCCCGGTTTTCTAATGTTTATCCTGCTCACTTTAGTACAGGGTGAGAAGACTAAACATCAGAAGACACATAAAGAATGTATACCTCACCGCATCACCAGCTGTCTGACAGCCACCGGAACTCATTTTCTTCTGGATTCCTGCTACGTCAGAACTCAGGTGAAGTACCTGAGCTATCTGATGGATTGCCCGCTTAGCCAGTCAGTGAGTGTAGCAGTTTCCCACCCCAGTCGATGACTTTCTAAGCGGGCAATCTATCAGTCGGGTTATGACATTGCAGGAGGGAGAGCTGAAAGAGGCCTGCATGGGTCCAAGAGTGGTGATGCAATGCGGCACTGTGGGGGCGCGGGGATGGGTAAGTATAGATTCTTTAATTTGTTACTACACACCCCTGCCTGAACTGTAGTTTTTGATTTTGCCGGACTTCTCCTTTCAATAATCAAGAAAATAGTTTTTTTGTTAATTCTTTTGAGATTAAACGAACTGTAATGATGGATACAGCTGTACGCAATATGATCCATCATGATCCACCACTGACTTAAAGTGACAGTTTGTATTCTTCATAGAATACTATAGGAAGCAACTCTTTTTGAACCATCAAGAAAACTGGTAGAAATAAACTTATCTGTGAACTGAGTCTATGCAAGTAACAAGATACCTTTCCTAGTTGTCTGTAGTCATAATCTGATCAGTAGTTCTGCTACTTGTAAAATAAATGGCTTTCAAATTCTCTTCCATTTTCTACTTGACTTACTTATCTGCAGTTTTAGTAATTCAGGCAGCTTTATGCACAACTCCTGGTGTCATCTTATTAATAGAATTCATACCCCAGAGACTAAAGCAGTAAGATATAATTTTTATAGCTGTGCTGACCTTAAAGGGAATTTGTACATTTTTTTCTATAGAACTTCTATATGATCTTTATTGTACTTTAATGATTGCTATTGCCATATGCTAACTATAATACCCTCCAGTCTGATTGGCAAAGAGTAGAGATGAGCGAGTAGTGAAATATTCAAAAGATCAAAATTTGTTTCAAACAGAGCGCAATGTTTGACTATTCGATGAAATATCGAACCTCATTAAAGTCTATAGGAGAAAAATGCTAGTTTCTTGGTGACCTCCAAGTGGTTGAATTTAGGTTTTCAAGTCCACAATGACACCTCAGACATTGATGCACAACCAAGTTCCATGTTTCCCAGGTCTTCTGCACACTCACTGAGAAAGTAGTCATTTGATTGATGGATGCATTGAGCCGTGACAATCTGTACTGCCTCATGTACAGACTTCCTGCATTTAGTCTCTTTCAACCAGCACAAGACTAAAACTTGCTTTATTTCACTTATACTGTTGATTTAGATTTTAAAAGTTATGATAACAGGTACACTTTAAGGCTACGTTCACACAGCATATTTTTTTTAATTAATCACGTCCATTGCAATTTGCAACAATGACCGTGATTAATTCAAAGGATACACATAGTATATGCTCTGGACGGAATTGCAAGTGGCCACACATGTAAGTTTTGTGCAGTCGCTATTCATTGAATAGGGGCTGCACAGAACTGGCTGTTCACACAATGGAAGGTGCACTTTTGTTGTGTGCTATGATGAATTGGGATGCGGGTGCACATGGATGCGCCCGTATCCCAATTCAACATAAATAAGGCGCATTGCCTCCACATAAATCCTGATCGCACAGAGCCTGTCCGTACGAAGATTTTGAAACCTAAGCCAGCTCAGAGCTGGCGTAGGTCTTAGTGTCATTTTTCCACCGGAAAAATGATAAATGCGGCGCACGCAGAGGCCGTGCCCCCTCTGCGTGCTGCCACAACCCCCTCTCCGCCCCACTGGTGAAGGTGGCGCAGATGGGGCAGATGCGAACAAAATATTTGCAAATTCACAATTTTTGTGAATATTTTGACCCCAATCTACCCCATTTGCGCCAAAAAAAAGCATATTCGCCTTTTTATGCATGTCCCCCTATATTAACACTAGTTTCAAAGAGGAGAGAGGAGCAAAATACCTGCACAATGATTCTGAAACATTTTAAAGGCAGTTTGGTAGTTCTTTCAGCTTTGCATTATTTCTGCTTATTTTAGATGTTTTAATTCTCTTTATTGCATTTATGCAAAGACAGAATATTTCCTTGCTGAAAGTGCCAGCTCAAACCTGTCACAAAGCTAATTGTAACTATTAGTCTTAGTGTAGCTCCAGTAGTTCTCTGAACTTAACAAACTAATTCAGAGCATTTGGGTAGTTACCAATTACCGAAGGCCTAGGCCAGAAACACATAAAAGAAAACTGAGTAAAGTCAAGCAAATTCTTTGTTGCTAAAGTATCTTATTCACTATGTCATTTTTTTTCCTCCAGATATAAAAAGATAAAGGACAAAGAAATCAGAGAAATCACTTTCAGAAAAATGGTCCACATGAATCATAATAGTTTTTCTAATTTTGGGAACTATCCTTGTTAGAAGAGAAAACTATAGAATTATATTTTCCCAGACAATTGAAAGGGGTTATCCGGGTAACAAAAACACCCTTTCTCTGTTTTGTTTTTCAACCTAATCCGCTCTGGACATCTAAAATAATTTTCTCTATGTGCACTCTGACGACATGCTACTCCCTCTCCCCCCTACCTTTGTAGACATGTAGGACATGTGATCTCCTCTCGGGGGCTGGGTTAGCTGTCTATTGACTTGAAGACACCATCAGCATCATCTCCATATACCTGTTCACTATTGAAAGTGCTGCTTTTATAGAATTACGTGTCCCTCACCCTAGGTTTCTGTAATATAAAAAGTTATAGTTTTTTCTCTGCTTGCTGTCAGTGAATGCAGGCATATGTACCTGTCTTTGTGTCACAGCTCTGTATACTGTAAGTGTTAGTTTTGTAGATGTTCTTAGAGTCTGGATGAAACTAGAATGTTTTAGAATTCACAGTCAGCAAGCAGAGATCTAAACTGACACTTCACCCCGGCAAACAGATGCCCGTTATGAGCACATAGCTACACCATGTGCGCGTCAGCTCTGCTACACCATGTGAGCGCCAGCTCTGGGCAGTGGGCAGGAAAGAAAGGTAAGGGGGTGAGTATGCAAACGGACCAATCAGGGAGATGCATGATGGGAAATGTGGTTTCCTGTCTTGGATATAGATCGGCTTTTAGAAAAATTTGTAACTCAGAAATAGCAGCAGCTAGAAAGACAGGATATGGCTCCAAATACTCAGAGGGACTTGGTGTGTAAGACCAGCTGACATTTAATTTTAAAGAAAAAAATAAGAAAGAATGCACACAGATAGAAATGTTGGATTGCTGCAAAACTTAACATGCAGATATGTCTCAGACAGATATGTAAATTATTTCAGTTATGGTCTGTTTTTTTTTTGCAAACATATTTTTATTAGAAGTTTTTGCATACATATCTTAACATACAGGCCGCAATGTCAAAGAATAAACAGCCAAAGGGAAAGCAGACAAACTCTCCACAGTTGTATCTTCACAATCGCCCAAATCTATTAAACCAATCAAACAACAGAACCCCCCCCTCCCCCCCCCTCCCCGTCTCGCAGGAGTGAGGTCCAGACCCCCCCCCACATGATCATACAACAGTATTAAGATGAGTAAATCAATCCAGCACCAAGAGTACCCGCTATATCCGCCCGTAAGTACCAGGAAGAACAATATTTCGGAAAGGACCAACAACCCTTTGAACATCTGGGGGATCTAGGAAGGTAAGTATAAAGCGTTTCCATTTTTTAAAGAACGCCTTCGCTTTCTTTTCATGGCAGGCACTGCTTCCAGCTGATCCAGCCACATGTACCGCTTCATTTGCTGTAAAACAGTTGTAATAGTCGGCATCTCGGTAGTCAACCATCTGGCTAACAGGCAGCGTTTGGCAACTAAAATAAAAGTATGGAGCAAAAGAGTGACCGGAGCACCAGCAGGAGAAACATGCAAAAGGAGCAAGTGAGGATCCAAAGGAAGAAAAAGCCGAAGCCTGCTGTTGAGCCAGTCAATCAATGTACCCCAGAAGATCTGTACCTTGGAGCAGGAGTATAAGCCATGCTCCAGGTCTGTACCCTTCTCTCCACAGTTAGGACATGCAATGATTCTATCCGGATGGGATGGGGTCCGAGGGAAGGAGAATCCATAGGTGGCGTGATGCATAACCCGAAACTGCGTATCTCTCCATTGCTCAGACACCACTGCCTGTCGCACTACGCCCCAGCCTTTCAGAATCAGAGCATTAAGGTCAGGCAAGGGCCATTTGTCTTCCCAGTATTTAAACAATGACAGAGCTAAACCTTTGGTATCAGCATCTCTCAGAGTAGAATACAAAAAGAGAGATGGGATTACTAGATGGTTCCAATCTAAGATCTCTAAGGCGGGAAGAGAGAAAGCTATGCAGCTGACTATAGGTCAAGAAATGGCCCGGCCCCAGGTTATACTGTGCTTGAAGTTCAGGGAATGTGTAATATCTGCGCTCAGTAATATGAATAAAATCTAGTACTTTCATTATTCCAGCTTCTTTCCACTTGCAGAAAAGTGGGTTCTGCATACCTGGTGTGAATTCTGGGTGATGCCAAGGGTCTAAATGTGCGCTCACCTGCCATGACAATCCCAACACCTTCCGTCCTGCCTGCCAAGCCTTGATGGAATCCCGAAATAGCAAGCTCTGCCATATAGCGGGCGGAAGGGCCCCAAAATTGGTGTGGAGAAGACTGTTCAAGGACCATGGTTGAGCCAGATGAGACTCCAGCTCATAATTGGAGAAATTGCTTGAGCCTCTCATCCAATCAAAGCCATGCCTCATGAGACAGGCCAGATTGTACAGGCGTACGTCCGGAAGGCTTAAGCCTCCCTTGTCCTTGGGCAGTAGCAGTTTGAGCGATCCGTGGCCTCCTAGAGGCCCAGATAAATTTAGGAATGGCCGTTCTAAGTAAATTGACATCCGTATGTGGCTGCTGAAGTTGGATAAAGCCCTAAGGCTATGCGGAAAACATGGATATAGTCATTGGCTGTATCCAGGTTCTGTTTGGGATTAGGTGATGGTTGGGTTCAAGCATGAAGGTGTTTTGGTAAGTGCTTCCATCCTGTGTGACAGAATTAATGGGGTACTCTGGCAAAAGTTTTTTGTTTCAGATTAACTGGTGTCAGAAAGTTATATAAATTCATAAATTACTTATATTTAAAAATGTCATGTTTTTCAGTACTAATCAGCTGCTGGATGTGGTGTTTTATTTCCAGTCTTACACAGTGCTGTCAGACTGGAAATAATACACCACTTCCTACAGGGCATACAGCAGCCGATAAGTACTGGAAGATGATTTTGAAATAAAAGTAAATAACAAATCTATATATTTAACTTTCTGACACCAGTGGTTACCTGTGGAAGGTATTCTTCTTAAGTTAATGATTGTCTTAGCAGACCAGTTCCTGTGGGGTTGGCATGTCATAAGAACAAGGAAGAAGGGATGACCAGTGGGGAAACAAAAAATAATAACATGAAATATATTTTTGCATTTATGCATTTAAAAGTAAACAAAGATTTTAAAAAGATGTATCTAATAATAATAATAATAATAATAATAATAATAATAATAATAATAACAACAACAACAACAATACTTTTATTTGTATAGTGCACACAGATTCCGCAGCACTTATTATAGTTTTGGCCAATTATTGCTCCCTGTCCCCACTAGGGCTCACAATCTGAATTCACTTCTCTGTTTGTTTTAGGTGTGGGAGAAAACCAGAGTACCCGGAGAAAACCCACGCAAACACAGAGAGAACATACAAACTCTTTGCAGATGTTACCCTTGGTGGGATTTGAACCCAGGACAGAGCTAACCACTGAGCCACCGTGCTGCCCTGAGGCACCGTGATCCCATTTAATGCAATCTCTACAATTTTATAGGTGAAAGACAACCTATGAAAAAGATACAGGAGAGAAGTAACACCTGTAATAAAGCTGGAAGATAAGGGGGAGGGGTGGTGATTTTAAATTGTGACAATTATGATAATGAAATGTACAGACTTTTATCTGATGGTGACATACGAAATATTAAAAAATGATCTTACTATAGAGTATAAAAATGAATTAGACACACTCCTGAAAGAATGCAAATCCCTTGGCAATTATGAATAAAAAAAGAGTTGGAAAATCTTAATATAAAAAAAATGCAATCATTCAGACAATATATTATCTACCATAAAAATATAAAACACAACCTCCTGGGAAAACCATTGTTTCATGAATCTCATCTCTGACATGTCGGCTTTCTGAGTTCATTGATTTTTATGTGCAAAAATATGTAAAGGAGGCCCTGTTATTGTCACGGCCGCGGCGGCGGCCCGTGTTCTGGGCCACTGCCGCGACCTCCTCCTGCCCCATGCAGCCGCCGGGGTCCTTGTGCAGGGACCCGGCGCTGCTGCTAGTTCGGCCCCTGGGGGCGCCTCACCTCTCCTCCGCTCCTGTCTCCGTCTGTGCCGGCCGGCGCGCGCGTCCCCGCCTCCTAGGGCGCGCGCGCGCCGGCTGTCTCGGATTTAAAGGGCCAGTCCGCCCTTAATTGGTTAATTGCACCTATCACTCCCTATAAATCCCAGCATGCCCTGTCCCTTGTGTTGGAGCCACTACATGCTTCCCATAGCGTTTGGCCCAGCCCCCTGTTGTTCCTGATTCCTATCCGCTACCTGGTCCCAAGTCCTTGTTCCTGATACCTATCCGCTACCTGGTCCCTAGTCCTTGTTCCTGGTTCCTGCTCCCCTGTCACTCCATTGCTCCTGTGTTCATCCTGTCACCTGCGGTTACGTCTACAGACCTCTGCCAGCACTATCTCCTGCCTACTGCTCCTGCCACGCCTCGCCTGCCGTCACTAGCAACCAAGCCAGGGGTAGCGACCTGGGAGTCGCCTGCCGCAGCAAGTCCATCCCGCCTTGCGGCGGGCTCTGGTGAAAACCAGCGGCCCCTTAGACTCCGCTCCCTGGTGAGGTTAGTGCCATCGCTAGTGACGGTCCAGTGGATCCACTACTCCAGGCGTTACAGTTATATTCTTTTTGAAGATTTACAGGACACTATGTGCTCAAATGTTACCAGTGGTTGAATACTTGTCACTTGTGAGGTCACCTCCCTTTACATAGTTATACCCATGGATAATGCACTGTAAACTATTTCATTCGTTTTAAAGAAAATCTTTAATAGACAATGTAATATGTTTTGTATTGATTATTTAACCTCTTATGGGCGGTGACAATTTTGGTGCAAATGAAATTATTTGATCGCTCTGACATGACTCTTTAGCGCTTACAAATACTCATAACTGCAGCAACAGAAAAAAGATTCAAAGATAACTATGCCGAGGGGGCCTTTGCTTTCTCTTCTCCAGATTTAAGGCCCTATTACACAAAACGATTATCGGGCGCCATTACGGCCGATAATTGTCCTGTGTAATAGAAGGCAACGATCAGCCAACATGAACAATGTCGGCTGATCGTTGGAGTCGTTTGTCTTCAACATGTTGAAAGACAAACGACTATGATAGCAGCATTATGCTGCCATCGCTCTGTGGGATAGGAGTGGCGGTGATCTAGCGATCACCCGGACAGCTCCCCCAGCTCCCCCTGTGCTCACTGCTCGCTGCCGCAGCACTTAATGTCGGTGGCAGTGAGCGGAGAACGAGGAGCAAACAAGCGTTGACAGTGCTCTTTAGCTCCTCTCAGTCACCCCGTGTAATAGGGGCTTCAGTTTCCTATTACTCCAGAGAACTTTTATTTATTTATTTTGTCTGAAAGTTATACAGATGTGTAAACCACTTCTGTTAAAAAAATCTCAAGCTTTCAACTACTTATCAGCTGTATTTTCCGCAGAAAGTGGAGTTTTCTTTCCAGTCTGACACAGTGCCCTCTGCTTCCACCTGTCCATGACTGAAACAACCAAGAGCAGAAAGAAATCCCCATAGAAAACTCTACTGTTCTATACAGATCCTGACACAGACAGAGGTGGCAGCAGAGAGCACCATATAAGACTTAAAAGACTAAACCCCTTACTGTAGGGCATACAGCAGCTGATAATTACTGGAAAATTTTTCATTTTTTAATAAAAGTATTTTACAAATCTGTATAACTTTCTGACACCAAGTGATATGGAAGCAATTTTTTTCTTTGGGAAAACCCCTGTAAGATTTATGCTTCTGACTATCCACCATTTTTAAAGTCTGCCTTTGGAACCATATTTTATTATATCTATTTGCACCCAGAACTGGATACAGTATTTCTGATGTCTCACTAGTGATTTTTATATCTGTATATGTGTCTGTATCGTGCCATTGTGGTGAGCTGTTGCTCTTTAGCCATAGTAACATCCTCCTGCCTAGTCTGAATGGTGTTCTAGCAGAGCTGACCAAATTTCTCTTTTTTTTCTGTGTGCCAGATGGGAGGAGTGGCTGCATCTACTTGGTCATGCACTCCACCCTACCCATCCAGGTGGTCTAATTACTTTTGCCGGTATAAGACGGATCTTGCATGCCCAGAGCATAGGCTTATTACATGCCATGAAGAGGACATAGTACAGTGTAGGGTCTGCCCTGAGCATGAGACCACCTTATTGTTGGTGGGATGGTTTACAGTATTTGCAAATGGTAACCAAGAGCCTCATTATTTTTATGGAGGGTTATTTGGCAGTTGGGGGGCTGCTTTTAGTGATTTTCATATCTGTATTGGTTTAGTTTTGTGCATTTGCAACTTAGCAACGTGCTCCTGCCTAGTGTGAATGGTGTTCTAGGAGACCTGACCAAATTTATCTTTTTTCTGCGTTCCATTGTGTGTGGGGGGGTGGGTGCCTCTACTTGGTCGTGGGGAATTCCAATCTCAAAAATGCCTTTCCAGCCCCCTCTGGCCTGTGTGCGGCTGTTGGATGTGGTTTGGAATCTATAAACTTCCAAAGTGTGAGAGTTGCCTAATTTACATATTGAAATAATGGGTGCCATTTACTATACTCCAGAACCGACAATCAGGATAATGGGATTTACACACATTGCATAACTATCTTACTTGTTTTCAGGCTTCCAGTGGCCAGATGGGGCCGGGAAGCCATCTTTATGAGATGGGAATACCTCTTTAACAGAACATTGTCAATAGATGGGTAACCACTGATTTCAATCTGTTACCTTGTATATATATCATACAATTTCTACCATGTTCACATTCATTATAAAATCTAATAAAAATTAATATACAAGAAGTCATATATTCAGCTTACATACACAGTATAATGGGGAATCCATCAAAAACAGACACTTGAGACAGACCAGCCAAGAATTATGTCTATTATTAGGCGTATAGTAATGCTGTTGGGACCAGAGGATAATCCTCTTCACTTTTTCAGTTAAGCATAAGTCTAATTCATGTCAAGTCAGTACTAACTCCTCTGACAGCTGGGTGTAAAAGAGACTTACTCAGCCCTCTAGTCTAAATTCATGATCCATGCATTTCCCAGTAGCATTGCAGATAAAAATTCCACAAAGAACTGTTTTATTGGCTTTCTAAAGGAAAACCAACAAGAACAGTGCAGTCTTTTTGAATACAATATATATATATATATTTTTTAGGTTTGATACATTGGTCTCAGAGTTGTCAGGAAAGAAAAGAATTTAATAAGCAAAGTTTGGTTTGTATCACGGGAACGTGATATGAGAGAAGTATAAGTAAGTAAAATAAATGAGGCACTGATCTGACCACAGAAGTGTCAAAATAGAGGCTGAATGCACATCAGCTAAGAACAAGGGGAAATAAGGGGCTAAATGCAGTAGAAAGGGAGAATATTTTCATTCCAATGTTGCTGTTGGAAATTAAAAACAGCAACATTGGAGAGAAAACATGCTGTCATCAATAAATCTACACAAAAAAGTTGGCGGAGTAAAAAGCAATCGGCATACAGGGAAATCGTGTCTTTTGCTTTCTATCTCGCCAACTTTTTTTTTGTATAATTACAGCATGGTTTTGTCCCAATGTTGGAGTTTTTTTTTATTTTTAACAGCAGCATTAGAACAAAAACATGATGTGATAAATATACACAAAACAAGCTGGAGGGGAACACCAGAGACCCGTAGGAGGACATGGGGGAGTACATGCTGTCAAAAGTAAATATACAAGCTGGTGGGGAAGAAAGCAGTCGCCATACACAGGGATTGAGTCTATTGCTTTCTGCCCCGCAAGCTTGTTCGTTATATATTTATTTTTCACAGCATGTTTCCTTCCATTGTTCCAACCTTGGAATGAAAACATGCTGTCATAAGTAAATATACAAAAACAAGCTGGTGGGGGACATTGGAGACCCATAGATAGACACTGGGTGGGCACAGCCAGATAAACATAGGCTCTTGTTTTTATGTGTAATAAATTGTGCATCTGCCCTCTTTACTGGTTAGATAATCCGACGATCTCACAAGCCCCATGCTTACCTAAGCATGTTGCAGGTCTTCTCCTGCGCTCCTTCTTCCTCTCGGTCCCGTGCGCAGCAGCAGCTTTGGTGCGGCCTGTCTTAGCTGACAGACCACTCAGCCAAACACTGGCCAGGAGCGCGCAAAAAGTATGTGTTTAAACAAGGGCTGCAAGGATATTGGTAATGATGTCCCTGCAGCCCGTGCTAGACGATTATCGGGCCATGTAATAGTCCCAATAAACGGGCACCAATCTACCATTATTGATCAGGCCCCCATCAGCCTGTGGAATAGGACCCTGAGACTTCAGCTGAACACAGCAGGAAGGGGCAGAGGGGGTGCTGTGAGAGATGGGAGGAGATCATCATTGTCACAGCCATACTCTGTGACTTTGTGAAAAAGTTTTTTGTGTTTTTTTTCAAAAAGTTGATTATCACAAAGAGCAATAGTCAACAGGGAAGCGGAAAAAAAAGTGTGGACTGGTGGTAACTGAAGGTTCTTGGAACTAGGCATGGTCTGAACCGAGTTTGGTTCGGGTTCGTTCGAACCCGAACCCTCGGTAATGATTCTCCGCGGATCCAGCGGGAGGACCGCCATAGCCATAGGCTGTATCCCAGTTTTCCAGGTGTTCCTCCTGCTGGATCCGCCCGCTCCACGGAGCAGGCAGACAGCGAGAATCTCGGCAGGTTCAGACCATCCCTGGGAATGTAGAAAGGCAAATCAGCTCACCATGTGTGCAATAGTCAGTGGTGCTGGTCCTCAATTACGTCTGGAGCAGGTGGAAGGAAACAGAGATCCGGGCCATTTTCCGGTGGCAATAGGTAAAAAGTGGAAGTCCACAGCTCCAAGTAAAATGTAAAGTCTTTATTTAGAAATCCTCTTAAAATCCAAACATAACAATAAAAAACACGCCGACGCGTTTCAGGACACTGGTCCCTTAATCATGGCAAATTTATACTGAATATTACAAGCTTTTATAAGAGGATATGACGACCAGTATGTTACAAGGGATACGCCCCCCAAAAGGGAGGAGAAAAACATCACATGATGCTAACAGGTGTGTGCTAATAGTTGAATTAAACACATTTATACAACTTATATACAATATAAATATATACAAGAGTAAATTACAAATGCTCAAAAGAAAAAAAAAAAATATTTGCAAAAAAAAAAAAAAAAAAAAAGGTCTAATAAATGAAGGAGAGATCATTTCTGTAATTAAGACCCTGGGGAATGCGTGTACATAACCAAAAAATCCAAAACGCCTCTCGCTTTCTCAGTGTGTGAACAAGGTCCCCACCTCTCAAGGGTGGACGGACTTGCTCGATAGCACACATGAACAGACTACTGCACACGCCCCCATGCACTTCAGCAAAATGCTTGGACAAACCAGACATAGACTTGCTGGATGTGCGAGTACGTACAGAAACCGCATCAGAAAGATGTTCAGCAAATCTGGTTTTTAGCTTACGTTTTGTGGAACCCACATATTGCAATCGACATTGTCTACATTCCGCCAGATTAAATTAAATCCTTTCTCAATTGCAATTCTACCTTTGTGATCTATCTGGCGGAATGTAGACAATGTCGATTGCAATATGTGGGTTCCACAAAACGTAAGCTAAAAACCAGATTTGCTGAACATCTTTCTGATGCGGTTTCTGTACGTACTCGCACATCCAGCAAGTCTATGTCTGGTTTGTCCAAGCATTTTGCTGAAGTGCATGGGGGCGTGTGCAGTAGTCTGTTCATGTGTGCTATCAAGCAAGTCCGTCCACCCTTGAGAGGTGGGGACCTTGTTCACACACTGAGAAAGCGAGAGGCGTTTTGGATTTTGCGGTTATGTACACGCATTCCCCAGGGTCTTAATTACAGAAATGATCTCTCCTTCATTTATTAGACCATTTTTTTTTTTTTTTTTTTGCAAATATTTTTTTTTTTTTTTTGAGCATTTGTAATTTACTCTTGTATATATTTATATTGTATATAAGTTGTATAAATGTGTTTAATTCAACTATTAGCACACACCTGTTAGCATCATGTGATGTTTTTCTCCTCCCTTTTGGGGGGCGTATCCCTTGTAACATACTGGTCATATCCTCTTATAAAAGCTTGTAATATTCAGTATAAATTTGCCATGATTAAGGGACCAGTGTCCTGAAACGCGTCGGCGTGTTTTTTATTGTTATGTTTGGATTTTAAGAGGATTTCTAAATAAAGACTTTACATTTTACTTGGAGCTGTGGACTTCCACTTTTTACCTCAGACCATCCCTACTTGGAACATCTAATTGTTAAATAGTGAACCAAATGTAATTTAAATTTACAAATTTAATGCATTTCTATTTTTCCTGTTCAGATTCATAATTCTGCAATAAAAAGCTTGTCCTTCTCCAAACTGATGGGGTGCTTGGAGTACTGTCACTAGATTGAGTTGCCCTTCTAAATGTTGCATCTTGTGTACCTTGTGTATCTAGAATATATTCACCACCTCTTCATCTTCATTATCATTATTTGCTTCCCATCTTTCCCACAATGTGGCTGATTTTTAGTTCTCACTCCTTCATAGTAATCATGCGTCTTTCATTTCCAGCCTGCAAAATGTCAACATAAATTACATCAATTATTAATATCCTTAGAAAAAGTTATCCTGGAGGATACAAACTTTATTAAACAGTGCAGTCAGAAATAAACCCCAATGTAATATCACCTTCTGCATGATACGGAATGCAATAAAATTACCATGATCAATTCATCTTTTGTTTTCAACCGGTAATGGCGTCTTTGGTGCTAATAATTTAGGGACATGATTGCTTTCATTACTGAGACACTATTTTTCTTAGATGAAAATTGCACAAATGTCTTCTCATTTTACTTTGGGCTATTGCGATTGCTTTGCTTACATTTGACAGTGGCATTTCCATCAAAAATATTGTCACAATCAAGTATTGATTTGAGAGTTGGAATAGACTGGTTTGAATGACATTTTCCAAGGACAAAGGGTAGACAGACGATCTATAATGGAAACGTATTCATCTTTGTATCTTTTATTGTTACATTTTAAACATTAACAATTTTGATGGTAAACTGGAATAGCCGAAATATCCTTATTAAAAGGACAAAACGATTAAGGTGCAATTCACCTTTATCCGAATTGGGGCCACTAGCTATACAATATACAAATACATTATTTTGTAATGTATAGGCTATATATTGTCTTTTTCACTCCTTAGTCCTGTATATACACTTAAGTGTATATGAGGTGAACACTCCTTGTGCACTTCATGGGCTCTCAGAGATCACACAGCAGGCTGCAATGACTGAGGAGAACTATATCAGGCTATAAAATTTAAATTTTAAAAACATGGCTGTATCCATGTTTTTTTGACTCCCTAGGGCTGCATCCAACTTCTTCAGCCAATGGTATTTAAATGTTGAGTAATCAGACTTCAGTATGCTCGAGTTGCGCTTATCTCTAGTAGAGATGATCTAACAGTGGAAAATCTTAGGTTCTATAGAACTCGAACATTGTCGAACCTTCCGCATTTGATTCCCGATGCCTTTCTGGTCCCTGGGGAAGTAGGAGACAGCCCGGGTACCGCCTGGAATTCCGGGATACAGCCTATTACCTAGGCTGTATCCCGGAATTCCAGGTCGTACCCAGCTGTCTCCTCTTTCCCTACGGACCAGAAAGGCATCCGGAATCAAATGCGGAAGGTTCGACAATGTTCGAGTTCTATAGAACCTAACATTTTCCGCTGTTTGATCATCTGTAATATCTAGTCCTAACCTATACAGGAGGCAGATAGAACTGCTTTAAGGCCCGTTTAAAGTAAAAAGTAAAAGTGGAACCCTTCGCTGCGGACAGTACTTGAAATTCCGCCTGTCCCATTGATTCAATGTAATTTCTCGCATGCCTCCACTCTCAGCCCAAAGAATTGACATGTCATAAATACATGGTTAGGCTATGTTCACACAACGTCAAAAATAGAGAAAAGGCGTCCGATTTTGATATTTAAAAAAACATACGTTTTTGCCGCAAATTTAACTGACTGAAATGGCAATGTATTGAAGTCAATGGGAAGACGGATGTCCAATGCACACAATGCATTGAATAATGTTTTTACCGCGGACGTCAAAATAATGAACATGATCATTATTTTCGGACGTCTTTTGCAAACAGCGGACTTTTTTTTATTAGTTGTTCACACACAGTTTTTCTTTTGTCACCGTTCTTTCTCCATTTTTACTATTAAATTCAATAGACTTTTCAATTAAGACAAAGGCCAATTAGTAAGGGAAGGCCAGGCTGCTAAATGACTTCTGTTATTTTAGACTCAAAATAACAAAGTCATTTTAAACGGAGCTTAAAAAACATTGTGTGAACATAGCCTAAGTGTCATGGAAGTCATATAAGGCGTTTTATGGTGCAGTTGTTTCAAAATTTGTAACAAATTTCTGTGGTCCGAAACTGTTCCCAGATGCTAAAGGTATTTATACATATATTTTTAGCTATTTATTTGTAAACTGCAGAAAATGTTTATAATGTTGCTACCCTTCCCTATCTAGGCTTTCAACAGTTCCAAAAAAGCCATCTTCCGTCATTGCACCACTTGTTCTCCAATAATAAAGATGACCCAGTCTACACAGTAAAGCGGAAAAGTAAGACACAGAAAACAAGACTTTTTTTTAAGGTATTTGCATAAAAAACCTTTATGTATTGTATGCTGTTTCTAACGTGCAATGTGCAATGTGAGTCTAAAATTATTATTAATAGTATACGCTATGTGAAAACCTTCCAAGCAGGAGATTTATACATTACATTCCTGTTTAGAGTGTTGATTAGTATGAATAAACAGCCTACATGACAACACTTTATTTTCATACCATCTCCCAGCCTAGTTGAGGCCGTGGTTAATTAAACTGAGGGATACACGTTGACGAAGATTGATGAAGTTGTTTAAATGATATTGGTTGAGCAAATAGCTACTTATAGTACTTTCCCATGGAGAATTAGGCTAATAAGATGTTCATTTATGGCTTCATTAGTCAATCTTTCAGCTGGATGGAAATAGAGAATATGTACCCAGGCTGCAATGAATACACCGTACACCTTCCATAACCTAAAGATATTTTATATGAATGGTACCATGATTTGTGGAATCTCAAAAAAAGAATTATAATTCCATGACGCATTAAAGCAGAGGCATTTGTCTCCTTGCACTGAGAGGCTTTTATCCATTTGAAAGGTAAAGGCGAGTGCAAATAGCTGAATTTATTGAAAGAAATGTATGTCAACATGGTAAATATCACTATTATCAATTATGACTGGATTGGAAAATTCCAAACAAAAACCTAACATGGTCTAATAACTGGCAGATCATTGTTCATACAGGAAAAGTATTGACTATCACATACTGTATATCAGATATATTGAATGTCTACAACTGAACACCTTTTAATTTATTTAATTGGTCCCATTTCTGTGCTGATTTTTTTTTTTTTTTTTAATCTTTCTAGCACCAGAATTCAATTTTCTTCAAATTTTATTTTCAATTTGTAGATGTAGATACAGTAGTTATATTTTACAATTCTGTCTACTGGAATAAATTTAGAAGTTTACTATATACTATATACACTAAACACACTGAAGAAAACTCTTTAGCTCCCTCTAAAGGTGGATTTAAAGCATACAGTTGAAAAAAAGGTATTTGATGCATTCCCGATTTGGCTAAATTTCCTACCTACAAAGAAAGGGGAGGTGTGTAATTTTTATCGTAGGTAAACTTCAACTGCAAAAAAAAAAAAAAAAATGTATTTTTAAAAAAGTTGTGATTTTTTTAAATTATTAATTAGCATTTTATTGCATGAAATACATAGTTTATCACCTATCACTGTTAGTTTTTCGTTAAGAAGCTCCTCATATTCTGCACTTATTACTTGTATCACATGCACATGTTTAAATTTGTCAACTGTATAAAAAATACCTGGTCACACAATCAATTAATCAATTATACTCCAGCCTCTCGCCCTTGGCCAAGAAAAATAAAGTACAAAATTGTAGACCTGCACAAGGATGCAATGGGCTACAAGACAATAGGCAATCAGGACCTGGTCAATGATGTGAAGATATCTGGGACCACAGTCTCAAAGATGACTGTTAGCAACACACTAACACAGCAACACACGTCATTATGGATTAAAATCCTGCAGGGCATGCAAGGCTTCTCTGCTAAAATCAGCACATGTCCAGGCATGTTTAAAATTCACAAATGACCAAATTAATGGAAGCCACCCAGCTTTCCCAGCATCTTGTATAATGGAGGTCACCCAACTTTCCCAGCATCTTGTATAGAAGTCAGTATATTAGTGGTCAACCAGCTTTCCTAGCATCTTGTATAGTAGTCAGTATAATGGAGGTCACCCAGCTTTCTTAGAATCTTGTATAGTAGTCAGTATAATGGAGGTCACACAGCTTTACTAGCATATTGTATAGTAGTCAGTATGATTGAGGTCACCAAGTATTCTTAGCATCTTGTATAGTAGTCTGTATGAGTGAGGTTACCCAGCTTTTCTAGCATCTTGTATAGTAATCAGTATGATGGAGGTCACCCAGCTTTCCTAGCATCTTGTATAGTAGTCAGTATAATGGAGGCCACACAGCTTTTCTAGCATATTGTATAGTAGTCAGTATAATGGAGGTCACTTAGCTTTTTTAGCATGTTGTACAGTAATCACTATAATAGAGGTCACTCAGCTTTCCCAGCATCTTGTATAGTAGTCAGTATATTCTGGTCACCAAGTTTTCCCAGAACTTGTACAGTAGACAGTATAATGTAAGTCACCCAGCTTTCCCAGCATCTTCTATAGTAGTCAGTATAATAGATGTCACTCAGCTTTCCTAGCATGTTGTACAGTAGGCAGTATAATGGAGGTCACCCAGCTTTCCAAGCATCTTGTATAATGGAGGTCACCCAGCTTTCCCAGCATCTTGTGTAATGGAGGTAACCCAGCTTTCCCAGCATCTTGTATAGAAGTCAGTATATTGGTTGTCAACCAGCTTTCCTAGCATCTTGTATAGTATCCAGTATGATAGAGGTCACCCAGCTTTCCTAGCATCTTGTATAGTAGTCAGTATAATGAAGGTCACACAGCTTTCCTTGCATCTTGTATAGTAGTCAGTATAATGGCGGTCACCCAGCTTTCCTAAAATCTTGTATAGTAGTCAGTATGATGGAATTCACTTAGCATTTCTAGCATCTTGTATGGTAGTCAGTGTAATGGAGGTCACCCAGCTTTCCCAGCATCTTCTATATTAGTCAGTATGATGGAGATCCCACAGCTTTCCTAGCATCTTGTATGGTAGTCAGTATAATGGAGGTCACTCAGCTTTTCTAGCATGTTGTACAGTAGTCACTATAATGGAGATTACTCAGCTTTCCCAGCATCTTGTATAGTAGTCAGTATAATGGAGGTCACCCAGATTTCCCAGAACTTGTACAGTAGGCAGTATAATGGAAGTCACCCAGCTTTCCCAGCATCTTCTATAGTAGACAGTATAATGGAAGTCACCCAGATTTCCCAGAATCTTGTATAGTAGTACGTATAATGGAGGTCACTTAGCTTTCCTAGCATGTTGTACAGTAGGCAGTATAATGGAGGTAACCTAGCTTTCCCAGCATCTTGTATAGAAGTCAGTATATTGGTTGTCAACCAGCTTTCCTAGCATCTTGTATAGTAGTCAGTACAATGGAGGTAACCCAGCTTTCCTTGCATCTTGTATAGTAGTCAGTATGATGGCGGTCACTCAGCTTTCCTAGCATCTTGTATAGTAGCCAGTATGATGGAGGTCACCCAGCTTTCCTAGCATCTTGTATAGTAGTCAGTATAATGGCAGTCACCCAGCTTTCTTAAAATCTTTTATAGTAGTCAGTATGATGGAAGTCACTCAGCATTCCTAGCATCTTGTATGGTAGTCAGTGTAATGGAGGTCACCTAGCTTTCCCAGCATCTTCTATAGTAGTCAGTATAATGGAGATCACACAGCTTTCCTAGCATCTTGTATGGTAGTCAGTATAATGGAGGTCACCCAGCTTTCCTAGCATCTTGTATAGTAGTCATTATGATGGAGGTCACCCAGCTTTCCTAGCATCATGTATAGTAGTCATTATATGGAGGTCACCCAGCTTTCCTAGCATCTTGTATAGTATTATAATGGTGGTCTCCCAGCTTTCCTAGCATCTTGTATAGTAGTCATTATGACGGAGGTCACCCAGCTTTCCTAGCATCTTGTACAGTAGTCAGTATAATGAGGGTCACTCAGATTTGATATTGGAAAAAATGGAAAGCTATGGTGGGCTTTTTTCTGTGGGGGAAGGGGGGTTACCCCTGTGAAATTTACACTTTTTGCAGTTGAGAAAGATTTAGCAACAGAGAGTGCTCTTTCCTGAATATATATCTATATGACAGTAACTCACAGTATATATATATATATACCGTATTTTTTGCTTTATAGGACGCGCCTTTTGATAAGACGCACCCCTGATTTTAGGGGGAAAAATAGAAAAAAAAATATTTTGCTTATTGTCACAGTTTGGAGATAGCAGCAGTGTGATTGGTGCCAATCCCCCCATATAGTGCCTCACATAGTAGCCAATGCCCCCATATAGTGCCCCACATAGTAGCCAATGCCCCCATATAGTGCCCGCATAGTAGCCAATGCCCCCATATAGTGCCCCCCATAGTAGCCAATGCCCTCATATAGTAGCCAATGCCCCTATATAGTAGCCAATGCCCCACATAGTAGCCAATGACCCCATACAGTAGCCAATGCCCCCATACAGTGCCCCCATAATAGCCAATGCCCCCATACAGTGCCCCCATTGTAGCCAGTGCCCCCCATAGTAGCAAATGCCCCCATACAGTAGCCAATGTCCCCATACAGTGCCCCCATAGTAGCCAATGCCCCCATACAGTGCCCCATAGTAGCCAATGCCCCCATACAGTGCCCCCACAGTAGCCAATGCCCCCTGCGACCAGAAAAACAACAAACAGGTTACTCACCTGTCCGCCGACACCAGCAGCTCCTCTCCCGACACTCGGGTCTCCCGTCATCCTCCGGCACAGGCAGTGGGGTACAGAGAGACTGCCTGTGCCAGAAGTGTCCTGCAGCCGCTGCAGAACACTTCCGGGACACAGGCAGCGTCTCTGTACCCCGCTGCCTGTGCCGGAGGATGACGGGAGACCCGAGTGTCGGGAGAGGAGCTGCTGGTGCTGGCGGACAGGTGAGTAGGACAGCGATCCCCTCCACCCGCCCAGCCCGCCCCCTCCATCGCCGCTTAGCCGATCAGGAGCCCAGGAAAGTGCTGCTCATTGCACTTTCCCGGGCTTCTGATCGGCTCAGCTGAGCGGCGATAGAAGGGGCGGGCTGGGCGGGCGGAGAGGATCACTCAGGGCCGCTCACTATGCATATGCATAGTGAGCGGCAATACAGGGGGCAGGCGGGACGGCTTCCTTGCGGGACGGCAGGGGGCAGGCGGGACGGCTCCCTCAGCACTGCTTGGGAGCCGTCTTCGCTTTATAGGACGCACTTGGTTTTTCCTCCCACTTTGGGAGGAAAAAAAGTGCGTCTTATAAAGCGAAAAATACGGTATATATATATATATATATATATATATATATATATATATATATATATATATATATCTGTAATACATGTTATATTTGAATAGTATTTCATCTCCAAAACTGACAGAAATGAACTTTTACCCACTCAGGAATGATGTAACTATGCAACTCCTATGTATGATTGATTGATTGATTGATTACACCTCAGCAATGACATTTCTGACACTTGTATGTGCTCTGCACTGATTGGCTGGCAAAAAGGGGCTCAAACTTGAACTTGAACACTAACTCGAACAAACAGTAAAAAGTTTGGTTCCGTTCGAGAAAATCGAGATATTGGACTCAAACATAACTTTTCTCGAACAGTTCAATCAACACTAGTGGTGAATTTAGCAATGTTCGGAAGCCACATAAAGAATGAAAAGAGCGCTGACCATGCATGAACACTGACACTCCACTTATCCAAGGAACAGTTAACCTCCATTCTTGATATCAACTGAGGTCCCAGCAGTCTGGCACCCATCAGTCAGCTAGTTATCCCTCATCCTGTGGATAGAGAATAACTTTGATTCTTTGAAAAACCTTTAACTAGAGGAAAGGTAAGGGTGACTGACAGGCAAACAGACAGAAAGAAAAAAGAAAAAGAAAGTTAAACCGTTTATTTTATTCAACCACAGAAAATTATTAAGGCTCTAAAGTATCTTGTTTTTTTTCTGGTAACAGACCAGAGTGATATAATAAAACTACATGTCCAGTATATTTTACTGTGAATAATAAGTTTTATTAAAACACATTTAAAACCAGTGATTAAAGAAGTGATTAAATACAATATTACAGACTCCTTAAATAATCCAGTCAGCTGAAGAAGTGTCCAGAATACTTCATTTAAAGTGCAGAAATATCAATCTGGCATTTGCTGCTAGAATCATTAAAACAAGAAACACATTTTAATGTTGGGCCACAAATCAGACAGGTGTTAAATCTCTGGTCCTGCTTGCAGCCATTTAAGAGCCAAACTACTTTAGCTAAGAAGCCTACTGCAGTTTGGCTATTGAAATGTTGTCTTGGGCACTGGTGATCAACTGGAAACATTTTGGAATGGTCCTTGGCTCTGTTCATGGACTTAATTAGGATTGATGGGCTTAGCAGGGCATATGCCCTGAAGCCCTGATGCCTATAACTAAAAAGTAGTTTATTTTTTGCTCCCAACTTGGATACATTGCTGTTTGTCTATATGGTTACTGATACTGTACATTGTTATTTGGTACATTGCTAAGCGTTTATCCCCATTGTGATATTTATATTGATATTTTCCTTTTAGGCATTTTAATCTAAGGCGCATGCGCAATGTACGAGGGTTTGAATGCATGATTTCGGAGGGAGCGTGTATGTGTATCATATTTGTCGTTATTGGTTAATATCTATGGCTATTGATATGGGATTTCATAAAACATTTGTGGATCTTTATGTTTTGTACGGACTAATCTATATTTGTGAGCGCATGCGCATTGACAAGTTAGTTTCTGAGAGCAAGGGGCAGTAGTTGGCTTCGCTTGGGGTATCTCCCTAAAACAGACATTTCTGGGTGCACACGAGACCCAGACGCTTTGATGACGCGTCGGGTCAGGTGACCCTCCATTAGGTAATAGCCAGCTTGTACCATGTGACCTTGGCATGTGACTCTGGATTGTCACATGATACGGAGGTTCCGGTGATGCAATCAATCACATGACCGGCACTATCCGGAGCTTCCGGCGACGTACATCCGACGCCGGACGACTGGGCTGCCCGGGCCTTGGAGTTTGCACAGGTAATTATGGTGCCATCATTTACTCAGGCTTTATGAGATATACGGCCGGATGGATTGGGGAACCGAACTATGAATGTAAAATATTGAGTGGTATATCCATGTTTTACGTGCCACTTTGTTACTTTGATTGGATGCCTACCTAATATGTACTATATATAGCACCATTATGACATAAGACAAGTACCCCTGACGAAGTCCACGTGACGGAACGCGTGGGGATAATCTGCCTGTGAGACAGCAATTGTGATTGTACATATTATCTGTTTATTAATTTTTTAATTTGTGTTTTCTCACTTTATTGTATATTTACTTCTTCTTTTTCAGAATATTGCTTTGTTTTACATTTTTTCCTATGCACTTGCACTTTGTGGCACTTAACAATAGGGTCAGATAGTTTACATACAATTTTTTGAACTATATTATAAGCATATTTATTTATTAATTTTTGCTGTCTCTGTATTATCATGTGGGGTGGACCAGTTTTTCACTGTGCCTTATTGAGGCCAGTGGTAGGATCATGTTTGTGTTTTTAAATGTTTTTAATCTTGTGTCTTTTTTGGATTGGATTTAAATAAAGAATACTTATTATATTGTGGAGGTGCAGACTTCTAGATTTTTTTTTTCTTGCATACCATGGTAGTCATTGGGTCTGGATAGGCCTTGCACTTCCTGTACTATTGCATGTGGTGCCCGCCTTATATGTGTAGTGATTATACAAATGACAACCATTGTTATAAAATAACAAACGTTATTTGTCCTTAAATGATAGACAGCCAATTAAAACGGACGTCAAGTAAAAGGGGTACTAAAACAAAACAAAAAAACAGTATAGAGGTACACGTTATTTGATCAAATGGTATGCTTAATTTTTCTATTTTTTTTTCTATAGCAGTTTTGCCAGTCTAAACATCTAAAGGGGTTGTCTGGTGAAAATCTTTTTCTTTCAAATTATTTGGTGTCAGAAAGTTATATAGATTTGTCATTCACTTCTATTAAAAAACTCAAGTCTTCCCATACTTATTAGCCACTGTATGTCATGCAGGAAGTGTTGTTTTATTTTTAGTCTGAGACAGTGCTCTCTGCTGACATCTCTGGCCGAGACGGGAACCCTCCAGAGTAGGAGAGGCACTTTTTTAGTGTGTGTTTGTATTTCAGCCATGGCAGGATTGACCCTTATAGTGAAAAAAATTGTATTGGATTAGCTTTTTTTTATCTGTGTTAAAGGGGCACTGTTACTTTAACCCCTTGCCGCAAAATGACGTTTGGGGAACGTCATGAAAAACAAGTAGTTCCCGCAACATGACGTTCCCCAAACGTCATGCTTTCCCTGCCTCCCACCGCTGTCCCGGACGGTGATCGGGCAGCGGGAGGAGGCTATGTCACCTATGTCACCGTGAATCCACGGTGGGGGGAGATGAAAATGTATAAATCAGACCCCAGATCATCCCCCCTAGTGGCCGATTACTAACCCTCCCCTCCCCGGGCGGCCATCACATCCAAGATGGCCGCCCCCGATGTTTGTTCGCAGGGATGGAAATGAATAAATTATCAAAGCCACATGCTCTCCGCAACCGGAGGTAGCGGAGAGCATGGGGCAGTGATCGGGGACACCCCGTGTGGTCCCGGAGCAGGCGATCGGCGGTAAATACTATATACCGCTGATCGCCTGTTCCCAGTGCAAAAAAAACACTTTTTATCCCGTCACCATAAATCATTGGTGACAGGGGATAAAAAGTGTCAGAGTGTCGCCCCCCAAGTCGCCACCCACCCCCCCTGTCACCCCCGTCCCCCAGTCACCCCCCCTTCCCCATATACGTTACCTGATCCTGGAGCTCCTTCCTCTTCGGTGTCCTGGCTGGTTATGAAGTGCGCATGCGCTTCTCAACCAGCCAGCTCTGAAAATTTAAAGTGACAGAGACCAGTTTGGTCTCTGTCACTGAACTATGATTACTGTAATAGAAAATATCACAGTAATCATAGTAATACAGTGAAAATGAATGTATAAAGTACAAAAAGTGAAAAACATACAAAAAAATTAAAACACACACTTTTTATTATAGTAATAATTGCAGTTTACTCCCAAATTACCCCTAACCCCCCCAGATTACCCGTCACCACCGCAGGTTGCCCATATCCTCCCCAGGTTGCCCGTAATCACGCTAGATTGCACGTAATCACCGCACATTGCCCATAACTACCGCACGTTGCCCATAACCACCGCACGTTGCCCCTAACCACCGCACGTTGCCCCTAACCACCGCATGTCGCCCCTAACCACCGCACGTCGCCTCTAACCACCGCACGTCGCCACTAACCACCGCACGTTGCCCCTAACCACTGCACGTTGCCTCTAACCACCGCACGTTGCCTCTAACCACCGCTCGTTGCCTCTAACCACCGCACGTTGCCCATAACCTCCGCACATTGCCTATAACCACCGCACGTTGCCTGTAACCACCACATGTTGACCGTAACCACCCCGAATTGCCAGTGACCCCCTCCAGATGGTGCGTAATCAGCCCCGATTGCCCGTAACCCCCCAGATTGCACGTAACCACCGCACGTTGCTTCTGACCACCGCACGTTGCCTCTGACCACCGCACATTGCCTCTGACCACCGCAAGTTGCCTATAACCACCGCACGTTGCCTATAACCACCGCACGTTGCCTATAACTACCGCACGTTGCCTCTAACCACCCCAAATTGCCAGTGACCCTCTCCAGATTGCCCATAACCACGCCAGATTGCCTGTAATGACCCCAAATTACAGGTACCCATCCCAGATTACCTATAAGCACTTCAGTTTATCCGTAACCACCCCACGTTGTCCGTTACCACCCCACGTTGCCCGTTACCACCCCACATTGCCCGTAACCACCCCACGTTGCCCGTAACCACCCCACGTTGCCCGTAACCACCCCAGATTGTCTGTAACCACCGCAGGTTGCCCATAACCACACCAGGTTGCCCGTGACCACCCCAGCTTGCCCAGGACCACCCCAGCTTGCCCGTGACCACATCAGGTTGCCCGTAACCACCCCAGGTTGCCCGTGACCACCCCACATTACCTGTAATCTCATTTTTTATTGTATTTTAGTAACTGCGCTATTCTAATAACTATTTCTAGCTGCGGTTTTGCTCCAGCAAATTGGCGCTCCCTTCCTTCTGAGCCTGGCTGTGTGCCCATACTGTGGTTTATGCCCACATATGGGGTACCGTTTTACTCAGAAGAAGCTGCGTTACAGATTTTGGGGTACGTTTTTTCTCCCATTCCTCGTGAAATTAAGAAATTTTTAACTAAACAAACATATTATTGGAAAAATTCGAGTTTTTCATTTTTACTGTCTTATTTTGAATACTTTCCTCTAATGCCTGTGGGGTCAAACCGCTCACTGCACCCCAAGATGAATTCTTTCAGGGGTGTACTTTCCTAAATGGGGTGACCTTTGTGGGAGTTCTATTCTGCTGACACTACAGGGGCGCTGCAAACGCACCTGGCGCTCAGAAACTTCTTCTGAAAAATCTGCACTGAAAATGCTAATTGGCGCTCCTTCCCTTCTGAGCCCGGCTGGGTGCCCATACAGTGGTTTATGCCCACATATGGGGTACCGTTATACTCAGGAGAACCTGCGTTACAGATTTGGGCATACATTATACAAAAAAAAGCAAAAACAAGGCTTTCTGCTGAAATTCATAATTTTAATTTTCACATAAAAGTTAAAAACCACATATATCACATAAAAACAAGTTTGCAAAAGGTTATGAAAAAATGGCGTCCTACAAGCACACTGCTTTTAATCATGGAGTGTAAAAGTTAAGATTCCCTACTATCTGGAGTCAGTATGTGTGTTACTGTCTCTAATGCATCGTAGCGGGCCTCCCAACATTGGACTGAAAATTAATTCTGGCCGCTATTTATAAACACATCTAAAAACACAATCTTAGCCGATCATATTGACTCACCCATGGCAGTGTGGTAGTGCTTGACCCCTACGCACGTTTCGCGTGGCTACGCTTCCTCAGGGGGCGTGTCTATCACCCTGTCCTTTGTGCTTTATATATCATGTGAAATAACCACTTCCGGGGTATCGGCGCATGTCATGGGAGGGCCGGAAATCACGTCATGTTCTCCCGGCACTCATCGCTGGAACGCACATCCATGGCGTGGAACGCACATGGACATGCGCACAGTGATTCAGAGGCCGGCCAGAACTGACGTCCTTGCCCTGAATCCCAGGGCATGCGCACAGCCGCAAATGGGGACTTAGAAAAAATAAAATAAGACACTCTGAATTCTCTCGTCTATGGGGGGCCTGTTTGCGTTAAACAGAAAAACGGGTAGTGTGAACATTCTAATATGACTATTACTAAATATAAAGTGACAATGTGCACAATGTAAAATTTCATAACCACACAATGTATAAATTAATCATATAAAGTGTACCAAAAACAATAATTATTTAGTGCATCAATCGAAAAAAACATGAATCAATAAAAATATAGAAAGTACCACAATAATTACATAAATGTACATAAATGTGCATATATGTACATATATTACAGTGCAAATATAATAAACAACACAAAACCAATTCAAGTGCTTTTAAATACAATAATACATACTAAAGTGCATTGTGACAAATTTACATAATTACATTATATTATACATCTCACATCCTCCCCGTGATTCAAGCCGTTGCCCATCCTACAACAAGAGATTTTCTCAATGTCTTGCAGATGTTGTAAATCTCCACAATACTTGTCCCTCATATCTTGCCGCTATGCCAGTCCCATATTTTAACTTGATCCCCGTCATCACATGTATTAACTAAAACGTACAAACATAAAAATAAAGTTTAAAAATTACATACTAAACACAAAAGACAAAAATAAGATCTACAGGATAAAACTAATGATCATAAAAAAGGAGCAAAGCTCTGTTGTTCATTCAACCCTCTCGGGGTTTAACGTCCCCAGTGTAGAAATCCACTGACATTCCTTCTGGGCAAGGATTTTTCTCACGTTACCACCTCTAATCCCTCCTTCAACTTTTTCTATACCCCTGACACGGAAAGTTTTTGGATCACAGTCATGGTACAATTTGAAGTGACGAGGGATCGTTGTCAATTGCATCTCAACCTCCACCTCTTTTGCAGCAACGATCCCTCTCACATGTTCCCTCACTCTTATTTTCAATTCTCTAGATGTTAAACCAATATATATCTTCCCACATCCACATGTGGCATAATAGACCACCATGCGACTACTGCAAGAGATACAATCCCTAATCTTAAATTCTCTCAGACCATCCGCTGTTGCGAATGTACTTGCTCTATCTATATTTTCACAGGCTTTACACCCACCACATGGAAAACATCCACCCTTTACCTTCATATTACAACCAAAGAAATTTGCTGGTTTTGGAGTGTAATGACTCCTCACCAGCAGATCCCTAAGGTTTTTACCCCTCCTTGCTGTCATGAGGGGATTTTCAGAGAATTTTGGAAATAGCCTTCCGCATCTCTTCCCACTCAGAATTAAATGTAGAGATGAATCTAATTCCATCATCACAAGGTTTCTGTCTTTTAGTTGTTTGTAGTAGTTGTTGGCGTTGTGTATTTCTGGCCCGTACATACCCAGAGTTTATCATTTTCCTCCCATAGCCTCTTTCCTTAAATCTCATCTTTAAATCACTACACTGTTTCTCAAACCGTGTTTCTGAGGAGCAAATTCTCCTCATCCGTAAGAACTGTCCAGTTGGGACAGCCCGTACTGTAGATGGTACATGGGCAGAAGAGGCATGCAGGAGAGCATTCACAGACGTCGTCTTACGATAGACATCCGTCTCCAAATGTCCGTCAGCACCTCTCTCAATGAGTATGTCCAAAAATTCCATTTTACGGGCACTCGCCTTATATGTCAGTTTAATGTTAAATTCATTCGAATTTAATTGCATCATAAAATCTTTTAGCTGGGACTCCGACCCCTGCCAAATAAACAAAACATCATCGATGTACCTGAGCCAGCACTGCACATGGGGAGCGGCGCCAGCACCCCCGCATTGAAATACCAACCTCTCCCAGTACCCCAGGAAGAGGTTAGCATACGAGGGTGCGCACGCCGCCCCCATGGCCGTGCCCCGCTGCTGTAAATAAAAGTTCTCACGAAAAACAAAAAAATTATGTGTGAGAACAAAATTAAGTAACTCCAAAATCAAACCGCAGGTGTCGGAGTCCCAGCTACTTGTGTTAAAAAAAAACTCAACTGCTTTCAGACCGTCCCTGTGATCAATACATGTGTATAGGGACTCTACGTCCGCAGATTTGGGCATGCAGCATCTCCCCTGTTCCTAGTGAAATTGAGAAATTTCAAACTAAACGAATATATTATTGGAAAAATTCTAGTTTTTCAATTTTACTATCTTATTTTGAATACTTTCCTCTATTCTGTTCTATTCTGCTGACACTACAGGGGCGCTGCAAACGCACCTGGCGCTCAGAAACTTCTTCTGAAAAATCTGCACTGAAAATGCTAATTGGCGCTCCTTCCCTTCTGAGCCCAGCTGGGTGCCCATACAGTGGTTTATGCCCCCATATGGGGTACCGTTCTACTCAGGAGAACCTGCGTTACAGATTTGGGCATGCAGCTTCTCCCCTGTTCCTAGTGAAATTGGGAAATTTCAAACTAAACGAACATATTATTGGAAAAATTCGAGTTTTTCAATTTTACTGTCTTATTTTGAATACTTTCCTCTAATACCTGTGGGGTCAAAATGGTCACCACACCCCAAGATGAATTCTTTGAGGGGTTTACTTTCCAAAATGGGGTGACGTTTGGGGGGGTTCTCTTCTGCGGACACTACAGGGAACGCACCTGGCGCTCAGAAACTACTTCAGCAAAATCTGAACTGAAAATGCTAATTGGCGCTCCCTTCCTTCTGAGCCCTCCTGTGTGGCCATACAGTGGTTTATGCCCACATATGGGGTACCGTTGTACTCAGGAGAACCTGAGTTACAAAATTTGGGGTGCAGATTCTCTCATGTTCCTTGTCAAATTGAAAAATTTCAAACTAAACGAACATATTATTGGAAAAATTAAAGTTTTTCATTTTTACTGTCTAATTTTAAATACTTTCCTCTAATACCTGTGGGGCCAAAATGGTCACCACACCCCAAGATGAATTATTTGAGGGGTGTACTTTCCAAAATGGGGTGACGTTTGGGGGGTTTCTCTTCTGCGGACACTACAGGGGCGCTGCAAACGCACCTGGCGCTCAGAAACTTCTTCAGCAAAATCTGCATTGAAAAAGCTAATTGGCGCTCCTTTTCTTCTGAGCCTGGCTGTGTGCCCATACAGTGGTTTATGCCCACATATGGGGTACCGTTGTATTCAGGAGAACCTTCTTTACAAATTTTGTGGTACTTTTTTTCTCTTGTTCCTCGTGAAATTGAGAAATCCAATTTAAAAAAAGAACTGGTCCCTAAAAAAATCAGTTTTGGAAATTTTCACAAAATGTGATAATTTGCTAATAAATTTCTAAGCCCCGTAACACCATAAAAAAGTAAAATATGTTTCCCAAATTATGCCAGAATAAAGAGGACATATTGGTAATGTGATTTAGTAACTAATTTATGTGCTATGACTTCCTTTTTTAGAAGCAGAGAATTTCAGAAGTTCATAAAATGCAAAATTTTCAAATTTTTCATGATATTTTGATGTTTTTCACAAAAAATACACAAAGTAGTGACCAAATTTTGCTACTAATTTAAAGTGTCATATGTGACGAAAAAAATCTCAGAATCGCTAGCATACGTTAAAGCATCACTGAGCTATAAGCGCATAAAGTGAGACAGGTCAGATTTTGAAAAATGAGCCTGGTCATTAAGGCCAAAACAGGCTTTAGAGGCAAGGGGTTAAAGAAACAAAACAACAAAAAAAAAAACTTTTGACATGTCATATAGAACACCCAGAACCAATTAATTACTAGAACAAGCCTGGAGAAGTGGGAGCTAAGCATGTTTTCTCTCAGCTCTCAGCTTTGTGCAATGGGACTAGAAAGACTCCCATGAGACCATCTTGGTTGCATGCACAGAGAGTAAGGAGAAAAGTTCTCAGCAAAATGTTTCTCTTATTTTTTTATTCTAGTCATCAGCTGTGATCTTAACACACAGAACCTGACTTATCAAGACTTTTAGGCTATGTTCACACATCGTATGAAAAAGGACGCTGGTTGACCTCAGGGAGATCAACCAAAACAACGCAGAGACACCATTACGTGTCTCAACATCAGTGTATTCTAGAACATTGCCCCCTGGGAAATCGAATATGCAAAAGAACACTGCAGAGACACCAACACATGTCTCGACCTACTCCACACTGATGAGGGGCAAAAACCCCGAAACAGCTGTCTGTGGATACCTTGCTGAGGTGGTTTCCTTGACTGGAGAACGCTTTGGCTTGGTTGTTCCTTCCCGGAGGGAAGGTCTGGCTAGTTCACTGACATCGAGACATGTGATGGTGTCTCTGCAGTGTTCTTTTGCACAAACTTCGTATGAGACCGGCCGTTCCGTGACCCTGGCCGGGTCACGGAACGGCCGGTCTCTGGCCGGATGATCTTTCTGGCCGCAGAGCCCTGATGCAGGCGCATCAGCGCGCGCCCGCATCAGAGCTTCCCATAGCACACAGTGAAGCAAGCGGCCGGAGCCGCTCGCTTCACTGTGTGAACTGACAGAGCTTTCTGTGGCCGGAATTCACTGAATTACGGCCACAAAAAACTGACATGTCAGTTATTTGCGGCCCCATATAGGATCCCGGCCGGAGCGTATACTATGTGTATACGCTCCGGCTGGGATCCCATTGAAAGTAAGGCATTGTTCCACCGCGCTAAAAGTACGGCCATTGTTACCATTGGCAACAACGGCCGTACTTTTACGTAGTGTGAACATAGACTTAATGTAACTCTATAACATGTCAAAAGTTTTTTTTTAAATGACAGGAACACTTTAAGATAAAGTATTTTCTTTGCAATAGAATTCAAAGGAGCATCTGCCAGAATGTCTTCAGACTAATTTCATTCATTACAATGGATTTTTGAGAATCTCATACATTGCTTAAACATTTTAATAATACATAAATATTCCAATCATAGGAAAAGATCTATCCACACCAAGGCTCATACATGAAAGGTGACCATACCCAAGTGTAGACCAGGTGCATGACAAAAAGAATATTTGCTGTTCCCCACATATACTGCGAAACCTATCCCCTAAATGCAATATGGATGTAGCCTACCACATACACCTTATAATAAAGGAGAAGTCCGGTTATTTTTATCTTTGGGTAGGTGGCAGGCACATCGGGAAACTTACTATAAAACACTAACTTTCCTCTCCATGTTCCTGCGCCAGGTCCGGGACCCCCATTGGAAGGCATTTTCACCAAAGTCCTGATTATGTCACAACGAGGGGGAAAGAGGCACAACGAGGCACGGGAAGAGGTGAGTTAAGCTTGTTTCTTATGTTCCTCCCTGACCCTGCATTTTTTTTTTAAAGTCCCTGTTAGGAACCGGACAGCAGGACAAGTCAAGACAGTGAGCCCTAAGCTCAGCCCCACCTACTTGCCACTATCCGCCCTAAGATGGCGGCGCGCAACTGGGCGGCAGTCCCTGCACTGGCTAGGTGGAACACAAATACAAAACAGACAGACAAACATAATGAAGAATAGTCCACAATCCACAGTCGGGCAGCAAAAGTACAAAATCAGGATCCAAAGGCGTAATCAGAAAACAGGCAATATGATCAGGGGCAGGCAGCAAGCAAGGGAGGTCAGAACACAAAGCAGTAGTCAGGAGATGCAAAGAAACAGAATCCACAAGCAGGCAGAGACTAAGTCAATAACCAGCAATAAGTGCACAGGCTGAGGTTTGTTATATAGGAGACCAGGGCTCTGGTCCAGAACGTAATTGGACCATCCCCCTGATCTCCAAGCACAGACACCTGAGAACAAAACAGATCCACTGGCAGGATGACCTGTCAGTCACAGCAGAACCAGAACACAGATTAACCCTGACATGGCCAGACAGAACTCAGCAGGTGAAGTCGGGTGTGTCTCCCAAAGAGAGCAAATAAACCAGTGTTCAGACACAGCAAAACAAAACACAGAACAGAATAAGAGAATATCAGAGCCTTCTCGGCCGCACAGCACGAGCAGAGGGACGCATAAGGCTCTGCAAAGATACCATCCTGACAGTCCCCTCGACGGACTTCTCCTTTAAAAATACTATGTATTATATATAGCAAAGAACCAGTGACAATGCCTTTTGTCTACAAACACAAGACTTAAAAAAAAAAAAATGCAGTGATACCTCTGTTCTTAACCACAATCCATTCTGAGTGGATCTGTCTCTGGAAGAAAGTGGCCATGTTTTTGTAGCGCTGGATAATCCCTTTAATTGGTTCCAGCATCCACCAATAGATATGTTTAATAGAAAAATATACAATTTAATCCCTACAGTGCAGCACTATACATGTAAACTAAAATAGTGCACACAGGGACCCTCACACCTCATTCTTTATAGTGCAGGTGCGTGGTATCAGCAGGAGGAGCTGGACAATACTGACAATACAGTAAGGGGGGGGGGGTGGAAGGGCAGGCTTAGGCAGGTAGCAAACAACAGGGAACACAAAGCAGCACAGCCCCATAGTGACGCCAACAGCACCTGAACTGTGGTAGTGCCTCTTTGTACAATCTGTGGTGCGTTGCATGGTGGTTTTACACAAGACTTCAAGACTTGCAAAAAAAATGTTTGCAAACCAACCGTGCAAGTGTTTGAGTTCTGAAGCAAACGTTCCGTGAAAATATTGCTTGAGAACAGAGTTGAGTTAAGATCAGTTTGATAACCGAGGTACCACTGTAATTTTTAGATTCCTAATTTACCTTCCGAAACATTTCAGAACATTGCAATTAGTTATGTAACTATTAACTCAGAATCTCCTCCTACTACAGTCCCAGCACATTTTGCCTTCTTTTCAAAGTTATGACTATTAAGGCTCTTTATTGAGTGCTGGTCACTTTGTGCTGGGCAGAAACTAGAAGTTACAAATTTACATCCAGAGTCTGTACATCAAGCACATTAATGTAAATTAGATATATTTTCAGCGTTATTATTCTGTGGGATAAGGATTTATATGTGTAAATGTCAACACATAAACCATCGTAAAATGTAAAATACGACAGATTTCTGTTTAATAATTTCACCCGATGACATAACATTATTTTATTATAATATTTCATTGTCATTTTGTCTTGAAGTTATGAAGAATGGTGAACATTACATTTTCATAAACCTCTCCGTAAACAATAATGTGAAGCCTGGTTGAGGAGTGTACATTTTTATTTAGCTCTATATCAAAGTTACTGCAAACTCATATAGAGTAATCACAAAAAATATAACCTCATTTTCATGATTTATATACAAAAACATATTTTTTATATCAATATCAGAACTGGGTTTGAATAAGGTCTTCTATTTATGGAGTGTCAAGATCCTAAACCCAGACTAAAAATCCCTAAAGGAATATTTTGCTTTTATTTTACTGTTTGTGTAATCAGAAAAGTTCACAATTGATGTAAAAATCTGATACTTATTACCATTTGGTTTACAAACTTGTTTAAATGACGATCTAAAAAGTGCTGCATTCCAACATCACCTACTAATAGATAAAAACTTTGCGTTTCTATTTTTTGTTTGTTTTTGACACTGAGCCTTGTCCTTAGCTGTGAAGCACGCAAAGTAGGGATGGTCCGAACCTGCCGAGGTTCAGCTTCGTATGAACCCGAACACTCGGCAGCAGATTCCAGCTGGTTCGGACCATCCCTAACGCAAAGCACACTGAACTCAGTATTTATGATTTGTGATAACAACCTATTAGTAAGTATCTTGGGGTAATAGTTTTTTTTTATACAGTTTTCAGATACTAGAGTGTTTAGCTATCTCTCCCAGGCTAGAATATACGCTGGTTATATGAAGGATTAGCTTCTACCCGAGTATATTTTGGAGCTTCTTGGGTGGAGGAGAAGTAATAATCAGTTTATCCAGCCAGTTTACAGGCAAAGCAGTAGATGTGAGGTTGCCAATTTTGGAGAGAGAAAGTTCTGCTAGTTCTGAAAGTTCTGCCAGTGCCAGTCTTTTTTTTAGATAGAGGGCCGAACTGCAGCAGGACCAAGATACCCAAATAAGAGAGATCCTGTGATGTGTAGGTATCAATGGGCTTAAAGGGTAGAGTCTCGCAAAGAGGGGGGTGGGGGTGGTATTGCCTTCCCCAGTAAGTAAGCTGGGATCATAAATAGCAGCATGTTAGGTGACAGTGGTGTGAACAATGTTTTAGATTCGTATAAAGTGTGAGCAGCCTGGACAGTTGCCTAAAGGGCAGGGTATTTGGAAATAAATAGTCTTAGGGGAATCCCCTACCATGTCCACAAGCAAACCAGATTAGAAAGCAGCCTTTGAATTAAGATGCTGGAAGCCAACACCACCTGCTCACCAAAGAGGCTTTATGATAAGAGGGAAGATCTGGCAAGCCAAATCCAACATCCATCCTCTTAAGTGGCGATTAGCCAGTCTAGGCGTTTTTATTTTTGCCCATAAAAATTGTGAAATTAAGCAATTGCCTGTATTTTTAAAAAGTGCTAGAGACAGGAATTGGGAGGGATTGAAAAAAGGCAAAGAAATTGTGGTAGGATATATGTTTTAATGGGATGTTACTTTTTTTTTAATCATAGATAGCAAGGGGGCATAATTTGCTACAAATAATTGTGCAGGGTCTTTGGTGACATGAATGCCTAAGAGTCTTGCTGCGAGTTTTGCAGCAAGATCCGCTATGAGTCAAGGTCCTGGCAGGTCCAATTACTACATACTTGCAGCAGCCCCCTTAACCCCTTCTGCTGCCGCTCCGTTGTCTGTATATACATTACCTCTCTCCTGCATGGGTCCTTTTGTCCTGCTCTCCCGCCCAGCCAATCAGTGGCTGTGGCTGGGCAACACACTGATTGGCTGGGCGGGAGAGCAGGACGCCGGGATACCGTGCAACAAGGAGAGGTAATACAGAGCGGAGCAGAAGGGGTTAAGGGGGTGGCTGCATTACATACTCGCAGCAGTCTGAAAGTATGTAGTACTGGGACTTGCCAGGACCTTGACTCGTAGCGGATCTCGCTGCAAAACTCGCAGCGAGATTTTGGCTGCGAGTCTGTACGTGTGAACAGACCCTAAATATCAAATAGATGAGGAGCCAAGGAAAAAGGAAATTATTTTCTTAAATGTATTAATGAATGGAGGTAATTTAAATGTTTATTGCGGCAAAAATGTATAAAGTTTTGTTTTTAAATTGTTTTATAACTTTTTTTATTTTTATTTTTTAATCCATTTTATAAGTCCCCTTAGGTGGACTTATATATGCAATTCTCAGATTGCTTATACTGATCAATGCAATGCTATGCATAGCATTGATCAATACTATGGGCAATCTATGCAAAGAGTCTGCCTGAAAGGAGGCCTGGGCAATCTATGCATAGAGTCTGCCTGGAGGTAAATGTTTTACCCCCGCCTGTCAGAGTAGGTGGTCAGGAAGCCCGCAACCATGCCTATCCTGTCACTGACTTCCTTAAATGCTATGATTGCTATACATCGCAGCATTTAAGGGATTAACCGTGACCATGGCTGCCTGTCATTACCTCTGTCACCAAAAACACTGATGTGTGAATTACCGCTCACATTGAAGCGGCCCTGCACACATTAACAGCACCTTCACTGCAGGAATGTATATATACATTCCTACTGCACAGGACATGTGCAATAGGAACGTATATATACAGATTGCTGACGTGTAGGTGTTAATAAAAAAGAAAACTCTTTCGTAGAGCTATCTCATTTTTTATTTAATAATTTTTTTTTTGCTTATTGAAGAAATGTCAGAATTTTATTACAACCTTACCATACTTCGCTTATAAATGCATGACTTAAATGCCAGATTGTAAAGTGATTTTACATAATGATTTGACATTGGAGCTTGTTCAGCTTTATGCTAAAATATCCCATGTATTAACTTTTACTTGACAGTTTTCGTTACTTGAAGAAGTCTATGGCTATGTTTCCACCACAGGAAAATAACAGCTGTCTGTCTGGACAGCCATCATTTTAGCAGTAAAAAAATAGCCATATATTTATAAAGACAGCTGCAAATAATGATCCTTTCCTGATGTGGGATTATAGTATATACCTATTAAAGATAGTCATCTGAGAACTGTAACTAGAGTTTGGTTCCATTTTTAGGAAAAGTTCTTCCTCAGCTTTTCAGTATGGTGTTCTATCTTTACCTGACCTTGGCTCAGCATTGTCTTTGGCAGCTTTGGCCGCCCTAGACTCATGTCCCGCCACTTGGAGCCAGCACTGACTGCCTATTACCAGGGACACTGCAGGCCCTGCACACCAGCAGCAGCTTTGTTGCATCCAAATAATGTTTGACTGGCAGGTGTGTCTGCCAGTCAGGTAAATTTGTCATATGTGTTCTGGTGGGGTATCAGGGTGTTGTTCCAATCACTTCTTGGACCAGGTCCCTGACGTCCTTTAAAATAAATCATCACCCTGCTATCCATACTGGCTATTAGACTTGTTTGCTAGCATGCAAGTGTCTCCATATTCTTTTCTCAATTGTTTCCTGGCTTTCCTGACCTTGGCTCTTGTTTCCCTAACTACTCTCTCGGGTCCTGATTTTGTCCACAGTCACCTCGGGCTGTTTGAGGCAAGTAGGCAGGGTCAGCTGGGTGGGAACACTGTAAGGGTTACAGTGTCTTCCCTTTGTCTTTTTTTTTTTTTTTTTTTTTGGGGGGGGGGGGGCATTTTTGCACAGCATAACCCTACCCCCAACATACATTCTGGATCTTAATGCCTAAGTAATTTAGAATGCCTAAGTAATTCAGAATGTGTATGACTTTTTTATACAGTATTTGACTTAGCAGATTTAAAATATACAGCAATCCAAAGGATACAAACATTTTCATATTGTTTTTGTATACCACGTTCACTGTGTGGGATAAATAAAATGATGCTATTGTTCTGATTGTTATGAATGTGGCAATACCTAATATGTGTTGTTTTTTATGTTGATAAAGCAAAGGTAAATGTTGTTTCTTTTTGGGAGAATATGGAATATTTTTTAAATGACATTTCATTTTGTAATTTTATTTTATTATATTGTCCAACGAGTGGACTTTTACAGTGATCAGTATATCACCACAATAAAACTGCACCAGTCCTCTAGTACTCATAACACTGATGTACTCAGGCATCCATGGTATGGCCATCCATTTATGAGGTCTCCCTCCACCCACTGCCTTGGAGACCCATTGGCACCAGAGATCCTATCACCCATAAGCCGATGGGTTAGCATTAAACAGCACTCTTTACATGTCGTGTTCCCAATCTGCATGTAAAGGGTTAATCCACCAGGAATGGAGTTTTTTCCATTCTTTATGTAGAATGAGAAGTAGAATATGTTGCTTGTGTACACATGCTACCCTCTCTGCCTGGATACAGAAGGGGTGAATCAATAAAATGCATTAAGGATGGTAGCACTGCAATATACTAATTAAGCAAGAGATAGCCTTCACAATCCCTGGATAGCAATCTTCTGGGAGCTGGTATTGTTGATGCATTTAAGAAGAATCTATCCTGAAAGCACAGGAATTAAGTTGTCACTTTCACTATGTCCATATTAAGGAGTTTATTTACTACATGAGCATTGATCCTGGAAAATGTGCTGATAAAAAAAAACTGAGCGTCATCCACAAACTGCAAGTTTTATCATTAAAGGGAAAGCTATGGTAGTGGGATTTTTTTCCCCACACTGATAAACATTGAAGGTTTTTTGTCCTTAGAAAAGCATTGACTTTTGAACTTTTGATATTGTCTATTTTTGAGGCGGTGCAAATCCAATGAACATTCTACATTTGTGCCATATTTATTAAAGTGGCTCAGGTTGTTTGTCTATTCTTAGCTTAGACAAAATATTAGTTAGCCTTACATTACAACTGATGTGTATGTTAACATTTTGTTGGAAAACTAGTAATACAGACTTTTTTGTATGGGCACATCCCTCTCTGGATAAGCCCTCCTCTTTTTGTTGGGTGACTAATAAGTGCATAAACACATAAAAAAATGTAATGCAAGTCATACAGTATGTGGTTAAATATTACACTCTGGTGCATTAGCAATTATAAATCTGTCCCAATATCTCTGTAAAAAGCAGTGGGGGAGATTTATCAAACATGGTGTAAAGTGAAACTGGCTCAGTTGCCCCTAGCAACCAATCAGATTCCACCTTTCATTCCTCACAGACTCTCTGGAAAATGAAAGGTGGAATCTGATTGGTTGCTAGGGGCAACTTAGCCAGTTTCACTTTATACTATGTTTGATAAATCTCCCCCAATGTCTTTTTTGGCTGTTTAGTGACAGATCTTTTTTGCGGACATAATTTGCATAAAACAGCCATGTTTGGGCAACAAAAATGGCATCCGTTCAAAAAAATAAAAAAGATGTTGGGGAGCATAACCATACAGTACCATAAAGATCCCATTCACCAACATATGGAATACGAATGTGTACTAAATACCAGGAGGTCTCCGGAGCTTCAAATGTAACTGTCAATCAATTAAATATATTTTTGCAGAAATCAATAGTACTAGCAATTTTAAGAAACTCTGTAATAGGTTTTATTAGGTAAAAAAGCCTCTTTCTGTACTCATAAAGCTGTTTCAAAGACCACCCTCCTCCCTTCACACACACACACACACACACACTTCTTATCTTTGCATTATAAGGCAAAGCCGTCTTCCATACAGAGAATCAAAGTGAAGACTGCTGTCTGAGTCCCATTATAACCTACGGAGGGGGAGGGGTTGAGGGGGATGAGTCACGAGGGAGAGCAGAGAAGCAGCCCTGCTGTTTTGAGACTTTCTGCTTAGCTCACTTCATGTCACATGAGTAGCTACTATCATAAACCCCTGCAGCACCGCCGGACCCACTGGCGTACGGGTACATCATGGGATCTTAATTGACAGGCTCCCATGACGTACATGAGGAAGCCTGTCATTATCCTCATCTCCAAGGACAGTGATGTGTGTGGGACCGATAACACTGCAGCAGTCCCGCACATAAAAAAGCACTCTGACAGTCAGGAATGTATATCTACCTTCTTGCTGCTTGGGGCATCATCAGCAGGAACATATACTGTATATACGTATTTAAGGAGGGGTTAAAGGAGAAGTCTAGGCAGGGAGAGATTTTTTTTTCAAAAGTACCGCATACTGCCGCTTCATATCCCCTTAGGTCTCAATCCGATTCCTTGTTTAAGACAGGGCCTGGGACATGATGTTCCAAGTCACTAAGCCAGTCAGTGGCCGCCGACTGGCTGAGCAGGCCATGAACATCAAATCCCAGGTCTTCTCTCTAACCAGGAAGCAACTAGGCACCAGTGGTACCGGCACTGTGGTATATATCCGCTAGTTCTTGAGCTGGAGAGATAAGTGCATGTTATTTTTTTCATCCTCCCCCTTCCCGACACTTTTAAAAAAAAATCCCCCTGCCCGGACCTCTAACTAGGGAGAAACATGTACAGTAATTTTTGCAACAGCACTTAATCTCACAGAACACAACGTTGTATGTCTCCCTGATGATGATGATCTGTGCAGACAGTCAAAATGCTTGCAGGCACAGGTCTAAACTGCTGCTTCCCCACAGGAAAAATGATGCTTTTCTCTCTTGCTTTGACTTATATGAATAGGTTGTGGTTTTTCACTATCACTTTCACACAATTCGGCCATTGCAGATTTGTTGTTTGGGAGTTCAGCAAACATTATAAATGAGCCATGTGGTTTACAGAAATCCTAGCAATATTTTTTTATTTTTTTCTCAGCTATAAGAGTAATATTTATAATGATGAAAAAGACTTTTAGTGAGGGATTCAGCCTCTCTTGTGCTGCTTCCTACAACAAACATGTATTTATTTAGACAATTATTGTGAAATCCATAATACATATATGCAGTATATATGTAATAATAATATCTTTATGCAAATTAAAATGTATCAGTTCTTTACCTAAGTTGTCACTTAAACACATGCAATTTGTACAGCTCTATAGTGATTAATTGTGCCAGTAAGATGTCACATTGCAGTCTAAACGAAAACAGCAGCATAACCTATCAATTGTGGATTTGCTCCGTTTCTTTCCTTTATGACTTCAATTGGGAAAATCTGAGCATTGAAATGTTTTCTATAACTGTTTGTTTATTTAGAGAAAAAAAAATTAGATCCTTAGAACATAAAATACAGTCATATATAAACAGTGGGGGATATTTTTGAAAGGGAGTAAATATACACCTGGTGTAAACTGCCCACAGCAACCAATCACAGCTCCTCTTATATTTTGCCAGAGCTGAAAGCTGAGCTGTGATTGGCTGCTGTGGGCAGTTTACACCCAGTGTATATTTACACCCTTTCAATAAATCTCCCCATAGTCTATTTGGGAGTTTCATGACCACAAACAACTTGGTTGCTGGTGTAGAACAAATATTGAAATAAACTTTTCAATATTAATAAATACTTAATACCTTAATTTCCATCGTTCTCTTTTGTTTTATCTCTAGTTTGTATCCTAAAATGTACCATTCATAAACGGGATGTCCTTCGGAAACCAGGGTCCAAGTGCCATTGTTACCTCGGCCCCTGCTGCGCTCTTTGTGATCCTATAATATGACGTCTTCATCACAGTTATAACATTGTCATTGTTGTCACAGTTATAATATCTACAGATTTATCAACCCTTACTTTATTTTAGTTAAAATGGACCAGTCAGCTAAGAATGGTGTGTATAGATCATTTTATTAATATGCAAAAAAAAAGTCCCAAGTGCCAAGGGGGTGTTTCCCAGTATGGCAGAAGTCCAGGTGTATATTAAATGTTTCAATACAATTCATTTCAATGGTATGGTATGTGCTTATCCATTATTGATTAAAGGTACAGAGTGTGGAAAACTAAAAATTTTAATTTCTGTTTTACTCAGGGAATAGTTAAAGGGACTGTACCACCATACCCAGGCTGAAGCACTGGAGGCGGGCCGACCCACCCCCAGTGGGAAGAAACTCCAGCACCTCCATGACGTGACTCCATTAGAATCAATGGAACGCTATCATAGAGGGGCTAGGGTTTCCTCCCACTAAGGGTGGGTTGGCCCGCCTCCAGTGCTTCAGCCTGGGTATGGTGGTACAGTCACTTTAAGTCACCTGAATACTTTTTAATGTATTGCTGGTAGAAGGATTAGATGTGAGTGTAAGTAGGTTTACAGGCTTGCTTAAAAAAAGCACACACAATATCTAATGAAGTAATGTGGGTATGCATTTTCTTTTCCCCTCTCTATTATTTCAAAATGAATCTATGTATTTTATGTTGTTCAGCAGAACATCAGAGTTCTTGACCAAAATAAGTTTGGCTGAATACAAACACTGTGATTAGGGTTAAATAACTGAAAATAATAATCTACCAACAGCCGTTAATGCACCAGGTGGCGAAACCACAAAATAACGGCGTTTTGGACAGTCGTTGGAACATAACCATACGCATACCCTAATGTACACTAGTGAATCATAATACTCAAATTTCTATTGTAATTAATTATTTATTTTAAAAAAATGCATACAAAATGGATGTGAATTATACAGTGGGAACAGAAGAACACACACACGCACATTTAGGTTATCTTCCCATAATAAAAATGATCATGACCATTTATAACTGCAGTTCTTTAGCTCTGTCCGCTAATTTTTTCTCCTTCTATGCAAGATATAGGAGACAACTTCAAAGTAATATGAGGAAAGGATCTGACTAACAGTTGGTTTTCTAGTTTGTTACTATGCATCCCCATAGGTGTACATTGCACAGCAGTTGTAGATACAAAAGTATTGTATCTGCAGTGATGCCTTGGATTACGAGCATAATTCGTGTTAGGACTGTGCTTGTAAACCAAATCACTCTTATACCAAAGCAAAATCATTGAAATGCAGACAACTGGTTCCCCACCCCAAAAATATTGATTTTATATTCTGAATAACATGTAAAACAAATGAAACACACATTTTAACAGGAACAGCTGAACAGCACAATACAGCAGTCATCATGTGGAGTATAATGTATAGTAAGTGCATAAACCTGAAAAAACAGCAGCAGTTTGTAGATAAAGAATGGAACTGCAGATCCCCATAATGAAGTAGTGTAGTACAACAGGCTAGAAGAAAGAAGAAGGGCTGCTGTCAGAGGGGAAGGGGGGGGGGGGGTGTTCAGCAGAGACCAGGAAGGAATCACAGACCTGTGCAGGAGGACAGAGACAGAAGCTTTTCTATACAGCAGTCTGAATGGCTGAGTGTGAGTGCAGGCACATTATAGAATATGGAAAACACAAGGGCTCACAGAGACTGCAGGGAGCATGAAGGAATGAGCAGGGCAGATGTGGGCACATATATGCAGTGCTCTCTGTCCGGGGAGAGAGGGGTTACAGCTATGAAGAGATTACCTCCACGGTCCTGTCCCCTGATGTAAGCCCCATCTGCTATGATTTGTAAGGTGAGGGAGACTTCTTGAGTCAGAGTACAGTGCTGTAGGCCCTGCTATGCAGACTATACCCCTCCCCCACCCCCCTCCCACCCAGTACAGTGACCTCTTAAACCAAAGCAATGCTCTTAAATGTAATCTTAATTATAAAAAAACGGTGAGCTCTTCTTGCAAAATGCTCTCAATACAAGTTACAATGGTACCACTGTATCTTAATCAAGACTATTTGCAAAGTTACTTCCTTTTTCATTTGATGCATTAGGGCAATTTAAAAAACAAAAACAAAAAAAAAAAACAGGTGGCCTTAGCCTCAAAGTAATTTTCATGCTTATAAGAAATTGCTTAAAATATTTACCAAACATCTGATGTACAATGACATTACACATTATTTCCTTTATCTAGGTTCATACAATGTAAAATCAAAAGCAAACAATGGTTGTAAAATAATAATGTGCTACTTTAAGGCTCTATTCCCACAATGTCTTTTATTTTTTTTTTATGTGAAAAAAAAGCAGTTTTTTTTTTCCCTAATGACGGCCGTAAATAATGATTAATCATTATTCATGGCCGTCATTATAAAATAACAGTCATTATTACACTTACAAAGAAACATAGTCTAAAATCTATGGAAGAACAGCCATTTGTCCACGTTAAAAAATAAAAAACAGTTTGTTTTTACATGTGCACAGACATGCATGTTTACACAGATGTTGATGTATTTTATTAGGTAAGAAAACAATATTTTTTCCTCTTTCGTGGCCATATTTTGCTTTAATTTTACAGTCTGTGATTCCATTTTTAGGGTATTGTATTGACAGATCATCTCTAGATATTCTTTTAATGCTTAAAAATACAGTTTTGCTACATTACCACCAAAAGGCCTAGAATAAAGGTAGGTTGTATAGTATACAAATATGTATTCTGTACAAAGAATTAAAAGCTTACATGAAAGACTGACTGCTCCCCTGTCACTAGAATTTAGGTGTTAATATGCACAGATGGAACATGAAAAGGTCACTTATGAACAGCATGCAAAATACAGAGGTAATTATTTCTAAACTAATAGCACCAGCAAGTGTGCCAGCCTACTGTTCTCCACCTGATATTACATCTGCCCAAGATAATCCCTCTTTTCAGCTCTTCCTGCCCTAATGTGCTTCACACTGACTTGACTGCAGCACATACAAGCGTAAACTCTGCCAAAACTGGAGAAACATAGAGCTGAAAAATAATATAAGATATTGTTTGAGTTACACCTTTTAAATGGTGTTCACCAAGCACAAAGCTATAGTAAGGGGAATCTTATTTCGGGGATGAAGTAGTTATTCCTTGTAGCAACACTAAAGTCACCGCTAAAATAGATGAATGAAAATATAGAAGTGTCAAAGTAATGGATTTTACTGGGAAGGTAAAGAAAGGTGACAATGGGGTCAATCTTCATTAATTCTTTTATAAGTGACATGTAACAAAGGTTAACAGTGAAGACTTGTGGCATGCTATCTGGCAAAGGGAAAGTGTTGTCTTTTTGTAGGGAAAAAAACATAGTAAAAGAAGAATTGTAAAAAATAATCAAGTACTAGAAAGAGAGATGAAAATACTTGATATTGTATAATTAATACCAAAATGTCAAAGTTAATACTGTAATGTTTAATCACCACACAAGATTAGAGACGTTGGCTCAACTAGTTTAACCCCTTAGTGTACCTGGTATGTCATGGCGCAGCTAGGTCTCTGCACCATGCCACTTCCGGCTGCAAAACTGACAGCAGCATTTAAATGCAGTTAAAAGGCATCCCTGGTGGTCTAGTGAGAGTGATGGCTTCTAATGATGCAATCCTGAGAAGCTGATACCTTCTGATGTTCCCGGCTCAGCCTCAATTATTAGGGGCTTCAGCAGCCCTTAGTAATTGAGCACCAAATACATGGATCAATGCAGTAAATATGTACAGCATTGATCCCTATGAGCAATGCTGGTTTTAATTAATAAGCATTGTGAACCATGAGTCGAGGAAAAGAAAAATGGGAGCACAACCTTGAGTCTTTTAGCTTAATCTGGGTGAGATCTGGATTATAAAACTATTTATAAGGTGCGTTCACACGTACAAGATCCACAGCAGATCTGCGGCCTATTTTATGGTGCATATTTCATGCTGTGTTCAGTTATTTAGATCAAATCTGTTGCGGATCTGCTGCGGATCTGCACCATCAAATCTGCTGCGGATGCCGTACGTGTGAATGCACCCTTAGGCTATGTGCACAGTTAGTATGAGGCCGGCCGGGATGATCTCAGGAAAGATCATCCCGGCCGGTACTGCAGTTCCGGCTGGATCATCTTTAGCGCCGCAGACTTCCCACTGCACACTATGCCTGCCTGTGCAGGCTCAGTGAGCAGATCACCGAGCGGACCAAACAGAGGCAAGTGAGAGACCTCCGGGGGTCCGTTACAATGATCGGTACCCCCGCATTCACACTGCGGGGGTCCCAATCTGTAAGTGACAGGGGACTGCCCCTGTCACTTACACTTAAACTCGTCATTAACAGTAAGGCTGGGCTGCTTACTGCAGCCGGCCCCCACCTCCTATGAAGCGTGCTCCGCTCTGGAGCGCACCTCATAGGTCAGGACATACCAGTATGCCCTAGGTCGTCTAGGGGTTAATGTGCCTTTGTCATAAGGATCTTAAAGCTCAGGGAAAACACATCCTATGTAAATAGCAAGCTTGATATTTGTCCCAAACATGCATTTTGGGTCTTTTTATTATTCCTTGACAGAATTTACTCTTAACACCTCTATCATATAGCAAAATTTAAGGAACACCCTGAACCTATTAGCAGGTTCATGCAAACATATTCATGTTTTTTTGTTTTTTTTTTGAATAATATTTTATTCCAATAACAAATAACCAAACAGTGACCGCAGGTCAGGTGGTCATAGGCAAGATACACAGAAATAAACACATGTAGATCTCAGCAGAGAAGCAAATGAGCATCACATACGTAGGAAGGGATCTTGAGATGGTATAATAGTATACTCCAGAATTATTCTAGATATGATAAAAAGGATTTAGAGAAGGATCTCTATAGCTAGATATCAGCCCTCTAGAGCATGGTAGTTCGAATGTCATCACCACCATCCATCCTGCAGTCAGTAACAGATAACTATAAACTTTAGGCTTTATAATCAGCCCATATTAATGGGAGAAGAGAAAAAAACAAACAAAAAAAAACAAAACAAAAAGAAAGATGGGAAAGGGAAGAAGGGCAGAACAAGACAGACAAGACACTAACATACAATACAATACAGTATCTCACGACTCAGACTCAAGGGGAGACGTTGAGGGATGCCCCAGGGGACAATGTCCAAGGGTATGTAGCATGGCGTGATACATATATAATACATTTTGGATTATGTATATCCTGTGTCCGTCACCTACAGTGGGCAGTGGGCGTTTGGCTGATTTACAGAGAGGATGGGAGGAGAGAGGGAGGAAGAGGGACTGTTGGGGTTAGGGGTACGGGTAGGCCTAATATATTTGAAGGGCCCCAATGTTCCCTTTAGATCCTCGGTTAGATACCAGGTAGATTGCGTAAATTGTTGCACTATGTGTTGTAGTTCAGGTTGCAAAAAAATACGTGGTAAGAAATCGTTTCCATTTACGAAATAGGGGGGCCGTAAGCTTTTCCTTGCATCGTAGGGCCAGTCGGCGTTCTACGTAGAAGAAATGCTGTAGTTTGGATATGACACGTTCTAGTGTAGGAAGGGTAGGGTGAATCCATTCTTGTAGGATACAGTGTTTTGGCACAGTAAGTAAGTAAGTAAGCATACGTCTCTACCGAGCCCTCCCCAGCTAGACCTATATGAAATAAGGCCTCAAGTGGTGTCAACCGGGAGGAAACTGAGGTGACCGTTTAAGGAGATTTGACACATCCCTCCAGAAGGCCTCCAATCGAGGACCGTGCCATATACCATGAAATAGATCGGTTTTTGGCGTACTGCATTTCGGGCCATATTCATGTTTCATAATCAGGCCAGTCTTTGAAGAGTTTCCTTAGTAGCAGGGCTGTATTAACAGCTGCTGCTGCCCTAGGCACTAAACCTGAAGACGCCCCATCTTCACGCACCTATTGGCGATACCAGACCTGACCAATACCACCATACCCCCCCACCCCCCTAGAAAATACACCAGATTTACTGGCAAGTCTGAACGGGAGGAGGGAAACTAAAAAAATAAAAACAAAAAAAATTAGTTTTTTTCTGTCCTCCTGCTCCCTGGTGCTGCCCTCCTGCAAGGTGCTGCCCTAGGCACTGGACCACGGGTGCCTAGTGGTAAATACGGCCCTGCTTAGTAGCATGATTATGTATACATGAGAATGCAGCGGACAGGCAAAAGGGGTCCTCTGTGGGGCCAATAAGTGCCCCAGAAAAGGAAAGTGGCTCAAAGATTAGGTACGCAGCTGCAGGGGAATATCAGCAGGTTCATTTGCATGACCCAGCTGAGAGTCCCCTCTCAACAAGCTCTATAAAGCTTGTGCAAATCACCAACCTAAGGAATCTACAGTAAACAAAGTGCACAAAGTGCACAGAGCTGTGTGCAGTACCTTTGTTTACTGTACTGTTTAACCCTGGCTATACCTGTTTTATTTTATTAACACATTTTTGTATACTAGTTAGTTTTTATGTCTTTTATGTTTAGTATGAATCTATGATTTAGAGAATGAAAAAAATAAGGAAGGAAAAACATTTTACTGGTACTGTATATCATGGAACTTTTTATATAAAATGAAACAATGGCATTATGTAAATGCTTAGTATATACTTATATACTGACATGCTTTATATTCACAGTAAAAAGTGTAATTATGTGTAAAGTATATGGAGATGTTATATGTGTGTACATTATATGGTTCTGTTATTTATATTTACTGGAAAGGACATCATTATTAGTGATGAGTGAACATGTTTGTAAATGTTCGTATGTTCGTACGGACATGACGCTAATTGTTCGTGTTCACCGATCACAAACAATTTGTTCAATGATCAGAGTGGTTAAAACGGTCATTTTCAAACATATATTTGAACTTGCGAACATATGCAACTGCGTAATTTATAATTTGCTCCTGATAATCTGTACGCATGTGCGTTACTCTAGACCGAAACGTACGCAATCTGTACGCAACTGTGTACGCAAATTAATGCAAATGAAATGCGTATGCAACTGCGTAGTTTACGATTTGCATCTGATAATCTGTACGAATGTGTGTAGACAAAAATGTACGATTCTACTGTATGTTTGTTATTTGTTTGTGAATGTATAGCGTGTGGACAGCCTTCAGTTTCCAATCTCTCCAATTTAGTAGCTTAGAGGGCGCTGATTTATTTGATAACATAAACTCTTTCCACTTTTCAGAATGTAAGCGTTAAAAACTAAAACGAAATACTTAATGCTAATCATGAAAGAAGCATTTTTTTTTTTTTTTGCCAAAAACAATGCAACAAAATGAGTCCAACAATTGTATCAATGCACATTTTATTCACAATAAAAGTATGTGCAGACATCAGGCTTTGAACTTGATATTGATTGTATTGCTGTGTTTGAGTATTGCTTCAGGCTGTAATATTTGGCCTGTGATTCTGTTTGTATGGCTAATCTGCTTGTAGTAGTGTTATGAAAAAACATATCCAACAGTTCAAACTAATGACAATAAGTCTGTTTTTTTATTTGTGTACCTGTTTATTGAGTTGTTTACAAAGTAATGACAATAATAAAAAGAAAATGTCAGAAGTCATATAGAAGAGCTGTTAACATTACATGGTGATTTCAATATTAGAGAATTAGTGTACAAATCTTTAGTAAACAATTATCTCAAACTTTTTTTCTAGTAATATTGGTGTAAGCACTGAGAAATATTGGCCATCTTCATCACTACCCTCCTGCTTAAAGGGAATGTATGAAACTGACTTATTCACTTCAAGCATATGCAGCATGGTTGCCACTATTATCAAGAACAGAAAAATAAATAAAAAATCTACAAATGAGGAGTAAACAGACAAACTGAATATCAGTATCTGGTTTTATCAGGAAAAAAACCATAATATAATAAATTCACATAATAAATTCACTTTATGCTGGCCCTACTGTGTAAATAATCCCAACACTCCCAAGGACACTTTCGGAAGCCACAAGAAGCATAAACTGCAAAATGTGGATTACTCAGTTAGTGGAATGCACTTGCCTGAACAATGCTTTTAATCTTGGAATAAAGCATCTACATCTCCAAGGGTGAGTGTCCCTACTTTCATATACAGGGATAGGACTTTGATTAACCTTTAGGCTATGTTTACACAGGGTAAGAGACCGGCCGTTTCGTGACCCCAGCTGAGTCACGGGACGGCCGGTCTCTGCACGGATCATCCCGGCCGGTACTGCAGTACTGGCTGGATGATCTTTTGGCCGCAAGGATCTGATCAGCGCGCGCCCGCGTCAGAACCTCCCGCAGCACATAAGGAAGCGAGTGGCCGGAGCTGCTCGCTTCATTTTGTGAACTGACAGGTCTTTCTGCGGACGCAATTCACTGAATTGTGGCCACAGAAAACTGACATGTCAGTTATTTTCGGCCCCGTATGGGATCCCACAGAAGATAAGGCTATGTCCACACCGCACAAAGTACGGCCAGTGTTGATGATGGCAACAATGGCCGTACTTTTACCTAGTGTGAACATAGCCTTAGGGTGTGTTCACACGTAATGGATCCACAGCAAGATCTGCTGCGGATCCCTGCCCTGTCCACTCATGGACAGAAAAACTTGCAGCAGGATTAACATCCTGCTGTGAGTATGTCCGCAGCCCGCCCCGTTAACCCACACACACACTGCCGGAGCATATACTTCACCTGCTCCCCGCTCTGGGTTGCTTTGGGGATCCTACGCCCTGGCGGTGTGTGTGTGTGTGTGTGGGGGGGGGGGGGTTAATGGGGCGAGCTGCGGACATACTCACAGTGGGATGTTCATTTAGAATACACCTGTTTTTTATAAATTACAAAAAGCTAGATACAAAGGTTGGTCGATATTCTGATGATTGTAGTCAGGAGTTGCTTAATATGCCATGCCAGATTGTTCACTTAGTAAAGGTTTTCTCCGCTGTGTCGGTTGAAACCTTAACACATAGGGAGGCATTTATTAAGTCCGGCGTTTTTTACGCCGGACGTAAAAATGCCCCCGCAGCTCCGGCGCTACGGAGATTTATGTAGAGGTGGACTGCCTCTACATAAATCCCGTGCGCGCCGTTGCGCACCGCCGAAAACCTACGCCAGCTGAGGACTGGAGTAGGTTTTCGGCGTACATTTTGGCGAACGGATGATAAATCGCGCAGACTCTGAGTCCGCGCCCTCCGTTCCGCCCACTCTCCGCCCCTTTTCCGCCCCCTGGCGTACTCGGCGGAAAGTGCCGATTTGCGAATATTTTATTCGCAAATCCGCCATTTTTGCTTAAAAAAAGACGCAAATCGGCACTTTCCGCCGAAAATCATCCATTCGCCGGATGATACATGTGGCCCATAGTATTTCTGTCTGTCTTTTGGTTAGTATTTTTTCTACCAAAACCTGGAGTATAACTGACTGGGCACAATTATTAAAGAAAGATTTGCACAGTTCTTGTGTTTTTAACCCACGCATGGGTTTTGGTTGACAAAAGACTGGTGAAAAGACTGACAGAAATACTGTGTGTGAATATAGCCTTAGACAGTAGTGACTACAGTAGTATCTACTTAATGTCTATAAGAAGGCTTGCACACAGATGGGTGCTGCCCTTATTATCTACTAGAGCAATAATCATAAAAGTATTCTTTCAAGTATACTAGAATTATTTATTTAGTACATAGCACATGGCAATGCAATTATTATTTTATTGGCAACAGGCTTGATTTAGCCACCATTAGCCATAATTATGGCAGCACTTCCTCAATCACATACTCAATATTTTTCTGCTTTGGATGTTGGAAAATATAACTATTTGAATAAAAATGTAACTGAAAAATATTTTTTGGGGAAAAGTAAACTGCCTAATATTAAAGTTCTGTCGAAAACCATCCCTTGTATAAAAAAAACAAAAAACAAAACAGGTACCTATGATTGATGACTTCAAATGGAATTGTAGCAGACTTATGTGATCTCACAGCTTATTTATATGTTTATTGCTTATAGCGATATATACTGTATATATATTTCAACCCCGCAGCCACGCTGGATAAAACATCAGCAGTTGACAGGACCAGACTTTTAAATAGCAACTGTTTGAGTACCAAATGTAACTTCTGGAAACGTTTTTGTTCAAATACCGAATTGTTTGAATTCATAAGCGTTACTTATGAATGTTCACAAAGACCATTTAAATAGATTGGAGAAATCACCAAAAACCAAGGTCGCTACTCCTGGCTTGGCCTGCTATCGGCGGTGGACGAGATGCAGCTTGAGACAGGTAGGCAGACAGAAACACAGCAGGGCTCATGGCCGGAACCGGCATAGCAATCACAGGCAGGAACCACAGGTAGCTGGAACCAGGAACAGCAAGAATCAGGAGTGGCTACAAGCACAGGCAGGAATCACGGGAGAGCTGGGACCACACACTATGGGAATCATACAGAGGCTCCAACATTTAGGGCAGGGCAGGGCTACAATTTACAGACAGGACTGCTGTGCAGCAGCCAATTGGGGGCACGCTGACCCTTTAAGTTTAAGCAGAATCGGTGTGCGCTAGGAAATGGGGATGCACGTGCTGGCCAGTAGAAACAGCAGATGGACAGAAGAAGTAGTAGCCCAGGGGAAGAGGGGGCCAGTGGCCAGAACAGAGAGAGAGAGAGAGAGAGAGGTGCCATCAAAGGCTGTCAGCAAAATACAGGCAGTTATAAAGCAGAAAAAAATATGAGGAATTTGATTGCTACATATGTTACATCTTGCAGTTTGACTTATTTTACAGATAACACTATGTCACACTTGTCTGTATTTAAGTAAAGCTTGACATTATTTGGTAACATCTTGACATTATGACAGCTACTTATGGAACACTTTTTTTTATAATATAATTAATGTGCTGTGTGACATTAGTATAATTTCTTGGTAAGTTTTAAAATAATATCTTAAGAATTTAAGAAAGCTGGATATTGTTAGGAACTGTCACAGCTATTTGCTATGCTACACACTTTTATAAAATGATGAATGCTTAGTTAATAGGTGTAGTATGAACCTATGACAGAGGACAATGGACATTAATATGTCAACTCAGGTTGTGAGGTTATAGCAACACTACAAATCCCAAGTTACCACATTAGTTACTATTTTAATTACAAATAACTAATCATTAAACAGCCATATTGTGTCTATTTTGATTTACTTGCAAAGTATCATTGGCTGTATTTAAAGAGAGGGGAATGTAACTGTCATTCGCTTTGAATACACTACCGTTCAAAGGTTTGGGGTCACCCAAACAATTTTGTGTTTTCCATGAAAAGTCACACTTCATCACCACCATACGTTTTGAAATGAATAGAAAATAGAGTCAAGACATTTACAAGGTTACAAATAATGATTTGTATTTGAAATAACATTGTTTTTACATCAAACTTTGCTTTCGTCAAAGAATCCACCTTTTGCAGCAATTCCAGCATTGCACACCTTTGGCATTCTAGCTATTAATCTGTTGAGGTAAGCTGGAGAAATTGCACCCCACGCTTCTAGAAGCAGCTCCCACAAGTTGGATGGGCACTTCTGGCGTACCATATGGTCAAGCTGCTCCCACAACAGCTCAATGGGGTTCAGATCTGGTGACTGCGCTGGCCACTCCATTACTGATAGAATACCAGCTGCCTGCTTCTGCTGTAAATAGTTCTTTGGAGTTCTTTGGAGGTGTGTTTAGGGTCATTGTCCTGTTGTAGGATGAAATTGGCTCCAATCAAGCGCTGTCCACTGGGTATGGCGTTGCAAAATTGAGTGATAGCCTTCCTTATTTAGAATCCCTTTTACCCTGTACAAATCTCCCACCTTACTAGCACCAAAGCAACCCCAGACAATCACATTACATCCACCATGCTTAAAGGGAACCTGTCACCCCCCCGTGCCGGGGTGACAGGCTCCCGACCCCCCGTTAGAGCCCCCTATACTCACCTAATCCCGCCGGGTCCTGCTTCTGGAGGTGGTCGGGTGACAGAGATATCAGCTGCTGCAGCCCTCCACGCGCGCTGAGAGATGAGTCCAACGCTCATAGAGAATGACGGAGCGATGGACTCTCCTGTCATTCTCTATGGGTGTTGGACTCATCTCTCAGCGCGCGCCGGGCTGCAGCGGCTGAGATCTTCATCACCCCACCACCTCCAGAAGCGGGAACGGCGGGATTAGGTGAGTATAGGGGGCTCTAACGGGGGGTCGGGAGCCTGTCACCCCGGCACGGGGGGTGACAGGTTCCCTTTAACAGATGGCGTCAGGCATTCTTCCAGCATCTTTTCATTTGTTCTGCGTCTCACAAACGTTCTTCTTTGTGATCCAAACACCTCAAACTTGGATTCATCCATCCACAACACTTTTTTCCAGTCTTCCTCTGTCCAATAAGAGAAAGAAAAACGTGGAGAAGACTACAATGGTTGTAGATACTATGTGGACAGTTTATACACAATTAAAAACATAAGATAAAAACATCAAAAAGTTTTTCAAGCATACAAAAATACAAAAATACAAAAACAGCAGCATAAATGTCCCAAAATGGATAACTGTGATTGCGAGCTGATGTTTGCAAATGCCAATATTACTCACGCTATCCGGCCGGATAAGCAGCTATAGTTCAAAGAGCCTAGTCCATACGAATGGAACAACCAGATGGTATAATCCTCGGCAGCTGATCTCCCAGGCGTCGTGCCGTGGCCACAGCACGTGATGTCCGCTCGTGGTATAATTGGTTGTTCAAGACGTAGCAGTACTCCCAACAGAGTCGTATTGGAATCACAGTTTAAAGTAGATTGAATAGGTGTATGATGGGGGTAGTTGTCCACCCAACTGTACTGTGCTAGACGCGTTTCGGAAACTCTCTTTCCATCCTCAGTAGCGAAATGGTTAATTCATTATTAAAGGAGACAATTTATAGTAACGGGAAATAGAAAAAATGTATAAAAGAGTAAAAAGCAAAAAGATGGATGGACGAGTATGATCTGGGTCTTTGGTGAATTCTAAAACCTGGTTCCTGTCTGTTCGGTTAGAATTCGCATCTAAAAATTAATATAATTCAGATGAGATACAAGTAATCTAATATACATAGGATTCATAAGTACACTACAGGGTAGCCAAAATACATACTCTAAAACACAAAATTATAGAAAACGCATATGAAACGCACCAAAAACGCATGTCATGTGAATATGGTTCAAAATTATCAATCACTAAAATAGATGATGCAAAAACAAAGGAAAATAATCCAACAGAGGACACATCATGGTGCTGATCATCAGCCTGACACATGATGTGTCGTCTATTCTGGAATAAATAATTAAAGAAAACCAAAAATCTCCAGATCTGCATTAAGCCCATGAGGGGCCAATGACTGAAATTCATATATAGTCTTCGATTCTAATTGAGACATTTTCGTAATGTGGTTGCCACCTCGCCAGTTTTTTTCGACTGTAAATAGGGCAGAGAATGACAGGCCTGTTGGGTCTTGGTTATGGCATTTCTTAAAGTGTGCAGATAATGAATGGTTCTCAAAACCGATTTTAATATTTCTGACATGTTCTGCCACTCTTCTTTTCAAAGGCCTGATGGTCCTTCCAATATATTGTTTACCACATGGACAAATTATAATGTAAATAACTGATTGACTATTGCACGTTAAAAATTCTTTTATAGGTAGTTGAAAGTCACTTATGGCTGATTTCACCACCTTAGTGCACTTTGGAAAAATAGTAATTTTACAGCTACTACATTTGCCACATCTAAAGAAGCCCTTCAATGTTAGCCAAGATTCCGTTCGTATAATCGGTTGGCTCATTCTCTTAGTTGTTGGGGCGACTTTTAGGCCAATATTAGAGGCTCTTCTATATACTATTGGAGCTTTAGCTGGAAGAGAATCTGCTAGAACTTTATCTTCCTTTAGCAATGGCCAGTATTTTTGTATGATCTTTTCTACTTGTTTATACTGGGCATTAAATGGTAAAACAAGTTTAGCTGAATCAGTTGTTATTGGTACTGTCGTCTCTTTTTCCAAGAAAAATTTCTTTCTGTCCATCTGTCTCGCTATATCAAGAGACTTAGTTAGTAATTCATCTGGATATAATTTTTCTCTAAATTCTTTAGTGAGTTGTCTTGCTTCTTTTTCAAACTCACTGAGTTTAGTACAGTTTCGTCTGATTCTTTTGTACTGGCCCAGTGGTACATTTAGTAACCATCTAGGTAGATGGCAACTCGAATGTAATATATATGAATTTCTTGCCATTGGTTTTTTGAAAGTAGTACATTCCAATGATAGGTTGGAATGTACTACTTTCAAAAAACCAATGGCAAGAAATTCATATATATTACATTCGAGTTGCCATCTACCTAGATGGTTACTAAATGTACCACTGGGCCAGTACAAAAGAATCAGACGAAACTGTACTAAACTCAGTGAGTTTGAAAAAGAAGCAAGACAACTCACTAAAGAATTTAGAGAAAAATTATATCCAGATGAATTACTAACTAAGTCTCTTGATATAGCGAGACAGATGGACAGAAAGAAATTTTTCTTGGAAAAAGAGACGACAGTACCAATAACAACTGATTCAGCTAAACTTGTTTTACCATTTAATGCCCAGTATAAACAAGTAGAAAAGATCATACAAAAATACTGGCCATTGCTAAAGGAAGATAAAGTTCTAGCAGATTCTCTTCCAGCTAAAGCTCCAATAGTATATAGAAGAGCCTCTAATATTGGCCTAAAAGTCGCCCCAACAACTAAGAGAATGAGCCAACCGATTATACGAACGGAATCTTGGCTAACATTGAAGGGCTTCTTTAGATGTGGCAAATGTAGTAGCTGTAAAATTACTATTTTTCCAAAGGGCACTAAGGTGGTGAAATCAGCCATAAGTGACTTTCAACTACCTATAAAAGAATTTTTAACGTGCAATAGTCAATCAGTTATTTACATTATAATTTGTCCATGTGGTAAACAATATATTGGAAGGACCATCAGGCCTTTGAAAAGAAGAGTGGCAGAACATGTCAGAAATATTAAAATCGGTTTTGAGAACCATTCAATATCTGCACACTTTAAGAAATGCCATAACCAAGACCCAACAGGCCTGTCATTCTCTGCCCTATTTACAGTCGAAAAAAACTGGCGAGGTGGCAACCACATTACGAAAATGTCTCAATTAGAATCGAAGACTATATATGAATTTCAGTCATTGGCCCCTCATGGGCTTAATGCAGATCTGGAGATTTTTGGTTTTCTTTAATTATTTATTCCAGAATAGACGACACATCATGTGTCAGGCTGATGATCAGCACCATGATGTGTCCTCTGTTGGATTATTTTCCTTTGTTTTTGCATCATCTATTTTAGTGATTGATAATTTTGAACCATATTCACATGACATGCGTTTTTGGTGCGTTTCATATGCGTTTTCTATAATTTTGTGTTTTAAAGTATGTATTTTGGCTACCCTGTAGTGTACTTATGAATCCTATGTATATTAGATTACTTGTATCTCATCTGAATTATATTAATTTTTAGATGCGAATTCTAACCGAACAGACAGGAACCAGGTTTTAGAATTCACCAAAGACCCAGGTCATACTCGTCCATCCATCTTTTTGCTTTTTACTCTTTTATACATTTTTTCTATTTCCCGTTACTATAAATTGTCTCCTTTAATAATGAATTAACCATTTCGCTACTGAGGATGGAAAGAGAGTTTCCGAAACGCGTCTAGCACAGTACAGTTGGGTGGACAACTACCCCCATCATACACCTATTCAATCTACTTTAAACTGTGATTCCAATACGACTCTGTTGGGAGTACTGCTACGTCTTGAACAACCAATTATACCACGAGCGGACATCACGTGCTGTGGCCACGGCACGACGCCTGGGAGATCAGCTGCCGAGGATTATACCATCTGGTTGTTCCATTCGTATGGACTAGGCTCTTTGAACTATAGCTGCTTATCCGGCCGGATAGCGTGAGTAATATTGGCATTTGCAAACATCAGCTCGCAATCACAGTTATCCATTTTGGGACATTTATGCTGCTGTTTTTGTATTTTTGTATTTTTGTATGCTTGAAAAACTTTTTGATGTTTTTATCTTATGTTTTTAATTGTGTATAAACTGTCCACATAGTATCTACAACCATTGTAGTCTTCTCCACGTTTTTCTTTCTCTTATTGTGGTTGTTGAGGTGCATTTGGTGTACACTTTGGAGTGTGGACTCTGGTTGTAGGCGGTTTCAAGTGAGTGGGACGCTGTTTTCTCTTTTATTTTATTCCTCTGTCCAATGTCTGTGTTCTTTTGCCCATCTAAATCTTTTTCTTTTATTGGCCAGTCTCAGATATGGCTTTTTCCTTGCCACTCTGCCCTGAAGGCCAAAATCCCGCAGGCACCTCTTCACTGTAGATGTTGACACTGGTGTTTTGCGGGTACTATTTAATAAAGATGCCAGTTGGGGACCTGTGAGGCGTCTGTTTCTCAAACTAGAGACTCTAATGTGCTTATCTTCTTGCTTAGTTGTGCAACGCGGCCTCCCACTTCTTTTTCTACTCTGGTTAGAGCCTGTTTGTGCTGTCCTCTGAAGGGAGTAGTACACACCTTTGTTGGAAATCTTCAATTTCTTAGCAATTTCTCGCATGGAATAGCTCATTTCTAAGAACAAGAATAGACTGTCGAGTTTCAGATGAAAGTTCTCTTTTTCTGGCCATTTTGAGCGTTTAATTGACCCCACAAATGTGATGCTCCAGAAACACAATCTGCTCAAAGGAAGGTCAGTTTTGTAGCTTCTGTAACGAGCTAGAATGTTTTCAGATGTGTGAACATGATTGCACAAGGGTTTTCTAATCATCAATTAGCCTTCTGAGCCAATGAGCAAACACATTGTACCATTAGAACACTGGAGTGGTAGTTGCTGGAAATGGGCCTCTATACACCTATGTAGATATTGCACCAAAAACCAGACATTTGCAGCTAGAATAGTCATTTACCCCATTAGCAATGTATAGAGTGTATTTGTTTAAAGTTAGATCTAGTTTAAAGTTATCTTCTTTGAAAAGTACAGTGCTTTTCTTTCAAAATTAAGGACATTTCAATGTGACCCCAAACTTTTGAACGGTAGTGTAGGTCTCTGAACTTTCCATATCTTGCCCTAAGATATTTACCTATTTCCTATTTCCTCAAGGCAACACCACCCCAGCTCTTTTAAATTAGATGGTTTCCGCTGGTGAACAGCAATCTTTAATTCTGACCACAGATTCTCAATTGGATTAAGGTCTGGGCTGTGACTAGGCCATTCCAAAACATTTACATGTTTCCCCTTAAACTGTGTTGATTTAGCAGTAGGCTTTGGGTCATTGTTCTGTTGGAAGGTAAATCTCCGTCCCAGTCTGAAATCACTGACAGACCAAAACAGGTTTTGCTGAACCCTTTATTTAGTACTATCTGTCTTCCCCCTCAACCAGTTTCCCAGTCCTTGCTCCTGAAAAACATCCCCACAACCTGATTGCTGCCGCCACCATGTGTCGCTGTGGGGATGTGTTGTGCTGTAGAAAAGTAAGAAATGTAGTGTTCTGTTTCCATTGCAATAAACATATTGAAAGGGGGGAGGATTTATTAAGACCAGCATGTCACAGACTGGTCTCAACCCCCTTCACATCCACAATACATATATATGTTGCAGAAAAATGATAGAATACGGGATTTGATCAAATCCCGGGAAATGATTTCTCTGAAGAAAGTCAGGGATTTCATCAAATCACTGACCCCTGTCAGGGAAATGATGAAATGAATGAGTTGTCACAGCATTGTTTACCCTATTGGGCCTCCTGCTCCCCAGTCCACCCCACCGCCATGCTTGCACAGCATTGTTTACCCTATTGGGCCTCCTGATCCCCAGTCCACCTGCCGCCATGCCTGCAAGGAGACCCGGTGGCATCTTGGGCCTCCCTGCTCCCCATCCTCCCCGCCACCATGCTTGCTGGGAGGTCTGGTGCCATCTTTGGCAGTCTGTTCTCCCCATCCCTAGCCCATTGTCGTGCATTCTGGGAGGCTGGCACCATATTGGTCCTCCGGCTCGCTACCCACCCTACACTGTGCGTGTTTGGAGGTCTGGCGCCATCTTGGGCCTCCTAATGCTCGTCCGCCCGATTCAGTTCCTGATGTGACGCCAGCGCTATCATGGGTCTCCCACTCAGTGATCGTCCGACGCCACCTGCCGGGAGGCTGGTGCCATTTTGGGGCTCCTGCTATGTCCTACCCGCCAGCCATGCCTACTGAGAGGCCACTGCCATCTTGGGCCTCCTGATCCCCATTGCTGTGCCTGGCCAGGGTGAGTAATAGGTGTGGTGCTCATAGGCCACGCTCCTGTACCTTACTTATCCTCTCCAAGCGACTCCTGACTCATTTCATCATTTTCTGAAAGTGGTCAGGAATTTGATCAAATCCCTGACTTTCCTCAGGGAAATGATGTAACTGCGTGGTCATTTCATCATTTCTCAGAATTTGATCAAATCCCTGATTCTGTCATTTCCTTGCAACATATTCATTCTTGCAGTGAAGGGGCTTTTAGGCTATGTTCACACAACGTATAGATCATCCCGGCCGGTACTTAAGTACCGTCCGGATAATCTTTTGGCAGTAGGGTTCTGATGCAGGCGCATCAGCGCGCGCCCGCATCAGAACCTCCCATAGCACAAAGTGAAGCGAGCGGCCGGAGCCGCTCGCTTCACTGTGTGAACTGACAGGGTTTCCTACGGCCGCAATTCATTGAATTGGGGCCGCAGAAAACTGACATGTCAGTTCTTTGCGGCGCCGCACGGGATCCTGGCCGGAGCGTATACGACGTGTATATGCTCCAGCTGGGATCCCATTGAAGCAGAGGCATTGTTCCAGTTGGTATAAAGTACGGCCGTACTTTTACGTAGTGTGAACATAGCCTTAATGTGTGCAGGACCGCTGTAATGCGACCGGTCCCACACACAGCAGTGTCTCCGGTTTTGGAGCCATGCAGCTGCCTGTCATTAATCACACCATAGCCATCACGTCATTTAAGGAAGTCAGTGAAAGGATAAGCACCTGTCCTGATCACTTTCCCTCACAAGCGATCTTCTGATAGTTTGCCCTCAACTAAGGTCTATGAGAAGATTGTCAATAGTACTGATCAATGCTATGCAATGACATGGCGTGATTTAAAAAAAATATATATTTAGAAAAAGATTTAAAAAACAATATTTTTTTTCTTTTATAGCAGTATAATACCAATGTATAATACCAATGAAAACTAAAGATTATGGTGGCAAAAATGACACCCCAACCATTCCTGTAGGCGGAAAAATAAGTGTTTTGGCTCTTGGAAGGCAAGGAGGAGACCACTGCTTCATTGTGACCTGGACCTCTGACCTTCATCAATGATCTTCGGTCATAAAGGAGTTAATAAATCCACTGCCTGAGCATGCTGAATAATAATAATAATAATAATAATAATAATACTTATTTATATAGCGACAACAGATTCTGCTGCACTTTACAATTCTGGGGGTACATACATAGACACAAAGCAGACATTACAGAGATATACAGGTGTAGCCACTTTCAACATGATCCCTAACGCTTTAACTTTCTGAATTAATGCGTCAGGGGAGACGCGTTAATAGTGTCTAACTGTAATGCAAGACTGGCCAGTAGGTGGCAGTATAACAGTTATATTGAATTACAGTACGGTTTCAGACAAGAAGGAGCTTCCCGGCTTGCAGGATCATCATGATAATGACCATGATTTTCTCTCCCCCTTACTCAGTAATGATCCATAGCTTCATATACAATATCTGACTGACAACCCCTCATGCACAGAGCCTTGGACAATGGATGTGTTGGGGTTGCAGTGCAGGCAGGGCCGTTTCTGCCATGAGGCGGAATGAGTATTCCGCCTCAGGCGGCAGATTCTGCGCCCCTGCAGGGGGCGGCAGACAGCAGCCCTGCAGCCGCTCACCTGTCCTGCCGCAGCCGTCCCGTCCCACCGCCAACGCTTACCGCTGTCCCGTGCCGTCAGTCAGCAGCTGTCATCGCCCTCCAGCAAATCGTGAGTGCCCGGGGTCAGCGGGGGCCGCAATGCCCCCGCTGACCCCAGGCACTCACGACTCTCTGGAGGGCGATGACAGCTGCTGACTGACGGCACTGGAGCGCGGAAAGGAACAGCGGTGAGCGTTGGCGGTGGGACGGGACGGCTGCGGCAGGACAGGTGAGCGGCTGCAGGGTCGGGAGACAGCGGTGAGCGTTGGCGGCGATGACAGCGGGTGATTCGGTTACGGCGGGGGGGGGGGGGGGTTTTGAGGGGGCGGCCGCCTGAGGTTTGCCTCAGGCGGCAGAAACCCCAGAATCGGCCCTGAGTGCAGGATACTTGCAGTTGATTGTTTTCTATTGACAGGTCCCATTTTCCTCCACACAACTCATGTCCTGATGTTTCTAAGTTATAAACGTAAGCACAATAAATCACCTTCTTTTTATATACATTATCTTGGAATAACTGACAGCCGAAAAATCATTCAGCTGTTAGTTATATTGTAGCTCCCCACAAAACCATCAAATTTTTTTGCTGTCATTTTTTGTATATTTTTTTTCCTGCATGGGATGCTTAAATGAAATATACAAACAGCAGAACGAAAATATGTGTTAGCTTTATGCAAAACCCATGCATATAGGCAGAGGAAAGGCTTTAGTTGCCGTCTTTCTTCCATTCTCCAATTTTTAATGAATGTTTTTAGCATAAAGCTATTATATTTTTGTATAATACATTCCTTAGGATATATAAAAAAATATACAAAAATTTGAAGTGAAAAAAAAAAAAAAAAAAAAAAGTTGAAAATCACCAGCTGTGCAGGTATAAAGTCAGAAGCCGACAATATTGATTTTATAGAGCATTATACTGTAAACTGTGCAATAGTGATATACAGTATTTTATGCTGCTAGAAAGCTTATTATCCTGAGCTTTAGAACTGTAGGATTGTCACTATTACACAGTTTACAGTGTAATACTGACTGATCCTTATTGTCGGCTTTTGGATGCTGCTGTGGTGTCGGCTTCCGAGTTGGCAATAACAAGTTGATACATTCCTATAATCTGCAATAGTATCTATGCTTCTGTTGTAATAATTATTGTAAAAGCAAAGAAATAATTATTATTGTAGCTAATAATAATGTGTCACCTTGTTACTGTCCCCTCAGAAGCCTCTGACAGGGATAGGAGCAGCAGTGAAAAGCCGGTAATAAGAATGTCAGCATTATACTGTGACCTGTTCCCTCTCCCCCTCCCCCATGTAACACCTTCCCTAGCACTTTAGAAGCCCCCTCCCCATGTGCAGACCTTCCCCTCCCCCCATATAATTATCCATACATGAGGAGTGAGGACCCTGCTCACATGCATCAGCTTACAGACAGGAGGGGGTTTGAGACAAAAAGGCAGAAGGCCAAAGTGCTTCATTGTTTTTTATGGTCCGGCCACCTTTATAAATAAGGTAGTGCAGGTAACAGGGCGTGAACCTGTCACCAACCTCTGCCTGCATGTGTAGAGTGTAGGTCTGAGTGCTTACATTTTTGGTGTGTGTGTGTGTGTGTGTCCGTGTGTGTGGGGGTGTCATATTAGGGAACCTGGTAAGCCTGCTTAAACAGGTGGTTTTTTTTTTTGCACGTTTGAAGTTCTGGATTTATATATATAGGTGCATGCTACAAAAGCTGTCTGTGCACCCTTACTGAATCTGTGCCAGCATAGGTTTCAGCTTCATTATGAACTGAAAGACCAGTGCCTCAAAACCAAACTTTCCAGAGAATGAATGGAGCGGCACGTGTTTCATAACAAAGGAGCCAGGGAACCAATCTGGAAATTCCTGGGAAGCAAGGAGGTTGGATCTCTGCAATCTCATACTTCTCCCTATCCTGTGAATAGGGGACAAGTAAGTTTAAATTGGAAAACCCCTTTAAGTGTTAGGCTATGTTCACACTACGTAAAAACTACGGCCGTAGTTCTCGCCGCAGAACTACGGCCGTAGATTTGCGGGGTGGGACATAGCTTTATTTGCAATGGGATCACGGACGGAGAGTACACACATCGTATACGCTCCGGCCGGGATCCCGTGCAGCGTCGGAAAAAATTGACATGTCAGTTTTCTGCGGCCGGAATTCAGTGAATTTCGGCCGCAGAAAGCCCTGTCAGTTCACACAGTGAAGCAAGCGGTTCCGGCCGCTTGTTTCACTGCGGGCTACGGGAAGCTCTGATGCGGGCACGCACTGATGCGCACGCATCAGAGCTCCCCGGCCGGGGTCACGGAATGGCCGGTTGTTCACGTAGTGTGAACATAGCCTTATAGAGTTATGTTGTTTTTAACTATACTATGTTATTCTGCAGCTTTACATTTATTTTATGTAATTTAGTAAAAAAATATGTTTTTTCTTTCTTAAATGGCAGCTGTTTTAAACAGCGTTTGACATTATGTATAGATTTAATTTTGTATCCTAAGTGAGTCACTTCTGGATATGTCTATTAGTGCCTGATAAGCTTGTTTTTAACAGAAAATAATTGCACATGCCACGTGAGAATCATGTTTACTTGCATGAGTCATGCAGTCTTTAACATTTGGCATAAAATGTGTTAGAGAACATAGGAATCATATAGTATGAGGAAGCCAGTCATGAGATTTAATGAGCGTAACCTTCTGAAACCCAGCAGTGGTTAAATGATTGCTGAAAAATAGTGTTTATTCAATATGTAAAAGTCTTTTCTGTTTTTTTTTCTTAGAAGAAGCGTTATTTTTATATTTCTAACTCAGAGTTTTAACATTGCAAAAGGAACACAAATACTGTACATGTGCAGTGTGCACATGCTCCCACATTATACGTGGTTAAACAAATTAGTGAATAGACTCCCAAGACGAGAGTGACAGCCTGTTCAGCCAATCACTGACTAAGATGGGACACGCTGCACAGTAAGTGATTGGCTGAGCAGGCTGTTACTCTTAAAATAAGTGGGCTGAGCGGGCTCGGGGTGGCTGCTATCAGTGGGGGACACTGGAGACCCAGAAGAGGACACTGTTTTTTTTAATTAAAGTGAATATACCTTTTGCAGTGTTGTCCATTTTTAAAAATACCGCCCAGGGGCACTACATTTTTCATGTGCACTGGCCCGCTCAATGCACTGAAGGCAGGCTTAGTGCACCCAGTGTGCTGATTTCCCCTCTCCTTGTTGATACACCTCCATTAGGATCAAGTCTAGTGTGTCTCTGAGGGGAGGGGATATCAATGCACTGGGGATGCCAGACCCGCCTAGCATAGAACAGACCAGTGCACATGAACAAACCGTGGGAAGCAGGCGAGGTTTACCAAAATTAGAGGGAGACATAAAAAAAAACTTCTTCCAGCACTCCAAAAAGTAATGTTAAAAAGCAATCCTTTAATTTATCATTAAAAAAGTTTTACTCCCAATAGGAGACCGTACCAACGCGTTTCACACTTTTAGTGCTTAATCATAGTGTATTCGGTAAAATGTACAACTAGTGATTTAAAACCGTGTTACTCACCGCCCAATACCGCCCCCATGTCGGTGACGTGTGATCACATGATTAGAGTGTGTCACCTGTGTGGGAGGGGGCAATGGGATGGTCCATTCCGATAGAAGCAAACACATATACATGTTATTAACAACAAAAGGGTTCAATATACATATGCCTAATTTAAGTTTCAAATATGATTCTATTATCTGCGTAATTTAATCCTAGTAAAACATGTAGTGATGGGACATAAGGAAATTGCATTTGAAACCTTCAACGTGTGTACTGATACAACAGATCATTTTTATAGTTCAGACCATGTGGAAATCGAGTGTCCAATCTGAATATGCTTTCTGCTTCTGTATGCAATAATTTATCTTTCCAATTTCCCCCACGTATGGGTCTTTCCACTTTTTTTATGCCAAAAAAACAAAAATTCGTGACATCTCCCTTATGGACGTCAGAAAAATGCTTGGCCGCTCCAGAGGACTTTGAAAAAAATTTTTTTTTGTGCTTCTTATAAATGTTCTCTTATTCGTATTTTCAATTTGCGGCTCGTGCAACCTACATACAAAAGTTGACATGCTGTGCACTCAATGATGTAGACGACGTATTCACTATTACAGTTTATGAAATCCTTAATACTGTATTTCTCAGTTCCGTCACTATTATTGTACTCCTTGGTTTTTTTTGCAAATGCACATACTCCACACCTATTTTGGCCACACTTAAAAAAACCTTTTGGGCTGTTGTCTATTGTCATGGTATCAGTGATTTTCAACATGCTGGGTGATAACATATCTTTTAAAGAACGTCCCCGTTTTGATACACACCTGTAACCTTTATCAATAATGTGTGATAAGGTTGCATCCTGTCTTAGGATTGGTAAATTTTTCTTTATGAGGTTCACAATAGAATAATATTCCGGGGAGTATTGAGTTGAAAAAGTTATGATTGATTGTTGTGCATCCATGTCTTCCTTTTTGTTTGTGTTTTTATTTTTACTTTTTAGAAGATCTGTCCGGTTTTTATTCTTGGTGATATGGTAAGCTCTTTTTAGATTTTTATTTTTGTATCCCCGTTCCTTTAAACGTGTTGCTGTTTTTTGCAGTTGTATCTCACAGTCTTCAGCGTCTGAACAAGTTCTAATCACTCTTGTGTATTCTCCCACCGGGATAGCTCTAATGGTATGTGCGGGGTGTTCGCTATCAGCAGCCAATATGGTATTGCCATCGGTAGGTTTACGGTACAAGGAAGTTTTAACCTTACCAAAATTAACTATGCCTCTGGGCAGACACTGACCAGGTAGTGGGGGGAAAAAATTCACTACTGGAACTGGTACATTCACTTTAAATTGTTTGGCTGCCATCTTTACAAACTTGTAACCTTTTGCAAATTTCAGAACGAATATTGGTGTATAAGATTCGGACATGATGTCACTAGTGTCACCAGTAAATCTCGTGTACTATCATTAGTAATGCAGTTTGGAGTAGATTATTGTAAATGTCTGTATGTAGTATCTACAAAATAATTTTCCCAGCATCACAAAGAATTATTATTTTGTACATACATTATCTCTGGGCTTTACTTTCAGCTCTCGGAACTCATAATTGTTCAAGATTTCCCAAGAGTCTAAACTGAGTTTTTGAAGTTTTGAAATGTTGACTTATGAGAGAAATCATACAGAGGGCAGCTTCAAATACTGCAAATTACAGATTTCAGAAATATGTATTTTTCTGCTTGTAAGATGCTTTTCAGCAGAGCAAAGGAGGTGAAGTGGAAATAGTCCCACATGGCATAAAATGACTGGCTTCCTAACCCATCCACTGCATCTTTTAGAAATACATTAGAAATTATTTTAGTTGTGTTTTGCTCTCTGATTCCAATACATCACTTATCTTCTGAAATACTTCTTCTTTTGTACTAAGCTTACAGGAACTTTGAGATGGTCTAACAAAGGAAGCTATCGAACAAAGCAGGTGTAGGGAGAAAGAAATCCAGTGAAACACCTCAATTACTGGAAAGAGGGGGGTATATATATATATATATATATATATATATATATATATATATATATACTACCGTTCAAAAGTCAAAAGTTTGGGGTCACATTGAAATGTCCTTATTTTTGAAGGAAAAGCACTGTACTTTTCAATGAAGATAACTTTAAACTAGTCCTAACTTTAAACAAATACACTCTATACATTGTTAATGTATAGATTGTATTTGGTGGTTTTTGCTGCAATATCTACATAGGAGTATAGGGGCCCATTTGCAGCAACTATCACTCCAGTGTTCTAATGGTACAATGTGTTTCCTCATTGGCTCAGAAGGCTAATTGATGATTAGAAAACCCTTGTGCAATCATGTTCACACATCTGTAAACATTCTAGCTCGTTACAGAAGCTACAAAACTGACCTTCCTTTGAGCAGATTGTGTTTCTGGAGCATCACATTTGTGGGGTCAATTAAACGCTCAAAATGGCCAGAAAAAGAGAACTTTCATCTGAAACTCGACAGTCTATTCTTGTTCTTAGAAATGAAGGCTATTCTATGCGAGAAATTGCTAAGAAATTGAAGATTTCCTACAACGGTGTGTACTACTTCCTTCAGAGGACAGCACAAACAGGCTCTAACCAGAGTAGAAAAAAGTGGGAGGCCGCGTTGCACAACTAAGCAAGAAGATAAGCACATTAGAGTCTCTAGTTTGAGAAACAGATGCCTCACAGGTCTCCAACTGGCATCTTCATTAAATAGTACCCGAAAAACACCAGTGTCAACATCTACAGTGAAGAGGCGGATTTTGGCCTTCAGGGCAAAGTGGCAAAGAAAAAGCCATATCTGAGACTGGCCAATAAAAGAAAAAGATTAAGATGGGCAAAAGAACACAGACATTGGACAGAGGAAGACTGGAAAAAAGTGTTGTGGATGGATGAATCCAAGTTTAAGGTGTTTGGATCACAAAGAAGAACGTTTGTGAGACGCAGAACAAATGAAAAGATGCTGGAAGAATGCCTGACGCCATCTGTTAAGCATGGTGGAGGTAATGTGATGGTCTGGGGTTGCTTTGGTGCTGGTAAGGTGGGAGATTTGTACAGGGTAAAAGGGATTCTGAATAAGGAAGGCTATCACTCTGCACCGCCATGCCATACCCAGTGGACAGAGCTTGATTGGAGCCAATTTCATCCTACAACAGGACAATGACCCTAAACACACCTCCAAATTGTGCAAGAACTATTTACAGCAGAAGCAGGCAGCTGGTATTCTATCGGTAATGGAGTGGCCAGCGCAGTCACCAGATCTGAACCCCATTGAGCTGTTGTGGGAGCAGCTTGACCGTATAGTACGCCAGAACTGCCCAATTAACCAATCCAACTTGTGGGAGCTGCTTCTAGAAGCGTGGGGTGCAATTTCTCCAGCTTACCTCAACAGATTAACAGCTAGAATGCCAAAGGTGTGCAATGCTGTAATTGCTGCAAAAGGTGGATTCTTTGATGAAAGCAAAGTTTGATGTAAAAACAATGTTATTTCAAATACAAATCATTATTTCTATCCTTGTCAATGTCTTGACTCTATTTACTATTCATTTCACAAGGTATGGTGGTGAATAAGTATGACTTTTCATTGAAAACACAAAATTGTTTGGGTGACCCCAGACTTTTGAACAGTAGTGTATATATTTCAGTGTATGTATATTTTTATATATATATATATATATATATATATATATATATATATATATATATATATATATAATATATATATATATAGTGACACAGTCAGGGGTTTGTTGCTGGATGGGAGGTATTTTCCTCTCAGCTTGTCTTGCTCTGAGTAATGCAGAGACCTAGGTTCAAGGACTGGACTGGAGTTATTAAGCCATTCCAGGTTTTTAGGCATTTCCCAACATACAAAGCTGAGCTGGGAGTGAGGGCAGGGAGTTGTGGTGTGTGCTCAAGTCTGGAGTACACCTATGCGATCTGTCTAGGAGGACTGGTTGGACTGTGTTCAGACACATGGACTGTGTACAAGGCAGCTGCTGCTGTAAGGTCTGAACCAACACTTAGAACTTCTGTTACTGCTTTAAAGGCCAAGCTGGAACTGCACTTATGTGTGATGGCAGCATGAAGGTAATGCTAGATTTTTGTTCCATTTGTTTTTGTAGTGTGAATAAACACTAAGATTTGAACTGTGAATTGCCTGTTTTCCTCTGTCTGCTACCGCTACCTAGCTATACCTGAGCAACTCCCCTACATATGGTGGCTTGGAGCGGGCAAACGCAGTGAGGCAGGAGAAAAAACAGAGGTTTTTTTTTTCATATTTTTTTCCTAGCACAATTGCATGTCCTGGATTAAGCCTGCAAAGCTTCAGCCAGCATCTCCAGACAAGATGGAGGAGTTGATTAAACAGCTGGTGCGGGCTAATACCCGGTAGCAAGAGACTAATGCCCAGCTGCAACAGACTAATGCCCAGCAGCAAGAGACTAACAAATTGCTGTTACAACAAATGGTGGCCATTCGTGAGTCTCCACCAGTGGTTTCCCAGCTACAGCCTGCCGCCAGAGAGAGAGTCCGGACGGCGCTGAGAAAGGTAACGGCAGAGTATGATGTGGAGGCCTTACTGGGAGTGTTCGAGAGAACGGCTGAGCGAGAGGGTCTCCAGCCTGACCAGTGGGCTGAAGTGGTTGCCCCATTTCTCACAGGAGATGCACTAAAGGCATACTTTGACCTCACTCGGGAGGACGCCCAGGACTACCAAAAGCTGAAAGGTGAGATCCTGGCACGCTTGGGGGTCAATATATATGTACGGGCCCAACATGTATATCAGTGGGGGTTTGTGGAATCCAGAGCCGCAAGGTCTCAAGCCTATGACCTGCTGCACCTGGTAAAGAAATGGCTCCAGACCGAGACTTTTAACTCCAGCCCAAATAATGGAGAGGGTGGTGGTTGACCGATTTGTGCGCAGTCTGCCGGTCACTATCCAGCGCTTGGTAGGCCAAGGTGACCCAGGCAATTTAGACCAGTTGGTTGGTCTGGTGGAACGTTATATAGCTACCCAAGACTTGGTGCGAGACTGTACCCCTGGCCGGAGGCTACCCCGTCCCGTACCCCCACTTGCAGTGGCTGAGAAAAAGCTTCAACCTCCTGCTGAGAGTAGCTCCCCACCAAAGCAACGTTCCCCAAGGTTACATGAGGTCCCCATTATCTGCTGTTGGCGTTGTAATGGTCCGGGACATGTTGCAGCAAGGTGCCCCTTAACCTCTGAGCCTATGGACTGTGGCTATACACGCCGGACATCCTTCGATGCCCGACCTGCTGTTAGTGTATGTACCGCTAACCTCCCGGACGAGGATAGGGCACCTCCCATGTGCCCAGTGTCTATCGGCAGGTGCAGGGTCAATGCTCTACTGGACTCGGGGAGCCTGGTGACCCTAGTACGGGATACCCTGGCACTTCCATCTCAGTTCACTAAGCGCAAAGTTGGAGTGTTGTGTATTCATGAAGACTTGAAAGACTATCCTACTGCCCAGGTGGTAATATAAACTCCTGCAGGGGAGAAAGTCCATGAGGTGGCAGTAGCGTTGAATCTGTCATATGACCTGATAATAGGAAGAGACTTTCCCTTATTCTCTGCATTGTGGCCATCATTTTTGAATGTCTGTCCCCAAGAGTCAGGCAGAGCAGTAGCTGAGGGTCCTAATCCAGATGTTAAGCCAGAACCATGGGCCACCGAGATAGAAGGGCCAGCCGTAGGGGTGACCGCCACTTCGGTGGATGAGATGGAGACAATTCCAGTTAATGTAATGGTTGGGGATGTAGAGGACTTGCCACCGGGCCCCGAATTGTCAGATCTGGACATCTCTGGTGACAATTTTGGCACGGCGCAACTCCGGGACCCGACTCTGTCCTGAGCACGGGGGAGTGTCTTAATGGTCGATGGTGAACCACAACAACCAGGAGCTGAGGCTATATTTCCTCGTTTTGTGGTTCACCACAATATGTTATATCGTGTCACTCAACTACGTGGGGAGAATGTTGAACAATTATTAGTGCCCCAGGCATATCTTCACCTGGTACTAAATCTTGCTCACCAACATGTGTTAGGTGGACACCTTGGGGCACAGAAAACCCAGGACCGTATACTGCAGAGGTTTTATTGGCCTGGGGTATTCAAAGAGGTGGAGGAATTTTGTAAGTCTTGTCCGACCTGTCAGATAACTAGCCCCCAGCAGCACTTCCGCAGTCCTCTAGTACCCCTCCCGATTATAGAGGTACCATTCGAGAGGATTGCCATGGACCTCGTTGGTCCAGTTCCAAAGTCTGCTAGGGGTCACCAACACATCTTAGTAGTTATTGACTATAACCCGGTACCCGGAGGCGGTGCCGCTGCGCCATACTTCTGCCAAACTCATAGCTAAGGAATTAATGGAGATGTTTTCAAGGGTAGGGTTACCTAGAGAGATACTGACAGACCAGGGGACTCCCTTCATGTCTAAGGTCATGAAGGAAGTCTGCAAGTTGCTTGGCATTAAACAGTTAAGGACATCTGTTTACCACCCCCAAACGGATGGTCTTGTGGAGAGGTTTAATCAAACTTTGAAAAATATGCTGAAAAGAGCAGTGTCTAAGGATGGGAGGGACTGGGACCTGCTTCAGCCCTATTTAATGTTCGCAGTGCGAGAAGGGCCCCAGGCCTCTACTGGGTTCTCTCCCTTTGAACTTCTTTATGGCAGACACCCCCGAGGCTTGCTCGACGTGGCCAAAGAGGCGTGGGAGCAACAGCCTACTCCACACAAGAGTGTCATTGAGTATGTTACTAAAATGCAGGAGCGGATGGAGACAGTGATGCCCCTTGTCAGGGAACATATGGAGGCTGCTCAGCAAGCCCAGAGTCAGGTGTACAATAGAGCAGCTCAGGTCCGGAGTTTTAACCCAGGAGATCGGGTTTTGGTTCTCGTACCGACTGTAGACAGCAAGTTCCTTGCGTGGTGGCAGGGCCCCTACGAAATTCTGGAGAAAGTAAGCAACGTAAATTACAAGGTACATCAGCCTGGTCGGCGGAAACCGCAGCGGATCTACCATGTCAATTTACTGAAGCCATGGAAGGATAGAGAGACTTGTGTTGGCTGCCCACAGTCGGTATGTTTAGGGGAAGGAAAGCTAGCTCCTCCGACGGTTTCAGGGGAAGCAGCTGCCAGAGTACGTGTTGCTGACAGCCTTTCACCGAAACAGGCTCAGGAAGCCAAGGAGTTCATTAGTCGGAACACGGACGTGTTCTCGGACCTCCCGGGTACCTGAGGCTCGGCCCCAAGCCATCACAGAGGAGGTACAGTTGATGCTGCAGCTGGACGTGATTGAAGAATCTAAGAGTGAGTAGGCCATCCCGATAGTATTAATACCCAAACCGGATGGAACTTTACGTTTTTGCTATGATTTTCGTAAGCTAAATGAGGTCTCTAAATTTGACGCCTATACCCCGGGTGGATGAGTTAATTGAGCGTTTAGGACAGGCCAGGTACTTTTCCACCTTGGACCTCACCAAAGGGTACTGGCAAGTGCCCTTGATGGAGGCTGCCAAGGAGAAAACGGCCTTTGTCACATCCGAGGGGCTATATCAGTATAAGGTATTACCTTTTGGTCTTCATGGTGCTCTGGCCACATTCCAGCTTTTAATGGATATTGTTCTTCGTCCACATCGTCAGTATGCCTCGGCGTACCTTGAAGATATTGTCATTTTCAGTACTGACTGGGAGAGTCATCTAGCGAAGGTACAGGCCATACTAGACTCACTCCGTAGGGCGGGACTAAATGCTAACCCAAAGAAATGTGCCATAGGGTTAGAGGAGGCCCGATACTTAGGCTATGTCATTGGGCGTGGAGTCATCAAACCCCAGATGAATAAGGTAGAGGCGATACAGGGTTGGCCAAGGCCTGTCACTATCCGGCAAGTAAAATCGTTCCTGGGTTTGGCGGGATATTATATGAGGTTTATTCCCCATTTCGCTACTTTGGCAGCTCCATTGACAGGGCTCTTGAAGGGACATAAGTCAGTGATGGTACGCTGGAATGACCAATCGGAAAAGGCTTTTTCAGCTTTGAAGTCTGCTTTGTGTGGGTCACCAGTCCTGTTGAAACCTGACTTCAAAAGGGAGTTTGTAGTACAGACCGATGCCTCTGAAGTGGGCCGCGGGGCTTTACTGTCTCAGGAGGTTAACGGGGAAGAACATCCCGTTGGATTCCTGAGTCGCAAGCTTACCCCAGCCGAAACCAGGTACAGTATAGTGGAGAGGGAATGCCTAGCCATCAAGTGGGCACTGGAGTCTCTCCGTTATTACCTGTTGGGGAGGAATTTTCATCTGGTGACTGACCATTCACCTCTCAAGTGGATGAGCCAGGCGAAGGAGAGGAACGCTCGGGTCACCAGATGGTTCTTGTCACTGCAGAACTTCAAGTTCACGGTAGAACACAGAGGAGGCCGACTACAAGGGAATGCAGATGCCCTGTCCCGAGTGCATTGTTTGGCAAGTGTTCACCCCCTCAAGGTTGAACAAAGGGGGGGGGGGGTATGTGACATAGTCCGGGGGTTGTTGCTGGATGGGAGGTATTTTCCTCTCAGCTTGTCTTGCTCTGAGGAATGCAGAGAGCTAGGTTCAAGGACTGGACTGGAGTTATTAAGCCATTCCGGGTTTTTAGGCATTTCCCAACATACAAAGCTGAGCTGGGAGTGAGGGCAGGGAGTTGTGGTGTGTGCTCAATTCTGGAGTACACCTATGCGATCTGTCTAGGAGGACTGGTTGGACTGTGTTCAGACACATGGACTGTGTACAAGGCAGCTGCTGCTGTAAGGTCTGAACCAACACTTAGAACTTCTGTTACTGCTTTAAAGGCCAAGCTGGAACTGCACTTATGTGTGATGGCAGCATGAAGGTAATGTTGGATTTTTGTTCCATTTGTTTTTGTGGTGTGAATAAACACTAAGATTTGAACTGTGAATTGCCTGTTTTCCTCTGTCTGCTACCGCTACCTAGCTATACCTGAGCAACTCCCCTACAATATATATACTGTATGTATGTATATATATATATAGTGTTATATCTATTCTGAGTCTATTCTAGTCTGAAATTGTGTAGGAGGTAAACCTTATATATATAATCAGATTTGACATTTGAATTCATTTTCTTAGCGATTACTTGAACTGAAGACGATTTCCAAGCCTTTGAGAACAGAATTCAAATAATCGGTGGATCAATTCAAATAAAAATAATTAACTCACCTATTTAATTCCTCAATACTCCTGCACATATCTGGATCTACGTTGTTCTCTCTTTGCAGTGAAGTGATGACATGTTGTCCTAGCAGCCAATTGTTGGAATGATATGTCTTCAACACAAGATTTAAATAAAGACTATTTGGGAATAACTGAACTGTCAGTTCAAAATTTATCTTAAAAAAAGCAGTGAGAGCAGTAAAAATTTTTTAACCCATTAAAGACATTTTTCAGGGTTTATGTTAGTAAGTTTGTATCTTATACAAAACTGATATAGTTCTTAAATGAGAAAATTGACGTGGACTTGTCTGTAGCTTTTTGCTGCCTAGAGTACTGTGCAATAGGACATCTTCCCCTGAATCAGGAGATATATCTATCACTTTAAGGCTATGTTCACACTGCGTACGAGTCTGGCCACATTTCGTACGCTGCCGTACATGTGCGTCTGAAACTACGGGTGTGGGAAAAATAGACATGCGGCCGGATGCCTACGAACCGCGAACATACGCCTGTAGTACAGTTATGCTTCCCTAGCTTGTTTCTAAGCGATCTGAGGCAGGTCATTTACTTGGAAATCTTCGCCCAGCCCCGTAAACCACGCAGAACCTTTTGGATCGAAAAACAAGTTCAATTTGGCTGAAATAAGTACTCCGTACGGGACAGCATGGAAATCCACGGCCGTGAGTTTCAACATTTCCTTCCTCAAACAAAGGTCTTGTTAATTTTTCACGGCGCCGTATGCGATCCGGCCGTAAGCTCATACGTAGTGTTCATTGTGCGGGCGTATATAGTATACTTTCAAGCAAACGCATCAACCTCAAAACTACGTGCGTATATTCGCGGTTCGCACTACGGCCGGAAACATACGCAGTGTGAACATAGCCTAAGACTGACAGCGGCATTTAAATCGTCTACAAATCCTTCATTGGTGGTCTGGGGGGATTGGCTCCCCGCTGCCTTCAGCAGCCTGTAGCAATTAAGTGCTGTATGTTCAGTGCAGTATGTATAAAAAAAATACATCTCATAATAAAAGTTTAACCCCCTTATTGAAGGTTGGATTGAAGGAGAGGTATGAAGTGCTATGTGCTATGGATGGCCAAAGCTAGAGCTTTAGCTGTCCACGTATAAAGGGAATTGTAGTTTTGCAACAACTGGAGGGCCGTGAATTTGACACCACTATTTTAGTTTATAAGCTAGAACTAACTTGTGTAGATTATATGTTTCTTGTAAGTGATGTATGAAAAATGTATATAATTTATGCCTAAAGCAGTCATAAAAACTGTTGTAAAAATATACGTATGTTTAAAGTGTCACTGTCATTTGGGAAAACTTTTGACATGTCGTAGAGACATGTCAAAAGTTTTGATCAGTCCGGGTCTAAGTGTTCATACCCAAACTTACCAAAAAAATGAGCCAGGAGAAGACTCTCTGCAGCAACTCCCCTCCCCTGTTGGCAGAATCGTCCCGATTCGGTCGATTATCGCTCCATGTAATAAATACTACGATCAGCCGATGACAACTATCATCGGCTGATCGTTGATATAGGTTTGGACCTATATCGGTTATAGCGGTGCGCGGCCGTCGACTAGCGATATACATTACCTATCCACGTTCCAGGGCTGCTCCTGCCGTCTTCTTCTCCCCGGGTCCTGCGCGCTCTAGCTTCAGAGTGGCCTGTCAGCTGACAGGCCGCCCGGCCAATCACAGGCCGCGGCGGTCCTGGCCTGTGATTGGCTGAGCGACCTGTCAGTTTACAGGCCACTCTGAAGTTAGAGCGCGCGGGACCCGTGGAGAAGAAGACCGCAGCAGCAGCCCTGGAATGTGTATAGGTAATGTATGTAGTTTAAACAAGGGCTGCAAGGACATCAGTAATGATGTCCCTGCAGAACTTGCTTAACGATTATCGGGCCGTGTAATAGGTCCAGTAAACGAGCGACGATCTAGCAGATCGCGGCTCGTTTACAGGTATTATTGGGCCCCCATCGGCCTGTGTAATACCACCCTTGGTTGGTTCCGGTAACGCCTGGAGTCGTGGATCCACTGAACTGTCACTAGCGATGGTATTAACCGCACCAGGGAGTGGAGTCTAAGGGACCGCTGGTTTTCACCAGAGCCCGCCGCAAGGTGGGATAGACTTGCTGCGGCAGGCGAACCCCAGGTCGCTACCCCTGGCTTGGTTGCTAGTGACAGCAGGCGAGGCGTGGCAGGAGCAGTAGGCAGAAGATAGTGCAGGCAGAGGTCTGTAGGCTTAACCGCAGGTGGCAGACAGTACTCAGGAACAATGGGTAAGCAGCGGACAGGGACTAGGGACCGGGACAGCGGACAGGGACTAGGAACAGGGACTGAGGTCAGGAACAGCAGGGAGCTGGGCCAAACACTATGGAAAGCATGTAGAGGCTCCAACACGAGGGACAGGGCATGCTGGGATTTATAGGGAGTTATTGGTGCAACTACCAATTAGGGGCGGACTGGCCCTTTAAATCTGAGACAGCCGGCGCACGCCCTAGGAGGCGGGGACGCGCGCGCCGTCACAGTGGGTGACAGGAGCGGGGCGAGGTAAGGCGCCCCCCGGGGCAGAACTAGTAGCAGCGCCGGGTCCCTGCACATGGACCCCGGCGGTTGCATGGAGAGGTCGTGGCGGCGGCCCGGAGCACGGGACGCCGCCGCGGCAGTGACAGTTCCTAGTGTACTGTACGTCTATGGAGCCAGATTTTTTTTCCTTAAACTTCATATGGGTCTGTAGGTGAAAAAATGAAAGAGCTATGGCTTTTTTAAATACAAGGAGGAAAAAAATAAAGTGCAAAAACATAAAACTGCCTGTGTCAGGAAGGAGTTAAAAAGGTCTTCCAGTCTTGGACATTAATGTCATATCCACAGAGTAGGTATATATATTCTAATGTCAAAATCCTGTACATACACAATACACATTAGGCTGAAGCAACATTTTTTCCTCCATTTTTGAAAAGAAAAAATGACACCCGTCATTTTGAGTTTAAAATGACGTCCGGCATTTCGCTGTTTGGCTGCTTGTCAGTGCAATGACGGCTGTTGGTACATTATTCTATTTTAGGTGCATTGAAAAGTCAATTGAATTTAATACTAAAAACGGTTAAAGGACTTTGAAAAAAGTGTGAACGACTATAAAAATAACGTCTGCTGTTTGCAAAAGATGTCCAAAAATAATTGTTATCATTATTATTTTGACCTCCATGCAGACAACATCTATAATTCTATATACTGTGTGCATTGGACATCCGTCATTCCATTGACTTCAATGCATTGAATTGAAGTCAATTACATTGTGCCAATAAAGGACATCTGGCCGCCTTTTCTCTTTTCTTGAAGTTGTGTGAACATAGCCTTAAAGATAACAGATTAGTAAACAGCAGCCTGGTGGTTTCCATTGACAATAGGAAGCTTTACTTAATCCCTAAATTACAACAAAAATACAGTACTATAAAACTTTTTGTTGTCTTTATGTTCAAATGTACAGAATTTAACATTATTTTTAACCATTGGTGGGATTTAAATGGGATTATTGCTAAGGGAACATTATCCGTTACTGTCTATAAATATATCTTAATAAGCTTCTATAAAATATAGAAAACCTTATTACATTTTACTACACAAAAGAGGTCTGAAATGCTGTGATCCTTGTTGCACAAGTCTTCCTTTCTAATCTATGCAGTCACTATATTGACCACAAATAAAACAATCCATTAAACTGCTGCACTTGAAGCCATGTCTGCTATATAACTTACTTTAGAAATGTGGTAGGGCAGCCACATTGTGTAATATATCAATAATTTTTAATGTAAACGGCTCTGGGAACACATTCGACTCCAATCCATTAGTAAGAGAAATAGATTAACTGCAGGAGCTAATGGCACAGTGCCGTATAAATATTTACATTACTGTATGACTACATATTTTTATTAGTAGGTCATATATTCACTTCTGTGATGTACGTCTTCCCATTTATTATTAGATATTAATGTGTATTTATTCCCCAGGTAGAGATGGAGTTTAACTGCAATCCAGAACAAGGAAGCAGTGGCTTATGCCGTGTTTAACAGCTAGCGAATTGATTTTAAGGTTCAAATGGCTTGTGGTTTTCCTACTGAAAAGCGTTCTCTCGAAAACACTATGGATTACAACTGTTTGGGTTTATTATAGCATTTATAGATTAGTTCTGTAAATCCTCAATTACTGTACATACTGTATTATTTTTATCTGGAAGCTGAATGGTGAAGAAGGACGTTGTAGGCTTTGATACAAATTTACTATAATTATTGGGAGAAAACACTGCAGTAAAATGGACCACCCTTATTACAAATACAATCTTATTACTAAATAAATTTCTATTTTTATTGTTGAGATTTACCAAACAAATAAAAATAGGGGGATTGTGATGTGTCACCTCCGCGGCCGCGGTACATACCACTTGCCGCGCCGCTGCTGCCCCATCTCCTGCTCTGTTGCTGGGACTCCTCCTCCTCCAGCTCCCTGTCAGCTCAACGGGCACGTCCCTGTCTCCTAGGGAGCGCGCACGCGCCGGCTCTGCTATAATTTAAAAGGGTCAGTGTGCCTTTAATTGGCTGCTACTCTGTAGATCTCCTATAAATTGCAGCCCTGTTGTTCCTATCCCTTGTTCCTGCACATTGTTTCTGCCTCCTGCCGTTCCATGCATCCAGCTGCCTACCTGCCTGTCTGCCTGCTTGCCTACTGTTCCTGCTACACCTCGTCCGCCGTCACTAGCAAGCCAAGCCAGGGGTAGCGACCTGGGGGTCACCTGCCGCAGCAAGTCCGTCCCGCCTTGCGGTGGGCTCTGGTGGAGACCAGCGGCCTCTTAGACTCCGCTCCCTGGTGCGGCTTACGACACCGCTAGTGACGGTCCAGTGGATCCATGACTCGAGTCATTACATGATGTATGATGTTGAACAGTTTCCACTTTAAATTTCCACTTTTTGGCTATGTTCACACAACGTTTAATAGCGTCTGTTGCACAGCAACGGATGCTGTTAAACAGCCGGCCGCCGGGATCAGCCCGTTCCTGCAACCGATCCCTCTGTATCAGCTGCAGGAATGTTCTCTTTTCACAATTGATTTGTGGGCACTATTTGGTGTGCCCGCAAATCAATTAGTCATTCACCTCAATGCAATGTATGTCCGCCGCTGCACATTGCGTTGTGTGAACAGCTGATATTTGACAGGCGCATTCTAAAGAACAGGCCTGTGGGAACATGTGTGAACACAGCGGGCGGCATTGCATTGACTTCAATGCAATGCCGCCCCTGTAGTAAAGAACAGATGCTGAGGCCATTGCAATCAGCTGCTGTTCTTTACTTAAAAAAAAAAAACGTGTGAACCTAGTCTTTAACATGTTTTTTTCTCTCCTGATAAACGACTCTAATAAAAGACTATAATCATATAAATGGACACTGTCATTAAAGTAGAAGTCCGTTAAAAAATTTTTATTATTGTATTGCCCCCCAAAAGTTATTCAAATCACCAATATACACTTATTATGGAAAATGCTTTTTTTCCCTGCACTTACTACTGCATCAAGGCTTCACTTCCTGGATAAACTGGTGATGTCACGACCCGACTCCCAGAGCTGTGCGGATTGTGGCTGCTGGAGAGGATGATGGCAGAGGGATGCTCAGTGTCCCTCCAGTGCCCTGTGTCCTTCATAGTCCCCTGCCATCATCCTCTCCAGCAGCCACAGCCCGCACAGCTCTGGGAGTCGGGTCGTGAAATCACCATGTTATCCAGAAAGTAAAGCCTTGATGTAGTAGTAAGTGCAGGGAAAAAGCACTTTATGTGCATTTCCCGTAATAAGTGTATATTGGTTATTTGTATAACTTTTGGGGGGCAATACAATACTTTAATAAAAAAATTCAACAGACTTCTCCTCTAAGTAAAACTTTGGACATGTCAAAGGGACTTAAGGCCCTTTTACACAAAACAATTATTTGGCCGATAACTGCCGTTATTACCGACAATCGTCTTGTGTAATAGATGACCCCGATCAGCTGACATGAACAATGTCAGCTGATCGTTGTCTGTCATTTGTCTTTTAACATGATGAAAGACAAACGACTAACATAGTAAAGGTATGCTGCCGTCGCTCCGTGGAATAGGAGTGGCAGCAGCAGATCGCCGTTATCCTCTATGGGCTGCCCAGACGATCTAGCAATCCCCTAGGCAGCACCCCTTCAGATTCCCGGGGTCCCTCCTGTACTTTCTGCCTCACAGGGAAGGGGTTCAGTACACCTGATAAGACACCACTCCATTCATGTACTATAGGACTGTTAAAGATAGCTAAGTACAGTGTTAGGCTATATTCCGTAGTCTCATTGTAACAATGGGTGTTGTAGATCCACGATTCCACCACTAGCAATGACATAAGCTGCACCAGGGAGCGGAGTCTAAGGGGCTGCTGTTCTTCACTAGTGTCCACCAAGCAGGATGGGCTTGCTGTGGCAGTCAACCCCCAGGTCGCTACCTCTGGCTTGGCTTGCTAGTGGCGGTGGTGAGGTGCAGCTGGAGACAGGTAGGCAGATAGGCTGGAACTCAGCAGGAGGCTCGGCTGAAACTGGCTGGAGACAGCAGTCAGATGGCGGGAACGACTGGGCAGGATACACAGGCAGGAAAACACAGGAAGGATACACAGGCGGGAATACATGAGAGCTGGGCCACACACTAATGGAAAGCATGTAGAGGCTCCAACAGGGAAGGTGAGGACAGGTGCAGCTTTATAGGCAGGTGATTATGTGCACAACCAATTAGGGATTCACTGGCCCTTTAAATGTAAGCAGAGCTGACGTGCATGCTCCCTAGGAGACAGGGACGCACGCACAAGCCGGACTGTACGGGAGGAGGAGCAGACTGGGGACGTCCGGGACCATGTGCAGCCAGGGGAACGAGCCCGGCTGCCGACAGGGAAGACCGCGCGGCCACAGGAAGAGGTACGTGCCTCGGCTGCGGCTGTTACACTCTTAGTAAGTGAAGCAGTGACTAAGCACATATGCTGTTGCAGTGATTCATTCTGAGAAACAGGGACCTTCATTCTCTTGATCTGTGGGCCTCTCTGTAGTCTTATCAGATACCTATTATATGGATATGTAATAACTTAATCTTGGGATAACCCAAGTTCTGTTCTTCATTATAAAGATTTTATTTTTCACCTCACAAATATCTTAGATGTGGTGTACTGTGCAAAGAAATTCACTGTTTAGAAGTAAAAGGTTTATCATTTTACATACAGTTTCGAGAGTATTACCGCAGCATGTGAAAAAAAGTTGAGAGAGCTAAGTTTGTCACCTTCTATAATGTATGATATCATTATGTGTTATCTGTGTTTTAAAATAGGACTACATGTAAATAAAATGATTTATCTTTAAGGGGACCTGTCTTCAGTACTACAAGATTTATTTATTTATTTATCTTTCCATACACAGCATTAATCTTTGTCCACAACAAAAAAAGTCAAGAAAAAAAGTTATAAATTGTGCAAACTTAACAAATACACATGCTATATCCTACTGTTAATTCCCCTTAGTTACAGCAAAAATTACAGCAACTGCAATTTTTTTTTTTTTCATTATGATAAAGAGAGATGAAAACAACTAAAACATGATTACATTGTGATAATGTAATGTATCTATCTATCCATCTATCTTCTACTGAAAAGGACTTTTGAGTGTTGGAATGAAGCATTATGAAGAAGGTCATTGCTATAAATTACTCTCAGACAAACAACATTGCTGGAATTGCTGTCTATAATGTTAATGGCTGACATTACCTTCACCATGATGCTCCTGCTTTCTAGCCAACATCTGTATAGTGGAAAGGTCCTAAAACCCATTAGTTTGACCCTTTAAGGATTATTTACAAACTGGTATTTAAAAGAATCTTAAGATTTCTAGTTTAAATTCCTAGCAGCCCACGTATACCATTGACCCAATTTGTCTATCTGAATTTTTGTCTTGGACAGACAGCAACCAATCACAGCTCAGCCTTTGTGTCTCAAAATGAACTCTGATTGGTTCATTTCTGTCTGAGACAAAAATCAGACACATTTGCTTGCTAAATATTGACCAGTATATGAGCCTAATATAAATCGTGTACTTTACGTATTGATGCTCATGCTTAAAATCATAGTTATCATGATTATTTAGCCACAAATTTATCTCATCGAGTATGAGTATCAGTGAAAACGGGAAAAACATATTCAAAGATATTAAATGGGAACATTCAAATGTAATTTAAAGGGGTATTCCGCTCAGACATAACTTTTTATATGTTGCTCCCCACGGTGAGACTAACAATTTATTCCCTACTTGTTCTCTATTAGTCTCCTTTACCAAGTTGTTAAGTAGTAGTAGTAGTAGTAGTTAACATGGTTGAAAAAACATTTCCATCAAGTTCAACCAAGGAGGGGATGATTACAAGGAAGGGGGAGGGATCATAGGTTCTATCTATATACAAGTTGTGAGCTGTTGGCCTGCTGAAGACACAAAAAAACTGTGTACGAGCTGATCTCTCTCTTTCTCTCCCTCCTCCCTCTCCCGTCTGAGAAGGCTGATGTAGACAATTCCCTGACTGGCTTTATCTGAAACGTTGCCGCTTGTTTGTAATGTTGGGAGGGGTCAAGTTGCTGATTAACTTATTGTGATAAATAAGTTATGTTTGAGTGGAATACCTGTTTAATGGAATGTATACATCCTATTGCAATCATTAAAATGCTAAAGGATAAAAAATTCTTTTTTTTTTCTCCCACAAGACAGTTTTAAAGGACAAGTGCCATGAAAATTTTTTCCACCAGTAATTGAAGCACATTACAAAGTTATATAACTGTGTAATATGCTTCAATGACCTATCTGCCTCCCTTCCCTGTCTTTTCCCCCCTCCACCCCCCAGCAGGAAGTGTCCTAACTCACACAGACCTAATGACTGTCGTCACGTCACCAAGCTCTTCTCTCAGCTCCTTCTCCTGGTACACCAGCCTCCCCCTCCCCTGCCTTGTCAGGTGACTCAGCTTGCTCAGCTCCCATTGGCTGAACAACTGCAAGCCATCACTTGTCACATGTCATGCTTATCTTCACTCCGGCACATAGGCAGCCCCCCCCCCCACACACACCTTATACCCTCTCTCCTGCTGCTCCTGGACTCAGTGAGTTAATGAGTCATGTCACTAGAGAAGATAAGCTGAGCAAGCAGAGTCACCTGACAAGGAGGGGGAAGGGGAGGCTGGTGTAACAGGACCTAGACCAACCCTCCTGCTGATGACTCATCCTCACAAGAAGGAGCTGCCTGGTGACAGTGACGGCAGTAATCAGGTCTGTGTGAGTTAGGACACTTCCTCGTGGGGAGTGGAGGGGGGAAAAGACAGGGAAGGGAGGCAGATAGGTGATTGAAGCACATTACAGAGTTATATAACTTTGTAATGTGCTTCAATTACTGGGAAAAAGTTTTTCATGGCACTTGTCCTTTAATGGGGCTACAGAGACATGCATAAGACTGACTTAATCCCTGTTCTGCTTGACTGGTGATCTCGTAATGACCCAGCCTGGAGGAGTGTATTGATTAGTTAGTTACTTAGATAGCTGATTTGCTATATTCAGTTTAATTCAAACTACAAAATAGAAATTCTGCTGAGACGGTATGAAAGGTAAGCCAAGATGTTCAGTGAACTCTACTGTCTGACAGCTTTATGATAACTACCAAAGTATCAGTGGAAATCCTTTGCAAAATATCAGAGGATGGAAGGGTCAAAAGCTTTTTCACTTTAAAATGCAATAGCTTTATTGATGTCAATTTATTCCTTTGGGAATGACTCAAAAGCTGGTAGTTTTCAGTAGTTTCTAAAGCAAGCTTGTCTACAGCAGAGTACAATAAATGGTTAAAGGGGGTAGTTTAGTGACTTTTTTTTTTTCTCTTTGTAATTTACTTTCATTACTGACTGTATGTCCTGCAAGAAGTGGTGTATTCTCCTCCAGTCTGTCACAATTCTTTCTGATGCCAACTCTGTCTGTGACAGGAAATGCAGAGAGCAGTTGAAGTCCCCATAGAAAACCTCTCCTGCTCTCCAGGCTGGAAAGAATACACTGCTTCCTTTAGCACATACAGCAGCTCATAAGTAGTGGAAGACTTGAGTTGTTTTTTTTAATAGATGTAAAATACAAATCTCTGGCACTTTCTAGCACCAGGTTATTTTAAAGATTTTAATTTTTAATTTTTTTTTTGCTGAAATACCCCTTTAATCCTTTAATACTTTACTAAAAACATATTTTCTTTTTTATTTATTTCTTAAATATATTTTATCACAATAAATTTGAGAAGGATTAAAGTGTCACGGTCGTTATAAAAACCTTTTGAGATGTCAGAGAGTCAAGTCAAAGTTTTGATCATTTTTTTTTTTTTAGATCCTGACTGATCATGAGATTAAGCCAGGGGACATCCATGCCCAGAGCAGTCCTTTCCTGCCTGCCAAAAATCGAAAAATTACAGTTTAAAAAAAAATGTCAATCAGCCAATTTCCACCATTCCTCTTTTCTCTGTCCCTACATCACTCTGTTAGTCTCTCCCTGCTCTGCTCTAACTGCCTGCTGCCATCCTGCTTTCTCCTCCACACCACAGTCGACTGGCCACCTTTGTTACCGAACTGCCTTACATAGAGGGAAGTGCTGACATCAAACATAACTAGCCCTCTTATCCTCTCCTCTCTGTCCCTAAATCGCTCTTTTAGTTGTGACCTCACTAAAGCCACCGACTGGTGAGCGGGCCTGGCATGTCACGTCCTAGATCCTCACTCAGACCCAGAGGTGCCCAGGACCGGGGAATCGGAGCTTCAGGATACCGGCACCAGCGCTGGAGCAGGGGAGGTGAGAGCATATTACTTCTTTCATCTTCCCCTTCTTTAGCACTCTGCCCAAGATCACCCCCGCCTGGAGTTCTCTATAAAATGGTGTGTAATAAGGGCATCCTAAGCTATTTTATAATAGTGACAGCTCATATTTTGTTTTTTACCTACATGTCTTATTTTCCCTTTAAAAAAATCTTTTGTAATAGTAAAACCTATGGGAAAAGTATGTAAAATGCAAAAACGGCATGCTTCGATGTGAGCCATTCAGTGAATCTTGAGTGAAGTTTCATGCATTTCAGCCATTCAGTTTGAGAAATGGCTCCAACACCTTTAGCCCACTTTCCGTGATATTAAATAGACGCATCTTTGTAGCATACTCTCAAAGGAAAATTGTAAAGTTTAGAAATCAAACCATTTTTAAGCTTTGAGAAAGTAGTAAAGTATAAGTTTTGCTATTCTTCCATATAAATATACTTTTATCACCTAGATTTCTGAGAGTATAAATCACTTGAGCATATCTAAAATCTCCATGACAGTTAGAGTGTGAGACATTTAACAAATCTTGTAGATGTTTTCATTAATTGCCAGTAAACAATAAAAGAAAATTGCAAATTGCATCAAAACCGAATGTTATGTAGAGAATAATAATTTCATTCTCCTGTAAAAGTATATGTTTTTAAAAAAGATAATGAGAGTTTTAGACCCAAATTCCTCCCTAACACTAGAGATGAGAGAAGCAAAATTCACTGCAAATTGTTCTGATAGTTCGCTTTGTTCTGCAAAGAGAATTCAGGCAGATTCAAGGGTACTTGAAAGGGGATTGGAACATGTTAAATGGTTTATTATTAAAAAGTTTTTATGTGATTTTCCAATTTTTGAGAACATGTGTTAACAAATTCGACATTCTGTAACAGTCCCAGAATTGTAGCTACTATAGTCTGTTTTATTGAAATTCATTAGAATTTGATTCGTAATTCTTAATTAGTTTGACCCAAAATTTGCAACCTTGCAAAGCAAATTTTCAGCTGCTTCGCTAATCTCTACATAATACCATACTAATAGGATGTATTAAACATTGCCTCTGTTATAGGACCTAATTAAATAAGCACTACTGTCATTTTAACAAATGTCAGTACTTCAGGTATCACCTTAGATATTCTTGGCATAATATATCCTTAACTCAACACCTTGAGTTACGAAATGCTGCTGTGAAGGGCCACAGCTTGAAGTGCAGCAATGACTTAAATGTACATAGAGCGTGTGCCCATGCCTGCCATCTGGGCTGTATTAGATGAGCATCAATCTGCCTGAAGCCAAAACTGTCTGGTTTTGCCCACATCAGCCAATCACAGTTCAGCTTTCATTTTACCAGACCTTGCTAAGATGTGAGAAACCGATCACTGATCTCGGATAGACCAGGCAAAGATAAGACTGCCGGCTGCTAGTTAAAGCGCTCAATGCAGTAAAATCCTAGGTGCACTGCTCCCTGTGAAACATGAATATGCAAAAAAGAGAGCCCATGGAGCCTCAATTAAGACTCTCGAAATGCAGGACTAGCCAGATATCCCTCTGGGAAGGACCCAGCTAAGGTCCTTAATTAAGACTCCTCTGGCTTTTTTTTTTTGCATATTCATGTTTCCCAGGGAGCAATGCACCTAGAATTTCACTGCGCTTTATCTAGCAGCCGGCAGTGTAATCTTTGCCTGCTCTCCCCGAGATCAGTGATCTGTTTCTCTTATGGCTTTACTAGGCACCCAGTGAGAATCCTGCTCCACACTGATGAGGGGCAACATCCCCAAACTGCTGTATGTGGATTGATACCTGGCCTTGGGTTTTCCCTGGTCATAACATTGACTCATAGGGCCACATAATATGGTGGTTTTGGTGGTTCCCCGACAGGAGCCACCCTTTGGTGGTCCTTCCTGGAGGGATATCTGGCTGGTCCTGTGTTTCGAGACACTTAATAAGGCTCCACAGCCTCTCTATTTTGCATATCCATGTTTCCCAGGGGGCAATGCACCTAGGATTTTACTGCATTGAGCGATTTAACTAGCAGCCAGCAGTGTTGTTGTTTGACTGGTCTCCCCGAGATCAGTGATCTGTTTCTCTTATTGCTTTACTAGAAATTGCTCCTACCTAGCCAGAATCCTGCTCCACACTGATGAGGGAAAACACCCCGAAACAGCTGTCTATGGATGGATACCTGGCCTTGGTTTTTCCTATGTCATTACATTGCCTCATAGGGCCACTTAATATGGTGGTTTTCGTGGTTTCCCTACGGAGCCACCACTTGGCTGGGTCCTTACTTGAGGGATATCTGGCTAGTCCTGTGTTTCGAGACTCTTAATTGAGGCTCCACGGACTCTCTTTTTTTGTTAAGATATGAGCTGTGATTGATATTGAGCAGGTTAATAAGTCTGATCCATTGTGTTCTTCCCACTTCCTCTCAAAGTACTCATGTCCTTTTTTTCTCTCCCTGTACAGTTGTTACATCTGAGCTGGTCTCTGAAGTGACAATTTGACCACCAAAGCCAGTGATTGGCTTAGCAGCCTGTCACTTCAGAGACCAGCTTTGAAGTTTCAATGGTGGCTGCAGCAAGCAGGCAGAGGCGAGGTGGACATAGCATTAAAGTCCTCTGCTTTTTGCATTCTGACTTTTCTACACATGATGTAAAATAAGGTATGAAAACTTCTAAATTTACCTTTGACACCTAAGTCATGCTTGTTCAAGTAAAAAGTTATCTTTTATCAACTGCAGATTGTGCTAAGTGGGCGGGGCTTCACAGCAACAGTGCCATTTTGCCCAGCCCACAGCGCCACCATTGGCCCCGCCTCTCCATAGTGTCATAGGAACATAGGCCCCGCCCCCTCGCCGACCATTGTAACAGGCTGGCCTAAAGGTATAGGGGCCTATGCACTGATGTCGTCAGAGAGGGAAAGGCCAACGGTGGTGCTGTGGATGGGGCTAAGTGGCACTGTTGTTGTGAATCCCCGCCCACTTAGCACAATCGGCAGTTTTTACAAGCACCATGACATATGATATAAAATAAGGTATGAAAACTGCTAAATTTACCCATTACACCTGTGTAGAAAGGTCAGAATGCAAGAAGGGGGTGACAGTGTCACTTTAAGGTGCAAAATTTTGCTGATTAAGTGCATTACTGTATACTTTATATTGAATTTAATAGTAGTAGGCTTCCTCTAGTTACAGGCAGACTTTTTTTTATTATTCTAAATCTATATTTTTGCAAGAGATTTAGAGCACAGGATAAAAAGCTACGACTGCTTTAGATATTATATAATGCTAGTAGTCATTATTAATAATGACCAGCATCTTTTTGTGATAGACTATGTGATTATTTAGTAATCATTAGAGGCTGCAGAGGAAAACAGTGCAGCATTCTAGTGGTCAGTAAGCGATCACTAAGGAACCACAGAAGAAGACTAGGCCACAGACAGGGAGGAGTATATTTACAGATATATGCCTGGGGCTGAACAGCTAGATATGTAGATTATGCCTGGCTTGTCAGCAAAACTAGCTTGGTTCATATGCATAGCTTCCAGTAAACACATACAGAGTTGTATAAATGTTCAGTTGCTCCTCCTAGTGGTTGCTTCAGGTAAACAGAATTTTATTTTATAACGAAGAAGCAAAACAAAAAAGCTCAGTGTTAGGTCATTGTGCACAAGCCCCTTATCTGTCTATGTGTTAAGAAAACCAATGGCTTCAAAAAGCCTATAAACAAATTAGTTTTTGTGCATGGGCCAGAATGGCCCAAATATGCTCTGTGTGAACATAGCATTAGGCAATTAAACCTGCTGTTCTACTTCAGGAATCTGAAAGTAACAGGGATTAACAATTAATCGAGTTTTTAGCTCCAAGTAATTTGCAGTCCTAACAAAGAAAAGCAAACATTAAACTATTAGAATAAAAAAAAATGAAAATAATAATCCAGATGGAAACGAGCAAAAAGAAAACAAATATTGCATTTGTAAATTAAATCATTTATTTAACAACAACAATTACATTGCTAAGTTATTTTTAATTTGTACTTGAGTATAGACACTGTCAATGTTTTCTCTATTGCACAGTAGCAGCTGCCAGTAAAGAGAACAAAGTGAACGCCTCATTCCATTGAGTTCACCAACAGACTGGCAACTTTAATGATTTCAAACCGAAAACAAAACAGTTTATATGGCCTTGTTTTTTCCACATTTTTTGTTTCTTTGCAACACTATTAGTCAATAACATTGGTAAAGTTTTACTAATAATATAACAATTAAAGAATGCTTAATAAATCCTGCCAAATGCTGATACACTCGCAAAAGGAAATCTGAGATTACCGCATATAATCCTTCTTGTGCACAAATGTTCTCAAATGTGTTCTGTATTTTGAAGGCTGGTATTATTTGAAAAGGAAATAAAGTCTCAATGGACTTGAATGTCAGTGAGGAGGATTCTTAAGGTTACCTAGAGAGAACATATACCACGCTGTTACATCATTTCCTTGAGGAAAGTCAGGGATTTGATCAAATCCCTTTTAGGGAAGTGATGAAATGAACAAGTCAGGAGTCGTCTGGCTATATGTATATTTATTAACTTAATAAATATTGTTTTTAATAATATTAATAATAAGTAACACAACAATAATTGTTGAAACGAAAATGATTTATTCAAAACTAATGAAGAAAGGAAATAGGTAGTTAAGCTGATATTTTAACTGAATGTCATTAATAAATAATTATGTTCATTTATATTTTTGTTATAACACATTGTTGATTTGTGGCATCTCGAGTTGCAGTTACTGTTTCGGTAAATGTTGTAGTGACTACTTAAAGAGCATTCCTAGGTAGCCAATCTTTTATAATTCCAACTTAGGTACCATTTTAAGTATAAATTATTTTTTTTACATCTAACACAGTCCCCACGATGGTACTTCCATCTAATGGGCATCCCTTCCCCAGCCTCTCAGTGCAGCCAGACCGTTCACCCCCCCCCCCTCCACCTCAGAGGACTACGTCCCCAGATGGCGATGCCCCCATGCTGCCCCCTGCCCTGTCCAGAGTGGCCCCATGCACCTCTGACTACCGCCGCCCCCCTGTCCCGCCAATGAAAGAGCCCCCTCTCCACAGTGTGGCACAGTGTGTCAGATCAGCCCCAGTGACCCTTTGTCAGCGTCCCTCCCCTCCCTCTGACACCCCCCCCCCCAACCTTGGAGCAGTGTCCTGAAGCCACCTGGATAGTGTAACGGGGCCCTTGACCCCCTTCCTCTCCCTCCTCCTGGATGAGAGGATGCATAAGGGAGACCAGACAACACAGGACCAGGAGAGAAGGCCAGATCAGGAACCAGGAGAGGTGAGATTTCCCCAGAGAACTATAACCCCCACTATGTTGTGCTAACAGTTCATGGTGGGAGTTGTAGTTTTGTAGCCTGTTACCATCCAGGTTGCAGGACTACAACCCCCATCAAGCCCTATTGACAGTTCATAATGGGAGTTGTAGTTTTGCAACAGATTAGACGATAACACAATATGGGGGGGACCTGTGCCACAGAAAAACTACATCTCCCAGCATAGTCTGTGGGGTAATATACAGGACAACATCTCCCAGCATAGTGTGTGGTAATATACAGGACTACATCTCCCAGCATGGTGTGTGGTAATATACAGGACTACATCTCCCAGCATGGTGTGTGGTAATATGCACGACTACATCTCCCAGCATGATGTGTGGTAATATGCAGGACTACATCTTTCAGCATGGTGTGTGTGGTAATATACAGGACTACATTTCCAAGCATAGTGTGTGAGGTAATAAAAAAGGAGTACTGTACATCTCCCAGCATGCTGTGTGTGTTATTATACAGGACTACATCTAGCAGCATGGTGTGTAGTAATATGCAGGACTACATCTCCCAGCATTGTGTGTAGTACTATACAGGAAAATAGGTGAGTGTGTGTGTCAGCGGGAGGGGTGTTGCGTGGGGTGGGAGCCTATACAGTTTTTCGCTATGGGGCCCCATGAATCCTAATTAGGTTGCGAGAATAGCATGGCCAACCGCTGCGCTATTCACTCAGCATTTGGTCTGAAGAGGCCTTATGCCTGGCACCACTGCTTTCTGACTGACAGAGCCAGGGAGCAAGCTATTGGCTGCCAGCCCTGACAGTCACTCTTGTGCCTGGGGCTGCTATTGGGAGGGGGGATTACTATAGTAGCATAGTAAATGGGGGGGGATTACTACAGTAGAACTGCATATGGGGGATTACTATAGTGGGAGTGCATATGGGGGGATTACTACATTGGGACTGCATATGGGGGGATTACTACATTAGGACTGCATATGGGGGGACTACTACATTGAGACTGCATATGGGGGGATGAATACAGTGGGAATGCATATGGGGGATTGCTACAGTGGGGCTGCATATGGGGGGAATACTACAGGGGGACTGCATTTGGGGGAATTACTACAGTGGGACTGCATATGGGGGGAATACTACAGGGGGACTGCATATGAGGGGATTACTACAATGGGATTGCATATGAGGGAGATTACTACAGTGGGATTCCCTATACTTACATTATATCCATACTCTGTGGAGGTACAAAGAGGGCATATATTATATGGAGCCAAAGAGGGGTCTATTCTGTATTAGGCCAAAGAGAGGGTCTATACTATATGCTGGCACAGAGAAGGCTTGTTGCAATTCTTATAGAGAAGCCACTTCCTGTGAGTCAATGACTATAGTCAGTTATAAGTCTGCAGAACCTGTGTACAGTTGGATCTACCTCTATATGGTCACTGCTAAGGGAGAATATTGGATATTATTCAGCAACAGTATAGTGGTTATAGTGGTATGATCCAGTTGCTGTATGCTGAGGGTATTGCTCATGGTGTGGCGGTATTATTTGTCTGTATATACACAGGTATTATTGGTGATATTTGTGTTTATATAGTGGATTGCATTCACTATCAGTATAGTGGTGTTAGTTGCTGTGTAATAGTAATGGCAGTGCTCATGATGTGGAGGTATAGTTACTTGTATACTGGTAGTATCGGTCTCTGTATCCTGAGTTTTCTCAGTAACAGTTTGGCGGAAACATATATGGTGATATTTCCTCGTATGCTGGTGTTATTTGGTAGCTATGACAATTATTTAGAGATATAAAGTATTAGCATTAGCAGAAAATTGTCTTATATTAACATTATATATGTGTATTTTTATTTTTTATATATCCTAAAATTTGCACTGGGGACGTACTTACAGCATTTCTGATCCCTGCTGTAGCTGCATGCTAGACCCATCAGCTAGAGCACAATCCTCATACCACTTGAATTAGCAAAAAAATAAATAAATAAAAAAAAAAGTGCCTGTCCTCAGAGTGTATGTGTGTGCGGTATTAAAACCTGGCTCCATTACCTTCAAAGTAAATGAGCTGCAGTACCACACACAAACTGAAGAAGAGAGCTGCAGTTTCTGGAAGAAAGCTGCCATGTTTTTCCCCTTTAAAAAAAGTCTGGGAGGTCCATAGCAGGTACACAGCTATAGATCCCGGTAGACAGATGTTTGGGAGATATAAGTGACAGGACCTTTAGTCTAAGGGGCCTATTTCACAGGGGCGAAAAACCGCCAAATTGGCCTCATTTGGCCGATTTTCGCTCCGTGGAATGCTGTAGAGAGAACGATCATCGGCTGATCATTCATTTAGGTTCAGACCTAAAATCGTTGTTCGCCACCAGCGCATCACTACGGTTGAATAGCGGTGCGCGGCGGCGAACGACAATTTCAGCAGAACCATACATTACCTGTCCGGGCCGCAGGTCTTCTTCTCCCGGTCCCGCGCGGCAGCATCGCCTTCGGAGCAGGGCTGTCTGAACTGACAGACCACTAAGCCAATCACTGCCCGGGACAACCGCGGCCAGTGATTGGCTGAGCGGTCTGTCAGTTCAGACAGCCCCGCTTTGAAGCTGCTGCGGCTCGCGGGACCGGGAGAAGAAGACCTGCGCCTGGACAGGTAATGTATGAAGCAAGGGCGGCAAGGACATCGGTAATGATGTTCCTGCAGCCCTTGTTTCACGATCATCGGGACCGTGGAATAGGCCCAGTAAACGAGCGGTGATCTAGCAGATTGGTGCCTGTTTACGCCGTTAATCGGGTCCTGCTCGTTTGGTGGAATAGGACCCTAATGTAATCTTCTCTAATTGTTCTTTATATAACCAGCTGAAGTGTCACACAACAGCCGCAGCACTGCTCTGTACTACAGTCAGTCAGAGCAGGAAGAATCGGGGCCGAAGGTGCAGCTGTGGCTTGTCTCCACCTCTCTGACATTTCAACTGGTAATGAAAAGGACGATTATAAAAGTTTACACTGGAAAAAAGGTCCTGTCACTTATATCAACCATACACCTATATGCCAGGATCTACAGCTCTGTACCTGGTATTGACCTCACAGGTTATCTCTAAGGGCATGTTCATACCTAATCCATTGCGGATTTGATGCTGCTCATTTAATCAGTTTAAATAGATGCATAAATATGCAACATCGAACCCACAGCGGATGACGTTATAAGTTATGGCAAGGGACATGGCTAATTTAAGCAAAATTCACTACAGCAGTAGTCACCACTATCCAGGGCCGTTTCTAGGTAGTTTTGACTACAGGGCGAATCTTGCTAAAAGCGCCCCCCCCCCCCATCCCCTCTCAAGTGATGTCGGGGAGAGGGGGAGGGAGTTGTTACTATGAAGAAGCAGTGTGTGTATTATGGCATTGAGCAGTGTTATTTAACCATTTTCAACTGAAACAAAAAAAAAAAGTCAGTGACTCACAGGTGACGTCTTCTTTGATCTGAGGTGTCATTTTCCTTTCTCTCTCCATCTGGCCCAGGCCTCCATGATGATTTCTTGCAGCTACAATTCGTCTCTTCTGAACCTGCCAGACAAACATCTTAGGCTCCACACTTTTACAACAACTTCCCCTTTTTATGACTTCTGTGCTCTGCCCCATAATAATAACCCCCCTCCCGTGCTGTCCCTATAATAATAATATCCCCTGTGCTGTCTCTATAGAAATAATCTTCCCTGTGGTCTGCCCCATAGTAATAACCCCCCCCCCTGTGCTGTTCTCATAGTAATAACCCCCCCCTGTGCTCTGTCCCCATAGTAATAATCCCCCTGTGCTCTGTCCCCATAGTAATAATCCCCCCCTGTGCTGCCCTCATAGTAATAATCCCCACTGTGCTCTGTCCCCATAGTAGTAACCCCCCTGTGCTTTGCCCAATAGTAAAAATCCCACCTTCCATGTTCTGCCCCATAGTAATAATCCCCCTACAATGTTCTGCCCCATAGTAAACCCCCCATGTTCTGCCCATAGTATTAATTCCCCCTCCCATGTTCTTCCCCATAGTAAACCCCCCCATGTTCTGCCCCATAGTATTATTTCCCCCTCCCATGTTCTGCCCCGTAGTAATAATCCCCCCTCCCATGTTCTGCCATATAATAAATAATCCCCCCCTCCCATGATCTGCCATATAGTAATAATCCTCCCTCTCATGTTCTGCCATATAATAATAATCCCCCTCCCATGTTTTGCTATATAGTAATAATCTCCCCCCCTTCCCCCCATGTTCTGCTCCTTAGTGATACCCTTCATTGCCGCAACACAACACAACACAAAAAAAAAAAAGCATTATACTCACCTTCTTGCAAACAGCGGGTTCCTCTCTCTCTCATCAGATCTTCTCTTCTGGCCTGCGAGGAGCCGCTCCTGCCTCCCGCCCAGCAGCTGCATGATCTGCCTCCCCCGACCGCAGCTCCTGCCTCCCCACCCGCCGGCCACATTATCTGCCTCCCCCGCCAGGGCGGATTTTAAGTCCCAGTCCGGCCCTGGATCAGAGCCAGGAGTGGTGACTATTTCTTTATACACTATACAGGTTTCTGAGACTGAGCATATAGTCTGAGGCAGGGTTCACAAACAGTATATTTTAGTCAGTATTTGGTCAGTATTTTTCATCCTCAACCAGGAGTGGATTGAAAACACAGAAAGGATCTGTTAATACAATGGTGAAATTGAGTGGATGGCCGCTATTTAATGGCAAATATTTTCTGTTATTTTAAAACAACGGCTGTTGTATTAAAATAATGGCAGTTCTTTACCGTTATATTGCGGCCATCCACTCAATTTAACCACTGTGTGAACAGATCCTTTCTATGTTTTCAATCCACTCCTGGTTGAGGTTGCATAATACTTACCAAATACTTACTGAAATATACTGTGTGTGAACCCATCCTTAGAACATATGCTAGGTTGCTTTTGCTGTTTGCAAAAGACGTCTGATAATAATTGTCATGTCATTATTTAAATGTCCACGGCAATAACATTCGTTATTAAATACATTGTGTGCATTGGACATCCGTCTTCCCATTGACTGCAATTAGAGATGAGCGAACCGGACGAAGTTCGGGTTCGTATGGAACAGTCCTCAGACTGTATCCACCCTCTCCATGGAGCGGGCAGACAGCGGGAATCAGAAGCCGATAGTTCAGGTTCATACGAACCCAAACCTCTGCCGGTTCGCTCATCCCTAACTGCAATGCATTGCATTGCAGTCAGTTAAATCGCAGCAATAACGGACATTTTTTAAATAGCAAAAGCGGACCCCTTTACTCTATTTTTGACATTGTGTGAACATAGCCGTATAATATTTTTTCATTATGAAGAGTATTCAGTATATAGAGTTAGTACTGTATTTAAAATTGTCCCAGTTCACAGATGTTGGATGTACTAATTGTGCTGGTAAAACTGCACAAACTGGTAACTGCTCATAAATTAAAAGATAAAAATGAAATCTTTAAAGTGCTACCCAAGAGAAAAAAAATATATATTTAAATCAATTGATGCCAGAAAGTTATACATATTTGTAAATTACTTCTATTTAAAAAATAATTTGGCGACACTAAATGATTTTGCAGCAGTAAATAATTTTGCTTTATTTTCCTTGAACAGAAAAATTAAAAGGGGTAAGTTATTAGCACTGCTGTTTGAACTGTTTTACCCTGTGCCTCACAGATAAGGGTCTTTGAAGTCCAGCAAAGCCAAATTGTGAGAAGAACGCAGTGAGTCTGTGAACTTAAGATGATGTTCATTATTTTCAAAAAATATTCAGCTCTCAATTCAGCAAGCAAGCAATTCACAGTTTTAATACTGTATAAAGAGTAATACATATATAGCAATAATTACACTCTGTATAGTAATGTAAAGTATATGTTATGTCCATTGGATAAATTAAAAAAAAATCTAATTATGTGTAAGAAGCAAACCGAAATCCAAATGACTCCTTATTGACTGGATATCTGCAAAGAAAATCAGTACCCTTTAAAGACATGCAGCTCCTCACAACCAACCAAAACCCTTTTCTGTACTGTCAAGGAGCAGTTGTTGCAAAAAAAAATGTACTGTCTACAGATTTGTGTCTTGGGTTTGTGCAGTAACCCATGTCCCAGAATTTACTAAATACTTATCTTAAGTTATCCCCCATCCAGAGAAGAGAGAGGATAACAAACTACTAAGATCCCCACCAATCTTAAAATCATTAGAAGACATTTATCAAACATGGCGTAAAGTGAAATAGGGCCAGTTGCCCTTAGCAACCAATCAGATTCCACCTTTCATTTTCCAAAGAGTATTTGAGAAATGTAAAGTGGAATCTGATTGGTTGCTAGTGGCAACTCAGCCAGTTTCACTCTACGCCATGTTAGATAAATCTCCCCCATTGTTCCTGGATTACCAGAGCCGATTGTGTCTGTACTTGCAAGCACCTTATTCACTCTCTGGGGCTGCTGAATGCTTCCAAGAGATTAATTCTTATTCTGGGGACAATTATTGGGGACAATTTAACCTGATCTGCTTGTTATTCCATATCCTATAAGATAGGAATACACCTTTATGGCTATGTTCACACTACGTATGATTCTGGCCGTAGTTTGTACGCAGCCGTACATGCGGCCGGATGCGTGCGAACCGCGAACATATGCCCGTAGTACAGTTATGCTTCCCCAGCTTGTTTCGAAGCGATCTGAAACAGGTCATTTACTTGGAAATCTTCGCCCAGCCCAATTTTTTTTTTTAAATCCCCTCCCCGAATAAAAGTCTGAATCACCCCCCTTCCCCCATTTTATAAATAAAAGAAAGAAATAAAGAAAGAAATATATTTGGTATTGTCATCCCTGATCTTGCACGGTAAACGGCTTAAGTGCAAAAAAATTGTGCAAAGTGCAAAATTGTGCATTTTTGGTAGCATTAAATCCAGAAAAATTGTAATAAAAAGTGATCAAAAAGCAAAAAATGACACCCAACACAGCCCCATACACCAAAGGATAAAAGCGTTATGTATGGCAATAGAGCGATTTTAAGGAGCATTTATTTTTTAAAAGGTTTTAAATTTATATATAACTAGTCCGTTTTATATATAACAAGTAAGTTTTACCCTCACAGTTTTACGACATAACATAGCTTTTTATTTTTTTAATTTCACCACACATTAAATTTTTTTTCTGGTTTCGCAGCATATTTTATGCAAAAATTGAAGCCTGTCTTTGCAAAGTACAATTAGTGGCACAAAAAATAAGGGCTTATATGGGTCTTTTGGTGAAAAAATGCAAGCGCTATTGCCTTTTAAGCACAAGGAGGAATAAAACAAAAGTGCAAACATTTTAATTGGCTCTGTCCTTAAGAGGTTAAGGAGGGTCTCCCAGATAGCATTAAGGACACATGGATAGGTCATCCAGATCTGCCTACCCTGAAGCAGGCTATGGCCTTGGCAGTAGCCCAGCCCACAATGCCACCGCTGTCCCGCCCCATGAAGTCATCACCACATAGGCCCCACTCCCTCAGTGGCCATTGGTATTGGCCAACCTAGAGGGGGGGGCCTAGTCCTTTAGGCTGGTCTGTTCCAATGGCCATCGTGGGATGGGGCCTATGCTCTGATGATGTCGTGAGGACGGGTCCAATGAAGGTGTTGTGGGTGGGGTTAAGTGGTGCTTCGGCAGGAAAGCCCTGCCCAGATAGCACAATCTGCATTTGATAAAAGATCATTTGCTACTGGAACAAGCACCATAACATATGATATAAAATAAGGTAAGAAACCTACAAAATATACCCTTAACACCTGTGTAGAGAAGTCATAATGCAAAAAGGGGGTGACAGTGTCAGTTTAAGTCAGGGACAGGCACCTAGTGGTCCACAGCTGCCTAAGGCTGATTGTGGCAAGTAGGCAGGGACAGTGGGCGGGGATAAGTGAAGGGTTAACTGTTGGTATCTATCCTATCCCGTCCCTGGCAGAGTGTACACCTACTCATAACATCTCCTTTAAAAATATACATAAATTGCCCTTCTGTGACTTCTCTGTAAAATGTAAGGAAATCCTGTGCTTGTGCAGCACTCGCCCAGTGTGGATGACAGTTTACTGAACAAGCAAAGTTTTTCCTTACATTTTACAGAGAAGTCACAAAAGGGATTACTGTATATTTCAGAAGGGTTGTGATTAATGAACATTCTGGATGGGTGTAGTGGTGCATATTTAGGCAAGGGAACACTTTAGGTGCTCTGGTTTGCCGCTATCTCGCACACTCACAATAGTGGGGACTACATCTGTAGGCATGTAATAAAATATAGGGAGAAAAATTTAACGAGGTGTGAGGGAATAGGCTCACTTGCCTAAATGTTAAAGGGAAAGAAGAGATTGGATATTTCTATTATTGATGATCAAAATTAACAAGAGGAACTGGCAGATGGAAAGGTGATGGTCAGCTACTTCAGGATTTAGATTTAAATTTTTAACTTTGAAAGAAGTGACCTGGACTTCAGGGCAGGAGTCTGTAATAGGTGCCTTACACTTAATAACTGAAGCAGGAATGCAAATGATCAAAGAATTGGTGCGTGTTAATATTAACTTCGGAGATCAGTGAGAAGAAATAGGCTTGTTTGGCAAGGTGTAGAGAAGAGTTGTAGGCACTATGCATGAACTTGTAATGGACCAAATATGCAAACACTTATAAATACCTCCAGAGATGTTAAGCACTTTTAGAGTATTGCTGAAAAAAATAAATCTGAAGAGCATGCCAAGAATGAGAAAAGGGCATTGAAGATTGTATGCTGTCTATATTTGTTTCCTGCATGTAGAGATCTGTATGAGAGATAGGTAGGTAGGCTGAGCATTTGTGATGGCAAAGGAGAGAAGGTTGTTGTCAGAAATCTAAATACAGTGTTGCCTTAGATTACGAACATAATTTGTTCAGGGACTGTGCTTGTAATCCAAATCACTCTTAAACCAAAGCAAATTTTCCCATAAGAAATCATTGAAATGCAGACAAATGGTTCCCCACCCCAATAAGGATTTTTCTTATTCTGAATAACAGGTAAAACAGATAAAACAAACATTTAGAAACAGCTGAATGTGTCATATTATAAGTTACAGTAGAGTACAGCAATCAACATGTGGAGTATTATGTATAGTAAGTGCATAAGAATAATAAAAAAAACTGCTGTAGCGTAGTACAACAGGCTAGAATAGAGAAGCAGGGCTGCTGTCAGAGACCTATGTGGTCAGATGACAGCAGTGGGGAAGGGGTGTGTGTTCGGCATGGACCAAACAGGAATTGAGAATCACAGAGCTGGGCAAGAGGACAGTGACAGAAACTTTTGTATACAGCAGTGTAAATGGCTGAGTGTAAGTGCAGGCACATTATAGCAGCAGTGTGAATGTCTGAGTGTAAGTGCAGCCACATTATAGCAGGAATAGAGAGGATGGGGAGCACAAGAGCTGACAGACGTCACGCAGGCGTGCCTGTTCATCACATCAGCACACCTATGTCCTCACCACGCTGTACATGCGCAGTACAGCGGGTCCGATCCGTGCTGTACTGTGCATGTGCGGCATGGTGAGAACATAGACGCGTTGACTTGAGCAACGGGCGCACCTGCAATTATGCATTTTGAATCACGCCCAGAGGCGTGTGATTACAGCCGAGGAACGTCCAGGGGACGCAGAGGAACGCATAAGGGACCGTGACTAACGGATAGCCGCTCACACCTAAATGACTACCTGGAGCTGATTTGAAAACAGCACACCAATTTTAAAAAGTGAGTTTTCGGCTGATAAGTTTTATAGAGGGTAGAACAACATGTGTGATAAGTGAGTTGGGTGATGCAACAGCATATTTCCATAGGTTAATAGGCAATTTTTAGGTGATTGGCTCCCTTTAATGAATATGGTATATACATACAACAGTTGTATTCAGCTGATTAGAGTTTCAGTATTGCTAAATGTTATATGATTATGAATAAATTGACTACTTAATTATATGTAAATATTATTCTCCACAATTTGTTTGATGTTGTATACAATATATGTATATAATGAATGTGTGATATTTTTATAGTCAGTACTATGATAGCATCATATAATAACTTTATTAACTAAAATTTGATACAAGTTCACAATATAGAAGCTTTGAATTACACACTATGTATCTCATAGGTTGCAAACACCAAAAAATGGCAACATACTGTAATGTACAATATTTTTTCACTACTTAGAATATATTACTAGTAGAGATGAACGAGTAGTGAAATATTCGACTTTCTAGAATTCGAATCAAATAGGCACTGATATTCGACTATTCAATCCATTATAGTCAATGGGAAAAAAATTTGCGGCACTTGGAAATCAAAATTCGACCACTTAGAGGTCACCAAGTCCCCATGAAACCTCCCTAAATTATGCAAACACCTCCGGAATGACACTAGGACATTAGGGGGAGCATGCCTGGGTGCGCCCAACACCCCAAAATTGCAGTATAATGCCACTCTCTGCAGCTGCGAAGGAAAAATATTTGCGAACGCTTTACGAATATTTATGGAAATGTTCACACATTTCATTTGTATTTCTTGAGCAGCGTTACATACATGATTCCAATGTGTGTCCGCAGAGCGTCATGTTATTCGCGAGTATCACGCATAATGCTGTACGAACGTTACTGGAACAGTATGTATGACGTGCCTTTTTCTGGGCTACTGGAACAATATGTATGACGTGCCTTTTACTGGGCTACTGAAACAAGTGCTCTTAGTGGGCTACTGGAACAAAATGTATAACGTGCCCTTAGTGGTGTTAAACAGGGACAATATAAGTCACTTGTACACACAGGGTACTGGAATGAATACACCTGCTGATACTGCTGTTATATCATCTATTTCTTAGCACTGAGAAGTGCTTTTGATTCTGAGATGACTTTTTCGCTGGATATTAGCCCTGAAAAGGACTTTTGGGTTCTGTAGTAATCCTGCCTAACTAAAACGCTACTAAAATCTCTCCCTGCTGCAAGATCTTTCCCTGGCTAGGTTGAAAGCTCATCTGCGGTCGAGAGGCAGGAGCCAAGTATTTAAGATTCAAGGTTATGTGGTTCAGCTATTCAATGAGGGTAGACGCCGTTTTCACGCTGCGTGCGTACTCCCAGGGTCCCTCACAGCCTCCCTGCATGGTCATTGGATAAAAAAAAGCGCCAACTGCGATGGGAGGGCTTTCGAATGTTTCCCACGTATTCACCTCACTACTCGATTGAATTCAAATCTTTGTCATTGCTAAAGTAGTAAAGAGAATTATACTGGAGTCCTAAGGAACTTCTGATACCGCAATTATAGGAAGTTCTATACGGCTCTATTATAATTCTGTTGACTGCTAATTAAGCAGTGTAACATAGAAGAGGCACAGCACACTCTGGTGTGAGTGTCTGCCCCTTCATTCTAATGATTGGCAGGGGTCTCAGCACTTGGACCTCGACTAATACAAATCTCAGCCATGTCACTGTAAGGAGTTAAAAATTAATGACTTTTGGTCAGTTTTTTTTCTCCAGACTGTGCTATTCTTGCTGTCAAATTACCAGAAATCTTTATGGATATAGCCCCTAAAGAGTAGTAACAGAGGCCTAAAAGGGAACCAACAGCAAGTTATAACCTGCTTTCTTGTTCACATAAAACACAGGTGCAAGAAGGGGACATTGGCAGTCTGAAACCCAGATCCTGACTGGTCAGAAGTTTTTACATGTCTCTATAACATGTCAAATGTTTTATTAAACTCACAGTGACACTTTAATATTGTGTGCTATAGACATATATAATACTGATAACCTGCACTCTTGACCGATGTTTCTAATTTCCAGAAAAAAACTAAAAGTAGGTTGGTTCTCATGATAATGTGCTCAGTAGTTAAAGTGTACCTGTGATCAGGGCTGCTTCCAGACCAGCGGTGAACTGAACGTTCTGCGGGTGAAAGTTTGGGTTTCCATGTAACCCCCATTCTGATACAGTGGTGGTCGCAGGCATTACGATCTTGTGTGTTTGTAGCCATGGAGATCCAACTAAATGCACAGACTAGAATTTATGGAAGTAACCTACTGGATATTGGATAGTAATGTGCTCTGTTTTGTTTTTTTTTGTTTGGGGGGGGGGGGGGGGTGTTTTATTCAGAGCAGATATTTTTTTGGTGTATATAGAATTTTTGGAAGCTGAAAATTTCTGTACTGCATATCTTGTATATTTTTTCTACTGTCTTCAATATATAAATAGTTTTCTAGTTTTAGTGTTTCATTCATATCCAGTTTTCACTACTTTACTTGGCGACTATTATAAGTACATGTAACCGTAGTTACCATGCATATGACATTCACATGTAGAAAAAATATTAATAGTTGGCCATACTTTTCTCCCTTGGGATAACTTGCTAGCAGTTTTTTTTTCCTCAGGGGAAATTAAATAGGACAGCCTAGAGCTTCATTATTCTTTTTCCCTTATAACAAAAGACACCATGCTTCTAGCTTAGTATAACTATATTGTGCTTATATAAATATACATGCTATATGTACAGTGCTGACTGTTGCTTGTCGCTATTATTAGGGTACAATTCTACCACTGACCTTCATTCAGAGGCAGTACATTTTACAATATTATACGTATTTTACCAGTGCAAGATGCAGCCACTTCATGCAATTACACTTAGGTTAGATCCAATTCAACAGTTTAATTATAAAATATTTTTAGTACTGCTAATTTACATGTATACTATACACATGCTAAAGGTTCAAAAGACAACTTGTTGACTTGTCTGATGTGTGTGTTTTAGTAAACGCTTGCATTTCCAATCAAATAATGTTAGAGCATGTTTTTTTAGAATGTTATTTTGTGCTGTTTCTTCTGGGAAAAGAATGAGGAAATAGTGCTGTTTACAAGTGACTTATCAAGGACTTCAATAGTCTTTCCTATTAAGCAGAAGGCCACGTTATGACTCATGTTTCTACTGATATTTATACAGATTGCACTTAATTTGTAAATATTCACCTATGCTCCTGTTATAATGCATAGGGGATATGTGTACTCTATTTGACAAAGAAATCTGCACTTACTGGCCCATCCCTGCTTCTTGCAAGTCGTAAGTTAATCAAGAGACAAAGACTTTCACCTGTTGTACCTTACGTTCCAGTAAAGTCACCGTTGAACCATAATACCTTGTCTCTCTGTTGGCTGATTTCTACTGCACCTTACCAACACCAAGAACGTCAATGTACATCAGTGATCCACTGCTGTTTATAGCTCTCCTGGGTGAGTCACCTGTCAGGTGTCCTTTTCTAAAAACATTTCTGACAGCAGCATAAATGTCATTGCCAATGATATTTATGCTCATAGCAGACACATTTTTTAGAACAAACAAGCTGAAGTAACCTAACAGGTGACTCACTGTGTTAACTTCACCAAGGAGAGCTGTGGACAGCCTGTACTGACACAAAGTGACAGGACAGGAACCATTTGACAACTACACAGCTGACACCACTACAATCACACTATCAATAAACTTAAAAAACCTTCTCTAACACTGCCTCTACCTGTCTCTCTAGCTAGTGCAAATGTATGTATTTAGTACATGTGCTAACTTGCTAATCATCACCACAAGCATATTACTGCTAGTTGTACAATGCCATGATTTTCTTTCACATTTACTCCAGTCAAAGGGTGAATTTCTTTGTACTTGGTTTGTGACTTCCCCTTTGTGATTGTTCAATGCGAATTTTCAAACTAGAGGTTTTTCCCTTGGTTCTGATAATCTACACTGGCACCCAAAGAAACAATTCCATATTTAGATGTTAAGGCTCTAGATCAGCGCTTCTCAAACTTTTTCTACTGGAGCCTCACCCAACAGACCAAGGCAATGCTGACCAAGAGGATGCCTGGGCCTCACTATCTGTGGTGAAAGTCCATTTAAAAGCTGGACATAATGCTAGGGCTACCTTTTTACTCATCTCCCAAGCTCTCTATACTAATAAAGCAGGTACAAAATAAGTTAATAATGTTGCTTAAATGGAGATTTTTGCAAACAAAAGGACTGTGCAGATCATAGTCACTTTTCTGAAAACTGGCTGGTTGTTTTTTTTTTTTGGTGTAAATTAATTATCTCTGCAGTGGGAGAAGGACCAACTTTTCTGAACATATGAGCCATCATCTACAGAACACACAAGTCCTAACCCGAACTCAAATCCCATCCAATAAAGGAGGAGGGGAGGGGGTTATACTTAACCTCCTGGATGAAACAGATTGACCAGGCATTAGCAGGTGGATCCCAAGGATCACAGAGGAGTGCTGACTTACCTTTTCCAAGGAGTAGAGTCTAAGGAACCCCTAGTTTTCACCAGAGCCCACTGCAAGGAGAGATGGGCTGTGCTGTGAAAAACTCCAAGGTCTCTACTCTCAGAGAAGGTCCACGATGACCACTTATTGACGGTAGTAAAAGAGTACTGGAGCCTGGAGCTGAATGCTCTTCTTTTGTGGAAGGAAGGTAGGAACTGTTCTGATTGAAGCTGAGCGGGAAATTGGAAATGGAACAAGATCCAAATGGCTAGATGGATGCTAGGAAGCGAGGAAGTGGCTGATAGCAAAGAAGCACAGATATGTTTCTCTGACTGAAACACCCCAACAATTGAGCACAGAGGTGTGGAAGTAGTGGCTATATATACGTCCAGGTGAACAGGCTGGGATACTGCAGACATGAACGGAAAAAAGCCAGCTTGCCCCATCCACCGAGCTTCACAGCACGGGCTCACACTCCAACAGGTGTCCTGAGTAGATGCGGAAAAGAAACGAGTCCAGCTCCCGGAAAGGTGGAATCAAGTGCGTTGTTTATTGTATCTCCGTCACCGTACACACGTGCGGCATGCCCCCAACTGAAGCCTACGCGCTTCGGCTGCTACACCGCAGCCTTAATCATGGAATACTGCAGAACCTGTGGGCTGAGCTATAAATACAGGTGGACAGGCGCACAACTGCCACTAGAGGGAGCCCAATCCTCCAGGAGGCCAGCTTAGAGCAGGAAAGTGTACAGATGATCACAGGACAAAATGACCTGCAGCAGGTAGGGGATAACATAAACGACCTCATGCCATTACACTGGGCTCTGATCTCCTTTCTTCAGAAGCCACAAGCTTTCTTTAGAACAGCACTTTATATGTGCTAGGCTGCGCCCTGCAATCTCTGCTCAGCCAATCTCACCACACATCAAGCTCTGTGTGCCAGGTCTGCTGAAAATAGAAAAATGGAGTCCAGAAGGGTATCACCCCACCATCCAAAATATAATAGTGTGGCCTCCAGGGGGTTAAGTAGAGATAAACAAAGCACCTCTGCTTATCCCCCTGGAAGCAAGACTGAGGGGGATAATCAATCACTTCTACTGCAGTGTCCACTCCGCCAATCAGTGACTGAGGCAGGAAAATGTTGCTGTCGCTGATTGGCTCCTTCACTCTCTGCTTAGCCAATCAGAGGCTGCACTGATATCTGAACTCAGTTGCTTATTAGCTGAGTGGACACTGCATGAGCAGACCTGGCACATCAAGCACTGTTGGCCAAGCCTGCTGAAGATAATAGACTAGAGTCCAGGAAGGTAAGCATGATCGATTAACCCCCTTCTTGTGCCCAGGGGTTTTAGCCAGACTGTAATTCCCACAGCCTTGAAGAATTTTGATCAGTTGCTCAGCAGTCTTTCAAAAGCTTTATTAATAAAAGCTTTATTTAATATCCAAAGATCCAAAAACAGACTTCCGCTTTGAAGTCCATGTTTAGGTTCAGGTACCAAAACACCCAGATTTACAGTCTGGGTCCACTCATCAATAGTCCTAACATGACAAAGAAAAGTACATTTAAGACTAATTGTTTATTTTCTTTGGCTGGTTCCAGCACTGTGTTAAAAGAAGCAATTGCGGTCCTACCATCTGTATACAGCTTCTGTGTAATCTGATGACCCCTCTTCTGGTCCTCACTTCAGCCAGGGACTTACCTTTTTTTTACCCCCCCTTAGTTCCTGGATATTACATTCTTGGTTTAATTTTTGACTATGCTCATATTTTATATTCTAGCCCAGTGGTGTAAAACCTGAAGCTGTCCAGCTGTTGCAAAACTACAATTCCAAAGATTGGAAGGGCCACAGGTTTCACACCTGTGCCTAACCTCTCACAATCTGACTGATCTCCTGTTGATCACCTTTGGATCTGTTCCTGATTACACCATTGCAAGTCTAACGCCCTTTGCACACGCTCTGTAGATCACAGGCCGCATGCACATACTCTGTAGATCACAGATGCTACAGAGCGCAAAGCTGCGGGCCAGTATCTGGAACTCCTGGCATCATAATGATACATGACCTCAGGAATTCCTGACCCCCAGCTTCATGCCTTGTAACATCCATGATCTACGGAGAGTGTGCATGCAGCCTTTGGGTTAACACCAGGTGGTTCTTTATACTCTGCATTCCAGTCTGGCCCCCACATGGACTGAAGCTGTGAGAATCCTGTATTTACTGCATATGAAAGTCTCAAAAATGCTTAATGGATAGTTATGCTGTTGGTCTAATACTTAAATTCGGAAAGAAATATTTCAGCAGAATAGAGTTGATGTGATTTAAGCTGGCTTTTACCACAAGGAGAAGGAACACATGTTGAAAAATGCTTGCTTTGTAAAAAAAAAGAAAAGCAAGGAAAGCACCTACCAGCATATAAAGACTACAGATCTGAGCATTTACTATCAAAGACTATGATATAGCAAGGCTAATGCGAGCCTATCTGGCAACAGAGTGTATAGGAACACCTGACAAAAGACAAAATAACATTCCACAGCAGTTGTTGCCAAAAGCCACCTAGAGCCACCATATGTTTTAATTTAAAGGGGTATTCCAGGGAAAATCAATAATTTAGCAAAGGAAAGGGTTAACCAAGGTTAACCCTTTCCTAATATACTTACCTGTTTTTTTTTGGCCCCCCAAGGAGATCTCCGGTCCGGTCACGTGATCTTGCAGCTTGTGGCTCGGATCCTCTTCTTCTTCCGGTTCGGTGACGTCACCCGGCCGGCGCCGCTCTCCGTCTCATTAGCAGCAGAGCACTGAACCCTGACTGGCTTGGTAGCGTGCAGCCAATCAGGGTTCAGTGCTCTGCATCCCCACACGCTTCAGAGTGGGGGTCCCCTGAGGCTGCAGTAAATTATCAGGGGTCGTCGGGCTCAGTGCCGGTCACCAGTTACATGGGCCGGCACTGCACTACAGCAGGTGATCACTCCGCAACCCCCCCCCCCCCCCACCTTGTCAGCGATGCCGACCGAGTCCCGGGAGGGGATGCGGCGGGCGGCTTTACTTCATTCATAGCTACCAGACACCCGGCCGCCCGCCGCATCCCTTCCCCCCAGGGACTCAGGGTCGGCATCGGTGGGGAAGTAATGTGTATCGGCAGCTGATCCCCCCCGGCCCCCCCTCCCTGTGTCCCTGTGTCCCTGTCAGATCACTCACCCCCACCCCCGGAGCGTGCTGCGTGCCCCGATCTCTGCACTGGTCTGAAGCCCCTGTACTCAGCTGACAGGCGCTGTGTACAGAGCAAGAAATCTCTCCTGCCTCAGTCACAGAGCCTGTCAGCTGAGTACAGGTGCCTGAGACCAGTGCTGAGATCGGGGCCAGCAGCACGCTCCGGGGGTGGGGGTGAGTGATCTGACAGGGACACAGGGAGGAGGGGGGAAGTCCTGCAAAGTAATATGTATTTGCTGCTGGTCCCCCCCGGCCCCCCCTCCCTGTGTCCCTGTCAGAGATCACTCACCCCCACCCCCGGAGCGTGCTGCTGGCCCCGATCTCGGCACTGGTCTGAAGCACCTGTACTCAGCTGACAGGTGCTGTGTACAGAGCAAGAAATCTCTCCTGCCTCACTCACACAGAGCCTGTCAGCTGAGTACAGGTGCCTGAGACCAGTGCTGAGATCGGGGCCAGCAGCACGCTCCGGGGGTGGGGGTGAGTGATCTCTGACAGGGACACAGGGAGGGGGGGCCGGGGGGGACCAGCAGCAAATACATATTACTTTGCAGGACTTCCCCCCTCCTCCCTGTGTCCCTGTCAGATCACTCACCCCCACCCCCGGAGCGTGCTGCGTGCCCCGATCTCTGCACTGGTCTGAAGCCCCTGTACTCAGCTGACAGGCTCTGTGACTGAGGCAGGAGAGATTTCTTGCTCTGTACACAGCGCCTGTCAGCTGAGTACAGGGGCTTCAGACCAGTGCAGAGATGGGGGCCAGTGCGGCAGCATGCTCCGGGGGTGGGGGTGAGTGATCTGACAGGGACACAGGGAGGGGGGGCCGGGGGGGATCAGCAGCCGATACACATTACTTCCCCACCGATGCCGACCCTGAGTCCCTGGGGGGAAGGGATGCGGTGGGCAGCCGAGTGTCTAGTAGCTATGAATGAAGTAATGCCGCCCGCCGCATCCCCTCCCGGGACTCGGTCGGCATCGCTGACAAGGTGGGGGTGGGGTGGGGTGGGGGGGGGGTTGCGGAGTGATCACCTGCTGTAGTGCAGTGCCGGCCCATGTAACTGGTGACCGGCACTGAGCCCGACAACCCCTGATAATTTACTGCAGCCTCAGGGGACCCCCATTCTGAAGCGTGTGGGGATGCAGAGCACTGAACCCTGATTGGCTGCACGCTACCAAGCCAGTCAGGGTTCAGTGCTCTGCTGCTAATGAGACGGAGAGCGGCGCCGGCCGGGTGGTGACGTCACCGAACCGGAAGAAGAAGAGGATCCGAGCCACAAGCTGCAAGATCACGTGACCGGACCGGAGATCTCCTTGGGGGGCCAAAAAACAACAGGTAAGTATATTAGGAAAGTGTTAACCTTGGTTAACCCTTTCCTTTGTTAAATTATTGATTTTCCCTGGAATACCCCTTTAAGCTTCCTCATCTGTCTAAAGGGAAATAATTTTTGCAGTGAAAACACATATTTTTACATAGCTTTCCAACAAACGGCTGTTCTCATCAATAAAAGATATGGTCCGCTAGTTGTGGCAAGCGAAATGTGTAAAAAAATATAAAGCAGGTGCAGCTGGGTAATATTTCTTCAAAATTACGCTTCATAAAAAGACAAGAGTCTTCACAAATTAATTATTCTGTATGGCAATAAGAAACAGAAGTTTCCAAAGTGCTAATTATAACTTAAGAACATAATGGTAAGAGAGTTGTTAGTCTAGATAATGGTGGTGGGTGGTGGGGAGAAAACTTGAACATTTATTTTGTATATTTATGTAATTTGCTTTGCCATCAAATATGTCTCTTTTATATATTGTACCTAAGTGAATTTACAGTTATGTTTTGTGATTTTTTTTTTTAAGATTTTGTGTTATTAGTTGCTATTTATTTATTGATGCTGGAAAATATTTTCAAAGCAAAACACAATTCACAGGTATTCATGTGCTCCTATGTCTGTTACTGTTTTTCTTAAGCTTTTAATAATGCAAATAACTGTGTTAAAGGGAAACTTACACCTTTATAAAACCACAGGCACATTTCCATAACTCAATAAACATCTTTCTTTTAACATTTGTCTGTTAATAATGTCACATGACACGACTGTGACATCAATAATGCCGTTGTTGTTGCACCACCCCCTCTCCCTTAAAATCCCCACTTAACCCCCTTCTGATCCTAGTGGCACGTAGGACTCTCACAGTTCTGCTAAAATCCTGCTTTGTTATTGCCCCTGTCTTCAGCTGTGGTGTTAGAGACCTAAGTCACATGTAATAACCTTAAGGTCCTATTCCATGGGCCGAAAGTGAGGAGCAACCGAGCGCTGTGAGCCCGTTTGCTCCTCGTTTCCCACTCGCTGCCGCCGCTATTACACTCGGCAGCAGTGAGCCAGTCAGTCCGGGGAGGGCCGGAGGGAGCTGCGGGAGGGCTGCCTGGGTGATCGCCCGGGCAGCCCATAGGATATAGCAACAGTCTGCTGCCACCGCTCCTATTCCACGGAGGGATGGCAGCAGATTGTTGCTATATAAGTTTTTTTGTCTTCCAACATGTTGAAAGACAAACGACTTTGACGATCAGCCGACATGAACAATGTTGGTTGATCGTTGCCTCCTATTCCACGGACCGTTCATTGGCCATAACGGACGATATCGGCTGATAATTATTCAGTGGAATAGGGCCTTTACGCTAGCGTTTCCGCTGAGCCGCCTGTTATTAATGACATAGTAAGCCAATATAAGATTTTTGACAAGTGTGTATATTCCTAGCAATACTCTGCAAGTATACAGGCATGGGGTAACACTGTCACAGGCAATAACCCCACTGTGTGCTGTTCTGCTTTCCTCTATTGGTAACTCACTGAGGTGTGGATGCCATTCACATTGCTTTCATAGTCCTCGTATGTCAGTAAATTCACACACAAATCACCCTAACATATATACCTCATCTATTATTTATTTATTTATTGGGACACTAAAGGAGAATGAGTTGTGATTACAGCAAGCTGCCTTGATGTGCTGAATGAATGCAGCAGGTGCTGCAAACTCACTGACTGTGCGCAAGGAAATGAAATGTTTTTCAACAACTTTGAACAAGGGACGGCAGGAGTTTCAGGGGAGGGAACTAGGCAGGATGGGAGGACTGTGAAGAGCTGTGAGAAAACAATGCATTCTGGCAGTCTGGGACTTGTACTGCGCAACTGCTCAACCAGCAAGTAGAAGTACGGAATACAGAACTAAGGCCCTGTGGGAGAAATTGCTTGGTAGAGCATGGGATTGCAGTGTGAACAACAGTCAACAGGCAGAAACGTTAGTAAAGTCCAAGTACCGGCTTTGCCTTTGTTTATTATCCAGTACAAAAAACAAACAAACTGCTTAACCAGTACTAACTAAACAGATCTTTCTATACTTTACGAATAGCTGCAGTAGCACAAACACAAAAATATAAGAATATTGCAGCATTGTTTTACAATTAGCCTTATAGCATACTCCAAACAATATCTGGAGTGGAGGAAAGTGGACAGTCACACTGCCAAACCTGCTATCCACTTCTAAAAAAACAAACAAAAAAAAAAAACATTTTATCAAAACATCTTCAGCAACTACCTTTTTTTTAGCTGATCACACCACACACCTGTTTCCATGTCTCGGGTAGTGAGATCTGAACTTCCCTCAGTCCTAGTTGGAGTAGCCCACATCCCTGAGGAAGCCGCTAGACGGCGGAATGCGTGGGATGATTTCTTATCCCATCTGACTCTCATTCTGTTGGACTGCATATGGTGATCTTTTCCTATTTTTTTTCTGCTCTCCATCATTTGTGGTTATATTTTGTTTTACCGGGTCTCTGTCTAGGTAGAGATGTTGGATTTCTGTTACTGTACATACAGTCCAGAGTCAGAGTAGTAGATTAGTCCCGGCTGGAATGCCAGCAGGACTTATGGTGACATTTTAGTTTTTTTAATGTAGAGCAGTATTTGGGGTGTTGTCTCCCTCATTTTACTACTCCTGTATATTGATATACTAGAAAATGTACCCGGCGCTGCCCGGGTATAAAGTGTCAGTGTGTTAATTAGATTTGTTCTAAGGTGCCCAGGAGGCCAAGCTAAAGGCATTGTTTCATCTGAGTTAATCAGTGGAATTAGTGTATACCTGTAGTGCATAGTTGGAGGGGTTCTGTATACCCACAATGCATAGTTTTTTGGGGTCTCGCATATCTGTAGTGCATAGTTGGGGGGGCTGTATACCTATAGTGTATAGTTGAGGGAGGTCCTGTATACCTGCAGTGTACAGTTGTTGAAGGTCCTGTATACCTGTACTGTATAGTTTGGGGGTCCTGTATACCTGTAGTATATAGTTGGTGCTGTATACCTGTAATGTATAGTTGGTGGAGGTCTTGTATACCTGTAGTTTATAGTTTAAGGGTCCTGGATACCTGTAGTGTATAATTGGTGGAGGTCTTGTATACCTGTAGTATATAGTTCTGAGGTCCTGTATACCTGTAGTAAATAGTTTGAGGGTCCTGTATAACTATAGTATAGAGTTGGTGGAGGTCCTGTATACCTGTAGTGTATAGTTTGGGGTCCTATATAACTGTAGTATATAGCTGGTGGAGTTCCTGTATACCTGTAGTATATTTGGGGTCCTGTATACTTGTAGTATAGAGTTGGTAAAGGTGCTGTATACCTGTATTATAGAGTTGGTGTAGGTCCTGTATACCTGTAGTGTATGGTTTTGAGGTCCTGTATACCTGTAGTGTATAGTTTGGGGTCCTATATACCTGTAGTATATAGTTGGTGGAGTTCCTGTATACCTGTAGTGTATAGTTTTGGGGTCCTGTATACCTGTAGTGTATAGTTTGGGGTCCTGTATATCTGTAGTATATAGTTGGTGGAGGTCCTGTATACCTGAAGTATATAGTTGGTGGTATATAGTTGGAGGTCCTGGTATATAGTTGGAGGTCCTGTATACCTGTAGTATATAGTTTTGGGGTCCTGTATACCTGTAGTGTAAAGTTTGGGGTCCTGTTTACCTGTGGTATATAGTTTTGTGGAGGTCCCGTGCACTTGTAGTGTATAGTTTTGGGGTCCTGTATACCTATAGTGTCCTGTATACCTGCAGGGTTGTATTTACCCGTATGGCAGTGTTATTCAGTCACAGTGTGTCGGTATTGGTCATGTCTGGTATGGGGGTGTTATCCAGTCACAGTATGGCGGTATTGGTCAGGTCTGGTGTAGCAGTGTTACCCAGTCACAGTTTGGTATACCTGTTGTGACCTGTATATACATGTACTGTATGGATGGAGTAGGGGCTCCTGTATATACATGTAATGTATAGTTGGAGTAGGGGGTCCTGTATACATGAACTGTATAGATGGAGTAGGGGGTCCTGTATATACATGTACTGTATAGATGGAGTAGGGGGCCCTGTATATACATGTACTGTATAGATGGAGTAGGGGGCCCTGTATATACATGTACTGTATAGATGGAGTAGGGGGTCCTGTATATACATGTACTGTATAGATGGAGTAGGGGGTCCTGTGTATATATATATATATATATATATATATATATATATATATATACATACTGTATAGATGGAGTAGGGGGTCCTGTATATACATGTACTGTATAGATGGAGTAGGGGGTCCTGTATATACATGTACTGTATAGTTGGAGTAGGGGGTCCTGTATACATGTACTGTATAGATGGAGTAGGTTGCCCTGTATATACATGTACTGTATAGATGGAGTAGGGGGTCCTGTATATACATGTACTGTATAGATGGAGTAGGGGGTCCTGTATATACATGTACTGTATAGATGGAGTAGGGGGTCCTGTATATACATGTACTGTATAGATGGAGTAGGGGGTCCTGTATATACATGTACTGTATAGATGGAGTAGGGGGTCCTGTATATACATGTACTGTATAGATGGAGTAGGGGGTCCTGTATATACATGTCCTGTATAGATGGAGTAGTGGGCCCTGTATATACATGTACTGTATAGATGGAGTAGGGGGCCCTGTATATACATGTCCTGTATAGATGGAGTAGGGGGTCCTGTATATACATGTCCTGTATAGATGGAGTAGTGGGCCCTGTATATACATGTACTGTATAGATGGAGTAGGGGGTCCTGTATACATGTACTGTATGGATGGAGTAGGGGGTCCTGTATATACATGTACTGTATGGATGGAGTAGGGGCCCTGTATATACATGTAATGTGTAGTTGGAGTAGGGGGTCCTGTATATACATGTACTGTATGGATGGAGAAGGGGGTCCTGTATATACATGTACAGTATAGATGGAGTAGGGGGTCCTGTATATACATGTACTGTATAGATGGAGTAGGGGGTCCTGTATATAAATGTACTGTATGGATGGAGTAGGGGGTCCTGTATATACATGTACTGTATAGATGGAGTAGGGGGTCCTGTATATACATGTACTGTATAGATGGAGTAGGGGGTCTACCAGTTATTACTGTGGATGTTGTGAGGCAGCTTCCCTAGCAACCATTGCTTCCTGTGAAAATGAAAGCAGTAATCCTATTGGTTGCTAAGGCTCCAACTGCCGTGTCTGCTGCAGCTAATTATATCACCTGTGTTTGCAGTGAGGAGATTTTCCCATTCATCTCTATGGGGCGCCTCTCTTTCCCCTCCCCCTCCCCTCCTGTACATCTGGCGGGGACGGGAACTTCGCAATAACCTTCCCGGGCACCCAATGTATCTGTGTGCCAAATTTGGGGTCAAACGGTTCAGGCGTTTGGAAGTCTATAGAGGACAGACAGACAGACAGACAGACTTTGATTTTTATGATATAGATTTATGTAGTATTTGTGTATCTATGTCAGTGTTATAATAAAGATTTTCGTGATGTGCTACCATTTTTTGTGCATATGCTTTTTTTCTTTGAGAGGTTGATGTACTACTTATATGCACTGGTTTAGCACTCCATGATTATTAGTGGTGCCCACTAGCTTTATACATATAACTAGTTGGAGTAATAGCTGAACCCAGGCGAAATATAGCAACTGTCCAAGATTAACACCTTCAGTGTTTCAGAACCCCAAAACAATGGGATTTTTGGTAGTTTCAGAACTGGGGCAGACACAGAGCCATTTTAATACATTGGTGGGCCTGGTGCAGAGCCCTCAAGAGTGGGCCCCCTACCCCCAAACCCAGTGTTATCAGAATCCGTGCTCCACATACAGTACAATGCCCTAAGAGTGCCCCCACTGTATTAAGAGCCCCAATATATATGGTAGTTATCTTATAACACTATTTCAACCATACAATGATTACATATTACATCAAAATTGCTCTGAACAAAACAGAAAGATATCATCAATGATACTATTACATAATACTACTACACCATGACCACTATCACTACATACCTAATAACAGAGTGCAGTTATATCCAGTGACTCACAGGTGGCGTCTTCTCCGATCAGAGTCTGTCACTTTTTTTCCTCTCTCCACTGTTGGATACCAGTCTTCTCCTGGCTGTGACTCCTCTCTCAAGAATCTGCTAGAAAAATATTTTAGGCTTCAACACATCCAGTAGTTAAGTCTCCTGAACCCCTATATAGCAGTTACACCCCCCTGTGCCCCCATAGTTTTAAGATGTCCCTGTGCCCCCATACTTTTAAGATGTCCCTGTGCCCCCACTTTATAAGATATGCTTTGTGCCCCAGTATAGTAGTAAGGTATATAGGCACCTCTAAGCAGTCTCCATATAGTATCAGGCCCCTCTGTGCAGCACCCTGTAGTATAGACCACTATATGCTACCCCCAGTAGTAAATAGACCCCTTGTGCTCTGCACTCAATAGTATATATACCCCTTGTGCACATATTCAATCAAACTCAAATCTTTCAAACAGTGCAATATTCGCTCGAATAGCTATTCGATCGAGTACTGTTCGCTCATCTCTAGTCAATACAATTTAGAAAGGTATGAAACTTAGAGCTGTTCTTTCGTACTAGTTCAAACTTGGAAGATTGCATCTATGTACCTTGACCACCCCAGCACATGGCTGAAGTGGCAGGATATATAGACCGACATCTCCTCCATAGCTGCAACAAAAATATTTGTATATAGTTTGTAGGGGTTACATTAGTGCCCATTGCTGCCCCCCTCATTTGCATAAAATATGCATCCTTGGACATGAAGAAATTAGATGTCAGTGCTATGTCCAGTAGATCAAGGAAAACTGGATCTGTGTTGGCGTATATTCTAAGTTCCCGAGCACTTAGTTTTTAGATGTAGATGAAAAAATAAAAAAGTTACAACTCTTAGGGGAAAACACAAAAATGCAAATGTAAACTTTCTTGGTTACCGAGGATGATAAAAATCTTTAGTAACTTTTCTCTTTCAACAATGTGTGCACAGACAACCATAAGCTATGTTCACACAACGTCAAAAAAAGAGAAAAAAGCGGCCACTTTTTCCATTTAAAAAGACGTCCCTTATTGCCACAATGTAATTACCTTAAATGCACGCATTGTATTAAATAATAGACATCAAAATAATGATCATGACAATTGATTTCGGACATCTTTTGCAAACATCGGACCTTTTACTGTCCTTTCCCTGTTTTTACTATTAAATTCAATGGACTTTTCAATTGAAGACACATCCAAAGACCAATTAGTCCACATAAACTAGAACAATGTACCAACAGCCATCATTGCACTTGAAGGGTGGCCAAAGGCTTGGTTCACCTTTAATTGAAAGGTCCATTGAATTTAATAGTCAAAACAAAGAAATGGCAATGAAAAAAGAGAAACTGTGTGTGAACAACTGAAAACTAATAACGTACACTGGTTGTCAGAAAATAATTGTCATGATCATTATTTTGATGTCTGCGAAGATAACGTTTCTCATTTTAAACAGTGTGGGCATTGGGCGTCCGTCATTCCATTGACTTTAATGCATTGCAGTCAGTTAAGTTGTGGCAGTATAAGCGATCTTTTTAAATAGAAAAAGTGGACGCCTTTTCTCTTTGTATAAACATAGTCAAAGAGCAAAATGCCAGACATAATTTTAAACTGAAAAAGAAACTGAGAAGAAAAAATGTTGTGTGAACATAGCCATAGACTGGCGTGGCCTAGAGTGTCTGTGCATTAGGCTGGCACAACCTCTATGTCCCTCCTCCCCACCCTCTTCATCATGAAGTATGCTCCAGGCAGATTTTTTACTATTCATCACCTGTGTGAGCACGGCATATGGGCTGGATCATTAAGGCACCTGTGCAGTATTCAGACAAGTGAGGAATAGGAGTATACTTGCCTGGAGCATTCCTAATGGTGAAGAGGGTGGGGAGGAGGGACATAGAGGTTGTGCCAGCCTATTGCACAGACACTCTAGGCTACGCCAGTTTGACACAGGGCTACAAGTTTAAAAGTTGTTTTTCAGGACAATAACTGCATCGCCTGCCGAACGGACCCCAGGACAGATCTTGGATTAAAAGCAGCTGAAGGTATCTGAAGGTACAAGTGGTTTGGGGGGAACAAATTGTGGGTACAGAGTCGCTTTTATGTTGCACATTTTTAGATTTAATATACGGATGTGTTTTATACTTACTTTTCTGTTGTATTTTGCTTTTATTCTACTATGTGTAAACATAGCTTAATAGTGGTAGCAGTATACACATGAAAGAGTTAAAGGCAAAAATCCTAAAAATCTGTATCTTTACGAAAAAACAATTTACATTAAAAATTACATCTGAATGTAAAACTTGCCAAGTTATCTTACTGTTCCAAAGCCAACAGAAGAACTTTATGATTAACTAACTTAAAACTGGAGATATTGCAAAAGACATAAAGCTGCATATGTACATTTAAGAATGCTTATGAAATAAAAATGGAAAGATTCTAGGGACCTGGTCCAACATAGCAGAGTTTCTGGGCACTAACTTAAATATAACACCAGCTGCTCAGGCTTTATATTATTGTTTGCTTTTTATATAATATTTGCAGCCATTTTCAAGCTCTAGACCTAGTGAACCCTACAATTGGCGTAGCTTTATTTAAGGGTTACACTGGCCAAAATACAAATGCTAAAATACAAAAATCATAGATGGAGGCATCACCTTTGTGACTCTTAACCTTGTGAAAGAGCAAAATGCCAGTTTTAATGAAGGAAGAAGAACACGTGAAAAATGCAATATATCTATGAGTCTGTGGGAGTCACAGGAATCAAAGATTATGTTTAATAAACATACAACAGACTCATGTTTTAAAGGGAATGTTTCAGTGGGTTAGGGCATTATTTAAGAAAAAAAAAAAAATATATATATATATATATCTATATCATAAAAATCAAAGTCTGTCTGTCTGTCTGTCTGTCCTCTATAGACTTCCAAACGCCTGAACCGTTTGACCCCAAATTTGGCACACAGATACATTGGGTGCCCGGGAAGGTTATTGCGAAGGTCCCGTCCCCGCCAGATGTACAGGAGGGGAGGGGGAGGGGAAAGAGAGGCGCCTCATAGAGATGAATGGGAAAATCTCCTCACTGCAAACACAGGTGATATAATTAGCTGCAGCAGACACGGCAGTTGGAGCCTTAGCAACCAATAGGATTACTGCTTTCATTTTCACAGGAAGCAATGGTTGCTAGGGAAGCTGCCTCACAACATCCACAGTAATAACTGGTAGACTCCCTACTCCATCTATACAGTACATGTATACAGGGCCCCCTACTCCATCCATACAGTACATGTATATACAGGACCCCCTACTCCAAGTACATGTATATACAGGACCTCCTACTCCATCTATACAGTACATGTATATACAGGACCCCCTACTCCATCTATACAGTACATGTATATACAGGAGCCCCTACTCCATCTATACAGTACATGTATATACAGGACCCCCTACTCCATCTATACAGTACATGTATATACAGGACCCCCTACTCCATCTATACAGTACATGTATATACAGGACCCCCTACTCCATCTATACAGTATATGTATATACAGGACCCCCTACTCCATCTATACAGTACATATATATACAGGACCCCCTACTCCATCTATACAGTACATATATATACAGGGCCCCCTACTCCATCTATACAGTACATGTATATACAGGACCCCCTACTTCATCTATACAGACTGTATAGATGGAGTAGGGGACCCTGTATATACATGTACTGTATAATACAGTACATGTATATACAGGGCCCCCTACTCCATCTATACAGTACATGTATATACAGGACCCCCTACTCCATCTATACAGTACATGTATATACAGGGCCCCCTACTCCATCTATACAGTATATATATATATATATATATATATATATATATATATATATATATATATATATATACAGGACCCCCTACTCCATCTATACAGTATATATATATATATATATATATATATATATATATATATATATATATATATATACACACAGGACCCCCTACTCCATCTATACAGTATATATATATATATATATACACAGGACCCCCTACTCCATCTATACAGTACATGTATATACAGGGCCCCCTACTCCATCTATACAGTACATGTATATACAGGACCCCCTACTCCATCTATACAGTACATGTATACAGGACCCCCTACTCCAACTATACAGTACATGTATATACAGGAGCCCCTACTCCATCCATACAGTACATGTATATACAGGTCACAACAGGTATACCAAACTGTGACTGGGTAACACTGCTACACCAGACCTGACCAATACCGCCATACTGTGCTGGATAACACTGTCATATCAGACCTGACCAATACCGCCAAACTGTGACTGGATAACACCTCCATACCAGACCTGACCAATACCGCCATACTGTGACTGGATAACACTGTCATACCAGACCTGACCAATATCGCCATACTGTGACTGGATAACACTGTCATATAAGACCTGACCAATACCGCCATACTGTGAATGGATAACACTGCCACACCAGACCTGACCAATACCGCTATACTGTGCTGGGTAACACTGTCATACTAGACCTGACCAATACCGCCATACTGTGACTGGATAACACTGCCAAGTTATTTAAATTCAATACCACATCAAGACTGAATACTGCAATGGTCTTTACTGAAGAAAGGATAAAGAGTATCATCCTGAAACGCATCTGAAGGGTTGCAGTATATTTGAAATATCCACAAACTTTTTATCCGTCACTCATCCTGCACGCGCGTGCACGAGCGCACAGCATGCAAAGCACTTTATCCAAACGTCAAAGGGGGGACGCCTCCTATGCACTGCGATTTGCATAAAGGAGCCATGAACAGAACGCCAGGACACAGATCCGGCCTCAAAGACACCAAGTGGGGGAGATACCATCTACAACCCCCACCAACAGATACAGCATTATTGAGAGCTTTTACAACGGCAGACAATACTATCAACTGCTGCATAACAGAAACTACATCACCGGGAGCCCGCACGGCCATAGAGACTGGTGAGAGGTGGTCATCCACCGCATATAACTATATGTGTGACTTCATTACTAACACATGAACGCATACAAATATCCTTTTGAATATAAGAGTGAACGGTAAATATAACGGGATACGCAGAAAGCAAGGGCCCTGCACCGCAATAAGACACTGTAATTAAGTGGCTAGTGAAAAATATATAAGATCTATATTGATGAAATAATATTATGAATACCTTTTATTCATCACCACTATTCACTTATATTTGAGCAAGCATACCTACAAAGGAGATATACCTGTATATTTGTGCTCTACCGTATATTTGTTTTTATCTCTACTGATTTATATTTTGTACTTTCATTATATATTTTATACATTTCTAAATATAAAGTATAACATTTTTTACTAAACCAATTAATTGTTTCAGAAGTGTCTATATATATATGATATATACAATCCATACACCATAAGACACAGATCCAGAACCCATATACTGTATGTCAATTGCCTTTAGAGAGCCTACCATCTATTTCTATTATTCACTGGTTTCATCCTTATATATGTGTGTTCTTTCTTAACTTATCCTTAAACTCAATGGCCCAGATGTATCAAAGTGTGTAGAAAAGGAAAGCTGGTAGAGATGAGCAAAGATGCTCATTCGAGCTTATTATTCACTCGAGTGTCCGGGTACTCTGAAGTACTTGATTCTCAAACGAATACCACATGGTTCTCAAATAGAATTCATAGTCTCCTCCTCACATGTTTGGAGGCTTTAATTAGCCAATAAACACGAGGGAAAAGGGCTGGGAGATCCTGCTTAGAGATGAGCAAACTTTTCAAAAGTTCGTTCCGACTGTACTTCCAGATTTTTTTGAAAAGTTCGGTTTGAAATTTCTTCAGATTTCATAGTTTAAAGGATCGATATGATACGGGGGTAGTGTTTTTGTTTGAATTTAGGGCTCTACATGTCTTAACATCATTATCTTTTCAATATCTCAAAGTCAATTATTATTTTTTTTTAGACTTCAATATTCACCATTACAGGGTCTATGCAGGGAAAAGGTTTTATTCTACACACATGCATGAGGTATATTTGTGTCTTAGGATAACACCTATGTCATATACACTCTCACTATTGTACTTGGAATATCTGTAGAGCCCTTTTTTTTTAGAGTTTTATTCTCCACGAATGCACGAGGTGTATTTGTGCCTCAGGATAACACCTATGTCATATACACTCTCACAAGGGTGACAGTATTGTACTTATATATCTGTAGAGCACATTTATCTTTTGTGCAGCCTTTGCTCTTCTATGCCTAATCTATCTATCTTTGGCCCTCTCTATTTTTCTCTCTCAATCAGTATATGTTTCTCCTCTCCGCTTTCCTAATAATTTTGTGGTCTTTGCTTTTGTAAATATCTTCTTAGTCAGTACAGCAGCGTACAGCAGCGTACAACAGCAGCAGCGTTTTGTCACTGACGAGCTGTGTGCAGTAACAGACTACTTCCTCTTTCTCTGCAGACTGCGTGGTGCGGTCATGTGACCACTTCTCTTAAAGCAATACCGTTGTCACACAGGGGGTGGGCTAGAGCAAGATCCCTGCTGATTGGATGTGTTCCGGGCCTTATGGGAAAGCGCTTTTCCCGGCCGGAACACTTCCTGCTTTCTAAAATGGTGGCTGCAATTTTAGAAAGCAAGAAAAAAAAATTTGGAGCGGACTGCCAAAAATCTGAATCCGACCGGACTCGGACTTTTGGAAAAATCCGAACCGGATCCCATACCGGTCGAACTGGTTCGCTCATCTCTAATCCTGCTATGCAACAGCTATGTTTGCTACTTTCATAGCAGTGATTGTCAGCTACATCAGGTAACAGATTGCTGAACTCAGGGAGACCAGCCAAACAACAACACTGCCGGCTGCTAGTGAAAGCGCTCAATGCAGTGAAGTCCTAGGTGCAATGAGGCTCCACAGGCTTTTCTTTTGCAAGCTACATCAGGTGACCTGGGTGTATATAGATCCAGGTCTCCAGATGCTCGACTCAGTTGCTTGATGCTAGTTGTCAAGGAGAGATGCTGGAGTAGGGAAAGAGGTAATGTAGGCATTTATAAGTAGGGTCGCTACCAGGCTCTTGCAAACATTTTTTACAGCGTGTGCATGAGGCACATGGTAAACTTGTTTGAACTCCTTCTAATTGACGGAATGTTACCACTATACATTGATGAATGTAGAATTAAGAATTTCATATGACAATATCCAGAAGCCGCATTATTTTATTAGAATAGTTCTTTGATATTCAATCTCCAATCTTTCAGCATACTGAATGACACATGCCACATATCACACATGTACTTCTATAAGGCAGCTTTAGGCTATGTTAACACATAGGAGGAGATTTATCAAACATGGTGTAAAGTGAAACTGTCTCAGTTGCCCCTAGCAACCAATCAGATTCCACCTTTCATTTTCCAAAGAGTCTGTGACTAATGAAAGGTGGAATCTGATTGGTTGCTAGGGGAAACTGAGACAGTTTCTCTTTACACCATGTTTGATAAATCTCCCTCATAGTAATTCTGTCAGTATTTTGGTCAGTCTATTTTTAATTAAAATCAGGAGTAAAACTAACAGGGAAAAATTAAAATGGAAAGATTTGCACAACTTCTGTGTTTTTAATCCACTCCTGGTGTTGGTTGAAAAAAGACTGACAGAAATATGATGTGTGAACGTAGGCACAATTTGTAATCAGTCAATAAAAGATTGACAAAGTAGCAATTAAAGTACTTGTGATCTCTTCATAAAACCTATTTAGAGAATATTAATGGAGACCTCTAATAAACTCTACAGTAGCTACCTGTTTACCAGTTCCTACTTTTTACTGTATGAAACTATATACACTCTGAGGCCATGTTCCCACTTTGTATGACACCAGCCGTTCTGTGACCTGGCCTTGTCAGAGAAAATCATCCCTGCAGTACTTCTGCAGTACTTCTGTAGAGTGAACATATCCTGAAGTAGAACTGCACCTTGACTGTATGGTCAATGAAAAAAGTTTGGAATGTTTGCTGTTTTCGTTGTATTTGCCTTCACCATATGTACATTTCAGAAGATAGTTTTTGGTAGTAAATTGTTTATGAATATGTATGAATTCATATAATGATATACGGACTATGACTCTTTTGTGAGAGCATTGCTGATATTTCTTTTCGCGTGGGTTTAATACTTGAAGGACAGTTATCTAATACATCTCTGTTGACAACCTGTTAGTAATCTTAACATTTTAAATTTTAACATTTTTTTTTTAAGGTCAACCCATTATTCTTCCATACAGCTTCATATAGAAAATATTTTGATACATTTCTCAATGCTTTTATCCTTTTCTTAAACACCTAAAGAACATTCCAACAAAGCTTAACATTCTATATAAATTGCTAATCTTGTCACTCATTCCAGTACTTCACTTCATTTTTAAGTTGCTCTGGGCTTTTTTTTGTTGATTTCCTTTTTTTAACAATGCATTTGAAAAATGTATTTTATTGCAGTTATATTTTATTCTGACATCTACTGTAGCACAGGTAACCTTTCCAGAACCATTGTCATCAGGATTGTTTTACTGTTCCTAGAGCACCATTACCATGTCATTGATTTGTTTTGCATGTAGATTAGAGATCAGATTACCTTATTACCTTGGCAGTTATCATTGAATCTGACCTCTGTAAAGATATATTATGAAATTAGGGTGGATATTAACTTAGTTAGAAAAGTAGTAGACTTTGTGGAGCTTTTAATATGGTTGGATTTAAAGGGGCCCTGTCGTGATTTTTTTTTTTTTTTTTTTTTAAGAAATCGACAGGGATTGGGATTGCAAGCAGTTTTGCTCTTGAAAAACTTGCAAGAGTTTCTATGTTTAAATTAACATTATACATTTGGCCACTAGATGTCTCTCTTCCTGTCAAATTGTGGTCCATGCTCCCTCCGTGCTGATATTTGGTCTTTTCTCTGTTCAAAAAATGAGACCCAACACAGAAAGTCCTAGTCCTTTGTGCACTCACAAACATGGCTTAGTATTGACTGACAGTCATTACTGAATGCACACGGAGTGTAACAGGTCTTCACTGTACATATGAACAGCTGCTGCGCATTCACATTCTGTAGCAGAGAGTCCTGGGAGTGCTCACACTACATGGTCAGCTCTCCTGTCACACAGCACCAAAACCTCTATAACCACTTAGTGACATTATACTGACTCAAGTGTTGAATAACAAAGAGCATTGTCTCCTGGTAAGCATGCATAGTTCATAATATAATTAGCAAAAAATAATAATGTAATTAGCCGGAGTTAATTGCCATCAGTCGATATACAACCTGCATGATGAACTGATGACCAGGTGTCTTTCCTTACGTTAGTGTACAAAGGACTAGGGTTTCCTGTGTTTGGTTTATTTTTTTGAACAGAGAAAAGACCAAATATTGGCAAAGATGGAACATGGGCCATGATTTGATAGTATGTATAATGTTGATTTAAACATACTACCTCTGTAATTAAATTTGTTTCCAGAGTTTTTTCATGTCACTGCAACCACCAATTGTGGGAAAGAGGATTGTGTATATGAAGCTTTGGTTCAGAGATAATTCAGATGTGACCATCCATACACATCTTTTAGTTAATTTAAAGATTCCATTTTTTTATGAAATGACTACTAATGAAAATCCAAGGATTTCCCCTTCTTTTATTATGACTAAACATGGTTGATCTCTGAACACTTATGATACTCCATTACTTACATATAGAATCTTATAAGTAACTGAAAGGCTAGAAAGCATTTAACAGAGCAATGTCTAATAAATTCACTATACTGTATATATAAAAAAGTCATTTAACCCCTAGACGACCCAGGGCGTATAGTTACACCATGGAAGTCTGTCCCCAGACGAACTAGGGCGTAACTGTACGCCCTGGGTGTTTCTCCCGCTATGAAGCGTGCTCCGGAGCGGAGCGCGCTTCATAGCAGGTGGGGGCCGGCTGCAATCAGCAGCCGGGACCTCACCGGTAATGACACGCTGCCGCGTGTCATTAACTCCTTAAACGCCGGGTGTGACTGCGGGGGTCCCGATCGGTAAAACGGACTGCCGGAGGTCTCTTGCCTGCCTCCGTGCGGTCCGATCTGCTATCTGCTACACTGAGCCTGCACAGGCAGGCTCAATGAGCAGAGCGCCGATAACACTGATCAATGCTATGCCTATGGCATAGCATTCATCAGTGTAGAAATCAAACTAATCTATGTAAAAGTCCCCCAAAGGGACTTCAAATGTGTAAAAAAAAAAAGTTAAAAACACCAATACACTACCCCAAAACCCCTCCCCCAATAATAGTTGAAATCACCCCCCTTTCCCATTATATAAATAAAACATATAAAAATAAATAAACAAATAAACATATAATATACCGTAGCGTGCGTAATTGTCCGATCTATTAAACTATAACAAGCGTCATTGCGATCTGTAAACGGCGTACACGAAAAGAGGGAAAAAAGTGCGCGGATTACCGATTTTATGTTACATTATATATAAAAAAAAATAATAAGTGATCAAAACGTCCGATCTTCACAAATAGGGTATTAATAAAAACTAGAGATCATGGCGGAAAAAACGACACCCCATACAGCCCCGTAGGTGAAAAAATAAAACAGTTATAAGTGTCACAATAGGCCCATTTTATTTATAATTGCCAAAAAAAAGGATTTCATTTAAAAAAATATATAACATTAGAGAATCTGTGTAAGCTGCATATGGTTGTGTTCGTACTGACCTATAGAGTAATGGTATCATGTCGCTTTTACCATATAGTGCATTACGTAGACACAGGAACCCCCCAAACGTTACCATATTGCATTCTTTTTTATGATTTCACTCCCCTTATATCTTCATAAATAATATATTTGGAATTCCATCATACATGTTATGGTAAAATGAATGACGCCATTACACAGTACAACTATTCCTGTAACAAATAAGCCTTTACATGGCCCTGTAGATAAAAAAAACTGAAAGTGCTAGAGCTCTTAGAAGGGGAGGAGGGAAAAACGGAAACACTAAGATCAAAATTTGCGAGATCCACTGGGTCATTTTGGGCCTGGTCCTCAAAGGGTTAATAACAAATAGAATAAAACAGCTGTTCTTTTTATGTATTTTGAATTAAGCATAAGGGCAAACAAGGACACACAGTAATGTTAAGCACAAGAGACATGCACAAAAGAATAGAACACCAATACCCTGTTGTGCTTTTTCTGAAATATTGCGAGGACATTAGGCTGTCCAGTGTCCGTGAATTTAATGATTATGATTTCCAAATAAGTAGGTGAATATGTTATTATTAATCAAATGGCAGGAAGAAGTGACAGGACACAGTGGGTTGCCTCAAAGTTTGGCAAGCACAGAGTGTTGTTTCCAGTTATTCATTAACCACGTCAATCTTGAAAGAGCAGGCAAACTTAGAACAAATGGCTTCTCATCTCTTATACTGTCCAAGAAATGCATATTGTACACTATGTAATGATTGATGGTGCTACAAGGTAAGATATCATTTAACCTCTTCTTGCTTTATGTCCTATATAGCATAGGCAAAAATTACCTTTACAACTACAATTACAACTTTTTCTACTGCATAATTTATTCAGGCTGATTTATAGAAATATCCCCATTGGTTCACATGTGTTAAGCTCTATGGTCCATTTTTTTATTTTTGGTATGTTTTCAATGAAATAATAGTGGTTTGTACTATATGAACTTGATATTTGATCTATGATACACACAATCTGTTTGCCTCACTTGCCCCAATACATCTGGTCAGTCACATATTGTAAAAAAAAAAAAAAAAAAAATGTGGATGATCAGACCAGACCATTACCTTTTACTGCTCCATGGTCTAGTTCTGATGTTCATGTTACCATTGCAGGAGGTAGAAAGGAGTCAGAATTAGCCGTGATGTATTGTATGTTCTGAAACCTATTATATCAAAGTCATGCAGTGGGCCAGATATGTAAGTAGAGAAACATGGCCATGGAGAGTTCAATAAAAAAGTTTTCATGGGCCTTCTCATTGGAACGCTATCTCTCTCTCTTTGTAGTCCACCACACCATAGAAAGGCTGCACCAAGGTGTATGATGTTGATAATGGTCAATGGGGTGGACTGTGAATAATCCCCCTGGTAGATACAGTTTACTGAGATGATAGTGGGGACGCCTTTGGTGGGGGTGAGGGGCAGAAAAAATCAAGCAACAGAGAGATTAGGTAAAATAGTACAGTGACTCTTTACTTAACCCCTTAAGGACCCGGCCTAAAATGGCATTAAGGACCAAGGCAAATTTTATGAATATGACCTGTGTCTCTTTATTCATTAATAACCTGGAAATGCTTTTACCTATCCTGCTGATTCTGAGATTGTTTTCTTGTGACATATTGTGCTTTACAGTTTTTGTAAATTGTGGTCAATACTTACAACCCCCCCCCCCCCCCCCCCCTAAATAATTGTGGAAAAATTGCATTTTTCCAACTTCGAAACTTTTCTGCTTGTACAGAAAATGGTTATGCCACATAAATTAAATATTAAATAGCATTAGCAATATGTCTACTTATGTTGGCAGCATTTATTAAACTTTCTTTTTTAAAAGAATAGGAAGCTTAAAACGTTAGCAGCAATTTTCCAGATTTTGACAAAAATTTCAAACTCCAATTTTTTAGGGACCTATTCAAGTTTAGGCTCTATTCATACGTCCTGTTCCTGTCCTTAATTGCGGATCCGCAATAATATAGGACCAATGTATTTCAATGGACCTATACACACATCCGTGTTGTGTACTGGGCTGCAATCCGTTCCGCAAAAAAAAAAGGACAGACCCTAGTACGGACAGTAACTGACACATCCAATACAACTCTATGGGGTCCGTATTTTACGGATGCAATACGGATGCAATACGGATGAAAATTTGCGGATTGCTTACGGATTCAAAATTGCGGATTGGAAAATATACTGACGTGTGAATAGACCCTTAAAGTGTATTTAAGGGGACTATATGTTAGAAAGACCCACAAAACACCCCATTTCAGAAACTGCCCCCCCAAACAGTGCAAAAGCACCCCCAGAATGTTTTTTTTTAACCCTTTAGGTGAGTCACAGAAATAAAAGCTAAGTGTTTAAAAAATGTTAAATTTAAATTTTCTGTGCAGATTTTTTTTATTGTAATCCAATATCTTTTATAATTATAAGTCTATTACCAGAGAAATACACCCCAATATTTATTGCACCATTTCTGCAGTTTCTATAAATATTCCATATGTGGCCCTATTGCGCTATTTAACGCAACCACAAGTCTTAGATATAAAGGATCGCCAAGTGAATTTCAACACCTCTGTTTGGTCATTTTTGACTGTACCACTTCAAGTTGGCAGAAGCTCTGGGGTGCCACAATATTGAGAAAAAACTTAAAAGGGACACCTTGAGGAATGTAACAAGGGGTGCAGTGAGCATTTGGACCCACGGGTGTTTTACAAGGAAAAAGGAAAAGTTTATTTTTTTTCACTAAAAGCCTTCTATTTTTTATTTTTACAAGGGGATTAAAAAAAAAAAAAAATCTAGCTCAGTTTCTCCTGAGTATGGAAATACCCCACATGTGGACTTAAAGTTCCAAGCGGACACAGGACGAGCCCCCAAAGGAAAGGAGCACCAATTGGCGTTCAGAAGCTGGATTTCACTGGAATGGATTTCAAGGGCCATGTCACATTTACAAAGCCCCCATACAGCCAAGACAGTGGGAACCCCCCACAAGAGACCCCATTCTGGAAACAACACCCCTCAAGGAATCTCGCAAGGGGTGCAGTCCATCAAATTTAACATGTGTTGATCCAGAAATCAAAAACCCTCAAGATGCAGAAGACAGTAGCCTTATCACAGGAAAAAAAAATTACTTCCTGACTCCAAATGGCAAGCAGAATAATCCCTGGATCAAAGTGACCCCTGAAATAGAAATAAGGGAAAGAATTTAGAAAATTTTGAACTCCGAAATGACGTAATGTACCCCTTGAAGCAATCCTTTATGCAGAGGCTGGGGGGATCAGGACAGGTGTCACACTGGAAAATGGTGTCCTTTCTGATCTCCCCTTTTTTCCAGTGTGGGGGAATTCACCAGAAAAATGTTGCCCTTGTATGATACGGGGTCCTTCATATCCAGAAGTGCTGGGGCCCTCTCGCACATCGGTATAGCACAAAGTGTTGTACATTGCTGTATGGGCTAGATGTACCACCTTTTTGTACCAAGTTCTGTACCATGGTGTCACCTTTCTGAGGGGCGGGGGGCAGGATGGAGTCACCTGTCTGGAGGGCGGGGGGCAAGATGGGATGGGGTGTCTGGGGGGCAGCCCCAGGCGTCCTCCTTGGACGCCTACGTGGATATTCATCATCACTGAAGGATGATGATGATGATTATGAATGGAGGCTAGAAGGATCCCCCTATTCATCCTCACTGGCTGTTTTTGTGTCGGAGGCAATAAGAGTATATGCCTCTTCCGCTGAAAAAACCCTGTGGGCCATTTTTATATGGGGATTAGTATATGGGGTATGTAAATGTGTATTCTAGTGTAGTGGTGTAGTGTAAAACTTTATTTCAAATAGTTTTAGTGTAATGTAGCCTAGTGTAAAGTAATGTAGTGGTTTTTACGTGTTTTTTTTAACAGTAAGAAAAAAAACCTCCGACAAGAAAGGAGTTGCTGATACATGCTGCACTTATGTGTGGTAGTTATCAGCAGACAGTGGCGGTAGGATATAGGGGGAAAAAAGTTTTTTTTTTTTTAATCAGGAGGGGCACCTACACCACACACACCTGTTCTGCACACCTTAGCTGACTAACTAAGGTTTGCAGGCCCAGGAATAATATTTATTTCTACACAGAACAGCAGTCGTTGGCTGTCCAGGCCTGGCTGGTCAATCAAGACGATCTGGAGGGTGGAACCATGGCCACTTTTACTACAAACACTAATGGCGATTGGTGCTGTCTTGGACAGCACCAATCACTATTGATTTATAGGTCACTGGGTCACCGATGACCCAGAAAGCTGAATTTGACCAGCCAATTACAGTGATCGTCGGCACGGGGGGTGTAAATCACGAGCAAAGAAGCACAGCGATCGAGTAAACCATGGGCGTAAATTATGTCCACAGTCGCTAAGGGGTTAAACGACAGCCACTTCAGTCTATTATCTGTATATCACTTTAAAATGGCAGATGTCCCGATATAGATTACTGAGACCTACCCAATGAGATAAGAACACTTTTTTAAAAAAATTTCTAGGCTAAGCCTAAATCCATTACTTAATGGTCTATATAATGGTGTGTGTTTTTTAAAACATTGTTATTTACTTCACCTATCAGTAGTTTTAAAGTTGGGGCTGACAAGTGTATTGGATTATAGGACAGTTTAGACTAGTTTCACTATACATTCAGCATATAAATTAAGAAAATCTCCGGAAGTGAATACTGAACACATAACCTGGTGGTGTGCAACTGTATGCCATACATTAACATTCATCTGCCCTAACTCTCATTGGAAGAAAAATGCATACTACAAAATATAACTTTTTCACTGCTGTAGAAAAAGAAGGTATCCTCAGAACATACTAGACAGACATATGCTAAAATAAAGGCTTTGAATCCAGACTTCCTGGCATATACATCAAATGTACACACCAAACATGATATGAACAGAGCCTTACTGTCTCCATACAGTATGCCAGAAAAGCTCAAAGGAATGTAAATACATTGCGGCTCACCTGGCAGATTTCCATAGTTTGGGGTGGTATTGGTCTGTAGTAGTTTCTATTCTCCCCTGTTGTAATAAAGGTTTTTGAGTTTTATGATGCATATTTATGAATAAAGGTTGCACACAATTTCAGGATCAGAAGGTCCATCTCTATGTTTTACAATAAGGAGCATTGTGTGCAGGTTGTCCTGTACAAGCACAGATGCTGCTGACATCTCTGTAAAATCTGTGCACCTTTCTCTATAACAAAATAATCTCTTGAGCTTTTAGATGAATGATGCACAATCTTATGTTTTTTGTCTTCCAAAGCAAAAGATACCCACACCATCTGGACTTTCCTGGAGGAGTGTATTACAAGCAAAACACATGCATTAAACATAATCATTCTGTCCTTCCCAGAGACAGCTCTGTGGCTTTGTCTCTTTCCATACATTTCACTTGGTGCTGAACGGCTTCTTTGTAATAGAAACCAATTACAGAGTCCCTGAATTCTGTCCCTGGTTCTCTGCTATCTTCCTTCAGCATTACTGCTCTCCCTGGAAGTGATATACCCTTCAGCTACAATAAACAATATTATGACAGCAGTGTATTTACTGGCACTTTTGAGATTAGTGTGTTCATTAATACAGAAATGTTCTGCCCATTAATTCTTACTCTGTAGCTTTCAACACAGTATTACCCATCTAAGTCTTCCAGCAATCGGCTGTCTTGTTTAACCTCATGCTGACCTGAAAGACACTGCCAGATTTCCCTTCCAAAATGTTTCATGAATAAAATGATTTCGTAAAGTTTAAGGTCTGAGACATCATTTGGATTTTCTAAAGCCCAGCAGTTCTAGCTGATATAAGGTCCCAGGGGACCACATCATTTATCTTGTGATTGCAATGACTAATCTTGCAATTGCTGCTTACTGTATGCACATAGAAAATTGTGAATTTAGCAATCAGGAAGGCAAAAGTGCCAATAAACGACCATTGTCTGTCTCTAACAGCTAGGTTTTACTTTCGGCAGCTGCACATTCTTCTTGATGTTGCAAACTGCTTAGCACTATTGCATATGGCACTAGCTCAAGGAATGGAGAGCCACTGACATTCTAGCTGCTGCAAAACTAGTATTCCCATCAGGCCTGCACGGCCTTGGATTTGGATGACATGGCGGGAATTGTACTTTTGCAACAGCTGTGGTGCCAAAAATTCCCGACCTAGAATTCCCGACCTAGCACTATACAGCCAAAAGTATGAGTGTAAGAATGCCTCCTTTTTTGGGATGTTGCTAATTTTGCAGCAAAACTAATAAAATTAAAAATTTTTTACAATGGAATGACAAGCTTGATGTTTTCAGAATACAGTTATAGGCACAATGGGGGGAAATTTATTAAGGGATTTTTAGGTGAATAATTGGATTTTTCACACATTTTTGGTCTAAGTTTTATTTATGATCCATTGATTTTTTTTTTTATCTGCCTGTTTTGAGTATTCACCCAATGATTTGCATAATTTGTGATTTGCAGCCAATTTATCATTTGAAACTTTTTAAAAAGTCACGAAAACTGGTGCAGACCTTAGTCTGGTCAGTACCAGATGAATCTATTTGCAACTTTTTTTTTCCGCAACTTTTTACTCAGAGGCATTTACTATGACAGTGCGACTCTTCCATAAATCACAAACAATATATTGAAAAAACAAACAAAAAAAACACCAACTCACATTAGAATAGTTGCACACATTAGATTCCTTAGTAAATGACTCCATTATGCTTAGTGGTTGCAGAACAAACCACTCAACTAAAAAAAACCCTACTCATCAACTTCCCTCAGGTTTTAGCTACTTGCTTCTTTTGTTTTGTGTGTGGAACTTGTGCCCATTCAGCGGCAACGGTGCCACTGCCCTTTTTTGAAAGGCGCCGTTCTATTTATGATTACCAGGCTGAGTTGAAGCACTACGTTATGGAGGGTCAGGGATCTCCTCCCACTGGGAGCGGGCCGGGCCACCTTCAGGCTTCAACCTGGCCCGGTAAGCATGAATAAAAAGGCATTGGACACGGGAAGCAGGCTGCGGATCAAAAAAGGACCGCGGTACCGGCTTCCCCATGCCTGCACCGTTCGATTCATGTGTAATTTTAAGGAGAGTGTACCTGATGGTACATCCCCTTTAATGAAGTTAAGGTTGGAGCTCTGTACAGTCCTCTTAAGCTGTCTAAAAGATACATATATATATATATATATATATATATATGTTTGTTTGTTTTTTCAAATTACACTCACAGTGGAAGAGAAAAGGGTTTTCCCCAAACTGTTGCCACAGAGTTGTAACCACACTTGTCTAAAATGCCTTGGTATATGCTTTGAAAATCCTCTAGGTTGGGGGCGTGGCCAGCGCTGCATGGAGTAGGTCGCACACCACACCAGCTCCTGCTCGGTAACGGCATTCAGCGGCACAAAGCGATCCCAGCACTTCCAAAACTTCCGATACAAGTGCCTGAGGGAACCGGCGATATGGCCAACTCTCGCAAGGGGAAGAAAAAGAATCACCCGCTCAAGCTAAACAACTTTCTCAGTGCCGCGGACGCGGGCCAAGATGGCGCCGAGCAGCCTAGTCTGCAGCGCGCACAAGGCTCTCCTTCACAGACCGCAGCTAGCCCAGCAGAAGCGGCACTAGACCGGGACTCACCCGAAGAGGTCGGAGTCAGCTCCACCGCTGTGGCCACTCTTTTATCCCTGGCAGAATCTTCTGCTAGTCCCTCACAACACAGCTCTGCCTCTGAACGGGGACACGGCGGCCATGATGCTCATAACAGCATACTGCATGCAGACCTGCTAGACCTCGAGACTCCCTCACTTCCACCAACGCCACTGTCATGGAAAACACAACCAGTCTCCCAACTTACCCCACAGACGGCAGGTCGTTTTCCATCAGCACAGTCTAATAACCCGATCTCAGAGGCGACTATTAGGGTACTACTGCATGAGCTAAAAGCATCCTTTGAGACCACTGTGCAAAATCTTATCATCGATGTCAGAAAAGATGTATCAGCTCTGGGGGATCGTACATCCCATATTGAAAACAGGATGGCTGAGCTAACAGCAGCACACAATGACCATGTGGATCTAACAACCAACATGGACACTGAGGTTGAGGCCTTAAAACTGAAAATGGCGGACATCGAAGACCGCTCAAGGCGCAATAATGTGAGACTCAGAGGAGTCCCCGAGTCAGTGACAACGGACGCACTCCATGAGTATGTCACAGACTTTTTAGCATGCCTGCTACCCAATGCTGAAGATAGGGATTTTATCGTGGACAGGGTCCATCGCTTGCCAAAGCCAAGAGATCTTCCTCCAGATATCCCACGTGACGTTATACTTAGAATCCACTTCTTCCATGTGAAGGAGAAGCTCATGGCTAAAATGAGGAATGACCCATCACTCCCAGATCGATTCCGCAACATAGCAGTGTATGCCGACCTATCTGCGGTCACGCTGGCCAAAAGGAGGGCGTTTGCCCAATGCACGGCTACACTCAGAGCGAATGCCATACAGTACCGCTGGGGCTTCCCAGTGAAGCTAATAATTACAAAGAATGGTCAAAAAGTGATCGCCCAATCGCCAGAAGCGGGCATGAAATTGTGTGAGGAATGGAACCTGGCACCACCAACACCACGCTCTGCACCTTCCAAGCGACCTAGATTCGTCGATCAAGAATGGTATACCAGGGGTGCTCACAACAAGAGAAATTAAAACAAGACGAGACATCCCAGAATGGCTGTTGACAGAACTTAAATCGAGCTTACCACCAAATGGAACTTTCTCTTTCTGCTAGTGCAAGGGAAATTGTTTGTCATTATACGCCGTAGGCACATGTTATGTCCGGTAAAGTTACCCGATCATCCCTGACAGCGAGGATGCACCTCGCACTCTATTTCCTACCAAAATGTTCTCTGTTATTATTTTTCTCTTTCAGACTTGTTTTGTTTTTCTATATCCATGGATACAAGGTTGGTCCACAAGAAAAGATTAAGCCTATACAAAGGAAGCAAATAAGCTTCTTATGTACCATGCATCATAATACTAAGGTTCATGTTTACTTTTGTAGATGGTCAGCTACTAATACTATAAGCATTGTTTTGTTGGCAAAATGGTTATCAAAATAGTATCCATGAATGTAAAAGGGCTAAACTCCCCATACAAAAGATCACAGCTGTGGAAGGAAGCTACCCAGTCACAAGCGGACCTGTTTTTTATACAAGAAACGCACCTTAATGCGGCAGACATATATAGGCTAAAACACAAAAGATTTCCCCTCAGTTACTCCTCTCCAGCAGTAAACAAAAAAAGGGGGGTAACTATTCTTGTTAGAGATTCCTTAGCCTTCACTGTCCAAAAGGAAATAATTGATGATAAAGGACGCTATGTGATTCTTGCCTGCCTCATTAACAATGCACCTTACACGTTAGTGTCTCTGTATGGCCCCAACAGTGGGCAACACAAATTCCTGAAGCATCTGATTCGCAAAGTGTACTCGGTTAAGACTGGTTCCTTAATAATGGCAGGGGATTACAACAAAACCATTTGGCCAGATATGGACTCTACAGCCCCTAAATCTTCTTCTACTTCCTCTCCCATAGCTACCACCCTACATCAACATGCACTACACGATATATGGAGAATACAGCACCCCAGTGAACTCGACTTCACATTTTACTCACACCCCCACAGAGTCTACTCGAGAATCGACTACTTTCTAGTCGACAGATTATTACTGACAAGGATAAAAGAGTCTACCATAGGTACCATCACATGGTCAGACCATTCCACAATATCAGTAACACTACAAGAGGCATACATCCGCCCTAATGACAACCCATGGCGGTTAAACACTTTCATATTAAAACATCCCAAATACAAACCTGCGACTGAACAAGCCATCTTAGACTACTTTCAACTCAATGACAATTCTCAAGTGACTGACACCACACTTTGGTGTGTTTACAAGGCACACTTTACGGGGTCACTTCATTAAACAGTCAGCTTATGAAAAGAAAATTAGGACACAAGAGTCCCTACAACTACATACGCAACTTACTGAATTGCACAGACAAAACAAAAAATCATATAATGTAACTACCACCCAGCAAATTTCCAAACTGACTAACCGACTACACGAACTAAATCTACACAGACACGAATTAGCCCTTAAGAGGCTTAAAATGTCTTATTACTCACAAAGTAATAAATCAGGTAGCTTACTAGCCAGACTTCTTAAGCAGAAATCTACTAAATCCTGTATCCCTTACATATTTTCTCCTGATAATGTTAGAATCTCGGATCCACAGGGCATCTCAGAGGTGCTAGCACATTACTACAAAACTCTATATAACTTAAATACAGAACCCAACACACACCAGTCCAGTACATCCCATATAGCTTCGTTCTTGGATACCTGTAACATCCCACAAATTTCAGTCCCCCAACAAGAAGCTCTTTCTGCCCCTATTTCTCAGCAAGTGTAGAAAATGTGATTAAATCTATTAAGCCGAACAAGGCTCCTGGCCCTGATGGTCTGGTAGGCGAACTATATAAGATGTATAACTCTCCCCTAGCCGCGTACCTGACCAGACTCTTTAATGAAATTATGCTTAAGGGATTCCTCCCTAAAGAGATGCTTCAGGCCATAATTGTGACCCTTCCCAAACCAGGGAAATCACCTGACACTCCTGCAAATTTTAGACCTATATCCCTCCTCAATACAGACTTGAAATTATACGCTAAACTCTTGGCCTCCAGGTTAATGGATATCCTACCACAAATAATTCATGAAGACCAAGTTGGTTTTACAAAAGGCAGACAAACACTGGATGGCACAAGAAGGATTATTGATATTATAGCATCTGTAGAGGTCCGGCGAACGCCTTCTCTGCTCCTTACTTTGGATGCGGAGAAGGCGTTCGACCGGGTCCATTGGGGATATTTGCGACAAGTGTTGGAAAGGTTTGGTTTGTGTGGCCCCTTCCTTACAGCTGTAATGGCCCTATATACTTCCCCATCAGCGAAAGTATACACGTCTGGGATGTTATCCAAAGAATTTGAAATCACCAATGGGACACGTCAGGGATGCCCACTGTCCCCAATAATTTTTACCATGGTAATGGAACCATTAGCTCAAAGAATACGGCTATCCCATGATGTCAGTGGTATAAACATAGGATCAACGGAACACAAAATAGGTCTTTTTGCAGATGACGTTGTTCTATGTCTATCATCCCCAGAGAAGTCTCTTAAGGCCCTAAACATTATATTGAACGAATTCGGTGAGGTCAGCTACTATAAGGTGAATGCAACCAAGTCATTAATACTAAATATGGGCGTACCCCCGTCCACACAAGCCGCTCTAGAAACAACTTACCCCTTTAAATGGACTAAAGGGCAGGTTCCCTACTTAGGCGTCACACTAACTTACCCTCTTAATGGTGCGTTCACACCTACAGGATCTGCAGCTGATTTTCTGCAGCAGATTTCATTTAAATAACTGAACACAGCATCAAATCTGCTGCAGATCTGCTGCAGATCCTGTAGGTGTGAACTCACCCTAAAGCATTAATTCCGGCCAATAGCAATCAATTAATTGATACAATAACGAAAGAGGTTGCAGCCTATGCAAAGCTACCGTTATCGTGGGTTGGCCGTATTGCAGCAGCAAAGATAATGGTGTTACCAAAGATTCTTTATTTTTTCAGAAACCTCTCAATTACATTCCCGCAACATACAATATCTAGACTATAGAAAATTATTAATGGTTTTACATGGAAGGGCCAAAAGGCCAGAGTGAAAGCTAACATTTTATGCTTGCCATTGTATGCAACAGCCAAAGAAGCAGAAAGGCACATACAAATAAGTACATGGCTCTCTGCCAAAACTTTTTACTTCTGTTTGGAAAACATCATGATACATATATCACAAAAATCCCTTAAATGGGCCAGAGGCAACAAGTCACTATAAAAAAAATCCTAAATATCTGATTTAAAAACACTCAAAAACATCTAAATATCATATACCATGCTCACAAAAGTGGTCAAATGTAACCAATATGTTTAATAAACATTTCATTATAACAAAGAAGCCAATCAAGGAAGGATCACCCCACACATTCTGCTGTTCAAAGCAGCTTTTTTGCAACTCCTGATGAAGCCATTGAATCACATCACAAGTAAAATAAAGCTATTATGGTTCAACAGTGACTTGAACGTCAGGTACAACAGGTTACAGTCTTATCTGGGGAGTACCTTTAAAATGGGTGCTGGCCAGTGATGGGCCATTTAAGATGACCCATCTCTCTTGTATACAATGAATTAAACATCCACATATATGTCTATATCTAACACAGGTTTCATGCTAGGCCTAGCCTTAGGAGCATAACTTCAGTATACTGCTGGTCCTCAGCAACTGTCTGGGACTAGGATGGATCCTGAAACCTCCCATATTCTTATAAATAAAATATGTTAACCTAAATACTAATAGAAATACATGCAAAATTATCTTTCAAATACCACACATATTTTATATACTAGCAGCATAGGTGAATATTACAAAATATAGTGCAATAGTCATAAATATTACAATAAATAGAAACATAACTTACAAAGTAGGAATGGCTTGTACCCAGAGGCAAACACTAGTGATGAGCGAGTACTACAATACTCAGGTGCTCGTTTCGAGTAACGAAACCATTAAAGTCAATGGGAGACTCGAGCATTTTTGCGGGTGACACAAGTTCGATAAGCGGAAGGTCGTGTGAAAACCTGTCAACCTTAGAAAATGATGGAAACACAACGGAAATGGACAGGAAACAGCAGGGGCAGCAAGTATTCATGCCTCTGAGGCTGCCTAATGGCACCATTATGCCTAATTCTGTGCAACAGCCTGGTTAAAACAGAGGTAGGCATATGGACCACCCAAAAACTCAGCCTGATACAGCATGGCAGTGAGAACACAGGGAACAATTTAAACAGAGGTAGCATATCATGAACCACCCAAAATTTTTAGCCTGACACAGCATGGCAGTAAGGACAGAGTGAACAAGGTAGAAGCGGTAGCCAGTAAGCCTTCCAAAAATTATACCACATCTAGCATGGCAGTGAGCACAAAGAGAACCATTAAAAGTGAGTGAGGAAGCAAGTGAGCCTCCCAAAAATTAGGCCAGACACAGCATGGCATTGAGCACACAGAAAACCATTAAAAGTGAGTGAGGAAGCAAGTGAGCCCACCCAAAAATTGAGTGAGTCCAGGGGCTGGGATATTTAGTGGACACGAACCCTGGTGCTGACAGCTAACTGGCTAGGCCATCTGTCAGTCACCATTAAGAATACACCTGATGCCTCTCGACCTGGGGTGGCAGGCGTAGTGTGACTTCAGAGCATGGCAGTGAGGACACAGAGAACAATACAGTCTTCTTAAGAGGCCCCGGAATTTGAACAAATACACTTTCAATCCTTTAAAGAGTCTCTAAGAGAGGGCAAGTGAGGTAGCCTGTGTATTAAAAAGACCTGGTCAATCCTGCCTTTAAAAAGACTGTGTAGGGTAAATCAGTGTTGCACACCTCTCGTTTAAGGTTGGTGCTCAGTGGGTTATGGTTCTTCAACCATGCACATCCATAAGAAGTAGAATCCACGGCACTCAAAATCATGTAGAAGTGATAGTTTATTATACAGTGATTGAAAAAGGTTGTATACTCCGACCAGTATGAAATATATAAGCAATAGAGATCGTGACTATAAAGCGAGCTTTCGGCCCTTCCCGGGCCTTCCTCAGGCTAGTAGATCTCACTAGAAGAGCATGCACTTCTAGTGAGATCTACTAGCCTGAGGAAGGCCCGGGAAGGGCCGAAAGCTCGCTTTATAGTCACGATCTCTATTGCTTATATATTTCATACTGGTTGGAGTATACAACCTTTTTCAATCACTGTATAATAAACTATCACTTCTGCATGATTTTGAGTGCCGTGGATTCTACTTCTTTTAAAAAGGCTGTAACATTCAAGAAAGGTAGACGGTACTGGTGAATCCTGCCTTCAAAAAGGCTACTACAACATCCAAGGAAGGAAAGAAGCTACTGGTAAAAGGCCTGGTCAATCCTGCCTTCAAAATGGCTAAAACATCCAAGGAAGGTAGAAGGTGCTGTTCATCAGTTTGAGCACCGCCTGTTGGCGCTTACCCACAGCAGTGCTGCTGCGCCTAAAACTAAAATAGCCGGACTATGGCTAGATTTAGCCTCACACCCTCATGAAGTTGTGCGTGAGAGGCATCTCTTTGGAGGTAGGGATGAAGAATAACAATACAGTCTTCTTAAGAGGCCCCGAGCGAAAAAATGAAAGGACGGCAGAGAACACCCGCAAGTTGACATCCACAGATTGTCTGGTATGAAATGGACAACACAAGGATGCTAAATTAGGATCCACCATTATCACTGTCTGCTCCTTTGAACAGTGGCGTGTATCTTGGAGATACAATAGATGAACAGACAGCCCTACAAAATACCACTTGAATTGAAGTCAATTTGATTTTAAAGTTTAAATTGAAGGTTAGGCCTTTAGATGAGGCAGGCGTGGAACCTCACAAAAATTAGGCCTGACACAGAGTAAGAGTTAAAAAAAACAAAAAACAGATGGCTGGTTGGCGGGGGCAAGATCGGCGGGCCCCCGGCAACCAGTCCCGCTCCTCCTCAGACGTAGTGTGACGTCAGAGCATGGCAGTGTGGACACAGAGAACCATTAGAAGTGAGTGAGGAAGCAATTGAGCCTCCTAATAATTAGGCCAGACACTGCATGGCGGAAGAAGACTTGGCTGTTGGCTGAGAATTGAAGGAAGAGGAGGAAGAGGAGGAGAAGGAGAGGAGATAACAAGAACCTTCATGTTGACCTGCTTTCCCTAGGTGGACACCAGACAAGGAGACAAGGGCAGGCACACCAGTAGTTAACATAGATGCCAGTTAAGGCCCAGCAACAAGGAGGAAAGGGCAGGCACACCAGTAGTCAACATGAATGCCAGTTAAAGCCCAGCAGTAGCCAACAAGAATGTAAGGGCAGGCACACCAGTAGTCAACATGGATGCCAGTTAAGGCCCCGAAGTAGCCAACATGGAGGCAAGAGCAGGAACAGCAGTAGTCAACATGGATGCCAGTTAAGGCCCAGCAGTAGCCAACATGGAGGAAAAGGCAGGCACACCAGTAGTCAACATGGATGCCAGTTAAGGCCCAACAGTAGCCAACATGGAGGCAAGGGCAGGCACTCCAGTAGTCAACATGGATGCCAGTTAAGGCCCAGCAGTAGCCAACATGAAGGCAAAGGCAGGCACACCAGTAGTCAACATAGATGCCAGTAAAGGCCCAGCAGTAGTTAACATGGATGCCAGTGAAGGCCCAGCAATAGCCAACATGGAGGCAAGGGCAGGAACAGCAGTAGTCAACATGGATGTCCATTACTGCTCTGGTCAATCCTGCCTTAAAAGCGGCTACAACATTGAAAAAAGGTAGAAGGTACTGGTAAAAGAATGGCATAGGACACCCATAAGATAGAATGACATCCACAGATAATATGATTTGAAATGGACAAGACAAGGAAGGTAAGGGCAGGCACAGCAGTAGTCAACATGGATGCCAGTAAAGGCCCAGCAGTAGTCAACATGTATGCCAGTTAAGGCCCAGCAGTAGCCAACAAGTAGCCGTCTACCCGCAGCACCCTTTCGATTTTAAATTTAACTGTAGCAGTTGAGTTAACATTTTATTGAAGTTCTATGCAGGTGTTCTACAAATCTCAGCAATTCAGTGTAGTTTACACTAGTTTTGCGGGGGCTGTATGGTACAATCTGGTAGTGGCTGGACTTATACACACACTCTGTGATACCCCCTTACAATGAGCAGTGAAGTTCTATGCAGGTGTACTACAAGTCCCAGTAATACAGTGTAGTACACACTAGTTTGGGGGGTGCTGTACGGTAAAATCTGGTAGTGGCTGGAACTATACACACTCTGTGATACCCCCTTACAATGATCAGTGAAGTTCTATGCAGGTGTTCTACAATTCCCAGCAATACAGTCTAGTACCGACTAGTTTAGGGGGGGGGGGGGCTGTACGGTACAATGTGGTAATGGCTGGACCTAGATACACACTCTGTGATACCCCTTACAATGAGCAGTGAAGTTTTATGCAGGTGTACTATAAATCCCAGCAATACAGTGTAGTACCCACTAGTTTAGGGGGGGCTGTACGGTACAATGTGGTAGTGGCTGGACCTAGACATACACTCTGTAATACCCCCTTACAAAGAGCAGTGAAGTTTTATTCAGGTGTACTACAAATCCCAGCAATACAGTGTAGTACCCCCTAGTTTGGGGGGGGGGGCTGTATGGTAAAATGTGGTAGTGGCTGGACCTAGATACACACTCTGTGATATCCCCTTACAATGAGCAGTGAAGTTTTATGAAGGTGTACTACAAATCCCAGCAATACAGTGTAGTACCCACTAGTTTAGGGGGTGGCGGCGGTCTGTACGGTACAATCTGGTAGTGGCTGAACCTCAACACACTCTCTGACACCCCTGTCCAATGAGCAGTGAAGTTCTTAGCAGGTGTATTACAATTCCAAGCAATCCAATGTAGTTCAGCAGCACCACCAGCCCCAAAATCAAAAAAGAGTATACTGAGCACTTCTTAGGGGTCTGTATGTAATACCTAATGTCCCCTTTCTACCAGCAGCCGATCACCACAGTGTGCTGCTGAAATCGTGGTAGCAGCACTGCAAGTCCCAGCCAGCAGTCTGTAGCAATACTATTAAGAAACGCTTTGAGGGTGCGTTCACACCTACAGGATCTGCAGCAGATCTGCAGCAGATTTGATGCTGTGTTCAGTTATTTAAATGAAATCTGCTGCAGATCCTGTAGGTGTGAACGCACCATTAAGCCCTGAAAAGGGCTGTTTGTTTGTATTGCTAGTATTCCCTGCCTACTGGAATGCTAAATCCTACACTGACGCTCTCCCTGAGAAGCAGCAGCTCTGTCCCTAATCTCTCACAGCATGCGTCTGAAGCTAGCACTGCCGGTTGCGCGTTTTATATGGCAGGGTCATCTGATCTGGCCAACTAATCGCTGCTATCGACATGTATGGGTCCCACGTGATGGCAGGATGTACCAAAGAGTCTCCTGCATGTTTATTGGCTGAGAAATATTGCCCAAACTTACAGGAAACTGATGATGAAATTTTCTCGAGTATCGTGAGATGCTCGTCCGAGTAACGAGTACCATCGAGTATCCTAATACTCGATCGAGTACTAAGCTCGGACGAGCATGCGCGCTCATCACTAGCAAACACTCTAAAAGTCCTTCATAAGGCACTTGTAATCTGTGTCCATTATGTTACAAAGCACCTCTTTAACTCTTAGTCACTTGACAAAGTGTGCATATTAAAATTGTTCTATAAACAATTATATGTGGTGATATATACAGTGATATATGTGGTGATATGTATGGTGATTTATGTGGTGAAATATGTGGTGATATTTATGGTGATAAATGAAGTGATATGTATGGTGATATATAATGTGATATGTGGTGATATATATGTTGATATATGTGGTGATATGGATGGTGATATATGTGGTGATATGGATGGTTAAATGTATGGTGATATATGTGGTGGCATAAGTGGTGATATGTATGGTGATATAAATGGTGATGTACAGTATGTGGTGATATGCATGGTGATATATATGGTGATATGCATGGTGATATATGTTGTGATATGTATGGTGATATGTGTTGTGATATGTAGGGTAATATATATGGTCATATATGTGGTGATATTTATGGTGATATATGTGGTGATATGTATGGTGATTTGTATGGTCATATATGTGGTGATATATGTGGTGGTATATGTGGTGATATATGTGGTGGTATATGTGGTGATATGTATGGTGATATATGTGGGGATATATGTGGAGATATATGTGGTGATATATATGGTGATATATGTGGGGATATATGCGGAGATATTTGTGGTGATATGTATGGTGATATATCTGGGTATATATGTGGAGATATATGTGGTGATATATCTGGGGATATATGTGAAGATATTTGTGGTGATATGTATGGTGATATATGCGGTGATATATGTGGTGATATGTATAGTGATATATGTAGTGATATATATGCTATTATATGTGGTAATATATGGTGATATGTATGGTGATATATGTTATTATATGTATGGTGATATGTATGGTGATATATATGGTGATATGTGCGATATATATGGTAATATTTATGTGACATGTATAGTGATATATAAGGTGATATATGTGGTGATATGTATACTGATACATGTGGTGTTATGAATGGTGATATATGTTGTGATGTATAAAGTAAGATGTATGGTGATATATGTGTTGATATGTATGGTGAGATATGTGGCTATATGTATTGTGATATATATAATGGGATATATGTGGTGATATATACAGTGATATATGTGGTGATATGTATGGTGATTTATGTGGTGAAATATGTGGTGATATTTATGGTGATGTAGTGATATGTATGGTGATATATAATGTGATATGTGGTGATAAATATGTTGATATATGTGGTGATATGGATGGTGATATATGTGGTGATATGGATGGTTAAATGTATGGTGATATATGTGGCGGCATAAGTGGTGATATGTATGGTGATATGCATGGTGATATATCACCATGAATATCACCATATATATCACCATACATATCACCATACATATCACAACATATATCACCATGCATATCACCATATGTATGTTGTGATATGTATGGTGATATGTATGGTGATATGTGTTGTGATATGTAGGGTGATATATATGGTCATATATGTGGTGATATTTATGGTGATATATGTGGTGATATGTATGGTGATTTGTATGGTCATATATGTGGTGATATCTATGCTGATATATGTGGTGATATATGTGGTGGTATATGTGGTGATATGTATGGTGATATATGTGGGGATATATGTGGAGATATATGTGGTGATATATATGGTGATATATGTGGGGGTATATGCGGAGATATTTGTGGTGATATGTATGGTGATATATCTGGGTATATATGTGGAGATATATGTGGTGATATATCTGGGGATATATGTGAAGATATTTGTGGTGATATGTATGGTGATATATGCGGTGATATATGTGGTGATATGTATAGTGATATATGTAGTGATATATATGCTATTATATGTGGTAATATATGGTGATATGTATGGTGATATATGTTGTTATATGTATGGTGATATATATGGTGATATGTATGTTGATGTGTTGTGATATGTATGGTCATATATGTGGTGATATTTATCGTGATATATGTGGTGATATGTATGGTGATTTGTATGGTGATATATATTGGTGATATCTATGGTGATATATGTGGTGATATATGTGGAGATATATGTGGTGATATACAGTATGTGGTGGTATATATATGGTGATATATGTGGTGATATGTATGGTGATATATGTGGGGATATATGTTTTGATAAGTAAGGTGATATATGTGGTGGTATATATATGGTGATATATGTGGTGATGTGTATGGTGATATACGTAGTAATATATGTTTTGATATGTAAGGTGATATATGTGGTGATATATATGTGATATGTATGGTAATATATGTGGTGATATGTGGTTATATATGTGGGGCTATGTATGGTGATATATAGTGATATGCATGGTGATATATGTGGTGATATGTATGGTCATATATAAGGTGATATGTATGATGATATATGTGGTGATATATGGAAATATATACGTGGTGATATGAATGGTGATATATGTGGTTATATTTGTGGTAAAATTTAAGTGGTAATATGTATGGCGATATATGTGGTGTTATATAGTTATATGTATGGTGACATGTTTGGTGATATACAGTATATGGTGATATTTGTGGTGATATGTATGGTGATATATGCGGTGATATTGAGTGATATGTATGGTGATATATGTGGTGATATGTATGGTGATATATGTGGTAATATGTATTGTGATATATGTGGTGATACGTGTGGTAATATAAGTGGTGATATGTATGGTGATATGAATGATATAAATATATATATAAATATATATATATATATATATATAAATATATATATATATATATATATATATATGGTTATATGTATGGTAATATATGTTGTGGTATGTATGGTGATATATAAGGTGATAGGTTTGGTGATATAAGTGTTTATATGTATGGTGATATATGTGTTTATATGTATGGTCATATATGTAAATATATATATATATATATATATATATATATATATATATAGTGATATGTATGGTTATGTATGTAGTGATACTTATGCTTATACACTCACCGGCCACTTTATTAGGTACACCTGTCCAACTGCACGTTACCACTTAATTTCTAATCAGCCAATCACATGGCGGCAACTCAGTGCATTTAGTCATGTAGACATGGTCAAGACAATCTTCTGCAGTTCAAACCGAGCATCAGTATGGGGAAGAAAGGTGATTTGAGTGCCTTTGAACGTGGCATGGTTGTTGGTGCCAGAAGGGCTGGTCTGAGTATTTCAGAAACTGCTGATCTACTGGGATTTTCACGCACAAACATCTCTAGGGTTTACAGAGAATGGTCCGAAAAAGAAAAAACATCCAGTGAGCTGCAGTTCTGTGGGCGGAAATGCCATGTTGATGCCAGAGGTCAGAGGAGAATGGGCAATGTAGAGTAGATCAGTGCTGCACACCTCTCGCTGGTTGGTGTAAAATAAACTATCACTTCTGCATAATATTGAGTGCCGTGGATTTTACTACTACTTAGAGGAGAATGGACAGACTGGTTCGAGCTGATAGAAAGGCAACAGTGACTCAAATAGCCAACCGTTACAACTAAGGTAGGCAGAAGAGCATCTCTGAACGTACAGTACGTCGAACTTTGAGGCAGATGGGCTACAGCAGCAGAAGACCACACCGGGTTCCACTCCCTTCAGCTAAGAACAGGAAACTGGGGCTACAATTTGCACAAGCTCATCGAAATTGGACAGTAGAAGATTGGAAAAACGTTGCCTGGTCTGATGAGTCTCAATTTCTGCTGCGACATTCGGATGGTAGGGTCAGAATTTGGCGTCAACAACATGAAAGCATGGATCCATCCTGCCTTGTATCAACGGTTCAGGCTGGTGGTGGTGGTGTCATGGTGTGGGGAATATTTTCTTGGCACTCTTTGGGCCCCTTGGTACCAATTGAGCATCGTTGCAACGCCATAGCCTACTTGAGTATTGTTGCTGACCATGTCCATCTTTTTATGACCACAATGTACCCAACATCTGATGGCTACTTTCAGCAGGATAATGCGCCATGTCATAAAGCTAGAATCATCTCAGACTGGTTTCTTGAACATGATAATGAGTTCACTGTACTCCAATGGCCTCCACAGTCACCAGATCTCAATCCAATAGAGCATCTTTGGGATGTGGTGGAACGGGAGATTCGCATCATGGATGTGCAGCCGACAAATCTGCGGCAACTGTGTGATGCCATGATGTCAATATGGACCAAAATCTCTGAGGAATGCTTCCAGCACCTTGTTGAATCTATGCCACGAAGAATTGAGGCAGTTCTGAAGGCAAAAGGGGGTCCAACCCGTTACTAGCATGGTGTACCTAATAAAGTGGCCGGTGAGTGTATGTGGCGACTTAAGTGGTGATATGTATGGTGATGTATGTGGTGATGTATGTGGTGATATATATGGTGATATACTGTAAGTGGTGATATATATGGTGATATATGTTGTGATATGTATGGTGATATGTGTTGTGATATGTATGGTGATATGTATGGTCATATATGTGGTGATATAAGTGGTGATATATGTGGAGATATATTTGGTGATATATATATGGTGATATATGTGGTGAAATGTATGGTGATATATGTGGTTATATATACGCAAAGATATATGTGGTGATATGTATGGTGATTTGTATGGTAATATATGTGGTGATATCTATGGTAAGATATCTCGGTATATATGTGGAGATATATGTGGTGATATTAATGGGGATATATGTTGGGATATGTATGGTGATATATATCTTGTGATATGTTTGATCATATATGTGGTGATATTTATCGTGATATATATGGTGATATATATGGTGATTTGTATGGTGATATACGTGGTGATATCTACAGTGATATATGTGTAGACATATGTGGTGATATATGTGGTGGTACATATATACATGTGGTGTTATGTATGGTGAAATCTATGGTGATATATATGGCGACATTAGTGGCGATAAGTAGGGGGATATATACGGTGATATAAGTGGTGATATATATGGTGATATACTGTAAGTGGTGATATATATGGTTATATATGTTGTGATATGTATGGTGATATGTATGGAGATATGTATGGTGATATGTGTTGTGATATGTATGGTGATATGTATGGTCTTATATGTGGTGATATATATGGTGATATATGTAATGATATGTATGGTGATTTGTATGGTCATATATGTGGTGAGATAAGTGGTGATATATGGTGATATATATGGTGATATGTTTGGTGATATATGTGGAAATATGTATAGTGGTGATATATATGGTGATATATAGGTTGATGTGTTGTGATATGTATGGTCATAAATTTGGTGATATTTATAGTGATATATGTGGTGATCTGTATCATGATTTGTATGGTAATATATGTGGTGTTATCTATGGTGATTTATCTGGGTATACATGTGGAGATATATATGGTGATATGTATGGTGATATATGTGGGGATATATGTGGAGATATTTGTGGTGATATGTATGGTGATATATGCGGTGATATTTGGTGATATGTATGGTGATATATGTGGTGATATGTATAGTTGTTTATGTAGTGATATATATGCTGATATATGTGGTGATATTTATGGTGATATATGTTGTGATATGTATGGTGATATATGTTGTGATATGTTTGGTCATATATGTGGTGATATTTATTGTGATACATGTGGTGATATGTATTGTGTTTTGTATGGTGATATACGTGGTGATATCTATGGTGATACGTGTAGATATATGCGGTGATATATGTGGTGTTATATATATATATGGTGATGTGGTGATATGTATGGTTATATATGTGGGGATATATGTGGAGATATATGTGTTGATATGTACGGTGAAATGTAAGGTGATATATGTGGCGACAAAAGTGTTGATATGTATAATGATATATATATATATGGTGATGTATGTGGTGATATGCATGGTGATATATATGGCGATATGCATGGTGATATATGTTGTGATATGTATGGTGATATGTGTTGTGATATGTATGGTTATATGTATGGTCATATATGTGGTGATATTTATCGTGATGTATGTAGTTATATGTATGGTGATTTGTATGGTCATATATGTGGTGGTATATGTGGAGATGTTTGTGGTGATATGTATGGTGATATATGCGGTGATATTTGGTCATATGTATGGTGGTATATGTGGTGATATGTATAGTGATATATGTAGTGATATATATGTTGTTATTTGTATGGTGATATATATGGTGATATGTATGGTGATACCTGTTGTGATATGTATGGTGATATATGTGGGCATATATGTGGAGATATTTGTGGTGATATGTATGGTGATATGCATGTTGATATATGTTCTGATATGTATGGTGATATGTATGGTGATATGTATGGTCATATATGTGGTGATTTTTATAGTGATATATGTGGTGATATGTATGGTGATTTGTTTGGTCATATAAAAGGTGATATATGTGGTGATATATAGATATGGTGATATATGTGGTTATATGTACGGTGATATATGTGGGGATATATGTGGAGATATATGTGGTGATATGTATAGTGATATATGTGGGGATATATGTGGAGATATTTGTGGTGATATGTATGGTGATATAGTCAGTGATATTTGCTGATATGTATGGTGATATATGTGGTGATATGTATAGTGATATATGTAGTGATATGTATGCTGATATATGTGGTGATGTATATGGTGATATGTATGGTGATATATGTTGTGATATGTATGGTGATATGTATAGTCATTTATGTGGTGATATTTATAGTGATATATGTGGTGATATGTATAGTGTTTTCTATGGTCATATATGTGGTGATATATGTGGTGATATATGTGGAGATATATGTGGTGGTATATATATGTTGATATATGTGGTGATATATGTGGTGAAATATGCGGAGATATATGTGGTGATATGTATGGTGATATGTATGGTGATATATGTGGTGACATATGGGGTGGTATATTTATGGTGATATATGTGGTGATATGTATGGTGATATTTGTGGGGATATATTTGGAGATAAATGTGGTGATATGTATGGTGATATATGTGGGGGTATATGCGGAGATATATGTGGTGATATGTATGGTGATTTGTATGGTAATATTTGTGGTGATATCTACGGTGATATATCTGGGTATATATGTGGGGATATATGTGATGAGATTTATAGTGATATATGTGGTGATCTGTATGGTGATTTGTATGGTAATATATGTGGTGTTATCTATGGTGATTTATCTGGGTATACATGTGGAGATATATATGGTGATATGTATGGTGATATATGTGGGGATATTTGTGGAGATATTTGTGGTGATATGTATGGTGATATATGTTGTGACATGTATGGTGATATGTATGGTGATATGTGTTTTGATATGTATGGTGATATGTATGATAATATATGTGGTGATATTTATGGTGATATATGTGGTGATATGTATGGTGATTTGTATGGTCATATATGTGGTGGCATATATATGGTGATATGTGTGATATATATATGGTGATATATGTGATGATATCTATGGTGATATATGTGGTGATATCTATGGTGAAATGTATGGTGATATATGTGGCGACATAAGTGGTGATATGTATAGTGATATATATGGTGATGTATGTGGTGATATAAGTGGTGATATATATGGTGATATAAGTAGTGATATATATGGTGATATGTGTTGTGATATGTATGGTCATAAATGTGGTGATATTTATAGTGATAAATGTGGTGATCTGTATCGTGATTTGTAAGGTAATATATGTGGTGTAATCTATGGTGATTTATCTGGGTAAACATTTGTTGATATATATGGTGATATGTATGGTGATATATGTGGGGATATATGTGAAGATATTTGTGGTGATATGTATGGTGATATATGTTGTGATATGTATGGTGATATGTATGATCATATATGTGGTGATATTTATGGTGATATATGTGGTGTTATGTATGGTGATTTGTATGGTGATATATGTGGTGATACAGTATCTATGGTGATATATGTGGGGATATATTTGGAGATATATGTGGTAATATGAATGGTGATTTGTATGGTAATATATGTGGTGATACAGTATCTATGGTGATATATCTGGGTATATATGTGGAGATATATGTGGTGATATTAATGGGGATATATGTTGGGATATGTATGGTGATATATATCTTGTGATATGTTTGATCATATATGTGGTGATATTTATCGTGATATATGTGGTGATATGTATGGTGATTTGTATGGTGACATACGTGGTGATATCTATCGTGATATATGTGTAGACATATGTGGTGATATATGTGGTGGTACACATATGGTGATACATGTGGTGAAATGTATGGTGAAATATGTGGGGATATATGTGGAGATATGTGATGATATGTATGGTGAAATGTATGGTGATATATATGGCGACATAAGTGGCGATATGTAAGGTGATATATACGGTGATGTATGTGGTGATATAAGTGGTGATATATATGGTGATATACTGTAAGTGGTGATATATATGGTTATATATGTTGTGATATGTATGGTGATATGTGTTGTGATATGTATGGTCTCATATGTGGTGATATATATGGTGATATATGTAATGATATGTATGGTGATTTGTATGGTCATATATGTGGTGATATAAGTGGTGATATATGGTGATATATGTGGTGATATATATGGTGATATGTTTGGTGATATATGTGGAAATATGTATAGTGGTGATATATATGGTGATATGTATGTTGATGTGTTGTGATATGTATGGTCATAAATGTGGTGATATTTATAGTGATATATGTGGTGATCTGTATCATGATTTGTATGGTAATATATGTGGTGTTATCTATGGTGATTTATCTGGGTATACATGTGGAGATATATATGGTGATATGTATGGTGATATATGTTGGGATATATGTGGAGATATTTGTGGTGATATTTATGGTGATATATGCGGTGATATTTGGTGATACGTATGGTGATATATGTGGTGATATGTATAGTTGTTTATGTAGTGATATATATGCTGATATATGTGGTGATATTTATGGTTATATATGTTGTGATATGTATGGTGATATATGTTGTTATATGTTTGGTCATATATGTGGTGATATTTATTGTGATATATGTGGTGATATGTATGGTGATATACGTGGTGATATCTATGGTGATAAACGTGTAGATATATGCGGTGATATATACGTGGTGGTATATATATATGGTGATGTGGTGATATGTATGGTTATATATGTGGGGATATATATGTGGAGATATATGTGTTGATTTGTACGGTGAAATGTATGGTGATATATGTGGCGACAAAAGTGGTGATATGTATAATGATTTATATATGGTGATGTATGTGGTGATAAAAGTGGTGATATATATATGGTGATATGCATGGTGATATATGTTGTGATATGCATGGTGATATGTGTTGTGATATGTATGGTGATATGTATGGTCATATAAGTGGTGATATTTATCGTGATGTATGTGGTTATATGTATGTGGTGATATATGTTGTGATATGTTTGGTGAAATGTATGGTGATATGTGTTGTGATATGTATGGTGATATGTATGATTATATATGTGGTGATATTTATGGTGATATATGTGGTGATATGTTTGGTGATTTGTATGGTCATATATGTGGCGATATATGTGGTGGTATATATCGTGATATATGTGGTGATATGTATGGTGATATATGTGGGTATATATGTGGAGATATATGTGGTGATATGTATGGTGATTTGTATGGTAATATATGTGGTGATATATCTGGGTATATATGTGGAGATATATGTAGTAATATGTATGGTTATTTATGTGGGGATATATGTGGAGATATTTATGGTAATATGTATGGTAATATATGCGGTGATATTTGGTGATATGTATGCTGATATATGTGGTGATATTTATGGTGATATATGTTGTGATATGTACGGTGATATGTATGGTGATATGTATTGTGATATGTTTTGTGATATGTATGGTGATATGTATGGTCATATATGTGGTGATATTTATGGTGATATATGTGCTGATATGTATGGTGATATATGTGGTGATATTTATGGTGATATATGTGGTGATATTTATGGTGATATATGTGGTGATATATGTAGTGATATATGTGGTGGTATATATATGGTGATATATGTGGTAAAATGTATGGTGATATATGTGGTAAAATGTATGGCGATATATGTGGTGATATATGTGGTGATATATGTGGTGATATTTATGGTGATATATGTTGTGATATGTATGGTGATATGTGTTGTGATATGTTTGGTGATATATGTGGTGATATTTATCTTGATATATGTGGTGATATGTATGGTGATTTGTATGGTGATATATATGGCGACAAAAGTGGTTATATGTATGGTGATATATATGGTGATGTCTGGTGATAAAAGTGGTGATATATATGGTGATATAAGTGGTGATATATATGGTGATATAAGTGGTGATATATGTTGTGATATGTGTTGTGATATGTGTTGTGATATGTATGGTGATAAGTATTGTCATATATGTGGTGATATGTATGGTGATATATGTGTGGATATATGCGGAGATATATGTGGTGATATGTATGGTGATATATGTGGGGATATATGCAGAGATATATGTGGTGATATGTATGGTGATTTGTATGGTAATATATGTGGTGATATCTATGGTGATATAACTGGATATATATGTGGCGATATATGTGGTGATATGTATGGTGATATATGTGGAAATATATTTGGAGATATTTGTGGTCATATGTATGGTGATATGCATGTTGATATATGTTGTGATATGTATGGTGTTATGTGTTGTGATATGTATGGTAATATGTATGGTCATATATGTGGTGATATTTATAGTGATATATGTGGTGATATATGTGGGGATATATGTGGTGATATGTATGATAATTTGTATGGTTATATATGTGGTGATATATCTGGGTATATATGTGGAGATATTTGTGGAGATATGTATGGTGATATATGCGGTGATTTTTGGTCATATGTATGGTGGTATATGTGGTGATATGTATAGTGTTATATGTAGTGATATATATGCTGATATATGTTGTTATATGTATGGTGATATATATGGTGATATGTATGGTGATATATATGGGCATATATGTGGAGATATTTGTGGTGATATGTATGGTGATATGCATGTTGATATATGTTCTGATATGTATGGTGATATGTATGGTGATATGTGTTGTGATATGTATGGTGATATGTATGGTCATATATGTGGTGATTTTTATAGTGATATATGTGGTGATATGTATGGTGATTTTTTTGGTCATATAAAAGGTGATATATGTGGTGATATATGTGGTTATATGTATGGTGATATATGTGGGGATATATGCGGAGGTATATGTGGTGATATGTATAGTGATATATATGGGGATATATGTGGAGATATTTGTGGTGATATGTATGGTGATATATTCAGTGATATTTGCTGATATGTATAGTGATATTTGTGGTGATATGTATAGTGATATATGTAGTGATATATATGCTGCTATATGTGATGATGTATATGGTGATATGTATGGTGATATATGTTGTGATATGTATGGTGATATGTATATTCATTTATGTGGTGATATTTATAGTGATATATGTGGTGATATGTATGGTGTTTTCTATGGTCATATATGTGGTGATATATGTGGAGATATATGTGGTGGTATATATATGTTGATATATGTGGTGATATATGTGGTGGTATATATATGGTGATATATGTGGTGAAATATGCCGAGATATATGTGGTGATATGTATGGTGATATATGTGGTGATATATGGGGTGGTATATTTATGGTGATATATGTGGTGATATGTATGGTGATATTTGTGGGGATATATTTGGAGATAAATGTGGTGATATATATGGTGATATATGTGGAGATATATGTGTTGATATGTTTGTTGATTTGTATGGTAATATTTGTGTTGATATCTACGGTGATATATCTGGGTATATATGTGGAGATATATGTGATGAGATGTATAGTGATATATGTGGTGATATGTATGGTGAAATGTATGGTGATATATGTGGCGACATAAGTGGTGATATGTATAGTTATATATATGGTGATATAAGTGGTGATATATATATGGTGATATGTATGTTGATATATGTTGTGATATATATGGTGATATGTGTTGTGATATGTATGGTCATAAATGTGGTGATATTTATAGTGATAAATGTGGTGATCTGTATCGTGATTTGTAAGGTAATATATGTGGTGTAATCTATGGTGATTTATCTGGGTAAACATTTGGAGATATATATGGTGATATGTATGGTGATATATGTGGGGATATATGTGAAGATATTTGTGGTGATATGTATGGTGATATATGTTGTGATATGTTTGGTGATATGTATGGTAATATGTGTTGTGATATGTATGGTGATATGTATGATCATATATGTGGTGATATTTATGGTGATATATGTGGTGTTATGTATGGTGATTTGTATGGTGATATATGTGGTGATACAGTATCTATGGTGATATATGTGGGGATATATGTGGAGATATATGTGTTGATATGTATGGTGATTTGTATAGTAATATATGTGGTGATACAGTATTTATGGTGATATATCTGGGTATACATTTGGAGATATATATGGTGATATGTATGGTGATATATGTGGAGATATTTGTGGTAATATGTATGGTGATATATGTTGTGATATGTTTGGTTATATGTATGGTGATATCTGTTGTGATATGTATGGTGATATGTATGATCATATATGTGGTGATATTTATGGTGATATATGTGGTGATATGTATGGTGATTTGTATGGTCATATATGTGGTGATATATGTGGTGGTATATATATGGTGATATATGTGGTGATATGTATGGTGATATATGTGGGGATATATGTGGAGATATATGTGGTGATATGTATGGTGATTTGTATGGTAATATATGTGGTGATATATCATGGTATATATGTGGAGATATATGTAGTAATATGTATGGTTATATATGTGGGGATATATGTGGAGATATTTGTGGTAATATGTATGGTGATATATGCGGTGATATTTGGTGATAAATATGGTCATATATGTTGTGATATGTATAGTGATATATGAAGTGATATTTATGGTGATATATGTTGTGATATGCATGGTGATATGTATTGTGAAATGTTTTGTGATATGTATGGTGATATGTATGGTCATATATGTGGTGATATTTATGGTGATATATGTGCTAATATGTATGGTGATATAGGTGGTGATATCTATGGTGATATATGTGGTGATATATGTGGAGATATATGTAGTGATATATGTGGTGGTATATATATGGTGATATATGTGGTGAAATGTATGGCAATATATGTGGTGATATATGTGGTGATATTTATGGTGATATATGTTGTGATATGTTTGGTCATATATGTGGTGATATTTATCGTGATATATGTGGTGATATGTATGGTGATTTGTATGGTGATATATGTGGAGACAAAAGTGGTGATATGTATGGTGATATATATATGGTGATGTCTGGTGATAAAAGTGGTGATATATACGGTGATATAAGTGGTGATATATATGGTGATATAAGTGGTGATATATGTTGTGATATGTAAGGTGATATGTGTTGTGATATATGTGGTGATATCTATGGTGATATATGTGTGGATATATGCGGAGATATATGTGGTGATATGTATGGTGATTTGTATGGTAATATATGTGGTGATATATCTTGGTATATATGTGGAGATATATGTAGTAATATGTATGGTTATATATGTGGGGATATATGTGGAGATATTTGTGGTAATATGTATGGTGATATATGCGGTGATATTTGGTGATAAGTATGGTCATATATGTGGTGATATGTATAGTGATATATGAAGTAATATTTATGGTGATATATTTTGTGATATGTACGGTGATATGTATGGTGATATGTATTGAGAAATGTTTTGTGATATGTATGGTGATATGTATGGTCATATATGTGGTGATATTTATGGTGATATATGTGCTGATATGTATGGTGATATAGGTGGTGATATCTATGGTGATATATGTGGTGGTATATATATGGTGATATATGTGGTGAAATGTATGGCGATATATGTGGTGATATATGTGGTGATATATGTGGTGATATTTATGGTGATATATGTTGTGATATGTTTGGTCATATATGTGGTGATATTTATCGTGATATATGTGGTGATATGTATGGTGATTTGTATGGTGATATATGTGGAGACAAAAGTGGTGATATGTATGGTGATATATATATGGTGATGTCTGGTGATAAAAGTGGTGTATATATGGTGATATAAGTGGTGATATATATGGTGATATAAGTGGTGATATATATGGTGATATAAGTGGTGATATATATGGTGATATAAGTGGTGATATATGTTGTGATATGTAAGGTGATATGTGTTGTGATATGTATGGTGATATGTATGGTCATATATGTGGTGATATGTATGGTGATATATGTGTGAATATATGCGGAGATATATATGGTGATATGTATGGTGATATATGCAGAGATATATGTGGTGATATGTATGGTAATTTGTATGGTAATATATGTGGTGATATCTAAGGTGATATAACTGGATATATATGTGGCGATATATGTGGTGATATGTATGGTGATATATGTGGGGATATATTTGGAGATATTTGTGGTGATATGTATGGTGATATGCATGTTGATATATGTTGTGATATGTATGGTGTTATGTGTTGTGATATATGTGGTGATATGTATGGTGATATATGTGGGGATATATGTGGAGATATATGTGGTGATATGTATGATAATTTGTATGGTTATATATGTGGTGATATATCTGGGTATATATGTGGAGATATATGTGATGATATGTATGGTGATATATGTGGAGATATTTGTGGTGATATGTATGGTGATATATGCGGTGATATTTGGTCATATGTATGGTGTTATATGTGGTGATATGTATAGTGTTATATGTAGTGATATATATGCTGATATTTGTTATATGTATGGTGATATATATGGTGATATGTATGGTGATACCTGTTGTGATATGTATGGTGATATATGTGGGCATATATGTGGAGATATTTGTGGTCATATGTATGGTGATATGCATGTTGATATATGTTCTGATATGTATGGTGATATGTATGGTGATATGTGTTGTGATATTTATGGTGATATGTATGGTCGTATATGTGGTGATTTTTATAGTGATATATGTGGTGATATGTATGGTGATTTGTTTGGTCATATAAAAGGTGATATATGTGGTGATATATATATGGTGATATATGTGGTTATATTTATGGTGATATATGTGGAGATATATGTGGTGATATGTATAGTGATATATGTGGGGATATATGTGGAGATATTTGTGGTGATATGTATGGTGATATATTCAGTGATATTTGCTGATATGTATGGTGATATATGTGGTGATATGTATAGTGATATATGTAGTGATATATATGCTGATATATGTGGTGATGTATATGGTGATATGTATGGTGATATATGTTGTGATATGTATGGTGATATGTATATTCATTTATGTGGTGATATTTATAGTGATATATGTGGTGATATGTATGGTGTTTTCTATGGTCATATATGTGGTGATATATGTGGAGATTTATGTGGTGGTATATATATGTTGATATATGTGGTGATATATGTGGTGGTATATATATGGTGATATATGTGGTGAAATATGCGGAGATATATGTTGTGATATGTATGTTGATATATGTGGTGACATATGGGGTGGTATATTTATGGTGATATACAGGGCCGGCCTTTGGGGTGTGCGAGCTGTGCGGTTGCACAGGGCGCATCACTCCTGGCCAGCTAGGGGGCGCTCTGGCAGACAGTCAGCTGCACACCTAACTGGTCTGTCAGACAGACGTTCTGTCTATCTGCCAGAGCGCCCCCCTAGCTGGCCGCCTGCCCTCCTTGCATAGGGGTTGGTTTGGGCGCTCCAGAAGACAGACGGCTAGGGACCGGGCAAATTAATCTTCCGGGTAGGTCCCGGTAAGCTCCACCCCCTGCCGACAAGCTCCGCCCCCGGCGCCCACCGCGGGATGATGACTCTTTACTTGCCCCAATTCAGCCTACTGTGTGCCCAGATCCCATCAGTGTGGTGACCTGTGACCTCTGCCCGGCCATCTGCGTCCTCCTTCCTCCTCCTTAGCAATTTGTGCAGCCTCCAGGATCCTGCCCCCCTGCTGTAAGTCTGGTGATTCTTCTCCCTCCAATCTATCTATCTATCTATCTATCTATCTATCTATCTATCTTCTTTTTCTTTCTCTCTCTCTCTGCAGAGTCTGTATACACTGTGGCAATCTACTTCATGTACACGGTTCTGACCCTGGTGCTGTGTATACATGTAGTGCCACAGTATATACAGACACTGGCATCTCTCCTCTCCTTGCCTTCTATAAGTTTTTTTTTTTTTATAAATAAAAATGTAAAAAGAGAATTGTCCAGAACAGCTGAAACAGTGCATAACTACTGCCCCCAGCATACCCCAACAGCTAAACAGTGCATAACTACTGCCCCAGCATATCCCAACAGCTAAACAGTGCATAACTACTGCCCCTAGCATACCCCAACAGCTAAACAGTGCATAACTACTGCCCCCAGCATACCCCAACAGCTAAACAGTGCATAACTACTGCCCCCAGCATATCCCAACAGCTAAACAGTGCATAACTACTGCCCCCAGCATACCCTAACAGCTAAACAGTGCATAACTACTGCCCCCTGCATACACCAACAGCTAAACAGTGCATAACTACTGCCCCCAGCATATCCCAACAGCTAAACAGTGCATAACTACTGCCCCCAGCATATCCCAACAGCTAAACAGTGCATAACTACTGCCCCCAGCACGGTAAACAGTGTAATCGCCAAATAGGCCAAGTCCAAATTTGCTGTTTTTTAGTGAAGTCACATCTCAGAGAAAATTTCAAAAAGTGATGAAAAGGTCACATATATAACAGTTGGGGGGGTAGATGATAGATAGATAATAGATAGATAGGGGGAGATTTATCAAACATGGTGTAAAGTGAGACTGGCCCAGTTGCCCCTAGCAACCAATCAGATTCCACCTTTCATTCCTCACAGACTCTTTGGAAAATGAAAGGTGAAATCTGATTGGTTGCTAGGGGCGACTGAGCCAGTCTCACTTTACACCATGTTTGATAACTCATAGATCGTACTACTATCGGGGGTCGGGTGGTTTGGGGGTCTGGGGTTTAGGGGTGGCACTCGTTGTAGTAGCATTTAGTATATCGTATCTAAATACTACAGCCTCCCGTCATGTTTGTGGTTTTATTGTGGGGGGTGTCTGGAGGGGTGGAAGGCTGTAAGATTTAGTGTATGTCACCATAAGGGGGTATCAACAGGGGCAGGGGGGCGCCAAAAGAAAGTTTCGCACGGGGCGCCATCTTCCCTAAGATCGGCCCTGGTGATATATGTGGTGATATGTATGGTGATATTTGTGGGGATATATTTGGAGATAAATGTGGTGATATGTATGGTGATATATGTGGGGGTATATGCGGAGATATATGTGGTGATATGTATGGTGATTTGTATGGTAATATTTGTGGTGATATCTACGGTGATATATCTGGGTATATATGTGGAGATATATGTGATGAGATTTATAGTGATATATGTGGTGATCTGTATCGTGATTTGTATAATAATATATGTGGTGTTATCTATGGTGATTTATCTGGGTATACATGTGGAGATATATATGGTGATATGTATGGTGATATATGTGGAGATATTTGTGGTGATATGTATGGTGATATATGTTGTGACATGTATGGTGATATGTATGGTGATATGTGTTTTGATATGTATGGTGATATGTATGACCATATTTATGGTGATATATGTGGTGATATGTATGGTGATTTGTATGGTCATATATGTGGTGGTATATATATGGTGATATATGTGGTGATATATGTGTGTGGTATATATATGGTGATATATGTGGTGATATCTATGGTGATATATGTGTTGATATGTATGGTGAAATGTATGGTGATATATGTGGCGACATAAGTGGTGATATGTATAGTGATATATATGGTGATGTATGTGGTGATATAAGTGGTGATATATATGGTGATATAAGTGGTGATATATATGGTGATATGTATGTTGATATATGTTGTGATATATGTGGTGGTATATATATGGTGATATATGTGGTGAAATATGCCGAGATATATGTGGTGATATGTATGGTGATATGTATGGTGATATATGTGGTGATATATGGGGTTTTATATTTATGGTGATAAATGTGGTGATATGTATGGTGATATTTGTGGGGATATATTTGGAGATAAATGTGGTGATATGTATGGTGATATATGTGGGGGTATATGTGGAGATATATGTGGTGATATGTATGGTGATTTGTATGGTAATATTTGTGTTGATATCTATTGTGATATATCTGGGTATATATGTGGAGATATATGTGATGAGATTTATAGTGATATATGTGGTGATATGTATGGTGAAATGTATGGTGATATATGTGGCGACATAAGTGGTGATATGTATAGTGATATATATGGTGATGTATGTGGTGATATAAGTGGTGATATATATGGTGATATAAGTGGTGATATATATATGGTGATATGTATGTTGATATTTGTTGTGATATATATGGTGATATGTGTTGTGATATGTATGGTCATAAATGTGGTGATCTGTATCGTGATTTGTAAGGTAATATATGTGGTGTAATCTATGGTGATTTATCTGGGTAAACATTTGGAGATATATATGGTGATATGTATGGTGATATATGTGGGGATATATGTGAAGATATTTGTGGTGATATGTATGGTGATATATGTTGTGATATGTTTGGTGATATGTATGGTAATATGTTTTGTGATATGTATGGTGATATGTATGATCATATATGTGGTGATATTTATGGTTATATATGTGGTGTTATGTATGGTGATTTGTATGATGATATATGTGGTGATACAGTATCTATGGTGATATATCTGGGTATACATTTGGAGATATATGTGGTGATATGTATGGTGATTTGTATAGTAATATATGTGGTGATACAGTATCTATGGTGATATATCTGGGTATACATTTGGAGATATATATGGTGATATGTATGGTGATATATGTGGAGATATTTGTGTTGATATGTATGGTGATATATGTTGTGATATGTTTGGTTATATGTATGATCATATATGTGGTGATATTTATGGTGATATATGTGGTGATATGTATGGTGATTTGTATGGTCATATATGTGGTGATATATGTGGTGGTATATATACAGTGATATATGTGGTGATATGTATGGTGATATATGTGGGGATATATGTGGAGATATATGTGGTGATATGTATGGTGATTTGTATGGTAATATATGTGGTGATATATCTTGGTATATATGTGGAGATATATGTAGTAATATGTATGGTTATATATGTGGGGATATATGTGGAGATATTTGTGGTAATATGTATGGTGATATATGCGGTGATATTTGGTGATAAGTATGGTCATATATGTGGTGATATGTATAGTGATGTATGAAGTGATATTTATGGTGATATATGTTGTGATATGTACGGTGATATGTATGGTGATATGTATTGTGAAATGTTTTGTGATATGTATGGTGATATGTATGGTCATATATGTGGTGATATTTATGGTGATGTATGTGCTGATATGTATGGTGATATAGGTGGTGATATCTATGGTGATATATGTGGTGATATATGTGGAGATATATGTAGTGATATATGTGGTGGTATATATATGGTGATATATGTGGTGAAATGTATGGTGATATATGTGGTGATATATGTGGGCATATATGTGGAGATATTTGTGGTGATATGTATGGTGATATGCATGTTGATATATGTTCTGATATGTATGGTGATATGTATGGTGATATGTGTTGTGATATTTATGGTGATATGTATGGTGATTTGTTTGGTCATATAAAAGGTGATATATGTGGTTATATGTATGGTGATATATGTGGAGATATATGTGGTGATATGTATAGTGATATATGTGGGGATATATGTGGAGATATTTGTGGTGATATGTATGGTGATATATTCAGTGATATATGCTGATATGTATGGTGATATATGTGGTGATATGTATAGTGATATATGTAGTGATATATATGCTGATATATGTGGTGATGTATATGGTGATATGTATGGTGATATATGTTCTGATATGTATGGTGATATGTATAGTCATTTATGTGGTGATATTTATAGTGATATATGTGGTGATATGTATGGTGTTTTCTATGGTCATATATGTGGTGATATATGTGGTGATATATGTGGAGATATATGTGGTGGTATATATATGTTGATATATGTGGTGATATATGTGGTGGTATATATATGGTGATATATGTGGTGAAATATGCGAAGATATATGTGGTGATATGTATGGTGATATGTATGGTGATATGTGTTGTGATATTTATGGTGATATGTATGGTCATATATGTGGTGATTTTTATAGTGATATATGTGGTGATATGTATGGTGATTTGTTTGGTCATATAAAAGGTGATATATGTGGTGGTATATATATGGTGATATATGTGGTGAAATATGCGGAGATATATGTGGTGATATGTATGATAATTTGTATGGTGATATATGTAGAGATATATCTGGGTATATATGTGGAGATATATGTGATGATATGTATGGTGATATATGTGGAGATATTTGTGGTGATATGTATGGTGATATATGCGGTGATATTTGGTCATATGTATGGTAGTATATGTGGTGATATGTATAGTGTTATATGTAGTGATATATATGCTGATATTTGTTATATGTATGGTGATATATATGGTGATATGTATGGTGATACCTGTTGTGATATGTATGGTGATATATGTGGGTACATATGTGGAGATATTTGTGGTGATATGTATGGTGATATGCATGTTGATATATGTTCTGATATGTATGGTGATATGTATGGTGATATGTGTTGTGATATTTATGGTGATATGTATGGTCATATATGTGGTGATTTTTATAGTGATATATGTGGTGATATGTATGGTGATTTGTTTGGTCATATAAAAGGTGATATATGTGGTGATATATATATGGTGATATATGTGGTTATATTTATGGTGATATATGTGGAGATATATGTGGTGATATGTATGGTGATATATTCAGTGATATTTGCTGATATGTATGGTGATATATGTGGTGATATGTATAGTGATATATGTAGTGATATATATGCTGATATATGTGGTGATGTATATGGTGATATGTATGGTGATATATGTTGTTATATGTATGGTGATATGTATAGTAATTTATGTGGTGATATTTATAGTGATATATGTGGTGATATGTATGGTGTTTTCTATGGTCATATATGTGGTGATATATGTGGTGGTATATATATGTTGATATATGTGGTGATATATGTGGTGGTATATATATGGTGATATATGTGGTGAAATATGCGGAGATATATGTGGTGATATGTATGGTGATATGTATGGTGATATATGTGGTGACATATGGGGTGGTATATTTATGGTGATATATGTGGTGATATGTATGGTGATATTTGTGGGGATATATTTGGAGATAAATGTGGTGATATGTATGGTGATATATGTGGGGGTATATGCGTAGATATATGTGGTGATATGTATGGTGATTTGTATGGTAATATTTGTGGTGATATCTACGGTGATATATCTGGGTATATATGTGGAGATTTATGTGATGAGATTTATAACGATATATGTGGTGATCTGTATCGTGATTTGTATGGTAATATATGTGGTGTTATCTATGGTGATTTATCTGGGTATACATGTGGAGATATATATGGTGATCTGTATGGTGATATATGTGGGGATATATGTGGAGATATTTGTGGTGATATGTATGGTGATATATGTTGTGACATGTATGGTGATATGTATGGTGATATGTGTTGTGATATGTATGGTGATATGTATGACCATATATGTGGTGATATTTATGGTGATATATGTGCTGATATGTATGGTAATATAGGTGGTGATATCTATGGTGATATATGTGGTGATATATGTGGTGGTATATATATGGTGATATATGTGGTGAAATGTATGGCGATATATGTGGTGATATATGTGGTGATATATGTGGTGATATTTATGGTGATATATGTTGTGATATGTTTGGTCATATATGTGGTGATATTTATCGTGATATATGTGGTGATATGTATGGTGATTTGTATGGTGATATATGTGGAGACAAAAGTGGTGATATGTATGGTGATATATATATGGTGATGTCTGGTGATAAAAGTGGTGATATATATGGTGATATAAGTGGTGATATATGTTGTGATATGTAAGGTGATATGTGTTGTGATATGTATGATGATATGTATGGTCATATATGTGGTGATATGTATGGTCATATATGTGTGGATATATGCGGAGATATATATGGTGATATGTATGGTGATATGTATGGTAATATATGTGGTGATATCTATGGTGATATAACTGGATATATATGTGGCGATATATGTGGTGATATGTATGGTGATATATGTGGAAATATATTTGGAGATATTTGTGGTGATATGTATGGTGATATGCATGTTGATATATGTTGTGATATGTATGGTGTTATGTGTTGTGATATGTATGGTAATATGTATGGTCATATATGTGGTGATATTTATAGTGATATATGTGGTGATATGTATGGTGATTTGTATGGTCATATATGTGGTGATATGTGTGTGGTATATATATGGTGATATATGTGGTGATATGTATGGTGATATATGTGGGGATATATGTGGTGATATGTATGATAATTTGTATGGTTATATATGTGGTGATATATCTGGGTATATATGTGGAGATATTTGTGGTGATATGTATGGTGATATATGCGGTGATTTTTGGTCATATGTATGGTGGTATATGTGGTGATATGTATAGTGATATATGTAGTGATATATATGCTGATATATGTTGTTATATGTATGGTGATATATATGGTGATATGTATGGTGATATATATGGGCATATATGTGGAGATATTTGTGGTGATATGTATGGTGATATGCATGTTGATATATGTTCTGATATGTATGGTGATATGTATGGTGATATGTGTTGTGATATTTATGGTGATATGTATGGTGATTTGTTTGGTCATATAAAAGGTGATATATGTGGTGATATATATATGGTGATATATGTGGTTATATGTATGGTGATATATGTGGAGATATATGTGGTGATATGTATAGTGATATATGTGGGGATATATGTGGAGATATTTGTGGTGATATGTATGGTGATATATTCAGTGATATTTGCTGATATGTATGGTGATATATGTGGTGATATGTATAGTGATATATGTAGTGATATATATGCTGATATATGTGGTGATGTATATGGTGATATGTATGGTGATATATGTTCTGATATGTATGGTGATATGTATAGTCATTCATGTGGTGATATTTATAGTGATATATGTGGTGATATGTATGGTGTTTTCTATGGTCAAATATGTGGTGATATATGTGGTGATATATGTGGAGATATATGTGGTGGTATATATATGTTGATATATGTGGTGATATATGTGGTGGTATATATATGGTGATATATGTGGTGAAATATGCGAAGATATATGTGGTGATATGTATGGTGATATGTATGGTGATATGTGTTGTGATATTTATGGTGATATGTATGGTCATATATGTGGTGATTTTTATAGTGATATATGTGGTGATATGTATGGTGATTTGTTTGGTCATATAAAAGGTGATATATGTGGTGGTATATATACAGTGATATATGTGGTGATATGTATGGTGATATATGTGGGGATATATGTGGAGATATATGTGGTGATATGTATGGTGATTTGTATGGTAATATATGTGGTGATATATCTTGGTATATATGTGGAGATATATGTAGTAATATGTATGGTTATATATGTGGGGATATATGTGGAGATATTTGTGGTAATATGTATGGTGATATATGCGGTGATATTTGGTGATAAGTATGGTCATATATGTGGTGATATGTATAGTGATGTATGAAGTGATATTTATGGTGATATATGTTGTGATATGTACGGTGATATGTATGGTGATATGTATTGTGAAATGTTTTGTGATATGTATGGTGATATGTATGGTCATATATGTGGTGATATTTATGGTGATGTATGTGCTGATATGTATGGTGATATAGGTGGTGATATCTATGGTGATATATGTGGTGATATATGTGGAGATATATGTAGTGATATATGTGGTGGTATATATATGGTGATATATGTGGTGAAATGTATGGCGATATATGTGGTGATATATGTGGGCATATATGTGGAGATATTTGTGGTGATATGTATGGTGATATGCATGTTGATATATGTTCTGATATGTATGGTGATATGTATGGTGATATGTGTTGTGATATTTATGGTGATATGTATGGTGATTTGTTTGGTCATATAAAAGGTGATATATGTGGTTATATGTATGGTGATATATGTGGAGATATATGTGGTGATATGTATAGTGATATATGTGGGGATATATGTGGAGATATTTGTGGTGATATGTATGGTGATATATTCAGTGATATATGCTGATATGTATGGTGATATATGTGGTGATATGTATAGTGATATATGTAGTGATATATATGCTGATATATGTGGTGATGTATATGGTGATATGTATGGTGATATATGTTCTGATATGTATGGTGATATGTATAGTCATTCATGTGGTGATATTTATAGTGATATATGTGGTGATATGTATGGTGTTTTCTATGGTCAAATATGTGGTGATATATGTGGTGATATATGTGGAGATATATGTGGTGGTATATATATGGTGATATGTGTGGTGATATATGTGGTGGTATATATATGGTGATATATGTGGTGATATATGTGGAGATATATGTGGTGATATGTATGGTGATATGTATGGTGATATGGCTAGTGATATTTGTGGTGATATGTATGGTCATATATGTGGTGATTTTTATAGTGATATATGTGGTGATATGTATGGTGATTTGTTTGGTCATATAAAAGGTGATATATGTGGTGGTATATATATGGTGATATATGTGGTGAAATATGCGGAGATATATGTGGTGATATGTATGATAATTTGTATGGTGATATATGTAGAGATATATCTGGGTATATATGTGGAGATATATGTGATGATATGTATGGTGATATATGTGGAGATATTTGTGGTGATATGTATGGTGATATATGCGGTGATATTTGGTCATATGTATGGTAGTATATGTGGTGATATGTATAGTGTTATATGTAGTGATATATATGCTGATATTTGTTATATGTATGGTGATATATATGGTGATATGTATGGTGATACCTGTTGTGATATGTATGGTGATATATGTGGGTACATATGTGGAGATATTTGTGGTGATATGTATGGTGATATGCATGTTGATATATGTTCTGATATGTATGGTGATATGTATGGTGATATGTGTTGTGATATTTATGGTGATATGTATGGTCATATATGTGGTGATTTTTATAGTGATATATGTGGTGATATGTATGGTGATTTGTTTGGTCATATAAAAGGTGATATATGTGGTGATATATATATGGTGATATATGTGGTTATATTTATGGTGATATATGTGGAGATATATGTGGTGATATGTATGGTGATATATTCAGTGATATTTGCTGATATGTATGGTGATATATGTGGTGATATGTATAGTGATATATGTAGTGATATATATGCTGATATATGTGGTGATGTATATGGTGATATGTATGGTGATATATGTTGTTATATGTATGGTGATATGTATAGTAATTTATGTGGTGATATTTATAGTGATATATGTGGTGATATGTATGGTGTTTTCTATGGTCATATATGTGGTGATATATGTGGTGGTATAGATATGTTGATATATGTGGTGATATATGTGGTGGTATATATATGGTGATATATGTGGTGAAATATGCGGAGATATATGTGGTGATATGTATGGTGATATGTATGGTGATATATGTGGTGACATATGGGGTGGTATATTTATGGTGATATATGTGGTGATATGTATGGTGATATTTGTGGGGATATATTTGGAGATAAATGTGGTGATATGTATGGTGATATATGTGGGGGTATATGCGTAGATATATGTGGTGATATGTATGGTGATTTGTATGGTAATATTTGTGGTGATATCTACGGTGATATATCTGGGTATATATGTGGAGATTTATGTGATGAGATTTATAACGATATATGTGGTGATCTGTATCGTGATTTGTATGGTAATATATGTGGTGTTATCTATGGTGATTTATCTGGGTATACATGTGGAGATATATATGGTGATCTGTATGGTGATATATGTGGGGATATATGTGGAGATATTTGTGGTGATATGTATGGTGATATATGTTGTGACATGTATGGTGATATGTATGGTGATATGTGTTTTGATATGTATGGTGATATGTATGACCATATATGTGGTGATATTTATGGTGATATATGTGCTGATATGTATGGTAATATAGGTGGTGATATCTATGGTGATATATGTGGTGATATATGTGGTGGTATATATATGGTGATATATGTGGTGAAATGTATGGTGATATATGTGGTGATATATGTGGTGATATATGTGGTGATATTTATGGTGATATATGTTGTGATATGTTTGGTCATATATGTGGTGATATTTATCGTGATATATGTGGTGATATGTATGGTGATTTGTATGGTGATATATGTGGAGACAAAAGTGGTGATATGTATGGTGATATATATATGGTGATGTCTGGTGATAAAAGTGGTGATATATATGGTGATATAAGTGGTGATATATGTTGTGATATGTAAGGTGATATGTGTTGTGATATGTATGATGATATGTATGGTCATATATGTGGTGATATGTATGGTCATATATGTGTGGATATATGCGGAGATATATATGGTGATATGTATGGTGATTTGTATGGTAATATATGTGGTGATATCTATGGTGATATAACTGGATATATATGTGGCGATATATGTGGTGATATGTATGGTGATATATGTGGAAATATATTTGGAGATATTTGTGGTGATATGTATGGTGATATGCATGTTGATATATGTTGTGATATGTATGGTGTTATGTGTTGTGATATGTATGGTAATATGTATGGTCATATATGTGGTGATATTTATAGTGATATATGTGGTGATATGTATGGTGATTTGTATGGTCATATATGTGGTGATATGTGTGTGGTATATATATGGTGATATATGTGGTGATATGTATGGTGATATATGTGGGGATATATGTGGTGATATGTATGATAATTTGTATGGTTATATATGTGGTGATATATCTGGGTATATATGTGGAGATATTTGTGGTGATATGTATGGTGATATATGCGGTGATTTTTGGTCATATGTATGGTGGTATATGTGGTGATATGTATAGTGATATATGTAGTGATATATATGCTGATATATGTTGTTATATGTATGGTGATATATATGGTGATATGTATGGTGATATATATGGGCATATATGTGGAGATATTTGTGGTGATATGTATGGTGATATGCATGTTGATATATGTTCTGATATGTATGGTGATATGTATGGTGATATGTGTTGTGATATTTATGGTGATATGTATGGTGATTTGTTTGGTCATATAAAAGGTGATATATGTGGTGATATATATATGGTGATATATGTGGTTATATGTATGGTGATATATGTGGAGATATATGTGGTGATATGTATAGTGATATATGTGGGGATATATGTGGAGATATTTGTGGTGATATGTATGGTGATATATTCAGTGATATTTGCTGATATGTATGGTGATATATGTGGTGATATGTATAGTGATATATGTAGTGATATATATGCTGATATATGTGGTGATGTATATGGTGATATGTATGGTGATATATGTTCTGATATGTATGGTGATATGTATAGTCATTCATGTGGTGATATTTATAGTGATATATGTGGTGATATGTATGGTGTTTTCTATGGTCAAATATGTGGTGATATATGTGGTGATATATGTGGAGATATATGTGGTGGTATATATATGTTGATATATGTGGTGATATATGTGGTGGTATATATATGGTGATATATGTGGTGAAATATGCGAAGATATATGTGGTGATATGTATGGTGATATGTATGGTGATATGTGTTGTGATATTTATGGTGATATGTATGGTCATATATGTGGTGATTTTTATAGTGATATATGTGGTGATATGTATGGTGATTTGTTTGGTCATATAAAAGGTGATATATGTGGTGGTATATATATGGTGATATATGTGGTGAAATATGCGGAGATATATGTGGTGATATGTATGATAATTTGTATGGTGATATATGTAGTGATATATCTGGGTATATATGTGGAGATATATGTGATGATATGTATGGTGATATATGTGGAGATATTTGTGGTGATATGTATGGTGATATATGCGGTGATATTTGGTCATATGTATGGTAGTATATGTGGTGATATGTATAGTGTTATATGTAGTGATATATATGCTGATATTTGTTATATGTATGGTGATATATATGGTGATATGTATGGTGATACCTGTTGTGATATGTATGGTGATATATGTGGGTACATATGTGGAGATATTTGTGGTGATATGTATGGTGATATGCATGTTGATATATGTTCTGATATGTATGGTGATATGTATGGTGATATGTGTTGTGATATTTATGGTGATATGTATGGTCATATATGTGGTGATTTTTATAGTGATATATGTGGTGATATGTATGGTGATTTGTTTGGTCATATAAAAGGTGATATATGTGGTGATATATATATGGTGATATATGTGGTTATATTTATGGTGATATATGTGGAGATATATGTGGTGATATGTATGGTGATATATTCAGTGATATTTGCTGATATGTATGGTGATATATGTGGTGATATGTATAGTGATATATGTAGTGATATATATGCTGATATATGTGGTGATGTATATGGTGATATGTATGGTGATATATGTTGTTATATGTATGGTGATATGTATAGTAATTTATGTGGTGATATTTATAGTGATATATGTGGTGATATGTATGGTGTTTTCTATGGTCATATATGTGGTGATATATGTGGTGGTATAGATATGTTGATATATGTGGTGATATATGTGGTGGTATATATATGGTGATATATGTGGTGAAATATGCGGAGATATATGTGGTGATATGTATGGTGATATGTATGGTGATATATGTGGTGACATATGGGGTGGTATATTTATGGTGATATATGTGGTGATATGTATGGTGATATTTGTGGGGATATATTTGGAGATAAATGTGGTGATATGTATGGTGATATATGTGGGGGTATATGCGTAGATATATGTGGTGATATGTATGGTGATTTGTATGGTAATATTTGTGGTGATATCTACGGTGATATATCTGGGTATATATGTGGAGATTTATGTGATGAGATTTATAACGATATATGTGGTGATCTGTATCGTGATTTGTATGGTAATATATGTGGTGTTATCTATGGTGATTTATCTAGGTATACATGTGGAGATATATATGGTGATCTGTATGGTGATATATGTGGGGATATATGTGGAGATATTTGTGGTGATATGTATGGTGATATATGTTGTGACATGTATGGTGATATGTATGGTGATATGTGTTTTGATATGTATGGTGATATGTATGACCATATATGTGGTGATATTTATGGTGATATATGTGCTGATATGTATGGTAATATAGGTGGTGATATCTATGGTGATATATGTGGTGATATATGTGGTGGTATATATATGGTGATATATGTGGTGAAATGTATGGCGATATATGTGGTGATATATGTGGTGATATATGTGGTGATATTTATGGTGATATATGTTGTGATATGTTTGGTCATATATGTGGTGATATTTATCGTGATATATGTGGTGATATGTATGGTGATTTGTATGGTGATATATGTGGAGACAAAAGTGGTGATATGTATGGTGATATATATATGGTGATGTCTGGTGATAAAAGTGGTGATATATATGGTGATATAAGTGGTGATATATGTTGTGATATGTAAGGTGATATGTGTTGTGATATGTATGATGATATGTATGGTCATATATGTGGTGATATGTATGGTCATATATGTGTGGATATATGCGGAGATATATATGGTGATATGTATGGTGATTTGTATGGTAATATATGTGGTGATATCTATGGTGATATAACTGGATATATATGTGGCGATATATGTGGTGATATGTATGGTGATATATGTGGAAATATATTTGGAGATATTTGTGGTGATATGTATGGTGATATGCATGTTGATATATGTTGTGATATGTATGGTGTTATGTGTTGTGATATGTATGGTAATATGTATGGTCATATATGTGGTGATATTTATAGTGATATATGTGGTGATATGTATGGTGATTTGTATGGTCATATATGTGGTGATATGTGTGTGGTATATATATGGTGATATATGTGGTGATATGTATGGTGATATATGTGGGGATATATGTGGTGATATGTATGATAATTTGTATGGTTATATATGTGGTGATATATCTGGGTATATATGTGGAGATATTTGTGGTGATATGTATGGTGATATATGCGGTGATTTTTGGTCATATGTATGGTGGTATATGTGGTGATATGTATAGTGATATATGTAGTGATATATATGCTGATATATGTTGTTATATGTATGGTGATATATATGGTGATATGTATGGTGATATATATGGGCATATATGTGGAGATATTTGTGGTGATATGTATGGTGATATGCATGTTGATATATGTTCTGATATGTGTGGTGATATGTATGGTGATATGTGTTGTAATATGTATGGTGATATGTATGGTCATATATGTGGGTATTTTTATAGTGATATATGTGGTGATATGTATGGTGATTTTTTGGGTCATATAAAATGTGATATATGTGGTGATATATGTGGTTATATGTATGGTGATATATGTAGGGATATATGTGGAGATATATGTGGTGATATGTATAGTGATATATATGGGGATATATGTGGAGATATTTGTGGTGATATGTATGGTGATATATTCATTGATATTTGCTGATATGTATAGTGATATTTGTGGTGATATGTATAGTGATATATGTAGTGATATATATGCTGATATGTGTGATGATGTATATGGTGATATGTATGGTGATATATGTTGTGATATGTATGGTGATATGTATATTCATTTATGTGGTGATATTTATAGTGATATATGTGGTGATATGTATGGTGTTTTCTATGGTCATATATGTGGTGATATATTTAGTGATATATGTGGAGATATATGTGGTGGTATATATATGTTGATATATGTGGTGATATATGTGGTGGTATATATATGGTGATATATGTGGTGAAATATGCCGAGATATATGTGGTGATATATATGGTGATATTTGTGGGGATATATTTGGAGATAAATGTAGTGATATGTATGGTGATATATGTGGAGATATATGTGTTGATATGTTTGTTGATTTGTATGGTAATATTTGTGTTGATATCTACGGTGATATATCTAGGTATATATGTGGAGATATAAGTGATGAGATTTATAGTGATATATGTGGTGATATGTATGATGAAATGTATGGTGATATATGTGGCGACATAAGTGGTGATATGTATAGTGATATATATGGTGATGTATGTGGTAATATAAGTGGTGATATATATGGTGATATAAGTGGTGATATATATATGGTGATATGTATGTTGATATATGTTGTGATATATATGGTGATATGTGTTGTGATATGTATGGTCATAAATGTGGTGATATTTATAGTGATAAATGTGGTGATCTCTATCGTGATTTGTAAGGTAATATATGTGGTGTAATCTATGGTGATTTATCTGGGTAAACATTCGGAGATATATATGGTGATATGTATGGTGATATATGTGGGGATATATGTGAAGATGTTTGTGGTGATATGTATGGTGATATATGTTGTGATATGTTTGGTGATATGTATGGTAATATGTGTTGTGATATGTATGGTGATATGTATGATCATATATGTGGTGATATTTATGGTGATATATGTCGTGTTATGTATGGTGATTTATATGGTGATATATGTGGTGATACAGTATCTATGGTGATATATGTGGGGATATATGTGGAGATATATGTGGTGATATGTATGGTGATTTGTATAGTAATATATGTGGTGATACAGTATTTATGGTGATATATCTGGGTATACATTTGGAGATATATATGGTGATATGTATGGTGATATATGTGGAGATATTTGTGGTGATATGTATGGTGATATATGTTGTGATATGTTTGGTGATATGTATGGTGATATCTGTTGTGATATGTATGGTGATATGTATGATCATATATGTGGTGATATTTATGGTGATATATGTGGTGATATGTATCGTGATTTGTATGGTCATATATGTGGTGATATATGTGGTGGTATATATATGGTGATATATGTGGTGATATGTATGGTGATATATGTGGGGATATATGTGGAGATATATGTGGTAAAATGTATGGTGATTTGTATGGTAATATATGTGGTGATATATCTTGGTATATATGTGGAGATATATGTAGTAATATGTATGGTTATATATGTGGGGATATATGTGGAGATATTTGTGGTAATATGTATGGTGATATATGCGGTGATATTTGGTGATAAGTATGGTCATATATGTGGTGATATGTATAGTGATATATGAAGTGATATTTATGGTGATATAAGTTGTGATATGTACGGTGATATGTATGGTGATATGTATTGTGAAATGTTTTGTGATATGTATGGTGATATGTATGGTCATATATGTGGTGATATTTATGGTTATATATGTGCTGATATGTATGGTGATATAGGTTGTGATATCTATGGTGATATATGTGGTGATATATGTGGAGATATATGTAGTGATATATGTGGTGGTATATATATGGTGATATATGTGGTGAAATGTATGGCAATATATGTGGTGATATATGTGGTGATATTTATGGTGATATATGTTGTGATATGTTTGGTCATATATGTGGTGATATTTATCGTGATATATGTGGTGATATGTATGGTGATTTGTATGGTGATATATGTGGAGACAAAAGTGGTTATATGTATGGTGATATATATATGGTGATGTCTGGTGATAAAAGTGGTGATATATATGGTGATATAAGTGGTGATATATATGGTGATATAAGTGGTGATATATGTTGTGATATGTAAGGTGATATGTGTTGTGATATGTATGGTGATATGTATGGTCATATATGTGGTGATATGTATGGTGATATATGTGTGGATATATGCGGAGATATATGTGGTGATATGTATGGTGATATATGTGGGGATATATGCAGAGATATATGTGGTAATATGTATGGTGATATATGTGGGGATATATGTGGAGATATATGTGGTGATATGTATGGTGATTTGTATGGTAATATATGTGGTGATATATCTTGGTATATATGTGGAGATATATGTAGTAATATGTATGGTTATATATGTGGGGATATATGTGGAGATATTTGTGGTAATATGTATGGTGATATATGCGGTGATATTTGGTGATAAGTATAGTCATATATGTGGTGATATGTATAGTGATATATGAAGTAATATTTATGGTGATATATTTTGTGATATGTACGGTGATATGTATGGTGATATGTATTGAGAAATGTTTTGTGATATGTATGGTGATATGTATGGTCATATATGTGGTGATATTTATGGTGATATATGTGCTGATATGTATGGTGATATAGGTGGTGATATCTATGGTGATATATGTGGTGATATATGTGGTGGTATATATATGGTGATATATGTGGTGAAATGTATGGCGATATATGTGGTGATATATGTGGTGATATTTATGGTGATATATGTTGTGATATGTTTGGTCATATATGTGGTGATATTTATCGTGATATATGTGGTGATATGTATGGTGATTTGTATGGTGATATATGTGGAGACAAAAGTGGTGATATGTATGGTGATATATATATGGTGATGTCTGGTGATAAAAGTGGTGATATATATGGTGATATAAGTGGTGATATATATGGTGATATAAGTGGTGATATATGTTGTGATATGTAAGGTGATATGTGTTGTGATATGTATGGTGATATGTATGGTCATATATGTGGTGATATGTATGGTGATATATGTGTGGATATATGCGGAGATATATGTGGTGATATGTATGGTGATATATGTGGGGATATATGCAAAGATATATGTGGTGATATGTATGGTGATATATGTGGGGTTATATGTGGAGATATATGTGGTGATATGTATGGTGATTTGTATGGTAATATATGTGGTGATATATCTTTGTATATATGTGGAGATATATGTAGTAATATCTATGGTTATATATGTGGGGATATATGTGGAGATATTTGTGGTAATATGTATGGTGATATATGCGGTGATATTTGGTGATAAGTATGGTCATATATGTGGTGATATGTATAGTGATATATGAAGTAATATTTATGGTGATATATTTTGTGATATGTACGGTGATATGTATGGTGATATGTATTGAGAAATGTTTTGTGATATGTATGGTGATATGTATGGTCATATATGTGGTGATATTTATGGTGATATATGTGCTGATATGTATGGTGATATAGGTGGTGATATCTATGGTGATATATGTGGTGATATATGTGGTGGTATATATATGGTGATATATGTGGTGAAATGTATGGCGATATATGTGGTGATATATGTGGTGATATATGTGGTGATATTTATGGTGATATATGTTGTGATATGTTTGGTCATATATGTGGTGATATTTATCGTGATATATGTGGTGATATGTATGGTGATTTGTATGGTGATATATGTGGAGACAAAAGTGGTGATATGTATGGTGATATATATATGGTGATGTCTGGTGATAAAAGTGGTGATATATATGGTGATATAAGTGGTGATATATATGGTGATATAAGTGGTGATATATGTTGTGATATGTAAGGTGATATGTGTTGTGATATGTATGGTGATATGTATGGTCATATATGTGGTGATATGTATGGTGATATATGTGTGGATATATGCGGAGATAACTGTGGTGATATGTATGGTGATATATGTGGGGATATATGTGGAGATATATGTGGTGATATGTATGGTGATTTGTATGGTAATATATGTGGTGATATATCTTGGTATATATGTGGAGATATATGTAGTAATATGTATGGTTATATATGTGGGGATATATGTGGAGATATTTGTGGTAATATGTATGGTGATATATGCGGTGATATTTGGTGATAAGTATGGTCATATATGTGGTGATATGTATAGTGATATATGAAGTAATATTTATGGTGATTTATTTTGTGATATGTACGGTGATATGTATGGTGATATGTATTGAGAAATGTTTTGTGATATGTATGGTGATATGTATGGTCATATATGTGGTGATATTTATGGTGATATATGTGCTGATATGTATGGTGATATAGGTGGTGATATGTATGGTGATATATGTGGTGATATATGTGGTGGTATATATATGGTGATATATGTGGTGAAATGTATGGCGATATATGTGGTGATATATGTGGTGATATATGTGGTGATATTTATGGTGATATATGTTGTGATATGTTTGGTCATATATGTGGTGATATTTATCGTGATATATGTGGTGATATGTATGGTGATTTGTATGGTGATATATGTGGAGACAAAAGTGGTGATATGTATGGTGATATATATATGGTGATGTCTGGTGATAAAAGTGGTGATATATATGGTGATATAAGTGGTGATATATATGGTGATATAAGTGGTGATATATGTTGTGATATGTAAGGTGATATGTGTTGTGATATGTATGGTGATATGTATGGTCATATATGTGGTGATATGTATGGTGATATATGTGTGGATATATGCGGAGATATATGTGGTGATATGTATGGTGATATATGTGGGGATGTATGCAGAGATATATGTGGTGATATGTATGGTGATATATGTGGGGATATATGTGGAGATATATGTGGTGATATGTATGGTGATTTGTATGGTAATATATGTGGTGATATATCTTGGTATATATGTGGAGATATATGTAGTAATATGTATGGTTATATATGTGGGGATATATGTGGAGATATTTGTGGTAATATGTATGGTGATATATGCGGTGATATTTGGTGATAAGTATGGTCATATATGTGGTGATATGTATAGTGATATATGAAGTAATATTTATGGTGATATATTTTGTGATATGTACGGTGATATGTATGGTGATATGTATTGAGAAATGTTTTGTGATATGAATGGTGATATGTATGGTCATATATGTGGTGATATTTATGGTGATATATGTGCTGATATGTATGGTGATATAGGTGGTGATATGTATGGTGATATATGTGGTGATATATGTGGTGGTATATATATGGTGATATATGTGGTGAAATGTATGGCGATATATGTGGTGATATATGTGGTGATATATGTGGTGATATTTATGGTGATATATGTTGTAATATGTTTGGTCATATATGTGGTGATATTTATCGTGATATATGTGGTGATATGTATGGTGATTTGTATGGTGATATATGTGGAGACAAAAGTGGTGATATGTATGGTGATATATATATGGTGATGTCTGGTGATAAAAGTGGTGATATATATGGTGATATAAGTGGTGATATATGTTGTGATATGTAAGGTGATATGTGTTGTGATATGTATGGTGATATGTATGGTCATATATGTGGTGATATGTATGGTGATATATGTGTGAATATATGCGGAGATATATATGGTGATATGTATGGTGATATATGTGGGGATATATGCAGAGATATATGTGGTGATATGTATGGTAATTTGTATGGTAATATATGTGGTGATATCTAAGGTGATATAACTGGATATATATGTGGCGATATATGTGGTGATATGTATGGTGATATATGTGGGGATATATTTGGAGATATTTGTGGTGATATGTATGGTGATATGCATGTTGATATATGTTGTGATATGTATGGTGTTATGTGTTGTGATATATGTGGTGATATGTATGGTGATATATGTGGGGATATATGTGGAGATATATGTGGTGATATGTATGATAATTTGTATGGTTATATATGTGGTGATATATCTGGGTATATATGTGGAGATATATGTGATGATATGTATGGTGATATATGTGGAGATATTTGTGGTGATATGTATGGTGATATATGCGGTGATATTTGGTCATATGTATGGTGGTATATGTGGTGATATGTATAGTGTTATATGTAGTGATATATATGCTGATATTTGTTATATGTATGGTGATATATATGGTGATATGTATGGTGATCCCTGTTGTGATATGTATGGTGATATATGTGGGCATATATGTGGAGATATTTGTGGTCATATGTATGGTGATATGCATGTTGATATATGTTCTGATATGTATGGTGATATGTATGGTGATATGTGTTGTGATATTTATGGTGATATGTATGGTCGTATATGTGGTGATTTTTATAGTGATATATGTGGTGATATGTATGGTGATTTGTTTGGTCATATAAAAGGTGATATATGTGGTGATATATATATGGTGATATATGTGGTTATATTTATGGTGATATATGTGGAGATATATGTGGTGATATGTATAGTGATATATGTGGGGATATATGTGGAGATATTTGTGGTGATATGTATGGTGATATATTCAGTGATATTTGCTGATATGTATGGTGATATATGTGGTGATATGTATAGTGATATATGTAGTGATATATATGCTGATATATGTGGTGATGTATATGGTGATATGTATGGTGATATATGTTGTGATATATATAGTAATTTATGTGGTGATATTTATAGTGATATATGTGTTGATATGTATGGTGTTTTCTATGGTCATATATGTGGTGATATATGTGGTGATATACGTGGAGATATATGTGGTGGTATATATATATATATTGATATATGTGGTGATATATGTGGTGGTATATATATGGTGATATATGTGGGGAAATATGCGGAGATATATGTGGTGATATGTATGGTGATATATGTGGTGACATATGGGGTGGTATATTTATGGTGATATATGTGGTGATATGTATGGTGATATTTGTGGGGATATATTTGGAGATAAATGTGGTGATATGTATGGTGATATATGTGGGGGGGTATATGCGGAGATATATGTGGTGATATATATGGTGATTTGTATGGTAATATTTGTGGTGATATCTACGGTGATATATCTGGGCATATATGTGGAGATATTTGTGGTGATATGTATGGTGATATGCATGTTGATATATGTTCTGATATGTATGGTGATATGTATGGTGATATGTGTTGTGATATTTATGGTGATATGTATGGTAATATAGGTGGTGATATCTATGGTGATATATGTGGTGATATATGTGGTGGTATATATATGGTGATATATGTGGTGAAATGTATGGCGATATATGTAATGATATATGTGGTGATATTTATGGTGATATATGTTGTGATATGTTTGGTCATATATGTGGTGATATTTATCGTGATATATGTGGTGATATGTATGGTGATTTGTATGGTGATATATGTGGAGACAAAAGTGGTGATATGTATCGTGATATATATATATATGGTGATGTCTGGTGATAAAAGTGGTGATATATATGGTGATATAAGTGGTGATATATATGGTGATATAAGTGGTGATATATGTTGTGATATGTAAGGTGATATGTGTTGTGATATGTATGGTGATATGTATGGTCATATATGTGGTGATATGTATGGTCATATATGTGTGGATATATGCGGAGATATATATGGTGATATGTATGGTGATTTGTATGGTAATATATGTGGTGATATCTATGGTGATATAACTGGATATATATGTGGTGATATGTATGGTGATATATGTGGAAATATATTTGGAGATATTTGTGGTGATATGTATGGTGATATATGTGGGGATATATGTGGAGATATATGTGGTGATATGTATGGTGATTTGTATGGTAATATATGTGGTGATATATCTTGGTATATATGTGGAGATATATGTAGTAATATGTATGGTTATATATGTGGGGATATATGTGGAGATATTTGTGGTAATATGTATGGTGATATATGCGGTGATATTTGGTGATAAGTATGGTCATATATGTGGTGATATGTATAGTGATATATGAAGTGATATTTATGGTGATATAAGTTGTGATATGTACGGTGATATGTATGGTGATATGTATTGTGAAATGTTTTGTGATATGTATGGTGATATGTATGGTCATATATGTGGTGATATTTATGGTTATATATGTGCTGATATGTATGGTGATATAGGTGGTGATATCTATGGTGATATATGTGGTGATATATGTGGAGATATATGTAGTGATATATGTGGTGGTATATATATGGTGATATATGTGGTGAAATGTATGGCAATATATGTGGTGATATATGTGGTGATATTTATGGTGATATATGTTGTAATATGTTTGGTCATATATGTGGTGATATTTATCGTGATATATGTGGTGATATGTATCGTGATTTGTATGGTGATATATGTGGAGACAAAAGTGGTGATATGTATGGTGATATATATATGGTGATGTCTGGTGATAAAAGTGGTGATATATATGGTGATATAAGTGGTGATATATATGGTGATATAAGTGGTGATATATGTTGTGATATGTAAGGTGATATGTGTTGTGATATGTATGGTGATATGTATGGTCATATATGTGGTGATATGTATGGTGATATATGTGTGGATATATGCGGAGATATATGTGGTGATATGTACGGTGATATATGTGGGGATATATGCAAAGATATATGTGGTGATATGTATGGTGATATATGTGGGGATATATGTGGAGATATATGTGGTGATATGTATGGTGATTTGTATGGTAATATATGTGGTGATATATCTTTGTATATATGTGGAGATATATGTAGTAATATGTATGGTTATATATGTGGGGATATATGTGGAGATATTTGTGGTAATATGTATGGTGATATATGCGGTGATATTTGGTGATAAGTATGGTCATATATGTGGTGATATGTATAGTGATATATGAAGTAATATTTATGGTGATATATTTTGTGATATGTACGGTGATATGTATGGTGATATGTATTGAGAAATGTTTTGTGATATGTATGGTGATATGTATGGTCATATATGTGGTGATATTTATGGTGATATATGTGCTGATATGTATGGTGATATATGTGGTGATATATGTGGAGATATATGTAGTGATATATGTGGTGTTATATATATGGTGATATATGTGGTGAAATGTATGGCAATATATGTGGTGATATATGTGGTGATATATGTGGTGATATTTATGGTGATATATGTTGTGATATGTTTGGTCATATATGTGGTGATATTTATCGTGATATATGTGGTGATATGTATGGTGATTTGTATGGTGATATATGTGGAGACAAAAGTGGTGATATGTATGGTGATATATATATGGTGATGTCTGGTGATAAAAGTGGTGATATATATGGTGATATAAGTGGTGATATATATGGTGATATAAGTGGTGATATATGTTGTGATATGTAAGGTGATATGTGTTGTGATATGTATGGTGATATGTATGGTCATATATGTGGTGATATGTATGGTCATATATGTGTGGATATATGCGGAGATATATGTGGTGATATGTATGGTGATATATGTGGGGATATATGTGGAGATATATGTGGTGATATGTATGGTGATTTGTATGGTAATATATGTGGTGATATATCTTGGTATATATGTGGAGATATATGTAGTAATATGTATGGTTATATATGTGGGGATATATGTGGAGATATTTGTGGTAATATGTATGGTGATATATGCGGTGATATTTGGTGATAAGTATGGTCATATATGTGGTGATATGTATAGTGATATATGAAGTAATATTTATGGTGATATATTTTGTGATATGTACGGTGATATGTATGGTGATATGTATTGAGAAATGTTTTGTGATATGTATGGTGATATGTATGGTCATATATGTGGTGATATTTATGGTGATATATGTGCTGATATGTATGGTGATATAGGTGGTGATATCTATGGTGATATATGTGGTGATATATGTGGGGGTATATATATGGTGATATATGTGGTGAAATGTATGGCGATATATGTGGTGATATATGTGGTGATATATGTGGTGATATTTATGGTGATATATGTTGTGATATGTTTGGTCATATATGTGGTGATATTTATCGTGATATATGTGGTGATATGTATGGTGATTTGTATGGTGATATATGTGGAGACAAAAGTGGTGATATGTATGGTGATATATATATGGTGATGTCTGGTGATAAAAGTGGTGATATATATGGTGATATAAGTGGTGATATATGTTGTGATATGTAAGGTGATATGTGTTGTGATATGTATGGTGATATGTATGGTCATATATGTGGTGATATGTATGGTGATATATGTGTGGATAAATGCGGAGATATATGTGGTGATATGTATGGTGATATATGTGGGGATATATGCAGAGATATATGTGGTGATATGTATGGTGATATATGTGGGGATATATGTGGAGATATATGTGGTGATATGTATGGTGATTTGTATGGTAATATATGTGGTGATATATCTTGGTATATATGTGGAGATATATGTAGTAATATGTATGGTTATATATGTGGGGATATATGTGGAGATATTTGTGGTAATATGTATGGTGATATATGCGGTGATATTTGGTGATAAGTATGGTCATATATGTGGTGATATGTATAGTGATATATGAAGTAATATTTATGGTGATATATTTTGTGATATGTACGGTGATATGTATGGTGATATGTATTGAGAAATGTTTTGTGATATGAATGGTGATATGTATGGTCATATATGTGGTGATATTTATGGTGATATATGTGCTGATATGTATGGTGATATAGGTGGTGATATCTATGGTGATATATGTGGTGATATATGTGGTGGTATATATATGGTGATATATGTGGTGAAATGTATGGCGATATATGTGGTGATATTTATGGTGATATATGTTGTAATATGTCTGGTCATATATGTGGTGATATTTATCGTGATATATGTGGTGATATGTATGGTGATTTGTATGGTGATATATGTGGAGACAAAAGTGGTGATATGTATGGTGATATATGTATGGTGATGTCTGGTGATAAAAGTGGTGATATATATGGTGCTATAAGTGGTGATATATATGGTGATATAAGTGGTGATTTATGTTGTGATATGTAAGGTGATATGTGTTGTGATATGTATGGTGATATGTATGGTCATATATGTGGTGATATGTATGGTGATATATGTGTGAATATATGCGGAGATATATATGGTGATATGTATGGTGATATATGTGGGGATATATGCAGAGATATATGTGGTGATATGTATGGTAATTTGTATGGTAATATATGTGGTGATATCTAAGGTGATATAACTGGATATATATGTGGCGATATATGTGGTGATATGTATGGTGATATATGTGGGGATATATTTGGAGATATTTGTGGTGATATGTATGGTGATATGCATGTTGATATATGTTGTGATATGTATGGTGTTATGTGTTGTGATATATGTGGTGATATGTATGGTGATATATGTGGGGATATATGTGGAGATATATGTGGTGATATGTATGATAATTTGTATGGTTATATATGTGGTGATATATCTGGGTATATATGTGAAGATATATGTGATGATATGTATGGTGATATATGTGGAGATATTTGTGGTGATATGTATGGTGATATATGCGGTGATATTTGGTCATATGTATGGTGGTATATGTGGTGATATGTATAGTGTTATATGTAGTGATATATATGCTGATATTTGTTATATGTATGGTGATATATATGGTGATATGTATGGTGATCCCTGTTGTGATATGTATGGTGATATATGTGGGCATATATGTGGAGATATTTGTGGTCATATGTATGGTGATATGCATGTTGATATATGTTCTGATATGTATGGTGATATGTGTTGTGATATTTATGGTGATATGTATGGTCGTATATGTGGTGATTTTTATAGTGATATATGTGGTGATATGTATGGTGATTTGTTTGGTCATATAAAAGGTGATATATGTGGTGATATATATATGGTGATATGTGGTTATATTTATGGTGATATATGTGGAGATATATGTGGTGATATGTATAGTGATATATGTGGGGATATATGTGGAGATATTTGTGGTGATATGTATGGTGATATATTCAGTGATATTTGCTGATATGTATGGTGAAATATGTGGTGATATGTATAGTGATATATGTAGTGATATATATGCTGATATATGTGGTGATGTATATGGTGATATGTATGGTGATATATGTTGTGATATGTATGGTGATATGTATAGTAATTTATGTGGTGATATTTATAGTGATATATGTGGTGATATGTATGGTGTTTTCTATGGTCATATATGTGGTCATATATGTGGTGATATATGTGGAGATATATGTGGTGGTATATATATATATGTTGATATATGTGGTGATATATGTGGTGGTATATATATGTAAGAAGTAAAATCCACGGCACTCAAAATTATGCAGAAGTGATAGTTTATTTTACAGTGATAGAAAAAGGTTGTATACTCCGACCAGTATGAAATATATAAACAGTAGAGATCGTGACTATAGAGCGAGCTTTCGGCCCGTCCCGGGCCTTCCTCAGGCTAGTAGATCTCTGTAATGAATGAACATGGTATAAATCCAAAGAGTACATGACATTGGGAGTATACAAAAATCAAAATGAAAAATAGATAGGAAGTATAACAATATATGGGACAAAGACATATTTATATATATATATACAATGGGATGCAGAGGAGCTAATAACAGGCAGTAAACATATTGCATCCAGGTCGATAATCCTACTAACTGATCAGCGCATGGTTAAAGAGGGTATCAGGTAGGTATATAAAGAGACAGAATAGGGTAGGTGGTGGCTAGTAAATGTAGAGGAGATGATAAGAGGACCCAGGAGAAAAGACAAGGGTAAAGGTGGGTAAGACATAAATAACAATAAGGGTTATACTAGGGTTATATAGCAGCATGGTGTATGGCTAGAAATCAGGATGGGATAGAGGTCAGGATGGGATAGAGAAAAGGGGAGATTATGAGGATGGTAGGAATGGAGGGGATAAAAGGATATATCAGATGCAATGAGAGAAGCCCTAAGGGAAAAGACATAAAGAGCAAGTGTGAAGACACACACCATCCTGGATGGAGCCTGAAATACACTATGGAGGTAAGCAGAAGATGCTAATGAACGGAGGTAGAGACTTACCACTCGAAGTGTGTGTGTCCAAGATCACGGTGGAGTGTGGACTAGAGCGGCTGTGCGCGCTATAAGAGCCGCACTTCCGGGGTCACGTGCACGTGTCATAGTCACGTGGGTACGTGCGTATGACGTCATCGCGGCCGTGCACGCTGTGAGGGTCGCCCTTCCGGGGTCACGTGATCGCGCGTCATGGTCACGTGAGTACGTACGTCTGACGTCATCGCGCATGGCGCGATAGGCGCTAACGGTAGGCGGAACTGGAGTCTATGACACTGTGTGTAATGGAACTAAGGGCAAGAAGTGTGGGCAACAGTAAACTGAAAATAAGAGTGGAAAGAGAGTGTTGTAGAAGGAGTATATAAGAGCCAACTGTGAGGTGATGATAAAGTGTAAAATGGGAGCACAGTATGTATGTATATAGCAATAGATGTCAGGTGGAAAATGCAGGAACAAAATGGATTAGAAAAGAGGTTGAAAAAAAGAAAAAAGAGGCAAAACAAGCGGAAAGGGGGGGGGGGGAGGGGGGAAGCCGGGGATAGGGTGATACATCACATGGGAGAAGGACAATGGGGAGACACTAGGGGATAACAGGCAGAGACTGGACATGGACGGTTACCATAGTTACCATATCAGTGTATAGGATGCTATCATGGGAATATATTCTAACCCTGGAAAAATGTAATAAAGATAACGTCAGTACATGGTAAATATAAGTGAGGTACGTCAATCAGTTGAACCTGTAAAATAGCATAAAACATAAGGAATCTACACCTCTGGTCGTTTAGATGTTGTAAACCCTATCGTACGCCCGGTTTAATCCATGTTTAATCCGTGTTTAATCCATGTTTAATCAATGGTGTGGAGCGTATGGATCCAAAAAGCTTCTCTCCGTTTAAGGAGTTCCACCCTATTGCCCCCTCTCCTAGGTTGCTCTACTTCTTCGAGGACCTGAAATCGTAGTTGTGCTATCGTATGGCCCATTGCATGAAAATGGGCAGGGATGGGAAGCAGTAGGTTATTACAACGTATGGTGGATTTGTGTTTGGAAATGCGGTCTCGGATGCGCTGGGTGGTCTCCCCAACGTATCCGAGACCGCATGGACACTTGATCAGATATACCACAAAGCTGGAATCACAGGTATAGAAGCCTGGAATGGAAAATTGTTTGCCTGTGTGAGGATGCGAGAAGTGCTCTCCCCTAGTGATGGCTGAGCACTGAGCACAATGGAGGCAAGGAAATGTACCTTTCTTGGGGGGACCCAAAAAGCGTTGTCTCTTCGTAATGAAACTACCAATGTCAGCACGTACTAGGTGATCTCGCAGGTTTTTCTCTCGCTTATGGCAAACCATGGGGAGAGATTGGAATTCGTCTACCTTGGGGAAGGCGTTTCTCAGTATAGGCCAGTGTTTGCGGACAATACCCACAATTCTAGGACTACTAGGATGGTATTTATGCACAAAGGGCAGACGTGGTGTGCTGTGGGTCTCTGGTCTAAGTGTGGGTGCAGTGTTGGAGAGGATCCTGTCTGGATAGCCGCGTTCTCTAAATTTTTGGGACATTTCTTCTAATCTGTTTTGTCGTGTAAGAGGGTCACTAACAATACGGTTCACCCGGCTGTATTGCGAGATGGGTAAGGATTTCTTTACATTAGGTGGGTGATTGCTGGAAAAATGTAATAGGTTGTTCCTATCAGTGGATTTGCGATACAAGTCTATGTGAAGAAAGCCTGACGGGTCTTTGTTTATTGTTGTGTCCAAAAAATCTATGGAAGCGGGATTATAGTGTAATGTGAATTGAAGTTCCGGGTAGATGGAGTTGATGTGTGTATGGAAAGCCAAGAGGGAGTCGGTGTTGCCACGCCATATGCAGAAAATGTCATCTATATAGCGGTACCATGTATGTGCATGTTCCTGGAAGGATGAAAGGTTATATATGTGATCGTTTTCAAAGCGGTCCATGTAGATGTTCGCATACGGCGGGGCAACATTTGACCCCATCGCTGTACCTTGGGTCTGTAGGTACAGCTGATCACCAAACATAAAGAAATTGTTATGAAGTATCAAATGTAGTAATTCAAGACAGAATTCCTGTTCACTAGGGGAGAATTGGTTGTCCAGTAGAAGACGTTGGACAGCTGTGAGGCCTTTCCTATGTTGGATAGATGTATATAGACTGGAGACGTCCCAGGTGACCAGTAGGCTGTCTGGAGGAATGGGTGAAATGCGTCTGATAGTGGAGAGAAATTGGGATGTGTCGAGGAGGAAAGAGCGAGTTTGTTTGACTAAAGGGGTGAGAATTTTCTCTAGTGTAATGGATAATGGAGCTAGTAGCGAGTCCGTTGAAGCCACTATGGGTCTACCTGGAGGGTGGTCTAGACGTTTGTGAATTTTGGGTAAGATGTAGAATACCGGTGTTATAGGATGTTGGTTAATGAGAAATTCTTGTGTTTTGGAGTCAATGAGGCCTAATGTGAGGTACTTGTCCGTGAGTTGTTGTATCTGTAGTTTGAGGGAAGGGGTGGGATCATGACTAAGGGGCACATATACGGTAGTGTCAGAGAGTTGGTTACGTATTTCTTCTATGTAGTCTGATTTGTTCATGATCACCAACATCTAAACGACCAGAGGTGTAGATTCCTTATGTTTTATGCTATTTTACAGGTTCAACTGATTGACGTACCTCACTTATATTTACCATGTACTGACGTTATCTTTATTACATTTTTCCAGGGTTAGAATATATTCCCATGATAGCATCCTTTACACTGATATGGTAACTATGGTAACCGTCCATGTCCAGTCTCTGCCTGTTATCCCCTAGTGTCTCCCCATTGTCCTTCTCCCATGTGATGTATCACCCTATCCCCGGCTTCCCCCCTTTCCCCCCCTCCATTTTCTCTTCCCCCCCCCCCCCTTTCCGCTTGTTTTGCCTCTTTTTTCTTTTTTTCAACCTCTTTTCTAATCCATTTTGTTCCTGCATTTTCCACCTGACATCTATTGCTATATACATACATACTGTGCTCCCATTTTACACTTTATCATCACCTCACAGTTGGCTCTTATATACTCCTTCTACAACACTCTCTTTCCACTCTTATTTTCAGTTTACTGTTGCCCACACTTCTTGCCCTTAGTTCCATTACACACAGTGTCATAGACTCCAGTTCCGCCTACCGTTAGCGCCTATCGCGCCATGCGCGATGACGTCAGACGTACGTACTCACGTGACCATGACGCGCGATCACGTGACCCCGGAAGGGCGACCCTCACAGCGTGCACGGCCGCGATGACGTCATACGCACGTACCCACGTGACTATGACACGTGCACGTGACCCCGGAAGTGCGGCTCTTATAGCGCGCACAGCCGCTCTAGTCCACACTCCACCGTGATCTTGGACACACACACTTCGAGTGGTAAGTCTCTACCTCCGTTCATTAGCATCTTCTGCTTACCTCCATAGTGTATTTCAGGCTCCATCCAGGATGGTGTGTGTCTTCACACTTGCTCTTTATGTCTTTTCCCTTAGGGCTTCTCTCATTGCATCTGATATATCCTTTTATCCCCTCCATTCCTACCATCCTCATAATCTCCCCTTTTCTCTATCCCATCCTGACCTCTATCCCATCCTGATTTCTAGCCATACACCATGCTGCTATATAACCCTAGTATAACCCTTATTGTTATTTATGTCTTACCCACCCTTACCCTTGTCTTTTCTCCTGGGTCCTCTTATCATCTCCTCTACATATACTAGCCACCACCTACCCTATTCTGTCTCTTTATATACCTACCTGATACCCTCTTTAACCATGCGCTGATCAGTTAGTAGGATTATCGACCTGGATGCAATATGTTTACTGCCTGTTATTAGCTCCTCTGCATCCCATTGTATATATATATATATAAATATGTCTTTGTCCCATATATTGTTATACTTCCTATCTATTTTTCATTTTGATTTTTGTATACTCCCAATGTCATGTACTCTTTGGATTTATACCATGTTCATTCATTACAGAGATCTACTAGCCTGAGGAAGGCCCGGGACGGGCCGAAAGCTCGCTCTATAGTCACGATCTCTACTGTTTATATATTTCATACTGGTCGGAGTATACAACCTTTTTCTATCACTGTAAAATAAACTATCACTTCTGCATAATTTTGAGTGCCGTGGATTTTACTTCTTATGGATGTGCATGGTTGAAGAACCATAACCCACTGAGCACCAACCTAAAAACGAGAGGTGTGCAACACTGATTTACCCTACAGTGGTATATATATGGTGATATATGTGGTGAAATATGCGGAGATATATGCGGTGATATGTATGGTGATATGTATGGTGATATATGTGGTGACATATGGGGTGGTATATTTATGGTGATATATGTGGTGATATGTATGGTGATATATGTGGGGGTATATGCGGAGATATATGTGGTGATATGTATGGTGATTTGTATGGTAATATATGTGATGATATCTATGGTGATATAACTGGATATATATGTGGCGATATATGTGGTGATATGTATGGTGATATATGTGGGGATATATTTGGAGATATTTGTGATGATATGTATGGTGATATGCATGTTGATATATGTTGTGATATGTATGGTGTTATGTGTTGTGATATGTATGGTAATATGTATGGTCATATATGTGGTGATATTTATAGTGATATATGTGGTGATATGTATGGTGATTTGTATGGTCATATATGTGGTGATATATGTGTGTGGTATATATATGGTGATATATGTGGTGATATGTATGGTGATATATGTGGGGATATATGTGGTGATATGTATGATAATTTGTATGGTTATATATGTGGTGATATATCTGGGTATATATGTGGAGATATATGTGATGATATGTATGGTGATATATGTGGAGATATTTGTGGTGATATGTATGGTGATATATGCGGTGATATTTGGTCATATGTATGGTGGTATATGTGGTGATATGTATAGTGTTATATGTAGTGATATATATGCTGATATTTGTTATATGTATGGTGATATATATGGTGATATGTATGGTGATTCTTGTTGTGATATGTATGGTGATATATGTGGGCATATATGTGGAGATATTTGTGGTGATATGTATGGTGATATGCATGTTGATATATGTTCTGATATGTATGGTGATATGTATGGTGATATGTGTTGTGATATTTATGGTGATATGTATGGTCATATATGTGGTGATTTTTATGGTGATATATATGGTGATATGTATGGTGATACCTGTTGTGATATGTATGGTGATATATGTGGGGATATATGTGGAGATATATGTGGTGATATGTATGGTGATTTGTATGGTAATATATGTGGTGATATATCTTGGTATATATGTGGAGATATATGTAGTAATATGTATGGTTATATATGTGGGGATATATGTGGAGATATTTGTGGTAATATGTATGGTGATATATGCGGTGATATTTGGTGATAAGTATGGTCATATATGTGGTGATATGTATAGTGATGTATGAAGTGATATTTATGGTGATATATGTTGTGATATGTACGGTGATATGTATGGTGATATGTATTGTGAAATGTTTTGTGATATGTATGGTGATATGTATGGTCATATATGTGGTGATATTTATGGTGATGTATGTGCTGATATGTATGGTGATATAGGTGGTGATATCTATGGTGATATATGTGGTGATATATGTGGAGATATATGTGGTGATATGTATGGTGATTTGTATGGTAATATATGTGGTGATATATCTTGGTATATATGTGGAGATATATGTAGTAATATGTATGGTTATATATGTGGGGATATATGTGGAGATATTTGTGGTAATATGTATGGTGATATATGCGGTGATATTTGGTGATAAGTATGGTCATATATGTGGTGATATGTATAGTGATGTATGAAGTGATATTTATGGTGATATATGTTGTGATATGTACGGTGATATGTATGGTGATATGTATTGTGAAATGTTTTGTGATATGTATGGTGATATGTATGGTCATATATGTGGTGATATTTATGGTGATGTATGTGCTGATATGTATGGTGATATAGGTGGTGATATCTATGGTGATATATGTGGTGATATATGTGGAGATATATGTAGTGATATATGTGGTGGTATATATATGGTGATATATGTGGTGAAATGTATGGCGATATATGTGGTGATATATGTGGGCATATATGTGGAGATATTTGTAGTGATATGTATGGTGATATGCATGTTGATATATGTTCTGATATGTATGGTGATATGTATGGTGATATGTGTTGTGATATTTATGGTGATATGTATGGTGATTTGTTTGGTCATATAAAAGGTGATATATGTGGTGATATATATATGGTGATATATGTGGTTATATGTATGGTGATATATGTGGAGATATATGTGGTGATATGTATAGTGATATATGTGGGGATATATGTGGAGATATTTGTGGTGATATGTATGGTGATATATTCAGTGATATATGCTGATATGTATGGTGATATATGTGGTGATATGTATAGTGATATATGTAGTGATATATATGCTGATATATGTGGTGATGTATATGGTGATATGTATGGTGATATATGTTCTGATATGTATGTTGATATGTATAGTCATTCATGTGGTGATATTTATAGTGATATATGTGGTGATATGTATGGTGTTTTCTATGGTCAAATATGTGGTGATATATGTGGTGATATATGTGGAGATATATGTGGTGGTATATATATGTTGATATATGTGGTGATATATGTGGTGGTATATATATGGTGATATATGTGGTGAAATATGCGAAGATATATGTGGTGATATGTATGGTGATATGTATGGTGATATGTGTTGTGATATTTATGGTGATATGTATGGTCATATATGTGGTGATTTTTATAGTGATATATGTGGTGATATGTATGGTGATTTGTTTGGTCATATAAAAGGTGATATATGTGGTGGTATAAATATGGTGATATATGTGGTGAAATATGCGGAGATATATGTGGTGATATGTATGATAATTTGTATGGTTATATATGTAGTGATATATCTGGGTATATATGTGGAGATATATGTGATGATATGTATGGTGATATATGTGGAGATATTTGTGGTGATATGTATGGTGATATATGCGGTGATATTTGGTCATATGTATGGTGGTATATGTGGTGATATGTATAGTGTTATATGTAGTGATATATATGCTGATATTTGTTATATGTATGGTGATATATATGGTGATATGTATGGTGATACCTGTTGTGATATGTATGGTGATATATGTGGGCATATATGTGGAGATATTTGTGGTGATATGTATGGTGATATGCATGTTGATATATGTTCTGATATGTATGGTGATATGTATGGTGATATGTGTTGTGATATTTATGGTGATATGTATGGTCATATTTGTGGTGATTTTTATAGTGATATATGTGGTGATATGTATGGTGATTTGTTTGGTTATATAAAAGGTGATATATGTGGTGATATATATATGGTGATATATGTGGTTATATTTATGGTGATATATGTGGAGATATATGTGGTGATATGTATGGTGATATATTCAGTGATATTTGCTGATATGTATGGTGATATATGTGGTGATATGTATAGTGATATATGTAGTGATATATATGCTGATATATGTGGTGATGTATATGGTGATATGTATGGTGATATATGTTGTGATATGTATGGTGATATGTATAGTAATTTATGTGGTGATATTTATAGTGATATATGTGGTGATATGTATGGTGTTTTCTATGGTCATATATGTGGTGATATATGTGGTGATATATGTGGAGATATATGTGGTGGTATAGATATGTTGATATATGTGGTGATATATGTGGTGGTATATATATGGTGATATATGTGGTGAAATATGCGGAGATATATGTGGTGATATGTATGGTGATATGTATGGTGATATATGTGGTGACATATGGGGTGGTATATTTATGGTGATATATGTGGTGATATGTATGGTGATATTTGTGGGGATATATTTGGAGATAAATGTGGTGATATGTATGGTGATATATGTGGGGGTATATGCGTAGATATATGTGATGATATGTATGGTGATTTGTATGGTAATATTTGTGGCGATATCTACGGTGATATATCTGGGTATATATGTGGAGATTTATGTGATGAGATTTATAACGATATATGTGGTGATCTGTATCGTGATTTGTATGGTAATATATGTGGTGTTATCTATGGTGATTTATCTGGGTATACATGTGGAGATATATATGGTGATCTGTATGGTGATATATGTGGGGATATATGTGGAGATATTTGTGGTGATATGTATGGTGATATATGTTGTGACATGTATGGTGATATGTATGGTGATATGTGTTTTGATATGTATGGTGATATGTATGACCATATATGTGGTGATATTTATGGTGATATATGTGCTGATATGTATGTTAATATAGGTGGTGATATCTATGGTGATATATGTGGTGATATATGTGGTGGTATATATATGGTGATATATGTGGTGAAATGTATGGCGATATATGTGGTGATATATGTGGTGATATATGTGGTGATATTTATGGTGATATATGTTGTGATATGTTTGGTCATATATGTGGTGATATTTATCGTGATATATGTGGTGATATGTATGGTGATTTGTATGGTGATATATGTGGAGACAAAAGTGGTGATATGTATGGTGATATATATATGGTGATGTCTGGTGATAAAAGTGGTGATATATATCGTGATATAAGTGGTGATATATATGGTGATATAAGTGGTGATATATGTTGTGATATGTAAGGTGATATGTGTTGTGATATGTATGGTGATATGTATGGTCATATATGTGGTGATATGTATGGTGATATATGTGTGGATATATGCGGAGATATATGTGGTGATATGTATGGTGATATATGTGGGGATATATGCAGAGATATATGTGGTGATATGTATGGTGATTTGTATGGTAATATATGTGGTGATATCTATGGTGATATAACTGGATATATATGTGGCGATATATGTGGTGATATGTATGGTGATATGCATGTTGATATATGTTGTGATATGTATGGTGTTATGTGTTGTGATATGTATGGTAATATGTATGGTCATATATGTGGTGATATTTAAAGTGATATATGTGGTGATATGTATGGTGATTTGAATAATCATATATGTGGTGATATATGTGGTGATATATGTGTGTGGTATATATATGGTGATATATGTGGTGATATGTATGGTGATATATGTGGGGATATATGTGGAGATATATGTGGTGATATGTATGATAATTTGTATGGTTATATATGTGGTGATATATCTGGGTATATATGTGGAGATATATGTGATGATATGTATGGTGATATATGTGGAGATATTTGTGGTGATATGTATGGTGATATATGCGGTGATATTTGGTCATATGTATGGTGGTATATGTGGTGATATGTATAGTGTTATATGTAGTGATATATATGCTGATATTTGTTATATGTATGGTGATATATATGGTGATATGTATGGTGATACCTGTTGTGATATGTATGGTGATATATGTGGGCATATATGTGGAGATATTTGTGGTGATATGTATGGTGATATGCATGTTGATATATGTTCTGATATGTATGGTGAAATGTATGGCGATATATGTGGTGATATATGTGGTGATATTTATGGTGATATATGTTGTGATATGTTTGGTCATATATGTGGTGATATTTATCGTGATATATGTGGTGATATGTATGGTGATTTGTATGGTGATATATGTGGAGACAAAAGTGGTGATATGTATGGTGATATATGTATGGTGATGTCTGGTGATAAAAGTGGTGATATATATGGTGATATAAGTGGTGATATATGTTGTGATATGTAAGGTGATATGTGTTGTGATATGTATGGTGATATGTATGGTCATATATGTGGTGATATGTATGGTGATATATGTGTGAATATATGCGGAGATATATATGGTGATATGTATGGTGATATATGTGGGGATATATGCAGAGATATATGTGGTGATATGTATGGTAATTTGTATGGTAATATATGTGGTGATATCTAAGGTGATATAAATGGATATATATGTGGCGATATATGTGGTGATATGTATGGTGATATATGTGGGGATATATTTGGAGATATTTGTGGTGATATGTATGGTGATATGCATGTTGATATATGTTGTGATATGTATGGTGTTATGTGTTGTGATATATGTGGTGATATGTATGGTGATATATGTGGGGATATATGTGGAGATATATGTGGTGATATGTATGATAATTTGTATGGTTATATATGTGGTGATATATCTGGGTATATATGTGGAGATATATGTGATGATATGTATGGTGATATATGTGGAGATATTTGTGGTGATATGTATGGTGATATATGCGGTGATATTTGGTCATATGTATGGTGGTATATGTGGTGATATGTATAGTGTTATATGTAGTGATATATATGCTGATATTTGTTATATGTATGGTGATATATATGGTGATATGTATGGTGATCCCTGTTGTGATATGTATGGTGATATATGTGGGCATATATGTGGAGATATTTGTGGTCATATGTATGGTGATATGCATGTTGATATATGTTCTGATATGTATGGTGATATGTATGGTGATATGTGTTGTGATATTTATGGTGATATGTATGGTCGTATATGTGGTGATTTTTATAGTGATATATGTGGTGATATGTATGGTGATTTGTTTGGTCATATAAAAGTTGATATATGTGGTGATATATATATGGTGATATATGTGGTTATATTTATGGTGATATATGTGGAGATATATGTGGTGATATGTATAGTGATATATGTGGGGATATATGTGGAGATATTTGTGGTGATATGTATGGTGATATATTCAGTGATATTTGCTGATATGTATGGTGATATATGTGGTGATATGTATAGTGATATATGTAGTGATATATATGCTGATATATGTGGTGATGTATATGGTGATATGTATGGTGATATATGTTGTGATATATATAGTAATTTATGTGGTGATATTTATAGTGATATATGTGGTGATATGTATGGTGTTTTCTATGGTCATATATGTGGTGATATATGTGGTGATATATGTGGAGATATATGTGGTGGTATATATATATTGATATATGTGGTGATATATGTGGTGGTATATATATGGTGATATATGTGGGGAAATATGCGGAGATATATGTGGTGATATGTATGGTGATATATGTGGTGACATATGGGGTGGTATATTTATGGTGATATATGTGCTGATATGTATGGTGATATTTGTGGGGATATATTTGGAGATAAATGTGGTGATATGTATGGTGATATATGTGGGGGGGGATATGCGGAGATATATGTGGTGATATATATGGTGATTTGTATGGTAATATTTGTGGTGATATCTACGGTGATATATCTGGGCATATATGTGGAGATATTTGTGGTGATATGTATGGTGATATGCATGTTGATATATGTTCTGATATGTATGGTGATATGTATGGTGATATGTGTTGTGATATTTATGGTGATATGTATGGTAATATAGGTGGTGATATCTATGGTGATATATGTGGTGATATATGTGGTGGTATATATATGGTGATATATGTGGTGAAATGTATGGCGATATATGTGGTGATATATGTGGTGATATTTATGGTGATATATGTTGTGATATGTTTGGTCATATATGTGGTGATATTTATCGTGATATATGTGGTGATATGTATGGTGATTTGTATGGTGATATATGTGGAGACAAAAGTGGTGATATGTATGGTGATATATATATGGTGATGTCTGGTGATAAAAGTGGTGATATATATGGTGATATAAGTGGTGATATATATGGTGATATAAGTGGTGATATATGTTGTGATATGTAAGGTGATATGTGTTGTGATATGTATGGTGATATGTATGGTCATATATGTGGTGATATGTATGGTCATATATGTGTGGATATATGCGGAGATATATATGGTGATATGTATGGTGATTTGTATGGTAATATATGTGGTGATATCTATGGTGATATAACTGGATATATATGTGGCGATATATGTGGTGATTTGTATGGTGATATATGTGGAAATATATTTGGAGATATTTGTGGTGATATGTATGGTGATATGCATGTTGATATATGTTGTGATATGTATGGTGTTATGTGTTGTGATATGTATGGTAATATGTATGGTCATATATGTGGTGATATTTATAGTGATATATGTGGTGATATGTATGGTGATTTGTATGGTCATATATGTGGTGATATATGTGTGTGGTATATATATGGTGATATATGTGGTGATATGTATGGTGATATATGTGGGGATATATGTGGTGATATGTATGATAATTTGTATGGTTATATATGTGGTGATATATCTGGGTATATATGTGGAGATATTTGTGGTGATATGTATGGTGATATATGCGGTGATTTTTGGTCATATGTATGGTGGTATATGTGGTGATATGTATAGTGATATATGTAGTGATATATATGCTGATATATGTTGTTATATGTATGGTGATATATATGGTGATATATATGGTGATATGTATGGTGATATATATGGGCATATATGTGGAGATATTTGTGGTGATATGTATGGTGATATGCATGTTGATATATGTTCTGATATGTGTGGTGATATGTATGGTGATATGTGTTGTAATATGTATGGTGATATGTATGGTCATATATGTGGTGATTTTTATAGTGATATATGTGGTGATATGTATGGTGATTTTTTTGGTCATATAAAATGTGATATATGTGGTGATATATGTGGTTATATGTATGGTGATATATGTGGGGATATATGTGGAGATATATGTGGTGATATGTATAGTGATATATATGGGGATATATGTGGAGATATTTGTGGTGATATGTATGGTGATATATTCAGTGATATTTGCTGATATGTATAGTGATATTTGTGGTGATATGTATAGTGATATATGTAGTGATATATATGCTGATATATGTGATGATGTATATGGTGATATGTATGGTGATATATGTTGTGATATGTATGGTGATATGTATATTCATTTATGTGGTGATATTTATAGTGATATATGTGGTGATATGTATGGTGTTTTCTATGGTCATATATGTGGTGATATATGTAGTGATATATGTGGAGATATATGTGGTGGTATATATATGTTGATATATGTGGTGATATATGTGGTGGTATATATATGGTGATATATGTGGTGAAATATGCCGAGATATATGTGGTGATATGTATGGTGATATATGTGGTGATATATGGGGTGGTATATTTATGGTGATATATGTGGTGATATGTATGGTGATATTTGTGGGGATATATTTGGAGATAAATGTAGTGATATGTATGGTGATATATGTGGAGATATATGTGTTGATATGTTTGTTGATTTGTATGGTAATATTTGTGTTGATATCTACGGTGATATATCTAGGTATATATGTGGAGATATAAGTGATGAGATTTATAGTGATATATGTGGTGATATGTATGATGAAATGTATGGTGATATATGTGGCGACATAAGTGGTGATATGTATAGTGATATATATGGAGATGTATGTGGTGATATAAGTGGTGATATATATGGTGATATAAGTGGTGATATATATATGGTGATATGTATGTTGATATATGTTGTGATATATATGGTGATATGTGTTGTGATATGTATGGTCATAAATGTGGTGATATTTATAGTGATAAATGTGGTGATCTGTATCGTGATTTGTAAGGTAATATATGTGGTGTAATCTATGGTGATTTATCTTGGTAAACATTTGGAGATATATATGGTGATATGTATGGTGATATATGTGGGGATATATGTGAAGATGTTTGTGGTGATATGTATGGTGATATATGTTGTGATATGTTTGGTGATATGTATGGTAATATGTGTTGTGATATGTATGATGATATGTATGATCATATATGTGGTGATATTTATGGTGATATATGTGGTGTTATGTATGGTGATTTATATGGTGATATATGTGGTGATACAGTATCTATGGTGATATATGTGGGGATATATGTGGAGATATATGTGGTGATATGTATGGTGATTTGTATAGTAATATATGTGGTGATACAGTATTTATGGTGATATATCTGGGTAAACATTTGGAGATATATATGGTGATATGTATGGTGATATATGTGGAGATATTTGTGGTGATATGTATGGTGATATATGTTGTGATATGTTTGGTGATATGTATGGTGATATCTGTTGTGATATGTATGGTGATATGTATGATCATATATGTGGTGATATTTATGGTGATATATGTGGTGATATGTATGGTGATTTGTATGGTCATATATGTGGTGATATATGTGGTGGTATATATATGGTGATATATGTGGTGATATGTATGGTGATATATGTGGGGATATATGTGGAGATATATGTGGTGATATGTATGGTGATTTGTATGGTAATATATGTGGTGATATATCTTGGTATATATGTGGAGATATATGTAGTAATATGTATGGTTATATATGTGGGGATATATGTGGAGATATTTGTGGTAATATGTATGGTGATATATGCGGTGATATTTGGTGATAAGTATGGTCATATATGTGGTGATATGTATAGTGATATATGAAGTGATATTTATGGTGATATAAGTTGTGATATGTACGGTGATATGTATGGTGATATGTATTGTGAAATGTTTTGTGATATGTATGGTGATATGTATGGTCATATATGTGGTGATATTTATGGTTATATATGTGCTGATATGTATGGTGATATAGGTGGTGATATCTATGGTGATATATGTGGTGATATATGTGGAGATATATGTAGTGATATATGTGGTGGTATATATATGGTGATATATGTGGTGAAATGTATGGCAATATATGTGGTGATATATGTGGTGATATATGTGGTGATATATGTGGTGATATTTATGGTGATATATGTTGTGATATGTTTGGTCATATATGTGGTGATATTTATCGTGATATATGTGGTGATATGTATGGTGATTTGTATGGTGATATATGTGGAGACAAAAGTGGTGATATGTATAGTGATATATATATGGTGATGTCTGGTGATAAAAGTGGTGATATATATGGTGATATAAGTGGTGATATATATGGTGATATAAGTGGTGATATATGTTGTGATATGTAAGGTGATATGTGTTGTGATATGTATGGTGATATGTATGGTCATATATGTGGTGATATGTATGGTGATATATGTGTGGATATATGCGGAGATATATGTGGTGATATGTATGGTGATATATGTGGGGATATATGCAAAGATATATGTGGTGATATGTATGGTGATATATGTGGGGATATATGTGGAGATATATGTGGTGATATGTATGGTGATTTGTATGGTAATATATGTGGTGATATATCTTTGTATATATGTGGAGATATATGTAGTAATATGTATGGTTATATATGTGGGGATATATGTGGAGATATTTGTGGTAATATGTATGGTGATATATGCGGTGATATTTGGTGATAAGTATGGTCATATATGTGGTGATATGTATAGTGATATATGAAGTAATATTTATGGTGATATATTTTGTGATATGTACGGTGATATGTATGGTGATATGTATTGAGAAATGTTTTGTGATATGTATGGTGATATGTATGGTCATATATGTGGTGATATTTATGGTGATATATGTGCTGATATGTATGGTGATATAGGTGGTGATATCTATGGTGATATATGTGGTGATATATGTGGTGGTATATATATGGTGATATATGTGGTGAAATGTATAGCGATATATGTGGTGATATATGTGGTGATATATGTGGTGATATTTATGGTGATATATGTTGTGATATGTTTGGTCATATATGTGGTGATATTTATCGTGATATATGTGGTGATATGTATGGTGATTTGTATGGTCATATATGTGGTGATATGTATGGTCATATATGTGTGGATATATGCGGAGATATATGTGGTGATATGTATGGTGATATATGTGGGGATATATGCAGAGATATATGTGGTAATATGTATGGTGATATATGTGGGGATATATGTGGAGATATATGTGGTGATATGTATGGTGATTTGTATAGTAATATATGTGGTGATATATCTTGGTATATATGTGGAGATATATGTAGTAATATGTATGGTTATATATGTGGGGATATATGTGGAGATATTTGTGGTAATATGTATGGTGATATATGCGGTGATATTTGGTGATAAGTATAGTCATATATGTGGTGATATGTATAGTGATATATGAAGTAATATTTATGGTGATATATTTTGTGATATGTACGGTGATATGTATGGTGATATGTATTGAGAAATGTTTTGTGATATGTATGGTGATATGTATGGTCATATATGTGGTGATATTTATGGTGATATATGTGCTGATATGTATGGTGATATAGGTGGTGATATCTATGGTGATATATGTGGTGATATATGTGGTGGTATATATATGGTGATATATGTGGTGAAATGTATGGCGATATATGTGGTGATATATGTGGTGATATTTATGGTGATATATGTTGTGATATGTTTGGTCATATATGTGGTGATATTTATCGTGATATATGTGGTGATATGTATGGTGATTTGTATGGTGATATATGTGGAGACAAAAGTGGTGATATGTATGGTGATATATATATGGTGATGTCTGGTGATAAAAGTGGTGATATATATGGTGATATAAGTGGTGATATATATGGTGATATAAGTGGTGATATATGTTGTGATATGTAAGGTGATATGTGCTGTGATATGTATGGTGATATGTATGGTCATATATGTGGTGATATGTATGGTGATATATGTGTGGATATATGCGGAGATATATGTCGTGATATGTATGGTGATATATGTGGGGATATATGCAAAGATATATGTGGTGATATGTATGGTGATATATGTGGGGATATATGTGGAGATATATGTGGTGATATGTATGGTGATTTGTATGGTAATATATGTGGTGATATATCTTTGTATATATGTGGAGATATATGTAGTAATATGTATGGTTATATATGTGGGGATATATGTGGAGATATTTGTGGTAATATGTATGGTGATATATGCGGTGATATTTGGTGATAAGTATGGTCATATATGTGGTGATATGTATAGTGATATATGAAGTAATATTTATGGTGATATATTTTGTGATATGTACGGTGATATGTATGGTGATATGTATTGAGAAATGTTTTGTGATATGTATGGTGATATGTATGGTCATATATGTGGTGATATTTATGGTGATATATGTGCTCATATATGTATGGTGATATAGGTGGTGATATCTATGGTGATATATGTGGTGATATATGTGGTGGTATATATATGGTGATATATGTGGTGAAATGTATGGCGATATATGTGGTGATATATGTGGTGATATATGTGGTGATATTTATGGTGATATATGTTGTGATATGTTTGGTCATATATGTGGTGATATTTATCGTGATATATGTGGTGATATGTATGGTGATTTGTATGGTGATATATGTGGAGACAAAAGTGGTGATATGTATGGTGATATATATATGGTGATGTCTGGTGATAAAAGTGGTGATATATATGGTGATATAAGTGGTGATATATGTGGTGATATAAGTGGTGATATATGTTGTGATATGTAAGGTGATATGTGTTGTGATATGTATGGTGATATGTATGGTCATATATGTGGTGATATGTATGGTGATATATGTGTGGATATATGCGGAGATATATGTGGTGATATGTATGGTGATATATGTGGGGATATATGCAGAGATATATGTGGTGATATGTATGGTGATATATGTGGGGATATATGTGGAGATATATGTGGTGATATGTATGGTGATTTGTATGGTAATATATGTGGTGATATATCTTGGTATATATGTGGAGATATATGTAGTAATATGTATGGTTATATATGTGGGGATATATGTGGAGATATTTGTGGTAATATGTATGGTGATATATGCGGTGATATTTGGTGATAAGTATGGTCATATATGTGGTGATATGTATAGTGATATATGAAGTAATATTTATGGTGATATATTTTGTGATATGTACGGTGATATGTATGGTGATATGTATTGAGAAATGTTTTGTGATATGTATGGTTATATGTATGGTCATATATGTGGTGATATTTATGGTGATATATGTGCTGATATGTATGGTGATATAGGTGGTGATATCTATGGTGATATATGTGGTGATATATGTGGTGGTATATATATGGTGATATATGTGGTGAAATGTATGGCGATATATGTGGTGATATATGTGGTGATATATGTGGTGATATTTATGGTGATATATGTTGTGATATGTTTGGTCATATATGTGGTGATATTTATCGTGATATATGTGGTGATATGTATGGTGATTTGTATGGTGATATATGTGGAGACAAAAGTGGTGATATGTATGGTGATATATATATGGTGATGTCTGGTGATAAAAGTGGTGATATATATGGTGATATAAGTGGTGATATATGTTGTGATATGTAAGGTGATATGTGTTGTGATATGTATGGTGATATGTATGGTCATATATGTGGTGATATGTATGGTGATATATGTGTGGATATATGCGGAGATATATGTGGTGATATGTATGGTGATATATGTGGGGATATATGCAGAGATATATGTGGTGATATGTATGGTGATATATGTGGGGATATATGTGGAGATATATGTGGTGATATGTATGGTGATTTGTATGGTAATATATGTGGTGATATATCTTGGTATATATGTGGAGATATATGTAGTAATATGTATGGTTATATATGTGGGGATATATGTGGAGATATTTGTGGTAATATGTATGGTGATATATGCGGTGATATTTGGTGATAAGTATGGTCATATATGTGGTGATATGTATAGTGATATATGAAGTAATATTTATGGTGATATATTTTGTGATATGTACGGTGATATGTATGGTGATATGTATTGAGAAATGTTTTGTGATATGAATGGTGATATGTATGGTCATATATGTGGTGATATATGTGCTGATATGTATGGTGATATAGGTGGTGATATCTATGGTGATATATGTGGTGATATATGTGGTGGTATATATATGGTGATATATGTGGTGAAATGTATGGCGATATATGTGGTGATATATGTGGTGATATATGTGGTGATATTTATGGTGATATATGTTGTAATATGTTTGGTCATATATGTGGTGATATTTATCGTGATATATGTGGTGATATGTATGGTGATTTGTATGGTGATATATGTGGAGACAAAAGTGGTGATATGTATGGTGATATATGTATGGTGATGTCTGGTGATAAAAGTGGTGATATATATGGTGCTATAAGTGGTGATATATATGGTGATATAAGTGGTGATTTATGTTGTGATATGTAAGGTGATATGTGTTGTGATATGTATGGTGATATGTATGGTCATATATGTGGTGATATGTATGGTGATATATGTGTGAATATATGCGGAGATATATATGGTGATATGTATGGTTATATATGTGGGGATATATGCAGAGATATATGTGGTGATATGTATGGTAATTTGTATGATAATATCTGGGTGATATCTAAGGTGATATAACTGGATATATATGTGGCGATATATGTGGTGATATGTATGGTGATATATGTGGGGATATATTTGGAGATATTTGTGGTGATATGTATGGTGATATGCATGTTGATATATGTTGTGATATGTATGGTGTTATGTGTTGTGATATATGTGGTGATATGTATGGTGATATATGTGGGGATATATGTGGAGATATATGTGGTGATATGTATGATAATTTGTATGGTTATATATGTGGTGATATATCTGGGTATATATGTGGAGATATTTGTGGTGATATGTATGGTGATATATGCGGTGATATTTGGTCATATGTATGGTGGTATATGTGGTGATATGTATAGTGTTATATGTAGTGATATATATGCTGATATTTGTTATATGTATGGTGATATATATGGTGATATGTATGGTGATCCCTGTTGTGATATGTATGGTGATATATGTGGGCATATATGTGGAGATATTTGTGGTCATATGTATGGTGATATGCATGTTGATATATGTTCTGATATGTATGTTGATATGTATGGTGATATGTGTTGTGATATTTATGGTGATATGTATGGTCGTATATGTGGTGATTTTTATAGTGATATATGTGGTGATATGTATGGTGATTTGTTTGGTCATATAAAAGGTGATATATGTGGTGATATATATATGGTGATATGTGGTTATATTTATGGTGATATATGTGGAGATATATGTGGTGATATGTATGGTGATATATTCAGTGATATTTGCTGATATGTATGGTGATATATGTGGTGATATGTATAGTGATATATGTAGTGATATATATGCTGATATATGTGGTGATGTATATGGTGATATGTATGGTGATATATGTTGTGATATGTATGGTGATATGTATAGTAATTTATGTGGTGATATTTATAGTGATATATGTGGTGATATGTATGGTGTTTTCTATGGTCATATATGTGGTCATATATGTGGTGATATATGTGGAGATATATGTGGTGGTATATATATATGTTGATATATGTGGTGATATATGTGGTGGTATATATATGTAAGAAGTAAAATCCACGGCACTCAAAATTATGCAGAAGTGATAGTTTATTTTACAGTGATAGAAAAAGGTTGTATACTCCGACCAGTATGAAATATATAAACAGTAGAGATCGTGACTATAGAGCGAGCTTTCGGCCCGTCCCGGGCCTTCCTCAGGCTAGTAGATCTCTGTAATGAATGAACATGGTATAAATCCAAAGAGTACATGACATTGGGAGTATACAAAAATCAAAATGAAAAATAGATAGGAAGTATAACAATATATGGGACAAAGACATATTTATATATATATATACAATGGGATGCAGAGGAGCTAATAACAGGCAGTTAACATATTGCATCCAGGTCGATAATCCTACTAACTGATCAGCGCATGGTTAAAGAGGGTATCAGGTAGGTATATAAAGAGACAGAATAGGGTAGGTGGTGGCTAGTAAATGTAGAGGAGATGATAAGAGGACCCAGGAGAAAAGACAAGGGTAAAGGTGGGTAAGACATAAATAACAATAAGGGTTATACTAGGGTTATATAGCAGCATGGTGTATGGCTAGAAATCAGGATGGGATAGAGGTCAGGATGGGATAGAGAAAAGGGGAGATTATGAGGATGGTAGGAATGGAGGGGATAAAAGGATATATCAGATGCAATGAGAGAAGCCCTAAGGGAAAAGACATAAAGAGCAAGTGTGAAGACACACACCATCCTGGATGGAGCCTGAAATACACTATGGAGGTAAGCAGAAGATGCTAATGAACGGAGGTAGAGACTTACCACTCGAAGTGTGTGTGTCCAAGATCACGGTGGAGTGTGGACTAGAGCGGCTGTGCGCGCTATAAGAGCCGCACTTCCGGGGTCACGTGCACGTGTCATAGTCACGTGGGTACGTGCGTATGACGTCATCGCGGCCGTGCACGCTGTGAGGGTCGCCCTTCCGGGGTCACGTGATCGCGCGTCATGGTCACGTGAGTACGTACGTCTGACGTCATCGCGCATGGCGCGATAGGCGCTAACGGTAGGCGGAACTGGAGTCTATGACACTGTGTGTAATGGAACTAAGGGCAAGAAGTGTGGGCAACAGTAAACTGAAAATAAGAGTGGAAAGAGAGTGTTGTAGAAGGAGTATATAAGAGCCAACTGTGAGGTGATGATAAAGTGTAAAATGGGAGCACAGTATGTATGTATATAGCAATAGATGTCAGGTGGAAAATGCAGGAACAAAATGGATTAGAAAAGAGGTTGAAAAAAAGAAAAAAGAGGCAAAACAAGCGGAAAGGGGGGGGGGGGGGGGGAAGGGGGGAAGCCGGGGATAGGGTGATACATCACATGGGAGAAGGACAATGGGGAGACACTAGGGGATAACAGGCAGAGACTGGACATGGACGGTTACCATAGTTACCATATCAGTGTAAAGGATGCTATCATGGGAATATATTCTAACCCTGGAAAAATGTAATAAAGATAACGTCAGTACATGGTAAATATAAGTGAGGTACGTCAATCAGTTGAACCTGTAAAATAGCATAAAACATAAGGAATCTACACCTCTGGTCGTTTAGATGTTGTAAACCCTATCGTACGCCCGGTTTAATCCATGTTTAATCCGTGTTTAATCCATGTTTAATCAATGGTGTGGAGCGTATGGATCCAAAAAGCTTCTCTCCGTTTAAGGAGTTCCACCCTATTGCCCCCTCTCCTAGGTTGCTCTACTTCTTCGAGGACCTGAAATCGTAGTTGTGCTATCGTATGGCCCATTGCATGAAAATGGGCAGGGATGGGAAGCAGTAGGTTATTACAACGTATGGTGGATTTGTGTTTGGAAATGCGGTCTCGGATGCGCTGGGTGGTCTCCCCAACGTATCCGAGACCGCATGGACACTTGATCAGATATACCACAAAGCTGGAATCACAGGTATAGAAGCCTGGAATGGAAAATTGTTTGCCTGTGTGAGGATGCGAGAAGTGCTCTCCCCTAGTGATGGCTGAGCACTGAGCACAATGGAGGCAAGGAAATGTACCTTTCTTGGGGGGACCCAAAAAGCGTTGTCTCTTCGTAATGAAACTACCAATGTCAGCACGTACTAGGTGATCTCGCAGGTTTTTCTCTCGCTTATGGCAAACCATGGGGAGAGATTGGAATTCGTCTACCTTGGGGAAGGCGTTTCTCAGTATAGGCCAGTGTTTGCGGACAATACCCACAATTCTAGGACTACTAGGATGGTATTTATGCACAAAGGGCAGACGTGGTGTGCTGTGGGTCTCTGGTCTAAGTGTGGGTGCAGTGTTGGAGAGGATCCTGTCTGGATAGCCGCGTTCTCTAAATTTTTGGGACATTTCTTCTAATCTGTTTTGTCGTGTAAGAGGGTCACTAACAATACGGTTCACCCGGCTGTATTGCGAGATGGGTAAGGATTTCTTTACATTAGGTGGGTGATTGCTGGAAAAATGTAATAGGTTGTTCCTATCAGTGGATTTGCGATACAAGTCTATGTGAAGAAAGCCTGACGGGTCTTTGTTTATTGTTGTGTCCAAAAAATCTATGGAAGCGGGATTATAGTGTAATGTGAATTGAAGTTCCGGGTAGATGGAGTTGATGTGTGTATGGAAAGCCAAGAGGGAGTCGGTGTTGCCACGCCATATGCAGAAAATGTCATCTATATAGCGGTACCATGTATGTGCATGTTCCTGGAAGGATGAAAGGTTATATATGTGATCGTTTTCAAAGCGGTCCATGTAGATGTTCGCATACGGCGGGGCAACATTTGACCCCATCGCTGTACCTTGGGTCTGTAGGTACAGCTGATCACCAAACATAAAGAAATTGTTATGAAGTATCAAATGTAGTAATTCAAGACAGAATTCCTGTTCACTAGGGGAGAATTGGTTGTCCAGTAGAAGACGTTGGACAGCTGTGAGGCCTTTCCTATGTTGGATAGATGTATATAGACTGGAGACGTCCCAGGTGACCAGTAGGCTGTCTGGAGGAATGGGTGAAATGCGTCTGATAGTGGAGAGAAATTGGGATGTGTCGAGGAGGAAAGAGCGAGTTTGTTTGACTAAAGGGGTGAGAATTTTCTCTAGTGTAATGGATAATGGAGCTAGTAGCGAGTCCGTTGAAGCCACTATGGGTCTACCTGGAGGGTGGTCTAGACGTTTGTGAATTTTGGGTAAGATGTAGAATACCGGTGTTATAGGATGTTGGTTAATGAGAAATTCTTGTGTTTTGGAGTCAATGAGGCCTAATGTGAGGTACTTGTCCGTGAGTTGTTGTATCTGTAGTTTGAGGGAAGGGGTGGGATCATGACTAAGGGGCACATATACGGTAGTGTCAGAGAGTTGGTTACGTATTTCTTCTATGTAGTCTGATTTGTTCATGATCACCAACATCTAAACGACCAGAGGTGTAGATTCCTTATGTTTTATGCTATTTTACAGGTTCAACTGATTGACGTACCTCACTTATATTTACCATGTACTGACGTTATCTTTATTACATTTTTCCAGGGTTAGAATATATTCCCATGATAGCATCCTTTACACTGATATGGTAACTATGGTAACCGTCCATGTCCAGTCTCTGCCTGTTATCCCCTAGTGTCTCCCCATTGTCCTTCTCCCATGTGATGTATCACCCTATCCCCGGCTTCCCCCCTTTCCCCCCCTCCATTTTCTCTTCCCCCCCCCTTTCCGCTTGTTTTGCCTCTTTTTTCTTTTTTTCAACCTCTTTTCTAATCCATTTTGTTCCTGCATTTTCCACCTGACATCTATTGCTATATACATACATACTGTGCTCCCATTTTACACTTTATCATCACCTCACAGTTGGCTCTTATATACTCCTTCTACAACACTCTCTTTCCACTCTTATTTTCAGTTTACTGTTGCCCACACTTCTTGCCCTTAGTTCCATTACACACAGTGTCATAGACTCCAGTTCCGCCTACCGTTAGCGCCTATCGCGCCATGCGCGATGACGTCAGACGTACGTACTCACGTGACCATGACGCGCGATCACGTGACCCCGGAAGGGCGACCCTCACAGCGTGCACGGCCGCGATGACGTCATACGCACGTACCCACGTGACTATGACACGTGCACGTGACCCCGGAAGTGCGGCTCTTATAGCGCGCACAGCCGCTCTAGTCCACACTCCACCGTGATCTTGGACACACACACTTCGAGTGGTAAGTCTCTACCTCCGTTCATTAGCATCTTCTGCTTACCTCCATAGTGTATTTCAGGCTCCATCCAGGATGGTGTGTGTCTTCACACTTGCTCTTTATGTCTTTTCCCTTAGGGCTTCTCTCATTGCATCTGATATATCCTTTTATCCCCTCCATTCCTACCATCCTCATAATCTCCCCTTTTCTCTATCCCATCCTGACCTCTATCCCATCCTGATTTCTAGCCATACACCATGCTGCTATATAACCCTAGTATAACCCTTATTGTTATTTATGTCTTACCCACCCTTACCCTTGTCTTTTCTCCTGGGTCCTCTTATCATCTCCTCTACATATACTAGCCACCACCTACCCTATTCTGTCTCTTTATATACCTACCTGATACCCTCTTTAACCATGCGCTGATCAGTTAGTAGGATTACCGACCTGGATGCAATATGTTTACTGCCTGTTATTAGCTCCTCTGCATCCCATTGTATATATATATATATATAAATATGTCTTTGTCCCATATATTGTTATACTTCCTATCTATTTTTCATTTTGATTTTTGTATACTCCCAATGTCATGTACTCTTTGGATTTATACCATGTTCATTCATTACAGAGATCTACTAGCCTGAGGAAGGCCCGGGACGGGCCGAAAGCTCGCTCTATAGTCACGATCTCTACTGTTTATATATTTCATACTGGTCGGAGTATACAACCTTTTTCTATCACTGTAAAATAAACTATCACTTCTGCATAATTTTGAGTGCCGTGGATTTTACTTCTTATGGATGTGCATGGTTGAAGAACCATAACCCACTGAGCACCAACCTAAAAACGAGAGGTGTGCAACACTGATTTACCCTACAGTGGTATATATATGGTGATATATGTGGTGAAATATGCGGAGATATATGTGGTGATATGTATGGTGATATATGTGGTGACATATGGGGTGGTATATTTATGGTGATATATGTGGTGATATGTATGGTGATATATGTGGGGGTATATGCGGAGATATATGTGGTGATATGTATGGTGATTTGTATGGTAATATATGTGATGATATCTATGGTGATATAACTGGATATATATGTGGCGATATATGTGGTGATATGTATGGTGATATATGTGGGGATACATTTGGAGATATTTGTGATGATATGTATGGTGATATGCATGTTGATATATGTTGTGATATGTATGGTGTTATGTGTTGTGATATGTATGGTAATATGTATGGTCATATATGTGGTGATATTTATAGTGATATATGTGGTGATATGTATGGTGATTTGTATGGTGATATATGTGGTGATATATGTGTGTGGTATATATATGGTGATATATGTGGTGATATGTATGGTGATATATGTGGGGATATATATGGTGATATGTATGATAATTTGTATGGTTATATATGTGGTGATATATCTGGGTATATATGTGGAGATATATGTGATGATATGTATGGTGATATATGTGGAGATATTTGTGGTCATATGTATGGTGATATATGCGGTGATATTTGGTCATATGTATGGTGGTATATGTGGTGATATGTATAGTGTTATATGTAGTGATATATATGCTGATATTTGTTATATGTATGGTGATATATATGGTGATATGTATGGTGATACTTGTTGTGATATGTATGGTGATATATGTGGGCATATATGTGGAGATATTTGTGGTGATATGTATGGTGATATGCATGTTGATATATGTTCTGATATGTATGGTGATATGTATGGTGATATGTGTTGTGATATTTATGGTGATATGTATGGTCATATATGTGGTGATTTTTATGGTGATATATATGGTGATATGTATGGTGATACCTGTTGTGATATGTATGGTGATATATGTGGGGATATATGTGGAGATATATGTGGTGATATGTATGGTGATTTGTATGGTAATATATGTGGTGATATATCTTGGTATATATGTGGAGATATTTGTAGTAATATGTATGGTTATATATGTGGGGATATATGTGGAGATATTTGTGGTAATATGTATGGTGATATATGCGGTGATATTTGGTGATAAGTATGGTCATATATGTGGTGATATGTATAGTGATGTATGAAGTGATATTTATGGTGATATATGTTGTGATATGTACGGTGATATGTATGGTGATATGTATTGTGAAATGTTTTGTGATATGTATGGTGATATGTATGGTCATATATGTGGTGATATTTATGGTGATGTATGTGCTGATATGTATGGTGATATAGGTGGTGATATCTATGGTGATATATGTGGTGATATATGTGGAGATATATGTAGTGATATATGTGGTGGTATATATATGGTGATATATGTGGTGAAATGTATGGCGATATATGTGGTGATATATGTGGGCATATATGTGGAGATATTTGTGGTGATATGTATGGTGATATGCATGTTGATATATGTTCTGATATGTATGGTATTATGTATGGTGATATGTGTTGTGATATTTATGGTGATATGTATGGTCGTATATGTGGTGATTTTTATAGTGATATATGTGGTGATATGTATGGTGATTTGTTTGGTCATATAAAAGGTGATATATGTGGTGATATATATGGTGATATATGTGGTTATATTTATGGTGATATATGTGGAGATATATGTGGTGATATGTATAGTGATATATGAGGGGATATATGTGGAGATATTTGTGGTGATATGTATGGTGATATATTCAGTGATATTTGCTGATATGTATGGTGATATATGTGGTGATATGTATAGTGATATATGTAGTGATATATATGCTGATATATGTGGTGATGTATATGGTGATATGTATGGTGATATATGTTGTGATATGTATGGTGATATGTATATTCATTTATGTGGTGATATTTATAGTGATATATGTGGTGATATGTATGGTGTTTTCTATGGTCATATATGTGGTGATATATGTGGAGATATATGTGGTGGTATATATATATTGATATATGTGGTGATATATGTGGTGGTATATATGTGGTGAAATATGCCGAGATATATGTGGTGATATGTATGGTGATATATGTGGTGATATATGGGGTGGTATATTTATGGTGATATATGTGGTGATATGTATGGTGATATTTGTGGGGATATATTTGGAGATAAATGTGGTGATATGTATGGTGATATATGTGGAGATATATGTGTTGATATGTTTGTTGATTTGTATGGTAATATTTGTGTTGATATCTTCGGTGATATATCTGGGTATATATGTGGAGATATATGTGATGAGATTTATAGTGATATATGTGGTGATATGTATGGTGAAATGTATGGTGATATATGTGGCGACATGAGTGGTGATATGTATAGTGATATATATGGTGATGTATGTGGTAATATAAGTGGTGATATATATGGTGATATAAGTGGTGATATATATATGGTGATATGTATGTTGATATATGTTGTGATATATATGGTGATATGTGTTGTGATATGTATGGTCATAAATGTGGTGATATTTATAGTGATAAATGTGGTGATCTGTATCGTGATTTGTAAGGTAATATATGTGGTGTAATCTATGGTGATTTATCTGGGTAAACATTTGGAGATATATATGGTGATATGTATGGTGATATATGTGGGGATATATGTGAAGATATTTGTGGTGATATGTATGGTGATATATGTTGTGATATGTTTGGTGATATGTATGGTAATATGTGTTGTGATATGTATGGTGATATGTATGATCATATATGTGGTGATATTTATGGTGATATATGTGGTGTTATGTATGGTGATATGCATGTTGATATATGTTGTGATATGTATGGTGTTATGTGTTGTGATATGTATGGTAATATGTATGGTCATATATGTGGTGATATTTATAGTGATATATGTGGTGATATGTATGGTTATTTGTATGGTCATATATGTGGTGATATATGTGGTGATATATGTGTGTGGTATATATATGGTGATATATGTGGTGATATGTATGGTGATATATGTGGGGATATATGTGGAGATATATGTGGTGATATGTATGATAATTTGTATGGTTATATATGTGGTGATATATCTGGGTATATATGTGGAGATATATGTGATGATATGTATGGTGATATATGTGGAGATATTTGTGGTGATATGTATGGTGATATATGCGGTGATATTTGGTCATATGTATGGTGGTATATGTGGTGATATGTATAGTGTTATATGTAGTGATATATATGCTGATATTTGTTATATGTATGGTGATATATATGGTGATATGTATGGTGATACCTGTTGTGATATGTATGGTGATATATGTGGGCATATATGTGGAGATATTTGTGGTGATATGTATGGTGATATGCATGTTGATATATGTTCTGATATGTATGGTGATATGTATGGTGATATGTGTTGTGATATTTATGGTGATATGTATGGTCATATATGTGGTGATTTTTATAGTGATATGTGGTGATATGTATGGTGATTTGTTTAGTCATATAAAAGGTGATATATGTGGTGATATATATATATGGTGATATATGTGGTTATATTTATGGTGATATATGTGGAGATATATGTGGTGATATGTATAGTGATATATGTGGGGATATATGTGGAGATATTTGTGGTGATATGTATGGTGATATATGCAGTGATATTTGCCGATATGTATGGTGATATATGTGGTGATATGTATAGTGATATATGTAGTGATATATATGCTGATATATGTGGTGATGTATATGGTGATATGTATGGTGATATATGTTGTGATATGTATAGTAATTTATGTGGTGATATTTATAGTGATATATGTGGTGATATGTATGGTGTTTTCTATGGTCATATATGTGGTGATATATGTGGTGATATATGTGGAGATATATGTGGTGGTATATATATGTTGATATATGTGGTGATATATGTGGTGGTATATATATGGTGATATATGTGGTGAAATATGCGGAGATATATGTGGTGATATGTATGGTGATATATGTGGTGACATATGGGGTGGTATATTTATGGTGATATATGTGGTGATATGTAAGAGAAGGCCGGACGAGACGAAGTTTAAGGGAGGCCTGCATGACAGGGGAAATGGCACGGAGGGGGTTAATAGAAGAGCTGGATCTTGAGCGGGAGTTGCTAGGGGGAGGTCCTGGGTGGGGAAGAGATATAATAGAGGCTCTTCCGGGTTGGGGTCAGTTACCTCACACGGAGCAGCAGCGAGGAGTTCAGCAGCAGCCAGAGAAGCAAGAGCAGCGGCAGCATCTGTGGGCTGAAGACGGTGGGCAGCGGTGCACGGTGTAGTGGGCAGCGATCATGTCTCTCTCCCTCCCTGAGCTCCTCCGGCACCTCCGGGAGGCTGTGGCCACAACCTCTGATCGCGTCTGGCTGGACAGCCAGATGCAGGCCATCATGGAGACCCCCTCTGCTGCTCCGTCGGCGGCAGGTTCCCCTCTGCCTGCCGCCCAGGGTCCCTCTGGAGCGGTGTCCCCCGACCTCGGGCCTTCTCCCTGCTTCTGGGAATCCTCCCCGCCGGCTGGGCCGTCCGGTGCGGCCGAGTCTTCGCCCCCTCCTTCCCGGCTGCGCAGCTCCCGACGGTCCCGTCCCCCGGCCCGCCTCAGCCCCGACTCACCCCCTAGGACCCGTCGCCGGCGCAGGAGCCCCCTTCGGGACCCTTCACGCCGGGTGGCTCTCCCCAACCCCCGGGGCCGGGCCTCCCGTGCTGGGAGGAATCAGTTGGCGCGGCCGGGCCCTGCGGATCAGGGGAGGTCTCCGCCCCCGTCCCGGGGCAGCCTCCCCACGTCCAGTCTTCAACAGCCTCCAGGAGTTGCGGCGGGTTCCCCGGGCTGATGACCGGGCCGGGGTCCCGGCCAGACAAGTCGCCAGCGGTGGGGCCTCTCGGAATGTGACGCGCAGGCCGCAGTCGGCAGCCGGGCGCAGGTCTGATGACGTCAGCAGCAGCAGCCGCCCCCAGGCTCCCCTGCGGTCCACAGTGTCCCTGCCTGCACACGGCCTAGCGACGGGTGGGGGGCAGTCCGACCCTGCCTCGGTCTTCCAACAGATGGCCCTTCAGTCCGGTGTCCTGCCTGATGTCTTCTTCCCTGATCGGGTCCCCTCCGGTGAGCCGCGGCGTATGGATCCAGTTCTTCCGGCTGTCGGGCCCACAGCACCCGAGCAGCCAGGTGAGTCCACTATGCCTATGTCTGTTTTCCTGCCTGCTTTTGGGGGTGTGGGGGGTCAGGTTCCCGCAGTTCAGGGGGGTGGTGGGTCCGGGGCTAGTCTGGGGGTGGGGTGGTCAGAACTGCTGTCGGGCCTCAGGGCAGTACTGGCGGGTGGCGTTGCGGAACAGGGGTCAGCACCTGCGGGGGTTGGATCGGGTGATGCAGTTGCGCAAGCTTCTGGGGCCGGGCTGGTTGCTGGGGATGCGCAAGCGTTGGTGGCTGGGGGGTCGGGATCTGCGCCGGCTCCGATTGCTGCATGGGCAGGGGTTGCGCGTGATTGTCTGCCCGCGGTAGTGCAGGGAAGGGTGGAAGGGTGGAAGGGCGGTGTCTGTTCAGACTGACAAGGAGAAGGAGGTTGACTGGGTGCGATTGGACGACCGGGCAAAGGGCGAGGTGTATGTCTGCTTCGAGGGGCCGCTAGGGGCACATTTGAAACAGGAGGTGAGGGAGAAAATCTGGTGGGATGAATTCGTTGAGATTTTCTTTCTCCTCCCATTAGAGAAATTTAATTTGGATAAGGGTAAGTGATTCGAGCTAAAGAAGGAGGAGGAAGAAAAGCGCCGATGGCGACTAATCCCGCAGTCGTTTACTAACTGGCTCCAGGCGTTCGCCATACTGGCGAGCGTGATTGGCGAGAAACACCCTGAGAATTGCTCGGGGCTCTTCTGTTATATGGACGCTATTGGGGAAGCATACCGGGTCTACGGGGGTCAGGCGTGGCTCCGTTATGATGAGCAGTTTCGGCAGAGGAAGGCGGTTCGCCCTAGTATCAAGTGGGATCAAAAAGATATTGGTCTCTGGCTGCGGGTAATGGGGCCGTCGCGTCAGGGACAGCCCTTTCCTGGGGGGGGCCGGCTTTGCCGGCCAGTCAGCCAATTATGGGGGGGCGAGTAGCTCACAGGTCGCAACTTCGCAGTCCGGGGGAGGGAAGGCCGGTTTGTGCTGGCAGTTTAATGACGGCCAGTGCAAATATGGGACGGCCTGTAAGTTCCGTCACGCCTGCGGCGCGTGTGGGGGATCCTCCCACGGCTCTGCCCGGTGCTACAGGAGGGGTAAGGGACGGGGTGCTGGCCAAGGGGGTGACTCCGGTGAAGGTGGACGTGATGCGCCCCTTCTTAGACAGATTTCCGGACAGGGCCAAGGCGGCTCTGCTCATTGAGGGTTTTGAGGACGGGTTTGTTATCCCTCCCCCTTCCCACGCAGTCCCTGTCTCCTGTCGTAACCTGCGGTCGGCGTATCAGTACGCCACCGTGGTGACCGACAAGCTGTCCAAGGAAGTGTCTTTAGGTAGGATGGGGGGTCCATTTGCGTCCCCTCCTTGGGAGGACCTGGTGGTTTCCCCTTTGGGTGTGGTCCCCAAGAAGGAGCCGAACAAGTTTCGGCTCATACACCATCTTTCACACCCGCATGGGCAGTCCGTCAACGATGGCATCGACCCGGAGATTTGTTCGGTGGTGTATACCTCATTTGACGAGGCTGTCAGGTGGGTGCGGGAGTACGGCCCGGGGGCCTTGATGGCGAAAACGGACATTGAGTCCGCTTTTCGTCTTCTTCCAGTACATCCAGGGAGCATGAACTTGCTGGGCTGCTTCTGGGAGGGCGCCTTCTTTGTTGATAGGTGTCTTCCCATGGGTTGCTCGCTTTCGTGCGCTTACTTTGAGGCCTTTAGCACGTTCCTTGAATGGGTGGTTCGGCACTTAGCGAGGGTGCGGTCGGTCATTCACTATTTGGATGACTTTCTGTTCCTCGGTCCTCCCGGCTCCCCCGTTTGTAGGACCCTGCTCGGGACCATGGAGTGGGTGTGCGGTCGTTTCGGGGTGCCTCTGGCTCAGGATAAGACGGAAGGTCCGGCGACTGCGCTCAAATTCCTGGGTATCATGATTGATTCCGTTCGAATGGAGTGCAGGTTGCCTGCTGACAAGCTTGAGGCCCTGAAGGAGGAGATAGGGCGGGCTCAAGCTTGGCGAAAGGTACAATTGCGGGAACTTCAGTCGCTGCTAGGCAAGTTGAACTTTGCCTGCAGAATCATGCCGATGGGGAGGGTGTTTTGCCGGCGGTTGGCGGGGGCAACGGCGGGGGTGAGGGCTCCCCATCACTTCGTCAGAGTGACTAAGGAATTACGGGACGATTTGGCAGTATGGGCGGCGTTCTTGGAAACCTACAACGGGAGATCATTGGTCCTGGCCCCGGTTGTGGACATCTTTGACTGGGAGCTCTTTACGGACGCGGCGGGAGGCGTGGGGTTCGGGGCCTACTGCAAGGGCCAGTGGTGTGCGGAGAAATGGCCGGCTGCTTGGCGCGAGGGGAGGTTGGTGGCGAACCTTGCTCTCCTGGAACTTTTCCCCATAGTTGTGGCGGTGGTGATTTGGGGTGAGAGGTTCCGGGACCGGAAGGTTCGCTTCCATTGTGACAACATGGCGGTGGTCACTGCCATTAACAGCGGGACGGCTTCCTCTCCCCCAGTGGTGCGCTTGCTGCGACATTTAGTCCTTCGCTGTTTGTCCCTTAATTCTTGGGTGGTGGCGGTTCATGTGCCGGGCGTCCAGAACTCAGTGGCCGACTCTTTGTCTCGTCAGCAGTGGGAGCGGTTCCGGTCGATGGTTCCAGAGGCGGCGGAAGAAGGGATCGCGTGCCCTCTACATCTGTGGAGTCTGGTCTGCTGACGGCGGGGGAGCTTATACGGAATTCGCTGGCAGGTGGTACTTGGAGCGCGTACTCTGCGGCCTGGGAGGAATGGTTGGCATGGGAGAGGGTTTGGGGAGCGGTGCGGTCTGAGGATGATCGGGTTCTGGCTGTGTTGGGGTGGCTCGGTGGGGCGGCGGCGGCGGGCTGGTCAGTTGCCAGAGTCAATCGCTTTGTGGCCGCCTTGGCTTTTGGTTTTAAACTGCGTGGGCTCAGGGATGTCACGAAGAATTTTCTGGTGGGCCAGGCCCTGAAGGGTTTTCGAAAAGGAAAATCGCAGCCCGACAAGCGTCGGCCGGTTTCCTTCGCTTTGTTGGAACGGTTGGGGGAGTGCCTTGATTCTGTGTGTCGGTCTGAGCTGGAAATTGTTCTGTTTCGTTTGGCCTTTTCGTGGGCGTTTTTTGGTGCGTTACGGGTGGGGGAGTTGGTGTCGCCGTCGGTCAGGCGGGCCGGTGGTATATTGCGGGAGGATGTTTGGCTGGACGGGGAGCAGGTGGTCTTTCGGATTCGGCGGTCGAAAACTGATCAGCGGGGCAAGGGCAGGGAGGTCATGTTGCGGGCGGTGCCTGGCTCGCGGATGTGTCCGGTACGGTGTGTTGAGGCCTTTTTTGCCTGTCAAGGCAGGGCGGAAGGCCCCTTGTTGCGGCATGGGGACGGTTCGTTTTTGTCTCGCTTCCAATTCACGGCCGTTTTCCGGAAATGTCTGGGTGTCTTGGGGCTGGAGGAGGGGTCTTTTGCCCCGCATTCCTTACGAATTGGGGCTGCAACAGAGGCGGCGTGTTGGGGATTGAGTGCTGAGGTGGTGAGACGTATAGGTAGATGGGAGTCGGGGCGCTATCGCTCTTATGTTAGGCCTCATTTGGTGTCTGTTTACAGTTGTGTTGCCTTTTGGAGGGGGTGGTGGGGGTTGGGCGGATCTTTTTGTGAAGTAACAGATTGTTTCCTGTACCCCCCCCCTTTTTTTGTTGTTTCTTGGTGCGTGTGTTTTCGCAGATGCTGGCCCGGTGTTGGTTTGGATTATGGGTCATTCCTACGTGACTCGAGGCGCGCAGCGAGCTGAGGTTCGCCCGGAAGGACGGCAGCTTGGTTTTCCTAGGCAGGTGGCTGTGGTGCGCTGGCTCGGCAAGGGGGGTATGTTGTGGAATCGCGTGTTGCCGGAGTTTCACTGTTTCGCGCGTCTGGACAGGCCCCCGGATATCTTGGTATTGCACATTGGAGGTAATGATCTGGGGGTTCGTCCATTCCGCGAATTGATTCGTAATGTGCGCTACGACCTCTTGCGCCTCTGGAGGACATTTCCAGGGGTGCTGGTGGTTTGGTCGGATATTGTGCCTAGAAAAACGTGGCGGGTGGCCAGGTCGGTTGAGAAGCTTAATAAGGCTCGCATCAAGGTGAATCGCGGTGAGTGCTTTTGTGTCTCGGAACGGGGGAGTGGCTGTGCGGCACCGGGATTTGGAGGAGTGTTCTGTGGATTATTGGTTGGGTGATGGCGTTCACTTGAATGCGGTTGGGACGGACCTGTGGGCATTGGCGTTGCAAGAGGGTATAGAAAGGGCCCTGGGTCTGTGGAGGAGCTCTCACGTTTGAGGTGTTAAAAGTGCTCGCGGTGGCGGGTTAGGGGGTCCTTGGGGTTGGAAATAATGGAAAAATAAGGGGGACACGTGGGGAGGTGCACCCCTATTTCCCCTTGGTTGTATGTTGGATCATCTGGGGACATGAGGATTGTGGGCTCCTGACTGGGTGGTGTCCCGGGGAGTAATCTGGGGTTATGGATAATCGGCCAGTGTGTTTTTGAACTGGGTAGGGCTCCTGAGCCTGGGGGAACCGGCTGGGGGTCAGTGGTAACAGTAATATAGACGGTTGGTTTAACCGATGGGTGGCCGGTTATGTTTTAGCCTCAAGGACCTCCTTCCCGTTCTAGTTTAAGTATTGGGATAGTACAGTTATTGTTATTTATTTTCTTGACGGGTTTATGTTAATTATTTGTTTGTCAATAAAATTGGCTGCTGTGGCCAAGATTTTCCAAAACCATGGTCAGTGTTTTTTATTTACTGGGGCTATGAGGGGTGGTGGTTGGAAGGTTACGGAGGGATCAGCTTTCCCTTGTCAAGAGAAGGCCGGACGAGACGAAGTTTAAGGGAGGCCTGCATGACAGGGGAAATGGCAAGGAGGGGGTTAATAGGAGAGCTGGATCTTGAGCGGGAGTTGCTAGGGGGAGGTCCTGGGTGGGGAAGAGATATAATAGAGGCTCTTCCGGGTTGGGGTCAGTTACCTCACACGGAGCAGCAGCGAGGAGTCCCGCCCGCCCTCCCCTTTTTTACTATGTTTTTGTTAGTGGACTAGGGGGGGGGGGTTCCCTGCCGGGTTAGCGGGGGTGGCTCGGGGAGGGTTGTTTTTTGTCATAGCAGCGGTTGGCGGGTTAGGGGGTCCTTGGGGTTGGAAAAAATGGAAAAATAAGGGGGACACGTGGGGAGGTGCACCCTATTTCCCCTTGGTTGTATGTTGGATCATCTGGGGACATGAGGATTGTGGGCTCCTGACTGGGTGGTGTCCCGGGGAGTAATCTGGGGTTATGGATAATCGGCCAGTGTGTTTTTGAACTGGGTAGGGCTCCTGAGCCTGGGGGAACCGGCTGGGGGTCAGTGGTAACAGTAATATAGACGGTTGGTTTAACCGATGGGTGGCCGGTTATGTTTTAGCCTCAAGGACCTCCTTCCCGTTCTAGTTTAAGTATTGGGATAGTACAGTTATTGTTATTTATTTTCTTGACGGGTTTATGTTAATTATTTGTTTGTCAATAAAATTGGCTGCTGTGGCCAAAATTTTCCAAAACCATGGTCAGTGTTTTATTTACTGGGGCTATGAGGGGTGGTGGTTGGAAGGTTACGGAGGGATCAGCTTTCCCTTGTCATGGTGATATTTGTGGGGATATATTTGGAGATAAATGTGGTGATATGTATGGTGATATATGTGGGGGTATATGCGGAGATATATGTGGTGATATGTATGGTGATTTGTATGGTAATATTTGTGGTGATATCTACTGTGATATATCTGGGTATATATGTGGAGATATATGTGATGAGATTTATAGTGATATATGTGGTGATCTGTATCGTGATTTGTATGGTAATATATGTGGTGTTATCTATGGTGATTTATCTGGGTATACATGTGGAGATATATATGGTGATATGTATGGTGATACATGTGGGGATATATGTGGAGATATTTGTGGTGATATGTATGGTGATATATGTTGTGACATGTATGGTGATATGTATGGTGATATATATATGGTGATGTCTGGTGATAAAAGTGGTGATATATATGGTGATATAAGTGGTGATATATATGGTGATATAAGTGGTGATATATGTTGTGATATGTAAGGTGATATGTATGGTGATATATGTGTGGATATATGCGGAGATATATGTGGTGATATGTATGGTGATATATGTGGGGATATATGCAGAGATATATGTGGTGATATGTATGGTGATTTGTATGGTAATATATGTGGTGATATCTATGGTGATATAACTGGATATATATGTGGTGATATGTATGGTGATATATGTGGGGATATATGCAGAGATATATGTGGTGATATGTATGGTGATTTGTATGGTAATATATGTGGTGATATCTATGGTGATATAACTGGATATATATGTGGAGATATTTGTGGTGATATGTATGGTGATATGCATGTTGATATATGTTGTGATATGTATGGTGTTATGTGTTGTGATATGTATGGTAATATGTATGGTCATATATGTGGTGATATTTATAGTGATATATGTGGTGATATGTATGGTGATTTGTATGGTCATATATGTGGTGATATATGTGGTGATATATGTGTGTGGTATATATATGGTGATATATGTGGTGATATGTATGGTGATATATGTGGGGATATATGTGGAGATATATGTGGTGATATGTATAATAATTTGTATGGTTATATATGTGGTGATATATCTGGGTATATATGTGGAGATATATGTGATGATATGTATGGTGATATATGTGGAGATATTTGTGGTGATATGTATGGTGATATATGCGGTGATATTTGGTCATATGTATGGTGGTATATGTGGTGATATGTATAGTGTTATATGTAGTGATATATATGCTGATATTTGTTATATGTATGGTGATATATATGGTGATACCTGTTGTGATATGTATGGTGATCTATGTGGGCATATATGTGGAGATATTTGTGGTGATATGTATGGTGATATATGTTGTGACATGTATGGTGATATGTATGGTGATATGTGTTTTGATATGTATGGTGATATGTATGACCATATATGTGGTGATATTTATGGTGATATGTATGGTGATATGTATGACCATATATGTGGTGATATTTATGGTGATATATAGGTAATATAGGTGGTGATATCTATGGTGATATATGTGGTGATATATGTGGTGAAATGTATGGTGATATATGTGGTGATATATGTGGTGATATATGTGGTGATATTTGTGGTGATATATGTTGTGATATGTTTGGTCATATATGTGGTGATATTTATCGTGATATATGTGGTGATATGTATGGTGATTTGTATGGTGATATATGTGGAGACAAAAGTGGTGATATGTATGGTGATATATATATGGTGATGTCTGGTGATAAAAGTGGTGATATATATGGTGATATAAGTGGTGATATATATGGTGATATAAGTGGTGATATATGTTGTGATATGTAAGGTGATATGTGTTGTGATATGTATGGTGATATGTATGGTCATATATGTGGTGATATGTATGGTGATATATGTGTGGATATATGCAGAGATATATGTGGTGATATGTATGGTGATATATGTGGGGATATATGCAGAGATATATGTGGTGATATGTATGGTGATTTGTATGGTAATATATGTGGTGATATCTATGGTAATATAACTGGATATATATGTGGCGATATATGTGGTGATATATACGGTGATATAAGTGGTGATATATATATGGTGATATGCATGTTGATATATGTTGTGATATGTATGGTGTTATGTGTTGTGATATGTATGGTAATATGTATGGTCATATATGTGGTGATATTTATAGTGATATATGTGGTGATATGTATGGCGATTTGTATGGTCATATATGTGGTGATATATGTGGTGATATATGTGTGTGGTATATATATGGTGATATATGTGGTGATATGTATGGTGATATATGTGGGGATATATGTGGAGATATATGTGGTGATATGTATGATAATTTGTATGGTTATATATGTCGTGATATATCTGGGTATATATATGGAGATATATGTGATGATATGTATGGTGATATATGTGGAGATATTTGTGGTGATATGTATGGTGATATATGCGGTGATATTTGGTCATATGTATGGTGGTATATGTGGTGATATGTATAGTGTTATATGTAGTGATATATATGCTGATATTTGTTATATGTATGGTGATATATATGGTGATATGTATGGTGATACCTGTTGTGATATGTATGGTGATATATGTGGGCATATATGTGGAGATATTTGTGGTGATATGTATGGTGATATGCATGTTGATATATGTTCTGATATGTATGGTGATATGTGTTGTGATATTTATGGTGATATGTATGGTCATATATGTGGTGATTTTTATAGTGATATATGTGGTGATATGTATGGTGATTTGTTTGGTCATATAAAAGGTGATATATGTGGTGATATATATATGGTAATATATGTGGTTATATTTATGGTGATATATGTGGAGATATATGTGGTGATATGTATAGTGATATATGTGGGGATATATGTGGAGATATTTGTGGTGATATGTATGGTGATATATTCAGTGATATTTGCTGATATGTATAGTGATATATGTAGTGATATATATGCTGATATATGTGGTGATGTATATGGTGATATGTATGGTGATATATGTTGTGATATGTATAGTAATTTATGTGGTGATATTTATAGTGATATATGTGGTGATATGTATGGTGTTTTCTATGGTCATATATGTGGTGATATATGTGGTGATATATGTGGAGATATATGTGGTGGTATATATATGTTGATATATGTGGTGATATATGTGGTGGTATATATATGGTTATATATGTGGTGAAATATGCGGAGATATATGTGGTGATATGTATGGTGATATGTATGGTGATATATGTGGTGACATATGGGGTGGTATATTTATGGTGATATATGTGGTGATATGTATGGTGATATTTGTGGGGATATATTTGGAGATAAATGTGGTGATATGTATGGTGATATATGTGGGGGTATATGCGGAGATATATGTGGTGATATGTATGGTGATTTGTATGGTAATATTTGTGGTGATATCTACGGTGATATATCTGGGTATATATGTGGAGATATATGTGATGAGATTTATAGTGATATATGTGGTGATCTGTATAGTGATTTGTATGGTAATATATGTGGTGTTATCTATGGTGATTTATCTGGGTATACATGTGGAGATATATATGGTGATATGTATGGTGATATATGTGGGGATATATGTGGAGATATTTGTGGTGATATGTATGGTGATATATGTTGTGACATGTATGGTGATATGTATGGTGATATGTGTTTTGATATGTATGGTGATATGTATGACCATATATGTGGTGATATTTATGGTGATATATGTGTTGATATGTATGGTAATATAGGTGGTGATATCTATGGTGATATATGTGGTGATATATGTGGTGATATATGTGGTGAAATGTATGGTGATATATGTGGGGATATATTTGGAGATATTTGTGGTGATATGTATGGTGATATGCATGTTGATATATGTTGTGATATGTATGGTGTTATGTGTTGTGATATGTATGGTAATATGTATGGTCATATATGTGGTGATATTTATAGTGATATATGTGGTGATATGTATGGTGATTTGTATGGTCATATATGTGGTGATATATGTGGTGATATATGTGTGTGGTATATATATGGTGATATATGTGGTGATATGTATGGTGATATATGTGGGGATATATGTGGAGATATATGTGGTGATATATATGATAATTTGTATGGTTATATATGTGGTGATATATCTGGGTATATATGTGGAGATATATGTGATGATATGTATGGTGATATATGTGGAGATATTTGTGGTGATATGTATGGTGATATATGCGGTGATATTTGGTCATATGTATGGTGGTATATGTGGTGATATGTATAGTGTTATATGTAGTGATATATATGCTGATATTTGTTATATGTATGGTGATATATATGGTGATATGTATGGTGATACCTGTTGTGATATGTATGGTGATATATGTGGGCATATATGTGGAGATATTTGTGGTGATATGTATGGTGATATGCATGTTGATATATGTTCTGATATGTATGGTGATATGTATGGTGATATGTGTTGTGATATTTATGGTGATATGTATGGTCATATATGTGGTGATATTTATAGTGATATATGTGGTGATATGTATGGTGATTTGTATGGTCATATATGTGGTGATATATGTGGTGATATATGTGTGTGGTATATATATGGTGATATATGTGGTGATATGTATGGTGATATATGTGGGGATATATGTGGAGATATATGTGGTGATATGTATGATAATTTGTATGGTTATATATGTGGTGATATATCTGGGTATATATGTGGAGATATATGTGATGATATGTATGGTGATATATGTGGAGATATTTGTGGTGATATGTATGGTGATATATGCGGTGATATTTGGTCATATGTATGGTGGTATATGTGGTGATATGTATAGTGTTATATGTAGTGATATATATGCTGATATTTGTTATATGTATGGTGATATATATGGTGATATGTATGGTGATACCTGTTGTGATATGTATGGTGATATATGTGGGCATATATGTGGAGATATTTGTGGTGATATGTATGGTGATATATGTTGTGATATGTACGGTGATATGTATGGTGGTATGTTATGTGATATGTGTTTTGATATGTATGGTGATATGTATGACCATATATGTGGTGATATTTATGGTGATATATGTGCTGATATGTATGGTAATATAGGTGGTGTTATCTATGGTGATATATGTGGTGATATATGTGGTGGTATATGTATGGTGATATATGTGGTGAAATGTATGGCGATATATGTGGTGATATATGTGGTGATATTTATGGTGATATATGTTGTGATATGTTTGGTCATATATGTGGTGATATTTATGTGATATATGTGGTGATATGTATGGTGATTTGTATGGTGATATATGTGGAGACAAAAGTGGTGATATGTATGGTGATATATATATGGTGATGTCTGGTGATAAAAGTGGTGATATATATGGTGATATAAGTGGTGATATATATGGTGATATAAGTGGTGATATATGTTGTGATATGTAAGGTGATATGTGTTGTGATATGTATGGTGATATGTATGGTCATATATGTGGTGATATGTATGGTGATATATGTGTGTATATATGCGGAGATATATGTGGTGATATGTATGGTGATATATGTGGGGTTATATGCAGAGATATATGTGGTGATATGTATGGTGATTTGTTTGGTAATATATGTGGTGATATCTATGGTGATATAACTGGATATATATGTGGCGATATATGTGGTGATATGTATGGTGATATATGTGGGGATATATTTGGAGATATTTGTGGTGATATGTATGGTGATATGCATGTTGATATATGTTGTGATATGTATGGTGTTATGTGTAGTGATATGTAAGGTAATATGTATGGTCATATATGTGGTGATATTTACAATGATATATGTGGTGATATGTATGGTGATTTGTATGGTCATATATGTGGTGATATATGTGGTGATATATGTGTGTGGTATATATATGGTGATATATGTGGTGATATGTATGGTGATATATGTGGGGATATATGTGGAGATATATGTGGTGATATGTATGATAATTTGTATGGTTATATATGTGGTGATATATCTGGGTATATATGTGGAGATATATGTGATGATATGTATGGTGATATATGTGGAGATATTTGTGGTGATATGTATGGTGATATATGTGGTGATATTTGGTCATATGTATGGTGGTATATGTGGTGATATGTTTAGTGTTATATGTAGTGATATATATGCTGATATTTGTTATATGTATGGTGATATATATGGTGATATGTATGGTGATACCTGTTGTGATATGTATGGTGATATATGTGGGCATATATGTGGAGATATTTGTGGTCATATGTATGGTGATATGCATGTTTATATATGTTCTGATATGTATGGTGATATGTATGGTGATATGTGTTGTGATATTTATGGTGATATGTATGGTCATATATGTGGTGATTTTTATATTGATATATGTGGTGATATGTATGGTGATTTGTTTGGTCATATAAAGGGTGATATATGTGGTGATATATATATGGTGATATATGTGGTTATATTTATGGTGATATATGTGGAGATATATGTGGTGATATGTATAGTGATATATGTGGGGATATATGTGGAGATATTTGTGGTGATATGTATGGTGATATATTCAGTGATATTTGCTGTTATGTATGGTGATATATGTGGTGATATGTATAGTGATATATGTAGTGATATATATGCTGATATATGTGGTGATGTATATGGTGATATGTATGGTGATATATGTTGTGATATGTATGGTGATATGTATAGTAATTTATGTGATGATATTTATAGTGATATATGTAGTGATATGTATGGTGTTTTCTATGGTCATATATGTGGTGATATATGTGGAGATATATGTGGTGGTATATATATATGTTGATATATGTGGTGATATATGTGGTGGTATATATATGGTGATATATGTGGAGATATATGTGGTGGTATATGTATGGTGATATATGTGGTGACATATGGGGTGGTATATGTATGGTGATATATGTGGGGGTATATGCGGAGATATATGTGGTGATATGTATGGTGATTTGTATGGTAATATTTGTGGTGATATCTACGGTGATATATCTGGGTATATATGTGGAGATATATGTGATGAGATTTATAGTGATATATGTGGTGATCTGTATCGTGATTTGTATGGTAATATATGTGGTGTTATCTATGGTGATTTATCTGGGTATACATGTGGAGATATATATGGTGATATGTATGGTGATATATGTGGGGATATATGTGGAGGTATTTGTGGTGATATGTATGGTGATATATGTTGTGACATGTATGGTGATATGTATGGTGATATGTGTTTTGATATGTATGGTGATATGTATGACCATATTTATGGTGATATATGTGGTGATATGTATGTTGATTTGTATGGTCATATATGTGGTGGTATATATGGTGATATATGTAGTGATATCTATGGTGATATATGTGTTGATATGTATGGTGAAATGTATGGTGATATATGTGGCGACATAAGTGGTGATATGTATAGTGATATATATGGTGATGTATGTGGTGATATAAGTGGTGATATATATGGTGATATAAGTGGTGATATATATGGTGATATGTATGTTGATATATGTTGTGATATATGTGGTGGTATATATATGGTGATATATGTGGTGAAATATGCCGAGATATATGTGGTGATATGTATGGTGATATGTATGGTGATATATGTGGTGATATATGCGGTTTTATATTTATGGTGATATATGTGGTGATATGTATGGTGATATTTGTGGGGATATATTTGGAGATAAGTGTGGTGATATGTATGGTGATATATGTGGGGGTATATGTGGATATATATGTGGTGATATGTATGGTGATTTGTATGGTAATATTTGTGTTGATATCTACGGTGATATATCTGGGTATATATGTGGAGATATATGTGATGAGATTTATAGTGATATATGTGGTGATATGTATGGTGAACTGTATGGTGATATATGTGGCGACATAAGTGGTGATATGTATAGTGATATATATGGTGATGTATGTGGTGATATAAGTGGTGATATATATGGTGATATAAGTGGTGATATATATATGGTGATATGTATGTTGATATATGTTGTGATATATATAGTGATATGTGTTGTGATATGTATGGTCATAAATGTGGTGATATTTATAGTGATAAATGTGGTGATCTGTATCGTGATTTGTAAGGTAATATATGTGGTGTAATCTATGGTGATTTATCTGGGTAAACATTTGGAGATATATATGGTGATATGTATGGTGATATATGTGGGGATATATGTGGAGATATTTGTGGTGATATGTATGGTGATATATGTTGTGATATATGTTGTGATATGTTTGGTGATATGTATGGTGATATCTGTTGTGATATGTATGGTGATATGTATAGTAATATATGTGGTGATACAGTATCTATGGTGATATATCTGGGTATACATTTGGAGATATATATGGTGATATGTATGGTGATATATGTGGAGATATTTGTGGTGATATGTATGGTGATATATGTTGTGATATGTTTGGTGATATGTATGGTGATATATGTGGTGATATGTATGGTGATTTGTATGGTCATATATGTGGTGATATATGTGGTGGTATATATATGGTGATATATGTGGTGATATGTATGGTGATATATGTGGGGATATATGTGGAGATATATGTGGTGATATGTATGGTGATTTGTATGGTAATATATGTGGTGATATATCTTGGTATATATGTGGAGATATATGTAGTAATATGTATGGTTATATATGTGGGGATATATGTGGAGATATTTGTGGTAATATGTATGGTGATATATGCGGTGATATTTGGTGATAAGTATGGTCATATATGTGGTGATATGTATAGTGATATATGAAGTGATATTTTTCGTGAAATATGTTGTGATATGTATGGTGATATGTATTGTGAAATGTTTTGTGATATGTATGGTGATATGTATGGTCATATATGTTGTGATATTTATGGTAATATATGTGCTGATATGTATGGTGATATAGGTGGTGATATCTATGGTGATATATGTGGTGATATATGTGGAGATATATGTAGTGATATATGTGGTGGTATATATGGTGATATATGTGGTGAAATGTATGGCGATATATGTGGTGATATATGTGGGCATATATGTGGAGATATTTGTAGTGATATGTATGGTGATATGCATGTTGATATATGTTCTGATATGTATGGTGATATGTGTTGTGATATTTATGGTGATATGTATGGTCATATATGTGGTGATTTTTTTAGTGATATATGTGGTGATATGTATGGTGATTTGTTTGGTCATATAAAAGGTGATATATGTGGTGATATATATATATATATATATATATATGGTGATATATGTGGTTATATGTATGGTGATATATGTGGAGATATATGTGGTGATATGTATAGTGATATATGTGGGGATATATGTGGAGATATTTGTGGTGATATGTATGGTGATATATTCAGTGATATTTGCTGATATGTATGGTGATATATGTGGTGATATGTATAGTGATATATGTAGTGATATATATGCTGATATATGTGGTGATGTATATGGTGATATGTATGGTGATATATGTTCTGATATGTATGGTGATATGTATAGTCATTTATGTGGTGATATTTATAGTGATATATGTGGTGATATGTATGGTGTTTTCTATGGTCATATATGTGGTGATATATGTGGAGATATATGTGGTGGTATATATATGTTGATATATGTGGTGATATATGTGGTGGTATATATATGGTGATATATGTGGTGAAATATGCGGAGATATATGTGGTGATATGTATGGTGATATGTATGGTGATATATGTGGTGACATATGGGGTGGTATATTTATGGTGATATGTATGGTGATATTTGTGGGGATATATTTGGAGATAAATGTGGTGATATGTATGGTGATATATGTGGGGGTATATGCGGAGATATATGTGGTGATATGTATGGTGGTTTGTATGGTAATATTTGGGGTGATATCTACGGTGATATATCTGGGTATATATGTGGAGATATATGTGATGAGATTTATAGTGATATATGTGGTGATCTGTATCGTGATTTGTATGGTAATATATGTGGTGTTATCTATGGTGATTTATCTGGGTATACATGTGGAGATATATATGGTGATATGTATGGTGATATATGTGGGGATATATGTGGAGATATTTGTGGTGATATGTATGGTGATATATGTTGTGACATGTATGGTGATATGTATGGTGATATGTGTTTTGATATGTATGGTGATATGTATGACCATATATGTGGTGATATTTATGGTGATATATGTGGTGATATGTATGGTGATTTGTATGGTCATATATGTGGTGGTATATATATGGTGATATATGTGGTGATATATGTGTGTGGTATATATATGGTGATATATGTGGTGATATCTATGGTGATTTATGTGTTGATATGTATGGTGAAATGTATGGTGATATATGTGGTGACATAAGTGGTGATATGTATAGTGATATATATGGTGATGTATGTGGTGATATAAGTGGTGATATATATGGTGATATAAGTGGTGATATATATGGTGATATGTATGTTGATATATGTCGTGATATATATGGTGATATGTGTTGTGATATGTATGGTCATAAATGTGGTGATATTTATAGTGATAAATGTGGTGATCTGTATCGTGATTTGTAAGGTAATATATGTGGTGTAATCTATGGTGATTTATCTGGGTAAACATTTGGAGATATATATGGTGATATATGTATGGTGATATATGTGGGGATATATGTGGAGATATTTGTGGTGATATGTATGGTGATATGTGTTGTGATATGTATGATCATATATGTGGTGATATTTATGGTGATATATGTGGTGTTATGTATGGTGATTTATATGGTAATATATGTGGTGATACAGTATCTATGGTTATATATCTGGGTATACATTTGGAGATATATATGGTGATATGTATGGTGATATATGTGGAGATATTTGTGGTGATATGTATGGTGATATATGTTGTGATATGTTTGGTGATATATAAGGTGATATCTGTTGTGATATGTATGGTGATATGCATGATCATATATGTGGTGATATTTATGTTGATATATGTGGTGATATGTATGGTGATTTGTATGGTCATATATGTGGGGATATATGTGGTGATATATGTGGTGGTATATATATGGTGATATATGTGGTGATATGTATGGTGATATATGTGGGGATATATGTGGAGATATATGTGGTGATATGTATGGTGATTTGTATGGTAATATATGTGGTGATATATCTTTATATATATGTGGAGATATATGTAGTAATATGTATGGTTATATATGTGGGGATATATGTGGAGATATTTGTGGTAATATGTATGGTGATATATGCGGTGATATTTGGTGATAAGTATGGTCATATATGTGGTGATATGTATAGTGATATATGAAGTGATATTTATGGTGATATATGTTGTGATATGTACGGTGATATGTATGGTGGTATGTTATGTGATATGTTTTGTGATATGTATGGTGATATGTATGGTCATATATGTGGTGATATTTATGGTAATATATGTGCTGATATGTATGGTGATATAGGTGGTGATATCTATGGTGATATATGTGGTGATATATGTGGAGATATATGTAGTGATATATGTGGTGGTATATATACAGATGTAGCCAGGCTTACCATGAGTTGTAGCCAGGGTTAACTTGATCCCTGACGCAACAATTGTGTCAGGGAGCTATGTTAAGTGAATTAGAAAGTTGAGTTAAATGCATTACTGTGATCAAGTTAACCCTGGCTACAACTCATGGTAAGCCTGGCTACATCTGTATGGTGATACATGTGGTGATATGTATGGTGATATATGTGGTGATATATGTGGTGATATTTATGGTGATATATGTTGTGATATGAATGGTGATATATGTTGTGATATGTTTGGTCATATATGTGGTGATGTTTATCGTGATATATGTAATGATATGTATGGTGATTTGTACGGTGATATACGTGGTGATATCTATGGTGATATACGTGTAGATATATGCAGTGATATATGTGTTGGTATATATATGGTGATACATGTTGTGATATGTATGGTGATAAGTGGGGATATATGTGGAGATATATGTTGTGATATGTACGGTGAAATGTATGGGGATATATGTGGCGACAAAAGTGGTGATATGTATGGTGATATATATATATGGTGATGTATGTGGTGATAAAAGTGGTGATATATATGATGATATAAGTGGTGATATGCATGGTGTTATATGTTGTGATATGTATGGTGATATGTGTTGTGATATGTATGGTGATATGTATGGTTATATATGTGGTGATATTTATAGTAATGTATGTGGTGATATGTATGCTGTTTTGTATGGTCATATATGTGGTTATTTATGTGGAGATATATGTGGTGATATATGTGGTGGTACATATATATGGTCATATATGTGGTGATATGTATGGTGATATAGGTAGGGATGTATGCGGAGATATATGTGGTGATATGTATGGTGATTTGTATGGTAATATATGTGGTGATATCTATGGTGATATATCTGGATATATATGTGGAGATATATGTGGTGATATGTATAGTGATATATGTGGGATATATTTGGAGATATTTGTGGTGATATGTATGGTGATATGCATGTTGATATATGTCGTGATATGTATGGTGTTATGTATGGTGTTATGTGTTGTGATATGTATGGTGATATGTATGGTCATATATGTGGTGATATTTATAGTGATATATGTGGTGATATGTATGGTGATTTGTATGGTCATATATGTGGTGATATATGTGGTGGTATATAGAGAGTGATATATGTGGTTATATGTATGGTGATAAATGTTTGGATATATGTGGAGATATATGTGGTGATATGTAGGGTAATTTGTATGGTTATATATGTGGTGATATATCTTGGTATATACAGTATGTGGAGATATATGTGGTGATATGTATGGTGATATATGTGGGGATATATGTGGAGATATTTGTGGTGATATGTATTGTGATATGTATGGTCATATATATGGTGATATTTATATTTATATATGTGGTAATATGGATGGTGAAATGTATGGTGATGTATGTGGCGATATAAGTGGTGATATGTATGGCGATATATATGGTGATGTATGTGGTGATATAAGTGGTGATATATATGATGGTATAAGTGGTGACATATGTTGTGATATGTATGGTGATATATATGGTCATATTTATGGTGATATATGTGATGATATGTATGGTGTGATATGTGGGGATTAGGGATGGTTCGAACCGGCCAAGGTTCAGCTGAACCTGAACGCTCGGCATCGGACTACCGCTGTCTGCCCGCTCTGTGCAGCGGGCGGATCCAGCGAGAGGACCGCCTTGAAAACTGGGATACAGCTTTTGGCTATGGCTGTATCCCAGTTTTCCAGGCGTTCCTCCCGCTGGATCCGCCCGCTGCACGGAGCGGGCAGACAGCGGTAATCATTGCGGATGGTTCAGGTTCGTACGAACTCGGTACAAACTCGGCTCGGACCATCCCTAGTGGGGATATATGTGGAGATATTTGTGGTGATATGTATTGTGATATATGCATTGATATTTGGTGATATGTATGGTGATATATGTGGTGATATGTATAGCAATTTATTTGCTGATATATGTGGTGATATGTATGGAGATATATGTTGTCATATGTATTGTGATATATGTTGTGATATGTATGGTGATATGTATGGTCATATATGTGCTGATATTTATGGTGATATATGTGGTGATATGTATGGTGATTTCTATGGTAATATATGTGGTGATACAGTATCTATGGTGATATATGTGGGTATATATGTGGAGATATATGTGGTGATATGTATGGTGATATATGTGGGGATATATGTGAAGATATTTGTGGTGATATGTATGGTGATATATGCGGTGATATTTGGTGATATGTATGGTGATATATGTGGTGATATGTATATTGATATATGTAGGGATATATATGCTGATATATGTGGTGATATATACTGTATGGTGATTTGTATGGTAATATATGTTGTATTATGTATGGTGATATGTATGGTCATATATGTGGTGATATTTATGGTGATTTGTATGGTGATATATGTGGTGATATCTATTTTGATATATGTGGTGATATATGTGGTGATATGTATGGTGATATATGTGGTGATGTGTGTGGTGATATATGTAGTGATATATGTGGTGATATGTAAGGGGATATATGTGGTGATATGTATGGTGATATATGTGGTGATATATGTGGTGATATATGGAAATATATACGTGGTGATGTGAATCGTGATGTATGTTGTATATATATGTTAGGATATAAATCAGTGCTTCTCAAACTGTGAGGCGGGCCTCACCAGGGAGGCACCCTCTAGTTGTTGGTGAGGCCCAGCTGGGGAGCCAGTTTTTACAAAAGTGACTATGATCTGCTCAGTCCTTTTTTTGTTTGGATAAATCTCCATTTTAGCAACATTATTAACTTATTTTGTACTTGCTTTATTAGTATAGAGAGCTTGGGAGATGAGTGAAAGGTAGCCCTAGCATTATTTGCACCTTTTAAATGGACTTTCACCACAGATAGTGAGACCCAGGCATCCTCTTGGTCTGGTGAGGCACAAGCATTGCCTTGGTCTGTTGGGTGAGGCTGAGGTAGAAAAAGTTTGAGAAGCGTTGCTCTAGAACATGGGTCTCCAAACTGTGGCCCTCCAGCTGTTGCAAAACCACAATTCCCATCATGCCCAGACAGCAAAAGCTTTGGGTTTGGCTGTCCAGGCATGATGCGAAATGTAGTATTGCATCAGCTGGAGGGCACTCCCTAATAAGGGAATTAGGGAGTCCTTTTCCTGCATACACTGAACGAATGGTCAAAACTCAACATAAATAACAGATTGCTGGCCCACAGATGGACAAAAATGATAGAATTAGTGATGAGCGAACGTGCTCCTCCGAGCTTGGTACTCGATCGAGTATTGGGGTACTCAATGGTACTCGTTACTCGGACGAGTATCTCGCGATACTCCCTAATAAGGGAATTAGGGAGTCCTTTTCCTGCATACAGTGAACTAATGGGCAAAACTCAACATAAATAACAGATCGCTGGCCCACAGATGGACAAAAAATGATAGAATTAGTGATGAGCGAATGTGCTCCTCCGAGCTTGGTACTCGATCGAGTATTGGGGTACTCAATGGTACTCGTTACTCGGACGAGTATCTCGCGATACTCCCTAATAAGGGAATTAGGGAGTCCTTTTCCTGCATACAGTGAATTAATGGGCAAAACTCAACATAAATAACAGATCGCTGGCCCACAGATGGACAAAAAATGATAGAATTAGTGATGAGCGAACGTGCTCGTCCGAGCTTGGTACTCGATCGAGTATTAGGGTACTCGATGGTACTTGTTACTCGGACGAGCATCTCACGATACTGGACGAAATCTCGTCATCCATTTCCTGTAAGTTTGGGCGCTATTTCTCAGCCAATAAACATTCATACTCTTTGGTACATCGTGCGATGACGTGGGACCCATACATATCGATAGCAGCGATTGGTTGGCCAGATCAGATGACCCTGCCATATAACACTCGGCGTCGGCAGTGCTCGCTTCAGACGCATGCTGTGAGAGATCAGGGACAGAGCTGCTGCTGGTCAGGGAGAATGTCAGTGTAGGATTTAGCGTTCCAGTAGGCAGGGTATATACTAGCAATATAAACAAACAGCCCTTTTCAGGGCTTAACAGGTTTTATTAATACTATTACTACAGACTGCTGGCTGGGAGTTGCAGTGCTGCTACCGCGATTTAACCAGCACACTGTGGTGACCGGCTGCTGGCAGAAAGGGGACATTAGGTGTTGCACACACACACACCCCTAAGAAGTGCTCAGTGTACTCCTTTTCGATTTGGGGGCTGGTGGTCCTGGTCTACTACACTGTATTGCTGGGATTTGTAGTGCCTCCAGCATAGAATTTAACTGCTCATTGTATTGGGGTGACAGAAAGTGTAAACAGTTGGTGCCCATACCAGATAGCACCCCCTAAACTAGTGTGTACTACACTGTATTGCTGGGATTTCTAGTGCATCCTGCATAGAACTTTACTGCTCATTGCATAGGGGTGACAGAAAGTGTGTACAGTTAGTGCCCATACCAGATAGCACCGTCAAGCACTCCCTAAACTAGTGTGTACTACACTGTATTGCTGGGATTTGTAGTGCATCCTCCATAGAACTTTACTGCTTATTGTATAGGGGTGACAGAAAGTGTGTACAGTTGGTGCCCATACCAGATAGCCCCCCTAAAATAGTGTGTACTACACTGTATTGCTGGGATTTCTAGTGCATTCTGCATAGAACTTCACTGCTCATTGTACAGGGGTGATAGAAAGTGTGTACAGTTGGTGCCCATACCAGATAGCACCCCCTAAAATAGTGTGTACTACACTGTATTGCTGGGATTTGTAGTGCATTCTGCATAGAACTTCACTGCTCATTGTACAGGGGTGACAGAAAGTGTGTACAGTTGGTGCCTATACCAGATAGCACCGTCAAGCACCCCCTAAACTAGTGTGTACTACACTGTATTGCTGGGATTTGTAGTGCATCCTGCATAGAACTTCACTGCTCATTGTATAGGGGTGACAGAAAGTGTGTACAATTGGTGCCCATACCAGATTGCACCGTACAGCCCTACCAAACCATTGGTTACTACACATATTTTTCCTGATATCTGTATTTCATATGCAAGGCCTATCTCAGTTCCATACTGTGCAGTGTCCATAAAATGGTGAACCCCAGGGGTAAGGGTCGAGGGCGTGGGCTTGGGCGTGGGGTTCCAAGTGATGTGGTTGCTGGAGGTCGTGTTTCAGGGCAGGGTGACACAGCAGCACCTGTTGATGAGGTAGCAGTGGCACACCGCAGACGTCCACTCCCTAGCTTCTTTGACTAACTTATGGGGTCTCAAGGTAGACCATTACTGAAACCGCAGCAGTGTGAACAGGTGATCACGTGGATAGCGGACAATGTGTCCAGTAACTTATCCACCACCCAGTCTTAAACGCACTCCGCCCACTCTACCCAAGGGAGTGGAACCCTTGCTCCATTAGCTCAGCCTCCTTCCCCACAGCCTGGCCCCTCCAGGGAAAGAAGGGATTCAGATCAGATCCACCACCATGCTCTCAGGAACTGTTTTCTGGACCCTTCCCTAAGTCAAAGCAACCGGAGAAGTCGATCTGTCCTGATGCCCAAACTATGCAGCTCACGCAGTCAGTGGGTGATGAGAGTGGGGCCTTGCAAGCGGGGTTGTAAGAGGTGTCTGATGATGACGATGAGACCCGATTGTCAGACAGTGAGGTTGTTGTCATGGATGTAACTCAAAGTGAGGAGGAGAGTGAGGAGCTGGTGGATGAGGATGAGGTGACTGACCCGAGCTGGGTGGATAAGCCTAGTGAAGACCATGCTTCTGAGGGGGAGGCAAGTTCACCCGCAAGACGGTTTGGAAGAGGGGTGGGCAGAGGAAGAGGCAGGGGCAGAGCGAGTAGATCAGCAACTGTTTCACAGAGTCAAACTCCCGTGGCCAGGGCTAGATGTTCCGAAGTCTGGAAGTTTTTTAAAGATGACCAAAGGACTGTAATATGCAACGTGTGCCATGCCAGGATCAGCAGGGGAGCCACCAATACCAGCCTAACCACTACCAGCATCTGCATGCATATGAGTTCTAAACACCCCACTCAGTGGAACCAAGGCCATTTAGTGACTGCAAGTCGCACCCCTGCTCCTTCCCCTGTGTCAGGTGCTTGCTCTGTCAGTCCCCCCGCCCAGGCCCCAGGCACGAGCGCCTCCCACCCTACACGCACCCCTTCCCTTCACCTCCACTATGCTCCACACCCTCCAGCAAGGTGACCAAGTGCAGCGTTCAACTGTCCCTGCAGCAGACCTTTGCACGGAAGCGCAAGTACACTGCCACTCACCTGCATGCACGAGCCCTAAATGTGCACATTAGCAAACTGCTGAGCTTGGAGATGCTGCCCTATAGGCTGGTAGAGACAGAGGCTTTTAGGAACCTCATGGCGATGGCTGTCCCTCGGTACTCTGTCCCCAGCCGCCACTACTTTTCCGTCCCAGCCCTACACCAGCACGTGTCGGATAACATCATCCGTGCCCTGACCAACGCAGTCAGCGACAAGGTCCACCTAACCACGGACACGTGGACAAGTGCTGGCGGGCAGGGACACTATATCTCCTTGACGGCACATTGGGTCAACTTGGTGAAGGCTGGGACAGATTCTGACCCTGGTTCCGCTCATGTGCTGCCCACCCCGAGGATTGTGGGGCCTACCTTGGTTGCAGTCTCTCATGAGCTGTACACCTCTTTCTCCTCCTCTTCTTCCTTCTCCTCTCTATTACCCTCCACGAGCACGTCTCCTCCATCTCGTAGCATCAGCAGTGTGGTGGGTAAGCGCCAACAGGCGGTGTTGAAACTGCTGTGCTTACGCGACAAGAGGCACATGGCCCAGAAGCTGTTGCAGGGCATCACGGCGCAGTCAGATTTTTGGCTGGCTCCACGGAGCCTCAAACCAGGCATGGTTGTGTGTGACAACGGGCAAAACCTGGTGGTGGCTCTGCAACTCGGCAGCCTCACACATGTACCATGCCTGGCCCACGTGTTCAACCTGGTGGTGCAGCGGTTTCTTAAAGAGTCACTGTCGTATTTTTTTTTTTTTTTTGCAGAAATCAATAGTCCAGAAATTTTAAGAAACTTTGTAATTGGGTTTATTAGCCAAATTTGCCATTATCTGCATGTAAAAAGCCTTTTCCCAGGTCCCCCCCTCCTTCCTCTTTTTCATCCACTCCAAAAAATCTGAAAATTGTGACTTGTTGCAGGAGTCACACTCTGTCTGCTCTAGGGAGAGGGGAGGGGGGAGGAGTAAGGAGGGAGTTAGCCTGCAGCAGAAAGCAGATAACAGGATTACAGGCATGGAGCTGGGTGACAGCTGTAATCCGAGCTCAGACAGGTCAGTGGTGACTGTCCCAGGAGATTTGTAGATTAACTCTTTGTTGTCCTGTTTTGGTCTTTTGTTTAGCTCTCTCCATAGGAGAACAATGAAGACAGGGGGGAGAGCTTCAAACTGCTTTTTCATGATAAAAATGCATTTTTCGGATAATAAACCCAATTACAAAGTTTCTTAAAATTGCCTGGACTATTGATTTCTGCAAAAAAAAAAAATTCACGACAGTGACACTTTAAGACCTACCCCAATTTGGCTGACTTGCTCACCAAAGTGTGTCGCATCTGTGCGCATTTCCACAAGTCAACCACAGATGCTGCCACCCTTAGGGCAGTGCAAAGGCGCTTGCAACTGCCCGCTCACAGACTGCTGTGCGACATGCCCTCGAGGTCGAATTCCACCTTCCAGATGGTAGCCAGGGTTTACCAGCAACGCAGAGCCATTGTGGAATGCCAGATGTCAACCTCGGTGCGAAGCGGCAGTCAGGTCAGTCAGCTACCTCAAATCTACAATGAGGAGTGGACATGGATGTCTGCTATCAGTCAGGTACTGGGCCCCTTTGAGGAGTCAACACAGATGGTCAGCAGAGATGACGCCATCATCAGCCTCACCATCCCGCTGCTGTGTCTGCTTAAAACCTCCCTGCTCAGCCTGAAGTCTGACACTTTGCCTTCATCTCAGGAGACGGGTGAAGAACAGTTGCCGCTAGGTAGCCAGACCACCCTGACCTCGGTTTCTCAACACTGAGTAGAGGATGAGGAGGATGAAGAAGAGGAGGAAGAGGAGCATACTGGTGCCTCCCCTGAAGAGGGTACCCATGCTCAATCCTTACTTGAGCGTGTATGGCCTGAAGAGGGTGAATTGGTGGAGGAGGAGGAAATTGAGGCTAGTCAGAAGAGAGAGTTTTTGCTTGTTGGGACCCTGGCGCACATGGCTGACTTTATGTTAGGCTGCCTTTCCCGTGTCCCTTGGGTTAAACATTTTTTTGACAACACAAATTACTGGTTGTTCACCCTCCTGGACCCTCGGTACAAACAGAACTTGTCCACTCTCATTCTTGCCGAGGAACGCAGTATCAATATCAACAGGCGCTGGTGCAAAAGCTGAAAATGTACTTCCCATCTGACAACACTAGCGCCAGAGGAAGTAGTTCTGTGGGCCAAAGAGCAGGGGAGAGGAGCGGTGGAGCAGGCAGCTTGTCAAGGGGCAGGGGAGCACTCTCCAAGGCCTTTGACAGTTTCATGGCACCCCAGCAAGACTATGTCAAGCGTCCCCAGTCTAGGCAGAGTAGGGGGGAAGCCTTCAGGAAGATGGTGAGGGAGTACCTTGCTGACCATACCACCGTTCTTTTCGATCACTCTACTACCTACAACTACTGGGTTTCAAAGCTGGATACATGGCCCCAACTGGAGCTTTACGCCTTGGAGGTGCTGGCCTGCCCTGCCGCTAGCGTGTTGTCAGAGCGGGTCTTCAGTGCAGCTGGTGCCATCATCACTGATAAGCACACCCGCCTGTCCACTGACAGCGCTGACAGGCTGACGTTTATAAAAATGAACAAAGCCTGGAATTCACCTGAATTCAACTGCCCACCCGGGCAAAGCAGCGGAACATGAAGATTTTTGGTATCTCCTCTCCTCCTCCTCCTCTTCCTACAATTCTCAGAAAACTGCCAAGTCTTCTTCCGCCATGCAGGGTCTGGCCTAATTATTGGGAGGCTCAATATCTTCCTCACTCCTAATGGTTCTCCGTGTCCTCGCTGCCATGCTCTGACGTCACACTACGTCTGCGGAGGAGCGGGACTGGTTGCTGGGGGCCCGCCGATCGCGACCTCGCCAACCAGTCTGCTGTTTTTTTTTTTTGTGTAGCCGTGGCCGGGGCCTCACCACCCCCGGTCGAGAGGCATCAAGTGTACCCTTGATGGTGAGTGCTGACTGACAACTGGCCTAGCCAGTTAGCTGTCAGCACCCGGGTTCATGTCTACTACATATCCCAGCCCCTGGACTCACTCCAATTTTTGGGAGACTCACTTGCTTCCTCACTGACTTGTAATGGTTATCTGTGTGTTCAAGGCCCTGCTGTGTCTGGCCTAATTTTTGAGAGGCTCACTTGCTGCCTCACTTACTTGTAATGGTTCTCTGGGTGCTCAATGCCATGCTGCTTCTAGCCTAATTTTGGGAGACTCACTTGCTTCCTCACTGACTTGTAATGGTTATCTGTGTGTTCAAGGCCCTGCTGTGTCTGACCTAATTTTTGGGAGGCTCAGTTGCTGCCTCATTTACTTGTAATGGTTCTCTGGGTGCTCAATGCCATGCTGCTTCTGGCCTAATTTTGGGAGGCTCACTTGCTGCCTCACTTACTTGTAATGGTTCTCTGGGTGCTCAATGCCATGCTGCTTCTGGCCTAATTTTGGGGAGGCTCACTTGCTGCCTCACTTACTTGTAATGGTTCTCTGGGTGCTCAATGCCATGCTGCTTCTGGCCTAATTTTTGGGAGGCTCACTTGCTGCATCACTTACTTGTAATGGTTCTTTGGGTGCTCAATGCCATGCTGTGTCTGGCCTAATTTTTGGGACGCTCACTTGCTTCCCCACTCACTTTTAAGGATTCTCTGTGTGCTCAATACAATGCTAGATCTGGTATAATTTTTGGAAGGCTAACTGGCTATCGCTTCTACCTTGTTCGCTCTGTTTTCACCACCATGCTGTGTCAGGCAGAATTTTTGGGTGGTTCATGATATGCTACCTCTGTTTTAATGGTTCCCCGTGTTCTCAAATTCCAGGGCCTCTTAAGAAGACTGTATTGTTCTATGTGTCCTTACTGCCTGATGTCACACGTCTGCAGAGGAGCGGGACTGGTTGCCGGGAGCCCCCGGATCGCGCCCCCGCCAACCAGCCGTTGTTTTTTTTTTCTAGCCGTGGCCAGGGCCTCGCCACCCCCGGTTGAAAGACATCAAGTGTACTCTTGATGGTGAGTGGTGAATGAGAGCAGGCCCAGCCAGTTAGCTGTCAGCACCCGGGTTCATGTCCACTACATATCCCAGCCCCTGGACTCACTCCAATTTTTGGGTGGGCTAACTTGATTCCTCACTCACTTGTAATGGCTCTCTGTGTGCTGAATGCCATGCAGTGTCTGGCCTAATTTTTAGGAGGCTCACTAGCTTCCTCACTCACTTGTAATGGTTCTCTGTGTGTTCAAGGCCCTGCACTGTCTGACCTAGTTTTGGGAGCCTCACTAGCTTCCTTAATCACTTGTAATGGCTCTCTGTGTGTGCAAGGCCCTGCAATGTCTGGCCTAGTTTTGGGGAGCCTCACTAGGAGCCTCACTTTACTGGCATCCATGTTGACTACTGCTGGGCCTTAACTGGCATCCATGTTGACTACTGCTGGTCCTGCCCTTGTCTCCAGGTTGACTACTGCCTGGCCTTCACTGGCATCCACGTTGACTACTACTGTGCCTGCCCTTGTTTTTTTTTTCTCTTTCTTTTTATAATTTGTATAGCGCACACAGATTGCGCAGCGCTTCACCTGAGAGAACATACAAACTTTTTGCAGATGTTGTCCTTGGTCGTATTTGAACATAGGACTCCAGCGCTGCAAGGATACAGTGCTAACCACTAAGCCACCATGCTGCCCTTGCCTCCATGTTGGCTACTGCTGGGCCTTTACTGGCATCCATGTTGACTACTATCGTGCCTGCCCTTGCCTCCATGTTGGCTACTGCTGGGCCTTAACTGGCATCCATGTTGACTACTGCTGGGCCTTAACTGGCATCCATGTTGACTACTGCTGGGCCTTCACTGGCATCCATGCTGACTACTGCTGGGCCTTTACTGGCATCCATGTTGACTACTGCTGTGCCTGCCCTTATTGTTTTTTTTATTATTATTATTATTATTATTATTATTATTATTATTATTATTTGTATAGTGCACACAGATTCCGCAGCGCTTCACCTATCTTTATGTTTTTGGGTGTGCGAGGAAACCGGAGTACCCGGAGGAAACCCACGCAAACACGGAGAGAACATACAAACTATTTGCAGATGTTGTCCTTGGTTGTATTTGAATCCAGGACTCCAGCGCAGTGGTTCTCTGTGAGCTCACTGCCATCCTAGGTCTGGTATAATTTTTGGAAGGCTGACTGGCTACCGCTTCTACCTTGTTCACTCTGTCCTCACCGCTATGCTGTGTCAGGCTGAATTTTTGGGTGGTTCATGATAAGCTACCTCTGTTTTAATGGTTTCCTATGTTCTCACTGCCTTGCTGTGTCAGGCTGAGTTTTTGGGTGGTCCCTGTGCCTACCTCTGTTTTAACCAGGCTGTTGCACAGAATTAGGCATAATGGTGCCATTAGGCAACCTCAGAGGCATGCATACATGCTGCCCCTGCTGTTTCCTGTCCATTTCCGTTGTGTTCCCATCAATTTCTGAGGATGACAGGTTTTCACACGACCTTCTCTCTTTCGAACTTGAGTCCCCTCAAAAAATGCTCGAGTCTCCCATTGACTTCAATGTGGTTCGTTACTCGAAACGAGCACTCGAGTATCGGTAAATACTCGTTTCGAGTAACGAGCACCCCAGCATTTTAGTTCTCGCTCATCACTAGATAGAATATAACTTTTAATTTACTTATATTAAAAAACTATATACTGGTCCACAACAGATTTGTGAAGTGATAGAAAAAGGCTCTGAGACGTGTACATGAGGGTCCAATGAAGAAATAGGTAAGGGGGGGGGGGGCATAAAGTGCATCCTGCACTTGATGGATAGTGTGCCCCAACCACGATGACAGTCCCTGTGATACGTGCCCAGTAGAAAACAAAAAAGGGTAAATGAAAAAATACAGATAATGAACATAATAAAATAGCAGAAAAGATATGCACTTCCCCATTCTTTTTAGACAGGTTCATGAGGAAGCATAGTTAGGGTATTCTAATATCTATCGTCAGTGCAGATATTAGGGCTGCTAAGTAATATGGGATCACTAATATATAAATTACAATGCACGTGGCCCAAAAAGTGTTAGAAAGATGCACTAATAATGTAAAACCACAGAGAAGATTCTCTCATGCTAATATCACACCTGTTGGTTGATAAACCAAACAAATCCCCAAATCATACGCGTAACTTGGGATATCCGGCAAAGACACACACTCATACACATATACAGATATTTATGTATACAGAGGCTCACAGGTGTAAATCATGATACAAATCCACACCTGCTCCCAAGCAGGTGTAGATTGGCTGCACAATGCCTGCGTCAGGTGCAGGGCCGGGCGGATTTACTAATGCTGCGTTTACACAGAACGATAATTCGCCCGATCGTACGATTAACGATTTCGAAGTAACAATTTTTTTTAATAACGATCAGCATTTAGACGGAATGATATATCGTACGGAAAATTCGTTTCGCGATCGTTTTGCGCATCTCGCACATAGGAAAAATTGGTGAACGACTGTTTACACGGAACGATCTGCGAATTTTTAGCGAACGATGAACAACAATTTTAGAACATGTTGTAAGATAAAAATGAACGATTTCTCGCTCGTCGCTTGATCGTTCGTTGCGTTTACACGTACGATAATCGTTCGAATTCGATAGGTATCGTGCAAATTCGCACGATAATCGTTCTGTGTAAACGCAGCATAAGTGTCATGCATCTCTTAGTAAATATAGCTGGGAAAAAGGTAGTGGAGCTTTATCTAAGACTGGTGTACAAGTATGCTAGTCTTGATAAAATTCCCCCAATGTGTTTTATAGGCTGTAGAAGGAGAACTCAATAGAGGTAGACTGTGTTGATATGTGTTGGTAAGCACAGATGTAATATGCAGCAGTTATTACTTTGAGGGACATTCCCACAAACAAAAGATCTAAAACTACAGATACAGCAGATTGCAAAGTGCACATCAGTGGGTCTGAAAATGAATAAAGAAATTGAGATTGTAACTTGTATTTAGTTCAACTTTTAAAACTCTGGGCTATTACTAACATATTTAAAAGAGGTATTCAAAACCTTCTATACAATTTTATGTACATGAATCACTATACATTACAGCAAAGCAACCGTTTCCAGATTGCTCAAAACTGTTTACAAGCTTAATATGTTAATATGGTAAAAACGTGAATAATAATGAATTATTTTTGCTCCAAAATCATAATTTGTTTTGGAGTAAGAAAATCCATGTTTTTGTTAACAGAGAGATTTTTCTGACTTACATATACTGACAAATAGATACATAGAAATGGACAGACAAATAGGCACAGCATTTTAAAGCCCACATAGTGTTTTAATGCTGAATATTGCAGTCAATGGCCATTGAAAATCTGAAAAGAAGATTACTAGGCTCAGATAGACATTATTTTAAAATGCTATTTTCCTCCTGTGTTCAGCTCTACATAGGATTCACACTATAAAATATTAAAACACCCAGACCTTTATGCAATAACAGCCTGCTTTATTAAATAAAAAGAGATCAAGGAATGAAATTACAGCAATGGATTTTGAAAACACTGTTGACACAGAGAATGAGACCACACAACGACTGAATATTTTAACAATACAAGCAATATTCTATTATTCTTTTTTGTTGATTTTTTTTTTCATCTACAGAATAACAAAAAAAAAACTGGCCAAAATTACTCAATATTTACATTGCTGATTTAACCTTTTTTACACGCCAACTGCTTGTAAATGTTACCTACAATTGTAAGATCAATATCACAGGGGGAGACTGTACTTTCCAGGGTTTTGTTTATAAATGGTGCACAGTACAGGTACAAAGAAACAAGTGCGATATATTTTTAGAGAAATTCAATTTAAGTAATGAGAATACTACAGGAGGAATACTACATTGTAAAAAATAAATGAAGACACCATAAAGGTATTCTCCAACATCTAGATTGCTGTCTAGGCAGAAGTCAGGAACAAGACACAAATTCAAAGGGGACCAGTGTGGGTTTAGATACAGACTGTATAAAAATACAGCCATTAAAGAAAAAGATGGATCCATATGCTAAATAGAAATCAGTATCCAACAAGATATAATAAATGAAAGTTGGACTCAATACTATCAACGAACAAGGCAAGGGAGGAACATAAAATGCAGGGGTGAATAATAGTGGATCAGGGGTTTTGGAGATTGAATAAGAGTACAACAAAAATGCAGGATATCATTACAGATTGAAATGAACTTGCCAAAACTGAGATTACTTCCAAACTTTGAAAAAAAATTGAAACTCAAATTTTTCAAAAGTTCGCCTTCAATAGTTGCACATGGTACATTGCATAGTACTTTCCCCTTCACTATATATATATATATATATATATATATATATATATATGAGCAGGTCAACTCCTGTATAGTTGACTGAACACATACATATACACTAGCTAAAGAGACATAGGTAAAGGTAGGGTTAGAGAGGGTTATAGCAGCTTAAAGAGGTTGTCCAACATTTTTTTTCTTATTGGAAATGTGAATAATTTGTTATCTGTCCCTTCCCCTGAGTGGTTTCTCCTTTTTTCGCCTCTGTGTCCCCAGGCCTCCTCCTCTGTTGCTGCTTTTTGGATTTGTGTTTGTTTACATAAAGAACTTCCAGGTCACAGGGGTCAGCAGTGACATCACAGCTCTGCAAGCCTGTAGCTCCACCCACTTTACTCATAGGCAGGAAATGTCTGTATTACTACAAGTGTCCTTTGATCAGCATGGTGGCTCAGTGTCTGCCAATTACTTATGATATCAAATCAACTAGTTTTTTCACACTTTTAACCCTAGCACACATGATAGGAGTTGTAGTCCTGGATTACATATACACTATAGTAGCCATCCTACTGGTGGGCGGGGTCTCAATGAGGCAGGATTCTGTTACAAGTTTACCTCAGCAATAGATTGATAGATGACATGGTGACTGCCATGAGGTGAAGTCTCCTCTCTCCTCTCTATATTACACACAGCAGCAGCACTGCCCTAACACTGTACATCTTTACACTACAATAATAACAATATAGGGGAAGATTTAGCAAAGCCTGTGCAGAGAGGCAGAGGAGCAGTTACCCATAGCAACCAATCAGATTGCTTTTTTCATTTAAAAAAAAAAGGCCTTGGAAAATGAAACCTAGAATCTGACTGGTTGCTATGGGCAACTGCTTCCCTGTTACTCTGCACAAGTTTTGATAAATCACCCCCTCATGCTTCCTTTATTTACCGTTTATAGCTCCAACCTATGCTGCAGTGCTGTACAGAGATTGTAGTCTGTCATGCTCTCCTTACTGTTGCAGTTTCTTCTGGGCTCAGATATTAGTTAGATGTTAGGGGTGTGGCTAAAGAAATATATGCATAACCCCACCCACCTGATGATTCACTGTTCCCTCACTGGCAGGAACAGAAAACAGAAAGGGAACAGAATTTCACAGGAAGTAAAGAAAACAGGCAGAGTGGTCATGTGACTGAGCCTGAGAACACAGTAAGCACTCTAAATAAAAAATAGAGGTATATGTAGAACATGCAACATCCACAGAGGTCAATGCAATGCTAGTTTATTGAAAAATCCCAGAAAACCCCTTTAATTAGGTATCAAGGACAAATAGAGGATAGTTTGAGGGTAAAAGTGTAAGCTGTGTAGCTTTCAAATGAATCCTGTCCTGTCACTTAGTGAGTCAGTAAACACTTTCCACAGCTCTCCTGGGTAAAGTTAACCCAGTGAGTCACCTGTCAGGTAACCTCATCTGTTGGAAATGAATTATGCTGCTGCCAGACATGTTTTTTTTTTGACAAGCCACCTAACAGGTGACTTACCCAGAAAAGCTGTGGACAGGGGTGGATCACTGGTGTACAATGATGCCCTTCGTGTTGGTAAGGTGCAGAAGAAATCAGCCAACAGGGATACAAGGCATTATCATTCAACAATGACTTTACAGGAATATCAAGTACAATGAGTAAAAGTCTTTTATCTTTAGAGCACCTTAAAATTGACCATAAGTCAATAAATGCAGCTTTCTCTGTGAAATATAATGCATATACCTCCTATGCAATATAACAGCAGCATAAGTAAATATTCACAAACAAAATGCAATAGGCATACATGTCACTATAAATAGAAATATAAGTTACAAAGTGGAATAGTCTTCCACCCAGTGGGTACAATTCTTAAAGCGTAACTGTCATATTTTTTTTATTGCAGAAATCAGTAGTATAAGCGATTTTAAGAAACTCTGTAATAGGTTTTATCAGCCAAAAAAGCCTCCTTCTGTACTCAAGAAGCAATTCCCCAGCCTCCCCCCCTGACTTTTTATCTGTGCATTATCAGGCAAACACGTCTTCATTACAGTGAAGCCAGTGAAGACGGGCTCTGCTCTCTCCATTGTAAGCCTATGAAGGGGGGAGGGGCCGAGGGAGATGAGGGAGCAGGAAGAGGTGACATGAAGGTCAGCTGTTTGTAGACTCTCTGAGCACCTAAACGGCAGGATTCTGGGGTCAGAAAGGTCAGTGCTTATCTATGAATTTACTGAGAGAAGATTGCAGGGTGTTGTGCTGCTCTGTGCTCAGTCACTCCTAACAGCCCCTCCCCTCTCCATAGCCACATAATGGAGACAGAAATCCTGCTGCTTCTGAAGTGAGGGGGGAGGCTGGGAGATTGCTTTTTCAGTCCAGAAGGAAACTCTTTTGGTTTATAAAACCTATTACAGATTTTCTTAAAATCGCTGTCTCTGATAAGTCACTTGTAAGCGGCAGTTGTAATCAGTAGTGATGATCGAACACTAAAATGTTCGAGTAGAGCTTTAAAAATAGTAGTGTTTGGTTCAAGCTTCGACTCGAACTCAAACTCGAACTCAAACCCCATTAAAGTCAATGGGAGATGTTCGGGTTAATTTTTATACCTATACAGTTGAGGAGAACATCGAATTACAGTACCATCCAGAAGAATAAACTGGATACATGGAAAAACTTAGTGAAGAAAATTTGGCTCTAAGAATGACAGAAAAAAAATTAGGGTAAAATACTTAATTCCTTTAAATGGATAACTGAGGTAGCAGAGTTAGGATAGTGACATAGCCGAGTTGAGGTAGAGACAGAGCAGACGTGAGGCAGCATTGACGTAGAAGAGTTGAGGTAGTAAGGCAGTGACATAGCAGAGTTGAGGCAGCAGTTATGTGGCAGAGTTGAGGTACTAAGGTAGTGACATAGCAAAGTTGAGATAGTAATGTAGCAGAGTTGAGGTAGTAAAGTAGTTACATAGCAGAGTTGAGATAGCAAGGTAGTGAAGTAGCAGAGTTGAGGCGGCAGTGACGTAGCAGAGTTGAGGCGGTAGTAACATAGCAGAGTGGCAGAGGTAGTGATGTAGCAGAGTTGAGGTGGTAGTGGCATAGCAGAGTTCAGGCGGTTGTGACATAAGGAGAGTGGCAGAGATAGTGACAAAGCAGAGTTGAGGCGGTAGTGACATAGCAGAGTTGCGGCGATAGTGATCTAGCAGAGTTTAGGCAGTAGTGACCTAGCAGAGTTGAGGCGGCAGTTGTAGGTCACTCAGCTTTCTTAGCATGTTGTATAGTAGTCAGTATAATGGGGGTCACTCAGCTTTCCTAGCATGTTGTATAGTAGTCAGTATAATGGAGGTCACTGAGCTTTCTTAGCATCATGTATAGTAGTCAGTATAATTGACGTCACCCAGCTTTCCCAGCATCTTGTATAGTAGTCAGTATAATGGAGGTCACCCAGCTTTCCTAGCATGTTGTATAGTAGTCAGTAAAATGGAGGTCACCCAGCTTTCCCAGCATCTTGTATAATGGAGGTCACCCAGCTTTCCCAGCATCCAGGTGAACACAGGACATTTGCAACATTTTACTGAGAAAAGAATAGAGGATTATTCTGAAACGCGTCTAAAAGTTGCAACTAAGTGGCGAACATAGTACATTACTGTGCTATCCCATCATTACCCAATATCAGTGGGATCCACATACAACAATATTGTGGATACACTAGTGATCATACACTGCCGCACTCACGGCAGGAGAAACGCCCAAATGCAAAGGGGTGAATACTGTGCCACAGCGACAGAGACTACTGACCGGCAGTACATGCCTCCGAGTCCAATGTTCGCTGACATAAAGACTCTGCCGCCCAACAGAGGGGAAAACACTCACCCAGACGCTGCATAATAATGACGGAGGCTACCATCTAACAGCATATGTTCCCGGCCTCTTCAGCCACAGATGCCGAGACTCTGCTGCGTAAACCAGTCACAGGACCGGTGAGAGGTAGATTTCCACCAATCTTTTTTATTACTAACCACCTCAATCAATATACTAGCATTGATAATGGGGACTACAACTGACACTATGGAGACTATGTACCATAAGTGATATACAAATTACAAACAAATTACCAACAAACAACTATAAACAGAGGACAAATATTCAATTTTTAAATCACAACTGTATAATACAAAAACTAACAGCGACTTGCAAGGGTCCTGCAAAGCCGCGAGTTAACAATAGTATGCACTATATCATATCTATGGACTACATTTTTAGATTTATATTTTTATATTTTCATGATTATGTGTTTTTAAGATTTATATTTTATGTATACTAAAATTGTATGTGTCAAATACTTTAGTAAATATCTATCAGGTCTATATTATCAGTTATTGTTATTTTTTTACACATATTGGAAGGGGGTTTGCTAGAGAGCCTACTACTATCATTTACAAAATTATTTGGTGTATACTGTAGGTGCAAACCAAGTAGTTCACTCACAGTGCATTTACATTTGTAATAGTAGGTTGAGTTCTTACTGAGCGGTTGCAAGGGGTTAACCATAAACCTTTGCAGCCGACCAATTATATCTGCAAGTTATCCCTTGAACCTCAACCTTTCTCCTTGCATAAAGGAAACCTTTTGTTCAGCTCCTGATCAGTGAAGTGAACACACACGCACATTTTTTTTTTAATCAAAGTAGTTTTTATTAAATTATTTTTCATTTATAAAGAACAACAGCAGAGAAGGACACCACATGTGTCCAGTCCCCGCACAACAACAACACAAACAATACATAAACAGTACTGGCAACGTCCATTGCAGTATTCAGTATGTCCACTTGTATATAAAAAAGCAGTGCAATACAAGCAGTCGAATAGAAAAAGAAAAAGTGTCTGGATCATCCGTGAGGACTGACAGGACATGAGGCAGTTGGAGAGAGGTCATGTCTAAACTATGTACATAGCACAACAAACTCAGGAGACCACAGAGGGAGCGGCCCTGTCTCTTGTGAGCGACAATGGTGCCAAGCCTGGAGTGTCTAGCCAACGGCCCATATTTTTTCGAACTTTTTCATGGCATCTCGTTTTTCGTATGCATGTTTGTCGTTGGTGATAAGCCAGTTAACCTTGGCAATGATGGCAGAGATTGTGGGGGGATCCTGGTCAAGCCAGGATTGGGCAATCAACTTCATTGCCTTATATAGTATCCGGGCAACAGCTATTTTCTCAGGGGCAGTTACACTTAAGTCTTTCACATAGCGCAGAATACATAACAAGGGGGATTGCTCTAGTAAAATAGAAAATACCTTGTGAATAGTGGAGGCAACCTCCTGCCAGTACCGTGTCAATTTGGGGCACCGCCAGAACATGTGCAAGACCCCTCCCACATCCCTCCTACATCTAGGACACAGGGCGTCACAGCAGATCCCCACTTTATGTAAGAACTCTGGGGTTCTATACACCCTGTGTAGTAGATATAACTGGGACAACTGGTGCTGCTCCCCTATAGACAACTGAGGAGTCATCTACAAGACCTCCTTCCTCAAACCGTCCTCAAGGGGACCCAGGTCAGCCTCCCATTTTTCTTTAATGGTCAGCAGGTATTTTTCAAGGAATTTATCATGTAAATGAATATATAGAATAGAAATCAGGCCAGAAGTGGATGTTGAAGTGCCCACTAAATTAATAGGCGGGATGATAATTCGGTCACTAGTTAAGGTCTCACCCTCCGCCTCACAAGCGCGGCGTAGCTGCAAATATTTATAGAAGTGGGTTCTAGGTATAAGGAACTCCTCACCCAGCTGTTGGAAAGTTTTCAGGTGACCATTGGAAAACAATTGCGCCACCCTCCTGAGACCTAGATCCCGCCATTGTGTGAACCCTTCCAGGAAGAAGAGTTCTCCCAACCAAGGAGTATCCCATATAGAAGTATAAGCAGAGCACCCGGTCAGACCATACATGTCCCTCACCTTCCACCAAACCCTATGGTAAAGCTGCATCGTGGGCTGTCCCGTAGTAGAGAAGCGCTTAGCCTCCAGTACCTCAAACAACTTCTTGGTAGTAAAATGGGCTTGCAGCAGTTGGGTGGTGGGATCTACTATCTCATCCGTTTCCCACCCCTTAAAATGTTGCATTTGGGAGGACAGAAAATAAATCATGGCATTGGGCACTGCCAATCCCCCCGAAGTTTTGGCCCTCTGCAGGGTCTCTAGTTTTATGCGAGGTTGTTGGGAACCCCATATCAGGTCTCTGAATAAACTATGGACTTTGTGGAAAAAACGCAGAGAAGCCCACACCGGGGAATTATGCAGCCCATAGAGCAGCTGGGGCATCCACACCATTTTTAATAAGTTAGTGCGTCCCACCACTGACAGCGGGAGCCTACGCCACGCTCCTAATTTAGCTTGAAATTTAGTGAGGAGTGGAGTAAGATTCAACCTCTCATATGCTCTGATTTCTTTAGATATAATAATCCCAAGGTATTTAAATTCAGTGACAATTTTAAGTGGGAAAGGTAAGGGAGGTACCCGCCCTACATCAATATCAAGCGGCAGCAGCACCGATTTGTCCCAGCCAATAGACAACCCCGAGAATCTGCCAAAGTCATTTATGAGTGAGACTGCAGTCATAAGGGAGACATCAGTATCATTTAAGTACAACAAAATATCGTCCCCGTATAACGCGATTTTGAACACACACGCACATTAAGGAGATTTAGATAGGTGGAGGCACATAGTGGTAGAGGCAGGGACATGCATGGAGAATCAAGGTTATAGAAGGTTTATTAGGTATAAGGGAGAGATAGAGGAAAGTAGTAGTGTATTTTGTGTAGCTGGGAAATTGCTTCTGTCATTTTGTGTGTCAGTGCACAGTGGCCACAGATGTCCACAGCTCTCCTGGGTGATTTTAACCCTTTAAATGACCCATCAGGTTCAGGGGCGGACACAGGCTGTATAGGGCCTCTGTGCAAAAAAATTGCCTGGGCCCCCCATAAGCAAACCATGCCACCACATTCCTGGCTGCCCTCACATCCCCACACACTACTCATCCTGGCTGACCCCCATACCCACACGCTACCCATCCTGGCTGACCCCAATCCCCACACACACTACCTATCCTAGCTGCCCCAATCCTCACACACACACAACCCATCCTGGCTGATCCCCATTTCCACACACACTACCTATCCTGGCTGATCCCCATTCCCACACACACTACCTATCCTGGCTGAGCCCCATCCCCACACACTACCCATCCTGGCTGACCCCAATCCCCACACACACTACCTATCCTAGCTGCCCCAATCCTCACACACACAACCCATCCTGGCTGATCCCCATTCCCACACACACTACCTATGCTGGCTGAGCCCCATCCCCACACACTACCCATCCTGGCTGACCCCAATCCCCACACACACTACTCATCCTGGATGACCCCCATCCCCACACACAAATATCCCACCTCACCCCCCAGTGGTCCACCAGGTGGTCACTGGTGCAAGCCTCCCCAGGCAAGAGCATTGTGCTGCTGTGGCCAGACGTGGCTCACAAATCCAATAGACGAGTGTGGTATGAGGGGCAAGCTGCGGCTGGGTGGACAGACTATGTATAACAACTATGCGGGGGGGGGCAAGGCAGTTGAGGGGCCCGCTAGGCTGAGTCTGAACCTGGAGGGCCCCTCTGTTGGCCTGGGCCCCTGTTCAGCTGAACAGACTGCACAAGTGATATGTCCGCCACTGGTCAGGTTACATCTTTAGTCCTTAACCCCTTCACGTCAGTAACATGTGTATATATACATTCCTACTGCACATACCCCGTGCAGAAGGAATGTATATATACGCTCCTGTTACTGACGGGGTTATTGCTGAGAACGGGAGCACTGCAGTGATAGCGATCCAGCTCTCAGCTGTGTCCGGGGCCGATGGTAATGAGAGTCAGCTGCGATCCCGCAGCCGACTCTCATTAACCCCTTAAACGCTGCAATCTACCGCTGCATTTAAGGTGCTCAGTGACAGATCAAGCATCTGTCACTGAGTGATTGGGATCCCTGCAGCCATGCTGTGGGGGTCCCGATCGCATGTACTGGGGGGGTAAGCTCTCTACCTCCGTCCTGTCGGTTCGGCAATCTATGTGTAGAGTCTGCTCTCAGGCAGGCTCTATACATAGATCGACGATAACACTGATCTATGCTATGCTATGGCATAGCATAGATCAGTATATGCAATTGCATTTTTCACAGTTAATAAAAATGTAAAAAAAAAGTGTAATAAAAAAGTATTATAAATGTATAAAAAAAAACCTCATAGGCCCCCCCCATAAAAGTTTAAAAGACCCCCTTGCCCATTATAAAACTAAAAATAAATAAACATATTACATATCATAGCATGCGGAATTGTCGGATCTATTAAAATATAACATTATTGTTTCCGCACGGTGAAAGGCGTAAACAGGAAAAAAAAAAAAAAAAAAAAAACGCACCAGGATTGTTGATTCTATTAAATTATATATATCACAAAAAAAATCATAAAAAGCAATCAAAATTTTTCTGTTACACCAATATGATATTATTAAAAACAAGAGATCATGGCGCAAAAAATGACACCCCAACAAGCCCTGTAGGTGGAAAAATAAAAGCGCTATGACTCTTAGAAGGCGGGGAGGAACATTGCATTAATTTGACCCGGACTTTTGTGCATCAAAGGGCTCTGTCTTGAAGGGGTTAAAAAAACTACAGTATGTCAGCATAAGAATGATTTTAACCCTTTGAATGACCTGTCAGATTACATCTTTAGGCTATGTTCACACAACGTCAAAAATAGAGAAAAAACGTCCGATTTCGCTATTTAAAAATATGTCCGTTTTTGCAGCAATTTAACTGACTTCAATGCAATTGCAATTAAGTCAATGGGAAGATGGATGTCCTATGCACACAATGCATTGAAAAACAGTCATTTTTGCTGCGGACGTCAAAATAATGAACATGAACATTATTTTCGGACGTTTTTGCAAATAGCAGACATTTTTTATTAGTTGTTCACACACAGTTCTTCTATTGTCACCGTTCTTTCTCCGTTTTTACTATTAAATTCAATGGATTTTTCAATTAAGCCACAACCAAAGGGCAATTAGTAACCCCAAACTAAAATAATGTGCAAACACCCGTCATTGCACTAAGGGGATGCCAGGCTTCGAAAAACGTCCGTTATTTTAGACTCAAAATAACAGATGTCATTTTAAACGGAGCTGAAAAAAACGTTGTGTGAACATAGCCTTAGTCCTTAAAAAAACTGTGGCAGCATAAAGTCTGTGATTGTACATCAGTCATCCACTGCTCCTGGTTTAACCCCTTCAAGACAGAGCCCTTTGTTGCACAAAAGTCCGGGTGAAATTAATGCAATGTTCCTTCCCGGCTTCTAAGAGCCATAGCGCTTTTATTTTTCTACATACAGGGCTGGTTGGGGTGTCATTTTTTGCACCATGATCTCTAGTTTTTATTATTATCCAATTTATGTAACAGAAAAATTTTGATTGATCTTTATACATTATTTTGTGATATGTAATTTAATAAAATCAGTAATCCTGATACTTTTTTTTACCGTTTACGCCGTTCAGCGTGCGGGAACAATAATGTTATATTTTAATAGATCAGACAATTACACAATATGTAATATGTTTGTTTATTTATTTATTTATATTTTTATAATGGGCAAGGGGGTATTTTAAACTTTTATTGGGAGGGAGTTTATACGTTTTTTTTTTATACTTTAAAAAACTTTTTTACTACACTTTTTTAACACTGTAAAATATGCAAAAGCATAGTTTAGATCAGTGTTATCGGCGATCTATGTATAGAGCCTGCCTGAGAGCACGGCTGCGGGGGTCCCGATCACTCAGTGACAGATGCTTGATCTGTCACTGAGCACCTTAAACGCTCATTACCTGCGGCCCCAGAGACTGATGTGAGCAGGATCAATCTCACTGCAGCGATCCCGCTCTCATCAATAACCCCGTCAGTGCAGGAACGTATATATACATTCCTACTGCACGGGGTATGTGCACTAGAAACGTATATATATACATGTTACTAACGCAAAGGGGTTAAAACAATTCTGTACCCCCAATCTGTCCCCCGCAAACTGCTTGTACCTTTGGATAGCTTCTTTTAATCCAAGATCTGTCCTGGGGTCCGTCAGTTATTTTCCTAAAATACAACACTTAGTTTGCAGCCCTGTGTCAAATTGGCGTGGCCTAGAGTTTCTATGCCCTAAGCCTGCACCGCCTCTCTGTCCCTTCTCATCATTAGGAATGCCCTATGCAGCATTTCTCCTATTCCTCACCTGTCTAAACAATGCACAGATGCCTTAACAATCCAGCACATGTGCAGTGTTCACACAGGGGAGGAATTGGAGAAATCCTGCCTGGGGCATTCCTTATGGTGAAAAGGGCAGCGAGGAGGGACGGAGGGGTGGTGCAAGCCTAGGGCATAGACACTCTAGGACACACCAATTTGACACAGGGCTGTAAGTTTAAAAGTTGTTGTTTTTTTTACGACCATAACTACATCACCTGCCGAACTGATCCCAGGACAGATCTTGGATTGAAAGCAGCTATCAAAAGGTACAAGCAGTTTTGGGAGGGAAGATTGTGGGTACAGAGTCGCTTTATTTTTAATACCCCCATGTCTGATGTTAATAAGTAACTCAGCAGTCACTAACCATGCACATTAATGTGTGTAAAGTCTAGAGAAAAATATGTGCCCACAGTAAAAAAGTCTTTAATTATTGTATCAAGTTATGTTCTCCCCATAGATCCCAATTAATATGATAATCAGGTAAAAATGTCAATTAGTCAATTAGAACACATTATAATCCATACAAGGAAATTTCACCATGAGGTTCAATTCCTAGAACTTCAAGGAATAATACTATTAGTGTCTGGAATTTCTCTACAAGTACAGTGACGCGACGGGGCGATTACTGACATTGGGGAAATTACAATATCACAAAGGTAGTTAAATATCGCACTACTTTTCCAATTGGGCTGTTGTTTGTGCGAAAGTTGAGCTAATCTCTACCACAAAATATCATTGTGTGAACTAACAGAACAAAATTGTAATAGAAAGAAATGCTCAGCTTCTGTTTTTACATCCCACTCTTAGTTTTGGTTGAAAAAGACTGGCCAAAGGACTCACGAAAATGCAATGTGTGAACATAGCCTTAATCTGTAAATATATACTTTTTCCTTCGATTTTAAATGTAACATATTATTAGAATCAAAATGTCATGACTATTTTACTGTTTTATTTTGCTTTTATTTTACTGTGTGTGAAATTAACCTAAGAATAAGAAAGCTAATAGAAATTAAAATATAGACCAAATAGTCTAAGGCTATGTTCACACAACGTCAAATATAGAGAAAAGGTGTCTGCTTCTGCAAATTTAAAAACTATCCGTTTATTGCCGTGATTTAACTTGGGACCCATTCAGCTTCACACTACAGGATCCACAGCAGATTTCGTTGCAAAGTGTGAAATCCACTGTGGATCTGGTACGTGTGAAGCTGCTCTACATTCGATGGACTTTTTAATTAAGACACATCCAAAGGCAAATTAGTAACCCCAAACTAAAATAAAGTACCAACAGTGGTCATTGCACTTAGGGAAGGGCAGACAGCTAAATGACAACCGTTATTTTAGACTCAAAATGACGGATTTAATTTTAAACGGAGCTGAAAAAACATTGTGTGAACATAGCCTAAAGATGCCCCAGGATTTCAAACAACTGGTAAAAATCTGACACATTTTTAGACTATGTTCACACAACATCTATTTTAGGCAAAATAACTACTTTTGTTTCTCAATGACGGCCATTTATAATGATTATGATTTTGACAGCCGTCATTGTAAAATAATGGGCGATAGCGATATAGGCTATGTTCACACAATGTTTATTCAGCTCTGTTTACAATGACGTCCGTCATTTTGAGTCTAAAATAACGGATGTCATTTAGCAACCTGGCCTCCCCTTAGTGCAATGAGGGTTGCTGGTACATTATTCTAGTTTAGGTTACTAATTGGCCTTTGGGTGCGGCCTGAAATGTCCATTGAATTTCATAGTAAAAACGTAGAAAGAACGGTGACAAAAGAAAAACTGTATGTGAACAACTAATAAATAACATTTTGCAAAAGACGTCCAAAAATAATGATCATGTTCATTTTTTTGGCATCCATGGTAAAAAAAAAGTCAGTTATTTAATACATTGTGTGCATTGGATGTCCGTCTTTACATTGACTTCAAAGCATTCCCATTGCAGTCAGTTAAATTGCGTCAATAACAGACGTTTTTTTAACATATCAAAATTGTCTGCCTTTTCTCTATTTTTGACATTGTGTGAACATAGCCATATAGAAATCTTTTTTAAAGAAAGGCTGTTATTTTGCATAAAGACGTAACATAGCCTTAGACTCACTTTTACAGTTTACAGTGTCAAGATTTAGTTTTTTATTATTTATGATTGTCTTGATTATCACTGTGTTTCATCTAGTGTAATACTATTGTGTATTGCCATCTTAAAGTACAGTAAATCTTAACCCAAGAAAACCAATTTAAACAAGCTTCAAATTCTATTCTAAATTTAAAAAAAAAAATACCATAGACTTTAAATGCACACCGGTATGAACTGAACCGAACCCCTTCTAGTGGCATAGTTTGCTACATTATTCACTTAGCACCTATGTTGTCACTATATGGCTATGAACAAACAACACAGAAGTCATTTAGCTGTCTGCGCGCCTGTGCCAAGGCTACTGTTGGTACAATATTCTAGTTTGGGTTTACTAATTGGCCTTTGGATGCATCTTTAACTGAAAAGTCCGTTTCACTTAATATTTTTAAAACAGTAAAAAGACTGTGAAAAAAGAAAAACTGTGTTAGGGTGCGTTCACACCTACAGGATCCGCAGCAGATCTGCAGCAGATCCGCAGCAGACTTGATGGTGCAGATTTGAGGATGTGTTCAGTTATTTAAATGAAATCTGCTGCGGATCCGCAGCAGAAAATAAGCTGCTGATCCGGTAAATGTGAACGTACCCTTAACAACAAAAAAATAACATCTGCTGTTTGCAATAGATGGCTATGTTCACACAACTAGAGAAATAGAGAATAGGCCGCAGCTTTAGCAATTTAAAATAACGTCCATTTTTGCTGCCATTTTACTGACTGAATGCAATGCATTGAAGTCAATGAAAAGACGGACATCCAATGCACACAATATATTGAATAACGGACGTTATCACCGCGGACATCAAAATAATGATCATGACAATTATTTTCAGACGTCTTTTGAAAACAGCCGTCATTTGTTTATAGCTGTTCCAACGGACGCTGTTAAACAGCCGGCCAATGGGCTGCACTCAGCCCGTTTCTGCAGCCGATACCTCGGGCTGCAGGCACGTTCTTTTTTCACAATTGATTTGCAGGCATCGGCGGCTGTGCCCGCAAATTAATTAGCCATTCACTCCAATGCAATGTGTGGCCGCACTGCACATTGCGTTGTGTGAACAGCTGATGTTTCCGGGCGCTGTTCAATGAACAGCGTCGGGAAATAATTGACAGGCACATTATTCTAACGCCCGTTCTAAAGATCGGGCGTTAGAATAACGATGTGAGAACACAGCGGGCGGCATTGCATTGACTTCAATGCAATGCCGCCCCTGCAGTAAACAACGGACACTGAGGCAATTGCAATCAGCGCCCATTCTTTACTTAAAAAGAACATTGTGTGAACCTAGCCTTTCTCTGTTTTTACTATTAAATTCAATGGACATTTCAATTAAGCCACATCCAAAGGCCAATTATTAACCCAAACTAGAATAATGTACCAGCAGCTGTCATTACACTAAGGGGAGGCCAGGCAGCTAAATGACGTCCGTTATTTTAGACTTATAATGGCAGACATAATTTTAAATGGAGCTGAAAAAACGTTGTGTGAACATTGGACATCCGTATTCCCATTGACTTAATCTCAGCAATAACAGACATCTTTTTAAATAGAAAAGGCGGACACCTTTTCTCTTTTCTTGACGTGTGAACATAGCCTATAGAACTTTATGTTATTTTTTTTGTTAGGGTAAAACCCCACAGAGGGGTTACCTGCTCTTGTAGATTGTAAGCCTTGTTGGGCAAGGTCCTTTCTCCCTATTTCTGATCTTTTATTTGTGTAATTTGTTTTCTTGATATAATGTTACATTTTGTATGTTAACTTTATCATATATACAGCGCTCTTAAATCAAGGACATTTAAAAAGTAAATAATAATTATATTAACGGCTTGTATAGTAGAGGAACATCAAATGGTTTTGTCACATTAAATTATCTGATAGAGTTACCATGGATGGAATGTATATGGGAGGGTTAACTGTGTCCTTACTTTGCTCTTACTAGTTAGTAATCCTACATAAGGCTCAAATAGTGCGGTCTATGCGCACCCAACACTGTCCAACACAAAACCAAAAAAACAATGAATGCAAGACCAATATATATAAATTTACTTTATTGTTTGAATATCAAAATGAAATAATTTAAAAATCCATTACAAGGGGGCTAGAGCTGATACAAATCCCCATAGAAACGATGGATTAGATAGGTTCTTACACACAAAATATAACATCACAGAGCAAATGACAGTAGAAAATGAGGAACCTATATATACTGGGCACTGGGCTGGTAGTACATGCAATAAATAAATACAACTCACAGTGAGTATACAGAAATAAATACCATCCTCCTATACTAAAACATTAGTAGTTAGTAGTCTTACTAGTTAGTTTTAAGGGTCTCCTTATGTAAGTCTAAAAATGATAAGGACATACAAAATGACACAGCCATTAAAAGTGGAAGGGAAAATTAAATTTGCACATTCATGGGTTGGGAGTAGAGATGAGCGAACTTTTCAAAAGTTCCGGCCGATCGGACTTTCGGATTTTTTCGGAAGGTTCGGTCTGACTGAATTTCGTCGGATTTCATAGTTTAAAGCATCTATATGATACGGGGATAGTGTATTTGGTTGAATTTAGGGCTCTACATGTTAGTAACATCATTATCTTTTTTTATATCTCAAAGTCAATTATTTTTTTTTTTAGACTTCAATACTCACCATTACAGGGTCTATGCAGGTCTATAGCACTTTTTTAAAGATACAATGCTATACACCTGAACCAGGTATTTTAGTCTCTCAGGATAAGACTGATGTGATATAAACACTTTCAACCAGAAGGGTCCAAGTATAGAAATTGGGTAAATAGCACTTTTTTTTAAGATACAATGCTATACACCTGAACCAGGTATTTTTGTCTCTCAGGATAAGACAGATGTGATATACACACTATCAGAAGTATAGGACTTGTATATCTGTACTGCACGTTTTGGTTCCGTGTACCCTTTTCTGTCCAATGCCTAATCTATCTATCTTTCGCCCTTTCTATATTTCTCTCTCAATCACTGGATGTTTCTCCTTTCCACTTTCCTAATCTTTCCTTTTCTTTCCAACAATATCTTCTCAGTAGTCTGTAGTACACAACAGCAGCTCGCTTCCTCTCTCTCTCTCTCCCTCTACACACTGCGTGGTGCGGTCATGTGACCGCTCCTCTTAAAGTAATACCGACGTCACACGTGCTGATTGGATGTGTTCTGACCATCATGGGAAAGCGCTTTTCCCGCCCGGAACACTTCCTGCGTTCTAGAATGGCGGCTGCCATTTTAGAAAGCAAGAAAAGAAAAAAAATTGGGGGGAAATCCAAACCGGATCCCATACCGGGCGAAGCGGTTCGCTCATCTCTAGTTGGGAGTCATACAACATGTATAATTTAAGTACAGTATAACTTTGCAAGGATGGGCATTTGCTCATGTAAGATTTTGTTTTGTTCATACACATTGCCAATGAGTACTGTACCTGTGATCAATTATTCCTTGTCCATAACACTTTAGCAAAACAATTACAATCTATGCAAAAATTAATTATTGTAAACAAATTAATCATATTTTACATGGTGTAGACTTAATATCAATAAAATACCACAAAATGACAAAATAAAACTATGATTTATTGTAATTAATAATAAGTGATTGAAATGTCTACTGAATAATCAATGACAGATAGTGTATAAATTTGATGAAAAAGCAGCTCAACAAAAAAGCATCAATGATTTGTGGTCTCCATTTATTTTTGTTGCCAGTAAACTCCAGTAATCAATAATATGACGGGAAGAAAACAAAAGAGTAAATCCAGTGTAAAGAAAATAAAAATAAAATAGACAAATAGAGAAACTCTATCTGAATTGTATAATACAGTAATTAGCTAAAACAAAATGATTAATATAAACCTGTAATAAGAAATAATAAAAAAAAAATCAATATTTATGAAAATGCATAAATGGACATGAAACAGTAAAAAGCATCACAAGAAAATATAATAAAACATCACTATCTAATAAAAGGAAACAAGTACGACGACCTGTATTGCACTGCACAATATGTGCTGCCATGTTATACTTCTACAATAATTTTCACTAGAATTAACATTTAGGTACTTAAAGGAGAAGTCCGGAAATTTTTTTATTAAATTATTGTATTACTCCCCAAAAGTTATACAAATCACCAATATACACTTGTTAGGGAAATGCACATAAAGTGCTTTTTTCCCTGCACTTACTACTGCATCAAGGCTTCACTTCCTGGATAACATGGTGATGTCACGACCCGACTCCCAGAGCTGTGCGGGCTGTGGCTGCTGGAGAGGATGATGGCAGAGGGATGCTCAGTGTCCCTCAGTGTCCACCTGCCATAATCCTCTCCAGCAGCCACAGCCTGCACAGCTCTGGGAGTTGGGTCGTGACATCACCATGTTATCCAGGAAGTGAAGCCTTGATGCAGTAGTAAGTGCAGGGAAAAAAGCACTTTAAAAGCATTTCCCGTAATAAATGTATACTGGGGATTTATATAACTTTTGGGGGGCAGTACAACACTTTAATAAAAATTTTAACTGGACTTCTCCTTTAAAGTACATGCTGTACACAATAAGACCACGTTCAGACGCTGTAAGACACCAGCCGTTCTGTGACACGCTGTGGACGCTGTCTGTGAATTTCAACCTGGCTAGTACCGTAGTACCAGACAGATGAACATCACTTCTTTTGAATTGGAATAAGGGCACATTCGTGAATAAGGGCACATTCCAATTAACCATAGCAGACAATGTAAAGTACAGTCGGAGACGTACTTTACATTGTTTTCACAGTTAATTTTATGCGACCGCTATTCAATGAATAGTGGCCGCACAAAATTTACATGTCAATTTTCTGTGAAACCGCATGGAATCCCGGCCGGAGTATTTACAGTGTGTATAAACTGCGGGATTCCATAGCAAACAATATGAATTTGCCCTATCAATAAATAGCGGCTAATGTTGCAATCTGCAACAACGGCTGTTATTTATTGAAAATATACAGCGTCTGAGCAAGGCCTTAGACTGTGTTATGTTGTTTCTAAAAGTTTAAAGTAATACTGTCACTAAACACACACACACCTTACTCTTGTTTCATTTGTGTCCTAGGTAGGGCTGTTATTAGATTCATATTCATATGAAGTCCTATGGAGCCCTTAAAATTTTACATGAAAAAAGTGGAGAATTTAAATGCTTCTGTATGTTACCCTTTTGTTCAAACACCTTATTTCTTACAGGTATAAGAATTGGGTTCTCAGTAAATTTTGACAATGGGGGTGAGAAAAAAAAACATTGGCCTAGAAGTGGAGGGGGAATCTAAAAGGTAAACATTACTTTCTTTTATATTATCACGTCCTGACTGTCAAAACATGTGAAAAAAAAATGTTGATGAAAGTAGGCCTCCCACTCCATTGTGCCACACAAGGGGAGGTGAAAGGGTACTTAAACATATTAAATGGTTTATTAGAAAGTTTATATATATTTTTGCCGCTATTCCACCGAGGTGCATTGCTGTCCATGGCTGAAATTGAATTATTCACTGGCTGATTGACATATTTTTTTAAATTGTGATTTTCCAATTTTTGACACTTTTACAAGAACATGAGTTGACAAATTCGTCATTCTGTAATAGTCCCATTATTGTAGCGAAATATACAAATCTCGCGAAACGAAATTTTTGCTGCTCTGATCATCTCATATTAAAAACACTTCCCTCTAAATCAGTGCTTCTCAAACTTTTTCTACTGGAGCCTCACCCAACAGACCAAGGCAATGCCTGGGCCTCACTATTTGTGGTGAAAGTCTATTTAAAAGCTGAACATAATGCTAGAGCTGTCTTCCACCCATCTTCCAAGCTCTAATAAAGCAAGTACAAAATAACTTAATAATGTGGCTAAAATGGAGATTTTTGCAAACAGAAAAAGGACTGTGCAGATCCTAGTTACTTTTGTGAAAACTTTCTCCCGAGCTGGGCCTCACCAACAACCAGTGGGGCGACTCATTGGTGAGGTTTGAGAAGCACTGCTCTAAGGGTACAAACCCACTTGACGTATTTGCTGCGTGAATCAGTCTTAAAAATAAGCAGGCAAAATGCAGGTTGGCTTTATACAATTGTTCTGTGTTAAAATACGCAATTGCGTATTTTTGAAGCATGAAGCTTGTTGTTAGCAAAGCATCAGTTGTTAACAACCTGTGCGAAAAACGCATGTAGCTTCATGCTTCTGTGTTAAAATACGCAATTGCGTATTTTTGAAGCATGAAGCTACATGCGTTTTTCGCACAGGTTGTTAACAACTGATGCTTTGCTAACAACAAGCTTCATGCTTCAAAAATACGCAATTGCGTATTTTAACACAGAACAATTGTATAAAGCCAACCTGCGTTTTGCCTGCTTATTTTTAAGACTGATTCACGCAGCAAATACGTCAAGTGGGTTTGTACCCTAAATGTTCCAGCCAGTGATTTACCAAGCAGATACTTGTGTCTATGTTAACACCAGGGCACAAGAGCAGTGGGATGTTTTTAAAAAAATGTTGATAATATATTTTTTTAAAAGTATGCATCAAACTAAATTATAAAATGTCTGTGAGAAATTTTTAAAGAAAATGACAGTCGAATTGAAACATATAAATGAACTTTTAATTGGCAATTCATAGAATCCTTTAGGATTTGCCTGACAAAGAACCTCTAAGAAAGCTAAAATAAAAAACAAGAAACCTACTGTATATGTCATCTAAGAAAACAGTTCCAAGTGGGAGAGTCAATAGCACAACAATCCATCTATGGATGAACACCCTCTTTATAATTTTAGACGGTACTGGAACCTTTCTGATGAATGCTTATGATGAATAGATGAATTAGGTATGTGAAACCTATGAACCAGGAGTTTGCTATGATCTTTTAGATTTAACTCAAAATGATAAAAATTCACAGCATGAAAACAGTAGACATTGGTGCAATGTGAATAACAGGGCTTGATAATAGATATTGTGAAGATTTATTTTTTTTTAATTAGGAGACAAACTGTGAGAAAGTAAATGCTTACACGTAAATCAAAAAGTTTGTAGTGTAACAAATTCCCTGCTAGGTTCTAAATGGCAAAGAGCAAAGAACTGAGATATAAGCTACAATTTATGTATTAAGCTCCAACATTATTTTAATACCTCTTGTTATTGTTATAATATTCTTAGCGATCAAAACCAAAGTATCACAATTATTAGAATAAAGAAGATACTAGTTTCTACTCTCAATTAGCTAATAAAATACAATATAGAATTAGCATTAAAGGGAACCAGTCACTAATTTCCAGCTGACTGAACCATAGGCAGAATGAAAAAATGACAGGTTCTTTTATCACAATGATTTGGTATGAACAGCTGTGCATTACTGTGAGAAACTGCAACAGGCCCCATTCACATTAACTCCTTCCAATCAGTAATATGTATATATGTATATTCCAACCGCTGATACCCCAAGTAGTTGTAATACTATTTCAGTCAGTATTGTGGTCCTCATATTGCAACCAAAACCAGGAGTGGATTAAAAACACAGAAAGGATCTGTTCACACAATGTTGAAATTGAGTGGATGGCCGCCATTTAATGGCAAATATTTGCTGGTATTTTAAAACAACGGCTGTTGTATTGAAATAATGGCAGTTATTTACTGTTATATGAGGAACACAATACTGACTGAAATATACGTAGTGTGAACCCAGCCTCAGTATGTAAATCACCAAACACATTAAAGTGCCATGAGATGATTTAATGAGTTTAAGTGGGCTAGTGACAGGAGCAGTGCCTGTCACTGACCAATAGGAACCCCTGCAGTGTGACTGTGGGGTTCCCAATCTATTTTCCTGACTGCCGAAAGTGTCATACTTACCTCTGTGTGGTCCAATTGGCGATCTTCTTATAGGGGCAAAATTATCAAAGTGCACCCCTGGCCTACAACATGAAAAAGGTGCAGATTTTAGCAATGCCCCTTGTGAAAACTGTGTTTTCTTTTTACTCTTTATTCTAGCTGGATTTTTTCTTTTTCTTTTGTTTGGGGAGTTTCTAAATATTTACAGTGACAATAATTATTATTATTATACATTCTATGTTACAATGCGGTCCTCAATTGTTGACATAAGCACATGAGGTTTCTGTACTTTCTAATAGATCTGTACACTAACTAGGACCTATTTCTAAACCTTTGAATGAAATAAAATAGATTTTTCTATTAATGAGTAAACCATGCCCTGTGGTGAAATGTGTAGAGACTGTTGTAAACCTGACCATGCTAATTTTCCCTTAATGACTTGGGTGATACTATTTCTGATATTTTAACTATTTTTAAACATGGATGTCGTACTTTAACCTCTTCGGGACCAGGCTAATTTTCATTTTTGCGTTTTCGTTTTTCCCTCCTTGTGCTTAAAAGGCCATAGCACTTGCATTTTTACACCTACAGACCCACATGAGCCCTTATTTTTTGCGTCACTAATTGTACTTTGCAATGACAGGCTGAAATTTTGCATAAATTATACTACGAAACCAGAAAAAAATTCAAAGTGTGGTGAAATTGAAAAAAAACAACGCATTTCTTTTATTTGGGAGGAATGTGTTTTTACGCCATTCGCCCTTGGGTAAAACTGACTTGTTATGCATGTTCCTCAAGTCATTACGATTAAAAAGATATCCAACACCAAAAACAAAAAACAGAATGCAAGACCAATGTAAATATAAATATTTTTATTTGTATATCAAAAAGAGAAATCATTTAAAAATACATAATGGGGGGGCAGAAGCTAATACAAATCCCCATATCAACGGTGGATCAAAGAGTTGTATACATAAGACGCTATATCAAAAGGTAAGAAAGAATGAACAACCTACATATACAAACATATATACTGGGCACTGGGTTGGTACTGCATATAGCAAATAAATAACTCCCACAGTGGGTATATGGCAGAGAAACATATAAAGAAACCATAAACACATAGTAAATGTTACCCATACATGTCCTTAGTATATAAGTCCACCTCACCGTACACCCGACGCGCGTTTCGCGTGTTGCTTTCTCGAGGAGGATTAAAAAGATATATAACATGTATAACTTTTATTGTATTTGATGGCCTGTAAAAAATTCAAACCATTGTTAACAAATATACGTTCCTTAAAATCGCTCCATTCCCAGGCTTATAGCGCTTTTATCCTTTTGGTCTATGGGGCTATATGAGGTGTCATTTTTTGCGCCATGATGTTTACGTTCAATCGATACCTTGATTGCGCATATACGACTTTTTGATCGCTTTTTATTAAATTTTTTCTGGATTTGATGCGACCAAAGATGCGCAATTTTGCACTTTGGGATTTTTTTGCGCTGACGCAGTTTACCGTGCGAGATCAGGAATGTGATAAATTATAGTTCGGGCGATTATTTATTTGTTTACTTTTATTTATAACCTGGGAAAAGGGGGGTGATTTAGACTTTTATTAGGGGAGGGGGCTTTTTACTAATAACAATACTTTTTTTTTTTTTTTAACACATATACTAGAAGCCCCCCTAGAGGACTTCTAGTATATATACTTTGATCTCTCATTGAGATCTTTGCTGTATAGATATACAGCAAAGATCAATGAGGTCGGCACTCATTTGCTTTCGGCTGCTGCAGCCGAATACAAACGAGTGCCGAGCCGGGGACGGCGCCATCTTGGACAAGTCCCCGGCCGGCATCAGACAGGGAGATCTCCGCCACTAGACACCAGGATGCAGCTGTCATGTTTGACAGCTGCATCTGATTACTGTATTAGGGGGCACGGCAATCGGGCCGTGCCCGCTAATACCGGCGGTCCCGGGCTACAATCGGCACTCGGAACCGCCGCGCGGCCCCGTTCTGAACTCCCGCACCCGCGCGAGGACGTACAGTTAAGTCCTTGTGCCGGAAAGGGTTAATAGGTTTGTTGTTCCAGAACTTCATTACTTCTACCACATTCATTGGCAGGTTGGATGCTGAAATTAAATAGGACGTTTTCCCAGGGAGTAAAAGTGTCTGCCTTTTTTATGCATTCTGGTATCCATTAGATATGCTAGAGGGGTGGCATCTACAATAGTTCTTTGTATTTTGTGATATCCATTTACAATTTGTTCATTTCTCTGGTCACATTGACAACTCAATACTGTATCAACATTTGATTCTAGTTTTATTAGGCTACAGATGTAGCCAGGGTTAACATGATCCCTGAGGCAACAATTGTGTCAGAGAGGTATGTTTAGTCAATTAGAATGTCGAGTTAAATGCAGACATTGTTATTTGATGGCTGTTATTTTATTACAACTGTTATCATATGAATCATGGTCATTATTATAAAATAACGGCTGTCAAATAAAAATGACCCTCATTTTGACGGTGTTTGAACATAGTCTAAATCTCACATGGAAGTTGTGTAAACTTGCACTCAATCATCTGAAAGGAATAAAATAGGTTGCCAGGAGGGCTTTAAAGGTGAAAATACACAATCTATAGCCATATGTGGCTGGAATAAGGCAGCCAATCGGCGCACCATTGCAGTATGGCTACATGTGGTTAAGAGTCGATGTGTTTTCATATTTAATTTAAATTTAATTGATTTATCTTTTGGATTGCAAGTAGGGATGAGCAAACCGAACCGTTACGAACCAGATTCGTTAAGAAATTTGTAAAAAGAATCTGTTAAAAATAACAACGGCGATGCTAAATTGTACTTTTTTCACAGAATACTTCAGTATACAAGGGTTTATTACTCCTATAATCCCTTGTATCCTGGTTTTCTGTGAATATCAAGATGTGTGACGTCACCCCTGTTAGGGTGAGACCCTAAATTAGTCTCCTCAGATATACCTGGATGCTGCCTAATCAAAAATGTAATGTGACAGCTGTCTGTGAGTATTAACCAAGACACATAAAAGCAACTTCAATGTTCAAACTTATCAAATTTATTAAGGTAAAATCAGTTCATATCTTTAAAATCAGGTTAAAAAAAATAGAAGAACCCCGTTTGGGTATCTTGGTGTCCAAGACCATGCACCCCAGTGCTGATGTCTGGTCCTTTAATTATGGGCAAGGGCAGTAAATGTCTGTTACTGCCCATTGAGTCAACATTCCCCCAGAAGACCACCAGAAAGTTAGCCAATTCTTGCCTCTGTCACCTCCCCGGTGCTTTAGGGGGCCAGTTCTGCACAAGTTCTTCCTCCACCAGCTTGCAACCATCCATCACTTTAACTGCAGTCCAATCTGCCGCAGGGTCTTACCAACTATGTCAGGCCGGTGCTCTCAGGCTGTCCTCCATTTTGTGAACCTGGGTGAACGAAGCCACAGTGGGCAGGAGCTCCTCCGGACTATCAGGGAGGAGAAGGAGATATATGAATGGCTGACACCAGGTAAACTAACGGTGGAAAGTGTTGTAGCCGACAATGGGAGGAACATTGTCTCTGCAGTGCAGCAGGGAGTCATACACTTTGTATGGCACATGTGATAAACCTCATAGTGCACAGGTTTCTTCGAACATGTAGTGCCAATTGTTGATCCCTTTTGAGGACGCGACTTTGTGAGCAGGCATCAAGGACATCATCACACTCGTCCGTATTCTGGAAAGTGCGGTAACCAACATCATAAGCGAGGAATCCCAGGCCACCACTCCAAGGCTGACCATCCTCCTGCTCCATGACTAGTCTGTTCTCAATAATACTTGCCTCATTGCAATCAGGTACTGCCTCCTCCTCCTCCTCAAATAGTCTCTTTTTAACCATACTGGGCTGTTTGCAATCAAGTGCTACTGCCTCCTCCTCCCCCTCCTCCACATTGGGTCCAATACAGTACTATTACTGCTGCTGGTTCCACTGTCAAATGTCTGTTTTCCACCCTACTGGGTCCAATGAACTTTCTGTCCTATGTCCCATATAATTACTTACACATTGGCTAATTTTTTTTCACTATTTTTGCACTTTGATTTTTTCCACTTTTTTCATTGTAATAGCAACTGCAACTAAATGAAACTATACCCTATCAGACTCCCACTATTGTAGCAGCAATTATTAAGCCGTTATTGCAAGATTCGTTTTAGGTTCGGTTCGGCCGAATCCTGGATTCGAACCAAACCCAACTTTTCAAAAGTTCACTCATCCCTAATTGCAAGTGCACCTAACTTTACTGTCAACCAACTAATTTTTGATTGGAAAGCCTGGTATGGCCAAAATGTAACCTTACATGGGAACCATGCAATTGAATGAGTGTCTCAGTGTTTCATGTAACCTGAGGAAACAGGCTTAAGTCCAGCGAGAAAAAAAGACTGTATCCAAAGCTTTACTTCTTTACACCCATAGGCTATGTTAACACAACATTGTTTTTCAGTAAAGAACGGATGTTCTTTACTGCAGTGACGGCATTGCATTGATGTCAATAAGATGCCCCCCGCTGTGTTCACACATCGTTATTTTAACGCCCGTTCTTTAGAATGGGTGTTAAAATAATTTACATGCCTATTAGCGCTTTACATTTAAGTGAAAGGTTAATTGATTTTCAGGCACACCCGACAATTCAATTGTATTAAAATAAAAATAAAAAAAAAGGTTCCTGCAACCAATACAGAGGTATCAGCTGCAGGAACGTCCTAAATGCAGCCTAGCAGCCAGCAGTTTAACAGAGTCCATTAAATGTTGTGTGAACATAGCTATACTGTGCACACAATGAGGTATCACGCGTTTACTTTGTGTACACTCCACGGGTGTAAGGGAATAAAGCTTTGGGTACAGTCTTCACTGCACACTGGACTCAAGCCTGTTTCATTCAGTATTGCTGCACTCATTGCAGTGGGAGCGAGGCCGAACTGTGGACTTTAGTGATAAGGTGGCATTTTTCTCTATTTTTTTTTAATGGAATGGGAGCAACTCTTGCAGAACAGTTCTCCATTCTTGAAGCCTCCCCCATAATGTCCATAGGCCCTAATAGTGATGGAAATGGCGTAACCTTCATGAGATGGCTATTTTCATAAGAAAGATCTGGGCAATTTTTCATATATAGTAAAAAAAAATTAATAAATAAACATAGACGCATGTTTAGTATTTATGAGCAAGAGACATTGTCCAGTGCAATAATGCAGTAATAATTCACATGTGTATTTCTGAGTGATGCTGTTTATTGTACAGCCAACTGAGGGGGCACTTTATTCTGACAGGCATGCTAACCACATAAAAGAATTGTTATGTTTCCTATTTAAGCATATTCTATCAACTCACTCAGGGTTTTAAAACAATTGAAGCAAATTTGCAATGTTTTGCATTTGTCAAATAAAAAAATAACCTCAGTTTTTGACATGCTTCTCATAGCATTTTCTTGTTTATTTCTTCATATTTCACAATCTCAGCAGGAAATGTGCTTTCAACTTTTTATAATGCTGCTTCTGTCATTCAACTCTATGAGTAGCCATTTCCTTCCTACTTTAATGACCTCTAAGACAAAATCTGGCATCTCTTCCCTCTAGCTCCCAGTGCCACCTGCTTGTTTCTCTTTCAGAAACAGAGGGCACCTAAATCCTATGGTTTTGCATTACTTCTCTGCTCACCTAATTAGAATGTCTAATGTGGCTGGAAAGAATTGAGGCTTCACAATGGGTCTCTTACCTATTGATATGTCACAATGTCAGGCTCCTTGGGGCTTTGTGAATAGAATGATAAAAGGTAATGGTTAATGCTCTGTTTCAATAATTTCTTTCCTTTTCCAGTAGGAAGGAACAGGTAAGCTGTAGGATTATTAAGAAAAAAAACATATGAGAAAAGCAGAAAAAGGATACAATAAATATGGGTATAATAAACACATACAAATATTCAAACATTTTAAGAGTAGACATAGGAAACATTTATCAAGTGTGTAAAAGAAGAACTGTCTTTGTTGCACGTCACAACCAATCACAGCTCAGCTCTAATTTCTCAAAGTGTCACTGTCGTTTTAAAAAAGTTTTGACATGCCATAAAGACATGTCAAAAGTTTTGATAGGTCCATCTCTGAGTATTCAGACCTGTACCGATTGGGAGAACAAGCCAGGAGAATATCGCTGAGGTGGGATCCACTCTGGCTCAAAGTTTGAAAAAAAAAAAAAAAAAAAAAGTCCACATGTGCTGCAGTACGTTTCTTTCCCCGCTCCTTCTCCCGATTGGAATGGGTCTGGACACTAAGACCTGGACCAATTAAAAACTATTGACATGTCTCTATGAGATGTCAAAAGTTTTTAAAACGACAGGTACACTTTGAACCGCTCCAGTAAAATGGAAGCTGAGCTCTGTTTTGTTGTTATGGATAACAAATACAGTTTATATATTAGATACTGTTGACAAATCTGCTGTATTTGGTTTATTTATAGTAAGATAATGCTATAAACACAAAAATGGTTTGAAATCCATGTTGATCAGTTTTTCAGACTATCTTAAAAGATGAACCTTACTATTTGGTTATTTTGTGTCACATTATTTGTAGTTTGCTCAACATTATCTATAGAATAATCACACTGGCTAGGTGTTTGATATGAAAAGTAGAGATGGCGAGTACTAAAATGCTCGGGTGCTCGTTATTTGAGTCAAATATTTCACGATGCTCAGGTGCTTGTTTCGAATAACGAACCTCATTGAAGTCAATGGGAGACTCGAGCATTTTTGCAGGAGACCAAAGCTCTGCACAAGGAAGGTTGCCTGAAAACCTGGAAACCTCAGAAAATGATGGAAACACCACGGAAATAGACAGGAAGCAGCAGAAGCAGCATGCATGGATGCCTCTGAAGCTGCTTAATTACACTATTATACCACATTCTGGGCAACAGCCTGGCGGTGACCCTCACAGTGACAGTGTAGTGGCGAGCCTCAAAATAAATTGTGTGTGAGAGCCTGGAGGTGACCCTCAGAAACAATTGGTTTGAAAAAGCATGGTGATGCACCCCTGAATATCAATTTGTGACTGAGATTGCAGGCGAACCCCCTAGAATTGTAGTCTGACACACCTTGGTGGTGAACCCCTAAATTACATAGTTTGACTGAGATTGCAGTTTACAGCATGGGAATGAACCCCTAGATGACTTTTTGAGACTGAGATTGCAGTTTACAGCATGGCGGTTAATCCCAGAGTTTCTTGGTTAGACTGAGATAGCAGCTGAATCACCCAAAAACTTAGCCTGACACAGCATGGCAGTGAACCCTCGCGCATTGGTATCAGTTGAACCACCCAAAAATGAAGCCTTACACAGCATGGCAAAAATGAGTACTGGGTGAACTTTTGGGGTAGTCTATGGAGTCTGTATGTACCAGGTGCTGTATGTTTTAGAGCACCCATTACACTGGACACTGCACAGCCAGGATAAGTGTAGCTGCACTACAGGTTCCAACAAGCCAAGAGGAGGCCAAAAAATGTAGTTGTAGCCCTTAGAAGAACTGGTTGGGTTCTTTGTGTAAGATTCCTGCCTAAAAGACATTATTTTCCCCACCCTTACACTCTCCCTGAAAGCAGCTCTCTCCCTAAGCTCATCCAGCCTGCGTCTGAAGCGAGCATTGCGGGAACTGATTCTTATATGCCCAGGTCATCTGATCTGGCCAGCCAATCGCTGCTATTGACGTGCAGGGGTTCCCACGTGATGCTAGGAGGTCCCAAAGCCTCCCCTGCATGTTCATTGGCTGAAAAAAAAGGCATCAAACATGCAGGAAGAAGGAGATGTCATTTCCTTGAGTATTGCGAGATGCTCACTCGAGTACTGAGCACCTTCGAGTACAAAACTCAGACGAGAATGTTCGCTCATCTCTAATGAAAAGTAAAGGAAACAGTCATGGAACACTCTTTCACTAGGGAGGAATTCTCTAGTGTATTTCGCTCACTGCCCAATGGCTCGGCGGCTGGCCCAGATGGCCTTCCGTTTGAGCTGTATAAAAAATATCAAACAGTGTTCTTGCCGATGATAGAGGAGCTCATTAATGAATCCTGTATAACGGGTTACCTTCCCCCCTCTATGAGTGAGGCTACTATAATCTTAATCCCAAAAAAGAATAAAGATAGATTGGACATGGGTGCATATCGCCCGATCTCCTTGCTAAATGCGGATTCGAAAGTTTTCTCTAAACTGCTGGCAGCAAGGATTAGGAGGGTGGTTCCCGACTTGGTGGGTGACGACCAAACAGGTTTCGTCCCGGGCAGGTCGATTTTCACCAATTTAGAGAGGGCCCTGTTGAACCTTGAGATGGAGGATGGGGTCCCCCGCTCCATCCTGTCGATTGATGCTGTGAAGGCCTTCGACAGGGTGGAGTGGGGGTTCCTTTGGGAGGTTTTGAGTGGCTATAATTTCGGGGGCAATATTATTAAATGGATCCAAATGCTTTATGCCCAGCCTACAGCTCGATTGTCTGTGAACAGAGAGTTATCAACTAAGTTTCAGTTATCTAGGGGCACCCGTCAGGGTTGCCCACTGTCTCCGCTCCTATTTGCATTATATATCGAGCCGCTAGCCATTACGGTTAGAATGAATAACAACATACAGGGTTTTGGGCTAAAAGGAGGGCAGGATAAGTTGCTCCTCTATGCCGACGATCTATTATTTTTTGTTAAGGATCCAGATAACACCTTGCCACATATCCTGGAAACGTGTAGGGACTTCGGGAGGGACTCGGGTTTCGAGATAAACTGGTCCAAGTCTCTTTTGATGAACTTGCTTGGTCCCTCGAGGGACGGTGGTGAGAATTTTGGCCTCCAGGTTGTTGAGGACAGAATAGATTATTTGGGCATCACCATAACGAAAGATATTTCTAACTACCTCTCTTGTAACCTTAATCCTCTATTGGCTAGGTTAAGAAGGAAGGCGGAGGTCTGGGCAAAATTACCTCTTGCGATGGCTGACAGGGCGGCCCTGATAAAAATGGTCATACAACCCCAGGTTCTGTATTTCATTAGGGCATCCCCGACCTGGATTACCATGGGGTTCTTCAGGTCACTGGAGAGGGTCTTGAATAAAATTATTTGGGGGAAGAAGAAGCCGCGCACCCGGTACTCTACTTTCACATTACCCATAAACCGGGGAGGGTTTGACCTGCCGGACTTTTTGTTATATTTCTACGCGATCAATCTACTTCAGATCTGCAGAAATATGCACTCCCCGCTGGGCATGTTTCTCTTGGAGCGACGCCCTGCGAGCCCAGAGTCCCTTTTCACATATTTGGAAGGGCATAGATCGCAGTTTAGTAACACTTATATTTTTTCTAAGTTAAAGGTATGGGATAGAATATGGGCACAGATACGTAAATTGGTAGGTATAGATGCCTCCACGATTTTTTCCCCGTTGTGGGAGAATCATAATTTTCTTGCTTTTCACGATATTGGTTATTCAAAGTTATGGAAGGATAAGGGTATTTTGAAGATTTCACAAGTTTTTAGTGAGGGGGTAATTAAGCCCTTCCTTGAGCTGCAAGAACAGTTCTTGCTTCCGGACAAGTTTAGATTCTATTATCACCAGTTAGCGCACGCTGCTTCTATTATAGACAGGGATAGACTTATAGTAGTGGATGTAGAGTTTCTTTGCACTCTTAAGAACACGTTGGGTTTTAGACGCGGTGAGATGAGGAATATATATAACGAATTAAGGGAGATACGGGCTCGCAGGCCGTTGCTGACTAAGAAGCAATCGTGGGAAAGAGAGATCGGCCCGATCTCTGACGAAGAGTGGGACAATGTTCTAGCAAGTAGTAGTAGGGCCTCTATTAATAAGAACCATCAGTTAATACAACTTAGGATTATTAATAGACTGCACTACTCCCCGGTTATCTTAAGTAAGATGGGTAGGAATGTGGGTGGGGTGTGCCCTAGATGTGGCCAACAAGATGCGAATTACACCCACATGTTGTGGAGCTGCAGGAAGTTGAGGCACTACTGGGAGAGTATAACGAATGTTGTTAAATCTGTGACCGGTGTGCTATTTCCTTGTGGTGCCTTGTATACTATCCTGGGCTGTACGGTTCAGCTGGGCAGGGAGGTGCGTCTGGTTTCTAAACTTCTGTTTTTGGCTAGATTGCAGGTCCTGCGCAGCTGGATCGCGGCAACTCCTCCAGCCGTGGATTGTTGGTGGGAGGCAGTGGGTAGGGTTAAAGGGTATGAAATGATTCAGTCCCAGTATAAAAAGAAAGGCAATGAGATCTTCAATTCAATATGGGGTGTTTGGATCAGTAGGGCGGATGAACAAACCCAAGAATTATGGTTGCGGTCCTAGTGACCCTTGGATATAGATTATTCTCTCTCTTTTTTTTTTTTCCCCCTTTTTCTCTCTCTCTCCTATAGAATGGGGGGCGGGGTGGGTGAGGGGTGGGGGGGGGGTTTGGTATTGTATTAATTTTGACGATTATGAAGTGTGTTTTGGGATTATGTTAATTTTGTTGAACATGAATTGTGTTTAAGCGGTTATAGTGATAAATAAAAATATTTAAACCAAAAAAAAAAAAAAAAAAAAAAAAAGGAAACAGTCATATTACCAATTATGCCTGCTTTAAAGGGGTATTGCTATCTCAAGTAGTTATTCCCTATCCACCGTTGAACTCATTCTGGGGACATTTTGTTTTTTATCTCCAATCCTGTGGAAGTAAGGGTTATATTATGTGCTCTCTGTAGATGTCCCCTTAATTAGATATAAACTGATATGCCACTTCTGCAAGTGATTTTTAATATGATTTTAAATAGGATGGGGCATCATTTAAATTATCTCAGCAGAAAAGCTAAAACTGGCCAAGAGCTAAAAGTAATTCTTAGATAAGTACAAAAATTCTCAAATAATAGTTTTGATCATAGACTCACTGCTAAATACTGTATTTCCAAAGTAGAAAAATATAGAACACTGTGATAATTAAACATTGCCATACCTGCTTCGAGACAGAGAAGGGTATAATTGCAATTATTTTTGTGATCCATAGCTTTTATTTTAGGCTTTGTCTGTATTGTTTTTCTTAATGAAAAATGTATAAAAGTGGGTTATCACCATTGTAGTTATTTTTACATAGGAAATATAGTTTTGTTTATTAATGAAGAGATACCATTCTGGACTGGGTGGCTTTTTTTTTTTCTTTACATTTCTCCTCGTGTGAGAGAATTGAGGGAGTTGGTAAAGTTAGGGTTCCTTTACTATTGGTTTGTGCAATGGTGGAGATAACTGAGCACCGGGCCTGTCATGCAGAGATATCTGGACTGTTACGCTATTAATGTAAGATTAGGGCTTGAGAACAAAAAGGAGTGTCAATAGTGTATTATAGTATTAGTTAAGTGTTCTTGGTAAGAATGAGTAAGTTCGAACCACAAAGTTTGAGTTTGTGCATGAAACTACATGTTTGTGCACACAAACTGATTCAAGAACAGTAATGGGTCTGTTTGCACATTGGTACATTGTTCTTAAATAAAGTCATACGTATCACTGTTTTCCTTCGACAGTGTAAGCATGCTCAAAGAGGCATGGCTGTGATTGGTCAGGCAGGACATTTGACCCTGCTGTATAATAACACTGGTTGGTGCTGCAGATAGGGAGAGAAACTAACTGCCCTTTTCAGGGCACAACAGTGCAGTTGTCTGTGCTGAGAGGCTGGTGTCTGTCAGAACGTCAGTGAGACAAGAGAAGACAGTGAAAAAATGTCCAGAGATTTAGACCTCTGTTCACACTAGGGAAAAGTTGCTAATGCAGGCAGGGATAGAAAGGCCTGAAAAAGTTTACTAAAACAGTAAGATAAACAGTAAATCTGTGCTGAGGCGTTGGGGCTGACAGAACAACAGTGAGACAAGAGGAAGGGGGCAAAGTCTAGTCCAATAAAAGTCTATGCTGCATGAGTTTAGGGCCACTAACATTGTTTTTTCATGTTTGTAACAAAAAAAATAAATTCTATGTTGTATGAGAGTAACTACAGCTGGGCTAATGAAAAACAGTTGGGGGCCACTGATATATTCTTGTCAAATGCATTAGGAAAAAAAAATGCTGCTATTTTATAAAATGTTTAAATTAATTTTAAATTGCCAGTTAATTTTAAGTTACCAGTTTTTATTTTTGGCTAAATTGATGTATTATGTCTGCATCTGTTTGTCTTGTTATTTTATATAACCTGAAATGTCTATTGACAATATATTACCACATCAATTCCATTTGAGATAACTGTGTCCAAGCATTTTAAAAGCAGCAGATGATATGTGTGAACAACTGGAGTGTGTGAGCCACTTCTGGAAGGGGCTTGCAATTTCAAATTACATTTCATATTCAATTATTATTTTTTTAATTTAACAATCTTTTTCAAAGGTTCATTAACACCTTTGGGCCCAAAGTTCGAGCCCCCATTGACTTTAATTGTGTCTGAGCTAAAGTTTGGTTTAAAATTCTCAGATTTTTTTTTTTCAAGTTTGAACAAACCAGTCGAACCCTAATATCCATAGGTTGGCTCATTACTAGTCCTTTGTCCACCTTTTTCTCCTGTTCCCGGTTCCTGGACGTCCTTCTCAGCCATTCAGTGGCTACAGCGGGACAGCACAGAGAAAATGACACTAATAGACACTAGTAAATGACACTAATAACACTACGGAACTCTCAGGGTGAAATCCACTGTGATTCGAAACTGCAGTTTTTTGTGGTGTTTTTTTAAGTCAAAAATAAAGGTGGATCCTAAAAACATTGCAAATACAAAGGAAGGACTTTTTTTTTGTGTTGCGATTAGTGATGAGCGAATACTGTTCAATCGAATAGATATTCGATCGAATAGTGAGATATTCGAATATTGGAAATTCGTACGAATATCCCGCGAATATTCGATAAATATTCGATAAGCGTTCAAATCCCCCAGCTTCCGGTTTTACCCTCCAAACGGTCAAATAGATGTTTTTCACTAATCGAATACTTGTTCCCATAGAATTTAATGGGATCGAATATTTAATCGAATATTCGAATATTCGCGGGATATTCGTACGAATATCGAATATTTGAATATCTCACTATTCGCTCATCACTAGTTGTGATATTTCTTGCTGTATAATAGGGTCAGTTTGGTATCTATCTATCTAATACTTTTAACTACTAGTCTCCGGTACTCCATGCATAAACACTTAACAAACAACACTTCTTTTGCTTTAAAAAAAAAAAAACTTTTAACGGGGATACAAATGCTAATATCAGCATCGGCGGTACCTGGTTTGTTAATAATTAATGGCTGCAAAGCTTCTAGCAATGCACCACCTTGTAAAGACTGCAAATTTATTATACACTGGGCATCTATTAATTATACTTCTTGTTCACAAAGTTTTCGAATAAAGGTCAAATTAATTGTAATTCTGCAGAGGTTACTTGTGCAGCTGAATGCAATTTCCATCTAAAAACAATATGAGGAGAACCAAAGAACATTAAACATGTATGTTATATGCATGTACAAAAATAGATAACTTTATAATATATATCCAAATTAGAGAAGATGAATATTTGTCGTTATCAATTATATTTACATTTTATAATACATACAGTCAAAATACCATCAATATAATTTACCTTGATCATTAAATCTTTTTCTATTACTATTTTCTCCAACAAATTTTACATTAAAAGCTGCAGAATTTCAAAATGAAAATCAGCTCCAACAAATTGTTCCTACAGCATGATAGTCTAATTTTAATCAAGCTGGTATCAAAATGCAACAATGCATATTATCTGTCTCCCAGAAGGAAGAACTGTTTCTCTAGTGTCACCTATTAAGGCACCTTAAAACATAACTAGGAATATTAGAAATATTGAGTTCCTGCTATTTGCCAGTATATTTTAGGGTACTTGATGGTACAATCAGGGTAGTGTTACTGCCCAAAATCTTGCTTTCACTGACTTCAATGTGAAAAAGGGAGATGTCAGCCTGGTTCCGAACCAAAATGCCTACCCCTATGCTACCTGCAGCTCAGAAAGACCAAGAACAAGTGCTTCCTATGGTGTAAACAAGCCCTAAGGCTATTTATACCAGAAGGATCTCTGCAAGGAAAACAAGTACCTTCCAAGATCTGCATTGAAAATATCTCACCAACATGTACCCTACTGTCTACTTACGAGGAACGAAAACTCCAAAACAGCACTTTCTATCCACAGGTTGCAAAAAGGCAGTTTTGTTAAGGTCTCCACACAACTTATTTATTTTTTAGGACAAGTGAGGTGATTTAACTTCTTAACAAAGCACAATGAGTATACTAGAGAATATAGAATAATAGAGCACTGATCTAATGGATCAGTGCTCTATTATATACACAGCATTGTATATCTTCTCCCCTAATAAAATGTTTAAATCACCCCCTTTTTCCATTTTATAGATAAAAATAAAAAATGTATATATTTGGTGTCGCTGTGTGCATAATCACCCAAACTATTAAATTATCACATTCCTGATTTTGCACGGAAAACAGTGTTAGCACAAAAAAACACCGACGTGCAAAATTGTGCATTTTTTGTTTACATCAAATCCAGAAACTAAAAAAAAAAATAAAAAAAATCAAAAAGTTGCATTGACGCAAGCAAGGTACCAAAAGAAAGTACAGATCATGGCGCAAAAAAATGACACCTCACACAGCCCCATAGACCAAACAAAAAAAGTGTCATAAGAATGGGAATAGAGCAATTTTAAACACATTTAGTTTTTTTTAAAGATTTAAATTCTTTAAAAGCCATCAAATAAAATAAAAGTTATACAAATTACATATTGTTGTAATTGTACTAACTTGAGGAACATAGATAAAATGTCAATTTTACCATAGGATGAACTGTTTAAACAGGAAACCGCTCAAAAATAATTTCACCTTTTTCCAATGTCATTGCACAATGTAATATTTTTTTTTTCTGGTTTTGCAGCATATTTTATGAAAAAAATAAGTCTGTAATTGCAAAGTATAATTAGTGTTGCAAAAAACAAGGGATCATGTAGGTCTGTAGGGAAAAATATGCAAGCGCTGTGGCCTTTTAAACACGAGTAGGAAAAAAGCTAAAGCACAAAAATGAAAACTGGCTCTGTAATTAAAGCGTTAAACTTTTATTATGAGATGAATTTATTTATATATTATATTATTATTACTTTTATGGTCCCACTATGGCTCTTCTATAAGAAATGCATTAATTGTTTATAGTAATCAATGCAGTACATATGTACTGCATTGATTAATTATCTCGGCACTCGATTACTACATGCTGCTGAAGGCATCCTATAGCAATCAGTGAGTACACGCAGCCTAGGAATCCTAGCAGAGGCCCCGGGCTGCCTGTACAACAGAATATTTCCTGGTGATCTAGCAGTGGGTTGCCAATCTATGCCGCTGAACCTCAAATGACAGTTTTGACAGCAATATTTAAATGGATTAATAGCCTTAGTAGGCTATTAGTGGTATGCATAGGCAGTTATCATGTTGTGAGCCCTCCCTATATCCCCTTACTGGTGCCTTATGGGGTTAATATTGTGAATGTAAATAAGTTTAAATTTACACTCATAAGTATATTACCTATACAAAAATTAGTGCCAGGCAACACAGGGCAAATGATTTATGAGTAATGAGACAAAAGGGGACCTTATTTTAATACAAATGCAAAATGACACATTTAGTGAAAGAAGAACCTCAACCCCAAACATCATCCAGACTGTGAAGCATGCTGGGCCCAGACTTCAGAAGAGAGCATGAGGAAAGCAATCCATGACCAGACACTGAAAAGACTTTTGGTTATGCAGCAAAAAAAGAGCCATGTATGACTTGGTGAAAATTCGGAAACAGAGGATTATATGGACATACTGTGCAACGGTGCAAAAAAGAAAAAAATTATTTATACTAACCACATATCAGCATAGCACCATACACTGATGCACATTTTCGCAAAGAGCCTTCATCTTTGACTCATTTATTATTAAGCCTTATAATGTGTTCAGTTTTGAAGTCACATTTACAGTATGTGCAGAATTTATTCTTTTCTTTAGATATGTAAAGAATTTTGATGAATTCTATGTTTACCCTTTGATGTGACTCTGATGAACTCGGCAGACTAGCAAAGTCATAAGTTACTGAAATGTTCTTTGTTTTTTGAAATCTCAACTATTAACATTCTGCCCTCCCTGCAGGAGACTCTTGGCTTCCAGTCAATCCACTGTACTTCTCTATAATCCCCTGCATGGATCTGAAAGACGGCTATCAAAGGGTGAACAGCTTTTAAGCCTTCTCATGTCATTATAAAACAATAGCTCTGGATATGGTTTCTGTATGTTACCATTTGACTTTTTAATGTAAGGTGATTGAAGTCAAAATAAGAGATTCAATTTGCCAAGTGAGCACATTTTTAAAAAGCGTGTAAATTGGCAAATCTAAACTACATCCAAAATGAATAAATTGTTTAAATATAACTTAGTTGATTGTGAATAAAAACGACTGAAAAACCTACTGAAGCTCAATTTGTGTATTCAACTTGACTGGAAATAGAGAATGAAATTTCTTTTTAGAACTACTGCTAGAGACATTGTGACACTTACAAAAGCAAACTGCTCCATTTCCACCCAAATGTTTTTATTTTAAAACTTCTCCTAGACCACAGCTCAGTTTTCCTATTTTCCAGAATTAAGGCTATGTTCACACTACGTTAAAGTACGGCCGTTCTTGCCGATGGCAACAACGGGCGTACCTTTGGCGAGGTGGAACAATGCCTTAGTTTCAATGGGATCCCGGACGGAGCGCATACACATCCCGTGCGGCCTTGACCGCTCGCTCCATAGTGTGCAGGGGGAAGCTCTGATGGGGGCGCGTGCTGATGCATCGACAGCGATGATCTGGCCAGAAACCGGCCATTCCGTGACCCAGCTGGGGTCATGAAACGGCCGGATATTCACGTTGTGTGAACATAGCCTAAAAATGTATAAAAACTGAGTGCAAGTGCAGATGACCACTGATGCCAGTAATTGGCTGTAGTGTTGTGTATGAGCTGCCTCTATCTCTATAATCACACTTTGCAGGATTATTGGTATGCAGAGAGGCTTCTATGTCCTGGCAGTGTGTGACAGAATTTCAAATGCTTGCATAGTTCTTACTTGGGAATAACTTGCTTACACTGCTTAGACCGCTCGCAATTCTCTTTTGATGCTGCTAGAAGCACTGTACTTAATTGTTTCTGTGGTAGATATAAAGTAGAGAACACTCGTCGTACTTGCATTTAATCTTTGTTTCATATAAAAAACTTAAAATCCAGCAAGCATACTCATGTCGGGTTCAGACTCTATACACTTGTGAGCGCAAGCTATGACAGCTGTTTCGCATGCATGCACGCTTCATCTGATTAGATGAAGCGTGCATGCACATGAAATAGCATCTGATTAGATGAAACGCGAAATAGATTAGATGAAACACGAAATGTGCGCGAAATAGCTGTCATAGCTTGTACTAACAAGTGTATAGCATCCGAACCCAACATGAATACGCCTGCTGATTTAAAGTTTTCTATATGAAATAAAGATTGAATGTAAGTACGGTGAGTGCCCTTTACTATATATCTACTATTGTGATGTTTATACAATATACCTTTGCATGTATGAGGAGCACCCTGTACAGCACCGTGATACACACATAGGGGGAGATTTATCAAAGGGTGTAAAATTTAGACTGGTGCAAACTGCCCACAGCAACCAATCACAGCTAAGGTTTAGGCAGTGCTGAAAGGAAAGCTGAGCTGTGATAGGTTGCTGTGGGCAGTTTGCACCAGTCTAAATTTTACACCCTTTGATAAATCTCCCCCATAGCCTCTACCTGCTGATAATATCTAGCCACGTTACTGGGTAGGGCCGATATACAGTATATCCTTAAGTTGATGTAATTGTTTCTGTGGCTCCCACTCTATTGTAATGGGAGACTGTGGTTACTGTTCTTTAAATCATGAAGGGAAGGACTTTTGGGGCTAGGATAGGGGATAACTTTGGGGATAACAGGTTGGAAAATAAAACTTTATTAAGACATCTATTACACAGCATCCTTTTTAGCACAACTCATTATGTCTTCTACCTCAATGGTCACCCCAATATAATACTACAGATGAAAGGATCATTTTCATTGAAAATTCTTCCATATGTGGAGAGAGCTGTGTTTAATAGAATTTAATTAAAGCTGTTTAAAAAGGGTATGCTTAACTGTGTGCAAAGTATGTTTAAAGATGGAAGAAGATCATCCTTGCAACCCCCCCCCCCATGTTGCAAATTGGCAACCTAAAGATATTACATATTATATGTGGGTATAAAATTAATAAAATATAGTGAATAAAAGTGCCAAAATAGTGAAAAAAAATATTGGAAAAAAAGTTTACAAGAAGGATGCGGCAGCACTTGATTGCACCCAGGCCAGTATTGTTGAGAAGAGACAAGTTGAGCAGCAGGAGGAGGCAGCAGTTGATTGATTCCAGTCCAGTATTATTGAGGAGAGGCTACTTAAGAAGAAGAGGCAGCAGTTGATCGATTACAGGCCAGTATAATTAAAAACAGACTACTAGTGATCAGGGGCGGATTAACTTTACCATAGGCCCCGGGCTGTTCACCAAGCCTGGGCCCCCCCACCCCACTGTAACTATGGAAGCACTAGCCTGGCGTTCAAAGTACAGGATAGATAATGTCATGATTTCCTGATTCGTGCAAAATTGCCATAAAAAACTGTGATTTTTTTTTTGCAAATCATGGCAGAAGTGTAGCCAGGAGACAGTACACCATTGAAAGTATAAGTCTTTTTGGGTGGTCATGGGCCCCCCAGGAGCTCAGGGCCCCCCAGGAGCTCAGGGCCCCGGGCTGCCGCCCAAAACGCCCCTATTATAATCCACTACTGCTAGTGATGATTATATTTCTATTTTTGTTCCTCGGCTTACAAAGTTCTGACAAACTAAATTTACTTACTCCTACAAAGCAGGTTCACTGGCCATGATACAATTGCATCTAGGGGGTCACGTGGTTGTTTTGAGAAACAAAATAACAAATGTATCATTTTTTTGTTCCTGTGTGTATATGCCAAGGTTATTTCACCATTTTCTGTATTTTCACATCTGAAGAGTGAAAGCAATTCACTCAATTGGCCTATTTAGAACTGTGAAGACAAATCGATGGAGGCAGAAATGGTTATCGATAAATCACTCATCGACGTTTATGGACTAATCTTACAAGTAACTATTTGATAACGCCTTGCCATTAATGAGTTAATAAATGTTGACATAGGTGGAGTTCTAACAGCTTACCGCTTTTTGGCTTATCATTGTGAGTCTGAGAAGCGATGTGTGTGACAGTCACTTGATGTATTTTTAGAGTTAGTGTCAAAATTAAATGTACAGGTCTGGTCTTCGAATATATCAGATATCTGTTCTCAATAATGCTTACATTCTGTCCCGGTACTTTACAATGCTTCATTTTATATATGTGTTGTTAAAGGCTCTTTCCTTCCTAATTTCTCAATTACAAGTTAGTCATGAATGATCTTTATTTATGACGAAGCTAAATGTTTATTATGGATTTTTGCCCCCACCTATTGCCCTGTGTGACTACATTGGTTACCATACATTGCTGATAGTAGTTCACGTCCCTACGAATGTGTGTAATTCCTATGGCTTGCCCATAAGGGTTAGCTCTAAATCGCACTATACATTTATATTTGTTAGGGTACAAACACACACACCGTATATGCAGCAGATACGCAGCAAATACGCAGCAGATCTGCAGCAGATTTGGTGGTGCAGATTTGATGCTGTGTTCAGTTATTTAGATCTAATCTGTTGCGTATTTGCTGCGTATCTGTTGCGTATTTGCTGTGTATCGCAGCAGTAAATAGGCTGTGTATACGGTGTATGTGTTTGTACCCTTAGGCTATGTGTCTGTGAAACATAATGCAATGTATTTCCAATTGTAGCCAATGTGCCGCTAATTATGTTTGATTCACTATGTTTGTGTAATATCTCTTCAGGAATTTTCTTTGTTTGATCACATGTTGCTGAGAAACGAGGGTGTGACTTATGGTTAGTGTTAGCGAGCTGCCCGTGCAGCTAACTCACTCCCCCATCCCCCCTCCGGATTGTGGTGTCGAATTCATTATTATGTTATGTTTTAAATATTTGAGGCTTACACTATGACCACATGATGGGAGTAGTTGTGTACTGTATATATGATATGGGCTGGCAGCAGACATCATGGAGGGAGAGGGACGAAGTTAGCAGCACGGGAAGCTCCATAACCCACCCACATAAGTGACATCATATTAATCAGCAACCTTGCCTCTAACAAGGAAAAAGCCTCGACTAGCTATTACCTTACCAAGCGAGCATTGTTTGCAAGAGGTTTATATTATTTATTTATCTTTTTATTAAGGTCCATGCTCGGCCACTGCTATAAGACGGCCCTGCGCCTGGGTACACAAGCCGGCTAAGGCGGAGTGCCGCATGGAGGGAGGTTGCCCGGATTGTGTACCCAGGTTGGGACAAGCATAGTAGATTACAGAAGTTGATCATTGGTAAGGTATTTACCCACTATGTCAAACAAGAAACTCTACTGTTATGGTCACCTGACGCTCATATATTACTAATGTCTGTACGTTTTTTGCTTTTAGCCAAACATGTGGAGACCAGGTGGTCCAGTGTGAGGGACAGATTCATCAGGGAGCGACGGCAGCTGATGAGGCGTGTGGCCTCACAAGAAGAACTTGGCTCTTTGCGTTTTGCCCCAATGCTGCGTTTCATTTTGAATGCCAGCAGACGGCGCCAGTAAGTGTGTGTCTTAATTGCATCTGTCCATGCTAGGATCAGATGATATCAGTATTAGTTCAGTCTGTTATGTGTGCAGACATATAGACATGTGTTACGTAGACAGATTATATACATCGAGCTTCCTGCAGGGGGACCTATATATTTCTGGAACTGGATAATAATAAAGTTACTAACAATAATGCTCCCCCGGCTGTACACTCAATATTCTTTATAAATGCAGCGTGCCCTAACTGGATACTAAAAATTGTTTAATAAGTCGATGATGTAAGACCTAACTGGAGTTCGATTTAGCTACAAAACACGGACAGGATAAATGGCGACAAATGTGCCCCAATGATTACATATGACCTAACAATGTCCCACTCATTTCTCAAGTGAGATTTTTAGGGAGCCAAGGCCTAATTAGAGCAAGATGTGAGAATAAATTACTATTTCTTTACAGACATATTATTTTCCCTGAGCATTATTTTTGGGGAGCAGTGTGAGAATGTTGATCAATAGTCTAGATTATGTGCAAAGGCTAACACACATTGGACATACTGGATAAAAAAGGACACAAAAAGCCTAAGTAAAATCCTGCATTGGATGCATATTGGTTCTTGAGAATTGTTACAATGTTGCTAACATGTTTGTTATAACAGATTTTGTCCACTGTTCATTTGTCAGCAGAGATGAAGAAGCTCAACAAACAGCAGAAGCCTCATCGGATGAAGAGAATAAAGAACCTCATCTGACGGAGGCACGCACCATGACTCCACCACCAAGAGGCCAAGAGGGCCCTGTTGAGCCTGGCCAGGGAGACGAACATCAGGCTTGACGTTAAAGAATAAATTGTGGGCGGCCTACACTCCCTCTTATACTAAGGTTGTTGTTGGCATAAATGATTGTGATTAGTGGTCACACAGCCTCTGCCCCCCCCCCCCTCAACCACTATCCTGTGCTTTATACTATTTCGAGCAAGTAATAAAGATATTTTGTGATATATCGGTGTTTGACTATTTTCTGGATATCACAAGTTTTTTACTTCCTATCTCTGCCTATCTCTCCCTCTCTCTACCTCTCTGTAAATTTATACTTGTTTGCCTATCTATCTTTGTGCTTTCCCTCCCTAACTAGCACGGAGCTCCTCTCTCTCTGCAGTCTAGACACACAATGAGAAAGAGCATGGACGCTCAGGCACTTCCTGTTCCTGTAGTGACGTCACACACCTTGATATTCACATAATAAAAGGATAAAAGGGATTATAGGAGTAATAATTCCTTATATCCTCTTCCATTCTGTGAAAACAATACAGTTTTGCGACGCCGTTGCGGTTTTAACGAACTTCGTCACGAACCTTTTGAAAGTTCGGTTCGGTACCGAACCGAACCTTTTGCAAAGTTCGTAACGAATCTGGTTCGTAACAGTTCAGTTCGCTCATCCCTAGTCAGGACCATCATCTCACTAAGAATACCCCTTTTTAAACCTTAATGTCCTTGTGAAAAAAAAATACCAGAAATATGACATATTATAGATAAAAAATAAACTTACATATACCTGGAGAGATTTGAAGATCACTTTGCTCAGGTGAGTGGAAAAAATACCTCATGCGTATCACTACACTACTGGTGGCTGGAGGGCTGCAGGTTGGACACCTATGCTGTATAGTGTCATAACTTTATTGGATTGGATACAGTTATTTCTATACTTTTTATTGTTATGTGATGTTCATTGTTGCCCAGAGGCATAATACGGCACCTATAAATTTACATATTGCCACACAGAGGTCATCTTTTTTGTTAGATGTTGTATATACTGTATTTCTGACAGCTAGTGAAGTATTTAGTGTCTATCCCCAGTGACCATCCTATGAATAAACTCAGGACAAAACCTTCATCTTTTTATGACATATGCACAGACTTTAACTATTCAAGTATGATTTCTAATAATAATTTGGAGAATTCTTGGAGATTCTGAAGAAAAATGTATTTATCTTATTCACTTGCAGAGTGGGAGTAGGATAAATAGGGCATCTGTCAACTACTGCATTGTGATACTATCCCACACATCCATCAGAAAATATATTGTTGATTGATGTCTTACTGTGAAACACTGTGGGCTGTAACTTTCCAACAAAGTACTTTGTTTCCTGCTATGTCGTATGCCCTCTATTTTCAGGATTTGTTGTGCTAAAACAGCTGCCTCTCAGCAGGACTTTTATTTTTGTATCTAGATATCTGATTTTTTTTCTTCTATCTTCCGCATTTTTTTTTTTTTTTGGGGGGGGGGAGGGGGGGAGCAAAATTTAAAATGCGGATCCTGGACATTATAGTAAATATATATATATATATATATATATATATATATATATATATATATATGTATATATAAAAGTAAAAATACTAAATGAATAAACAAATGATTATAGGAAAAAGGGAGCACACCATCTTTTAATTCAATAATTTTACATTACAGAACATGGTAAAAATCGAATTGTTTGAAAGTCTTAAAATACTTAAATACAATCTCAGATGAACAGCAACACTCAGCAGGTTCCAAGTGTCATTATTTAACAAAAATAAAGTGAAAAAATAAAAAGTTTGAAACCATGCAATGGAGGGGATAAGTGGAGAAAGATAACATGCACTCACCTCACTGGCTCCCGAGTTGCCACCTGTATTCCGCGGCTCACTTCTGGGTTCTGGGAAGTGATAGAGCAGCCCTGTTTGGCCATTCAGAGTCTATAGTGGTCTCTGCCAATGAATGGCCAAGCAGGCCTGCTCTGCCACTTCCTCAAACCAGAAGCGTCAGGAGTCAGGGAGGTGAGTGTATGTTATTTTTTTTACTCCCTCCCTCCCTTGGCATGGCACAAAAGGGGTCCTGGCCGGATAGTCCCAAGTGTAGATACAACCTTTTAATTGAGTTAAGGACTGAAATTTGAATGGGATATTGGAACATGTTTTCTTTTTCAAGCCATGCTTTTCAATATTTACTATTGTGCTTGAGAAAATTGTCCTGTTGCACTACCCAGATTCAGCTAAGCTTAAGGTTCTAGATAGGTGACCTTACATTTTACTTTATAACACTGCAACTTTGTGCTGTTTGCCATGCTCATTGCCATGTATCTTGGAAAGACTTCCGTTCTGTCATGAGTTAGCTGAGATTGAAGAATCTAAAATATAAAGTTTTTTGCTTTTTGCTATTTTTTCTTGGGTTGAATTTGCTGAGGCTTGCTGAGACATTGTCCTGTGTAGATGATTCAGAGATATCCTCCTGAATAACAAGAACTAGTCCTCTTCATTATTTGTGTGTGCTCAGTAGTCCTTGATATTCATGAGAAACAGTGCAATCCGTCCACCGGCTGCTGATTGGCAGTTATCTACCTTTGCTGTCTATAGGCATTCAGCTGTCAATAAGCAGCTGGAGGGTGGAGGGAGTGGTGTGTTACAAATGAACAGAATAATTAACAGAACAATGTAAGTAACACACCGTTCAATTCAGCATATCTGTCCTTAGTTTATGATACCCTATTCTAAGGCAGCATAAACCTAGTGAAATATTCCCTTTAAATTGTGCGGCCTCCATCTTTACAATCTTGTTACAAACTTTTTGCAAAGTTCATAATGAATATTGGTTCATACGATTTGGATAATATTTTTATATATATATATATATATATATATATATATATATATATATACTGTGTGTATATATATATATATATATATATATATATATATATATATACACACACTATATATATATGCACTCTAGTATTACAGAATATACTGAAGATGTGCTGTCTCACAGTTTAGTGGCAGCAATGCCAGTTAAACACTACATAACTTTAGTAAGGCCTTGTAATATGTTGCAGGCAGTCTACAATATATCTTAATATATTCAGCATGGGAGATGGATGTTAGCTGTGTCCTCTGTCACTTGTGGAGACTGAATTCCACAGAGATGCATGTCAGGTAAAAGAACATATACTTAGATCTCTGTCAAGGCTGCCCTTTTCACTGCACTCATACTATTTCTGTTTAAAGACTGGAACCTCTTAGACAATAAGGGTGACAAGCATCAGAAAGTGATTCTAATACGCGGCTTCTGCTTCATGGTCGAAAACCTTCACCATATATTCACAAACTAAAAGCAATCTGCAATTCCTTCCCTACAGAATGGCCTTATGTCTGTGCACTATGCAATAAATTAAAATGTAGCTTAGCGGTAGCAGTTAATTGCTATGGCAACAGTTGAACTCTAAGAAAAGGGAGTTCTTCAATCTCAAGTCTAAGCACAGTTTTGCTGCCTTTTTATTTTCCCTCCATTTACTGCGTTTTTTTCATGCTTCATTCCTTATCATATCTTTGGCTTGTAATCTTAAGGGGAAATTGTATTTTATTTCTGTTTTCTTTTTTGTTCTTCAGATTTGGTATAATAACTATGTATATGCTATATATCTACTGCCTAAATATAAACTGTGGAAATATAGTAAATAAAAAATAAATGTTTATACTGTGCTGGTTTTACAGACTACTTGAATATTTAAGCTTATAAAAATGTTCTGTTGTGTCTAGAAATACCAGCACAGCCCCTAAAACACCATAAAGTATGATGAAAATGTATGAAGCTTTTGTAAAACTCTTGTTTGGATCTATTTTCTTATATATAATATGCTGTTATACAGTAAACAGGACTTCAGACAATCTCATGTAAATTGATGTGTTATAACTCGTATTCATTTTGAGGTTATAGTAAGCTTGGTCGGCAGATTATAAGGAGGACATGTAAAGAATGTGCCTTTGGTCTTATTTGCCCACCCCTTTGTCCAGGCTGGTTCATTTAAACAGGTTACTAAAATGAAAACTGGCAGGTACAATAATTTCTCTATCCTGCATATTATGCCCAAACTGGTGTAGACTTTGCTGTGCTATCTAATCAGTTTGGGTCAAAGTCAGCAGTAGAGTCCAAGTATTTAATAGGTTTTTACCCTTTATCGCACTATAGAGTGCAGAATACAGAGGTGTGGGTAGTGGTTGGCTAGACAGGCAAAAAGGTTATATGCCGTGCTCCGAGTCACCGCCGCACCCGATCTCCCTCTCAACACCGGCTGTATTTTGCAAATGCCAGAGCCCAAGTGCAGGGGCCCAGAGCTGATGTTGCTTTGGCAACTGGGGGGGACTCACCACTCCATGGTTCTGCGCTCTGTCTTCCTGACTGACACAGCATTCCCGCCTCCTAGGCTGCGTGTACCGGCTGTCACACATTTAAAGGGACCTAATTGGTTCATGTGCTCCTACAGTTCCCTATAAATCCCAGCTTGCCCTGATCCTAGTGTTGGAGCCTCTGCATGCTTTCTGTAGCGTGTAGTCCCAGCTGCCTATGGTTCCTGCCCATGGCTCCTGCCGTTCCTGGTTCCAGCTTTGTGTGGTTCCTGCCTGTGACCGCTACCCCAGTTCCAGTCCTGCTGTGTTCCAGCCTGCCTTCTTATCTGTCTCCAGCCTCACCTTGACCGCCGTCACTAGCAAGTCAAGGCAGGGATGTGACCTTGGGTTCGCCTTCCACATCCCGCCTTGCAGTTGGCACTGGTGAAGACCAATGGCCCCTTAGACTCTGCTCCCTAATGCGGCTTACATTATCGCTAGTGGTGTTACAGGGGATCCATGACTCCAGTCGTTACAACATCCCGATAGAGTACCTTTAAATCTGAGCACTTCTTTGTTAAAAATGGAGTGGTGGTGACTGTTCAGTGTATAGTTATTAGCATATTGGAAGCCAGAACTAATGGCATAGATAGCTAGAAAATGAGAAAAAAAGGGGGTGAAAAGACAGAAAAAAAAAAGAACTGTTCAGTGTTACCTCCATGGAAATAATGAAAGTTTAAGTAATTTGAAGAAGCCACAGGCCCTTTTTAACAAGCATTTTTTTTTTTTAACATTTGTTTACCATGAACATTTTTTGTCAACCATTAATGGTAATGCCCCTATAAGTTTAGTCTGATTACTATAGAAATAATTCTGGTGTTGAGGGATAGGACTGGAGATGAGTGAATTTACAGTAATAACGAAGTGAAGCGCTTTGTTATTCACACATCAGCCAGCTGTTTCTTAACTCAGTGCCGCTCTGTGCCACTCCTCCACGGCTGCCAGGAAAAGCTGGATCCAGTCTTGGGAAAGTTCTCCTAGTTTCCCCATCCAGCTCTTCCGAGCACCCGGGGAGGAGTGGCAAGGAGTTAAAAGGTCCTCTCCTTCATTATTACTGTAAATTCGCTCATCCCTAGATAAGACTCTAGCCACTGCGTTTTAGAAAAATGTACTGTAATATGGTATAATAGTGTTAAATATCCCATCATTTTCACAAAAGAATTGAATTTTTTTTCCCCTGCTCTCCGAGTTGTAGCGAAAATTTGAAACATTAACTCACGGAAGTGCCTCTGTTTGGCTTAAAAATCCATAACTGATGTAAAATTTTTCAATTGTAGAAGCTACAGTATGTAAAAATATTATATGTGAATAATTGCACTGATTCAGATGATGCATTCCAATCAGGTCATAAAGTATGTGTGTCCTTACAGTTCTAGCTGATAAAAGTATATTAAATTGTATTGCAGAATACTTGGAAATGTCTCTACCTCTGACTGTGAAAATCATTATTCTGCTATCAGAACCTCTTTGTGTTTTGAGAAGATCATTATAGAAATGTTGCAATAGTAAACAACCATGCTTGGAACAAAATCAAGATAATATATAAAACTTAGTTCTTATTATCGTAGTTTCAACATGTCAATTAGAAAACATATAAAGCAGAAGTAATATAACTGCATATGGCAATAGATCAATCTTTAGGCTAAACTCAACTACCTTGATACTAAAATATAATAAGATTCACATTTTGTAATAAGTAATTGAATTTACTGGAATGGAAATATTAATTTATTACCACTGGGACTGTCTACTTGGAAGGTCTGCCCTAACTGGTGGCTCCAAACTAGTGGCTTCCAACTACTGGGGTCATGCTAATAAAAGCATCACACAGACCAGGTCAGTCCAGACAGACATGGCAAAGACAAAAAAGAATAGTCAAAAGAATCAAAGGGCCAGAACAAAGAGGGCAATAAAAGAGCAAAATCAAAGTTCCAAACCTTAGTCAGCAAACAGGAAGGGTTAAAGAGTATGTACCACCAGGTACATCCTCTTTAACCTAAACCCACTGATTGAACAGTGTTTTTCGGACCGAGGCCCGGTTCTCGTGCACGGTTCCGTTCTATGCACCGGAACCGGACGGTGCTCAAGCATTGGAGGCCGTCCGGGCCGCCCCCAGTGGGAGGGAATTCCCTTCCCCTGTATGACGCAGCTCTGATAGAATGAATGGAGCCGCGTCATACAGGGGAGGGAATTCTCACCCACTGGGGGCGGCCCGGCCGGCCTCCAGTGCTTGAGCACCGGCCGGTTCCGTTGCATAGAACGGCGCCCTGCACAGGAACCGGGCCTCGGTCTGAAAAATGGACCGCGGCATCGGCTTCCCCGTGCCGGCGCCGTTTGATCAGCGGCTTCAGGTTAAAGAGGTTGTAGCTGGTGGTACATCCTCTTTAACCCCTTCAAGACCAAGCCTATTTGCACCTAAAAGACCAGGCTCATTTTTCAAAATCTGACCTGTCTCACTTTATGCTCTTATAGCTCAGTGATGCTTTAACGTATGCTAACGATTCTGAGATTGTTTTTTCATCACATATGGCACTTTATATTAGTGGCAAAATTTGGTCACTACTTTGTGTGTTTTTTGTGAAAAACATCAAAATATCATGAAAATTGAAAAAAATTAGCATTTTATGAACTTTGAAATTCTCTGCTTCTAAAAAAAGAAAGTCGTATCACATAAATTAGTTACTAAGTCACATTACCGATATGTCCCCTTTATTCTGGCTTCATTTCATAAACATATTTTACTTTTTTAGGGTGTTACGGGGCTTAGAAATTTATCACCAAATTACCACATTTTCGTGAAAGTTTCCAAAACTGATTTTTTTAGGGACCAGTTCTTTTTTTAAGTTGATTTAGGAGGTTTGTATACTGAAAACCCCCATAAGTGACCCCATTTTGGAAACTAGACACCTTAAAGAATTAACCCCGTAAGGACAGAGCCTGAAATGGCCTTAATGATAGAGACAAATTTTATGAATATGACCAGTGTCATTTTATTCATTAATAACTTCGGGATGCTTTTACCTATCCAGCTGATTCTGAGATTGTTTTCTCGTGACATATTGTACTTTACATTTCTGGTAAATTGGAGTCGATACACATAACAAATCTTTATGAAAAAAAAACCAAATAATGTGAAAAAATGCATTTTTCCAACTTTGAAACTTTTTTGCTTATACAGAAAGTGGTTATACCACATAAATTATATATTAAATAGCATTAGCAACATGTCTAATTTATGTTGGCAGCATTTATTGAACGATCTTTCATTTTTTTTAGACAATAGGAAGCTTAAAACATTAGGAGCAAATTTCCAAATTTTCTGTAAAATTTCAAAATCAGATATTTTTAGGGACCTGTTCAAGTTTAAAGTGTATTTGAGGGGCCTGTATGTTATAAAGCCCCACAAAGCACCCCATTTCAGAAACTGCACCCCCCACACTCTGCAAAAGCATATCCAGAAAGTGTTTTAACCCATTAGGGGAGTCACAGAAATAAAAGCCAAGTGTGTAAGAAATTTGAAAATGTAAATTTTCTGTGCAGAGATTTTATTGTAATCCAATATTTTTCATAATTATAAACATATTACCAGAGAAATGCACCCCAATAATTATTGTCCCGTTTCTGCAGTTTATAGAAATACCCCATATGTGGCCCTATTACGCTATTTGACACAACCACAAGCCTCAGATATAATGGAGCGCCTAGTGAATTTCAATGCCTCCGTTATATTTGGTCATTTTTGACTGTACCACTTCAGGTTGGCAGAGGCTCTGGGGTGCCAAAACCTAAAAAACACCCCTAAAGGGACACCATTTAGAAAACTACACCCCTCAAGGAATGTAACAAGGGGTGTGGTGAGCATTTGGACCCCACAGGTGCTTCACAGATTTTCCGAACAATATGGCGTGAAAAAAGAAAAATTTATTTTTTACACTAAAACGTTGTTCTAGCCTTCAATTTTTCTTTTTCTTAAAGGGATAAGAGGAAAAGAAAGACACAAAATGTGTAGCGCAGTTTCTCCCGAGTACAGAAATACCCCACATGTGGCGATAAAGTGCCAAGGGGGCGCAGGACGAGCCTCCAAAGGGAAGGAGCGGCAATTGGCTTTTGGAAGCTGAATTTCACTGGATTTCAAAGGATTTCAAGGGCCATGTCCCATTTACAGAGCCCTCGTGCTGTCAAGACACTGGAAACTCCCCACACGTGACCCCATTCTGGAAACTACACCCCTCAAGGAATCTAACAAGGGGTGCAGTGAGCATATGGACCCCACTGGTGACGGGCACAAATGTGGAACAATGTGACGTGAAAGGGAAAATTTTCATTTTTTCATTTTCATGGCACAAATGTGCCCGTCATCAAGGGGTCCATATCCTCACTGCACCACTTGTTAGATTCCGTGAGGGGTGCAGTTTCCAGAATGGGGTCACTTGTGGGGGGTTTCCAGTGTTTTGGCAGCACGAGGGCTCTGTAAATGCGACATGGCGTTCATCATCCATTCTAGCCAAATCCAATCTCCAAAATCCAAATGGCGCTCCTTCCCTTCGGAGGCTTGCCCTGCACCCACATGGCACTTTATGTCCACCTGTGGGGTATTTACGGACTCGGGGGAAATTGCTCTACACATTTTGTTTTTTTTCTCCTCTTTTAACCCCTTGTGAAAATGATAAATTCAAGGCTAAACCAACATTATAGTGTAAAATATGTAATATTTCATTTTCACACCACATTGTTCCACATTTGTGCCCCTCACCAGTGGGGTCCATATGCTCACTACACCCCTTGTTACATTCCCTAAGGGGTGTAGTTTCCATAATGTGGTCACTTGTGGGGGGTTTTAACAGTGGGAAGATCAGTTCCCGGACGATCTTCCCACTTGTTCCGAGGATGGGGGGGGGGAGGGGGCATCTGGGGGCTGGATTCGGGTGTCCCTTCCTACATACACTCTAAGGGTACGTGCACACTGCGGAATCGCGACAGATAACCCTTCGTGCATTCCGCAGTTGGCACCCGCCGGCGGAGTGATGCAGGCACACGTCTCCACACGTGTCATAGACTCCATTCTATGCACGGGCGGATTCCGCTCTCCGACCAACGTGTTCATTCTTTGGATGGACGATGGAATCCGCCCGCATCAGTCCGCCGGCAGGTGCCAGCTGCGGAATGCACAAAGGGTTATCCTTCGTCATTCCGCAGTGTGCACGTAACCTAAATCTGTAAGTGCACCCAGAGGTACTCTCACAGAGTTTGGAGAATTTCATGCCATACCGTCATCTCTTATTGGGACGGTACTGGCGGAAAAGACGTGTCTGGAAGGCAGTGTACGCTACGCTACCCCCAGACACGTCACTGGATGATGAGGATGATGAGGATGAATGGAGGAAAGAAAGATCCCCCCATTCATCCTCACTGGCTGTTTCGGTGTCGGAGGCAATAATAACGTATCCCTCTGACGCCGAAAACACCCTGGGGGCCATCTTTATACGGGGAATGGTATATGGGGTATGTAGTGGTGTAGTGTCAAACTTTATTCAATGTAGTGTGGTGTAATGTAGTGTTTTTTACGTGTTTTTTTTTACAGTAAGTATAAAAAAAACCTACTGCAACAAAGGCGTTGCTGATAAATGCCGCACTTATGTGCGGCACTTATCAGCAGACCGTGGCAGTAGGATATAGAAAAAAAACACCCTACGCCAAAAAGGAGGAGTTGCTGATTAGCAACGCACTTTCGTGCGATGCTGATCAACACTCAGCGGCGATAGGGTGGGGAAAATAGAAAAAAAAACAAAAACACTTTTTCTACATTCTGAATATCCCTGTAGCTGCTGATAAGTGTATTACACATATCAGCCGCTAGGGGGCAGCAGAGCGCAAAATCCGGAAAAAGCCGAGGCTGGAGCCGAAAATAGCCGAAAAAAGATGATGGGGACCGCCGGAAAGAGCCGAAGACCAAAGGAGACGACGGAGGACGCCGCAAACCTGGAAGATGCCGATCAGGACCCCGGGACAGGTGAGTAATGTACAAATACCTGCTCTGGACCCCTCAGCTACCTAGCTGAGGGGTCCAGAGCAGGTATTTACTATTTTGGGGGACTCTGATCGCCGTGCCACCGGCCCGATCGCCGTGAACGGCGATCGGGCCGGTGGCACCGTGACCACCATAACTTTTTACAGTATTGGCGGTCGGTGCCGTCCTCGGACAGCACCGACCGCCATTTTTTTCCGGGTCATCGGGTAACCGATGACCGGGAAAGGTTCCGATCGCCGCTATTGGCTGATTTGAATTGATCAGCCAATAGCGGCGATCGTAAGCACGGGGGTGTTAACCACCCCCCGTGCCGAGAAGCTAAGATGGCCTCTAGGATTTATAGCAGACCATCTTCCCCGATCGCTGTGTGCGAACACGCAGCGATCGGGGAAACATCGGGCGTAAATTTACGCCCTGATGCGCTAAGTACCAGGGCGCGAGGGCGTAAATTTACGCCCGATGTTGTTAAGGGGTTAATCTAGGGGTATAATGGGCATTTTAACCCTACAGGGGCTGGAGGAAAGTATTCACCATTAGGCCGTAAAAAAATGAAAAATTAAAATTTTCCAATAATATATACGTTTAGGTTAAAGTTCCTCATTTTCAAAAGGAACATGAGAGAAAAAGCACCCCAAAATTTGTAACGCAGGTTCTCTTGAGTACTAAGGTACCCCATATGTGGGCATAAACCACTGTATGGGCACACAGCAGGGCTCAGAAGGAAGGGAGCGCTAATTAGCTTTTCCATTGCAGATTTTGCTGAAGAAGTTTCCGAGCGCTAGGTGCATTTGCAGAGCCCCTGTAGTGTCAGCATAGAGGAAAAACCCCCATAAGTCACCCCATTTTGGAAAGTACACCCCTCAAAGAATTCATCTTGGGGTAGGATGAGCATTTTGGCCCCACAGCTATTAGAGGAAAGTATTCAAAATTGGCCAGTAAAAATGAAAAACTTGAATTTTTCCAATAATATGTTGGTTTAGTTTGAAATTTCTAAATTTCACAAGGAACAGGAGAAAAAAATGTACCCCAAAATCTGTAATGCAGGCTCTCCTGAGTACAACGGTACCCCATATGTGGGCATAAACAACTGTATGGGCACGCAGCAAGGCTCAGAAGGGAAGGAGCGCCAATTTGCTGGAGCAAAACCGCAGCTAGTAATAGTTATTAGAATAGCGCAGTTACTAAAATAAAATAAAAAAATTTGATTACAGGTAATGTGGGGTGGTTACAGACAGTCTGGGGTGGTCACGGACAGTCTGGGGTGGTTACGGGTAATCTAGGGTGGTTACGGGTAATCTGGGGTGGATACGGTCAACATGGGGTGGTCACAGGCAACCTGCTGTGGTTACGGCAACCTGGGGTGGTTAGTGGCAAGCTGGGGTGGATACGGGCAACGTGGGGTGGATACGGACAACCTGCTGTGGTTACAGACAATCTGGTGTGGTTACAGGCAACCTGCTGTGGTTAGAGGCAACGTGGGGTGGTAACGGACAATCTGGGGTGGTTACGGACAAACTGGGGTGGTTACGGGCAACCTGCTGTGGTTACAAACAATCTAGGGTGGTTACAGGCAACCTGCTGTGGTTACGGACAATCTGGGTTTTTTTACGGACAATCTGGGGTGGTTACGGACAATCTGGGGTGGTTACGGACAATCTGGGGTGGTTACGGACAATCTGGGGTGGTTACAGGCAACCTGCTATGGTTACGGATAAAGTATAATAGGTAATCTGAGGTGGGTACCTGTAATCTGGCGTGGTTATGGGCAATCTGGAGGGGGTCACTGGCAATTTGGGGTGGTTAGAGGCAAGGTGCAGTGGTCATAGGCAAGGTGCGTTGGTCATAGGCAAGGTGCGTTGGTCAGATGCAAGGTGCGGTGGTCAGATGCAAGGTGCGGTGGTCAGAGGCGACGTGCGGTGGTCAGAGGCAACCTGCGGTGGTCAGAGGCAACCTGCGGTGGTCAGAGGCAACCTGCGGTGGTTGCGTGCAATCTGGGGGGTTACATGTAATCTGGCATGATTACGGGCAACCTGGGGTGGTTATGCGCAACCTGCGGTGGTTACGGGCAACCTGGGGGGGGTTACAGACAGTCTAGAATTGTTACGGATAGACTGAAGTGCTTATAGGTAATCTGGGGTGGGTACATGTAATTTGGGGTGGTTACAGGCAATCTGGGGTGATTATGGACAATCTGGAGGGGGTCACTGGCAACGTGTGGTGGTTACGGGCAACGTGCGGTGGTTACAGGCAACGTGCGGTAGTTACAGGCAACGTGCGGTAGTTACGGGTAATCTGGGGGGTTACGTGCAATCTGACGTGATTACGGACAACCTGGGGTGGTTACGGGCAACGTGCAGTGGTTACAGGCAACCTGCGGTGGTTACGGGTATTCTGGGGGGGTTAGGGGTAATTTGGGAGTAAACTGCCATTATTACTATAATAAAAAGTGTGTGTTTTATTTTTTTGTATATTTTTCACTTTTTGTACTTTATACATTCATTTTAACTGTATTATTATGATTACTGTGATATTTTCTATCACAGTAATCATAGTTCAGTGACAGAGACCAAATTGGTCTCTGTCACTTTAAATTTTCAGAGCTGGCTGGTTGTGGAGCACATGCGCACTTCATAACCAGCCATGACGCCAAAGAGGAAGGAGCTCCAGGATCAGGTAATGTATAAGGGGTAGGGGGGTGACTGGGGGGGGGGGGGGGTGACTAAAAAGTATGTAATGAGTTCATAAAGACGGCAGACACACATTGTAAATTAAACTATATCACATCAAAAGTGCAGGTGCAAGGGGATATCCCTAATCCTTTGCAGAGACCGCACCCCCCCCCCCCCCCCCCCCCCCCCCGGTGACCTCCTATATGCAGAAGCACGCCATCAGCTGCCATTCAGCTCCTGATCCGTTAACTGAACACACAGATATTGTAGGGAAAAATATACGTAGGTAGAGGTCGGGAGAATCAGGGTGATGCAGAGAAAAGCAGAAAGAGAGGTTGATTAGGTAGAGAGAGAGGAAAAGTTTGAGGAAAGTAGTTGTGTAATCTGTGTATCTGTGAAATTGCTCCTGCTACTTTGTGTGTCACTACACTGTGTCCACAGCTCTTCTGGGTGATTTAACCCTTTGAATCACCTGTCAGGTCACATCTTCAATGACCTGTCAGATCACATCTTTAATGCTCTCTTTAACCCCTTAAGCACTGGGCCAATTTAGTTTTTTGCATTTTTGTTTTTTCCTCCTTGTTCTTAAAAGGCCATAGCACTTGCAATTTTTCACCTAGAAACCCACATGAGCCCTTATTTTTTTGCGCTACTAATTGTACTTTGCAATGAAAGGCTTAATTTTTTTCATAAAGTACACTGCAAAACCAGAAAGAAAATAAATGTGTGGTGAAATTGAAAAAAAAAAAAAAAGCATTTTGTTTATTTGGGGGATATTTGTTTTTACGCCGTTCGCCCTTGGGTAAAATTGACTTGTTATATATGTCCGTCAAGTCGTTAGGATTACAACAATATGTAACATGTATAACTTTTCTTTTATGTGATGGCTTGTAAAAAATTCAAACCATTGTTAACAAAAATATGTTCCTTAAAATCGCTCTATTCCCATGCTTCTAGCGCTTTTATCCTTTGGTCTATGGGGCTGTTTGAGGTGTCATTTTTTTGTGCCATGATGTGTTCTTTCTATTGGTACCTTGATTGCGCATAGACAACTTTTTGATCGCTTTTTCTATTACAATTTTTCTGGATTTGATGCAACCAAAAATGCGCAATTTTGATCTTTGGGACTTTTTAGCGCTTACGCCGTTTACCGTGTGAGATCAGGAATGTAATAAATTAATAGTTCGGGCGATTACGCACGCGGCGATACCAAACATGTTTATTATTTTTTTTTACACTTATACTAGAAGCCCCCTAGGGGATTTCTAGTATAAGCACACTGATCTCTCATTGAGATCTATGCTGCATAGACATACAGCGTAGATCAATGAGATAGGCACTCAATTGCTTTCGGCTGCTGCAGCCGGAAGCAACTTAGTGCCGAGCTGGGATCAGCGCCATAACGGCGATGATCCCGGCAGGAGAAGGATGTGTGGATCGCTCCTCCGGTACAACGTCCACTAGATATACGCCTGCTGTTCTTAACCCCTTAGTGACCGCCATGCTGCCTTTTCACGGCGGCCACTAATGGACTTTATTCTGATGCGTACACCTTTTAACGGCGGGCGCATCGAACGGCGGCAGCAGGGCAGGTGATCAGCGGTCAGTGTGACCGCTGACCCCCTCCTGTAACTGCCCGGAGCGGAGGATTCTCCACTCCAGGCAGTTTAACCCGTTAAATGCCGCTGTCAAACTATGACAGCGGCATCTAACGGGTCCCGGATCCCGGTGGCGCCGTCCGGTCCTCCGATGTCTCCATGGTGATCCCGGCGTCCTAATGAAGGTCCCCGGGGTCAGCATGGAGAGGCCTCATGCTGACAGAGGTGGCCGTGGCTATTGCCTGTCAGCATGAGGCATGATACAATACATTGCAGTACATCAGGTACTGCAATGTATTGTATCAGTGATCAAGTATTTTACACTAGTGTACAGTAATGTACACTAGTGTAAAAGTAAAAAAAGTGAAAAAAAAGTGCACCAAACACAACACAGCCCCCCAGCCCCGCCCTGTGACAAAAGTGATCAAAAACAAAAATCTTATAAATATTTGGTATCGTTACGTCCGTAAAGACCCAATCTATAAAACTATATCAATAATTATATCGCACGACACACGCTGTAAAAAAAAAAATTAAAAAAACAGTACCAGAATAGCTGTATTTTAGTGATGAGCGAATACTGTTCGATCGAATAGATATTCGATTGAATAGTGAGATATTTGAATATTCGATATTCGTACGAATATCCCGCGCATATTCGATAAATATTCGATAAGCGTACAAATTTCCCAGCTTCCGGTTTTACCCTCCAAATGGTCAAATAGATGTTTTTCACTGATCGAATACTCGTCCCCATAGACTTTAATGGGATCGAATATTCGATCGAATATTCGAATATCCGCGGGATATTCGTACGAATATCGAATATTCGAATATCTCACTATTCGCTCATCACTACTGTATTTTATCAATCCACTTTAGAAAATATGTCATAAAAGAGATCAAAAAGTCATATACATATAAAATTTGGTATCAATAGAAACTACAGATCTTCCCGCAAAAAATAAGCCCCAAACAAGCTCTGTCGCGCAAAAGATAAGAACACTATGGATCTTGCAATGCGGCGACAGTTTTTGTGGGTTTTTGCTAGGAAGATAGTTTCTATTGCGCCAAAGTGATAATAGTTAAAAAACCTATACAAATGTGGTATCGCCGTAACCATAGTAACACAGAGAATACATGTATTATGTTATTAGTTACCGCCGATACAGATTTTTACGGCGATCACTAATGGGCTCTATTCTGCTGCCATCAGCTCTTTATAGCGATGGTGCAGAATAGTGCATCGGCGCCGGTAATGCCCGCAGCCCCTTCTCTCAGCTACCGGAGGTAGCTGAGGAGTTGGGGCAGAGTGTGGGCTCAGTCCCGGCCAGTCCTCTCACCGGCGATTACCAGTATAACGGCGGCCATCGGTAACAGACATTGCCAGCGCAGCTGAACGCTTTCATCTCTTCTCACAGTGAATCCACGGTGAGAGGAGATGAGAACATGTCCCCCCCCTGTCCCCAGAATTAACCTTAGTGACCTGGTCACTGACCCTCCCCTCCCTGGGCAGCCATATGATCCAAGATGGCTGCCGCCATCACTGTGAACAGACTCTGTTCACAGTGATAGAATTTCTAAAAATGATCAAAGCTCCACCCGGTATGGTCCCAGTACAAGTGATCAGCGGTATATACTATATACCACTGATCTCTTTTTCCAAATGGTGCCGGCACTTTTTTACCCGTCACCAAAGTCAAGTGCCCTGGATTACCCGTAACCACCCCGGATTACCTGTAACAACCCCAGATTACCCGTACCACCCCAGATTACCTGTAACCACCCCAGATTACCTGTAACCACCCCAGATTACTCATAACCACCCCAGATTACCCGTAACCACCCCACCCCAGATTGCCTGTAACCATCGCAGACAGCCCATAACCATCGCAGAAAGCCCGTAACCATCGCAGACAGCCCGTAACCATCGCAGACAGCCCGTAACCATCGCAGACAGCCCGTAACCACCACAGACAGCCTGTAACCACCACATATTGCCACAGACTGCCCGTAGCTACCGCAAATTGTCTGTCACCACCCCAGATTGCTCGGAACCTCCCCAGATTGCCCGTCGCCTCCCCAGATTGCCCGTCGCCTCCCCAGATTGCCCGTCGCCTCCCCAGATTGCCCGTCACCACCCCCAGATTGCCCATCAACACCCCAGATAGCCAGTAAACATTCCCAGATTTCCCGTAACCACCCCAAATAGCCAGTAAACACCCCCAGATTGCCCGTAATCACCCCAGATTGCCCGTAACCACCCCAGATTGCCTGTAACCACCCCAGATTGGCACAGACTGCTCGTAACCACCCCAGATTGCCCATAACCACACCAGATTGCCTGTCGCAACCTCAGATAGCCAATAAACACCCTGAGATTGTCCATTACTACCCCAGATACCTAGTAAACACTCACATATTGCCTGTAACTAAAATGACACTCCTTCCCTTCTGATCCCTGCTGTGTGCCCATACAGTGGTTTATGCCCACATATGGGGTACCGTTCTACTCAGGAGAACCTGTGTTACATATATTGGGGTTAGTTTTCTCCCCTCTTCCTTGTGAAATTGAGAAATTTCAAACTAAACGAACATATCATTGGAAAAATATATTTTTTTTTTCATTTTTACGGTCTAGTTTAGAATACTTTCCGCTAATACCTGTGGGGTCAAACTGCTCACCACACACCAATATGAATTCTTTGAGGGGTGTACTTTCCTAAATGGGGTGACTTTGGGGGGTTTCTATTCTGCTGACACTACAGGGGCGCTGCAAATGCACCTGGCGCTCAGAAACTTCTTCAGAAAAATCATGCACGGAAAATGCTAATTGGCGCTCCCTTCCTTCTGAGCCCTGCTGTGTGCCCATACAGTGGTTTATGCCCACGTATGAGGTACCGTTCTACTCAGGGAAACCTGTGTTACATATATAGGGGTGCTTTTTCCCCCTGTGCCTTGTGAAATAGAGAAATTTTAAACTAATCATACATATTATTGGAAAAATTCTATTTTTTCATTTTTACTGTCTTCTTTTGAATACTTTCCTCTAATACCTGTGGGGTCAAAATGGTCACCACACCCCAAGATTTATTTTTTGAGGGGTGTACTTTCCTAAATGGGGTGACTTTGGGGGGGGGTTACTCTGCTGGCACCACAGGGGCACTGCAAACGCACCTGGCGCTCAGAAACTTCTTCAGAAAAATCTGCACTGAAAATGCTAATTGGAGCTCCCTTCCTTCTGAGCCCTGCTGTGTGCCCATACAGTGGTTTATGCCCACGTATGGGGTACAGTTATACTCAGGAGAACTTGCTTTACATATATTGGGGTGAGTTTTCTCCCCTGTTCCTCGTGAAATTGAGAAATTTTAACCCCTTAGCGAACCATGACTTATCTGATACGTCATGGTGCCGCTCGGGGTGTTCAGAGCGGGGTCCCGCCGGGACCCCGCTCTGAACGGCGCAGATCCCGGCTGACACGTGCAGCCGGGCAGTGCCTCTATTAGCCGGCGCGGGTCCCGTTGCCGCGCCGGCTAATTAAGCCTCTAAGTGCAGCTGTCAAACCTGACAGCTGCACTTAGAGGCTTCAGACCTCACGTCCCTGGTGTCTAGTGGGACGGATCTCCCCCCCGCGATGCGATCGCGGGGGGGAGATCCGTTCTTCTGCCCGTGCCGGGCCTCAGCGTCGGAATGACGCTGATCCCGGCTCAGCAATAGATTGCTATGGCCTGCAGCGGGCCATAGTAATCTATGACCGATCTAATCGATCTTTGCTGTGTATATACACAGCATTGATCTCTATGAGAGATCAGTGCTGTCTGTATACAAGTCCCCCAGGGGGGCTTCTAGTTACAGTAAAAAAAAAAGTAAAAAAGTGTTTTTATTAATAAAAAATCCCCTCCCCTAATAAAAGTCCAAATCACCCCCCTTTTCCCATTTTATAAATATAAATTAATAAATAAACATATTTAGTATCGCCGCGCGCGTAATCGCCCAAACTATTAATCACATTCCTGATCTCGCACGGTAAACGGCGTCAGCGCAAAAAAATTCCAAAGTGAAAAATTGCGCATTTTTGGTCGCATCAAATCCAGAAAAAAATTAATAAAAAACAATCAAAAAGTCGTATATGCGCAATCAAGGTACCGATAGAAAGAACACATCATGCCGCAAAAACTGACACCTCACACAGCCCCATAGACCAAAGGATAAAAGCGCTATAAGCCTGGGAATGGAGCGATTTTAAGGAACGTATATTTGTTAACAATGGTTTGAATTTTTTACAGGCCATCAGATACAATATAAGTTATTTATGTTATATATTATAGTAATCGTAACGACTTGAGGAACATGCATAACAAGTCAGTTTTACCATAGGACGGACGGCGTAAATGCAAAACTCCCCGAAATCAAAACAAATTCGTTTTTTTTTTCAATTTGACAGCGCAAATGATTTTTTTCCGGTTTCGCAGCATATGTTATGGAAAAATAATGCCTGTCATTGCAAAGAACAATTGGTTTCGCAAAAAATAAGCGCTCATATACGTCTCTACGTGAAAAAATGCAAGCGCTATGGACTTTTAAACTTAAAATGGAATAAGCAAAAGCGCAAAAACGAAAATAGGCTTTGACCTTAAGGGGTTAAACTAAACAAACATGTTATTTGAAAAATTCTATTTTTTTTCCTTTTTACTGTCTTCTTTTGAATACTTTCCTCTAATACCTGTGGGGTCAAAATGGTCACCGCACCCCAAGATGTATTCTTTGAGGGGTGTACTTTCCAAAATGGGGTGACTTTTTTTTTTGGGGGGGGGTTATTCTGCTGACACTATAGGGGCTCTGCAAACGCACCTGGTGCTCAGAAACGTCTTTAGCAACATCTGAACTGGAAATGCTAATAGGCGCTCCTTCCCTTTTGAGCCCGGCTGTGTGCCCATACAGCGGTTTACGCCCACATATGGGGTATCATTGTACTCCGGAGAACCTGCGTTACAAAATTTGGGGTGCATTTTCTCTCATGTTTATTATGAAAATGAGATACTTTAATCTTAACAAATATATTATTGAAAAATTTATATTTTTTTTTCCGACCTAATTGTGAATACTTTCCTCCAGCTCTTGTAGGGTTAAAATGCTCATTATACCCCTAGATTAATTCTTTAAGGTGTCTAGTTTCCAAAATGGGGTCACTTATGGGGGTTTCCAGTATACAAGCCTCCTAAATCAACTTAAAAAAAGAACTTGACCCTAAAAAAAATCAGTTTTAGAAATTTTATGAAAATTTCATAATTTGCTGATACACTTCTAAGCCCCGTCACACCCTAAAAAAGTGAAATATGTTTACGAAATGAAGCCAGAATAAAGAGGACATATTGATAATGTGACTTACTAACTAATTTATGTGACATGACTTTCTTTTTTTAGAAGCAAAGAATTTCAAAGTTTGTAAAGTGCAAATTTTTCTAATTTTTCATGATATTTTGATGTTTTTCACAAAAAACACACATGACAGTGACCAAATTTTGCCACTAACTGAAAGTACCATATGTTAGGAAAAAACAATCTCAGAATCACTAGCATACGTTAAAGCAGGGGTCTCAAACTCAATTTACCCGGGGGCCGCTGGAGGTAGAGTCTGGGTGAGGCTGGGCCGCATCAGGTTTTCCACAAGAAGGGGACTGGGGGGTGACACAGGGGACTGGGGGGAGACACAGGGGACTGGGGGGAGCAGGGGGGTGACACAGGGGACTGGGGGTGACAGAGGGGACTGGGGCTCTCTGAGAGGGGACTGAAGGTGACACAGGGGACTGGGGGGAGCAGGGGTGACAGAGGGGAGCTGGGGGGTGACACAGGGGACTGGGGGGAGCAGGGGGTCTCTGAGAGGGGACTGAAGGTGACACAGGGGACTGGGGGGAGCAGGGGTGACAGAGGGGAGCTGGGGGGTGACACAGGGGACTGGGGGAGCAGGGGGTGACACAGGGGACGGGGGGGAGCAGGGGGTGACAGGGGAGCTGGGGCTGACACGAGACTGGGGGTCTCAGAGAGGGGACTGGGGGGAGCAGGGGGTGACACAGGGGACTGGGGGAGCAGGGGGTGACAGGGGACTGGGGGTCTCTGAGAGGGGACTGGGGGTGACACAGGGGACTGGGGGGTCACTGAAAGGGGACTGGGGGGAGCTGGGCACACACTCCTCCTCCTCCTCCTTCTCCTTCTCTCACCCCCGGCACCGGCCCTCTCCTCTCAGCCACACATGCAGCTCCTCGATCTCTGGAGGAGGAGGCCGCAGGGACTGCAGGGTGAGGTGATCGCAAGTCCTGGGTCTGTAAAGCAGGATCGGGGGTCTGCACTGCATCCCCCGATCCTGCTGAACAGCCCCAGGACTTGCAGCGATGCGATCACCTTGCAGTCCCCGCGGCCTCCTCCTCCAGAGACCGGGGAGCTGCATGTGCGGCAGGGACGCTAGGGGGTGGCGGCTCTGCTAGGCGGCTGTAGGCCCCTGCACCGCTCACCTGCCCCGCACCGCCGCCGCACACCTCCCCTCCCACCGCCGCTGCCGCCGCCCGCCTATCCGTCGTCTTCGGGAGGCCGGACGAACAGCTGAAGCCGTCCCTGATGCCGGCCCCCCTCTGCAGCGTCATCAGCTGCTCAGCCGCGATTGGCTGAGCATAAAGTTAAGCTCAGCCAATCGTGGCTGAGCAGCTGATGAGGGCCGCACTTACAGGAAAGCTACCATTTAGGTGGGGGCCGCAAACTAGTGTCGCGAGAGCCGCAGTTGGCCTGCAGGCCGCGAGTTTGAGACCCCTGCGTTAAAGCATCACTGAGCTATAAGCGCATAAAGTGAGACAGGTCAGATTTTGAAAAAGGAGCCTGGTTATTAAGGTCCAAATAGGCTTGGTCCCTAAGGGGTTAAGGGGTAGGCAGTATAAAAAAAAAACATTATACATCAATATTTTACCACTGCAGGTTTAATTGAACCCATAGAATCACCTGTTAGGTGACATCTTAAGTGCCTTATTAAAAATCACATATCTTTTAAGCTAATAAACATGATTATGTGTCTTTCAACTCTCCTGATTCAGTTTAACTAGAGATTAGTGAACTTAACTTCCTCTACTGAGATTCGCTCTGAACCAAACATTTTGCAAAGTTCAGTACAAGTTTGGCAAGATGGCAGCGGCACATCTAAAAACATCTTCTCCAACTCCTGACTTCCTTGCATCCCACACTGATTGGCCGAGCATGACATCAGGGAGTCAGAGCCAGAAAAGCAGGCAAAAGCACTGACAGGTAATGCATTAGCTCAGCAGTGGTAGCTTAAGTGGGCAGGGGCTACATCCTCGCAGTAAAATGAAAATCCACTGCAAGTATGTAGAGTCATAGCGAATGGCACTACAGAAAATTGCAGAAGATTTCACTGCAAAACTCAACCATCTGCGATACGATAAGTGTGAAACTGGCATTGGCGCGGTTCATTTAAGGTTTGGTTTGGACGAACCTAAACTTTACAATAAAGTTAAAAAAAAAAAAAGTTAAAAAAAAAAAAAAAAAAAGCTATAAAATAAAATCCAAAACTTTATTGAAGATCAAGTATTAAAAGGCCATTTCGGATCAAGCATCTACAGGTCTTTCGATGCACACTGATGTGCGTGAAACAGCTGTCACACTGCCTTTAGGTACTGGTTTCCTCACCAACTGCTTGGTCTGAAATGGTGTTTTAATACTTGATCTTCAATGAAGTTATGGATTTTATGGTGAGTGCCCTTCACATTTTCTACCGTATGAAGATTGTTACTAAATCTGTTTGGAAGTGAGCACCCCTGCCCAAGACAAACTGATTTGGTTATCCTCTCATTTGACTAATTGGAATAATTACAATAGTGCCAATCTCTAGCTCTTTTAGAGATGAGCGACTCACTTGGAAATTCATTTTGCGAAGATTGTGAATACTCTTACGAATTCGGGAATATTCGCGAATTACATATAACCGAATTTCATTTAAAACAGGTAAACTATAGTAGCTACAATAGTGGGACTATTAAAGAAGGGAGAATTTTCCACCCCATGTGGCTGTAATAGTGTCAAAAGTTGAAAAATATTGATTTTTAAAAAATGTCAATCAGCCTGTCAATCATTCAATTTCAGTCATGGACAGCATAACATAAACTCATTTTTGTCCCAGGACAGCAGTGGACATTGCTAAATTAGCGGCGTCAAATGACGTCTGAAGAGCATTGGTTGATCTGGGGCATCAAATTAAATGGTCTTCATGGGCATCATTGGACGCCAGTGGATCAGTGGCAAAAAATTTGTCTTTCTCACAGCATTAGACATTGTAAAGCGGAAGCTCCATCAGGGGCAATATCTTAGCCCTAGAGGGCTTTAAAACAGACATTTTTTTTTGCAGATGTAATCCCTGCTACAAAGGAAGATTGTACTGTTAGCTATGGACAGGGATTCACAGCATCAGACACTGGTTCTGAGGGGAGTTGGACTACATATCCCAAGAACACTAGCTCCTTTCTGTCCTCTCAGCCACAGCCTATAGGATACAGAGCAGGGGGAGGAGGGGCTGGGCTGAGTAGGGAATTGGGGGTAAAGGCTGGAGGAGGGGAGGAGAAGAATGCAGCCATCTTAGGGAGATCAACATGGCACAGAGAGACTAAGGCATCCCCTCTGGCAGGAGCAAATGCTGTTTCCAGGCAGACAGGATAGAGGGGCTTCTGCAGCCAAGAGACCACATCCTGCAGTGAGAAGAAAGAGAGAGAGAGACAGAGAGACAGAGAGACAGAGAGACAGAGAGAGACCAGAAGGCTATATTAGCTATATTAGCACCAGAAGGCTATAAAAGCACTTTCCCATGATACCCGGAACACATCCAATCAGCAGGGATGTTGCACTAGCCCACCCCCTGTGTGACGTCGGTATTGCTTTAAGAGTAACGGTCACATGACCGCATGAGGCAGTCTGCACAGAGAGAGGAAGGAGACTGTTAGCAGTGCACAGAGCTCGTCAGTGACAAAACGCTGCTGCTGCACGCTGCTGTACTGAGAAGATATTGTACAAAAGCAAAGACAAAAAAGATTATTAGGAAAGCAGAGAGGAGAAACATATAGTGATTGAGAGAGAAAAATAGAGAGCGTGATAGATAGATTAGACATAGGAGAGCAAAGGGTGCACAGAACAAAAACATGCTATACAGATATTCAAGTACTATACTGTCACCCTTGCGAGAGTGTATATGACATAGGTGTTTTCCTGAGGCACAAATATATAACTTGTGCATGTGTGTATAATAAAACCTTTTTCCTGCATAGACCCTGTAATGGTGGATTTCCTGCATAGACCCTGTAATGGTGAATATAGAAGTCTAAAAAAAACCTTTGACTTTGAGTTATTGAAAAGATAATGATGTTACTGACAGGTAGAGCCCTAAATTCAACCAAATACCCTACCCCCGTATCGTATAGATGCCTCAAACTATGAAATCCGAAGAAATCCAAAATTCGGTCGAACCGAACGTTTAAAAAAAATCCGGAAGTCTGGTCGTAACAAACTTTTGAAAAGTTCGCTTATCTCTAGTAGATAGTGAGAACAAGTGTGCTATTTGGTCTTTCACCAGAGACTGTGTGGGGTGTTAGTAGTTGGGATACACTACTGCATATTGTACTATTACTACTGTTTCACCACTAGGGTTTTCCCTTATGCTCATTTGTCATCTATTCACTACCTGTTTATTACCTTACCCAGACAATCTGTGGTCTCCCTTTCCTCTAATAAATCTGTTATCCTGTTACTTTTTCTCTGGAGTGAGTGTGTACTTAAGCTGGGCAGGGGTTTACCCAAACCAATCCTTGGCAATAACATTAAAAATTTACTGCATACCCAAAGAGCTGCAATCAAGATTTGGGTGGAGGCACTGTGCAATAGTGAGGTGAAAGCTACATTACCAAACACCATGCTTACAGAGGTCTTGCATAGGGATGGTCCGAACCCTCCGAGGTTCGGGTTTGTATGAACCCGAACGCTCGGTATCACATTACCGCTGTCTGCCCGCTCCGTGGGATACAGCCTATGGCTATAGCTGCACGGAGCGGGCAGACAGCGGGAATCATTACCGAGAGTTCGGGTTCGTACGAACTCGAACCAAACTCGGTTCGGACCATCCCTAGTCTTGCACTTTAGCTTTTTGCACTTTATGTTTAAAAGGCCATAGCACTTGCATTTTTTGCCCTTATTGAGCCCTTATTTTTTGCAACACCAATTGTACTTTGCAATGACAGACTTTATTTTCCCATAAAATATGCTGCGAAAACCGGAAAAAAATAATTTGCGCTGTCAAATTGAAAAAAAAAGATGAATTTGTTTTATTTCTGGACCAGTGACACCAAACACACAGAGACAGTGAGCCCTAAGCTCAGCCCCGCCCACTGTCCCTAACTATTTGCCACTATCCGCCCTAAGATAGCGGCGAGCACCTGGGCGGCAGTCCCTGCACTGGCTAGGTGGAACACAAATACAAGACAGACAGACAAACAATGAAGAATAGTAAACAGTCCGGGTCACAACAATCGGGCAGCAAAAGTACAAAAACAGAATCCAATAAGAGTAGTCTAAGTACATGCAATATGGTCAGGGGCAGGCGGCAAAGGTAAAGGATATAAGGCAAAGATCAGAGAATGCAGAAAAACAGAAGACACAAGCTGGCAGAGACAAAGTCATTGACCAGCAATGAAAACACAGACTGGGGTTAGTTATATAGGAGGCCAGGGTTCTGGTCCAGAACGTAATTGGATCATCCCCCTGATCTCCAAGCACAGATACCTGAGAACAAAACAGACCCACTGGCAGGAATACCTGTCAGTCACAGCAGAACCAAAACAGCAATTAACCATAACATGGCCAGACAGAATTTAGCAGGTGAAGTCAGGTATGTCTCCCAAAGTGAGCAAATAAACCAGTGTTCACACACTGCAAAACAAAACACAGAAACAGAATGCAAGAAAATCAGCGCCTTCTCGGCCGCACTGCACGAGCAGAGGGGCGCATAACGCTCCGCAAAGATACCATCCTGACAATTTCAAGGAGTTTCATGTTTACGCCATTCACCCTGGGGTAAAACTGACTTGTTTTGCATGTTCCTCAAGTCGTTACGATTACAACGATAAGTAACATGTATAACTTTTATTTTATTTGATGGCTTGTAAAAAATTCAAACCATTGTTAACAAATATATGTTCCTTAACCCCTTAAGGTCAAAGCCAATTTTCGTTTTTGCGCTTTTGCTTTTTCTATTTTATGTTTAAAAGTCCATAGCGCTTGCATTTTTTCACCGAGAGACTTATATGAGCGCTTATTTTTTGCGAAACCAATTGTACTTTGCAATGACTGGCATTATTTTTCCATAAAATATGCTGCGAAACCGGAAAAAAATCATTTGCGCTGTCAAATTGAAAACAAAAACGAATTTGTTTTGATTTCGGGGAGTTTTGCATTTACGCCGTTCGCCCTATGGTAAAACTGACTTGTTATGCATGTTCCTCAAGTCGTTACGATTACAACGATATATAACATGTATAACTTTTATTGTATCTGATGGCTTTTAAAAAAATCAAAACATTGTTAACAAATACACGTTCCTTAAAACCGCTCCATTCCCAGGCTTATAGCACTTTTATCCTTTGGTCTATGGGGCTGTGTCAGGTGTCATTTTTTGCGCATGATGTGTTGTTTCTATCGGTACCTTAAATGCGCATATACGACTTTTTGATCACTTTTTATTACAATTTTTCTGGATTTGATGCGACCAAAAATGCGCAATTTTGCACTTTGGAATTTTTTTGCGCTAACGCCGTTTACCGTGCGCGATCAGGAATGTGATTAATTAATAGTTCGGGCGATTACGTGCGCAGCGATACTAAATATGTTTATTTATTTGTTTATTTATTAATTTATATTTATAAAATGGGAAAAGGGGGGTGATTTGGACTTTTATTAGGGGAGGGGATTTTTTATTAATAAAAACACTTTTTTACTTTTTTTTTTTACTGTAACTACAAGCCCCCCTGGGGGACTTGTATATAGACAGCACTGATCTCTCATAGAGATCAATGCTGTGTATATACACAGCAAAGATCCATGAGATCGGTCATAGATTGCTATGGCCTGCTGCAGGCCATAGCAATCTATTGCCGAGCCGGGATCAGCGTCATTCCGACGCTGAGGCCCGGCACGGGCAGAACAACGGATCTCCCCCCCGCGATCGCATCGCGGGGGGGAGATCCGACCCACTAGACACCAGGGATGTGATGTCTGAAGCCCTTTAATGCAGCTGTCAGGTTTGACAGCTGCATTGAAGTGCTTAATTAGCCGGCGCGACAACGGGACCCGCGCCGGCTAACAGAGGCACTGCCCGGCTGCACGTGTCAGCCGGGATCAGTGCCGTTCAAAGCGGGGTCCCGGCGGGACCCCGCTCTGAACACCCCCCGCGGCACCATGACGTATCAGATACGTCATGGGTCGCTAAGGGGTTAAAATTGCTCTATTCCCATGCTTATAACGCTTTTATCCTTTGGTCTATGGGGCTGTGTGAGGTGTCATTTTTTGCACCATGACATGTACTTTCTATCGGTACCTTGATTGAGCATATTAGACTTTTTGATTGCTTTTTGATGATTACATTTTTTTGGATTTGATGCGACCAAAAATGCGCAATTTTGGATTTTTTTTTGCGCTGACGCCGTTTACTGTGCGAGATCAGGAATGTGATAAATTAATAGTTCTGGCGATTAAGCGTGCAGCAATACTAAATACTGTATGTTTGTTTATTTATTTATATTTATATTTATAAAATGGGTAAAAGAGGGATTATTTGGACTTTTATTAGGGGAGGGGATTTTTCATTAATAAAAAAAATTTTTACTTTTATTTTTACATTAACTAGAAGTCCCCCTGGGGGACTTGTATATACACAGCACTGATCTCTCATAGAGATCAATGCTGTGTATATACACAGAAAAGATCCATCAGATCGGTGATACACTGCACTGACCTGCTGCAGGCCAGTGCAATGTATTGTCGAACCGGGATCAGTGTCACTGCAACGCTGAGTCCCGGCCCGGCCAGAAGCACGGATCTTCTGCCCGTGATCGCTTTGCGGGGGCGAGATCCGCCCCACTAGACACCAGGGCCGTGCGAGCAAAGCCTCTAAATGCAAATGTCAGGTTTGACAGCTGCATTTGGAGGCTTAATTAGCCGGCACAGCAACGCGGCAATGGCTCTGAAATATGTAGGCGGTTTCTTGGATATCCATGTATTTTTAACTCATGTTTATGAAATAAAAATTCTACTTTAACGCACTTGCTGGAGCTGGTTTCATACGATTTTTACATCAAGCACAGTATCTGGACGGGAGTCGTCCCACTTTTACCTTGCTTCACCGAAGGCATGTGGTCTTGCACACAAGGGTGAGCTGACAATTTTTTTTTTTTGTATTTTTTTATGATAATCCACCTCCCAAAGGGAAAGTTCATATTATGTATATGTTGTACATGATCCAATATGTAGATAACACTGACAATGAAAACAAAGCAGTGGTCCCAATGATGGTTTAAAAAAAAAAAAAAAAAAAAAAAAAACACTAAAGCAGCACACAAGTAGTCAATGTAATACAATCTAATAACTCAATAGTGACCTGTGCATTCAAAAGTGCTAAGAAGCAACTCACAGTAAATAAAAAAGTAGTACTTGTTTTTTTTTTATGTTACTGTGTGATTTACTTTGAGTTACTTTTAGCACTTTTAAATGTGAAGGTCAATATTGAGTTATTAGATTTAACTACATTGACTACTTTTGTGTTTCTTTAATATGAACTTTACTGGTGGAAGGTGGATTATCATGTTTTTCCTCCCGTGTGATCATGGTTTTTAAGTGTTTTTCTCTTTTTGAGTTTTTTCTAATATGCTGCAACAATATAGTGTTCTACATTTTTTTTCTTCAAAATTTAGTGGTGTGTGCGCCTATTTATATAGTGTCTACTTTCTCTTGTAAGTGTTATTTGAATGTTGTTGTTGGATATTTGGCTGCCCCCCAAATTGATGTTTTTTCTGAGAGCTCCCCTAATTTTTGTTAAATAACCCCTTCAAGACAGGAGCCCTTTGATGCACAAAAGTCTGGGTCAGATTAATGCAATGTTCCTCCCCGCCTTCTAAGAGCCATAGCGCTTTTATTTTTCCACCTACAGGGCTGGTTGGGTGCACCTAGGATTTCACTGCATTGAGTGCTTTAACCGGCAGCCGGCAGTGTAATCGGTCTCCCTGAGATCAGCAATTTGTTTCTTTTATGGCCCTACTAGGCATTGCTTCCATTTAGCCAGAATTCTGCTTCACACTGATTATGGGCAACACCACCGAAACATCTGTCTGTGGAAGGATACCTAGCCTTGTTTTTCCCCTTGTCATTACATTGACTTATAGGGCCACTTAATATGGTGGTTTCCCTACAGGAGCCTCCCATTGGCTGGGTATATCCTGGAGTGGTATTTGGCTAGTCCTGTCTTTTGAGACTCTTAAATGAGGCTCCACTGGTTCTACTTTTGCATTATCATGTTGAAAAGTATAAAAAAAAATCTGAAGATTTGTCCCTATATCACTTAGTCTCTCTTTGCTCTGCTCTTACTGCCTGCTGCAATCCTGCTCTCCCCTTCACTAATGAAGCTGAACAGTCAGCTTTGTGTGAACCACCTTATATAGAGGGTGAGGGAGAGAAGCTGACATCACCCACAATCAGCCCTCCTTTCCTATCCTATTTGTCCCTAAATAGCTCTGTTAGTCTCTCCCTGCTCTGTTCTAACTAACTGCTGCGATCCTCCGTTAACAAACCACCTTATATAGAGAGTGAGGGGGAGGTGCTGACATCACCCACAATCATCCCTTCTATCCTCTCATCTCTTCTCTGTCCCTAAATCACTGTTAGTCCCCTCCTGTTCTGCTCTAACTGCCTGCTGCGATCCTACTCTCTCCTCTACACACAGCTGACTGGCCACCTCCAAAAATAATGGTTATGGTTAATCTCTTTCTCCTATCCAGTGACACTCCAGACAGCACTTGCAGCCGCCTTTTTTTTTTTTTTTTTTTTTTTTTAGAATTTCCCTAACAAACCAGCAGGAATTCACTTTGCAGAACGATTCGCAGCGACTTCCTTAAAGGAGAAGTCCTGATTTTTTTTTTATTATTAAAGTATTATGTTGCCCCCAAAAGGTATGCAAATCACCAATATACACTTATTACGGGAAATGCTTATAAAGTGCTTTTTTTCCCTGCACTTACTACTGCATCAAGGCTTCACTTCCTGGATAAAATGGTGATGTCACGACCCGACTTCAAGAGCTGTGCGGCCTGTGGCTACTGGAGAGGGTGATGGCAGGTCCCGCCTCAGCATGATGTCCCTGAGTGCTAAGAGCTTGTTCCCATATGATCCCCAGTCTCCAGTGCAGGGTGATTTAAACATCTCTATTTTACTCTCAGTAGATTCCTAGGGCCAGAGGGGTAGGTAGGATTTATGGGGGCCCATAGCAAAAAATTATGTACAGGCCTGATGGATCCTGTACCTCTATTCCTTTCCCCTCCCCATACCAACTCCTGAATATACACAATGACACACATACAGTATACACACACACACACTGATGCACATACATACACACACAGAGGTACCATTATCAAATAAATATATATATTAAAAAAAGTGCATAGGAGATCACATTTCCAGGAAAAAAAAAATTATTATTCTTTTAATCACACTAGTGCAACGTTTTGGCTATAGATACAGCCTTTCTCAAGCTGCATCTGTAGCCAAAACGTTGCACTGATGTGATTAAAAGAGTGAAGATTTTTTTTTTCTGGAAGTGCAATCTCCTTTGCATTTTTTTGAATTTTGATATGGTTCTGGGATCGTGCACTCTTTTATACTATATGCTATTTACTGTCTGGTGCTGCTTAAACTTGTTTTTTGTTGGATTATCACACATATATATATTATATATATATATATATATATATATGAAAAATAATAGAATTGAACGGCACTCTGCTGACTTGAAGTCAATGGCTTCCAGCCAATGAGTGCACATCCTTGGCAGTCGACCCCCGATTATATATATATATATATATATTTTGTAGGGGAGTTGCTCAGGTATAGCTAGGTAGCGGTCGCAGACGGAGGAAAACAGGCAATTCACAGTTCAAATCTTAGTGTTTATTCACACCACAAAAACAAATGGAACAAAAATCCAGCATTACCTTCATGCTGCCATCACACATAAGTGCAGTTCCAGCTTGGCCTTTAAAGCAGTAACAGAAGTTCTAAGTGTTGGTTCAGACCTTACAGCAGCAGCTGCCTTGTACACAGTCCATGTGTCTGAACACAGTCCAACCAGTCCTCCTAGACCAGGCATGTCCAAAGTCCGGCCGGAGGGCCATTTGCGGCCCGCGTTCCGAACTTTTACGGCCCCCCAGGTATCCAGCTTGCTATTATCTGCCTGTGTTATAAAGCATATAGCATGTAGCATGTAAAATGGTCGGCCCTCGCACATGTTCACTTCATCAAATTTGGCACTCTTCGAAAAAAGTTTGGACATGCCTGTCCTAGACAGATCACATAGGTGTACTCCAGACTTGAGCACACACCACCTCTCCCTGCCCTCACTCCCAGCTCAGCTTTCTATCTTGGGAAATGCCTAAAAACCTGGAATGGCTTAATAACTCCAGTCCAGTCCTTAAACCTAGCTCTCTGCATTCCTCAGAGCAAGACAAGCTGAGAGGAAAATACCTCCCATCCAGCAACAACCCCCGGACTATGTCACATACCCCCCCCCCCTTTGTTCAACCTTGAGGGGGTGAACACTTGCCAAACAATGCACTCGGGACAGGGCATCTGCATTCCCTTGTAGTCGGCCTGCTCTGTGTTCTACCGTGAACTTGAAGTTCTGTAGTGACAAGAACCATCTGGTGACCCGAGCGTTCCTCTCCTTCGCCTGGCTCATCCACTTGAGAGGTGAATGGTCAGTCACCAGAAGAAAATTCCTCCCCAACAGGTAATAACGGAGAGACTCCAGTGCCCACTTGATGGCTAGGCATTCCCTCTCCACTATACTGTACCTGGTTTCGGCTGGGGTAAGCTTGCGACTCAGGAATCCAACGGGATGTTCTTCCCCGTTAACCTCCTGAGACAGTACAGCCCTGAGGCCCACTTCAGAGGCATCGGTCTGTACTACAAACTCCCTTTTGAAGTCAGGTGTCACCAGGACTGGTGACCCACACAAAGCAGACTTCAAAGCTGAAAAAGCCTTTTCAGCTTGGTCATTCCAGCGTACCATCACTGACTTATGTCCCTTCAAGAGCCCTGTCAATGGAGCTGCCAAAGTAGCGAAATGGGGAATAAACCTCATATAATATCCCACCAAACCCAGGAACGATTTTACTTGCCGGATAGTGACTGGCCTTGGCCAACCCTGTATCGCCTCTACCTTATTCATCTGGGGTTTGATGACTCCGCGCCCAATGACATAGCCTAAGTATCGGGCCTCCTCTAACCCTATGTAACATTTCTTTGGGTTAGCAGTTAGTCCCGCCCTACGGAGTGAGTCTAGTACGGCCTGTACCTTCGCTAGATGACTCTCCCAGTCAGTACTGAAAATGACAATATCGTCAAGGTACGCCGAGGCATACTGACGATGTGGACGAAGAACAATATCCATTAAACGCTGGAATGTGGCCGGAGCACCATGAAGACCAAAAGGTAATACCTTATACTGATATAGCCCCTCGGGTGTGACAAAGGCCGTTTTCTCCTTGGCAGCCTCCGTCAAGGGCACTTGCCAGTACCCTTTGGTGAGGTCCAAGGTGGAAAAGTACCTGGCCTGTCCTAAACGCTCAATTAACTCATCCACCCGGGGTATAGGATAGGCGTCAAATTTAGAGACCTCGTTTAGCTTACGAAAATCATTGCAAAAACGTAAAGTTCCATCCGGTTTGGGTATTAATACTATCGGGCTGGCCCACTCACTCTTAGATTCTTCAATCACGTCCAGCTGTAGCATCAACTGTACCTCCTCTGCGATGGCTTGGCGCCGAGCCTCGGGTACCCGGTACGGCTTTAGCCAGATTTTCACCCCAGGCTCGGTGACAATGTCATGTTGGATTACGGAGGTACGCCCAGGGAGGTCCGAGAACAAGTCCGTGTTCCGACTAATGAACTCCTTGGCTTCCTGAGCCTGTTTCGGTGAAAGGCTGTCAGCAACACGTACTCTGGCAGCTGCTTCCCCTGAAACAGTCGGAGGAGCTAGCTTCCCTTCCCCTAAACATACCGACTATGGGCAGCCAACACAAGTCTCTCTATCCTTCCATGGCTTCAGTAAATTGACATGGTAGATCTGCTGTGGTTTCCGCCGACCAGGCTGATGTACCTTGTAATTTACGTTGCTTACTTTCTCCAGAATTTCGTAGGGGCCCTGCCACCTCGCAAGGAACTTGCTGTCTACAGTCGGTACGAGAACCAAAACCCGATCTCCTGGGTTAAAGTTCCGGACCTGAGCTGCTCTATTGTAGACCTGACTCTGGGCTTGCTGAGCTGCCTCCATATGTTCCCTGATAAGGGGCATCACTGTCTCCATCCGCTCCTGCATTTTAGTAACATACTCAATGACACTCTTGTGTGGAGTAGGCTGTTGCTCCCACGCCTCTTTGGCCACGTCGAGCAAGCCTCGGGGGTGTCTGCCATAAAGAAGTTCGAAGGGCGAGAACCCAGTAGAGGCCTGGGGCACTTCTCGCACTGCGAACATTAAATAGGGCAGAAGCAGGTCCCAGTCCCTCCCATCCTTAGACACTGCTCTTTTCAGCATATTTTTCAAAGTTTGATTAAACCTCTCCACAAGACCATCCGTTTGGGGGTGGTAAACAGATGTCCTTAACTGTTTAATGCCAAGCAACTTGCAGACTTCCTTCATGACCTTAGACATGAAGGGAGTCCCCTGGTCTGTCAGTATCTCTCTAGGTAACCCTACCCTTGAAAACATCTCCATTAATTGCTTTGCTATGAGTTTGGCAGAGGTATGGCGCAGCGGCACCGCCTCCGGGTATCGGGTTGCATAGTCAATAACTACTAAGATGTGTTGGTGACCCCTAGCAGACTTTGGAACTGGACCAACGAGGTCCATGGCAATCCTCTCGAATGGTACCTCTATAATCGGGAGGGGTACTAGAGGACTGCGGAAGTGCTGCTGGGGGCTAGTTATCTGACAGGTCGGACAAGACTTACCAAATTCCTCCACCTATTTGAATACCCCAGGCCAATAAAACCTCTGCAGTATACGGTCCTGGGTTTTCTGTGCCCCAAGGTGTCCACCTAACACATGTTGGTGAGCAAGATTTAGTACCAGGTGACGATATGCCTGGGGCACTAATAATTGTTCAACATTCTCCCCACGTAGTTGAGTGACACGATATAACATATTGTGGTGAACCACAAAACGAGGAAATATAGCCTCAGCTCCTTGTTGTTGTGGTTCACCATCGACCATTAAGACACTCCCCCGTGCTCGGGACAGAGTCAGGTCCCGAAGTTGCGCCGTGCCAAAATTGTCACCAGAGATGTCCAGATCTGACAATTCGGGGCCCGGTGGCAAGTCCTCTACATCCCCAACCATTAAATTCACTGGAATTGTCTCCATCTGATCCACCGAAGTGGTGGTCACCCCTACGGCTGGCCCTTCTATCTCGGTGGCCCATGGTTCTGGCTTAACATCTGGATTAGGACCCTCAGCTACTGCTCTGCCTGACTCTTGGGGACAGACATTCAAAAATGATGGCCACAATGCAGAGAATAAGGGAAAGTCTCTTCCTATTATCAGGTCATATGGCAGATTCAACGCTACTGCCACCTCATGGACTTTCTCCCCTGCAGGAGTTTTTATTACCACCTGGGCAGTAGGATAGTCTTTCAAGTCTCCATGAATACACAACACTCCAACTTTGCGCTTAGTAAACTGAGATGGAAGCGCCAGGGTATCCCGTACTAGGGTCACCAGGCTCCTCGAGTCCAGTAGAGCATTGACCCTGCACCTGCCGATAGACCCTGGGCACATGGGAGGTGCCCTATCCTTGTCCAGGAGGTTAGCGGTACATACACTAACAGCAGATCGGGCATAGAAGGATGTCCGGCGAGTATAGCCACAGTCCATAGGCTCAGAGGTTAAGAGGGAACCTTGCCGCAACATGTCCCGGACCATTACAGCGCCAACAGTGGATAATGGGGACCTCATGTAACCTTGGGGAATGTTGGTTTGGTGGGGAGCTACTCCCAGCAGGAGGTTGAAGCTTTTTCTCAGCCACTGCAAGTGGGGGTATGGGACGGGGTGGCCTCCGGCCAGGGGTACAGTCTCGCACCAAGTCTTGGGTAGCTACATAAGGTTCCACCAGACCAACCAGCTGGTCTAAATTGCCTGGGTCACCTTGGCCTACCCAGCGCTGGATAGTGACCGGCAGACTGCGCACAAATCGGTCAACCACCACCCTCTCCACTATTTGGGCTGGAGTTAAAGTCTCGGGCTGGAGCCATTTCTTTACCAGGTGCAGCAGGTCATAGGCTTGAGACCTGGCGGCTCTGGACTCCACAAACCCCCACTGATATACACGTTGGGCCCGAACATATATATTGACCCCCAAGCGTGCCAGGATCTCACCTTTCAGCTTTTGGTAGTCCTGGGCGTCCTCCCGAGTGAGGTCAAAGTATGCCTTTAGTGCATCTCCTGTGAGAAATGGGGCAACCACTTCAGCCCACTGGTCAGGCTGGAGACCCTCTCGCTCAGCCGTTCTCTCGAACACTCCCAGAAAGGCCTCCACATCATCCTCTGCCGTTACCTTTCTCAGCGCCATCCGGACTCTCTCTCTGGCGGCAGGCTGTAGCTGGGAAACCACTGGCGGAGACTCACGAATGGCCACCATTTGTTGTAACAGCAATTTGTTAGTCTCTTGCTGCTGGGCATTAGTCTCTTGCTGCCGTATATTAGCCTGTTGCAGCTGGGCATTAGTCTGCACCAGCTGTTTAATCAACTCCTCCATCTTGTCTGGAGATGCCGGCTGAAGCTTTGCAGGCTTAATCCAGGACATGCAATAGTACCAGGAAAAAAATATGAAAAAAACCCTCTGTTTTTTCTCCTGCCTCACTGTCTATGCCCACATCCTCCACCAAATGTAGGGGAGTTGCTCAGGTATAGCTAGGTAGCGGTCACAGACAGAGGAAAACAGGCAATTCACAGTTCAAATCTTAGTGTTTATTCACACCACAAAAACAAATGGAACAAAAATCCAGCATTACCTTCATGCTGCCATCACACATAAGTGCAGTTCCAGCTTGGCCTTTAAAGCAGTAACAGAAGTTCTAAGTGTTGGTTCAGACCTTACAGCAGCAGCTGCCTTGTACACAGTCCATGTGTCTGAACACAGTCCAACCAGTCCTCCTAGACAGATCACATAGGTGTACTCCAGACTTGAGCACACACCACCTCTCCCTGCCCTCACTCCCAGCTTAGCTTTCTATCTTGGGAAATGCCTAAAAACCTGGAATGGCTTAATAACTCCAGTCCAGTCCTTGAACCTAGCTCTCTGCATTCCTCATAGCAAGACAAGCTGAGAGGAAAATACCTCCCATCCAGCAACAACCCCCGGACTATGTCACAATATATATACACACACACCACTGACATATATATAGATGACCACACACATTGTGGCTATGTTAAGACGCTGTAAGTGACCAGCCGTTCCGTGACCTGGCCAAGTCACAGAATGGTCGATCTCAGAAAAGATCATCACGGTACTGCAGTACTGGCCAGATGATCTTTAGCGCCGCTGAGTTCTCATGTGGGCGCATCCGTGCACTCCCGCATCAAAACGCCCCACAGCACACAATAGAGCTTGCGGCCTGAGCTGCACGCTCCATGGTTTGCACAGACAGGGTTTTCTGCGGCCGCTATTTATTGAATAGCAGCCGCAGAAAACTGACATGTCAGTTTCTCGCGGCGCCTTTAGGAATCCCAACCGGAGTGTATACCATGTGTATACACTCCGGCCGGGATTCCCTCAGCCGGCAGCACAACGTAAGTTCTGTACTAATCACGGCCGTTGCAATAACGTTGTGTGAACATGTCCTTACACAGGAATGTGATTACACTAGGGCAGACATATACACCATGAGTAGACTACACAGGAAAATCATCTCCCAAGTGTAATAAGAACTTCTGAATACCAGAAATAATATCTGCTGCAGAACATCTTTATAAGCAGATCTGTCACTCACCAGATTGTTAGACTTAGAATCAGTATATGCTGAAAAGCATTCTCTTTTAGTGGTGGATTCTTGTATAAGAGCCCAGCATTAATAGAAGCTGCTGCAGAACATCTTTTGGAGTAAACCTATCAATCACTTGAGACTCTGCTGACATACACAAACACACATATACAGGGCCATATTTACAGCTCCTGCTGCCCAAGGCACTAAACCTGAAGACGCCCCCTTTTCACTGACCACAAAACATCATAACTTACTAGTTTATGAACAATCATATTGATAATGTATCAGTCCCATGCTGCGTTTACACAAATACATTTATCTGACAGATTTTTGAAGCCAAAGCCAGGAAAATACTATAAACAGAGAACATGTCATAAAGGAAAGACTGGAAAGACTGAGATTTCTCCTCTTTGCAAATCCATTTCTGGCTTTGGCTTCAAAAATCTGTTAGATAAATCTTTCTGTGTAAACACATTATAAAAGCCTTATACCCCTTTCTTTGCACCTGCCGTACATATGGACGGTGTGCAGCAGAATGGATTATCAGAACTTCTGGTATCATGTAGTGTTTAAATCTTCGCAGGACTGTACTGGGACTTCTAATAGTTCGTTCCACTGCACATTTGTCCATATATACAGCAGATGCATGGAACGTGGGTATAAGACCACCATACCAGACCCGCCATACTGTGACTGGGTAACTGCGCCATACTGGACCTAACCAATACCATCATACTGTGACTGGATAACACCCCGCCAGATATGACTAATACCACAATACTGTGATTGGATAGCACCGACACACCAGAACTGACCAATACCCCATACTGTGACTGGATAACACCCCGCCACACTAGACTTGACCAATACGCCCATACTGTGATTGGATAATACCTCCATAGCAGACCTGATACCACCATACTGTGACTGTAAAACACCGCCATACCAGACCTAACCAATACCACCATACTACGACTGTACAACACCGCCATACCAGACCTGACCAATACCGTCATACTGAGACTGGATAGTACCACCATACTGCAACTGTATAACACTGCCATACCAAACCTGATGCCACCATATTGCGACTGTATAACAAACCATACCAGATCTGATACCACCATACTGTGGCTGGATAATACTGCCAGACCAGACCTGATACCATCATACTGTGACTATATATAACACCCCCATACCAGATCTGATACCACCATACTGTGGCTGGATAATACTGCCATACCAGACCTGATACCACCATACTGCGACTGGATAACACCGCCATACCAGTTTTTGTAATAGAATTATTAGGTAGATGGGACTTACTGGTTTGTTTTTACACAATATTTTATAGGAATGGATATGACAAACAAAAATAATCCTGCCTTTGGTTACGTGTTCGCCACACAGGATAAATACCATTCTATTTTCATACACTGGAAGTTGTGATGATACCAAATTTATTTATTTATTTTTGCAGTTTTTTTCCTATGGGGAAATTATTCTATTTTAATCCTACAGGGGCTGCAGAGTCACAGGGTAACGTTGTACACAGACAGTGTGGAACTACAACTCCCAGTGTGGTCTCTGTCTGTCTATGCAGCCTTTGTCCCATTCAACGCTGAATCTTGGGGAAAACCATGCTGGGAGCTGTAGTCCCACATTGTCACAGCTCCCCCCCCAAACACACACACACCTTATTAGTGACAGAGTTGTGTTAACTTACACAACGAGCCATCACTGAGCTCCTGGCTGGAGAGGGTTAAAGGGTCACTGGTCGTCCTCCACAGCGTGCTGGTGTGTGCAGGCAGCTGAGAGGCCAGACAACAGAGCTGCAAAAGCAGAGACCTCTCCAGACCTTTCCAGTCACTGCTGACAGTGACAGGATAGAGAGAGGGGGAGCGCATGGGCTTTATCTCCCGACTCTCTCTCTCTACATACTCTGTGCTCGTGACTGTGAACTCAACCTTCGTCTTCCCCCTCCTCCTCCTGTAGTCTGCTTATTTCCACTCAGTAGTTTTGAGGACCTGTGGGTCATGTGATCAGGTAGTGTCTAAATCCCATACCGTAAAGGGACCCTGCTGGGCTCGCGCACACAGCTCTGCAGGCAAGCCACACCCCGGCTGTATTTCATTGGCTGCTCCACTCCGGGCTTCCTAGTAGCCAAAATCAGACCCTGCTGGACCCCCGACCCTAATCCGAACATTTAGTTTTAAGGTTGGGGGTCGAATTAGAGTTACGTCACACTGATTTGCCAGGTTCTAACCCTCCCCACAGCCCCAACCTTAACCCTAACCTTTCTGATTAGCACCAACCCCGAGGAGTAGAGTTAGGGTTGTTGTGTGGGCAGGGGATAGTTAAGTAATATTTTGCTAGTAACCCTAAGCCGACCCTCAACCCTAACACTAAAACTAAACGTTCGGATTAGGTTTAGGGGTCTGTCAGGGTCTGATTTTGGCTGCTAGGAAGCCCGGAGTGGAGCAGCCAATGAAATCTGACTGGGGCAGGCCTTGCCTGGAGAGCTGTGTGCGCGCGCCTAACAAGGTTTTTTACGGTATGGGATTTAGTCACTACCCTCTTCTGATGGTTAGCCTGCTCACCCTGCAGTGAATGTGCCGAACAGTACAGTGGCGGGTCACATTTCCTCTTTAGGCCCCTGGGTGGAATGGGGAAGAGATGGGCTGATGTCAGGTGTTGGGGTAATACGAGGGAGATAAGCATTAGCCATTTTAGCTTACACTAGACCCAGCTTAATAATTGATTTTGTCTGTCAGATAGCTTGTACTACAAAGCCATATATAAGTCTGGAAAAAAGACATATATACAAAGATATATATATATAAAACTACAACTCCTATCATGCATGGACAGCCAATGGCATCATGAGTGTTTCAGTTACATCTATGCTTTTTTTTGGTTGTTCCCTGTTGGTAATTATATTCATCTCTACTATAAGTCCTTGGGGTATCTGAGGACTGGGAACTACAATTACGACCCAGGAAATGTAATTGGTAAAAGTTAAGGCCACTTCTACTACTTAGCGGCCAGTCATTTGAAGACTCTTTTGGACACTCTGTTGGCAACACAAAATGACACTAATGGATGCAAGCAAACAGCAGAAAGATTCATTTCATTCATAGATTCATTCATCTGCAAAATTTTGACTGCCGTGATTCGTGGTCATATAGATAGTGGGATTGAGGAATCCCTAACCACGAGCACCGATCCTAACATTTTGATTGTGCAATACGGTCTAAATTATAAAGTTATCTGTTTGGTGTCCGTTTATTTTGCAGGGTATAAACGGACAAAAAAAATACAGCTTTCGGGATTTTTTTTGTCTGCTAAGATGCTGAAACATAAAAGAAACTTGCTACAGAACTCCTCAAACCAAACTCCAGCAGAAATGTGAACCTAGCCTAAACCAACCTTTTCTCTTCAGTTCAATCATAAAAAGAGTTATACAGCATATTTAGAGGGGGTTAAATATTTCATGCTAAATATTTTGGTTATTTATGCTGCCACCTAGTTGGCTCTTTAGGAAATTGAAGAAGGTTTTTACTTTATACAGAAGCTGGAACAAACGGATGTTGTAGTTGATACAGTTAAAACTAAATTCTGGCCCAAAGCTTGTGAGATGCAATGTGTGTTGTGCTTGTGTAATCTGTGGGCATGAATGTGCGTTGATTTGAAAATGATTGAAATTCAATAACTTGTCAGTAATTCATTACACACAGTAATTATTTTTAGAACATTGCTATACCCTGTAGTTAAAATCATCTTATGCAAAGATAATTAAAATAACAGCTAATGATTTGCTCAAGCAAAAGAGGAATATAAGAATGTAAAGAAATGAGGGGAATATAAGATAGATAGATAGATAGATAGATAGATAGATAGATCAGCAGCTTTCCCATTGTAAGATGTATATGATATTCCTTACTATTCTCTATGACGCCTTTTATTTTTTATTTTATTTTACTTATTACATACTACTTTAGATACATATTTTTATTGCTTCACTATTATGTGTGCTAATCAAGTCATAAAGATGTCAAAAATCCCTAAAATTAGATTTGCTTTAGAAGGTCCAGCTGTTCACTTGAGTGGCAAATTTGATCTAAAAATAACAGAACCCATTAGATGGAGTCTGTCCTATTCATTTTGTGATTTGTGGCTAGCCAAGGCAGAAAATCTGATATTAAGAAGAATGCCAGAACAGAACCAGCTTCTTCAAAGTAGCCAGAATTCCACATTGATATCTTGAAAACCAGAATGTGACTCATTTAGACGTCAGAGAATAATATCCTGCTTTACATCTGGCTAGGAGGAGAAAAACAAAGGAACAGGTGGATATGAAGCTTTAAAAATAGCAATCAAAGGGAATTAGAATAGTAAATGAAGCAGAAACAGAAGGGGTTTTATCTAGTGTTAGCTTATTGTGATTTACCTTCCAGACTATGTAGTAAAATAGAATTAAACAAACAATAAAGGGGTGCTTTCATTAACAAACCCCTTCTCTAAGGCCAGTTTGACATGTACAGGATCTCAGCAGATTTCACGTTGCGAGTTCCGCAGGTAAATCCTCTGCGATCCTATGTCCTTTCATCTTGTATGGATTTACTTACTTGTAGTGGATTTTTCATTCCGTTGCAAGAATGTAAACCCCCGTCCCCCTTAACTCACCGCTGCCCTGTAAATACTTTACCCTTTTGCACTCCAGCCTTCTTCTGTGGCTCCTGACGTTACGCTCAGCTACTCAGTGGGTGCGGTAGGAAAATCGCATTGTGAGCATGGCCTAAAGAGTTCCCTCCCTCTGCCAACCCTGTAAGCTACTGACCATTGAATCTACAGGGTTAAATAGCAGATATCTGAACCAGTACGGTCTCTGCAGCTGCAGTGGGAGTATGACTGTGTTTGACACCAACAATCAGGTGGGCTGATCTGTTCACCAGGCCTGGAGCACCAGTGACAAAGCTTTTAAGACACACCTGTATGGCCTGTGGGAATGGGTTAATGTCACCCACTGCTACATGATGGGCTCATTCACACCCTTAGGGTGCCTTCACACTTACCCGATCCGCAGTGGATTTATTTTTTTTTTTAACATATTTTATTAGTTTCACACAATAAACAAGATATACAAGTCAGCAGAGTAACCACAATTACAGATAATGAACAGTAGCATCGTGACATTAGGACGATACCCTAACCCTATATAAAAGGACAAGGTGCAATATGTCACCCTATAGGCACCATCCATTATTGCGGTTGGTCATACATACACCTATCTATGGAAAACTAACTCTGGATAACATTAAGCTTATAACCTGGTGATGACGGGATAAACCAAAACCGTCATTACTGAACAGAAAAATAAAACAAAAAGAACTAACATAACTAGGCCATCCAGCCTCAGGTGTGCAAGGTCTAAGGTAAACTGAACATTTTTTACTCTAACATTTTATTCTATCATAATCCATCGCGTATTTTTACTCCGTAAGATCATCCGTATTTAGGCAGTAGTACAGTCTTGGGCAGAAGACCAAGAGAGGATAAAGGAAGATAGAAAAGTAAGTATGTAAGTATATGGGTATGTAAGTGCATAGATCCATAGACACAGCACACTGACCTCATGTGATACCTGGTGGATGTCATGCATCCGGAAGCCTGAGATTGCCCAGCGAGTCCTTAAGATCCGCCTGGCAATACCATGAGTCAGCCTAAAGTTATACATTAATTGTCTCCTCCTCTCGTCTGACTGCCAGGCCTGAATATAGCTCTTCCATTTGCCAAAGAATAATTTAGCAGATCGCTCTTTGTCCCTTAGAGGTGTGGTCAGCTCATAGTGACGCAGTGGATTTCATGCTGTGGATTCACAGCAAGACCTGCTGCAGACCCAGTCCCATTCAACTCTATTGACAATACATACTCGCAGCATGATTGACACCCCGCTGCAAGTATGTAAACTAACCCCCCGGCTGCCGGACCGCAACACTGTCAGCGGCTGTAGCGTTCTGACAGAGGCACCCATCCTACTGCACAGACTGTCTCGGAACGCTGCATGCCCCCCCCCCCCCCCGAACAAGCTGGAGTGGTGTGTGTAGCAGTATGTGCAGCTTACCGAGCCGTGAGGAGAGAGCCGTGCTTGGAAGCAGCAGCACAGCAGAGGGGAGCCTGCATGATCGATCTGTGCAGGAGGATGGGTGCCTTTGTCAGTACGCTCCGGCCGCTGTTAGTGTTACGGTGCGGCCGCCGGGGTTTTAATTTACATACTTGCAGGAGGATGTCAATAGAGTTGACTGGGACTGAATCCGCAGTGGATCTCGCCGCGAATCCGCAGCGTGAAATCCGATGCGGATCCGGTAGGTGTGAAGGCACCCTTACAGTTAACAACACTAACAAAACAGTTATATGTAAGCAAGATGCTATATGTTCATCTTGTAACATGTAAAACTGATATGTAAAAATCCTTAAATTATCATTTCTTGCTACTGTATTTACTGTAATTATGTGCCTCAATAATCTAATTTATTTATTTACTGTAATTATGAGCCTCAACCACACCACCTGGACACTTGAGGCCAAAATTAAAAGACAAAAAGGCATCTGATGAACATCTATTGCAGCAAGAATATGTTTAAAGCGACTCTGTACCCACAATCTGACCCCCTCCCCCCCCAAAACCGCTTGTACCTTTGCATAGCTGTTTTTAATCCAAGCTCTTTCCTGGGGTCCGTTCAGCAGGTGATGCAGTTATTGTCCTAAAAAACTACTTTTAAACTTGCAGTGCTGTGTCAAATTGGCATGGCCTAGAGTGTGTATGCCCTAGGCTTGCACCCCCTCTCCATCCCTCCTCCCCGTCCTCAAGGCACCTGTGCATTGTTCACACAAGTGATGAATAGGAAAAATACTGCACAGGGCATCCCTAATGAGGAGGGCAGGGAGGTGGTGCAATTCTAGGGCTCACACACTCTCAGCCAAGCCAATTTGACACAGGACTGCAAGTTTAATAGGACAATAACTGCATTACCTGTAAAATGGACCCCAGGACAGAGCTTGTATTAAAAGCAGCTATCTGAAGGTACAAGCGGTTGGGGGGGGGGGTAAGATTGTGGGTACAGAGTCACTTTAAACTACATTTGCAACCAACCAATAGTGATGATCGAACAGTAAAATGTATTAGTGTTCGGTTCGAGGTGCGACTAAAACTCGAACCCTATTAAAGTCAATGGGAGATGTTTGGATAATTTTGATACCTATACAGGTGAGGAGAAGCTGAAATTACAATCCAGAAGAGTAAAGTGGATACATGTGTATATGACGCACACTTTCAGCGCTACCCGGTATGGTTATGTTCACACTCGCTATTTGCTATAGTGTAGAAGCTGCGTATCAATAGAGTTGTAACCTGCTAACAACCTCAGTGTGTAAAAAGTCCTCTGTTAATTTGTATTTGATTGGCATCCTCAGTTGTATTGCTATATCCACTTTAATACTACCAAGGCATCAGTAGTGAAGCAATCTTACATAGCACCAAGTTGATATGTTCCTATAAACATTCACTCAGTGCACTCTGTTAATTAGCTGCACCAGCTAGCAATATTACACCATATAAATATCTATATGTCAATAACACACGGTATATTTGAACGGTATTTCACCTTCAAAACTGACAATAATGAACTTTATACTAAGCAACTTCTATGAATGATTGATTGACGCATATGACAGATGGGAAGACTTTTTTTATACTATTATTCAGCAATAAAAACTGACAAAAATGGACTTTTGGGCACTGAGTGTGAATAAGCAAATAATGGAAGTATTGCTGTCTATGGAGAGGGAAATGCTGAGCTTGTCCCTAAGGCCCTGAGCTGGCTAAACACCCCACTAAATAACTAACTAACTAAGCTAAATAGCAGCATGCAAGCAGACAGAGAGCAGTCTGTACAGCACAGTGAGTAAGCAGAAAATGACGTCCAAAACACATCTGTCAGGAATGTGCAGTAGCCTGGTGTGAACTGGGCCTGGTGTTTGCTTTTGTGTGCCACACTCGATTGCTTCTCAGCTTCTGGCAATGCAGGAGCTAATCTGAGAAGCTGTTGGACTTGATTATGCAGCTGTGTTGTCTGTGTGATTGACAGGTTTCTGTGCCTGTCTGCAACCTGGAAGATCAGAGCACTGGTCCAATTGGGATCCAGACCAGGCTCTTGGTCAGCATAAAACAAAGCTGAGGCAGTGTCCCAGTGTTGGCTATTTAGGTTCGTACCCGGATCCTAGCTCCCCCTGTCTATTCCTGCGATCCCTGTACCTAATCCCTCTGCTTGCTCAGCTTTGTTACCTTACCTCTTACTTGACTTTTTTACTCTCCGATTGTTACCTGATTTTTTTACTGCGCTGCCCGTTTGGTTCTGACCTTGCTTGTTTGACTATCTGTTATTGTGTTTGTTTGTCTGTCTTGTTCTGTGTGCACGTATCTAGCACAGGGAACGTCTTTGTGGTTGTCCACGGCCGCCTAGGGCCATTTGAGGCAAGTAGGTAGGGACAGTTGGTCTTACTGTCTTGTCTTGTCCCTGCCTCCTCTGTCCTGACAACATCACAGTGATATATGGTCATGTGATTTTAGCAGCCAATGAGACCCCTACACCTTAGGAATGACGTCTCTGACACTTCTATGTGCTCTGCACTGATTGGCTGGTAAAAAGGCACTCGAACACTAACTCGAACAAACAGTAAAAAGTTTGGTTTGGTTTGAGTTCGAGAAAATGGAGATGTTCGACTCAAACTTAACTTTTCTCGAACAGTTTGATCAACATTACCAACCAATACTGCCTATTGTAGGCAATAATGAGCTGAAAGATTCCTTTGAAGTCATGTACTGACCCATAACCCAGTAAAGCTATATAACAGACAGATAATCATGGCCAAGATTTATCAATCTATTTATTTATCATTCTTTTTAAGAAAAAAACTGGACACGCTTCAAATGTTTTTAATGTAAATCTCTGCTCATTCTAATTAGTCAAGTGGGTGGCCCTACTCCGTCTGACAGCTTTAGGTGTATAGAGGTGCATAAGGCGTTCATCAATCACTGAGTAGGGCCACACACTTGACTACTTAGCCCAGAAAGGGCAGATATTTACATAAATAAATGATGTTATCCTGGAGCTTTTCTCACAAATTTATTAATATGTCCAGCTCCTCCTGCTCTATGACTGCTTGATGATTGGACCACATTCTGAATGTGACAAGTTCCCTTTAACAGACTCTCAGTGCCATTCCTTATCTGAAAACTGGTAGAAAATGATTCTGTAATAAATATCTACTCAAAACTAAGTTCTCGCATCCAACTTATTTCAACTTCTCATTAATTCCAAACAATATTCACACAGAATATGTGAAGAAGATTTAATATTTCTCAAAAGAATCATACCTCAAAACCTGAGCAGTAAAATATATTCCTATTCCCCTTTTTCTTTCCAAGAACTGAGCTGTCTGTGTTATTATATATGCACAACTAGGGCTCTGTTACAAGCGGAAAAAAAGTATCCCTAGAAATATTATCGAGATAGAAAATTGATTCAAACATGATCCTTCTATTTATCATGAACACAATGTATTCTCATATGATGGTATTTGATTTCTGTAGCCATTATAATCTCCAAGATATTTGTCTTTGATGAGGTCATCAACTGAAATAAGAGAAGTAAAGACATTTAGTGGTTTAGCAGCCTATATTACTCACATCAATAAGGATTGTTCTAAATATTCGATAAAATACAATGTCCTGTTGATAATTGGTATTTTTTTCACGAACAATGTACTGTATAGATTCGTTACTGTCTGTTCCTTGATACATTTTCAGATCATTATCTTTTTCAAATGTCTTTGGGTGAAGCTGGTAATGAGGAATGACATCTCTGGGTTTTCTATATTAATGGTTCTATTGTGAAAAGGTCACCTTACCATTTAATCTGTGTGTTCTTTATATCATAAATGCAGACAACCTACTGAATATAAAATAAAGGACATGAAATTAGTTTTAAAGAAAGGAAAGGCACTAACAATTGCCTTTTATATTTTTATAGATAGATAAGAGATAGATACGTGTAATGCCCTGCTATTAACAAGATACAAAATCAATAAAATAATGCCCCCATGCCTAATAAATAATCCATTGATGCAAATGATAATTTTCTAGCTGTAAAATACAGAGGTTGCTTCTGTATTGCCCAACCATGTTTTATTGTGCTAAAAGAAAAAAAGAAAAAGAAAAGCAATACCCAACTGTTTAGTGGCTGCCACATTCAGGACCACTCCTCAGTTCAGACATGGCTACAAACACTATGCAATTAGAATACTTTACAATGCCCAAACTGTGTCCTAATTTTCAACATAGTAGTGCCAAGGCAACATTATCATTACCGCTTTAACAATACTGACATACTGTGCATACATCTGTAGAAAGCTGCTGCAGGGAAAATGCAGTATTGCCTTCAAGCCATCTGAATTGAGACTCAAACATGTAAAATTTGGATGGTATAGGTATGAGAACTTCTCTTTATCGGTGCTACACTTCAGTTAACACATAATAATATATTTCATAGACATTTTGTTTCTATATTTTAAACACTAGTGTAAATCTACTTCTTGACATACAGAACAATGGCTTTAGGAACAATCTACATCCAGGAATATGTAGTGGCTAATAGTATTATAAGTGATAACCAGCATGGTTTTACTAAGGACAGAAGCTGTCAAACCAACCTAATAAGTTTCTATGAAGAGGTAAGTAGAAGCCTGGATGGCGGCGCGGCTGTGGATATCGTGTACCTGGATTTTGCAAAAGCGTTTGACACAGTTCCTCATGGACGTCTGATGGGTAAGTTAAAGTCTATCGGTTTGGAAAGTTTAATGTGTAACTGGATTGAAAACTGGCTTAATAATCGTACCCAGAGAGTGGTGGTCAATGATTCCTACTCCGAATGGTCCCCGGTAATAAGTGGTGTACCCCAAGGGTCAGTACTGGGCCCTCTTCTGTTTAACTTGTTTATTAATGATATTGAGAATGGAATTAACAGCAATGTTTCTATCTTTGCAGATGACACCAAGCTTTGTAGTACAGTACAGTCTATGGAGGATGTGCAGATGTTACAGGATGACTTAGACACACTGAGTGTTTGGGCGTCCACTTGGCAAATGAGGTTCAATGTGGATAAATGTAAAGTTATGCACCTGGGTACTAATAACCCTCATGCATCATATGTCCTGGGGGGAGTTACTCTGGGAGAGTCACTGATAGAGAAGGATCTGGGTATACTTGTAGATAATAGACTACAGAACAGCACACAATGTCAGTCAGCTGCTTCTAAGGCCAGCAGGATATTGTCATGCATTAAAACAGGCATGGACTCACGGGACAGGGATATAATATTACCGCTTTATAAAGCTTTGGTGCGGCCTCATCTGGAGTATGCTGTCTGGAACCCGATTCATAAAAAGGATGTTCTAGAGCTGGAGAGGGTACAAAGATGGGCAACTAAACTAATAAGGGGAATGGAGCATCTTAGTTATGAGGAAAGATTAAAAGAATTACATTTGTTTAGTCTGGAGAAGAGACGTTTAAGGGGAGATATGATTAACTTATTTAAATATATAAATGGCCCCTACAAGAAATATGGGGAAAAGATGTTCCAGGTAAAACCCCCTCAAAGGACAAGAGGGCACTGCCTCCGCCTGGAGAAAAAAAAGTTCAATCTCCGGAGGCGACAAGCCTTCTTTACAATGAGAACTGTGAATCTGTGGAACAGTCTACCACAGGATCTGGTCACAGCAACAACAGTAGAGGGCTTCAAAACCGGCCTAGACAAGTTCTTAGAGCAAAATAATATAAATGCATATGTATAGAACCTATCACCCCTCCCCCTTCTCTGTATCCATCCCCTCCTTGGTTGAACTTGATGGACATGTGTCTTTTTTCAACCGTATTAACTATGTAACTATATTATATACTTGTTTTTAGTCATGTCAATAGGATTTATAGCATTAAATTAAAATGCCTTATGTTAATAATCCATTGGTCTCCATTTGTCTCCTTTCTGAGACTTAAGGTCTTCATACACTTTATTAAAGAGGACACATCTGTGAATCAGCTTAGTAGGTTGTTCAGGACATGACAGAGAAGAGGTGGAGACAGATGAATTTTTATTTTGAACAGGACTCAGCAGCATGAACTATGGGGACATTTATTACATCCAGCCCCACTCCATTCACCCCATCAGATTTACTAGGAGGCATGGGCCTCCTAACATTCTAGCAGGACTTGTGCCTGCCAGAGCAGGTGTCGTTTTCTGCCATAATTGCTGCCTGCTTACAGGAGTAAACATTTGTGGCGTACACCAGGTGTACACATTGAGAAGAGAGGCTGAGCTAAATTTGACCTATGGAGCACATGTATGTTTGCACCATAATAAGTACAAAGCAAGACTATAGAAATGCATTAAAAGGTGTCTACAGGCTTTAACATGCCTCATGCCAACATAATGCGCAATGCTGTATAAACAAAATATTTGGATATACATACAAGAAATTATGAACAGATTGAGACTTTTGCATTAAGACAGCTTGATAAATCTCCCCCACTGTGTGTATCTCTTAGGAAATCATGCCACTCTGTGTATACATGATGATGACGATGATGATGCAGAGCGGTGCTGTGCACTCTTAGGATTCCCAAAGTGTTATATAAACGTTACGTAAGCTGTTTCTAAAACGGTTCATTGCAGTAATACCTCCATGTTGATGGGGTCATTTAGGTTCAGCTTTCTCTATGACAACTGCACACTGATTCAACTTTTTCAGAAATTTTATAAAAAATGAATGCACAGGCTGACAGCTTTTTCATGTTTAAATTTAGCAGAAGTACTAAATCTAAATGTGTCTCTTTAATCCTAGGGCATTACATTATTTAAGGTCATTACTATAATAAAAGGCTTCTTGAGTTTTGCTCAGGGAGCAATTTTGCTGCATGACCTAGAGTTATGGCTCTGAAAAAATAGGCCACTGTATGTGTATGTTAAGAAGTGGAATGTGCATGTATAAACTAGGATTACACAGCTGGGATTAAATTACATTAATTTTATAGCATGCATTTATCAAATAGTACTTTTAATAGTGTAAAACTTTAACAGTAGATAAACATTTAGATCTAATTTAGAGGAATAAAAAAATAAAAAATGTCACTTAATAATAATGTGCAATAACTATAGCACTGGTTACCATGGTACACAATTGTCTGATTGACATATTCATGGCCACACCCACATTTATGTTGAGAAGCTACTAAATTTTTAATATGAATTTGATAGTTGCACTACTTTATTAAAACATCCCATCTATATTGTAAAGACCTGTCAGCTTCCTTGAGATGTAGGCATGCTTATTTTAATAACATATTCTTTCCGCAACTCTGTGGTATGCCATTTCTTTGTTATTTCTGCTAGTAATATATGACTAAATTGACAATTGGATGTTTCCATTCTCCTTATTAATGAAGCACACCCAACACATTCTGGCACTTTTCAAACAGTACCAACAGTGTAAGTCAGAAACATATCCTCCGGATGAGGATAATGCCTCATTGTGGATTTAGTCGTACATTCAGTTTACCTTGCTTGAACTTTTTATAGTGGTCGGCCACTTTATGGTAAAATTGTTCAGTATACAGTATCAGTAACTGTACTCACAGCACTTACTGACAGCAGGTCCCTGTGTGCCTAATAGAGCTACCATCAAACTCCACTCCACCAGGCTGGGCCATCCTACTCTGTGGGGATTCTGTCCACAAGATGGCCAGCATAAAGTGGAATGTGACCATGCCCCACCCCCAGTGTCCTTCATTGGCACAGTGGTGAACACTGGGGGGTGGTGCATGGTCACATGCTCAGTCATCTTATGGACAGAATCACCATTCCGCATACAGACCAGGTAAGCAAAACCTGATGGAGGTTTGCCTGATATCAGCACTGTGAAGCACACAAGGAGCTGATGTCTGTAAGTGCAGTGTGTAAAGTTACAAATACTGTATATTGAAAATGTAATGGTAAAATGGCCAGCTCTTTTAAGTTGATTACAGACTGTCAGGATCAGTGGACATGAGCCCACTGTAAACCCCTTAAGCCCACTATCCCTAAAGGAGTTGTCTAAGTGAATCCTCCGTTCACAAGATGTTCCTGATGGTGGAGATAGGCTTTTCTGGAGGACATGCCAAGTCATTACCTGCTGTATCAGGGTAATATGGGCACAGAAGTCTCTTGCAATAGCAGCAAAGAGCAGAGATAACAGGACCAAAGAATCTTGATGCTAAGGCAGGGCACATGTGCAGGAAGCCTCCTTAAATACCTAAGCTACAAATGAATATAATTAAGGCACTCGGCCTTTAAATCTGGGAAGGGGGCGCATACAGTATGCTCCCTAGTGGCATACTGCATGTAGAGAGCACACATTCTGCTGAATAAGGCTAAGCATGAAGGTCTGAAAGATTAGTGGCATTGAGTGAATGGATGGCGGTTGGGATGCCCGACTGATGTTACACAAACATAAATGTTTTAAACAGCTGTAATATTCCATTTATTAGTGAGATTTTAACCCCTTTAAGTTATATTGTTACCCTCCTTTATGTACGCTTCTCCACATCATCCACAAGCTTAGATATTGCACCTTCGATATTTACCTGTATAAAACTGTCTGTGCATTCTTTCTGCTTTAAAATTGGTTAATATCAGCATTTATACTCATGTTGGTAATTTAACCGCTTAAATGCAGTGATTATTAGCAGTCACTGCATTTAAATTAGTCACTCACCTGTTAGATACGGGTTCAGAGCCTGATTGGCACCACCAAAACATGACTGCAATGTGCCAATCAGTTATTATTTCATTATTATTTATTTTTTTATATTTTTGTCTTGCTTTCTTTTTTCTAATGGTTTTGCCATAGATTTTGTGATAAAATGAAAAGCCACTGCAAAGTACAATTTGTACTGCAACTAAAAGCCCCCATATGGGTCTGTAGGTAGGAAAGTTAAAAGAGTTATGACTTTAAGAAGGCGAAGTATAAAAATGAAAATGCAAAAGGACAAATTGGACAATGTCAATACGGGGTTAAACCTGGTAAACTCTTAGCCTGAGCACACAGAAACAAGAGCGCTGCCTTTTTATCCTTGCCATCAAACAACTGACAGGTGAAATAACCCACATATAACATCATACATTGTACCATATTTAAAAGATTACTATCCTAAATCCTGTAATACTGTATGTTCCTTGCTTGCTACATCTGATTATAACCTCAGGCCTCCATGTGCACAATTGTAATTTTTACTTTACACTGCCCTGACTGTGTTTTGAAGTCATTGTTTCATTAGATGATGTATTCATTCTTGCTAAAAAAAATTTCCTCTATTTTAGCCCTTCCTGCTGGTTAAAGCCTCGTACCTGACAGCTACACAGGCAAATTTAACAAAAGGCTCTGTGAAGAAATAGCTCAACAGTAATCCCTAGGAATACAAAGGCCCCTACCTCTGTCCTAGCCTTAGCCTTGTTTCATTTATTAGCAGGTGTGTTAAAGGGACTGTACCGCCAGACCAAGGCAGAAGCACTGGAGGCAGCCAACCCACCCCCAGCGGGAAGAAACCCCAGCCCTTCCATGACATGACTCCATTAGAATCAATGGAACCCTATCAAAGAGGGGCGGGGGGTTCCTCCCACTAACGGTGGGTCGGCCCGCCTCCAGTGCTTCAGCCTGGGCCTGGTGGTACAGTCACTTTAAACCATAAGAGAAGCTCTTGGATAATAGGATCTATTAGGATCAAGTAACATTTATTTCCTCTAGGGACGCTTGTGACAATACTCATAAAGGAGTTATCTCAAAATTATTATCTATCATCTATCCACGGGATGGGTGATAAAAGTTTCTTGTTTTTTTGGGTCCAAACGCTGGGATCCCAATGATCGGGAAAACAAAGGTGCCCTTGAATGAATAGAGCGGCACTTCACATTATTATGATTTTTTTAAAAGGATCCTCTTTTCTTGTGACAGCTGGGATACAAGAAGTTGGTCCTTAACCAATTAATTACTTATTTCTGGTCTGTAAATAGGTAATAAATTATAATCTTTAAATAAAAAATAGGTGAGGACAAGAGCTACCAACTACACAATTTGTAAAAGGAAGAATATATTTATTTAACATAAAGAACAATAAATACTTAACCACTCTTCTAACACATTGACAAAAACAGTTATCTCCACTTTAAAAGGTCTTATAAAAAAATTTGGAAGTACAATTTCCCTTTGGAATAAATTAAAGGAATAAGGAGGGGGCAACAAGATCTTTTTGTAAGTCCTAACTATTAATTTTAGCTTATCCATCAATATTAGACTTATCCACAGTGATACAGTCAATGAAAACATTGATTTTTATTTGTAAGGAAACAATCTGATATTGGGAAAATCACAGCACATTTTTTTTTCTAATAAAAAACACCAAATATTCGTTGTTATAAAAAAATAATTTTCCACCATTGAGATATTTTAAAAACATATATTCTTTCTTGAAAATTCAGACAGCCCCTCCCCCACTAGCCTCTAAGAAAACATAAATAGAAAACAGCTCCACCCCAATGCCTAGAAACCAGGTGCCAGGACTAAGAATTAAAGATGTTTTGTTTGTTTTTTTAATCACTACCCCATTGGAACCTGCTGGTCACAGCATGCCAGAGCTTTGACTGGCAGCTGTGAGGTACTGGGACCGGTTCACAATCTGTCAGGAAAGTAATTGGTTCCCTTTAAATATAGTCTACCTCCTCAGTGTGGCATGGTTGCTGCATGCTTACTGTGTGTGTAAGATTAACCTTTATGAGCAGCTAGGTCTTGTCCGGCAGATTAACCCTTTGCAAACAGCCATGTTCTCCTTCTTTATTTAGACTGCATAATACACAGAGGCTTTATTTTTGTTTTATTCATTCATATCGCACATGTATTCCAAAGTGCTATACAAAGATTATTACATCAGTTCTGTGGCTTACAAGCTAAACTCAGTGTGTGTCTGGGCCATGGGTCTTGGCCTTGTAAAGAAACAAGAATACCCAAACCTCATGTATAGTATAGTTTAAAAAAAAATTGCAGAAGAACATCATTAATCTAATATGTCAATGTTTTTTGTAGAAGTAAAAATGTTTACATAGCAAATAATTTATTTGTAAGTGTAGTAGAATAGTACACAGAACAGAGACAACAATAAGTACATGCATGCCACTTATTGGCGAACATTTAACAGCGTCCATTACATAGCAACGGCCGGCCGCCGGGCTGTATTCAGGACATTCCTACAACTGATACCTCTTTTTTACTATTCATTTGCAGGCACCATACGGTGTGCCCACAAATCAATTAACTAGTCACTTAAATGCAAGGTGCGGCCGCCACTGAACTTAACATTATTATTATTATTATTATTATTATGTGAGCAGCTATTTTTTCCGGATGCTGTTCGGTGGATAGCATCCGGAAAAAATAGGCAGATACATTATTTTAACGTAAGTATAGAGCAGTGGAGCCACGACACTATCTCCCCAACTCACAGCAGTCAAATAGATGTGGCTCACCGATGTGGCTCAACGGAGGGCTGTGACGAAGTGCTGTGAAGCATGAAACGATCGTTGCCTACTATATTCTTGTGCATCAGTGTCATGTATATGGCTGAATAAAGCAAGTGGAATTTGAAGCGAGTGCCGCATCGTGTGTATTGTTACTGATATACATTATTTTAACGTCTGTTCTAAAGAACGGGTGTTAAAATAACCATGTGTAAACACAACGGGCGGCATTACATTGACTTCAATGCAATGCTGCCCCTGCAGTAAAGAACGGATGCTGATTGCAATCAGCATCCGTTCTTTACTGAAATATTGTGTTGTGTGAACATAGCCATTCTAAGAAATCAAATGGCTTGTTCAAAATCATAGCAATAAGGGTTAAAGAAGTACATTATTTTCACCGAATTATTGCATTTTTCTCAGATCAGATAAGTCCTCCATTAGCCAAAATGCATAAAACATAAGAAATTGGAGAACTGAAAGGCCATGTTTGCATGGTAATTTTTCTGAGGTATGTAATGTTTTTAAGCCATTTTCATTAGTATGCTCATTGCATCTTTAGACCTGACATTTCTTTTTTATGTCAATAATTCTTGTTGATCCCAAACTGACAGTGGGAAGAAAAGCATTACGACACCAGTGTGCTAAAGGAAAACTAGCGTCAATCTTCACAGTGGGTGATGTCTGATTATTCAAATTTTAAGCAAGTCAAATTTCCATTCCAATTGCATCAATTGTCATTTTTTTACACAACAAATTTCACTGGGGTAGTTACGCATACTGTATGAATCACTAATTCTTGACATGTCAGAATTATATGAAGTCAAAATAAGGCACATATAATAGCCTATGGGGCTCTACTGTTCCCTATATACCTCTTAGAGTCATAGAGAGGAAGACAAAGCATTTTTACATACAGAATCTGACAAAAACAAGCTAACATCAATGGATGCTGTATTTCTTATCTAGACCCATTGCTTCTAGAGCCTCATAATGCAGCACTGTACAGAACACTTTTGTACATTGTAATATGGAACCAAACATGTGCTGTATGTGACTGTGTATAAGCTTAATGCACATGTACAGGCTACCGAGTGCCTGTGTGGGGCAGTTTTTCATGTGTTTTATTAGTCAAAAACAAAATTCGTATTGGGAGAAAAAAAGTATAAAGGAAAGATTTGTACTTATCCAATAATTGCCTTGGCTGAAAAGACACATCAGAATTTGCATTGGGAATCATACAGAAGTAAAAGTACAATATCCGTCTGTTAGTCCACATTTATTACAATACTATAAATGCATTGTCCATTTTAGTACGGTTGTACAGTATGTAAGCAAGACGGCACTCTTTAATGGGGTGGTAGAAGTAAGTAAATAGTTAAAGGATATCCAGGCACTCACCAAGTTCTTTGTATTTCCCATTTGGGACTGTGGCCTTCATCCAAGGCCATAGACCAAAACGTTCCTTCCTTACTTGTACCTGTATAATGTGACACTTTAATAAAAGAGCACAAAGAACTTTGTGAGTGCCAGGATATCCTTCTACTATTTACTTACTTCTACCACGAGCACCACCCCATTAAAGAGCGACATCTTGCTTACATACTGTACAACCATACTATAATGGACACTGCATTTATAGTATTGTAATAAATGTGGACTTACAGACAGATATTGTACTTGTATGGTGTCCATTTAGTTCAGAGTAAAACATCATTGTAATGTAACTGTTGACATTGATATCTGCATCTGATCCCTGACACTGACTCCTGACTCTGATATCTAACTCTGGTACCTGACTCAGGTGCCTGACACTGATCCCTGACATCTGACTCTGATACCTGAATCTGACATTTGGCACTTTTCTGACTCGTTTCGACACGTACAGGATGTTTCTGTATATCTATCATATCTCCAGTATGCACTTAGTCTGATGGTAAGTAAAAATACACAGGTAATGTATTTTTAGCGAATACTTTTCTCACATACTTCATTTATACATAAGAGAGGCACTAAACTAACATGAAAATGACCTAATTCATAGTTATAAATTTCTCAACTTGCTATACAGTGCCAGCAGTGTAAAACCTCTACAACATAAAGCCAAGTATACTGCTTGCAGATCAGTCCTCTGAAGGTAGTTTATGTCTGAATGAAACACTCAGATATAGTTTAATCTCTGACCCCAAATGTGTAGGAGCTGTGGTCTAAGGGTAACATTTTCTTCTGGTCAAAGGTCAAGGGTCAAGGGTTCATTCTCTGGTCAAATCCCCTGGTGAAAATGATATATATATATATATATATATATATATATATATATATATATGTCCCCCCCCCCCTCATTATTGCATCATTTTTAAGCCTATGTTCACAAACAATATTGTTGCTCAGTATTTTGGCCAGTATTTTGCAACCAAAACCAGGAGTGGATTAAAGACACAGAACGGCTATAGAACACTGTTGAAATTGAGTGGATGGCTGCCATTTAACGACAAATAACCATTAACAATAATGTTAACAATAATGGTTAACAACCAATGTTATTTGCAATTAAATGGCGGCCAGCTGATCAATTTCAACAGTGTTTTCAATGCATTCCTGGTTTTGGTTGTAAAATACAGACCAAAATACTGAGTAACAATACTGTGTGTAAACATAGACTTAAAAATTATGCAATTATGGGGGGGGGGGGGATGTAAACATTTTTAATTTATTTCCATCAGGAGAATTGAATGAGAAAATTAGCTGCTAGCAGGTCTCTAGACAGGTGATTTACCCCCAGACCACAGCTCCCATATATTTAGAATGAGAGATTACACTATAGCTGAGTGTTTCAATCAGACATAAACTGTCTACAGAGGACTAATCTGCAATCAGAGACACTGGCTGACAGCTGAGCGTGCAGGAGGCCAGGCAGCATTAATTGAGAAGAAGAGTGAGGAGGATTGAGTGGTGAGCCGTGCAAGAGTATGGACAAACAACTCCTCTTTGGCACTTCATAACAGTAGGAGACCTGAGATTGTGCTAAATCCACTGAATAGAAAATTATCAAAAGGCACCATGCTTACTAGGGAACCGCTAGCTACAGCACACTGTGAGCACCTTAGGTAGGGCCCAGGTGCTGACAGATACATTTTAAAGATGAGCAAATTTACAGTACAAACAAAGTGAATTGCTTTATTAGCTCAGCAATCGACTTATCAGCCTGCTGCCTTTGAAGTCCATGCCGCTCCGTGCTGCTCCACACCAGGTGCCTGGACTTCTCCCTGGTCTGGATCCAGCTTTTGCAGGCAGCGGTTGACAAGCCAATTGCCGAGCTAACAAAGCTCTTCACTTTGTAATGTAAAAGAGTCAATTCCCAGTGTTAGGGGGTCAGTTTCAGAGAACAGAGTCAGAGGTCAAATTAAAATAAGGTTTTAAGGTTGGTAAACACTTTACTATTTTTTTTATTTAACATAAGTAATAGTTTATTTTCTTACCCTTTTAAGTATTTTTGAAGATAAATTTTTACCTGTTTACCAAGATTCTTTTCAGCCAGTGTTAATTGTTGGTGTATCATTAAGTAGAATAAATAAAAATGTTATGGAACAAAGAAATGGTGTAATGTTTCCATAGAAACTTGGAAAGTTGTCATTTCATATAGCCGGCCAGCATGAGAGCAAATAACATTAGCAGAAATATTTTATTTAGTTTGAGTGGTTTCTGAAAAAAAAAAAATGTTATTTGTTAGAAGAAGAAAACATAATAGATTGTTTGCTGTGTTTGACAACATTGGATATTACTTTTATTTTGTTTTTACTTTTAAAGTAGTTTTTTTTTTTTTTTTACTACAGAATGACATTTTGGAGCACATCTAACATGTATTCTATATTATTCTTTTGGATTAGTATCAGGGGTTGGGCATACATTTATTAATCATGGATAACTTAGTTATTAGTATACCGCCATACTTGTTTTGTCGGATTTAGTTCTGTAATGTTGAAGCTTCCTGAAGTTCCATTATATGTGCATGGATATCATAGAGCACTTTGAACCCAGGAACTTTCTCTATGAACCAGAATGGAGAGCTGCTCTAAAAGATCAGCTTTTCTTCTTAAGCCATTGCATTACATCAACTGCCATTCAGCTGCCATGTAATACTATATTTGGCTAGAGAGTGCTTGGCTGAACCTTGCTTTCCCTCTCAAAATTAATTGGTTGCATGTGAATGGCTGCAGTGATCAGCTGATCATTTCATTGACTGCTGTACCAACCATGCTGGAGAAGAGAATAATTTTTTATCTTTTTCATTTTTTAATTACTGTATGTCTGTTTGTCCATGTCTGTTATTAACTTTTTGTGATGGGTAATAATAATAATAACACTTTTATTTGTATAGTGCACACAGATTCCGCAGCTCTTCACATTTTTTTTTTTTTTTTTTGCCAATTATTTCTCCCTGTCCCCAATAGGGCTCACAGTCTAAATTCACCTATCTGTAAGGTTTTGGCTTATAGTGTCATCTTCCTATCTTCCTTGGTTACATCTTGTTTTTATCAGTGCAACACACCACTATATAAGGTAAAAAGTATCAGTAACAAGCAATGATTTGATACTTGTCAGAATATACCATCGTATTTTTAGCAGTGCACACCAGATTATCAGCCACCGCCTATTATATCCTGAATTTCTAAAAGAAGAGAAATGTGATATTTAAGCAGAAGTGTTCTTTTCATGCATGCCATGTTACAATACATTGAAGATCTTTACGTGTAATGCCTGGCTGACCTGGATTTCATTTTGCTCCAGTTTCATAAAAAAAAAAAAAAAAAACATTTTTTTTTTCTTTTTCATTATTTTTTCCAAGCCTGTATGAACCTCAAAGTACCTGTTGCTATCATGCTAGCTAGATTCCTAATTTGTAAATGGTACAAGGTAAAAGAAGAAATGGATCCGGCAATACCAAAAATGGGACGTCAGGCTGGCTGTACTGCAACAATCCATGTACATCCTGCTAGGAGTTATATGATGATTACCCCGCGGTGCTCTGCTGTGTAGCAATGTGAACAGTCCAGTGTACAAATAGAAGTATATAGCGGCATTCAGCATGTGATAAAAACTTGAAACTTTATTCATGAAAAGTTCCAGACATAGCAGACATAGACAAAGCAGTTGTGTTTCACTAGAAGAAAAGGGCTGTTTTGTACATGCGCGCTGTCTCAAGTCTAGTGACAATAGGTTGAGAAAGCGCACATTCACGAAATGGCCCGTCGCCTCTAGGGGAACGCTCCAGTTTATCTAATTTGTAAATGGTTCAGAGTCTGCATATGATATAATACAGGCATTGAAGTTGTTAAGTCCACACCAAAACATTTCACTTCTGATCCTAGCACTCATACAGAAGATTACTATTTTTTTTCCAAATAGCATTAAATATGATGGCGAGTTTGTGTAACGGGTATAAAATCAGTGACCAAAGGCAATTACATACCAGTACTAGTACCCTAATTTTGTTTCCTTTGAGCTATACAGAGATGCACCTGCTTGTGTGCTTCATATCATTGTTCTGCTGCATCAACCAACTGCTCTTTAGGCCACAGGTGGATGTTCTCCAGGACTTTCTCATAGCTATAAGAATTTATGGTGCCATTAGTTTCAACAAGTTAATCAGTACCCAAAGTTGCAAAGCAGCGAAAGGCCATCCTCATCTAGTGTAACATGCAACGTGGAGAGAAGGGAGCTACTGCACATCCCACCTATGGCTGATACTAATGCCGCTCGGCTAATTTTAAAAACCAACGCCAGGATGTTGGTATATAATTTAATCAAACCATACTGCCCTGTGTACCACGTGCAGGTCTCCTGGTTCACACGGGTCCCTACGCTAACTCCACAACGTGTCGGTCGGTGACTGCCAACCCAGCAAAGCGTGCACATGCAGGGAAGGGAGGCCATGGAATGGCCCTGCAACCCCAATGTCACAGGACCAAACCCAAAATGCCACACCAATACCCAGCCGGCACCACCGGCGGAGAAGGCTGCCCCCAAACAACACATGTATGAATATGATATTACTCCACCACCACTACTGCAGACAGAATGGGAAAAACATGGAGGTACTGACATGTGAGCACAGGTATATCCTGCTAATTTGGGTCACATGGGTCTTATGAATGGGAGTGCCAGCCGCTCAGAAAAGGGAGAAAAACATAAAGTGCGACATGGAGAGAAGGGAGCTACTGCACATCCCACCTATGACTGATACTAATGCCGCTCAGCTAATTTTAATAACCAACGCCAGGATGTTGGTATATAATTTGATCAAACCATACTGCCCTGTGTACCACGTGCAGGTCTCCTGGTTCACACGGGTCCCTACGCTAACTCCACAATGTGTCGCTTAATGACTGCCAAACCCGCAAAGCGTGCACATGCAGGGAAGGGAGGCCATGGAATGGCCCTGCAACCCCAATGTCACAGGACCAAACCCAAAATGCCCCACCAATACCCAGCCGGCACCATCGGCGGAGAAGGCTGCCCCCAAACAACACAAGTATGAATATGTTATTACACTCACCACTACTGCTGCAGACAGAATGGGAAAAACATGGTTTGATCAAATTATATACCAACATCCTGGCGTTGGTTTTTAAAGTTAGCCGAGCGACATTAGTATCAGCCATAGGTGGGATGTGCAGTAGCTCCCTTCTCTCCATGCATCATCTAGTGTAACTGTTGTTATGATGTTCTTATTGGGGAGTGCAGAGTTAGCTGTACCATATGTCAGATATACTGGGAACATTTTCACTTTTGGCCTCTCGGTCCACAGAATTATATATTTTTTTTATTGCAAATGTGAGGTGTACTTATGGCTATGTTCCCATTGTGTAGTGATTTCTGAAAGCCTTAAAATGATTCATAAGTTCAGCCAGGCGGTAGGGTTATATGGCTAGAGGAATAACCAGTAGGAAGAGGAAGGTTGTGATCCTGCTGTATCAAGCTCTAGTGAGACCACATCTGGAAGACTCTGTCCAGTTTTGGAGACCTAACCTACAAAAGGATATTAATTAACTAGAACGCGTCCAAAGACGGGCTACAAAAATGGTGGTGGGTGTCAGGCATAAAACTTGTCTTAAGACTTAAGGATTTAACTATATTAAAGGACGAAATAAGGTTCAGAAGGGAAATGTGGTTAGAAAAAAGTGAACTCGAGAACAAGAGGATACAGTGAGAGGTTAGTTGGGGGAAAGATTAGAAGCAATGTGAGAAAATATTACTTTACTGAAAGAGTAGAAGATGTTAGGAACAAACTTCCAGCAGATGTGGTTGGTAAATCTACAGAATTTAAACATGCCAGGGATGAACTTATATCTATCCTAAAATAATAAGAAAGGAGTTAATAAAAGGGCAGACTACATGAACCCAGTAGTCTTTTCCTGCCAACAAATTTCTATGTTTCTAACAAAGGCAAAAGTAGCAGTATGAGAAGCAGACAAGAAGGCCTAATGATATTGGGCTGGCATATGGCTGATATGGTTACAATAGTTAAGAAATAGTTATCATTCTATAATTCTGCCATATTGCCACTTGTAACACACACCACGAAGCATGAATGATCTGTGCTAATGCCACACACTTAATTGATGTGTTATATCTTGTATTTTTGTCTTGTATTTTTATGTATACTGAAATATATCAATTCCCTGTGACCAAGTATTTTAACCCCTTCAAGACCAAGCCTTTTTGCACCTAAAAGACCAGGCTCATTTTTCAAAATCTGACCTGTCTCACTTTATGCTCTTATAGCTCAGTGATGCTTTAACGTATGCTAGCGATTCTGAGATTGTTTTTTTCGTCACATATGGCACTTTATATTAGTGGCAAAATTTGGTCACTACTTTGTGTGTTTTTTGTGAAAAACATCAAAATATGATGAAAAATTTAAAAAGTTAGCATTTTATGAACTTTGAAATTCTCTGCTTCTAAAAAAAGAAAGTCGTATCACATCAATTAGTTACTAAGTCACATCAACGATATGTCCCCTTTATTCTGGCTTCATTTCATAAACATATTTTACTTTTTTAGGGTGTTACGGGGCTTAGAAATTTATCAGCAAATTACCACATTTTCGTGAAAGTTTCCAAAACTGATTTTTTTTTAGGGACCAGTTCTTTTTTTAAGTTGATTTAGGAGGTTTGTATACTGGAAACCCCCATAAGTGACCCCATTTTAGAAACTAGACACCTTAAAGAAATAATCTAGGGGTATAATGAGCATTTTAACCCTACAGGGGCTGGAGGAAAGTATTCACCATCAGGCCGTAAAAAAATGAAAAATTGAAATTTTCCAATAATATATACGTTTAGATTAAAGTTTCTCATTTTCAAAAGGAACATGAGAGAAAAGCACCCCAAAATTTGTAACGCAGGTTCTCTTGAGTACTACGGTACCCCATTTGTGGGCGTAAACCACTGTATGGCCACACAGGAGGGCTCAGAAGGAAGGGAGCGCCAATTAGCTTTTCCATTGCAGATTTTGCTGAAGAAGTTTCTGAGCGCCAGGTGCATTTGCAGAGCCCCTGTAGTGCCAGCGGAGTAAAATCTCGCATAAGCATTTTAGCCCCACAGGTATTAGAGGAAAGTATTCCAAATTGGCCAGTAAAAATGAAAAACTTGAATTTCATGATGACAGCTAATTTCCTGCGGTACCGGCGATCCTGCACCGGTACCATTAATTGTGACCACGCCGTAAAAAGCCAACAGGGACAGAATAAAGCCCAGTAGTGACCGCCGTAAAAAGCCAGTCACTAAGGGGTTAAAGTCCTGTTTTCTTTTAGTTTAAATGAACCCATTGAAATAGAATATCTACAGGTCCGCTTATAACAAATATTAAGCAATTCCTGTTAACTTTGCCCAAGCTCATCTGTCACTGCCCCACATCCCTCCAATCTCCATAGACTTCTATAGTTGGCATGTAACCTGATCCATCAGTGAATCTCATCTGTCAGTTTGCCCAGCTCATTTCTCAAGCCTTTTTATCAGCAAAATGAGGAGGTGAAGGAGGCAGAAGGGATAAGGAGAAGAAATGACGCCCTTGAAATGATGAGGCATTGTTCTCTAATATTACACATTACAAAGCTTCCTGTGTTTCCTTTTCTTATTGATTTATGCAAAAATTGTAAAATTGGCAATGTCCATTTAACTTCTTTACATATTATAATGACTTCTATAGTATCTTAATTTTGATTGTGATCAAAACATATGAAACTAAGAAATATAAGGTGTTAAACCATTCAAAAATAATCTGAAAAATATGCAATGTGAAACAAACAACATTTTGGTTACATTGTTTGTTACAGTTTTCTTATTATTTGTTCCTTTGCCTATACTTACATGCCCTTTTTCTTTTTGCATGGACTCACAATTCGAGTAGCTGTAACTACAAATGGCACTGATAAATTGTGCTATAATATGTTCATTCATTTCCATTTTGAGAGCTAAGCTTTTTGTAATGGCAGGGTCAGTATTAGAAGGGAATAACTATCTTACAGAAAATGGGGGAAAAAAATCTGTGTAAAGTGATGATATTTATGAAAGAAGATGTTCTAGGATTTTAAAATATTGTCATTTTTTAGGGTAAAAATATATGTACATTTTGCTTTGGAAAGTTGAAAACTTATAAAATGAGTTTGTTTTGGAAACAAATACAGTAAGTAAGAGGATAATCTACTTGTATATTTGCAATTTCTTATGTAAAATGCATCTCACTGAAGCTAAACAGACCAGTATTTTGTATGGTCCCCCTAAGATTTAATTGTGTGCGTGCGTGCGTGCGTGCGTGCGTGCGTGTGTGTGTGTGTGTGTGTGTCTTGCTGCCAGGGCATGCTAAAGGGCGATTTTAGGTTCCATGGTTGATTTAATCTCCTAAGCTACTGGGACATGTAATATTACATGACTACTATTGCAATGAATGGGCATCTGGAGTATAACTTCATTTTAAGAGATCTGGCTGTCTATTCTAGGTAACAGAGCAAATCCCAAGTAAAGGAAAAACCTCCTCTTTATGATTTACATAAATTATTCCTTGGTTATGAAAAGAATACATTGGGTAAGAATTAAATTTTGATACTTTATGCAGGAAAATAAAACAAAAATGATTTTCTATAACACAGATGAAATTGTGTTTTTTCTAGTGGTCAACTACCAGTTTTGTGCTAAACACAATGATATACAAAGTGCAAATGAGGAAATGAATGAAAATAAGGTAAAACAAGTTAAGTTGCCCGGTGCACTCAATTTTGTTTTTCACCTTATGCCACCTTTCCTATAAAAGTCTCAGAGTAGGAAATATGCACTCTTCTATTTTTGTATCTTGTAGTCTAGCATCTCCCATCACAACTATTTAAGGCAAAGGGCTTGAATGTACAAATTAAAAAAATGTGTTGGTCTGTCTCACACCAAAATTGAACTGTAACATTCTTTTTTATATTAACCCCTTAAGGTCAAAGCCTATTTTCGTTTTTGCGCTTTTGCTTATTCCATTTTAAGTTTAAAAGTCCATAGCGCTTGCATTTTTTCACCTAGAGACGTATATGAGCGCTTATTTTTTGCAAAACCAATTGTACTTTGCAATGACAGGCATTATTTTTCCATAACATATGCTGCGAAACCGGAAAAAAATCATTTGCGCTGTCAAATTGAAAAGAAAAACGAATTTGTTTTGATTTCGGGGAGTTTTGCATTTATGCCGTCCGTCCTATGGTAAAACTGACTTGCTTTGCATGTTCCTCAAGTTGTTACGATTACTATGATATATAACATGTATAACTTATATTGTATCGGATGGCCTGTAAAAAATTCAAACCATTGTTAACAAATATACGTTCCTTAAAATCGCTCCATTCCCAGGCTTATAGCGCTTTTATCCTTTGGTCTATGGGGCTGTGTGAGGTGTCATTTCTTGCGCCATGATGTGTACTTTCTATGGGTACCTTGATTGCGCATATACGACTTTTTGATCGTTTTTTATTACATTTTTTCTGGATTTGATGCGACAAAAAATGCGCAATTTTGCACTTTGAAATTTTTTGCGCTGACGCCGTTTACCGTGCGAGATCAGGAATGTGATTAATTAATAGTTCGGGCGATTACGCGCGCAGCGATACTAAATATGTTTATTTATTTATTTATTAATTTATATTTATAAAATGGGAAAAGGGGGGTGATTTGGACTTTTATTAGGGGAGGGGATTTTTTATTAATAAAAACACTTTTTTACTTTTTTTTTTTACTGTAACTAGAAGTCCCCCTGGGGGACTTGTATATAAACAGCACTGATCTCTCATAGAGATCAATGCTGTGTATATACACAGCAAAGATCGATTAGATCGGTCATAGATTACTATGGCCTGCTGCAGGCCATAGCAATCTATTGCCAAGCCGGGATCAGCGTCATTCCGACGCTGAGGCCCGGCACGGGCAGAAGAACGGATCTCCCCCCCGCGTTCGCATCGCGGGGGGGAGATCCGTCCCACTAGACACCAGGGACGTGAGGTCTGAAGCCTCTAAGTGCAGCTGTCAGGTTTGACAGCTGCACTTAGAGGCTTAATTAGCCGGCGCGGCAACGGGACCCGCGCCGGCTAATAGAGGCACTGCCCGGCTGCACGTGTCAGCCGGGATCAGCGCCGTTCAGAGCGCGGTCCCGGCGGGACCCCGCTCTGAACACCCCAAACGGCACCATGACGTATCAGATACGTCATGGGTCGCTAAGGGGTTAACCCCTAGACGACCCTGGACGTAGGGTTACGTCATGGAAGTCTGTCCCCAGACGACCCATGACGTAACCTTACGTCATGGGTGTTATTCCCGCTATGAAGCGCGCTCCGAAGCGGAGCGAGCTTCATAGGAGGTGGGGGCCGGCTGCAGTGAGCAGCCGGGACCTCACCGGTAATGACACGCTGCAGCGATCGCGCTGCCGCGTGTCATTAACCCCTTAAACGCTGCAATCGCGGCGCGACCGCAGCGTTTAAGTGTAAGTGACAGGGGGAGTCCCCTGTCACTTACCGATCGGGACCCCCGCAGTGTGACTGCGGGGGTCCCAATCGTTGAAACGGACTGCTGGAGGTCTCTTACCTGCCTCCATGCGGTCCGATCGGCGATCTGCTACACTGAGCCTGCACAGGCAGGCTCAATGAGCAGAGCGCCGATAACACTGATCAATGCTATGCCTATGGCATAGCATTCATCAGTGTATAAATCAAAGTAATGTATGTACAAGTCCCCCAAAGGGACTTCAAAAGTGTAAAAAAAAAAAAGTTCAAAACACTAACACACTACCCCAAAACCCCTCCCCCAATAAAAGTCTAAATCACCCCCCTTTCCCATTATATAAATAAAACATATAAAAATGAATAAATAGATAAACATATAATATACCATAGTGTGCGTAATTGTCCGATCTATTAAAATATAACAAGCGTCATTGCGACCGGTAAACGGCATACACGAAAAGAGGGGAAAAAGTGCGCAGATTACCGATTTTATGTTACATTATATATTAAAAAAAATCAATAAAAAGTGATCAAAACGTCCAATCTTCACAAATATGGTATTAATAAAAACTAGAGATCATGGCGGAAAAAATGACACCCCATACAGCCCCGTAGGTGAAAAAATAAAACCGTTATAAGCGTCACAATAGGCCCATTTTATTAATATTTAATTGCCAAAAAAAAGGATTTCATAAAAAAAAATATATATAACATTAGAGAATCTGTGTAACCTGCATATGGTTGTGTTCGGACTGACCTATAGAATAATATTGTCATGTCGCTGTTACCATATAGTGCATTACGTAGACACAGGAACCCCCCAAACGTTACCATATTGCATTCTTATTTACGATTTCACCTATTTATATCTTCATAAATAATATATTTGGAATTCCATCATACATGTTATGGTAAAATGAATGACGCCATTACAAAGTACAACTATTCCTGTAAAAAACAAGCACTTACATGGCTTGTAGATAGAAAACTGAGAGTGCTAGAGCTCTTAGAAGGGGAGGAGGGAAAAACGAAAGCACTAAGATCAAAATTTGCGCGGTCCACTGGGTCATTTTGGGCCTGGTCCTCAAAGGGTTAAAGGAGAAGTCCGGTGAACATTTTTATTTAGGGTTTGTTTGTTATTACACCGTTCACCCTGGGGTAAAACTGTCTTGTTATATATGTTCCTCAAGTTGTTACAATTACAACGAAATGTAACATGTATAACTTTTATTTTATTTCATGGCTTTTAAAAAGTTCAAACCATTAACAAACATATGTTCCTTAATATTTCCAGGCTTATAGCGCTTTATCCTTTGGTCTATGGGGCTGTGTGAGGTGTCATTTCTTGCGCCATGATGTGTACTTTCTATGGGTACCTTGACTGCGCATATGTGACTTTTTGATCACTTTTTATTACATTTTTTCGGGATTTGATGCGACCAAAAATGCACAATTTTGCACTTTTGCACTGTGATTTTTTTGCGCTTACGCCGTTTACCGTGCGAGATCAGGAATGTGATAAATTAATATTTTGGGTGATTATGCACGCGGCGATATAAAACCTGTTTATTTATTTTTTAGATTTATAACATGGGAAAAGGGGAGGGTGATTCAAACTTTTATTTGGGGAGGGGGCTTTTTACTAATACTAATACTTTTTACACTTATACTAGAACTACTTCTAGAATACGTATACTGATCTCTAAATTGAGATCTATGCAGTATAGTCATACTGCATAAATCAATGAGATCGGCATTTGATTGCTTTCGGTTGCTGCAGCCGAAAACAACCGAGTGCCGAGCCAGGATCAGCACCATTATGGCGCAGACCCCGGCCCAGGTCAGATGCGAGGATCAACGTGACAACGTCGCGGTGGGACGATCCTCCCCACTAGACACCAGGGATGTGGAAAAGCTGCTCTGAACTCCACTAGTGACGCCAGAACATACAGGTACACCCTGGGTCGTCTACGGGTCTACGGGCCCAGGTTACAAAAAGCTTGTTTAAAGGCCTTAAACTCGTGTGGGTGTTTGTGGGGGGGGGGGGATTATACTTCTATGTTTTATCCCACCCACTTCACCGTTAGTGAAGATAGAAAAGAGAAGTCCAGAACAATAACTAAATATAAGTTAAAAAATCCCCCCAGACTGTTACCTTGAAAATATAGGTGTACTGGGTAAGAAGTTAGATACTTGAGTCTCCCATTGTTTTTAATAGGGTTTGTTATTTGAGTTGAGCACATTGAAAAATGCTTGACTCGAGCATTTTAGTGTTCAATCAACTCTAATTATTAGGCCTTTAGTGTTTCTACTGACTGACTCTTTGGGGTGTGCTTTTTGTATGAGAGGAGCATTTTATTTCTGGTAATAGTCTTGGAATTGTGCTATAAAACTGTTCCCTTTGAAAGCATTTTTACAGCTTGGTGCATTGAAGCTCCAGGCTCATTCTGTCACTTTCTAAGACAAGACATGACAATAAAGATTCACTGTATTATATATGTTTAAATTAAAAACTTTAGCTTAGAAACATTCCTGAATAAATTACTATGCTCTGATACACTGTTTTTGAATCCCAAGATGCTGGTTTGAATTTGGGTACAAAGCAGTGTGCGCTGCTCTCTACATATCTCACTCTGCCCTGAGGATATCTTTTGGTGATGAGACTGAGCTGGTGAAATGAAAAGTGACATTTCATGTCAAGTGCTGTTAAGCCTATGTCATTTCAATTTTCAAACAGATTGAGCTGGCAAAAAATAAATGCCACTTTTCAGAAACTCAGAATGGATGTTAGAAGAATGGGGATCTGATTTGTAGCCATTGAGTATGCAGTCATATCCTTAGTATTGGAAGTTATGAGTGTTGTTTAGCAATATCATGCTCATGTACAAATGGTCTTAACATTTCAAGAGGATAGTGGTGGAAATGTAAATTCATAGTAGAGCACGGAAACAGAAAGTGCCAAATGGATAAAATTTTCATATATTCCACTATATGTCACAAATAGATTAAGATTATTAAAAATTGGTAAAAATTTTAGGGGTATGAATAAAAATCAGTACAAGTTGCTAAGGTAGGTCAGAGTAGATAGTGACATTGTGACTTACTTGTATTAAAGGGGTTTTCATCTGCCAATAGTTTAACTGGGCACTACTGCTTCCCCGTTCACTCCCTTGTTTTCCATTGAGGGAGCAAGCACTGCAAACACAGAACACAGCACTTCTGAGCAGAATCGGCTTGGCATGGCTGCGTCTACCAGTGAGTTTACACGTTTCCAGGGACAATCCAAGCCCTGAAGACATGTGTAAACTCAGTGAAAGAGTAAAAAAGGAAGTGAAAAGTATATTTACTACTCCTGAGGCTCCCGGCCCACAGACTGCATCACAGCCCGGCCACCACTCTAAGAGCTAAGATTAGTAGTTCGAAACCTGGGTAACATCTGTCATCAGTATGGAGGGAGCAAACTGCAAAAGTTTACATGATGGGAATACGCCCTTACTCTATTGGATACATAAGATTTTTGATTGTTTTTTATTTTTAATTTGCTTTCTTCTATGAGCTGCCATAACTGTACCGTATGAGGGCATATTTTTTGCGGGATAAGTATAACTTTTTACCAGCTTTTAGTATTTTACCATATTATGTACTGAGAAACCAAACAATAATATTTGGCAATGTTGCTATTTTAGGGCTATCTTTTTTTTTTTTTTTTAAACAATGATTACTCTGTAGTAATGACTTGTTAACTTTATACTCTAGGTGAGTAATTTTTTCAGATTTTGAAGCTGTCTAGATAGAGCTTTTTTGGCACTTCTTGGGGTACCTTTATATCTATGAGGGACATTTACTAAGGAGTCTAATGTGTGTAACTATTCTAATGGGGACTGGTGTGTATTTTGTTCCAATATCTTGTCACTGATTTATTAACATGTAGCACTTCAGAAGTCAATGTATCTAAGAAAAAAGTTGCACAAAAAGTCGCAAAAATGCAAACATTTTGCAAGCATATTCACCTGGTACCGACCAGACATAATCCTGCACCTGTTTGTGCCACTTTTTAAAAAGTCCCGGATTATGCGAACTTTTGGGTGAATACTTAAACAGGCAGATTAAAAGTTACATCTAAAAAATATTTGCCTGTCGAATACTGGTTCATAAATAGAACTTTGTGTTTATGGAGACAAAGTCAATAAAGAACAGGAATTCTGGGATTGATATTTGTTTTTCTGATGACATTCAACATGCAGGATAAATAAGGCTATATTTTAATACACAACATGGAGAGAGAGGAGCGGCCGCACATCCCACATATGGCTGACACTAGTGCCGCTAGGCCTATTTTAAAAACCGTCAGGGTGTCAGTATATAATTTGATCAAACCATAATAGCCCCGTGTCCACATGCAGCTCCCCTGTGTTGTTTGGTGACAGCTTTCTCCGCCGGCGATGCCTGCTGGGATTTACGGGGGCCTCTGGGTATTGGTCCTGTGACAGTGGGGTTGCAGGGCCGTTCTATAGTCTCCCTTCCCTAGTTGTGCATGTCTTGTGGGGATGGCGGTCGCTGACTGACACAGTGGTGAGTTAGTGTAGGGACCCATGTGAGCCAGGAGACCTGCACGCTGGTACATGGAGCAATATGGTTTGATCAAATTATATACCAACATCCTGGAGTTGTTTTTTAAATGTAGCTGAGAAGCATTACTATCAGCCATAGGTGTGAGGTGTAGTGCTATTTTCTCTTCTTTTCTGGCTATATTTTAATACTTCAGACATTTTTGTCTATACATTCCTGTCTAAGCAAGAAGGGGCTGCAGATGCTAATAATAAAGGCATACAGTAGATGGCTGGATTAGAGTTTTAACTGTGCTTTGAACTTTTAAATGTTCCTGTCATTTAAAAAAAAATATATCATGTCAAGTCATAAAGATATGATGAGACCCCCAATAGTCGCTAGAAAAAATGGGGAGAAGTCCCCAGCTAAGCCCTTCTCTCACCATTTCTCTTTTTGTTACAGGAAATAGTACTCTATGGACTTTGCATAAAATTCATGGATTCAATGTTATTGGTTGGCAAGTCCCCTCTCTCAAAGTATATATTTTTTATATGACAGATTGTGTAAGGCTTTTCTTCCAAAAGATGTGGAAAGTTTTTGCAATTAAGGGCAAGACAGAGGAGGAAAAACTAAAATCTTAAAGTGTTGGACCATGCTGATGCATACTGTCTTAGAGTAATCTTGAAGGAACATTCATTTTTCTTATGCATAGGGATATCTGTACCATTATTCTACCACCCATTCCTTCCAAACCAGATAGGAACTGTCCACATTGTCCAGAAAATATGACTAGTTAATTTCATGAGATATCAAGTTGTAATCAGACCCAGGTTTTCTGGTCTGCAATACTAGACTTTACAATAACGAGAGTGCTATACCTTTTAAAACCTTCACAATTGCTGTTTCAATTCATTTGCATGGTTGCCAAGTGATCCCTCTTACACAACTGGTTTATTCCATCTAACCTACTGTCACGTCATTGACTATGACTGGATTCAGCACTAAACTCCTTGGGTCAGGTGCAGAATGGCCAGCCCATAGAGTATAAGGATTTATGGGACTGATGTACTGTTTATTGTATCGGAGCCAGGACTCCTATCTGGTGATGAGTAGACCTGGACTGAATTCATGTTTTCAAGTATCCAGACCTGAACACAGATTTCATTGCTGAAACCCTTGTTTGGGTCTTGCGTTCGTTCATTTAATAAAGTTTGTTAAAAAGTTGCTGGGAAACCAATCAGCAAACTTTAGGGCTGTGGGCACTGTAGATTCCATTACAGCTAGGGAGAGGGTGCTGATAATAGGCAGGGACAGACAGGCTGGGAAATTTTACTAACTGCCCAGGTCATAAAGTCGCTGTGGGCTAGTACATCTGTGTGGTAGGAGCTGTAGGGCAAGTACATCTGTGAATTAGGAGCTGTGAGGTCAGTACATCCATAAGTTAGGAGCTGTGTGGCTAGTACATCTGGGACCTAGGAGATGTGTGGCCAGTACATCTGTAAGCTTTACTCACAGCTGTGGGTCCAGTACATCTGTAAACTACAAGCTGTGGGGCCAGTACATCCGTGCTTTTGGAGCTGTACGGTCAGTGTACATATATGAATTACGAGCTGTGTGGCCAATACGTCTGTGAGTTGGTCATGAACAGTAAACACTGTACGTCTCTCTAACTGCCCACTGGGTGAATGTACTAGTAGCTAGGCCTGATGCAGGAACAGTCTTGTTTCCTGTTTCCTCCTCCTCTGCTTCCTTCTTTGCCTCCTCCTCATTTGGCCAGTGTAGCCCATGCAGCACCAATTTGAGCAAAGCTAGGGGAAAGTAAAGGCAGGCTGTGCTCAGACTGATTTGTCTGGGGACAAACTCCACACCGTGCAGGAGCTGCGGCGGGGATAGAACAGCAGACAGACACTGGGGGGGGGGGGGGGGGGCATTTATTTAGGAGTTTATTGTGTGCAACTATTCTAATGAGGATTGGTGTCTATTTTGTTCCAATAGCTTGGAACTGATTCATTAACATGTAGCACTGCCATAGTGAAGCCATAGTGAATATATCTAAGTCAAAAGTTGCACACAAAAAAATCGCAAATATGCAAAAATTGTGCAAATATATTCACCTGGTACTGACCAGACGTAAGCCTGCACCTGTTTGTGCAACTTTTTAAAAAGTCGCAAATGATAAATTGGATGCTAAACCTGGATTATATAAACTTCTGGGTGAATGCTCAAAACAGGCAGATTAAAAAAAAGTTGCATCTCAAATACTGGTTTATAAATAGAACTTAGACCTAAAATGGGTGAAAAATCTAATTTTTCACCGAAAAATAGGCGCAAAACCCTTGATAAATTTCCACCTTGGTTTCTGGTACCTAAGAACCTAAAGTCTGACAAGGTGGTAGCGGCTGTGGGGATTGCCGGTTTGATGCACATCTCTTGCCTGGCACATGTGCTGAACTTACTATAATATGCAAGTTATGTTGTAAAAAGTGTGTGCATTTTAGCTGTTCTCGCTTTTCTGTGGTTCACCTGTCCATGCTGCAGTAAAATCTTTGGCCTTCCCACCCACTGCCTCATATGTAATGCACCCACTCACTAGAACTCCATCTAACAAATGCTACAAAGAGTCTGCAAGAAGTAGCAGGCCGAGTTTCAGTAACAGTCGAGTTTCAGCTGCAAGACGCACCGAACTTAAAAGGCAACCGTGCAGGACACAAGTGTTGTGTTTCGATGTTTTGAATACCACTAATATAGTTAGCACCAACACCATCATCATCAGTTCTACAATCCCTATCCTATGCCTACTTGATAAAACCCTTTAGGCTACGATGGATGATGGGATGGTGGCGCAACAGGAAGCAGAGGAGGAGAAAGGTACTAAGTGACAAATCTTCCCTCATTCAATTTCTAGGTTGACACCTGGCTTACCCTCTATGCCTTCAAGGTGCTGGCCTGCCCTGCAGCAAGAATGCTCTCTGAAAGGGTGTTTAGCACCACAAGGGGTGTCATTACTGACAGGCCGATCGACCTACCCACAGCCAATGTGGACAAGCTGATGTTTATAAAAATGAACCAGGCATGAATCCCAAATGACTTGTTGGTCCTGGTGCCCTAAGGAGACAACATACAAATTTCTAATTTACAGTGTTAGCTAACTCCTCTTCTGTCTCTTTCATCGCCACCTCCTCTTCCAATTGTACTTACGTCCTTGTTCCAAATAATTTTTTTATAATTTTTTTATTTTACAATTTCTCCATTGTACTCCAAGTACTTTCTCCATTAATTCCAGGGCAATTGTCCTATCTTTCCCTCAATTTCCCTTCCTTTTTATTCATCTACCTCTCCCTACATTCTTTTTAACAGCAGTTTTGGGGCCCAGAAATTCAGGTTCCCATTGATTTCAAAGGGTTTTGGGTATTCAATTTTATTTTCAAGTTCAGGGAAATTTTCACAGTTCCACTTAACGCTTCTCCTGTCAAATGGATCCCTGCTCTTTATATAGTTTCCATGGTGTCCTATGCTAGGATGCTATGGAGGCTACATACTGAGCAGGGGGCTTATATGGTGTACCTTGCGTTCAATAAATAAAGAAGGCCTTTTATGCTTACTGTAGACAAGCACGGACTCCTGTCAAAATGACCTGTCACCGCTACTTTGCAGGTATTGGGAATACACTCACAGCTCCCATTCCTGTCTGTGGCCCAGGCCTGCGTCCTCTAGTGATCTTTTGGTGATTACATGGGGCTGCAGAGGAAAATGGTCACTAGTGGCTGAGGAAGATGCTGGTCTAGACCTGGCCACAGAGAGGAGTGGGGAGCAGTAAGTACCTCTCACAGCATTCAGGGTCAGTAAAGCCTGAAGGGAATCACAAAAAGATTTGAATGAACCAGATTTTTTTTTTGTACAATTCTAAACAAATTTCAGTCTTACTTATTATTGTATCCTAACTACATAAATATATAAATATATTCACTGTAAACATTTCTATTTACAAAGGGGCAAACATTACACATCACATGCAAGCTATCATAAGAACATTATAAAATTAAAACAATGGCATAGATTTTTTTTCTATACTAAGTAGCCTATATAATACTTGTAAGAATATTCTATATTTCTCATTTTGCATGGAAAGAAATGAATATATCTTATAAGAAAAATTGTATACATAAAAAGTGAATGTTAAACATGCAAGAACAATATACACAGTATATAGCATATTTTTGTTGATCCCCTACTATGTTGCATGATTTATTTATTTTTTAAATATCTATATATATATGTCCTCCATACATTTTTCCATTATGTGTTCATACAAAATATATAAATTGTCATAAGAACATCTTGTTAATGCATAATTGCGTGTTTTCTGCATTGCCAGATGTGTCAGACAATAGAAGAACATTTTACTGTCTCAAAATAGATTGTAATGGCCTAAGGGGCTTTTTCATTGACTTCAGCACTACTAAATGACAATATGTATTGAAACATGATTGGAGTTTTCCGTGTGCAGGTTGTGGTATTCATCTTATAAACACATATGCAATCTACAGCATATGTATGAACTTTTAACCCTTTGTGCACCGGGCTAATTTTCGTTTTTGTGTTTTCGTTTTTTCCTCCTTGTGCTTAAAAGGCCATAGCACTTGCATTTTTACACCTACTGACCCACATGAGCCCTTATTTTTTGCGTCACTAATTGTAATCTGCAATGACAGGCTGAATTTTTGCATAAAATATGCTATGAAACCAGAAAAAAATTGAAAAAAAACCCCAAAAAACGATGCAATTCTTTTTCTTTGGGGGGGGGGAGGGGGCTTCGTTTTTATGCCGTGTGTCCTATGGGAAAACTGACATGTTATATATGTTCCTCAATTCGGTACGATTACAACAATATGTAACATGTATAACTTTTCTTGTTCTCAAAAGGAACAAAAATATCAGCTCACCATGTGGTTCACTTCGGATAATGGAGGCTCTCCGTAACAGAAGCAGGTGAGATCCTTATTGCGGGCCGTTCCCCGTTAGTCCATAAGACAAAGAGAGAGTAGATGATCTCCAGCTTCATAAAATGTACTTTTTATTTATTTCGGCAACATCATAAAAGTGCAAACATTAAAAACACGCCGACGCGTTGCGAGGTAGACCCTCTTAATCATGGCCATGATTAAGAGGGTCTACCTCGCAACGCGTCGGCGTGTTTTTAATGTTTGCACTTTTATGATGTTGCCGAAATAAATAAAAAGTACGTTTTATGAAGCTGGAGATCATCTACTCTCTCTTTGTCTTAATAACTTTTCTTGTATCTGATGGCTTGTAAAAAATTCAAACCATTGTTAACAAATATAAGTTCCTTAAGTTCTTCCTATCAGTACCTTGATGGCGCATATGCAACTTTTTGATCGCTTTTTATTACAATTTTTCTGGATTTGATGCATCCCAGAATGCGCAATTTTGCACTTTGGGATTTTTTGGCGCTTACGCCGTTTACCGTGCGAGATCAGGAATGTGATAAATTAATATTTTGGGTGATTACGCACGCGGCGATAACAAACATGTTTTATTTATTTTTTTATTTTTATTTATAATATGGGAAAAAGGGGGTGATTCTGACTCTTATTAGGGGAGGGGATTATTTATTAACAACAACAATACTTATTATTAGAGATAAGCGAACCGGGTTCGGGTTTGAGTCCATCCAAACCCAATCGTTCGGCATTTGATTAGCGGTGGCTACTGAACTTGGATAAACTCTAAGGTTGTCTGGAAAACATGGATACAGCCAATGACTACAGTATATCCATGTTTTCCACATAGCCTTAGGGCTTTATCCCACTTCAGCAGCCACCGCTAATCAAATGCCAAAAGATCGGGTTCGGATCAACTCGAGCATGCTCTAGGTTCGCTCATCTCTACTTATTATTTGAGGAGACAGACAATTCAAACTATTTAAAACAATTCATATAATCTCACTGGCGATAATGCAGTCAAGTGACACCCGACCGACCTAAATATACAAAAGACTAGCAGCCACTATAAATAAGTCTTTTTATTTAATAAGTTGCACTTTGATAAAGTACACAAAGTATATACAATTAGAAAAGTGCAAATGAACATGGCAAGTCTAAATGCAATATTTTATGTAACAATGTCATAAACCATAAACCATAAAATGTCATTATGACCAGTGAGATTATATGAATTGTTTTAAATGGTTTTAATTGTCTGGGAGGGTGGGGTAAGCTGCCGAGGACAGAGCAGTGGGAGAGAGAAGGTTAGTCTGTGAACGCACAAGCCTGCTAGAATATGACAGCAATCTTGATTATTATTTCATATTAATGTCATATTTTTACACTGAATCAATCAAGATATTTTAATTTGAAACAGTGGGCTAAATCCATGAAACAGCGCCTCTGGTGGAGAAATGTATAAAGATTATTTTTAAGGTGATAATAGGAAAAAAAATAAAGTATATGAGAGAAGGTCTTAAAGAGGTTGTCCAGAGAAAAACATTTTCTTTCAAATCAACTGGTATCAAAAAGTTATATAGATTTGTAATTTACTTCTATTAAAAATTCTCAAGTCTTCCTATACTTATTAGCTCCTGTATGTCATGCAGGAAATGCTGTTTTATTTTCAGTCTGACACAGTTCTTTCTGCTGACATCTCTGGCCGAGACTGGAACTCTTGTCTCGGTTTTCTATGAATCCCCATAGAAAACCTCTCCTGCTCTGGACAGTTCCTGTCTCGGCCAGAGATGTCAGCAGAGAGCACTGTGTCAGATAGAAAATAAAACAACATTTCCTGCAGGGCACACAGCAACTAATAACTATGGGAAGATTCGAGAATTTTTAATAGAAATAAATTACAAATCTATATAACTTTCTGGCACCAGTTGATTTAAAAGAAAAATATTTTCACTAGATAACACCTTTAACCTCTTAGGGACGCATGACGTACCGGTACGTCATTTGTCCGCAAGAGGTGTTCTGAGCGGGGCCGCGCGGCGACCCCGCTCTGAACCGCTGCGATCCCGGGTGCCACGTGTAGCCCGGGACCGTGGCTATTAGCGGGCACGGTCTGATCGTCGTGCCCTCTAATTCAGTAATCGGATGCAGCTGTCAAAGTTGACGGCTGCATCCAATTACTGTATGCAGCACTTCCCTGGTGTCTAGTGGGGTGGATCGCTCCTCCGGGACAGTGTCCCGGAGGAGCCATCCACACAACCTGCTCCGGCCGGGGTCTTCGCCAAAATGGCGCTGATCCCGGCTCGACACTCGGATGCTTCCGGCTACAGCAGCTCAAAGCAACTGAGTGCCGATCTCATTGATCTTTGCTGTATAAGTATACAGCAGAGATCTCAATGAGAGATCAGTGCCCCCAGGGGGGCTTCTAGTATAAGTGTAAAAAAAAAAATGTTGTTATTAGTAAAAAGCCCCCTCCCCTTTTAACCCTTAGACGACCCAGGGCGTATAGTTACGCCATGGAAGTCTGTCCCCAGACGACCTAGGGCGTAACTGTACGCCCTGGGTGTTTCTCCCGCTATGAAGCGTGCTCCGGAGCGGAGCGCGCTTCATAGCAGGTGGGGGCCGGCTGCAATCAGCAGCCGGGACCTCACCGGTAATGACACGCTGCAGCGATCGCGCTGCCGCGTGTCATTAACTCCTTAAACGCCGCGTGACCGCGGCGTTTAAGTGTAAGTGACAGGGGGAGTCCCCTGTCACTTACCGATCGGGACCCCCGCAGTGTGACTGCGGGGGTCCCGATTGGTAAAACGGACTGCCGGAAGTCTCTCACCTGCCTCCGTGCGGTCCGATCGGCGATCTGCTACACTAAGCCTGCACAGGCAGGCTCAATGAGCAGATCGCCGATAACACTGATCACTGCTATGCCTATGGCATAGCAATCATCAGTGTAGAAATCAAAGTACTGTATGTAAAAGTCCCCCAAAGGGACTTCAAATGTGTAAAAAAAAAAAGTTAAAAACACTATTACACTACCCCAAAACCCCTCCCCCAATAAAAGTTGAAATCACCCCCCTTTCCCATTATATAAATAAAACATATAAAAATAAATAAATAAACATATAATATACCGTAGCGTGCGTAATTGTCCGTTCTATTAAAATATAACAAGCGTCATTGCGAACGGTAAATGGCGTACGGGAAAAGAGGGGGAAAAGTGCGCGGATTACCGATTTTATGTTACATTATATAGAAATTTTTTTTATAAAAAGTGATCAAAATGTCCGATCTTCACAAATATGGTATTAATAAAAACTAGAGATCATGGCGGAACAAATGACACCACATACAGCCTCATAGGTGAAAAAATAAAACCGTTATAAGCGTCACAATAGTCCCATTTTATTTATAATTAATTGCCAAAAAAAGGATTTCATTTAAAAAAATATATATAACATTAGAGAATCTGTGTAACCTGCATATGGTTGTGTTTGGACTGACCTATAGAATAATAGTATCATGTCGCTGTTACCATATAGTGCATTACGTAGACACAGGAACCCCCCAAACGTTACCATATTGCATTCTTTTTTGCGATTTCACCAATTTATATCTTCATAAATAATATATTTGGAATTCCATCATACATATTATGGTAAAATGAATGACGCCATTACAAAGTACAACTATTCCTGTAACAAATAAGCCCTTACATGGCCTTGTAGATAAAAAACTGAAAGTGCTAGAGCTCTTAGAAGGGGAGGAGGGAAAAACGGAAACACTAAGATCAAAATTTGCGCGGTCCACTGGGTCATTTTGGGCCTGGTCCTCAAAGGGTTAAATAAAAGTAAAGAAATAAATAAACAAATAAACATGTTTGGTATCGCCACGTGCGCAATCGCCCAAACTATTAATTAATCACATTAGTGATCTCCCACGGTAAACGGCGTAAGTGAAAAAAAAAACCAAAATGCAAAATTGCGCATTTTTGTACGCATCAAATCCAGAAAAAATGTAATGAAAAAATTTAATCAAAAAGTCGCATATGCGCAATCAAGGTACAGGAACAGGGACGCTTTAAAAATTTGTGAACATTGCGTACCACATTTTTAAGAGAACAGTTACACTTCAACTTTAGTAAAGTTGAGCTACAATAAAAGACAGAGGGACATTTACTAAGGAGTCTAATGTGTCCAACTATTCTAATGGGGATTGGTGTGTATTTTGTTCAAATATCTTGTGACTGATTTATTTACGTGTAGCATTGCCATAGTAAATGTATCTAAGTAAAAAGTCGCAAAAAAAGTCGCACAAAAAGTTGCAAAAATTGCACAAGCATATTCACCTGGTACTGACCAGACGTAAGCCTGTGCCTGTTTATGCGACTTTTAAAAAAGTCGCAAATGATAAATTGGGGCGCTAATCCTGGATTATGCGAACTTTTGGGGCAGACTAGATGGACCCAGTGGTCTTTTTCTGCCGGCAATCTTCTATGTTTCTATACTCAAAACAGGCAGATTAAAAAAAAGTTGCATCTAAAAAATATTCGCCTGTCGAATACTGGTTCATAAAGTGAACTTAGACCAAAACTAGGCAAAAAATCCAGTTATTCACCTAAAAATAGGCGCAAAGCCCTTGATAAATTCCCCCCTAGTGTATTAATAGGTGTGTTTCTGTTTCTAGAAGAAAGCAGCCATGCTTTTCTAATTCTGTGCAACCTCCTAGATATAAAGAGTCAATTAAATTGCTGAACCAAACATTGGTCTAGTCAAAGTGCAGCTTTGGATTATTCCTATTGAATCTGCCTTTCTAGTTGCACCTCACCAGCCAGACCGAGTTAGAGTAAGTAAATCTTTCCTCTAAGCCTAGATTCATCTTTCAGTACACACAGATTTTAGCTTTGATACCAAACAAATCAAATACAAAACAATGTTTTCTTCAGATTTTGTCAACAACCATTAACTATTCAGGTACAGAAATACAATAGTATTAGCAGACATCAATTACTACTTCTTATTGCTCTGTAATGAAAGAAATGCATTATTCCCCAAACTATGTTTGCTTTTAAGATAGATAAACATAATTAGTTGTCTCTGCTTGATAAAGAATCATTATAAAAATCAAAAATCTCAAGAATTGTAGCTGCACCTAGATTATTGCTTTTTTCTTTTTTCCTTTACATATTTATTTTTCAAACATTTTACTGCCAAGTCACATTAGAGGTACTTAGTGCTTGTATAATATTAATTAGAACCAATTCTCTCAGAACAACTAAATGTGTTTCAAATAGGATCACATTTCTTGATATTTGGTTAGAAAAACTTTACAATACAAATGATACAAAATTAAAGTGCAGTTTTATTTACTAAATGTGCAAAATCTCGGATTATGTGATCACACATAGTGAGTGAAATCCGCTGTCAGTTTTGCAGCAAATTTTCATTACTGTTTTACATTCTGCTGTGGGAATATAGTGGAAGCCATATTTAAAAGGGTTGGCCACTTTATAGTAAAATTGCTCAGTGTACAGTATTGGTTAAGTTACTCACTGCCCTTACTGACAGCAGCTCCCTATGTACCTCATAGAGCTAAAATCAGACTTCCCTACTCTAAGCTGTGCTGTCCTGCTCTGTGGGGAGGCTGTCCATAAAATGGTGGACATGGAGGAACATGTGACCATTCCCCACCCCCAGTGTCCTCCATATTATTTATAGGCTCAGTGGTGGACACTGGAGGGCAGGGCAGGGTCACATGCTCCTCCATGTCAGCCATCTTATGGACAGACTCACTACAGAGCAGGATAGCACAGCCTGGAGGAGTGGAGTCTGATTCAGCTCTATGAAGTACTCCGGGAGCTGCTATCAATAAGTGTAGTGAGTACAGTTACTGATACTATATACTGAACAATTTTACTATAAAGTGGCCAACCTCTTTAAGTAATTAGTTGTCAGTAAAAAAAAAAAAGAAAAAAAGAAAAGCCTCTGCTTACCTGCCCATGCTCCCTCACTGGGCTCCAGCCTCAGTCTTTGGGTCCCTGCTCACTGACATACATCACATCTAGATTTCTACATGTAGAACATAGGAACTTACCAAGAACCATTAACTAACCAAGAACAGAAGAAGGACCTGTGAATAGTCACATGACTGGCATAAAGGGTCCTTATAAATACTATAGGTAGAAACAATCAATTAAATGTGTGTGTCTGTCTGAATGTAAATATTTGTATTTAGGAGGGTTGCTTGTCTATGGGAATGCAGCAGAGTTGTATGTATATTGGTGTTGTAGTACTCTGTGTCAGTGGGTATGTTTATGTAGCAGAGCTGTTTGTGTGTTTTGATGTAGCAGAAATGGGTGTGTATAATGTAGAAGAGTTGTGTGTGTGTTTTGATTTAGCAGAAATAAGTGTATATGATGTAGCAGTGTAGTGTGCATGCAGCAGAGCTGTGTATGTATGGGTAAAATGTATTGTCATGATTTACATGATTTTTTCCCCTGTTTTCAGTTGTCTAGGGGTAGCTTGGTTGGCCACTTAGGCATGGTCCATACAATTTATTGTTTAAAATTATTTTCCCGCTATCGGCATTGGCAGGGGTCCCAGAGGCCATTGATCTGCTTCTTATCCTCTATCCATAATTTTACATCAATTTCAGCACATTTGCTGCAAAATTGCATTAAAAACATACAAAAAATTAATCTTTCAATCTAATCATAAACATATTTATACTATAAAAATAAAATGACCAATATCAATATGTTGGATGTTGATGCCTCTATCAGAATATGCAGTATTTAAGTTGTATTTACTGACAGGTATTTACTGACTTTGTAAAGTGTGGCTTAAAAGCAATGATGAAGATAATGGAGAATGAGAGCCACCCACCCCTATGACTATTAATTTTAGGACAAGTAAATAAAAAAATATTCTGATAGAATGGCCATAAATATGTCTGATAACCAATTAGATAAATAATTTTGGGAACTGGTGTTAAAAAGCAACATTTTCTTTTTCTTCAAAATGACATTTAACAATAAAGTATTTATTACTTTTAGAAAGTCAGTGTGCTAGTATTTTCTTGTGGCCACCCACATAGTGATTGATAGCCTTTCTTGTGTGTTCTTTCATACAGAGAGATGCCAAGCGGGACTCCATGGCTACTGGTAGTAATTGACCATATTTTTACATAATACTTGAATGGAGAGACATACAGAAAAATGATATTACTCCACTAGTCTAGGAAAACTTTGCCATACCATTGGACTGTTCCAGTAAGACAAGAGAAAACGTGGTGCTGTTAATTATGCAAGTGTTATAGAAACTGTTTACAATGTATTGATTATTCTGTTAATCTAATTTATTTTGTTGGTACAGTGTTGTGTGCTGCATTATTCAAAGTATACTAAAAGGTAGGGTTTAGCTATTGTCTATGTGTTGCCTATCCACAAGCACCATACAACTTGAAACTAGTCAACATGATGGATGGACAAAACTATTGCAGCATTAATACCTATTAGGTGGGGAATGATACAATCTATACAATCTATACAACCCAAGAACCTCTAGGATTCAAATTCACTCCTTCTCCCACCTAAGTGATTAATTTAATGAAAAATTTTTATTTTAAGCCAAAAGTTAAAAAACCTAGAACCAAGCTTATCTTGTATTTATCATATTCTGATCCCATCCGCTAGCCAGCGGTACTTCTCTCATATATGGCTACACTATATTTCATCTAGGCTGCTGGGTTCTGTTTAAAATCCCGTATGTTCCCCTCCACCCAACGTTTCACCACATCAGTGACTTTGTCAAGGGCTATGGGGACTGAACGCTTTGCGCTGTCATGATGGATGGAACTATGGTGACTAAAAAAGCTCCATCATTCTCCATCCCATTTCATCCAATATTATCTGAGACTGTGGTTAAATCGTCTAAAAACTGTCACTAGAACTGGTCAGGATGGTTCTAGCTTTCCAGCACGCTGAATTGGTGATGATAAAGGACAATAGTATGAAGGCCCAAATGGCATGCATAGAAGGGAGCAAGAAAGAGCTGAAGGAATGAGATGAGAAAGATGAGATGATGCTCTAGAAGAATATTGAGATGTTACATGCTAAAGGAAGAAGTAAGCCGTGTATTAGAAGATGCTCAATGTCAAGGAAATAAAACCACTGCCATTCACCTGTCACCAATCCCTTCTGGTGTTGTTCTTACAGTGCTGGTCCCCACTGCAGATTGCTTCCTACTGGTGTTTCCTGTGTGTTGAGTGATGAGCATATTCAAACTTGTGAACTGCGTAATTTACTCTTTGCGTCTGATAATATGTATGTATGTGCGTAACTTTAGACTGAAATGTATGCAAATGCGTAGGCAACTGTCTCATTTACGCTTAGCACCTGATAATCTGTATGCATGTACGTACTGTACATTTGTTATTTGTTTGTGCATGTTTGGCGAACATGAACACGAACCGATCACCGGTCACCGATTTTTTTATGTTCATGTTCTTGATGCCAACCAAACATCTGGATGTTCGCTTATCACTAGTGTTGCGATGCAATAAATAGATTCAAAGTTGCAGGGACCAGCAAAACCATAACAGCACTTATGAGAGATCAGCAGCAGGTCATACCAGTGGTTTTATTTCCCCCTCACCTTGAGCCCTTTGAAGTATAAACATGTTTATTTGGGCATCCCCTTTTAAAACTGTAGGCCGTATTACACAGCCCTATGTACTATGGGAAGCGAGCGCAGACCCGTCAGCTCATTGCTTGCTTCCTTCCTCCTTATTTCCTGCTCGTTGCCTGTGCTACTACATTGCTCAGACAGTGAACAGGAAGCAACAGAAGAGGCCACTCGAATGATCCTTAGATAATTCATGTGGACCATTGGATACAGCGGCGGTCTGCTGCTGCTGCACTAATCATGATCTTTTACCATGTTGAAAAATTAAAATTAACTGACATTGCACATGTGGGCTGATTGTGGCCTTTCAACATGTGCTATTACACTAAACGATTATCGACCTGAATGGCCAGTAAGGCCGATAATCGTCTAGTTTCATAGAGCCTTTCACTCTAACTTGGTTTAATTGATTTAGAATCCAGTATGTACTGTATATTAATTACAGCAAAGCCTCTGAACAGTTAGTAGCTTGCAGTTTACAATTATTAAGTGATCACAGTGTAGGTAGAACATACAAACAGAAATGTGCAATGTGTTGTTGGTGAGTAATTTCCATCATTTCCATTTCCATCCATGTAACACAGGTAAGATTAATTGTAATGACTACTAACCCAGGTCATAATTTTCATAAGAATAACATTAGAACAGTCTTACAGTGACAGAAGTGAATATTTATACAGCTTTAAGTGACCAAATTAAATTGCAAAAGTATTCAAATGCACATATTAAAATTAAGGTAGGCTTAAAAATACCCTGCAGATTTGAAGCTCCATCCTTGTCTTCTTCCTGTGGTGCTTTTAAAGCCTGAAGATCTCCCTAGAATAATTAAGCTAATAGCATTGAGCATATGAACACTTTGAAATGATACACTTATTGGCAAAACGTTCTGTGTACAGATGTTACTTGAATAAGCAGAACTCTTTATGGTACTAACATTTACTATTTTGCCTTTCTCAGATGTTACGGGAAGCCCATTTGCTTTCCAATTAGTCTTCTAGAAGCTTATCAGAAGGAAATGTAAGTTGTTTTTCTACTTTTATAAAAATAAAATAATAATTATTATCTATCTATCTATCTATCTATCTAGGAAGAGATAATCCACAGCACTCGTTGGTAGTGAATAAAGCTTGTGAGTTTATTCCATGTGAAAAATATTCATTCCAAATATTTTTCACATGGAATAAACTCACAAGCTTTTTTCACTACCAACGAGTGCTGTGGATTATCTCTTCCTATATTTACTCCAGCCTTTGGTCAAGGCAAGATCCGCTGGCACTATCTCATCCATGGAGTGCTGCTGAATTATCTTTCTGAATATCTATCTATCTATTTATCTAATATCAAAAAGTGATTTTATGCATAACAAACAACACGGTTGTTGAAGCGGCTGCCTAAAATGAGAAAGCAGGGTTTGTGCTCTTCTTTATAATGGTGTAACAGCAAAACTAAAGCAGCTCAGCTGCCCATGGATACAAGTGGCGCTGTTTCTGTGAATATATCCTTTTTTTTTCTAATCTCAGTAAACCCTTTAAAGGGAAACTAACAGTAAGTTAGAAGACTCTAACCTGCTGGTATGTTCCCATAGCACTGATCTGCATCTCCATCTTCACCTCACCCCCTCTATATATATATATATATATATATATATATATATATATATATATATATATATATATATATATTGTAGGGATCTTCCCGGGGGATGGTGTGTTTGGACACAGTTCACAGCAGCCTTGGACTTGTGAAACAACAGCTTGGCGTTTATTTGCAGCATAAACAGTCCATCAAACAAAATACAGCAGCACCGTGCTTTAAGAATAAAACAAACAAAAGAGGTCTTGCCCGTCTGGGCGCTTACTAACACACTGGTCACCTCTCTGGCACTTCACTCGGCAGAGTTTTGGGGTGTGAACAGGCCCCAGCAGCGGCTGTATTCCCAGCTCTCAACAAACACACCAGGCAGGCTGTTTACTCCTGGCTGAGAGCTTCCCCTGCACACTGAGCACACCTTTTGCCTTCTCAGGCTGATTGGGATCAGAGCTCACCTGATCCCAAAACCCATACTGGATCGAGGGGGAGGGAATGGCAGATCCCACTACCAACCTATCCGCCATTCCAGTAAATCCGGCCCGGAAAATTAAATAATAACTCAGCAGCATATCACTGCTGAGCAATCGACCTCCTCCGGATTTACCATCTCACACTATGCATCAGCCTAGGTGAGATGTACACCCCCTCGAACACATCTCCTGTGACCTGTCTACATATCCCCCCCCCTCTTTTTCAGACCGGAGGGCTGAGCGTTTCGTCCCCACAGACAATGTACCCTTGATAGGGCGTCAGCATTCGCCTGTAATTTCCCTGGCCGGTGTTCCACAGTGAAATTGAAGTTTTGTAGGGACAGAAACCATCTAGTCACCCTTTTTCTCTTTGTTTAATTTCATCCATGTTAGGGGGGCATGGTCTGTCACTAACTTGAATCTCCTGCCTAGCAAGTAGTACCTTAGGGACTCTAGGGCCCATTTCACTGCCAGACATTCTCGCTCAACAATGGCGTAGTTTTTCTCGGCCGGGGATAGCTTCCTGCTTAAGTACATCACTGGGTGCTCCTCGCCATTCACGACCTGTGAGAGAACGGCCCCTAACCCTGTATTAGAGGCATCTGTCTGGACCAGAAATTCCTGCCTAAAGTCAGGGGTAACTAGCACAGGTTGTTGGCACAAGGTAGACTTAAGGCTTTGAAAAGCCTTCTCGGCCTCTGGAGTCCATGTCACCATTGCGGACTTACCTCCCTTTGTCAGGTCAGTTAGCGGGGCTGCAACTGTGGCAAAGTTTGGCACAAACCTTCGGTAATAGCCGGTAATACCAAGGAAAGCTCTGACCTGTTTCTTTGTGAGGGGTTTAGGCCAATTCTGTATTGCCTCGATTTTATTTAGCTGTGGTTTGATTAACCCCCTCCCAATAATGTAGCCCAGGTATTTGGCCTCCTCTAAGGCTAGTGCACACTTCTCTGCATTGATGGTTAACCCCGCATCGCTTATGGCATCTAACACCGCCTGGACCTTACAGACGTGACTTTCCCAATCCGGGCTAAAAATGACCACATCATCGAGGTAGGCAGCGGAGTAATCACGATGTGGTCGCAGAATCAAGTCCATCAACCTCTGAAAAGTGGCAGGGGCTCCATGTAACCCGAATGGCATCACTACATATTGGAAGAGCCCATCAGGGGTGGAGAATGCAGTCTTCTCTCTAGCCTCAGGAGTGAGGGGGATCTGCCAATAGCCCAATGTGAGATCGAGGGTGGTTATGTACCTGGCATTACCCATTTTTTCAATCAACTCGTCTACCCTGGGCATGGGGTACGCATCGAACTTGGAGATTTCATTTAACTTTCTAAAATCATTACAGAACCTCCAAGTTCCATTGGGCTTTGGGATTAACACAATCGGGCTGGACCACTCGCTCTGGGACACCTCAATGACTCCTAGGTCAAGCATACGTTTTACCTCGGCTGACACCGCCTCCCTCCGTGCTTCTGGTATCCTATAGGGCTTAAGGTTTACTCTACTTCTAGGCTCAGTTTCAATGTGATGGTGAATGAGATGCGTACGCCCTGGAAGGTCAGAAAACTTGTCTTTATTTTTCTGCAAAAACTCTTTAGTCTCCTGCTTCTGTGACACTGATAGAGTATCACCAATCTTGACCGGAGGGATTGGTTGTGACAAATTATTAACAGAGTTTGTCGCCACCAAGGATTCCCTGTCTTTCCAGGGTTTGATCAAGTTTACGTGATAAACTTGAAAAGGCTTCCTTCTACCTGGTTGGTGTACCCTGTAGTTGACCTCACTGACCTTCTCTACAATTTCATAGGGACCTTGCCACTTGGCTAAGAATTTACTTTCTACAGTGGGAACAAGTATGAGTACACGGTCACCTGGGCTGAAGGTCCTAATTCTCTCAGAACGATTGTAAATTCTGCTTTGGCCCTCTTGCGCCCTCTGGAGGTGTTCCCTTACTAGGGGCATTACAGTGGCTATACGGTCCTGCATTTGTGCTACATGCTCTATAACACTCTTGTATGGGGTGGACTCGCTTTCCCATGTCTCTTTCGCTATATCCAATAAACCCCTAGGGTGACGACCATAGACTAATTCGAAGGGAGAGAACCCGGTGGATGATTGGGGCACTTCCCTAATAGCAAACATCAGGTAAGGTAGTAAGTGATCCCAATCCCGACCATCCTTTTCCAACACTTTTTTTAACATATGTTTCAGGGTTTTGTTAAACCTCTCCACTAACCCGTCTGTCTGGGGATGATATACAGAGGTACGTAGGTGTGAGATTTTAAACAGTTTGCATAGATCCTTCATCACCTTTGACATAAACGGGGTACCTTGGTCAGTCAAGATTTCTTTGGGGATCCCCACCCTGGAAAACATATAAAACAATTCCCGTGCAATTGTCTTAGACGCAGTGTTTCTTAGGGGTACAGCCTCAGGATAGCGGGTCGCGTAGTCTAATACAACTAGAATGTACTGGTGACCCCTAGCCGACTTTACAATGGGACCCACCAAGTCCATTGCGATCCGATCAAAAGGTACCTCTATGATGGGGAGCGAAACCAGAGGACTGCGGAAATGCGACACTGGGGCGCTAAGCTGACATGTGGGGCACGACTCACAGTAATTTTTTATGTCAGCATAAATCGCAGGCCAATAAAACCTCTGGAGGACTCTCTCCTGCGTTTTATCTGTCCCCAAGTGGCCCCCAAGGACATGATTATGGGCCACGTCGAGTACCTGACGCCGGTACGACTTAGGCACCAGAAGCTGTTCCACAACCTCATCATTAATTTTAGTGACTCTATAGAAGAGATCATTAGTCATAGAAAAATGTGGAAATTTTTTCTCAGCTTCTGGTTCCTGAGGTACCCCATTCATAACAGCGACCTGCTCTCTCGCATTTTTGAGAGTGGGGTCCTGTAATTGGGCAGTACCAAAATTATCCCTAGACACCTCTAAGTCTGGAATATTCTGCTCAGTGGGAGTAGCCTCTTCCTCACCAGCCAGGACCTGTAAAGGAAAATCATAATTTTCATCCTGTACATTTTTATCATTTACCGTGGGTAATGCAATAGACTTAGGGGTCTCCTCACTCCTTTCAGGGGATTGTTGTTTTCCCCATAGAGCCCAGAACAAAGGAAAATCACGCCCCAATATCACATTATGCATAAGGTTTTTGACCACACCCACTTCATATTGTACAGCACCTAGTTCAGTCCCGACATTAGCCAGTACTATAGGGTAAACCTTTGTATCACCATGTATGCATACCACACTCATATGTCTTTTTGGCACAAAGTCCCCAGTCACCAGACTGGCATGCACCAAGGTGACAAGGCTTCCTGAGTCCAGCAACGCCTTAACAGGGAAGTCATTTACAGTAATGTTGCAGACTTGTGGTTCAGTCTCTAGTCCTGTGACTGCAACAAAAGACGGCTCCGCAAATAGCGACTGACGCCGGCTAGCGTCACACTCCATGGGCTCAGTGGTAAGAGGGCAATGGGCAGACATATGTCCCGTCTCATGGCATCTCCAGCACTGGATAGGGCCTGGTCTCCTTGGCAGGGAGTCCTTTTTAGGGCCACTTAGCCACCGGGGACCATCACCAGTATTTTGCCCTTGAGACACAGCCTGAGCACTCTTCCCTCTATCAGCACCCCTCCACACTCCCCCAATAGATGGAAGTCTCTTACCAGCTGATGGCACAGATCTGGCACTCCGGGGAGGTGACGGTGCTGCAGGAACATCACGGAGGTAGTCCTCTGTCGCCTGGAACCTCTCCACAAGGTTGACAAGTTCGTCGGCACTCCTAGGGTCACCTTGTCCCACCCAGCGTTGCAGATCAGCAGGGAGTGCTCGTAGATAGCGATCCATCACGACCCTCTCAAGGATCTGGGCAGGAGTAGAAGTGTCTGGCTCCAACCACTTTCTTGCCAAATGGATCAGGTAGTACATCTGGGATCTTGCTGACTTGTCCCAACTGTAGCTCCAGTTGCGAACCCTCCGGGCACGGACAGCAGCAGTAACTCCTAGTCGGGCGAGTATCTCTGCTCTTAGCCGAGGATAGTCCTTGACCTCTTGCTCACTGAGGTCATAGTAGGCCTTTTGAGGTTCGCCTGTTAAATAGGGAGCAATGACCTCTGCCCACTCAGTGGATGGTAACTTCTCTCTCTCAGCCACACGCTCAAACACAGTTAGGTAGGCCTCAACATCGTCATCAGCAGTCATCTTTTGCAGCGCTCGCTGCCCGGCTCTTCTCACAGAAAAAGTCTCTGTAGCAGCTATGGCCACCGGCTGTGGATTAGCACCTGCAGACGCCTCTTGCTTTGCTATCAGGTGCTCAATAAGTCTCTGTTGTTGAGCCATCGCTTGTTCATGGCGAAGGTTAGCGTCTGTTAGAGCCTGTTCATGGCGCAGGTTAGCGTCTGTTAGAGCCTGTTGTTGCAGCCTATTAGCCTGCTGGTGTGCAGCCAATGCCTGTTCATGGCGCAGGTTAGCGGCCTCCTGATCCTGTTTAGCGGCTGCCTGAGCCTGTTGTTGTGCGGCCAATGCTTGTTGCTGTTGCAGACTCACTTGCATTAAATGCTTCATCATCTCCTCCATGTTGCTTGACTGTTTTTGGAGTGAAGCAGCAGCCTTCACCCAGGACATAAGCAGCTGTAGCCAAGTGGATGCACACCGTTGCCCCTAGCAACCGCTTTGCCCGCTCCGCAGCACCAATTGTAGGGATCTTCCCGGGGGATGGTGTGTTTGGACACAGTTCACAGCAGCCTTGGACTTGTAAAACAACAGCTTGGCGTTTATTTGCAGCATAAACAGTCCATGAAACAAAATACAGCAGCACCGTGCTTTAAGAATAAAACAAACAAAAGAGGTCTTGCCCGTCTGGGCGCTTACTAACACACTGGTCACCTCTCTGGCACTTTACTCGGCAGAGTTTCGGGGTGTGAACAGGCCCCAGCAGCGGCTGTATTCCCAGCTCTCAACAAACACACCAGGCAGGCTGTTTACTCCTGGCTGAGGGCTTCCCCTGCACACTGAGCACACCTTTTGCCTTCTCAGGCTGATTGGGATCAGAGCTCACCTGATCCCAAAACCCATACTGGATCGAGGGGGAGGGAATGGCAGATCCCACTACCAACCTATCCGCCATTCCAGTAAATCCGGCCCGGAAAATTAAATAATAACTCAGCAGCATATCACTGCTGAGCAATCGACCTTCTCCGGATTTACCATCTCACACTATGCATCAGCCTAGGTGAGATGTACACCCCCTCGAACACATTTCCAGTGACACTTCTACAATATATATATATATATATATATATTTGAAGCGCCGCTTTGCAGTGCCGTCAGGCTGGACACTTATCACTGTGGAGAATCTGATAAATATTCATAGGTATGCTGGTAGGGTGGATTGGTGCGGTAGTCATGCCCCCAGAGAACAAAACCACCTAATTTACATTATTTTAACTGAAAAATTAACAAAACCTGTGCAGAGGATGAAGGTATCTTATAAAGGAGAGACTTATATCTCCCCTTTTTGTTGGATACACTTCTGGCTCAACAAAAGCTGCATCAAAAATGGCAGCTGCATTAGTCCAAAAAAAACAAAGGGGGAGATTTTTCAAACTGGTGTAAGGGTGCCTTCACACACACCAGATCCGCAGCAGATTTGATGATGCAGATTTGATACTGTGTTCAGTTATTTAGATCAAATCCGCTGCAGATCCGCAGCAAAAAATCTGCCACGATATGGTGTGTGTGAAGCTACCCTTAAGTAGAATTGTCTTAGTTGCCCCTAGCAACCAATCAGATTCCACCTTTCATTTTTCAAAGAATCTGTGAGGAATGAAAGGTAAAATCTGATTGGTTGCTAGGGGCAACTAAGATAATTCTACTTTACACCAGTTTGATAAATCTCCCCCATAGTGTGTAACATTAAATTACTCCCCCCCCAAAAAAAATAAAAATAAATAAATAAATAAAAAAATAAAAATTGTAGTGTATTCACGAAAAGTCCTGTATGAGCTTTCATAATGCTCCTGTCTTAAGACAGGCTGGTGCACTTGATTGCTGCACACAAGAAAAGGGAATGGGGTGTGATCGAGCACGACGACATGCTGAGTGATATTATAAAGACTGCCTAGGAGCCAGTCAACAATACAGTTCAAGCTTCTTTTTTAAAAGCGTGGCTTTTTAAGCTATAATATATTAGGACTTACTCCCCAGCTGATGTCCCAGTTGTATTTTCATGTGTGAGTCTGCTATTCCTTCTTGTGCTATTCTTGTGCTATTCCTCTGCTTATAACAGTGGGCAGGATCACTGGGTTACCTTTACTCTTTATTGTGTGGTTCATGCTTCCACTTGCTTCAGTGGGTGTTCTGGTGCAGTCAATTTCTGTGAAAAAACAGGTATATCAGGCAGTTTTACCAGACACATATTGCTTAAGCAACCATAATACCACGTCAACATAGGTCTCAGGAGAGGCCCAAAGTAAAACCAGTGGGTCCATATCCACTGGTTGTATCAATTTGCTCAGACTATGTACCCATCTGGCAACCCTATAAAGTATACATGCACCAGTGTAAACACTTAGATCACAACAGAGGTTCTGGAGTGCATCTGGATAATTATTATTATTATTATTATTATTATTATCATCATTATTATTTTGAACCTTAATAACGTGAAAGTTCTTTTTTTCCCTGAACTGTAGGATTCGCAGCCCAATCATTATGGCATTGGTTCCATCAGGCACTGAAACTTATCTGTAGGATCAAAAATCATTGACTTGTAAGCATTCCTCATAGCAGCCACATCAATAGATCTCTGAAACTGACAGTGATACATACTATTTGGGGGGTGGCCCCCTCAGTTATAGTGCCCGGGGCTTACATGCTTTACTTCCCCTAGCTATACTCAAAGTTAGGGACTGATTTATTTGTTGTACAAATTGTTTGTTTAATCTCATTCATTTACTTAAAGGGGTAGTCCACCCAAAAAAAAATTCTTTCAAATCAACTGGAGCCATAAAGTGCCAGAGATTTGTAATTCACTTCTATTAAAAAATCTCAAGTCTTCCAGTACTTATTAGCTGCTGTGTGTCCAGCAGGAAGTGGTGTTTTCTTTCCTGTCTGACACAGTGCTCTCTGTTGCCTCCTCTGTCCATGTCAGGAACTGTCCAAAACAGGAGCAAATCCCCATAGAAAACCTCTCCTGCTGTCCAGACTGGTAATAATACAACTTCCTGTTGGGCATACAGCAGCTGATAAGTACTGGAAGGCTTGAGATTTTTTAATAGAAGTAAACTACAAATATCTGGCACTTCATGGCAGCAGTTGATTTGAAAGAAATTTTTTTTTGGTGAACTACCCCTTTAAGCTTAACATGTACAAAATAAATCTTATTTCTAAATATGTTTAAAAAAAAAAAGAGATAGATTAGAATAATAAAGCTGCAGGCAGTAATATATACATAAACACTGACTATATGAATAATTTAGAATTGCTCTATTTCTGCAATATGTTCTTATAAATCTATAAATTTTACCTAAAGAAGTCCAGGCAGACCTTTTTTTTTTTTCACACATGTCGGGGAGGGGAATATAAAATAAATTACATGCTCTCAACTCCCAGGTCCAGCGCTGGTGGCGACATACCGCAGATCCGGTCCCACGGTCCCCGGCCATTTTCTGGTCTGAGTTGGGACCCGGGTTGTGACATGTCAGGTCCACTTAGCCAGTCAGTGGCTGAGATAAGACAGCTGCTGACTGGCTGAGCAGATCTTCCAAAGTACAAAATGATAAAGCACTTCCAACGGATAAGTGGTTTTTATTCCACACAGCAAAGTGATGTTTCAGCTCAACAAGCCATTCTCAAGCATGACACAACTTGTACCAACCCCTTCCTTAAATATATACAAGGTGCTTTGTACAGCGAAATCAACACAATCGGTGTACATAAACATATCAATCCACAGCAAAAATATTCTCAAGAACATGTAATCAGTAATAAATGACCAAATGCATATAGTGATATCAACTTAATAAATACAACGTGATCTGGAAACTTTTAGACACACAATGTAATTTTGACAGCTGCATTTAAGTTTCTAGTTAGCGGGAGTGGCAATTGTCCCGCACCTGATAATAGTCCTCACCAGCTGAAATTAGCCGGGAGCTGAGCGGTTCAGAGCTGGGTATCGTCATGATTCCTCTCTAAACCCCCAGGTACGTCATCGGTTCTTAAGATGTTAAGGATAAATTAAGTGTGTTATGGCAAAGTACAATTGGTATCACAAAAATAAGACCTCATGTGACCTCATTCTCCATTGAGAATGGTTGCTGTGATATCAGGAGGCTTCCCCAAAGCCTCCTGGTGCCACAGCTATGATGGCTGATCAGGCTTAGCCTAAGGGTAGCTTCACATGTACTGGATCTGCAGCAGATTTCACGCTGCAAGTTTGCAGCTAAATTCGCTGCGGATCCATGTGGTGTGAAGGTCTATGGGGTTACATATCCGCAGCAGAATTTTCATTCCGCTGCGGAAATGTAAGCCGGCCCCTTTAACCCCCTGCCACCTGTAGACCACAGCCCCTAGTCTGTGAGGCTTCCGGCTCCCCTCGCTACCCATCAGCCAATTAGGGCACGGATATAAAGGCCCGGCTTACATTTCCGCAGCGGAATGAAAATTCCGCTGTGGATATGTAACCCCATAGACCTTCACACCACATGAATTTGCAGCAGATTTCGCTGCAAACTCGCAGCATGAAATCCACTGCAGGTCTGGTACGTGTGAAGCTACCCTACTGATTCTGATCAACTTTACTATTACAGGCATTATGCATTGCAGTGCTGATCAGCACTGCAATGCAATATGCTTGTAATCAGGCAATTGCACAGTGAAATCCCTATGGTGGGACAATAAATTAAAGTGTTAAAAAAAAAAACTCACTAAAAAATATTAATAAAAAAGTAAAGTAAAATTCACATATAATCCCTATAGACCCCAATACAGTAATACATTTTTGAAAAAAAATAAATAAAAAGGAAACATATTTACTATATAACGCTGGCAATAAAATTATTACATGATTAAACATGTGCGGTGACTGCAGAACATTTTAAATTAGAAAAGTGCTAATTTTGTAATGAAAAATTTTTGTCATGAAAAATTGCATTTTTCACTTTTTTTTTTTGTTGCATATCAGCAAAAATTTACTACTAACCTAAAGTATAATATGTCACAAAAAAATACAATCTCAGAATCAGAAAGAAAAGTTATAGCATCATGTAGCTACAACCGCATGAAGTGAGACTGGATTTAAAAAAATGGGCTCTGGTCCTTAAGGCCAAAATCTGTCCAGTCCTGAAGGGGTTAAAGGGGAAAATTAGATGTTAATGTAGTTTGATAATTATTATTTTTTTCTTATGTTTATACACATTCTACAGAAACACACAAGTTCACAGCCATAAGTGCATACAAATATACATCTAGTCTATGAAATGTCCTTTCACTTTGGCAAAGGCACATAAAATCATTCAAAGACTTATTCACGTGTTTCATTGTCCCAGCCTTTAGGCTTGAATTTTCTTGACAGTCTGCTTACCCGCTGCTTAGGTCATGGAAGTTAGTCTGCATCAGAGAGGGGGTAATCAGCTACACTAGAGGGGCCAAACAGGTGAACTTCATTTTATTGTATGGTAACTTAATCCTATTCACACAGCTGTGGATTTGTTACAACGTCAGTAGAGACAAATCCTCAAGCAAATCCTCAGTTGTTTGAGCAGGTCAGGGACAGGTCCTAGCCTCTGGTTTAATAGATTAATATCCTCTTTCAATGATATTATTCAAGTTAAAAAAGGACAAAAAGTTTTTTTTTAGTAAGACAATGGGCAATGATACGGTTTACAGCAACATACGGGGATATAAATAGAATGCATAGTATATCTTAGGATAGGAGAACCTTTATTCCCTGATGCACATCATTGCGTGCAGACAGTGGAACCAATAATCCCCCACCACCACCAACACACACACACACACACACACACACACACACACACACACACACACGAACTTTAACAGAAAGAGCAATGGCATACACACAATGGGGGAGATTTATCAAACATGGTGTAAAGTAATGGTGCGTTTACACGTAACGATTATCGGGCGAATTAATAACGATCGAAATTGAACGATAATCGTACGTGTAAATGCAGCGAACGATCAAACGACGAACGAGCAATCGTCCGTTTTGATCTTTCAACATGTCATCAAATCGTCGTTCGCAAAAAATTCGCCGATCGTTCCGTGTAAACAGTCGTCGCACGATAGTCTGGCCGCCCTCCGCTCGGCCCCCCGTTCACAGCCCGGCACCCCGCTCATCTGCAGCCCCCTGCGCCGGCTTGATCGCCACCCTGCCGCTCTCATTGCCCCCGTCGCTCCCGCCGCCGCTCCGATCGCTACCACCGCCGCTCTGATCGCCACCCGCCGCCACCGCTCCGATCTCTACCCCCGCCGCTCTGATCGCCACCCGCCGCCGCCGCTCTGGTTGCCACCCCACCGCCGTCGCCGTCGCCACCCCGATCGCCACCGCCGGCCCACGGTCATACGTTACCTGCTCCGTGCAGTAGGTCTTCAGCCATCCCCGACTCCGCTCTTCAGTGCACTGATTGGCTGAAGAGGGGAGCCGGGAATTTCAAAGCAGGTAACGTATGACCGTGGGCCGGCCGGGGCGATCGTTGGGGGGGGGGCGACCGGAGCGGCGGGGGTGGCAATGAGAGCAGCGGGGGTGGCGATCGAGCTGGCGCAGGGGGCTGCGGATGAGCGGGAGGCCGGGCTGCGAGCGGGGGGCCGGGCAGCGGGCGGGCCGGGCTGCGGGCGCGCGATCGCAAAACGATTTTTCTGTATGATATATCGTACCGTCTAAACGCTGATCGTTATGAAAAAAAAAATCGTTACTCCGACATCGTTAATCGTACGATCGGGCCAATTATCGCTTCGTGTAAACGCACCATAAAACTTGTCTCAGTTGCCCCTAGAAAGGTGGAATCTGATTGGTTGCTAGTTTCACTTTACACCATGTTTGATAAATCTCCCCCATGTTCCCACTTTACACCTCCATGCTCCTCATTGTCTCCTCTTTCCCTGACTTTCAAATATATAGTGGGAAGAGATGAGTAAACTCAATCCATCGTATGCATGAATTCAAACATCAGGTGATTCATATTGGTAAAAATAAAAACTGCTAAGAAGGGTTACAGGACCTCAGGGTTGTCCATAATGCCTTCCAAGCAGCATTCCTATTTAATCAAGAGGCAGTATTGGGGTTATTTCAGAGCATCTATAAAAGCCTATGCCCATAGCTTCAACAGAAATTTTAGATTTAGCTGGTGTTAGCAGACAATCTCTGTGAGGGACAGTGAGCAGTTATAAACACAGGAAAAGAACCACACAAACACAACGGGGGAGATTTTTCAAACTGGTGTAAAGTAGAATTGTCTTAGTTGCCCCTAGCAACCAATCAGATTCCATCTTTCATTTTTCAAAACATCTGTGAGGAATAAAAGGTGGAATCTGATTGGTTGCTAGGGGCAACTGCGCCAATTCTACTTTATACCATGTTTGATAATTCTCCACCAATAACTATAGTAAGTTCTGGGCAAAATCTGTTTAATTAAGTAAACTGTTAGAATTTTTTTTAAATTATTGAAAAAGCAATGCAAGGGTTCATTTGTCCTGTAAAATATACAGTTGTGCAAAAGTTTCAAAAGCTTATAGAGTAACCACAGGTTTTGCATTAGGAATATAATTAGGACACTGTTGTGCTCAAAGGTTTACATACCCCAGCAATATTTTTGCTTTCTTGTCCTTTTTTCTGAGAACAAGACTGATATATTATCAAACTACTGTGTTTTGTCTTTTTAAATTATAATAACCAAAAACATCTGAGTCTCCTTACCTCAATATCATTGAGCCACTCTGGGGAGATCTCAAGCATGAAGTTCTTACAAGACAGCCAAGGAATTTACAGGAACTGGAGGCTTTTTGCCAAGAAGAATGGGCAGCTTTACCTTCTGAGATAAAAAGAGAAAATAAAGAGCCACAACTACCCCAAAAGACTTCAAGCTCTCACTGAGGGGGCAATACACAGTATAAAGAACTGGGGTATGTAAACTTTTGGTCAGGTCAGGTTTTTGTTGTCATTATGATTAAAAAAGAGAAAACACAGTAGTTTGACAATAAATGGCTTCACTCAACCACTAACCATTAGAGATGAGCGAATCTTTCGGACTTTCGGACCATTGGACTTTTGGTCCGACGGCATCTGCGCTCTATCGACATGCCTGTGATCCCGGCCGCATAGTTGCGCTCCCGGGAATATGCGGCCAGAATATTCCAGGGAATAGATCTCGAATTCCCTGGATTTGCGGGATCGCAATTATGCAGCCCGGATTACATGCATGATAATAGAGCGCAGATGCCGTTGGACCAAAAGTCATCACTACTAACCAAAAAGGTGGGAAAAGGTTTTTGTTTTTGGTGCTGAGTATATACATTTTTTAGCACAGCTCATTATATTTCTGATACTAAACTTTTTGCTTCTCTATAAGCTTTGAAACTCTGTAAAAAAAAAAAAAAAATCTGATACTCCGATGTGTGTACAAACACCATCAGGCATCTTCTACAAAAAGGGATCATTTTTGCATTTTGTTTTAAAACAAACTTTTGTTACCACCAGGTACAATACAAACATTTTACCGTAACTTTGACAGTAACTTTTTCCTTAACCCTTTAAGGACCGAGCTAACTTTCGTTTTTGCGTTTTCGTTTTTTCCTCCATGTGCTTAAAAGGCCATAGCACTTGCATTTTACACCTACAGACCCACATGAGCCCTTATTTTTTGCGTCACTAATTGTACTTCGCAATGACAGGCTGAATTTTTCCATAAAATATGCTGCGAAACCAGAAAAAAATTATATGTGCAATGAAATTGAAAAAAAAAAAACGCAATTATTTTTCTTTGGGGGGGCTTCATTTTTACGCCGTGTGTCCTATGGAAAAACTTAGTTGTTATATATGTTCCTCAAGTCATTACGATTAAAACGATATGTAACATGTATAACTTTTATTGTATCTGATGGCCCGTAAAAAATTCAAACCATTGTTAACAAATATACGTTCCTTAAAATCGCTCTATTTCCAGGCTTATAGCGCTTTTATCCTTTGGTCTATGGGGCTGTGTCAGGTGTCATTTTTTGCACCATGATGTGTTCTTTCTATCGGTACCTTGATTGCGCATATGCGACTTTTTGATCGCTTTATATTAAATTTTTTCTGGATTTGATGCGACCAAAAATGCCCAATTTTGCAATTTGGGATTTTTTTCCGCTTACACCGTTTACCGTGCGAGATCAGGAATGTGATTAATTAATAGTTCGGGCGATTACGCACGCGGCAATAGCAAACATGTTTATTTATTTATTTATTTATTTTTATTTGTAAAATGGGAAAAGGGGGGTGATTCAGACTTTTATTAGTGGAGGGGATTTTTTATTAATAAAAACACTTTTTTCACTTTCACTCACAGTAATATGAAGCCCCCTGGGGGACTTCTATATACACAGAACTGATCTCCCATTGAGATCAATCCTGTGTATATAATAGAGCAATGATCCATCAGATCGGTGCTCTATTATAATGGTCTGCTGCAGACCATCTGAATAGATTGCCGAGCCGGGATCAGCGTCATTCCGACGCTGAGCCCCGGCCGGCTCATTAGAACGGATCTCCCCTCCGCGATCGCATCGCGGGGGGGAGATCCCCCACTGGACACCAGGGAGAGGGAGCACAGCTGCTATTCAAATGCAGCTGTCAGCTTTGACAGCGGCATTTGAATAGTTAATTAGCCGGCCGCGGCGATCGGCCGCGCCGGCTAATACACACGGTCCCTGGCTGCACTTAGCAACCGAGGACCGCACGCTGCAGAGAGAGCTCACGCCGGGAGCCCTCTCTGTTTACTCTTAACGGCCGCATGACGGGTATACCCGTCATGCGTCGTTAAGAGGTTAAAACAGCTCAAAAGTACTTACATACAGTCCCAGGTAACCTAACAGTGTTTACCATTGCTTGTTTTCAGCTGGTAGACGGTGTTATATAAAAGTTTTAGGGCATTGGTTGGGCAGTTAATTTTCATCAAGCCAAACCCCTATCTCCACAATCATGTGTCGGCGGAGTCTCAGGAGAGTCTCATACATGTTATACTGATGGCCCAAACTGCCACAAGTGGAGGGTTAATTGGCATAAGAATGAAGTGTATGGGGACTTTAACTGTTAGAACATACTGGGAAGAAAGCTTTAATTTTTATGATACTTTTTTAGATCTAGTCTGCCCATTTTAAAAGTAAAATTATTTCACCAGACAACCCTTTTAATAAGCATCTCATCTGAGTATTACACCAGACTCTGCGTCTACTTGTGCATGATATCACATGAAATATTTTGCTACAATCTAAGAACTCTATAAGCTCTAAATGTTCAAAAATCAATAAGAAACACATTGCATTCATTCAGAAAAGTCCCTCTCCATTGGTAAATCAATAATAGTATATAAAAATCTCTAGGCCTCTGTAGGAAATGGCTAGCTGAATGTAACACTGTCACTGCCAAATGTGAAATATGTAATTCATTACAAGACACCCACCGGCAATGAACTTGTGTTCATTGAACATTCACCTGTAATGGTTTTACATCATCCAGGCTGAACAGCTCCTGAAGAGAATTGTATGCCTTCAGAAAGGTGTAAAGAAAATATTTTATCCTTACACAAATAAAGAGTTAGAAACCATAAAAATTATAAACCACCCGGATTACCTGTGAAATACATCCATACAGCAAAAATATATGTCCCTATACTTATTCAGTCATACAGATGAGCGAACTAAACTGCCTGACCCTAAATTCGACCCGAAACATTTGCTAGTTTGCTGCAGGAAAGAATAGTTTGGCCCCAGGGGATTAAGTAAAAATGCTATACAGGTGGGGCCTCAGGGAGTTAAGTTGGGATGCTATGAATCCTCACTTAACCCCCTGGGGGCTGGACTGTTCTCCATTATCTGTGCTGAGCGAAATGCGCTCACCCCAAAAAGGAAGGATTTAAAGCGTAACTCTAATTTAAATAGCCAAAAAAATGAAACTTCTCAGATAAAAAGCCCACGTGTTACCCTTTAAAAAAAGCTCTAAACTGCGTTGATAGTGTGTGTGCTTGCTGAGATATCCCCAGTTGTTTGGCTCAGAAGAGTAAATGAATTTTTCTCCTGGCTGACAGAAAGTGATCGTGGCCTATCCCATATCTCCCTGGCTGGCTGCCTCCATCCACTGACAAGCACCTTAGCAGATGGTATCACACACAGTGGGATCAGATAGAGCCCCAACATACAGTATCACACAGTAAGATTAGATACAAAGCCCCCGCATATGGTATCACACACAGGGCCGGATTAAAGAGAGGGCACCAGGGGCACGTGCCCTGGGGCCTCCACCACTAGGGGGCCTCCACCAGCCCAAACCTGGAAGTAGGGTTTGTGAAAAAAACCTCACACAGAGTGTTGTGTATCCTTACTGTTTGCTGCTAACTATGGCTGCAGCAGCCTGTGTGTCCTGTGACTCCTGCTCCTCCCTGTAAGGACTGTGATATGGCTAAGAGACAGGACACCAGGGCAGCTGCATGACGGGATACCCTGCTCAGTGTGAGCTAAAGGACCTGTGGTGATGTCAAGCCCATGTGATGTGGGAGGAGCCAGACTCTGCAAGCTGTCGGAGGGGATGTGTATGGAGAGGAGCTCATGTCCGTATGAGCAGGTAACCGGCCCTTCAAAGTACACACACACCACAGCACAGCACTGCCTGTTACACACACACACACACACACACAAACACACACACACCTGCCTGTCACACATACATACTTTTTATGAATGCTCACACACATACAGCTATGCTATCTATACCTGCACACTCTGTACTTTGCACATTGCCCCCTTACACAGAGAGGGGCCCCACATGAAATTAAATAAAGACTGACAGTTTTCAACACTGAATTTGAAAGAAATGAAACATCTACTAACATTTTCACTACAATTCATGAAGAGCTCGGTATCACAGCCGTGTATAATGTTCATGAACATAATAAGTCCCCTACAGTAAGGCAGCCATTTGTATGGATGACTGTATAGTTTTTTTTTTTTTTTTGGGGGGGGGGAGGGGGGAATGAGAGGCCCCAAACAAAATTGTTGCCCAGGGCCTCCACCAACCTTAATCCGGCCCTGATCACACACAGTGGGATTGGATACAGTCATCTGCTCTCATAACACTGTAGGGTGATGTTAGCCTTGGAGGTGGGGGCACCTGCTGCAGATATCTGATAGTAAATGTTACATGTACTATGGAAGGACTACAGCTGTGTTGTGCTGGAACTTGTAGTCCACCCCTCAGTGACTGACTGACCCACTCTCCCTCATGCAGTACAGCAGAGTACAGTGCAGTACTTGTTACCGCAAGCAAAACAATGCTTGCGGTCACAAGAGAGTGCAGTGGCGTATTATAATGTGGGCGGCGTGGCATGGGCTGCCCGGAGCCTCGGGCCCTGGGCGTCCCCCCAAACCGCCCATATTATAATCCACCACTGATCTCCTCCCCTGCGCTGCTCCTCACACAAAACCCTCAGCTCTGCTAAGTCACCTCTATGAGGGGAGGAGGTTTTGTTTCTGTCTAAGTCAGGGCTATTATCTGATGCTCCTGTGAGAGTCCGTACCCTCAGGATGGATCTCCAGTGAGGGCGTGTCCAGCAGAATTGCAGAAATAACACAGGAGCTGACACAGCTCTGAGGGGACATTCAGCTTCATGTTGTCAGGACTGTATCTTTGTGGAGCGTCATGCGTCCCTCTGCTCATGCTGTGCGGCCGAGAAGGTGCTGATTTTCTTGCATTCTGTTTCTGTGTTTTGTTTTGTAGTGTGTGAACACTGGTTATTTGCTCACTTTGAGAGACACACCCGACTTTACCTGCTGAATTCTGTCTGGCCATGTCATGGTTAATCTGTGTTTGGGTTCTGCTGTGACTGACAGGTCATCCTGCCAGTGGATCTGTCTTGTTCTCAGGTGTCTGTGCTTGGAGATCAGGGGGATGGTCCAATTACATTCTGGACCAGAATCCTGGCCTCCTATATAACTAACCCAGTCTGTGCTCTCATGTCCGGATATTGAGCTTGTCTCTGCCTGGTTCTGTGTTTCTATTCTTGCTCTGTTGATTCTGACCCTGCTTTGCCTTTCTGACCATTCTTGTTTGCTGCCTGCCCCTGACCATACTGCCTGTATATTGACTTTGCCTTCGGATTGTGATTTTGTACTTTTGCTGCCCGTTTGTTGTGACCCGGACTCTTGACCATTCGTTATTGTGTTTTGTCTGTCTGTCTTGTCCTTGTGTCCCACCTAGCCAGCGCAGGGACTGCCGCCCAGTTGCTCGCCGCCATTTTAGGGCGGATTGTGGCAAATAGGTAGAGGACAGTGGGCGGGGCTGAGCTTAGGGCTCACTGTTTGTCTTGTCCTGCTGTCCGGTTCCTAACAGAATATCCGGCCATACAATATTTTTTTTAACTCCTTACCTGTGGCCAGTAATGGACTCAGCACAGGAGTTATCTGCCCGCTTTGAGGGTCTTGCTACCCTCGTTTCTGAGCTGACCAAGCAGGTCCAGCTATTGGCCCAGCAGCTACCAGCTACCACTCCTGCCACCCCAGTGGTCACGCTCAAGGAGCCTGACAAGTGTTCAGGGGACCTGAACACATCTTTGACATTCAAAGAAGCTTGGGTTAGTCACCCCACCCCTAGCTCCCTTGAAGAGGCCATTTCCCTGGCAATTACAATTGATCGCACGCTAAGACTAAGCCATGACCACCCCTGTGTCATTGATGTTCCTTCTGTCCCCTCTAAACCTTTGCCTTCTATGTCTCGTCCTCTGGTCACCATAGAGGAACCTTCGGCACTGGGCAAAATTAAAAGATCCCTGGCCCGAAAAGAACACAGAAGACTAAACGGACTATGTTTTTATTGCGGTGAAAGTGGACACTTCATCAGCTTTTGTACCAAGCGTCCTGCAAGGCCAGATCATCAGCGTCCAGGTGACTACCAGGAGGGTCATCTGGGCGCCCAGGTGGGTGTAGTTAGTGTGTGTCCCGCCGAGGATACCAAGTCTGCTGATTTGTGTAAGGTGGAAATTGGCTCTGTATATCCTGGTGATTGTGCCATATCTGTGTCTTCATGTAATGCTGAAATTGGCTCTATGTCTGGTACCGATTTGAGCGGTTATGGGAGATCTGTCAGGAGACCAGTTGTCCATCACTTGGAGTCTGATTCTGATGAATGGGAGACGGACGATGAGATCTCTAGCGATGTTGAGACATGTATTGTAAGAGGTCCGTTTCCTCCCAGGTCTGGTTCGTCTGGTGAGGGTCCTGAGGCCCCTCATAAAAGGGGGGGTACTGTCAGGACTGTATCTTTGTGGAGCGTCATGCGTCCCTCTGCTCATGCTGTGCGGCCGAGAAGGTGCTGATTTTCTTGCATTCTGTTTCTGTGTTTTGTTTTGTAGTGTGTGAACACTGGTTATTTGCTCACTTTGAGAGACACACCCGACTTTACCTGCTGAATTCTGTCTGGCCATGTCATGGTTAATCTGTGTTTGGGTTCTGCTGTGACTGACAGGTCATCCTGCCAGTGGATCTGTCTTGTTCTCAGGTGTCTGTGCTTGGAGATCAGGGGGATGGTCCAATTACATTCTGGACCAGAATCCTGGCCTCCTATATAACTAACCCAGTCTGTGCTCTCATGTCCGGATATTGAGCTTGTCTCTGCCTGGTTCTGTGTTTCTATTCTTGCTCTGTTGATTCTGACCCTGCTTTGCCTTTCTGACCATTCTTGTTTGCTGCATGCCCCTGACCATACTGCCTGTATATTGACTTTGCCTTCGGATTGTGATTTTGTACTTTTGCTGCCCGTTTGTTGTGACCCGGACTCTTGACCATTCGTTATTGTGTTTTGTCTGTCTGTCTTGTCCTTGTGTCCCACCTAGCCAGCGCAGGGACTGCCGCCCAGTTGCTCGCCGCCATTTTAGGGCGGATTGTGGCAAATAGGTAGAGGACAGTGGGCGGGGCTGAGCTTAGGGCTCACTGTTTGTCTTGTCCTGCTGTCCGGTTCCTAACACATGTATTTAAAAAACCGGTCATTTTAGTTTAATAATGTATATTGCAAAAAATCTTATCATGACCTAAGCTAACTAAAACTGAATGGTCAAAATATTTTATAGTTACGCTTTAAGTGACTTTACCTCTTCCTTGCTGGGGTGGCGGAGTGTGCTCAGTACAGCAAGTGGAGATCAGTCTCCCATGGTTAAGTAAGGATGCATAGCTACACCAATGCAGTGGTAATTGACCAAGCAGAGACAGCACAAGCCAACCCAAAGCACAGCTAATGCTTTGTACCAGGTCTGGTGTCGGTAAACAGAGGTGGTTATGTGAGCCCAGGAAGTAAATATAAGGAGATTAAGCCACCCCTTCCTTGCTGGGTAGCACTGCACTGGGCACAGCAAGAAAGGGGTCCAAAGACTTATCCCCTTTGAGGGCAGAACAGTTCAGATTACTGTAACATCATTTTAGGTACAGTGATCAGAGCTGCTCTGTTCCCTGATAGCAAAGCCCTAATTTTATTGACAGTTATAAGGTGATCAGAGCTGTGCCGATGTAATTTCACTCCATACAGTACATGACAGCTTCCTGTGTATGGTGCTGTGAAGCTGCAGACCTGTCATTTCACCTAAGCTGACAGTGGTTCTCCGCCAAAATAATTTAGGGTCCCTTTATACACACGCTTATCTGACATTTTTTTAAAGCTAAAGCAAGAAACAGACTATAAACAGACAGAGTGGTTTCTTCACTTTTCAAATTCATTCCTGGCTTTGGCTTCAAAAATCTGTCAGAGTATCTGATGTGTAAAAAATACCCCATCACTAGACAAGGGAGCATCAGAATGAAGCATGGAAAAAGATCCCTTGGTGTCATGAATCACTATATCCATCTATCTAGCCATCCATGATATGCCCAGCTATCCGTTTATCTATTTATCTAATCGGTCTGTAGCAGGATAGACATACTTTTGGCAGAATCCATGATGTTGGACATTTAGGGTAGCTTCACACGGGCGGGCTCGCAGCGAGATTCTCGCTGCGAGCCCGGCAGGTCCTGTCAGTTTCCATAAACTACATACTTGCTGCGGACCGCAGCGAGTATGTAATTGTACCGCGCTTAACCCCTTCTACTCCCGCCGGCTCCCCCGCTGTAAGCAGCATACATTACCTGTCCTTGCTGCACGGGTCCGGCGTCCTGCTCTCCCGCCCGGCCAATCAGTGGCTGCGGCTGGGCAACACACTAATTGGCCGGACGGGAGAGCAGGACGCCGGACCCGAGCAGCAAGGACAGGTAATGTATGCTGCTTACAGCGGGGGAGCCGGGCGGGAGTAGAAGGGGTTAAGCGCGGTACAATTACATACTCGCTGCGGTCCGCAGCAAGTATGTAGTTTATGGGAACTGCCAGGACCTGCCGGGCTCGCAGCGAGAATCTCGCTGCGAGCCCGCCCGTGTGAAGCTACCCTTAAACTATTTGTAAGTTAACAGAAACAGTTAACAGCTTCATAGACAAAATGTTAATCCACCCATAGCTGTTTTGCTTTCTTACCTGGTTTGAAATCACTAGAGATGAATCAATGTGAATCAATGTCTTCTTTGATGTTGTCATGCTAGAAGATTTTCCTTTAAAGCTTTATGCTTTGTTAAATGAAATATGTGCAAAGGCTGGATCCCTTGTTCAGCTTGAAGGGTCAAATATAGGTTATGGGAAAATTACTGTATGTATCCTGTGTGAATATTGCTTTTATAAAACTGACTTGTACTAATCATTATGATCAGATAATATAGCTTTTAAAAAACAATATAAAATTGAAGAAGAAACAGTTTGTACAATAAAATAAAAGTTGGATGGTTGTCTGGTCGCATTTTAGCTGATTACAGGTCAGGCTTTAATAGTTTTTTTGTGATAATAGAGGGGGTATATAAAGATGCGGAGATTGTTTGTTTTCATCAGTATAGGGTAGAGTTCTTCTGTGCTTTATTTTGAACTCTTTATCTTAAGAAACATTGACTGAAAGATAACCTACCAGTCTTTTCTTTGTGAAGACAGTCATTACCTGAAAAAAAGAAAAAAATTAAGAAAAAAAGAAAAAGTTGCTGTTGCGGTTGCTGTTGCACCTTCTGTTTTTTTTTTGTTTTGTTTTTTTTTTGTCTGTACTTAAGCGAAAAGCAGCGTGCAACCTGCAATGTGAACAGAGTGCTGCCAATTTTTTCTTTTTTTCTGTTGAATGTGGGGTGTGTCTACCTCCTGTTGGCTTGCACTCCACCCATGTCCCAAGGTTGCTATAAAAAGAGATCATTTGGCCCCTATCTGCCCAGTTTTAGGCTTATTAAGCCCAGGAGAGGCCATTACTAGTGTGAAAATGCTAGAGTAGGGACCATGTCTCTGAGGACACCTTACGTTGGTGACATGGCACACTCTGTTTGATCAAATAGTTTGCTATGATCCTCCCTTTTTAATATCTACAGAGCAGGTATTTACCGTGTGTCCGCTGGGAGGAGTATATAAGGCGAGCCCTTGCACCTGTCGGTTGCTGTTGCACCTACTGTTTTTTTGACAGTCATTACCTGTCACATGTTACAGTCAACCGGAACTCTTCTCTGTACTGATAAGGAGCAAAATATCCAAAAGTTATGAGACTAAAGCCCCTGTTACACAGGGCAACTAAGAGGAGCAATTGTGTGGATAGCATTCATTTGCTCCTCGTTCCCCGCTCACAGCTGCTGCTATTACATGCATTGGCAGCAAGCAGGTGAGTGCAGAGCAGGCCGCGGCGAGCTGCAGGGGGGCAGCTCAGATGATCGTTGGATCGTCCAGGCAGCCTTTAGCAGATAGCAGCGGTCTGCTGCCGCTGGTCCTATTCCACGGAGCGACATCAACCGATCGCTGCTATATTAGTCGATTCTTTCAACATGTTGAAAAACAAATGACTGAAACTTCTATTACACAAGACGATTATTGACCGTAACGACTACGGCCGATAATAGTTTTGTGTAATAGGCATTTATCCTATGTGTCAAATACAAAGTAAGAAATGCACATAAGCTCTCTTGAAGTCCTTTCTACTATGGAAGTTCAAATCGCTTTAGATTAAAACTTTGTTTTATTCCTCAGTACTGGTGTCAAAGAGTTGGGGTCTAGACCGTCTGTGCGATACCTCTCAAGTCTTCCTTCCTGACCTTTTTCTCTGGGCAGGATTCTCCTCTTTGTCTCTGCGACAGGACAGCGCTTTATATACTGTACCAGACTTTTGGGAAAGATTGGGGGATAAAGATTCAAAAGCTTTAAAGTAATCAGTGTGGAATTTTAACCATGTCATTACAAGGTATAATAGAAGTCGGCAGACAACATCCCATTGCCTCTTCTAGCGTCAATTCTCAAGTCGGTAGATACCATCTCAACTTCCCCTCTGTTGGCATTCCCCAGGTCAGCAAAAACCATCTAACTTTCTGCTTTAGAGGCAGTGCTAAAATCAGGACACACTATCTTACCTTCTGCTTCAGGGTAATGAAAAAGTCAGGACACACCATCTCCACTTATGCTGTAGGGGCAGTGCCAAAGTGGGGACACTTCAACTCAGCTTCTGCTTTAGGAGCAGAGCCAAAGTGGGGACACATTATCTCCTTTAGTGGTAGTCATTGCCCCCAGAACAAGAGGGAGTATCTTCAATCATATTGGCTATCACTTCTACATCCACTCCCAATTGTGTGTGCCATCAGGAGTCATTGGATGCCTAGAAGCTTTAGAGGTCAAACTTATATCTTATCTTGCGAAGTAGGGACAGTTAGAGAACCTCTTTTATGCACCTTTCGAGCAGTTATTGTTTGTTATGTAAGATCAGTTGAGCAAAGTGTTTGAGTTCTGCCATTACACTATGTATGTGGCAGGAAAACTGTCTATTGTTATGTGTGTGGGTGTGGGGGAGGGGGAGGAATATTTTTTGTCTGAGTTTAGTGTGTTAAAAACATGCTTCTACAGTGATTGCTACTGACATTTTTTTTTTCTTTTTTTCTTTTTGAAAGGATGATGTTTGGTGACTATATTATGGAGACACTCTGATGGACACTACTCGCTGGACCCTATAAAGATTTAGTGGCAGAAGTCTTATGTTATCTCCACGCCACTATGGCGGTCTACAGACTCTGGTTTACAGGTGTTTATAAGTTTACTGTAGTATGGATGCTATGTCAAGTGAATCTTAAAATTTAAATGGCTACTCTGAACCTTAAAGGAGAAGCCTGGCTAAATTTTTTATTCAAGTATTGTATTGCCCCCCAAAAGTTATACAAATCACCAATATATGCTTATTACGGAAAATGCACATAAAGTGTTTTTTTTCCCCTCACTTACTACTGCATCAGGGCTTCACTTCCTGGATAAAATGGTGAAGTCACGACCCGACTCCTAGAACTATGTGGGCTGTGTTTGCTGGAGGGGATGACGGCAGGAGGGCACTGAGGGACACAGGGCACTGGAGGGACACTGAGCATCCCCCTGCCATCATCCCCTCCAGCAGCCACAGCCTGCAGAGCTCTGGGAGTCAGATCGTGACATCACCATTCAGGAAGTGAAGCCTTAATGCAGTAGTAAGTGTCGGCAAAAAAGCACTTTATGTACATTTCCTGTAATAAGTGTATATAGGTGATTTGTATAACTTTTGGGGGGCAATAAAATACTTCAATAAAAAAATTTCGCAGGACTTCTCCTTTAATTAACACTGATTCCAGGTGCTGTTTACAAATGACTTATCAAGGACTTTAATCCCTTTCTGAATCAGAACATAAATGTACATTCTGATGTGCGTGGGGGGGCTTACAAGAGGGGTCACTGCTCTTAGTAGACCGGGACCATACTGATTAGTGGGAATGGTCCTATCAATGCATCCACTAATTAGCCATTTAAATGCAGTTGTCAAAACGGACAGCTCGCCCGAACTATTCAGTTATCGCATTCTTGATCCTGCATGGTAAACTGCGTAAGCGCAAAAACCCACCAAGTGCAAAATTGCTGATTTTTTGTCACATCAAATTCTGAATAATCGTAATAAAAAGTGATTAAAAAGTCACATATAGCCTGGCCCTGAAGGGGTTAAGAGTCTTTCCCATTGGGTGGAAGACCATTCCACTTTATAATGTATGTTTCTATTTATAATATAATTTTAATATATAAAATTTTATATATATTTTTTTACCTTTCTACAAACTAATCTCTAATTTTGCTCCCTTGTTCTTGTGCTCAGCATTTTATTAAAAATACGAACTGGAGAGAATGGAACGGCTGCACATCCCATCTATGGCTGATACTAATGCCGCTAGGCCTATATTAAAAATCAACACCAGAGTGTCTGTATATGAATTGATCAAGCCATATTGCCCCGTGTACCACCGCGCAGGTCCTCTGGTCCACACGGGTCCCTACGCTAACTCCACACCGTGTCGGTCAGCGACCGCCAACCCCGCAAAGCGTGCACGTGCAGGGAAGGGAGGCCATGGAATGGCCCTGCAACCCCAATGTCACAGGACCAGATCCAAAAAGCCCCACCAAAACCTGGCCAGCACCACCGGCGGGGAAGGCTGCCCCCAAACGACACAAGTATGGATATGGTATTACACTTACCATTGCTGCTCTCACAGAATGGGGAAGACATAGGGTCCAGACATGTGAGCACAGGCATATCCTGCTAATTTTGGTCATGTGGGTCTTATAAAGGAGTGCTAGCTGTTCAGAGAGGAAGAACTGTAAAACACGAACTGGAGAGAATGGAACGGCTGCACATCCCATCTATGGCTGATACTAATGCCGCTAGGCCTATATTAAAAATCAACACCAGAGTGTCTGTATATGAATTGATCAAGCCATATTGCCCCGTGTACCACCGCGCAGGTCCTCTGGTCCACACGGGTCCCTACGCTAACTCCACACCATGTCGGTCAGCGACCGCCAACCCCGCAAAGCGTGCACGTGCAGGGAAGGGAGGCCATGGAATGGCCCTGCAACCCCAATGTCACAGGACCAGACCCAAAAAGCCCCACAAAAACCTGGCCAGCACCACCGGCGGGGAAGGCTGCCCCCAAACGACACAAGTATGGATATGGTATTACACTTACCATTGCTGCTCTCACAGAATGGGGAAGACATAGGGTCCAGACATGTGAGCACAGGCATATCCTGCTAATTTTGGTCATGTGGGTCTTATAAAGGAGTGCTAGCTGTTTTTTTTATTAAAAATACTCCCCTCTGCCAAAGCCTTTACACCGTCGAATGGCCATTCTTATTAGAGGTGCTCGGTAGATTTAAATTTGGTCCAATATTCAGATCCCGGATTTCCCTGCTGTATCATCAACCCAAAGCTTCCATTGCCTTAAATGGTTTGTTGTCTGTCTCCTTCCATTTGGGAAGAGGGACAAGACAGGGATGCCCACTTCTGTTTATGCTCTCTATCGGACCTTCAGCTGCCATTCTTAGAAGTGATATAAATTGACAGGCATACCCTCCTTGTTAAGAGAGGAGAGAGTTTGTATGCTGATAACTAGGGATGAGCTAACCGAACCTGGATTATATGGATTATTACTCATATAATCCCTTGTTTCCTGGTTTTCTGTGAACATCAAGATGTGTGCCGTCACCCCTGTTAGGGTGATACCTTAAATTAGTCTCAGATATACCTGGGTGCTGCCTTATAAAAAATGTAATGTGACAGCTCTCTGTGAGTATTAACCAAGACACATTAAAGCTACTTCAGTGTTCAAGCTGATCTACTTTATTAAGTGAAAATCTCAGTTCATATCTTTACAATCAAGCTTTAAAACATAATAGGAGAACCCCATTTAGCCGCAACAAAAAAAGTAAAAAAAAAACAGTCCAAAAAATGTCCCATCACTGTCTGAGAAATAAAAAAGTCCCATCAGCTGCCTCATCACTGCACAGTTGTGTAGAAAAATGTTGGCAACTCTATGGGATTCACGGTCATTGGTGTCCAAGACCGTGCACCCCAGTGCTGATGTCTGGTCCTTTAATTATGGCCAAGGGCAGTACATGTCTATTACTGCCCATTGGGTCATCATTCCCCCAGAAGACCATCAGAAAGTTAGCCAATTCTTGCCACTGTCACCTCCCCGGTGCTTTAGGGGGCCAGTTCTGCAAAAGTTCTGCCTCCACCAGCTTGCAACCATCTGCTGCTTTGTCTGCAGTCCAACCTGCCCTGGTGTCTTACCAACGATGTCAGGCCCAGCGCTCTCAGGCTGTCCTCCATTTTGTGGGTGAACGGAGCCACAGTGGGCAGGAGCTCCTCCAGACCATCAGGGAGAATATATATGAATGACTCACCCCACGTCAACTAAAAGTGGGAAGTGTTGTAGCCCACAATGGGAGGAACATTGTCTCTGCAGTGCAGCAGGGAGGGCTGAGTCATACACCTTGTATGGCACATGTGCTAAACCTCATAGTGCACAGGTTTCTTTGAACATTTCCTGCTAATTGTTAATCCCTTTTGAGTACGCGACTTTGTGCCAGGCATGGCATCATCCCACTCGTCCGTGTTCTGGAGAGTGAGCTGAACAACATCATCAGTGAGAATTCCCAGGTCACCATTAGAGATGAGCGGACTTTTCGGATTTCTGGTTCGTGAGAACCAGAACGATCGGCTTTGGACTCCCGCTGTCTGCTCGCTCCGTGCAGCGCGTTGATACCTCCTAAGGAATTCTGGGCTGTATCCCATTTTTCCAGGCGTTACTTAGGAGGTATCCACCCTCTGCACAGAGCGAGCAGAGAGCGGGAATCCGACGCCGATCATTCTGGCTCTCACAAACCAGAAATCCGAAAAGTCCGCTTATCTCTAGTCACCACTCCAAGGCTGAACATCCTCCTCCATCAATTGTCTGTTCTCAACTATACTGGCCTGGGTGCAATCAAGTGGTGCCGCCTCCTCCAATAGTCTCTTCTCAACCATACTGGGCTGGGTGCAATCAAGTGCTGCTGCCTCCTCCTGTCAATTTTCTGTTCTCAACCATCCTGGGTCCAATACAGTACTATTACTGCTGCTGGTTTCTCTGTCAAATGTCTGTTTTCCACCCTACTAGATCCAAGGAACTTTGTGTCCTATGTCCCATGTAATCACTTACACTTTGGCTAATTTTTTTTTCACTATTTTTGCACTTTGATTTTTTCCACTTTTTTCATTGTAATAGCAACTGCAACTAAAGTAAACTATACCCTATCAGAATCCCACTATTGTAGCTGCAATTATTCAGCCGTTATAGCAAGGTTCGTTTTAGGTTCGGTTCATACAAATCCAAACTTCACGAAAGTTCGCCGGATCGAACCGAACCAAACTTTTCAAAAATTCGGTCATCCCTACCGATGACCTAATTCTCTTGTTGTCATATCCAGACCAGTCACTACATAGAGTTATTGCCCTTATAAACAAATATGGTTGTTACTCTGGTTTAACCATAAATTAGACAAAGTCTGCCATTATGTATGTTAGCCTGGACATGAGAGATGGGTTGCTGGGAACTTCAGTGGAGCGCTTGAGGGTGGTCAATGAGTTTAAGTACCTGTTCATTTATATCTGCAAATCTCCATCTGATTCAATCCCATTTAATGTTTACCCTTTGTTTGTCGACTTCAAGAAGAAATTCCATATCTGGGGGTCCCTACCCCTCTCAGTGGCCAGTGGAATTTATTCAGTTGAACTGGTGGTGTTGCCCAAGTGCTTGTATATTCTACAGCATGTATTTATCCCACTAGCTAAAAGTATTTTTAATGCTAAGGATTCCACAATGATTTCTTTCAACTATAGCTACTATCAATCTAAGCTTCAGCTGGCCAAGCTCCAAAGGTTGAAAAATTTGGCTGGAATGGCACTGACAAATATATATTTATATTATCTTGCAGGACAGCTTACGTACAATAGACCCAGACAGAGCATTCGTAATATCCAAAAAATGTTTTATTAGATTGTTTCCCACCCTTATGCTAATGGTTGCTTCTCATGGCTGATGTCTTGCCTCAGGAAACATTTCTCCCTATAAATAAAACAATCAGAAAGATGTCGACGGCTACCCGTTCAGACATAAATTATAAACTGATAATCCCCCAGAGTCTAGACTCAGCATACATTCACCTTTTGTCCCTCTCAGATTAACAGTTTTGGTCCAGATTGGGCGTTTGTACTCTTGCTGATGTCTACACAGATAATTTCATAGTAGCATTTGAGTCTTTCCAGTCTAAGGCTGGGTTCACACTATGTATATTTGAGGCTGTATTTGTGAGGCTGTATAGCAACCAAAACCAGGAGTGGATTGAAAACACAGAAAGGCTCTGTTCACATAATGTTGTAATTGAGTGGATGGCCATCATTTAATGGCAAATATTTGCTGTTATTTTAAAACAACGGCTGTGGTATTGAAATAATGGCCGTTATTTACTGTTATATGGCGGCCATCCACTCAATTTCAACATTGTGTGAACAGATCCTTTCTGTGTTTTCAATCCACTCCTGGTTTTGGTTGCTATGAGGACCTGACATGAGGACCAAATACAGCCTCAAATATACATAGTGTGAACCCAGCCTTAATATGAAATCCCACGTTCCCAATTCTATAGATTTCTTCTACTCTAACATGCCTTGAACAGCCAGTCCCCTCCACCCCAGCCCCTTATTTCCTCATAACCCTTGATTAGAATGATAAGATCACTGGGCCCAGGGGGTCCACTTCTCATGATATAACTACATTATAATAGCCAAAGCACATAATAATTAGAGATAAGCGAGTAGTGAAATATTAGAAATTTGCAGTTTGTAGAGGGAGAGAGAGAGAGGAAGCAAGCTGCTGTTGTGTGCTACAGACTACTGAGAAGATATTGTGGGAAAGGAAAGATTAGGAAAGCGCAGAGGAGAAACATCTAGTGATTGAGAGAGAAATATAGAGAGGGCGAAAGATAGATAGACTAGGCATTGGACAGAAAAGGGTGCACGGTACCAAAACGTGCAGTACAGATATACAAGTCCATATCTGTCTTATCCTGAGAGACAAAAATACCTGTTTCAGGTGTATAGCATTGTATCCTAAAAAAGTGATATTTATATATATATATATATATATATATATATATATATATATATATATATATATACACCCAGTTTCCATACTTGGATCCTTCTGATTGAAAGCGTCCATATCACATATGTCTTATCCTGAGAGACAAAAATACCTGGTTCAGGTGTATAGCATTGTATCTTTAAAAAAAAAAGTGCTATATACCCAATTTCTATACTTGGACCCTTCTGATTGAAAGTGTGTATATCACATCCGTCTTATACTGAGAGACTAAAATACCTGGTTCAGGTGTATAGCATTATATCTTAACCCCTTCGTGCTGCAGCTAGTTTGGGCCTTAATGACCAGGCTAATTTTTCAAAATCTGACCTGTCTCACTTTATGCTCTTATAGCTCAGTGATGCTTTAACGTATGCTAGCGATTCTGAGATTGTTTTTTCGTGACATATGGCACTTTATGTTAGTGGCAAAATTTGGTCACTATTTTGTGTGTTTTTTGTGAAAAACATCAAAATATCATGAAAAATTGAAAAAATTTGCATTTTATGAACTTTGAAATTCTCTGCTTCTAAAAAAAGAAAGTCGTAGCACATAAATTAGTTACTAAGTCACATTACCAATATGTCTTCTTTATTTTGGCATAATTTGGTAAACATATTTTACTTTTTTAGGGTGTTACGGGGCTTAGAAATTTATCAGCAAATTATCACATTTTCGTGAAACTGATTTTTTTAGGGACCAGTTCTTTTTTTAAATGGATTTAGAAGTCTGGTATCCTGAAAACCCCCATAAGTGACCCCATTTTGGAAACTACACACCTTAAAGAATTAATCTAGGGGTATAATGAGCATTTTAACCCTACAGGGGCTGGAGGAAAGTATTCACAATTAGGCAGTAAAAAAATTGAAAATTTTAATTTTCCAATAATATATACATTTAGATTAAAGTTTCTCATTTTCAAAAGGAATATGAGACAAAAAGCACCCCAAAATTTGTAACACAGGTTCTCTTGAATACAACGGTACCCCATATGTGGGCGTAAACCACTGTATGGGCACACAGCAGGGCTCAGAAGGAAGGGAGCGCCAATTAGCTTTTCCAATGCAGATTTTGCTGAAGAAGTTTCTGAGCGCCAGGTGCGTTTGCAGTGCCCCTGTAGTGTCAGCAGAGAGAAAACCCCCCATAAGTCACCCCATTTTGGAAAGTACACCCCTCAAAGAATTCATTTTGGTGTGTGGTGACCATTTTGACCCCACAGGTATTACAGGAAAGTATTCAAAAGAAGACAGTAAAAATGAAAAACTTGAATTCTTCCAATAATATGTTCGTTTAGTTTGAAATTTCTCAATTTCACGAGGAACAAGAGGAAAAAAGTACCCCAAAATTTGTAACGCAGGTTCTCCTGAGTACAATGGTACCCCATATGTGGGCATAAACCACTGCATGGGCACACAGGAGGGCTCAGAAGGGAAGGAGCGCCAATTAGTTTTTTCAATGCAGATTTTGCTGCAGAAGTTTCCGAGCGCCAGGTGCGTTTGCAGAGCCCCTGTAGTGTCCGCAGAGTAAAATCTCGCCATAAGTCACTCCATTTTGGAAAGTGCACCCCTCAAAGTATTCATCTTGGTGTGTGGTGACCATTTTGACCCCACAGGTATTAGAGGAAAGTATTCAAAAGTAGACAGTAAAAATGAAAAACTCAAATTTTTCCAATATTATGTTCTTTTAGTTTGAAATTTCTCAATTTCACGAGGAACAAGAGGAAAAAAGTACCACAAAATTTGTAACGCAGGTTCTCCTGAGTACAATGGTACCCCATATGTGGGCATAAACCACTGTATGGGCACACAGGAGGGCTCAGAAGGAAAGGAGCGCCAATTAGCTTTTTCAATGCAGATTCTGCTGAAGAAGTTTCCGAGTGCCAGGTGCATTTGCAGAGCCCCTGTAGTGTCCGCAGAGTAAAATCTCCCAATAAGTCACTCCATTTTGGAAAGTGCACCCCTCATAGAATTTATTTTGGGGTGTGGTGAGCATTTTGACCCCACAGGTATTTGAGGAAAGTATTCAAAAGTAGACAGTAAAAATGAAAAACTCGAATTTTTCCAATAATATGTTCCTTTAGTTTGAAATTTCTCAATTTCACGAGGAACAGGAGAGAAATGTCACCCCAATATATGTAAAGCAGGTTCTCCTGAGTACAACGGTACCCCATATATGGGCATAAACCACTGCATGGGCACACAGCTGGGCTCAGAAGGGAAGGAGCGCCAATTAGCATTTTCAGTGCAGATTTTTCTGAAGAAGTTTCTGAGCGCCAGGTGCGTTTGCTGAGCCCGTGTAGTGTCAGCAGAATAGATTCCCCCCAAAAGTCACCACATTTTGGAAAGAGCACCCCTCAAAGAATTCATCTTGGTGTGTGGTGACCATTTTTACCCCACAGGTATTAGAGGAAAGTATTCAAAATTGGCCAGTAAAAATGAAAAACTCGAATTTTTCCAATAATATGTTGGTTTAGTTTGAAATTTCTCAATTTGACGAGGAACAGGAGAGAAAACGTACCCCAAAATCTGTAACGCAGGTTCTCCTGAGTAAAACGGTACCTCATATGTGGGCATAAACCACTGTATGGGCACACAGCAGGGCTCAGAAGGGAAGGAGCGCCAATTTACAGGAGCAAAACCGCAGCTAGTAATGGTTATTAGAATAGCGCAGTTACTAATATAAAATAAAAAAAATGAGATTACAGGTAATGTGGGGTGGTTATGGGCAACCTGAGGTGGTTACAGGTAATCTGGGGTGGTTACGGACAACATGGGGTGGTCACGGGCAACCTGCTGTGGTTACAGGCAACGTGGGGTGGTTACAGGCAACGCGGGGTGGTTACGGGCAACGTGTGGTGGTTATGAGCAACGTGTGGAGGTCACGGGCAACCTGCTGTGGTTACAGGCAACGTGGGCTGGTTACAGGCAACGTGGGCTGGTTACAGGCAACGTGGGCTGGTAACGGGCAACGTGGGCTGGTTACGGGCAACCTGCTGTGCTTACAGACAATCTGGGATGGTTACAGGAAACGTGGGCTGGTAACGGGCAACGTGGGCTGGTTACGGGCAACCTGCTGTGCTTACAGACAATCTGGGATGGTTACGGGAAACGTGGGGTGGTTACGGGCAACCTGCAGTGCTTACAGACAATCTGGGTGGATACGGGCAACGTGGGGTGGTTACGGGCAACCTGCTGTGCTTACAGACAATCTGGGGTGGTTACAGGCAACGTTGGCTGGTTACGGGCAACCTGCAGTGCTTACAGACAATCTGAGGTGGATACGGGCAACGTGGGGTGGTTACGGATAAACTGAAGTTCTTATAGGCAATCTGGGGTGGGTACCTGTAATCTGACATGGGCACCGCAATCTGGAGGGGGTCATTGGCAATTTGGGGTGGTCAGAGGCGACGTGCGGTGGTCAGAGGCGACGTGCGGTGGTCAGAGGCGACGTGCGGTGGTCAGAGGCGACGTGCGGTGGTCAGAGGCGACGTGCGGTGGTCAGAGGCGACGTGCGGTGGTCAGAGGCGACGTGCGGTGGTCAGAGGCATTGTGGCGTGGTCAGAGGCATTGTGGCGTGGTCAGAGGCAACGCGCAGTGCTTACGTGCAATCTGGGGGGGTTACATGTAATCTGGCATGATTACGGGGAACCTGGGGGGGTTATGTGCAACCTGGAAGGGTTACAGACAATCTGGGATTGTTACTGATAAACTGAAGTGCTTATAGGTAATCTGGGGTGGGTACATGTAATTTGGGGTGGTTACGGGCAATCTGGAGGGGGTCACTGGCAATTTGCGGTGGTTACGGGCAACGTGCGGTGGTTACGGGCAACGTGCGGTGGTTACGGGCAACGTGCGGTGGTTATGGGCAACGTGCGGTGGTTACGGGTAATCTGGGGAGGGGTTAGGGGTAATTTGGGAGTAAACTGCAATTATTACTATAATAAAAAGTGTGTGTTTTATTTTTTTGTATGTTTGTCACTTTTTGTACTTTACATATTCATTTTCACTGTATTACTATGATTACTGTGATATTTTCTATCTCAGTAATCATAGTTCAGTGACAGAGACCAAATTGGTCTCTGTCACTTTAAATTTTCAGAGTTGGCTGGTTGTGAAGCGCATGCGCACTTCATAACCAGCCAGGACGTCGAGGAGGAAGGAGCTCCGTGGATCCGGTGAGTATATGGGGAAGGGGGGGTGACTGGGGGACGGGGGTGACAGGGGGGGTGGGGGGCGACTTGGGGGGTGGGGGGACATCACTTTTTATCCCCTGTCACCAATCATTTATGGTGACAGGGGATAAAAAGTGCCGGGAGCACATGGTACAAGCGATCAGCGGTATATAGTATATACCGCTGATCGCTTGTACCGGGACCCCACAGGGGGGTCCCCGATGACTGCCCCATGCTCTCCGCTACCTCCGGTGGCGGAGAGCATGGGCTTTCATTCATTTTAACTTTGTAATCGCTGTGAACCGACGTTAGTCGGTTCACAGCGATGGCGGCGGCCATCTTGGAAATGATGGCCGCCGGGGGAGGGGGGTTAGTTATCGGGGCACTAGGGGGGTCTGATCTGGGGTCTGATATACACTTATTTCATCTCCCCCTGCCGTAGATTCACGGCGGGGGGAGATGAAAGGCGGCGGCGGCACCGGTAATCCCCTTCACCGACGGCCGCCGCTATAACGTTAATAGCGGCGATCGTCGGTAAGGGGGGGGGCGGGACGGACCCCACACACTGCCCCAACCCCTCAGCTACCTCCGGTAGCCGGGGGGATGGGGTGGGGGCCGTCCCGGCCCCGCAGCCTTATTCTCTGCCATCGCCGTAAAAAGCTGATGGCAGCAGAATAAGGACCATTAGTGACCGCCGTAGAAAGCCGTATCGGCGGTCACTAAGGGGTTAAAAAATTGCTATATATATATATATATTCTCGACAATTTCTATAGTTGTCCTATATATTACAAGTCCTATATAAATATACAAGTCCTACATATTACAGAAAATACTGTTCTCAACTACCAAGTGTAGAAATCATAATTTAAATATAAAGTCATTGCACAGCGGCAGCAGGATACCTCACAAAGCGTTTCAGGCAGAGGGCAGGGCAGAGAGTTTGGCTCAAGGGGCATAAGAGGAAGTAGCGCAGGAAGAGGGTCCAGTGGCAGGCCTGGGCTTCCTTTGTCACACCAGGGTTGTGTCCACACGTCTAATTCCACAGTCCTGGAGTGGCTGGCTCACACTTCGACGTCCACAAGGATGAGTAGTGAGACAGCCAGCCAGGTATCTGTGGGCACCTTGGACATGACCCTGACGTGGCACGGGCACGCAGCAATTCCCCAACGTCCTCCATCTGACATCCCGCTAACTTTTGACCCGCCGCCTGCAAGGGAACTGTTGGCGTCTATCAGCAGCCAACTGCTCTTTGATGACGATGAGCACGTGGACGAAGAGACAGGGGACAATCAAGTGCAGGGCATAGCTGTGTTGGAGGCGATATCAGAGCAGGCCCATGTTAGGCCTGGCAGGAGAGCAGTAGGCAGTAGACGAGAGAGGGCTGGGCAGGAGCCTGATGAGGATGATAGCATCATTCTGGAACAGGATGATACTACATTGGATGTTCCATGGGATCCACGGCAGGATTTGGCTTATTTGATGGATTCGTCAACCAGGAATCCATCCACAATCAGGCCCGCCACAACTAAAAAGCAGACAGGCAGCAGTAGTGAACTAACAAGCCGGAAGCATAGCCGGGACAAGCAGATGACCACTGGGGAAACCTCCCCACTGCAGGTCCTAGTATCGGCAGCGCCTGCCCATCCTCGCAGCCTATCGGTACTAGACTCTACACTTCGCTTGTGTGGCAATTTTTTTAAAAAGTACCCGGAGGATACCTATGTGGTCATCTGTCGCCTGTGCGACAGGAGCATTAAAAGAGGCAAGAGTTGCCATCCTGGCACCAGCGCCATGGCTGCCCATATGAAGTGCCACCACCTTTCCGCCTGGGAGAAAAGGGGTGATAGTGGGTCACAGCAGGCCCAGGCAGAGCCGCGGTCAACAGTAGCAGGAAGCAGCAGTAGTCAGGGGGGCCTTTCACAGAGTCAGACCTCCTCTGTAGAAGGGAGTGTGGCTTCACTCCATTCTTTGGCTGGTGGCCCCTGTGTTGCTAGCAGTAGGCAGCCTGTCATCATAGAATCCCTATACCGGAGGAAAACATATGCACCCAGCAATCCCGAAGCAGTCAAGCTGAACGCCCACCTGGCCAAGTTGCTGGTGCTCCAGGCTCTGCCGTTTAAAGTTGTCGACTCGGCACTCCGTGCCGTTTAAAGTTGTTGACTCCGTGGAAGGTGCCGAGTGGAGAATGGGAGCCACATTCTCTACGCGCTGCTTCGAAGAGGTATGAGGCACGCCCCTTGTATGGCACATGTTTTTAACCTAATAGTTACACACTTTCTAAAGTCTTCATCCCATTTACAGACTGTGCTGTCAATGGCTCGAAAGCTGTGTAACCATTTCAGCCATTCAAATCGCTCTCACCACATCCTCCTCGACCTGCAGCGGAGGAATGGTCTTCCCAACCATCGTCTCATTTGTGATGTAGCCACGTGGTGGAACTCCACCCTCCACATGCTGGACCGGCTCTATGAGCAGAGGAAGGCGTTGACTGATTTCCTCTTGATGCAGGCGAACACGGTGACTCCCCTGTGTAACCTGGAGCTCGGCCAGTGGCAGCTCATGCGTGACACCTGCCGCTTGCTATGAGCCTTTGAGAAGGCCACCCTTCCGGTCAGTGGGCAAGACACAGGACTGAGCGCCATCATTCTCATGCTTCATGTACTGGAGCCGATGCTGAAGCGACTCAGTGGCGAGGGGGAAGAGGTCTTGCCACTGTCACAGCCTGGGTTGCTGGAGGAAGGCTTTGCGGAAGAGGAGGGAGGGGAAGTTGAATAGGAGGAGGACCTGAACGCACAGGAACTCTTAGGGGAGACGGGTGGAGGAGAAGGAGATGAACCTTCCTGCCACTCCAGAGGGGGGCCAGAGGAGGATATGCAGGTCTATGAGGAGGATTTGCTTTGGACATACTCTCCTGTCCGGCAAACAGTGTGTCATCTGAGCGAGTTTTCAGCGCAGCAGGTCATATTGTCAGTCCCAGGAGAACCAAATTGTCCTGTGATAGTGTGGAGCGTCTGACTTTCATCAAAATGAACGCCACATGGATAGATAAGGACTTTGTGACACCGGCTCCTGATACCACAGAGTAGGATTTGGTCGTGTTGTCACCAAGATGTAGGACCTTTTCTGCTTCTATTATGGCCTATATGTGAACTAGATCGTACTGGTCATTCCACCATTCCTGCTGCTGCCGTCCTGCTACCTCTCGCCTGTCTATAGACCTCATTATTCTGCTTCCGCTGCTCATGTCACCACATTACAACTGCTACTCCTGCCCTGGCCTTCATGTTGGCTACTGCCGCTCCTGCCCTGGCCTCCATATAGGCTACTGCTGGGCCTTCACTGGCCTCCATGTTGACTACTTCTGCTCCTGCCCTGGCCTACATGTTGGCTACTGCTGCTTCTGCCCTGGCCTCCCTGTTGGCTACTGTTGCTCCTGCCTGGCCTCCATGTTGGCTATTGTTGTTCCTCCCTGGCCTCCATGTTGGCTACTGCTGCTCCTGCCCAGGCCTCCATATAGGCTACTGCTGGGCCTTCGCTGGCCTCCCTGTTGGCTACTGTTGCTCCTGCCTGGCCTCCATGTTGACTACTGCTGCTCCTGCCTTGGCTTCCCTGTTGGCTACTGTTGCTCCTACCTGGCCCCCATGTTGGCCACTGCTGCTCCTGTACTGGCCTCCTTGTTGGATACTGCTGCTCCTGCCTGGCCTCCATGTTGGCTACTGTTGCACCTGCCCTTGGCTCCATGTTGGCTACTGCTGGGCCTTAACTGGCATCTAGGTTGACTACTGCTGTGCCCGCCCTTGCCTCATGTTGGCTACTGCTGGGCCTTGACTGGCATCTAGGTTTACTACTGCTGTGCTTGCCCTTGCCTCAATGTTGGCTAGTGCTGGGCCTTGACTGGCATCTAGGTTGACTACTGCTGTGCCTGCCCTTGCCTCAATGTTGGCTACTGCTGGGCCTTGACTGGCATCTAGGTTGACTACTAGTGTGCCTGCCCTTGCCTCAATGTTGGCTACTGCTGGGCCTTGACTGACATCTAGGTTGACTACTGCTGTGCCTGCCCTTGCCTCAATGTTGGCTACTGCTGGGCCTTGACTGGAATCTAGGGTGACTACTGCTGTGCCTGCCCTTGCCTCAATGTTGGCTACTGCTGAGCCTTAACTGGCATTTAGGTTGACTACTGCTGTGCCTGCCCTTGCCTCAATGTTGGCTACTGCTGGGCCTTGACTGGCATCTAGGTTGACTACTGGTGTGCCTGCCCTTGCCTCAATGTTGGCTACTGCTGGGCCTTGACTGGCATCTAGGTTTACTACTGTTGCTCCTGCCCTTGCCTCCTTGCTTGCTACTGCTGCTCCTGCCTGGCCTCCATGTTGGCTACTGTTGCTCCTGCCTGGTCTCCATGTTGGCTACTGCTGCTCCTGCCTGGCCTCCATGTTGTCTACTGATGATCCTGCCTGGCCTCCATGTTGGCTACTGCTGATCCTGCCTGCCTTCCATTTTGACTACTGTTGCTCCTGCCTGGCCTTCATGTTGGCTACTGCTGCTCCTGCCTGCCCGCCATGTTGGCTACTGCTGCTCCTGCCTGGCCTCCATGTTGGCTACTGCTGCTCCTGCCTGGCCTCCATGTTGACTACTGCTGCTCCTGTACTGGCCTCAAATGACTATTGCTGGACCTCCTCTGGCCTCCAATGACTACTGCTGCTTCTTTACTGCATTTGTGACCTTTTTCCCGCATAGACCCTGTAATGGTGAATTTCCTGCATAGACCCTGTAATGGTGAATTTCCTGCATAGACCCTCTAATGTAGAATATTGAAGTCTAAAAAAAAAAAAATTGACTTTGAGATATCGAAAAGATAATTATGTTACTGACATGTAGAGCCCTAAATTCAACCAAATACTCTAGCCCTGTATCATATAGATGCTTTAAACTATGAAATCCGAAGAAATCCAAAATCTCCGAAAAAAATCCGAAAGTTCGGTCGGACCAAACTTTTGAAAAGTTCGCTCATCTCTAGTCACCAAGTCCACAATGACACCTGAGAAAAAGATGACAACACCTCTGATATGCAATTGGGTCAGCAGGGGAAGCATGCCTGTGTGCATCTAACATGCCAAAGTCACAGCATTAAGCCACTATCACAACTAACATCAACTATACACTTCAAACACAATATAACCTCTATGTAAAGTAGAAAAAATGCATGGAAACCTTCTTTCCTTTACAGTAGTATGGATAAAAAGACACATTTTAAGTCAAAGAAATATTTTCATGCACCCCTTTAATCACGTTGCCTATGACAAACACAGATGGCATAGGCAAGGGGGAAATCAAGCAGCACCCACCACTAGCTGTCATTGTGTGTGTGTGTGTGTGATGTGGTCAGACACGTCCTTTTTAAATTTTCAAAGTCATCTGCCACTTCTACATGCCATTAATTACACATAAGGGAGTGTGGGTCTCATGGCACACAAGGATTCATGTACCCTCTCTATGACGTATTAGAATGCCCTACTGAAGGCAACAGACGTTAGACTTTGTTATGTTAAGCACAGCAGGCAGAAAAGTAGTACCACACTTATATTTGTTTCCATGGCACACAAGGAGTATACATCCATATACCCTCTCTATGACGTATAAGAATGCCCTACAGCAAGCAACAGGCATTCAACTTTTTTATGTGTTGTACAGCACACAGAGCAGTTGCACCACGCTTATATTTTATGCCTTGGCACACAAGGACTATACAGCCGTATACCTTCTCTGACGTATTAGAAGAATGCCCTACAGCAGGCAACAGGCATTCAACTTTATTATGTGGTGCACAGCATACAGAAGAGATTTACCCCTTCTCCTTGGCGTACGTCTCCCATGTGCCCCACTTGCCCGATGGGCGGGCTGGTGGACCTTTGCGGGGGGGGGGGGGGCGTGACAAGATGGGGTGGAAGCGTAAGTCATGATCAAAATCTACACCTGCTTGGAAGAAGGTGTAGATTTCGTATGTCGGGCGCAGGTTCGGGCGCCCGGTCGGCTGGATTCACTAAGTGAATCGTACCGGGGGAAAGGGGCGGGTCTATTAGTAGAATACCCTACAGCAGGCAACATGCCTTCGACTTTATCATGTGGCGCAAAGCATGCAGAACAGTAGCACCATGCTTAGATTTTTGCCTTGCCACACAAGAAGTATACAGTCGTATACCCTATACAGACAGATACACTGCAGTCTATTCCTCACAGTAAATACACTCCAGCTGCCTGTCTCTCTGAAAACACTGATGTGCTGCTAGCCGGTTTAATATCAGTATATCTTTAGATAAATATATTCTTTGTATAATTTTAGCCCTATCAAGGGCTTTTGGGGGTCCCTACTGCCTAAAATCACCTAACAACTGACTGTCCCTGCTACACACGGTCTCCCTGTCTAGCTCCAATTCTCATCTGAAATCAAATCTTAAATCCACTATTCTATTACTGTAAAGGTCACATGGTTTAGCCAGCCAATGAATGCAGATGTTTTTTTTCACTTCCTGTGTGCTCCTAGTGCCTGTCCCACTCCTGCAGTTATTGGTTAAAAAAAATCACCAGGGAGGTAGGGGAAATTTAATTTTTGCTGTGTTTTGATCGAATACTTGATCGAAAATTAGTTTTTTGAATAGTGTTGTATTTGATCGAATACCTACTCGAGCGAGTAGTACTCAACCATCTCTAATAATAATCTGCTGCCTTCTACACTTCTGCCGTCTCTCACGGATAAAAAGTGTGAAGATCTGTTGGAGTCAAACACGATAAATGAACACAACTGTATAGAATTCATCAGTGCTGCCTGACTCTGGTCAGACTGCACAGAATGGGTAGAATCCGTGAACTTTCGTTTTCTAAGTGTCTTTACCAGCCAGCATATTTTTTCATTAAATTTGGGCTTGTCAATACCTAGCATCATTTTGGGAGCAGTGACAGAGGTAATCCAAAAACCAGTGACATCTCATCCTGCTATGTGCTTGCTTGGCCTCAAGGATGAGGAGATGTCGCCCCATCATACACGTATTTGTGAGAATCAGTTTATGGCGCTTAAGGCAATAGCTTTATGCTGGATTGATTAGTGGTCCCCTAGATTGTCTGTGTGTCTGCTATTGGTTAATAAAGTAGTGGATTACGAGAGGAGGGTCTTCATCCACAGGAAATACCCAAATAATTTTGTACAGGTGTGGTATTTGTGGTATAATTCTCCACTGACCAGTAAGTTATCTCATGCAATTAGTACCTAGACAAAATGTTGTTTGCCACTAATCTGTCAGTGGCAACTGTAGTTAGGTCCTTGTTAGATCATATTTGTTAATGCTTAAATTTGCATATGATTGTGTATCATTTTGTACATTCAATGACAATACTTCTTTGACTTGATTGTTGTAATGTTTATTGTCCTGCAATTTATTTTAATAAACTTTGTTAGAAAAAGAAGAAAAATACACTCCCCTTTTGAAACTTATTTAGTCCTTTATTATAAAGATTTTAATCATGTCCCCCCTTTCCATTCTTTTCTCTAGACTATATAAATTTCGGTTTTAAGCTTCAGACCATCCACCATTTTTGTAGAACGTCTTTGGACAGGTTCTATTTTATCAATATGGTGTAGGTGAGGTCTCCAATACTGGAAGCAGAATTCCAGATGTGGTGTCACTAAAGCTCTATACAGCTGTATCACAATCTCCCTCTTCTCCCTGGTTTACCTCTAGCTATACAGCTAAGCATACAATTATATTTCCCTATTGCCAGATTGTGTTGATTATTTTAAGAAATCACTACCCCTCAATCCTTCTCTTCTGAAGGCTTTGCCAACACAGAACTGTTGATATTATACTTAGATAAAGGATTCCTCCTCTCCAAGTGCAATATTTTACATTTGGAAACATTGAACTGCAGTTTCTATTGTTTGGTCACTTATCCGGTAAAGCTAAATAATTTTCCATATTACTGACATCTCCAGAAATATTATTACAAATTTTTGTGTCATCAGCAAAAAGGCAAAACTTACCTACCAAACCTTCTCCTGACCCAGAACAGACCCTTGTGGCACACCACTTGTAAGCAATCTTTGCTTGGAATAGTCACTATTAATACCAACCCTCGGATGTATATCTTTCAATCAACCACCAATCTACTGAACTGTCCAGGGATATCCAAGTACAATTTTCTCTAACTTCTCTCTCAGCTCTTTATAGGGAACAGTATCAAAGGCTTTCCATCATGGCCATCCTCTATCACCGGGATGGCCCAAGATACCTTAGATTAAGGAATGAATCTGCTGCAGGTAGCAGGTTTGGCCATCTAAATGCTATGGTGTATGAATAATTTTAATTTTCGTTTTTAAATCCCTTGAGATGACAAGCTCCTTCACTTGTTTGGAAAAGTCGGTTTCTTACTTTCATGTTCGAAAACATTACTTGCTTAGGTAAACTGAAAAGATTAAAGTTACATTAACTGTCAGAAAACTAAGGATTTTAACTCCTTCATGCAAATTCACATACTGGCACGTCCTATTCTGCAAGCTGTTCCGGCAGATGGATGTGCTGGTATGTTAATGGGATGACACAGGCACAGAAGTGGCACCTGTACCATCTGCAGCAGGGGGGGGGGGTGTTAGTAAAGTACAATACACATATAATGCCCATAGCCCCCAATACATTAATAAATGTAGAACAAACAAATTACACATATTTAGTTTTGCCGCCTGCGTAACAATGCTGGCAATAAAATTATACCATGATAAAACTCACACGGTGACTTCAGACATTTTTAGAATAAAAAATGCTAATTTTTTCATTTTTTTTAAATGAAAAATTGGCATTTAAAAAAAAAAAATTGCTTGGGTATCACCCAAAAGTTACCACAAGTTACCACAAAAGTCACCACATAAAGTGAGACAGGTCAGATTTAAAAATGGGTTCTGGTCCAGCAGGCCAAAATGAGCTCGGTCCTAAAGGGGTTAAGTAGCAATTTTCTGTTCTATCCAAGAAAGTAACAACCAGGTAGATTAAATTATACTAATAGTGAAGGTAACAAAAGTAAGTGTCAACATTCAAGAAAACTCCTTCAAATTACTATCTAGGTGGTACAGAACCCCTTATCTGTTAAAGAAAATGAACTTTCTTAAAGATGACTGTTGCTGGAGATGTAGAGCTTTGCCAGGGACTATTTCCCATATCTGGTTATCGTGCCTGAAGGTCGGAAATCGCTAATCATATTCTAAACATCTGTGGTAGCAACCTCCCACTAGATCCAACTCTTATCTTGTTATGGGTCCCCTCTCCATTGTTTACTCCAACCAAAAATCATCTGCCTACTATCCTGTTGTCAGCGGCAAAACTGCTCATTCCAATTCATTGAAGGAATGAATCCCCACCCACGGTATGTGAATGGGTTGAAAATGTCTAGCAAATTGCTCGCTTTGAGGAGTTTTGCAGCTGGGAAACAGGAACTTATGACAAGTATTTAAATTTGTGGGAGCCATGGCATAAATTCTACGGAAAATACCTACAGTATCTGACTCCCTAACTCCTTGAGATGTTGTATTTGTCCATTATGGATTTGACATTCCTCTATTGAGGCTTTCCAATTTTTAAGGTTTCTGGCATTCACTCATATTCCCTTATCTCCTGTCTAATTCAATACTGTTTCACTTGCTGAACAATTCTGACAACACAAGGTACCTCAGTTCTAGTTCTAGTTCTAGTTTTCGATTGCCAATCATCTGTTGCTTATTATAAAATGTATTTCCCCCTTTGTAGGAGAACGTGATATTTATGATCTCTGTTATTTATTTTTTTTTTTTTATGTTTGCCCTATTCTCTTTTCTGAGTTTACATCTGTACAAAACTATATAAAACAGTTGATTCTGATCAATGCAAAGGACATCATATTAAATATGTACTTGGTGCTAGGACCTGCGTGTCCTAATTGTTATTATTACTTTTCTGGAAGATGTTCTATTTTTTCTTAATTACAATAAAAATTTGTTTGGAAAAAAAAACAAAAGTAAATGTCACCCAAGTGGAGGGATCCATGCCGAGGGTCTGAACCCCACACATTCTATCTCCAACACAAGACTTTCTCAAGGGTCTATACAGAACATGTTATTTACATTGTTTTGATGACACTGGTGGGGAAAAAAACCTCAGAAATTAAATAATATAATAAGTGGTATAATCAGTAAGGGTTTTTTTAGTTAGTAAAATTTTGATTTCCAGAAACAACTGCTGGAGTCATTGGCAGTAAAACCAGTACTGTTACTAAGCAACCACTATTTTCCTTTAGAATATTTGCTTTAAAGAAACTTCTATTCAAATCCAAAGCTAAAGGATTTGAGGTGAACAGTGTTACATTCAACATCATTTCCATCTGAAATAAAAATTAGCAGAGGGAGGGAAATTGTTACAGAAATCTTTCAAGAATCAAGAATTTTCCATTTCTGTTTTTGTACTCATCTCTACTTTTTCATAAAAGACAGATAGTGTATATCAGTACAAATTTCCATTATAGTTAAAACATATTGTATACTATGACTTTTGACAAATTTATTTCATTTATATTTTAATGTTTCAGGTATTTATTTTACTTGTAGTTTTCTCTTCTTTTTCTACAGAAGTTTTCTCGGCACTACTCCATACAGCATCGGTGCACCACATTTATTTTACTTGGTGTTATATCATTTTAATTTTATTTATTTAATGTTTCTGAAATTTTTGGTAGAGGGTGTGCTTTTAATAACTCTATATTTGTGCTACATTTTTCAAACTAAAATTCAGAGCAGGGTCATGGGAGCAGTGTGTGTCTGTGTGTGAGGAAGGGGGGTATTTTAGTGGAATTTAGGGTCTGAATAATTTTAGGGTCCAGCGTCTGTATTTAGAGTGTCATGGCCGCGGTTGTGCTCCTGGTCGTGATCTCCCCATCCTGCGGCTGGCGCCCGCAGCCACTTTTGTGTTCCTGGTCCTTTTCCTTACTCCTTCCTGCCAGCGTCCGTGGGTCCCAGCTTTTAGATTCCACCTAATCCCACTGTTGGAGCCTCTGCATGCTTTCCGCAGAGTGTAGTCCCAGCTGCCCGTGATTCCTGTTTTCTGCGGTTCCAGATGTGAGTCCTGCTGTAATCCTGCTGTCTGTGGTTACAGCAGTGCACCCTTCATTGGTTCAGGTATTATTGCACTTTCCTATAAATTCTGACCCTGTCCTAATCCCCTTGTTGGAGCCTCTGCATGCTTTCCGCAGAGTGTAGTCCCAGCTGCCCGTGATTCCTGTTGTCTGTGGTTCCAGACGTGAGTCCTGCTGTAATCCTGCTGTCTGTGGTTACAGCAGTGCACCCTTCATTGGTTCAGGTATTATTGCACTTCCCAATAAATTCTGACCCTGCCCTTATCCCACTGTTAGAGCCTCTGCATGCTTCCCGCAGCATGTAGTCCTAGCTGCCCATGATTCCTGCTGCCTGTGGTTCCAGCCGTGAGTTCTGCTGTAATCCTTCTGCCTTTGGTTCCATCTGTGTGTCATGCTATGTTCAAACTCGCCTGCCTATGTGTCTCCAGCTGCACCTCACCTGCTGCTACTAACAAGCAAAGCCAGGGGTATTGACCTGGGGGTCGCCTGCTGCAGCAAGTCCATCCTGCCTTGCGGTGGGCATTGGTGAAGACCAGCGGCTCATTAGACTCTGCTTCCTGGTGTGCGAGTGTTGGTACAGCAGTTCCATGACTCCAGGGGTCTGGTAGAAGTCCGGAATATCGCTGTAAATTATCTACAGAGAGGGGTAGTACATTGTTTTAAACTTTAACCCCTTGATGATACCCATCTCCAGTCTTGCGCCATAACACTACACTGGGGCTTAAGCTGGAGATGTATCAGGAAGCTCCACCTTCTTATTCACAGGTACAAACAGCAGCGAGTGTAGACAATGACGCCTCTGTTAAGGTATTTAGGCATTACATTCAAAATGGAAGTAATTCAGAAATTAAATGAAAAGTAATTCAGAAATGAAAAGTGAGCACAGTGCGTCCTTATCCCCTTATCCCCTTCTTAATCACAGTTTATAATGCCATAGTGCCTTGTTTACTGAGTACACCAAAACAATATGTATGTGATCGACAGATGTCATTGTAAAGGCCCCTAACAGGATAAAAGTAATAAATAATTGTGAAGTCCTCTAGTAGGAATAAGATAATAAACAATTGCAATTTACAGTAAAGTGAGGCTTACTAAATAGAGATGAGCGAACCTGGAGCATGCTCGAGTCGATCCGAACCTGAACTTTCGGCATTTGATTAGCGGTGGCTGCTGAAGTTGGATAAAGCCCTAAGGCTATGTGGAAAACATGGATATAGTCATTGGCTGTATCCATGTTTTCCAGACAACCTTAGAGCTTTATCCAAGTTCAGCAGCCGCCACTCATCAAATGCAGAAAGTTCGGGTTCGGATGGACTTGAACCCGAACCCGGTTTGCTCATCTTTATTACTAAAGCATTTACTGTGTATTTTGTAAAAGTGTGATATCTATCCAACTGGAATATCTATCCAACTGTAATAATCCATATAATATGTTTCTATTACTATGGCATGTCCTACAAAGATCAAGTGATCTTGTGACATAACAAACATTTTTTGACACTAGGAAGTGTCAGAGATTTGTAATTTACTTCTATTAAAAATCTTAAGTCTTTCAGTACTTATCAGCTGCTATATGTCCTGTAGTAAGTGGTGTATCCTTTCCAGTCTGGAGAGCAGGAGAAGCGTTCTATAGGGATTTGCTACTGTTCCTGACAGTTCCTCTCACGGACAGAGCTGGCATCAGAGTGCAGAGTGTCAGACTAGAAAGAATACACTACTTCCTGCAGGACATTCAGCAGCTGATAAGTACTGAAAGACTTGATATTGTTTTAACAGTAGTAATAAATAGTAAGTAAGTAATCTCTGGCACTTTCTGGCACCAAGAGATTTGAAAGAATGTTTTTTTGTTTTGTTTTTTAACCCCTTAGCGACCCATGACGTATCTGATACGTCATGGTGCCGCTCGGGGTGTTCAGAGCGGGGTCCCGCTGGGACCGCGCTCTGAACGGCGCTGATCCCGTTGCCTCTATTAGCCGGCGCGGGTCCCGTTGCCGCGCCGGCTAATTAAGCCTCTAAGTGCAGCTGTCAAACCTGACAGCTGCACTTAGAGGCACTGCGCCGCACGTCCCTGGTGTCTAGTGGGACGGATCTCCCCCCCCGCGATGCGATCGCGGGGGGGAGATCCGTTCTTCTGCCCGTGCCGGGCCTCAGCGTCGGAATGACGCTGATCCCGGCTCGGCAATAGATTGCTATGGCCTGCAGCAGGCCATAGTAATCTATGACAGATCTAATCGATCTTTGCTGTGTATATACACAGCATTGATCTCTATGAGAGATCAGTGCTGTCTATATACAAGTCCCCCAGGGGGGCTTCTAGTTACAGTAAAAAAAAAAGTAAAAAAGTGTTTTTATTAATAAAAAAATCCCCTCCCCTAATAAAAGTCCAAATCACCCCCCTTTTCCCATTTTATAAATATAAATTAATAAATAAATAAATAAATAAACATATTTAGTATCGCCGCACGCGTAATCGTCCGAACTATTAATTAATCACATTCCTGATCTCGCACGGTAAACGGCGTCAGCGCAAAAAAATTCCAAAGTGCAAAATTGCGCATTTTTGGTTGCATCAAATCCAGAAAAAATGTAATAAAAAACGATCAAAAAGTCGTATATGCGCAATCAAGGTACCGATAGAAAGAACACATCATGGCGCAAAAACTGAAATCTCACACAGCCCCATAGACCAAAGGATAAAAGCGCTATAAGCCTGGGAATGGAGCGATTTTAAGGAACGTATATTTGTTAACAATGGTTTGAATTTTTTACAGGCCATCCGATACAATATAAGTTATACATGTTATCTATCATAGTAATCGTAACGACTTGAGGAACATGCATAACAAGTCAGTTTTACCATAGGACGGACAGCGTAAATGCAAAACTCCCCGAAATCAAAACAAATTCTTTTTTTTTCAATTTGACAGCGCAAATGATTTTTTTCCGGTTTCGCAGCATATGTTATGGAAAAATAATGCCTGTCATTGCAAAGTACAATTGGTTTCGCAAAAAATAAGCGCTCATATACGTCTCTAGGTGAAAAAATGCAAGCGCTATGGACTTTTAAACGTAAAATGGAATTAGCAAAAGCGCAAAAACGAAAATAGGCTTTGAACTTAAGGGGTTAAAGCTGAACTACCCCTTTAAAGTATTGTATTTTACTTCTTCAACCTTGGGGATAACCCTCTTAACTAACCTTGAAGAGACATTTGCTTAGATCCCTCTTCAGCAATTTGGCTTTTTGCAAGCTTATGTAATTACTATCTGTATGCCAGTCCACATGAAACAGGCCATCTATCTGTCTTCGACTGCCTCATACATTTACTTGCTTTCTGCATGACATGACTAGTACTAGTAGTCCACAGGAGGTGCGATTCTCTCAAAGAAGAGAAGTAATTTGCATAGCATAAAAGAGAATATCCATCACCAAAAATGTGCTTCTGAATTGGGGTTGGCTTCTCAAAGAGGTGATCTTTTAGAGAGGTTTCATTGTATACTGTATTTACATATTTCCTTTTTTTTTTTTTTTAATCATCATGGTTATCGCCAGTATTCAATTTTTCTTTTAAACATATGAAATAGTCTAGACAAAATCAAAATGTTTGAGACTTTGGAAGAGTATACATGTTTCCTTTGATGTATTTTGACTAAAAGAGCTATATGTATGTTCCACAGTATCATTCCAGCCTTACATGAAACAAAATCCCCAATTATGCTTTTTGCAGATTGTGACTACCTGCCGTGAAAGATAAATGCATAGTTCAGTTTCTAGAGCTAGTTTGGAGAGACTTTCCAGAAATAAAATGTGGCTGTTACAACAAGAAAATAATTATATGGGGACTTGGAAGTGCAAACGGAAGCTACTCGTGCAATCTGCAGGTGTTCAGGAAGATTGGCTGAATTATAAAAACGGGACTCTTCCTGCATTAGAACTCAAGACAGAATAACAACCAATTCATTACATAAGTGTTAAACCTTTTTACTTTAATGGTATTAAAACTTGGAATTTCTGGACAAAAATGTTAATATTAAAAATTTACATTTTGGTGCTAAAATTTCTTAAAGATTTAAATGATAACAAACAACCTCAAAAAGGCTTAGCAAATAATACAGTATACAATGGTAGTAGTATTGTTACACTAAATGCTTATATTGCTAGCAGTTTGATACAACAGGAAGCTGATAAGCTGGGTTAATTTTGTAAAACTAAAGTGAACCAATCAGTATGATTGTGCTAATATGGTTCCCAGCAGCACAGAGATCTTAGAGATAGAGATCTTCTGTGCAGATTGCGGAGCGTACCAGCCATGGCTGCAGCAGTAGCTTTACAAAGTGGAGAAAGTTGTTAAATTATGCCGCCGGGAGAGGGGTGGTAACTAGTCATCTGGGCAGGTAGCTGTCCGTGACTAGTCACAGATCTCTTTCTGTCAGCCTGCAAAGCGGGGATGATTGACTGGCAGAGCGGCCACTAATAGCCTGTGCCAGTACGTTGAAAGGTAGAGAGCCGTGGCTAGCCATGGGCGGCTCCCTGCCTAGATGACTAGTTGCCACCCCCTCCTTACCTCGTGCAGCACAATAAAATGACTTTTTTTCCTTTGTAAAGCTATGGCTGCATTTGTGTCTGGTATGCTCCATGAACTACACTGTGCTGCTGGGAACCATATCAGTATAATCGTGCTGATTGGTTCCCTTTAATTTTTACTCCTTTTTACATAATTTCTCTCAAAGTTCTTGCTGCTTTATAGTTCTGATCCCCTTGTAAGCATGGGATTTATTTCTCTCATTCCTCACAGGGTTTCCTTGCAAAACAAGACAATACAATTTTTTACAAATAACACAATGTAAACAATTTTCTAGTCGAAAGAAAATTTGAGAAAAATATGTCTAAAAATGTCACTTTATTTTATATATATATATATATATATATATATATATATATATATATATATATTAGGAAGGGGGGTCTAATAATTGCATGTGGGCATAGGGATGCATAAGGAGGCTTAGCCTTCTCCCACACCTCATTTATCATGATGTATGCCTACTAGTAGTGGTACATTATGGCAGAAGTCATGTACATTTTTGAGATTGTTGCACACTTGCACCTTTCAGTAGATCTGACATGTGGCATTGGCCTTTAAAGAGATTGACTGTCAGGATACGGCAAACACTGACCAGTCAGGGCAAAGGAGGGGGTTGACATGGAGGGTAAACCATGTAGTCCCTGCTCACTGTTCCTGCCTACTTGCCACTAACAGCCATAGGCAACTGCGGGTAACGGGAACGACAGTCCCTAACTTGCAAACAGTATAGTAATGAAGGAGTTCAGACTGTGTATTCTTGTACTGTAAAGGCAGAGCTAGACTGTATTACATTAAACTGTACTTAACTGTTTAGGAAAAGTTATGGGTAAACTGTGTGATATAATTATACTATATAATAATGGCTACAAACAAAAACAACAATAAAATTAACATATTATTAACAAGTACAGCAGAGAAATAATGATGCTATAATAATAGATGTAAACAACACCAATAATATAAACATATTATTAACAACCAGTATGACTAGGAAATATTTTGTATAATCTGCCTTCAAGGCCAAAAAATATATCTGTGAGAAAACAGATGTTGAAATCGTGTTCCTTGGGTTGCAAAACGGCCTATAATATCCTCGTAATTCAGAGAGTTCACAAGGTCATGTTCAATTAGCAACATGGCCAGTGGATTTAGTTAATCTTTATGCATGCTAATTTTTTTTTTTTTAGCTTTTATGCAACAAAGAAACACTGTGGACAACAGTTAGCTACTGGTATGCAAAGGAATATTCTCAATGCAATGTCTTCATCAGGATAAATATTATGAAGGTCATTATGAAGGTCATACACAAATCCTCATGAGGATGCTAAAAGGAATTGTGCATTCTTCACTGAGGTTCGAAAAGTGTCCATACAAGCATAGGCATTCACCAATGAAGTCTGGTGCCAAGTTTCTGAGTTTTCTTATTTAAAACTGGACTTTCCATTTTGGTCAAGTTAGACAGAAATTAATTTTTTTAAATCCCCCCCCCCCCCCAAAAAAAAAAAAAAATTCTTTTAAGGCTATGTTCACACTGCGTAAAAGTCGGCAACAACGGCCGTACTTTGTATGGTGTGGAACACTGCCTTATCTGCTATGGGATCCTGGCCGAAGCATATACACATAGTATGCGCTCCGGACTGGATCCCATACGGCGCCACAAAGAACTGACATGTGAATTGCGGCCGTAGAAAGACCTGTCAGTTAACACAATGAAGCGAGTGGCTCCGGCCGCAAGATTTATTGTGTGCTTTGTGAAGTTCTGATGCGGGTGCGCACTGATGGGCCCGCATCAGAACACTGCGGCCGTAAAGATCATCTGGCCGGTACTGCAGTAACGGCCGGGATGATCTTTGCAGAGACCAGCCGTTCTATGACCCGGCCGGGTCAAGGAACGGCAGGTCTCTCACATAGTGTGACCATAGCCTAAGGGTGCGTTCACATGTACAGGATCTGCAGCAGATTTGATGGCGCAGATTTGAGGTTGGAGATTCAAAGTAAATCAAGTCTGGCCCATTAGATATGCTGCGGATCTGTTGCGGATCTGCTGCAGATTCTAATCTGCACCATCAAATCTGCCGCAGATCCTGTACATGTGAAAAATGACTTTCTCTACTCTAGTTCAGAAACAAGAATGTTGCGCATGACAAAGTTTGTGTTTACTTGCAAATTTTTCCCAATGTCTTCCTGACTTTCACTTCTGACACACTGCCTTTTTCTAAATCGAATATCGAATTCTTTTACACAAGGATTAGTCAAAGCATTTCACTCAAACATATCAAACATGTCCCTGATTTGCTTGACCCACTTGTACAAATCTAATGCTACTTTGTGCTACTGTGCTGACACAGCCACACAGACTGTAGTCACTGAACACTTGAATGCCCCCGAAGTAGTACATCAGCACTTTACCGTGTTGCAGCAGTCTTTTCACTGCTGTCTTCAGATTTTGCTGACAATGCATGCAATATATTTTAAATGTTTCAGTAATTTTTATTGAGCAAGATTTTTATATTTTACAACAAACACAATCTGAAGGTACATAAGCAGGTAATGTATAAGAAGCAGGTCAAATATACAGGTGAAAGCTGATATTGTAACAGCTGGTGTATAACTCAGTAATAAACAATAAATAAACACCAAACACACAAACATTCGCTGGTGGATAAGCCCGGGTTGTCTAGTAGGTGCAGCTGGTATATGTAAGGAAGTTAGTGGTACAACCGCTCGGAGAGGTATAATAGGGTGTAGAGCGAAAACACAAACAGAGATGCTCGTAGCTGAATAATAAGTAATAAAGAAGTGTTATATCAAAAACAGAACAAACAGAACAAACTAACAAGTATGAAGGCTGAGAACGCGATGTTTGGGCAGTGTAGGTTAGTATGCGCCGTCTAAGAAGGGTAGAGTCAATGCCGAGATGTGATCAATATGAATTGTTTAGGTTTTGACGGAGAAACAAGACAAACAGATCATAAGACATAAAACATAGCATAAACAGATTGTTGAAGAACGACTGTCTCATATGTTGTAAAAGTGTCACATAACAGTGAAGTAGCAATGTAGGCATTAGTATATATAAAACAGGAAGCTTATGCGAGCATGCAGCAATGCAAATATGAAAAGATAACAGTGTGCTGCGAATGGTGCAACATGCTAAACACTACGCAGCAAGGAACTAGCAAAGAGGGCAATGAGTCCAGTTTAAGCTGAAGGTGGCCTAATGCAGTTATGAAAGCTAAAGTCCACTGAAAACGTCCTGCATCATTTAGGAATAGAAACAAAGTCTACTGCTGAAAGGAAGGCGTTAATATGCTGTAAATCCATTCTGAGAATGCGATGTAGTGTTGATGCCATTATGTGAAGGTTGCTCAATGTTCCAGTTCTTTAGAAGTTGGAAGCCGGCTTCGACATCAGGGATCGCCACAGGTCCGGAGCTATGCATAACAACAAGGCTAGCTGCTCTCCCCCACATGTACGGAATACTTTTTCCCCTTAGGGCTGAGGTGATCCATCGGGCATCGGGTTAATGCAGGGTCGGGAGAGATGGGTGGAACATCGGGCAACAGTTCAGGGAGATAAAGGTTGGAGTATGATCACTGACTCAAAGCAGCCACAGGGGAGGAGGGAGGGCAGACTGGGGAGAAGGTTGTTGAGAAGGGCCAATGTTGTTGTTCTCTTGTCGTGGCTGAACTCAGTCAGCTAGTGTCAGTATTCTTACTCCTCTGGTTCCTCCGTTTTCGTAATTTAGAAGGAGGCTTCTCACCTGTGCTTCCCCGATGTCACGTCGCCCCGGCATCTAAGAAGAGAGAGCTCAGCAATAGGTCGGAGAGGGAGCTGGCGCCACCTTGCGGCCCTGCGGCAGGAGGGATAGAGGACTTTGCCTTCCTCCGCCCGGCTGCTGATGCTCGTTTAGAGGTTGTTCGCATTGCAGGTGTAAGGTCGGGTGCTGTGGGAATCCCCAGAATGTGAAATAAATGAAAGTTGTCCAGATAAGTTGCTGTGGCCTCACTAGAAATGCAGGAGCTCAGCGAGCGTGCGACCCCCCCCCCCCCCTCAAAGCCCCTGTTAAGACATGGAATGGCCTCTTTACAAATTTTTTCAATCTTTACGTAGTTAAAGTTTCCAAACTTGAAGCAATTTTTTTTCTAAAAAAAAAAAAAAAAACACTTAAAAGTGCTGTAGAAGCTCAAAAAAAAGAATACATTTCCTTACACCTCTCAGCAAAATAAGGCAGTGTGCAGAATGGGGAATATAAACAGCAAGAGGGTTAACTTGCTTTATTCTTGCCTGCAGATTGATGTAGTGACTGGAGACATTGCTGGTATGGTCATAACACTAGCCTCAACAATTATTGATGTTTAAGTCATAATCTCTCAGTGTTTCAAGTATAACTTCTGTTGGCCTTTCTAAATGTTGCCAAAGATTTCATATGAAGCATAAAAATTGTTAAATGGGTAAACCATCCTCTTCGACATATAGTACTATGAAAAAAGATGGTCAGTATGAAAATGGAAGACATCAGAAATTTAATTGGTAGTGATATTTCCTTTTTGTAAGATCCTTTTTTTTTGGGGGGGGGGGATTTATTCCCTCCATCTCTGCCGTATTTTTACAAAAAGTTGCAGATTTTTGAGCAAACCACTTGGTTTATGCCAAAATCTGTGACTTTTTGCCCATGTACACCCTGCTTGGCCTGACCGTGCCTGATTTACCATGATCAGAAATCATGGCAAAAATGTACACCAGCTCCAGAGCTGGTATAGATTTCTGAGACTGCCCCACGGCAGCCTCAGACTTGCTGGCCTGAGTGAGAGGCCTCTAAATAAATCCAGTGTAAGGCCTAAAGGACAGAGATTAGGACAGAGAAAAGGTTTCAGAACATTTACAAAAATCAAGAGGGAAAAACGTTTAATATAAGCTGCTGGAGGAAGGCTAGGAAGATGCCACTAGCAGTAACCAAAGCTCTAAATATATTCACAAATACTACAGGGATTGGAATCTTTTTATCTGTTTTAGGTTTAATCTCTAGCTTTTGAAAGAAAAATCTGATTTTTTTAGTCTGTCCTTTCATTCATCCATCCATCCATCCATCTAATGCTGTGTTATATTAATAGTTTCCATTTGCTTTGCTGGAAAAATAAATGCATTCAACTCCTCAATGCAAGAGGACAAACTGTAGACGTAGCTTGTCTGGCATTGAGACAGAATTTCAGATATTCTTAGCTTCTCATATATTATGATAAATATATGTCAAAAACCTAGACACATGGTTACCAATCAGGGTAAAACTATGAATGATTAAACTGTGGATTACTCATGGGTTGACAGCTTGCTCATAAATATCTGTTAGCTTTACATCTGATACAGTAAATTGGTGTGCTGACATGGTGATATAACTTAAGGCTAGGTATTTATTGTGTAGAATATAAAAGACCAAAAAAAAATAAAAATAAACTGGCACTACCTATGTATACCTGAGTGCTAAATCAATGCATATAAATTATCAACAATACTCAAAAAGAAACATCATATGCACAAGGAGGTAGCACATCAAAGAATAATTTATTAAAGACAATTCATATACAAAAAGCACAGGGACAGTAAAAAAGAGAAACAAGCCTTTTAGACTACCAAACTAAATCAAAATAGCACATACATGTCCCACTTACATCCAAGATGGGATATCTCAATGCTCCTGACCCTGAAAAATGCCACATGGAATCAACGTAATCCACAGGTTGAAAGGTGTAATAACATTGAATAATGAAGCATATAACTCTGCATCTTTTTAGTTACATGCTGCATTATTCAATTGTATTACACCTTTCAATCTGTGGATTATGTATGTTGATTCTATGAGGCATTGTTTCCTATGGGATCAGCTAAATCACCATGTAGAGGCTAGTAATTCTGTACCCCTAAACCTCAATGACCTTAATGACCTGAGGGATGCCATACAGGGATGTACCCTAAACCGGACCAGAAAAAAAAAGAAACATACATATTACCAGGTTGTACATCAAAAAGACATGAAAAACAAGTTGAACATATACCTGCCTACATTTAAAACAATTAAAAAGCAAAAAAAGGTGCTCCATCCCCTTTCACCCCATATTTTCATACCATTACATCTGGTTATTTTGTGTATTCTACTACTCACAGATATAGTATTGTTCTGCAGTGTCCTTCCACACATTGTGGTCAAGGTTAGTTTACATGGGATATCTGTTGCTTTATTCAGAGGAGGACAAAGCTGCTTTATGCTTTTTAATAGATTTTTTTTGTAGGCATGTTCAACTTGTGGTTTTTATATCTGTCACTGTATTGTTTGTTATAAGGATTGTTGGAATAAAAATGCCTTTTTGATCTCTAACCTGGTTATAAGTAGTTTTCTTTTTTCTGGTCTGGTTTAGTGAATTGTTTATACGGGCAATGGTGCAGTAGTGCAATAAAAAAAAAATCTCAAGGCTTCAGGTATTTATCAGCTGCTGTATATACTGCAGGAAGTGGTGTATTATTTTCAGTCTGGAGAGCAGGAAAGGTTTTCTATGGTGATTTGTTACTGCTCTGGATAGTTCCTCACATGGACAGAGGTGGCAGCAGAGAACATTGTATCAAATTGGAAAGAACACAAGAAGATCTGAGATTTTTTAGTAAAAGTAAATTAGTAACATCTCTGACACTTTCTGGCACCAGTTGTTTTGAAAGAAGTAAAAAAAAAATCTGTAAGTTTACAAAGATACCTTTTTATCAATTTCATTGATAATCATTTTTTCTGGGTTGTGATATGGCCAAAAATCAGCAATTTTGTACTGTTATATTTTTAATGCATTGATCCATTGGATCTATGCTCTACTAGCACAGCTTCCTAATAGATAGTATTGCTGGGGAGTTTATCCATCTACTGACCCACCAATGATGCACTCCTTTACTGTTTAAATGCCACCGTCACCATTAAAATAGCAAGCAATGGAGGTCACTGTGCTTGCTACTAGCTACAGACATGAGTTGCTGATAGTATCTGTGAGAGACTGGACATAGGGAAACCCTGACTTCACAACTCTCTCTAAACCCCCCTAACACCACTATAATGTAACTGTAATGCTGGGTTCACACTGCATTTTTCCTACCCGTTCAACGTATAAGTTTTAAATTGGTTACTTTTAACAGACAGAAAAAAGTAGTCAACACTATTGTGTACGTTAAAAAAAAAAAACATACGTTTTGATCCGTTTTTTATTTTATAATGGAAATCAATGGAAAAACGGATCCAAACGGATAGCACACCATTGCATCTATTTTTGAATCAGTCTTTTGCATCCATTTTTTCCATAAACGAATACGAAGAACACAGTGTGATATAGATAGAAAGAGTGAGAGCAAATAGGAGTTAAAGGAGTTGTTTAGATATATATATTTTTATATTTATATTTAAATGTGCCTATAATAGAGTGAAAAGCTAAAAACACTGGTATTCACCTGTTATGAATCCCACCATGGCACTACCTGCCTGCACCTCGACACGCAGTGAATGCCCGCACAGCCAATTGTCTAAAGCTAATGGACAATACAGACACTATACATGCAGTAAAAGCATTTCACTATGCCCATTTGTTCCCAATGATAATTTTATGTTTAACTTTTATGTTTATACTCGAACGGTAAAGCAGCTAGAATATATCATGTATGGTCCTGTCGATCTAAATCAACACAGGTGTTAAAAAAGCGCTGGAGGGAAGTTTAACAGCTCACACCAGACCACTCTGTGTATTACTGTACATACTTCTCACTCATTACTAATATCTGACCACTCAATGTTTTCAACTTGTAAAATGTTCTGGTTGCTATGGCAACTTCATTTTAATCACATTCTAAAGCAGAGATAAGAACACTCTTAAGAACAATCTTTATGTCCCAGTATCAATAAAAAAACAAGGCTCTTTAAATATGAAGAGTATGATCTACGCTTTTGCTCCAGGGATCCCATGTCTTGTAGAACACATCTCTTTTCCCCACATTGTCATACCTAGACTATTCAGCATGGATTTATTGTTTGCCTAAACTCTGCATCCAAGTGTACTTCTCTTGCAATCCACTTTCCTGCAACACTTATATCCAGAAATAATTTAGATATATATATTTTTTTTATGCAGGTGGAGCCATGCATCTTATTGGGGTCTCCCACTAATCATTCTTAGTCATTTTCGCTATCTCATCCTTATGGAGACATATGGTCAAAACCTGCTTTAATCTCCCACATCTTGGACAGGAATTCTTTGAATTTTTAACAAATGTATGTGATAATTGGAGTGTAATATGTCTGATACTAAGATATCCTTTGTGAGCTATTCAGTGTCCTGTTTGATAATGAAACTTCTGTACACGAGCACGCAAGCAGCATGCAGTTCTCACAAGTATTGTGTACATTCGAGTAGCCCAATAATGGAGCGAATACTATACTGAATAGAGCATGTTCACTCATCTAATGCTCTGTAATAGCATATACATTAGGTTACATGTTAATCATATATGAAAAACATATACTATTTTGGGGGGGGGGGGGGGTAAAAAAATTTTTTACATTTTTGTTTTCCAATTTTACTTTATCTCTTTCATATTCATATATATTTTATAGAATAGAACTGCTTAGCAGGTAACTGTGAAGAAAATTCATTCCATTGTGCCTTATAAGGAGATTTTTATTCTCTCGCCTCTGATAATAATTCTCGCTTCCCTTTTTATATATTCTCCTACTTTATTTTATACAAAAGAAAAGGTTACAGATTTCAGTCTGAATATTTCATGCCCTCTGGAAGTCTATGGCTGCATTTACTTTTTGTTTTAAGTTCTTCGTCTTTTCTTTATTCTAAGCGGCTCTTTAGAGGATTGCACTTTGACCAATCTGTGGCACAAGGATGTGTCTTCAGGGAGTAGAGGTCAACTGTATCGTTGATCTTGCTCGCTAATTTTGAAGTCTTCTTGATGCATTAACATTTGCAAAATCTTTTCAGTTTTATAAAGGCGTTTCAGTGCTTTGGGTTGCATTTTAATAATTGAACGCCCCGGTGAGACACTAGTAACATGTAACACCGCCTTTAAAGGGAACCTTTCAGCCCCTGTATGCTGCCCTCTCTAAGAGCCGCATAAAGTAGTGACAGAATCAATCATTTTCAGTGGTCTGTCATAGAAACATAGAAGCATAGAAGATTGTTGGCAGAAAAAGACTACTTGGTCCATCTAATCTGCCCTTTTAGTATTTCCCTTCTTATTATATTAGGGAATATATGTTTATCCCAGGCATGTTTAAATTCTGTTATTGCAGAATTACGAAACACATCTGATGGAAGTTTGTTCAAAGCATCTGCTACTCTTCCAAGCATCTACTACTCTGTCTATTATGTCTACAGTTGTCCAGTAATGCACTTTAGGAGCATCACCACTTCCCCTTCTTTTTTGAATGACAGATTTAGCTTCCATGCAGAAGACCACTGGAGCAGAAGGAGGGGTTGGGGAATATTCAGTGAAGAAAGTGCACCGGAGAAGATTGCCTAGATGACACTGGTGACTGCAGCTTTAGGTACATTAAATTTGTCTTCTTCAATTATGCAAATAATATGACCAGCTATCTATTTTCAAATTACCCCTCACTTATCAAATGCAGTCAACACTTTTGGGTTTATAAGTTATGCCATGTTGAATTATGATACAGTGATTGACATTTAAATGGTTGTAGTATATATAGCATCTCCAAAAAAACATATTAAAGTTAACGTCATTAACTCGATACAAAACTGCAAATATTGAAACTGCAGCTTGAGTCCACGTACATATCCACAACATTTGGTCATTCTGGTGATCTATCTTTGCCCCGTACTAAGCTTAAAGTTACTAAAGGCTAAAAAATTATAAACTTGGAAACTTGCTCAGTTTTGAATATTGGAACGAAAAGAACAATAAAAATAATCGGTGAAAAGGAACAATGAACAGAGGAAGAGAAAAAAGTATAAGAAATGTAAGACATCAGTTTGGGTTCTGGGTCTAAAGGCTGTGTTACACGGTCCAATGTTCTGGGGGAAGTGAGAGAAAACCTTTCAGATCAATGCTCGCTTTCCCCTCGTTCCCTCTTAATGTGTGCTATTACACACACACAGCGAGCAGGGAGCAGCGGGAAGGGCCACCCAAATGTTCAGTGGTGGTCTGCTGCTACTGCTCTTATCACAGACCGTCGCTGACAAAATTGTGTTCTTTTAGCATGTTTAAAGACCACGATCAGCCAACATTGTGGTGTTTGTTGCCTTTTTAACATGTGCTATTACACATATTACACATGTCTTTACAAAGAACATCATTTACAAGGAGTTTGTACGTTCTTCCTTTGTTATGTTGGCAATCTGGCTGTACTCTGGTCTCCTTCAGTATTCAAAAAACATAGTCCCTAATGTGCTTGGGAATAAGAATTTAGATTTAACTTTTGTAGACAATGGTCATATCTGAACAGTAAAACCTCTTTAAAAATACCACGGAAAATTGCATTGAAAAGTGGTCTGTCTTATTAAAAAAATATATATTTATATAAAACAAATAAAAAAAAAACTGTCATATATTGTGGACTGAAAATATTTCACACAAAATCTGGACTGGCCAATTAGTTAGTTGTTCAGAGAGCTTTCACTGTAACTGATCGAAACCGAAGTCTTCAAAACACAGTAAATCTCAATCTCATTTAATTCACAATACATTCTGAAACACAATACTCCTGAAAATTCCACCTCAAAATTGCAAAACTGAAACATGTTATCTTCAGTAACATTGTATTTTTGTGTAAATTATTCATGTTTTTTTTTTTTCCCTTAACATCGCCCTATAAATCTGCAGCTCTGATATGTGATAACCTTAAGACAACTACTATTCAGGGGAATCTCAGTGTGATGCACTGGTTGAAGGTTTGATGTGTGCATTTTTGGTATAAATAAGGCCATTGGGTAAAACTCCAACACTGTGAAATCAATCCTTTTTAGCAGATGAACATACTGTACTTTTATTTTCTCTGGGAAACTGATTGAAACATAATAAATGTTTTATTTGATATAAACTTAATGGAAAAAAAAATACTACAGAACTGACCATGGTCCATGAAGAAATCACTGTATTAGGTAACATTCTATTCTTATGTTTCACTTTAGATTTGTATCTAACAGATTGAAATAACATTTTATTTGTAAAGCTACTTGATTTTCAATGAATCAGGCAATTGAACATATGGCGTGGTATATTCTGTTAGCAGAATATGGCTGCTTGGAATCCATGTTAAATAAATATATATGTACACCTGTTGAGTAGAAACGTTACAAATACATCAGTGCATAAAACACTATAACAAAGAAATGCACAACAATAAAATTTAGCAAATAAAATATAGTATTGCAATTATAGCTGTAAATATTTCTTCCTTTATTTATAGTTTTGATTCATTCATGGGTTAAATTATCATGACTGAAAGTTGAAAAAAAAAAGTTTCTAAAGGACTGCATGCTATGTATTTTAATCCTAAAATTCCTTAAAGGGGTTATCCGGTTAAGTAAAATATATGTTGAATAATTCCCCCTCCTAGAGACTAAGGGTCCTCTTACATGGAGCAGTATTGTGACGAATCAGGATGAGCAGATCATTGCTCCTTGTAGTAAAGACAACAATCAGCCAATGACAGTGATCATCGGCTGATCGTGTCTTTAGGTCCATGATAGCGATGCGCAGCCGATCACTGATGACAGTGTAAAGAAAATAATAAAGTTCATATATTACCTGTCCATGCTCCCCGGTGACTTCTAAAGACAAAAAAACTGTGTGAGAGCTGTTGAGTCCGTCTCTGCTCTCACCCCCCTCCTCCCTTCCAGATGGCTGTTGTAAATAACTCTCTATCTGCAACATTGTAGCAACTTTGTAATAAAGGGTGAGATAATAACAGTGAGTTCATCAGCAACTTGACCTAAGATTAACCCTTCCAGCATTACAAAGAAGAGACAAAGTTGCAGAAAAACCTGCCAGAGACTTGTTTACATCAGAAATCTGGAAGGGAGGGGGGAGGAGGAGATGGTTGAGAGCAGAGACAAACTCTAAAGCTCTCACACAGTTTTCTGTGTCTTTAGCAGAAAGCAGAAGCTCAATCTGAGGAAGGATACAAATAAGGTAAAAACATGTATGGAATGAATTGTTAATCTTTCTGATTCAACATTCAGGACTTTGTGTGTGTGGTGGCTGCATTGCACACAGGGTTTATGCATTCTGCATTCTGTCTTTTTTGAGCCCTAGAAGTTGTGGTGGCTCCTGGCTTTGTCTCCTGACTTAATACACTGTTGCTGTGCCACATGTGTAAGCACAGCAGAGCATTTACTATCCTTTACAGTGAAAGGGGTGGCCCAGTGTAAATTGCTACTTTATCATGTTGCTGGGGCTACGGGGAACATAATTGAGAAGTGTACTTATCCATTCCAATCTACCGCAGCTGCTGGTTTCCAGGCCACAGAGTGTGTGTGGTTGTCTTCTTCTCCAGAATTTCTTCTGATGTGTCATGCAGAAAGGTAACAACCTCTCAGCATAAAAAGCATTGAAATCTATTCTGTGTATGCTGAGCCGTCATTTCTAGTGATGAGCGGGTGCTCAGGTGCTCGTTACTCGAGACGAATATCTCCCAATACTTGAGCGCTCGTTTCGAGTAACGTACCCCATTGAAGTCAATGGAAGACTCGAGCATTTTTGCAGGGGACCCAAGTTTGGTAGGGGGGAAGGTCATGTGAAAACCTGTCAACCTCACAAAATTATGCAAACACCATGGAAATGGACAGGAAAACGCAGGGGCAGCATGTATGCATGCCTCTGAGGCTGCCTAATGGCACCATTATGCCTAACTCTGTGCAACAGCCTGGTTAAAACAGAGGTAGGGATATGGACCAACCAAAAACTCAGCCTGATACAGCATGGCAGTGAGAACACAGGGAACCATTAAAACAGAGGTAGCATATCATGAACCAGCCCAAAATTTCTGCCTGACACAGCATGGCAGTAAGGACAGAGTGAACAAGGTAGAAGCGGTAGACAGTCAGCCTTCCTAAAATTATACTAGACCTAGCATGGCAGTAAGCACACAGAGAACTATTAAAAGTGAGTGAGAAAGCAAGTGAACCTCCCAAAAATTAGGCCAGACACAGCATGGCATTGAGCACACAGAGAGCCATTAAAAGTGAGTGAGGAAGCAAGTGAGCCTCCCCAAAATTAGGCCAGACACTGCATGGCATTGAGCACACAGAGAACTCCAGCAGTAGCAGCAGACGTAGCCAACACGGATGCCAGTGAAGGCCCAGCAGTAGCCAACATGGAGGCAAGGGCTGGCCCAGCAGTAGTCAACATGGATGCCAGTAAAGGCCCAGAAGTAGTCAACATGGATGCCAGTTAAGGCCCAGCAGTAGCCAACATGGAGGCAAGGGCAGGCCCAGCAGTAGTCAACATGGATGCCAGTAAAGGCCCAGCAGTAGTCAACATGGATGCCAGTTAAGGCCCAGCAGTAGCCTACTTGGAGGCAAGGGCAGGCCCAGCAGTAGTCAACATGGATGCCAGTTAAAGCCCAGCAGTTGCCAACATGGTGGCAAGGGCAGGCACAGCAGTAGTCAGCAGTAGTCAACATGGATGCCAGTTAAGGCCCAGCAGTAGCCAACATGGAGGCAAGGGCAGGCACAACAGTAGTGAACATGGATGCCAGTAAAGGCCAAGCAGTAGCAAACATGGAGGCAAGGGCAGGAACAACAGTAGTCAACATAGATACCAGTAAAGGCCCAGCAGTAGCCAACATGATGGCAAGGGCAGCATGGTGTCTCAGTGGTTAGCACTGCAGATTTGCAGCAAAGAGTACGCTGAGCACTTCTTAGGGGTCTGTATGCAACACCTAATGTCCCCTTTCTGCCAGAAGCCGATCACCACAGTGATTTTAGTGTGCTAAAATCGGGGTAGCAGCACTGCAAGTCCCAGCCAGCAGTCTGTAGTAATACTATTAAAAAACAATTTGAAGCCCTGAAAAGGGCAGTTTGTTTGTATTGCTAGTATTCCCTGCCTACTGCAACGCTAAATCCTACACTGATGCTCTCCCTGAGAAGCAGCAGCTCTGTCCCTAATCTCTCACAGCATGAGTCTGAAGCGAGTACTGCCGGCTGCGCATTTTATATGGCAGGGTCATCTGATCTGGCCAACCAATCACTGCTATCAACATGTATGGGTCCCACGTGATCGCAGGATGTACCAAAGTGTCTCCTGCATGTTTATTGGCTGAGAAATAGCGCCCAAACTTACCGCCCAAATAACACCCAAACTTACCCAAACTTACGCCCAAACCGATGAGATTTTCTCGAGTATCACGAGATGCTCGCCCGAGTAACGAGTACCATCGAGTACCCTAATACTCGATCGAGCACCAAGCTCGGACGAGCATGCTCGCTCATCACTAGTCATTTCCTTTCCTGCACAGCACATCAAAAGAAGTTCTGAATAAGAAAATAGTGGCAGATGCAAAGCAGCCTGGGAACCGTCAGTTGCGGCTGAGCAGGACAGATAACTATACACATCCATTATGTTCCAGGTAGCCCTTGCAGCTTGATAAATTAGCTTTTTACACTGGACAACCCCTTTAAGTCCTTTAAAGGGCTTACATTTAGCCCATTGTATATACAGTACATACGTACATAAGTACTAGACGTAACGTAACGTAATAAAGAATGTACTTACCCATCTCCAAGCCCTTCACAGCGCTGTTTTCACCGCTCTCTGACAACACTGGATTACATAAACAGTAATCCTGTGTCTCCTAATAAAATGGAATTGTGGTCAAATTCATAGGACTGATGTAGATAACTGAGCACCAAAGAATTTGAATACAATGACTGAGTGGATCCTCAAAAGACAGTCTATTCAACCTGAGGAAAGGGAGCTTTTTTTCTTAACCTTGGGTGAAATTAGGGGATCTGTGAGGACAAGATAAATTTTGAAGCCTTAAAAGCTATCTTTACTGGGGACTAGTGTAAACTTTTCAAATATCTCAGAAGGTTTCAGGATCACTGCCTGCATTTATTGATCATGCATAATGTATACATAATAAGACAACATTATTTCTACTTTAACTTCAAAATTCTATTACCTAACCTCAACATGTTTCTATGACTACAGCAACTTCTATTGCATTCACCCAAATGTTCTTTAAATTTGGTTAAAAAAAAAACAGTTCTGAGAAAGTCTCCAAAACATGTTTTATTAAAAGTTGAGGCTTTAAGCTCAAAATCTTTTGGATGCTGTTAACAGTAAAAAAAAAAAAAAAGTAAACCTATTTCTCAAGAGAGCTGCAATCTTTATCTACATCTTTGAGAATGTAGTGGTGGCATTACATTGTGTTACCACATTGCAGTCTAGACATGGCTGTAAACGAATGCTAAGTGATCAGAGGGACATACAGTACTGTTCAAGGTACAGTAGCATAGTCCTCATACAGTTCTGTAGACACATTAAAAAAAGCTATAGGGTCAAAATATAGCAATCAAAATCAATCTCTTTATTTTACTTTTTAAAATTACTAAAACAATACAAAAAGTGCTGCACTAGGTATCTCTGGCACTCCCATAGACAATGCATAGAGCAGGTGCTGACCTACCACCTCCATGCAATAGAGAGGTGGAAATCACAGAGGGTCCAGGAATCAGACCCCCCTCCACCAATCAGACTATTATTCTCTATCTTGTGGGTAGGGGATAATTTTCAGCAGCTGGAATACCCCTTTAAGTAAATAAGAAAGATTCAAGAATTATTATTATTATTATTATTATTATTATTATTATTATTATTATTATTATTATTATTATTATTTTATGTGACGTACTTCCAGATACTTTTGTAAATCTTATATTTGACACAATATACATATAATTTTAAAATGTTGTTCTTCTTATATTGCATATAGAATGTCTGTATGTATTTGTTTGTCGAGTCTAGTAAGGGTTATTTTCTCTCTACTTTTAGTCTTAGCACTTGCTTCCACTATAGCACATCAATAATAAATGTCTAGTTCCATTATGAAAATAGGCTGCTATCATAAAACCTCCCCTCTGCCTGGCTTCTGTTGCAATTAATAGAGCAAAGTGTAGGTCTTTACACAGTGTGAGGGCTTTCCAGCAAACAAATAGCCTTGTAAGAAGAATTTAATTATGTCAGTTTGGCTGCAACATTGCATCTATAGTTTTGTGTAGGAAAAACTCAAACTTGGTTCACCCTAGAGGTAACAAATTGGAAATAAATAAGTAAATAAGCTTGTATGCACATTTCTGCATGTGTGACTTACATGCATAGTTTACATTTACAAAAAAAAAAAATAGCTGTAATGTGAAAAACTGTTTTAACCATCTCCCATTGACTTGGAGAGCAGTGACAAAACATACATGTTTACTGCAATACAGAAAATGAAAGTGACTTGGTACTTGTTTTTGGTCATTTCCACCCATTTTATAAATAAGACAGAAAATGAAGAGCTAAAACCAGGCAGCTTTGAAAGCAGTTTTTGCAAGATTGTTGTACTAGCTTCTTTTTACTTGTGTAAACATATCCTTACAGCTTGAAAAATTCTTTAATGTGTAGTAAAACTTACTCGAAACATGTAGAAAAATGTTACTTGAGTCAAGCACTAAAAAATGTTCAAGTTCTCAACGCAAGTAACAAACACCATTGAAATCAATGGGAGGATTGAGCATTTAACCAGGTGCCCTCTGGTCGGCAGAGAAGAGGGTGCCTGGTTCACGTTCAAGCAATCTATTGCATTTTTTTTTTTCTGTTCTAATTTTTAAATATTTGGTCCCTGTGTAAATGAGATGTACAAAAATAGAATGAAAAAATGTCATAGGCTTACCAGCAGACTGCTAGAGTTTTTGGTTTTGTTTTGATTTTTTAATTCGAAACTTTTGGGCCCAAATCAAAAACTCAAAAAACAAAAAAGAGAGGGTGGAGGAAGAGAGCTAGGAGAGCTTTTGAAGGTAAGAAAGAAGTCAAAGAGTTGCAGGGCTATTTAGAATCCCAAGGGGTATGGATCTGAGAGGTCCTTGAGTGTGGGGAGGGGGAGCTAGGAGGAGGATCTAAGAAAGGTGCTAGCCCTAAACATTTCCATTTTTGTCCATCTCATATTCTCAATATTTTAATGGTCATGCCATTAGCATGTGCACCTCTTTATTGAGAAAGAAGTCGGCACGTGTTTTTTTAAAATAAATATTTTATACATCTATTGCCTATCTTGGACCTGCGGGCAATGTTAACCAAGGTTTGGAGTGGAGGAATTATTACTTTTAGCTACCTGTCTGGTTCCTGGGAGTGACTGCGTTTAACACACATATCATTACTGAGTGTTGTGCCTTGCATTTGCACAACCATATCAGGCGAGAGTCTCCTTGCCACTGCCCTACCTGTTGCAGACATCACACAATGGAGCGCTGTTCACATTTGTATTTCAATATTTTATTGGTCATGCCATTTTCATCTAGAGTCAATCCGTAAAACATTTGCTTGTTGCCAGCCCTGAATGGCTGCCATAAAGAATGCAAATAAGGTTGCACTGTGAGGTAAAGGCAGGCTTTATCAATATATCCACTCTTTAATTCCTTTTCATAGCTTTACATAATATTCCTTAGGTAGAGCCCTGAATTGTCATAATAAAGTAATCACACAGGCCTAATGTGCCTACAAGATCACCATTGGGAGGACAGGTATAATACAAAGCCAAAGTCTAGCTGTAGGGAGATTTATCAAACATGGTGTAAAGTGAAACTGGCTTAGTTGCCCCTAGCAACCAATCAGATTCCACCTTTTATTCCTCACAGACTCTTTGGAAAATGAAAGGTGGAATCTGATTGGTTGCTATCTGAAGATCTGAAGATACTCAACAGAAGGCTGCTAAGAGTCACAATCAAGTCCAATCGTTTTCTTGTATAGGGGGGGTCCAAGGTTATTTATTGTAAAAGCATGTTAGGCTATTTCAGTGGTGCTTTGTCAAGCACTGGCAAAAGTATGCCTGTAAACAATTAAATGTTATTAACCCCTTCAAGACAGAGCCCTTTGATGCACAAAAGTCTGGTTCAAATTAATGCAATGTTCCTCCCCACCTTCTAAGAGCCATAGCCATTTTATTTTTCCACCTACAGGGCTGGTTGGGGTGTCAGTTTTTGTGTCATGATCTCTAGTTTTTATTAATATTATATTAGTGTAACAGAAAATTTTTGATCGCTTTTTATTATTTTTTTTCTGATATATAATTTATTAAAATCAGCAATTCTGGTCCCGATAGCAAAAGCTATTGGGACCACCGCAGCATGGCTGTGGGGGTCCCAATCACTCAGTGACAGAAGCTTGTTCTGTCACGGAGTACCTTAAATGCCGCAATCTCTATATAGATCACGGAGTTTAAGGAGTTAATGAGATGCAGCTGCCTCTCATTACCTCCAGCCCCGGACACACTGATGTGTGCGGAACCAATTTCACTGGAGCGGTCCAGCACATATCAGAACCCCCTTAGTCAGGAACGTATATATACATTCCTACTGCATGAGGCATGTGCAGCATGAGCGTATATATACATGTTACTGATGGAAAGGGGTTAAAAAGAAAGTAAAATAAGGTTAAAAATAAATAACTGAAATATTTAAACAAAATACATTTTATTTGCTTAAACATATACTGTATACTGTACAATAATATAATCCCCACAAGTTTTGTCTCCCTTACACTGTGTACAACATGTACATACTGCATGTTTTTTTGAACAAAATATGTATATTTCGCTAATAAAGTCCCTAATAAAATATGTACTCAAAAATAGTACATCCTGCAAAAAAATTATAACTTCTAGAATTGTCAAAAGTTTTAAAAGCAGTTTTTGCATGTACAATATTGTCATTTACCAGCACGTTTCATTTTCTTGATATTAACATTTTAAAGAAAAAAAAACTTGCATTTTAATCTGAGTACATTTGGACATCTGTTATACTTCCAGGATATATCTTTTATTATTCTTTTATTAATTTCTAAATGTAGAAAACAATGATGGTTACCATGAGGCTATGTTCACAAAAAGCAGATTTGTTGCACAAATTTCAGCACCTGTCCTATTCATCTGACTAGATTTGCAGAAATCCATGCACTTTCTGCAGGAACCACCCCATTCACCAGCATAAAATGCATTTTTCAGGAGCAGAAATGTGTACATTAAAACTGCTGCATGTGAATTTATCCTTGTCACTTTGTAAAAATATTGCATGTCTTTGCAACATGTAATATTTTTACAAAGTGACAAGGATAAATTCACATGCAGCAGTTTTAATGTACACAATTCTGCACCTGAAAAATGCATTTTATGCTGGTGAATGGGTCATGATGATCGGTCATGATTTGAATATGAATCAACTGATCTTTAAAACTTGTAATGTCCTTCACTTTACAAGCTCCATTGTAATTCTATGAAGCTCATCTTGTGCAATAAGACAAATAAGGTTTGTTTTTGAAATTGATGGAGGTCCAAGTTTATTTTTTCCCCCATTACCGCTCATCAAAAGTTCTTTGTAATGACAGCGACACTTTAAAGGGGTTATTCAAGGAGCAGAAGATGACTTCTTCTCTCGATCACTAACTACCAACAATTCCATGTCTTGGAAATAAGCCTCCTAAGATATTTAGGGGTCAAATGCATATCCCAATCAGCGACTTTGTTTAGCTATTGGACATTGCGTACAGACATGGTTTATTCTGCATGCAATAATGAGGGTATGCACCGGCCCCTCTGTGTCTCAGAAGACTAACTTCAGAGATGTAGAGTTGCTGGTAGTGAGCTCCAGGGAGCAGAAGGCTTCAGCCATCTTATGCTACCTTGACAACCCGTTTAACCCCTTAGCAACCCATGACGTATCTGATACATCATGGTGCCACGGGGGGAGTTCAGAGAGGGGTCCCGCCAGGACTCTGCTCTGATCGGTGGAGCGCCTCTATTAGCTGGCTTTGCGCCGCACGTCCCTGGTGTCTAGTGGGTCAGTCCCCCCCCCCCCTGCGATGCGATTGAAGGGGGGAGATCCATCCTTCTGCCCATGCCGGGCCTCAGCGTTGCAATGACACTGATCCCGGCTCTGCAATACATTGCTATGGCCTGCGGCAGGCCAAAGCAATGTATCACCGATCTTACTGATCATTGCTGTGTATATACAAGTCCCCCAGGAGGACTTCTAGTTAATGTAAAAAAAACAAAAATGTTTTTTTATTAATAAAAAATCCCCTCCCATAATAAAAGTCCAAATCACACCCCTTTTACCATTTTATAAATATAAATAAACAAATAAATAAACATATTTGGTATCGCCGCACGCGTAATCGCCCGAACTATTAAATTATCACATTCCTGATCTCGCACGGTAAACGGCGTCAGCGCAAAAAAATTCCAATGTACAAAATTGTGCATTTTTGGTTGCATCAAATCCAGAAAAAATGTAAGAAAAAGCGATCAGAAAGTACATGTAATGGCGAAAAAAATAACACCTCAATCAACCCCATAGACCAAAGGATAAAAGCGCTATAAGCATGGTAATAGGGTGATTTTAAGGAACATATATTTGTTAATAATTGTTTGAATTTTTTAAAAGCCATCAGATAAAATAAAACAAGTCAGTTTTACCCCAGGGTGAACGGCGTAAACAAGAAACTCCCTGAAATGAGTTATGGAAAAATAAAGTCTGTCATTGCAAAGTACAATTGGTGTTGCAAAAAATAAGGGCTCATGTGGGTCTCTAGGTGAAAAATGCAAGCGCAATGGACTTTTAAACATAAAGTGGAAAAAGCAAAAGTGCAAAAACGAAAATTGGCTTTGACCTTAAGGGGTTCATTACTGGGTAAACATTTGGTGGTTGAAATATTTGTACACATATTGTGCCATGAAGCCATGTGCTAAAATTGCAGTCAGTTACTGCAGCTTCCCATAAACCTAGGGGAAGCATATAATTTTGTACACTACCACCCCGCAGCCACACTGTGAGAACCCAGTACTAGAAATCTAATCTGCTGGGTAAATCAGTAAAATTTGGGGTGAATTTTGCCATCTATCAAAAACCTAGGTGATATTCTGTAATGGTAATTCTGGTAATTTCCTAGACTTTTATTACAGATTTTAAAAGGATATCTTAACCCCTTTGTGCTGCAGCTAGTTTGGGCCTTAATGACCAGGCTAATTTTTCAAAATCTGACCTGTCTCACTTTATGCTCTTATAGCTCAGTGATGCTTTAACGTATGCTAGCGATTCTGAGATTGTTTTTTCGTGACATATGGCACTTTATGTTAGTGGCAAAATTTGGTCACTACTTTGTGTGTTTTTTGTGAAAAACATCAAAATATCATGAAAAATTAAAAAAATTTGCATTTTATGAACTTTGAAATTCTCTGCTTCTAAAAAAAGAAAGTCGTAGCACATAAATTAGTTACTAAGTCACATTACCAATATGTCTTCTTTATTCTGGCATAATTTGGTAAACATATTTTACTTTTTTAGGGTGTTATGGGGCTTAGAAATTTATCAGCAAATTATCACATTTTCGTGAAACTGATTTTTTTAGGGACCAGTTCTTTTTTTAAATGGATTTAGAAGTCTGGTATCCTGAAAACCCCCATAAGTGACCCCATTTTGGAAACTACACACCTTAAAGAATTAATCTAGGGGTATAATGAGCATTTTAACCCTACAGGGGCTGGAGGAAAGTATTCACAATTAGGCAGTAAAAAAATTGAAAATTTAAATTTTCCAATAATATATACGTTTAGATTAAAGTTTCTCATTTTCAAAAGGAATATGAGACAAAAAGCACCCCAAAATTTGTAATGCAGGTTCTCTTGAGTACAACGGTACCCCATATGTGGGCGTAAACCACTGTATGGGCACACAGCAGGGCTCAGAAGGAAGGGAGCGCCAATTAGCTTTTCCAATGCAGATTTTGCTGAAGAAGTTTCTGAGCACCAGGTGCGTTTGTAGTGCCCCTGTAGTGTCAGCAGAGAGAAAACCCCCCATAAGTCACCCCATTTTGGAAAGTACACCCCTCAAAGAATTCATCTTGGTGTGTGGTGACCATTTTGACCCCACAGGTATTACAGGAAAGTATTCAAAAGAAGACAGTAAAAATGAAAAACTCGAATTCTTCCAATAATATGTTCGTTTAGTTTGAAATTTCTCAATTTCACGAGGAACAAGAGGAAAAAAGTACCCCAAAATTTGTAACGCAGGTTCTCCTGAGTACAATGGTACCCCATATGTGGGCATAAACCACTGCATGGGCACACAGGAGGGCTCAGAAGGGAAGGAGCGCCAATTAGCTTTTTCAATGCAGATTTTGCTGCAGAAGTTTCCGAGCGCCAGGTGCGTTTGCAGTGCCCCTGTAGTGCCAGCGGAGTAAAATCTCGCCATAAGTCACTCCATTTTGGAAAGTGCACCCCTCAAAGTATTCATCTTGGTGTGTGGTGACCATTTTGACCCCACAGGTATTAGAGGAAAGTATTCAAAAGTAGACAGTAAAAATGAAAAACTCTAAATTTTCCAATATTATGTTCTTTTAGTTTGAAATTTCTCAATTTCACGAGGAACAAGAGGAAAAAAGTACCACAAAATTTGTAACGCAGGTTCTCCTGAGTACAATGGTACCCCATATGTGGGCGTAAACCACTGTATGGGCACACAGGAGGGCTCAAAAGGGAAGGAGCGCCAATTAGCTTTTTCAATGCAGATTTTGCTGAAGAAGTTTCCGAGTGCCAGGTGCGTTTGCAGAGCCCCTGTAGTGTCCACAGAGTAAAATCTCCCAATAAGTCACTCCATTTTGGAAAGTGCACCCCTCAAAGAATTTATTTTGGGGTGTGGTGAGCATTTTGACCCCACAGGTGTTTGAGGAAAATATTCAAAAGTAGACAGTAAAAATGAAAAACTCGAATTTTTCCAATAATATGTTCCTTTAGTTTGAAATTTCTCAATTTCACGAGGAACAGGAGAGAAATGTCACCCCAATATATGTAAAGCAGGTTCTCCTGAGTAGAACAGTACCCCATATGTGGGCATAAACCACTGCATGGGCACACAGCCGAGCTCAGAAGGGAAGGAGCGCCAATTAGCATTTTCAGTGCAGATTTTTCTGAAGAAGTTTCTGAGCGCCAGGTGCGTTTGCAGTGCCCCTGTAGTGTCAGCAGAATAGATTCCCCCCAAAAGTCACCACATTTTGGAAAGAGCACCCCTCAAAGAATTCATCTTGGTGTGTGGTGACCATTTTTACCCCACAGGTATTAGAGGAAAGTATTCAAAATTGGCCAGTAAAAATGAAAAACTCGAATTTTTCCAATAATATGTTGGTTTAGTTTGAAATTTCTCAATTTGACGAGGAACAGGAGAGAAAATTCACCCCAAAATCTGTAACGCAGGTTCTCCTGAGTAAAAAGGTACCTCATATGTGGGCATAAACCACTGTATGGGCACACAGCAGGGCTCAGAAGGGAAGGAGCGCCAATTTACAGGAGCAAAACCGCAGCTAGTAATGGTTATTAGAATAGCGCAGTTACTAAAATAAAATAAAAAAAATGAGATTACAGGTAATGTGGGGTGGTTACGGGCAACCAGGGGTGGTTATGGGCAACCTGAGGTGGTTACAGGTAATCTGGGGTGGTTACGGACAACATGGGGTGGTCACGGGCAACCTGCTGTGGTTACAGGCAACGTGGGGTGGTTACAGGCAATGCGGGGTGGTTACGGGCAACGTGTGGTGGTCACGGGCAACGTGTGGTGGTCACGGGCAACCTGCTGTGGTTACGGCAACGTGGGGTGGTTACAGGCAACGTGGGCTGGTTACAGGCAACGTGGGCTGGTTACAGACAACGTGGGCTGGTTACAGGCAACGTGGGCTGGTTACAGGCAACGTGGGCTGGTAACGGGCAACGTGGGCTGGTTACGGGCAACCTGCTGTGCTTACAGACAATCTGGGATGGTTACGGGAAACGTGGGGTGGTTACGGGCAACCTGCAGTGCTTACAGACAATCTGGGGTGGATACGGGCAACGTGGGGTGGTTACGGGCAACCTGCAGTGCTTACAGACAATCTGGGGTGGTTACAGGCAACGTGGGCTGGTTACGGGCAACCTGCTGTGCTTACAGACAATCTGGGGTGGTTACGGGCAACGTGGGGTGGTTACGGGCAATGTGGGGTGGTTATGGATAAACTGAAGTTCTTATAGCCAATCTGGGGTGGGTACCTGTAATCTGACATGGGCACCGCAATCTGGAGGGGGTCATTGGCAATTTGGGGTGGTCAGAGGCGACGTGTGGTGGTCAGAGGCGACGTGTGGTGGTCAGAGGCGACGTGCGGTGGTCAGAGGCGACGTGCGGTGGTCAGAGGCATCGTGGCGTGGTCAGAGGCATCGTGGCGTGGTCAGAGGCATTGTGGCGTGGTCAGAGGCAACGCGCGGTGGTTACGTGCAATCTGGGGGGGGTTACATGTAATCTGGCATGATTACGGGGAACCTGGGGGGTTATGTGCAACCTGGAAGGGTTACAGACAATCTGGGATTGTTACTGATAAACTGAAGTGCTTATAGGTAATCTGGGGTGGGTACATGTAATTTGGGGTGGTTACGGGCAATCTGGAGGGGGGCACTGGCAATTTGCGGTGGTTACGGGCAACGTGCGGTGGTTACGGGCAACGTGCGGTGGTTACGGGCAACGTGTGGTGGTTACGGGCAACGTGCGGTGGTTACGGGTAATCTGGGGAGGGGTTAGGGGTAATTTGGGAGTAAACTGCAATTATTACTATAATAAAAAGTGTGTGTTTTATTTTTTTGTATGTTTGTCACTTTTTGTACTTTATACATTCATTTTCACTGTATTACTATGATTACTGTGATATTTTCTATCACAGTAATCATAGTTCAGTGACAGAGACCAAATTGGTCTCTGTCACTTTAAATTTTCAGAGCTTGGCTGGTTGTGAAGCGCATGCGCACTTCATAACCAGCCAGGACGTCGAGGAGGAAGGAGCTCCGTGGATCCGGTGAGTATATGGGGAAGGGAGGGTGACTCGGGGACGGGGGTGACAGGGGGGGTGGGGGGCGACTTGGGGGGTGGGGGGACATCACTTTTTATCCCCTGTCACCAATCATTTATGGTGACAGGGGATAAAAAGTGCCGGGAGCACATGGTACAAGCGATCAGCGGTATATAGTATATACCGCTGATCGCTTGTACCGGGACCCCACAGGGGGGTCCCCGATGACTGCCCCATGCTCTCCGCTACCTCCGGTGGCGGAGAGCATGGGGCTTTCATTCATTTTAACTTTTTAATCGCTGTGAACCGACGTTAGTCGGTTCACAGCGATGGCGGCGGCCATCTTGGAAATGATGGCCGCCGGGGGAGGGGGGTTAGTTATCGGGGCACTAGGGGGGTCTGATCTGGGGTCTGATATACACCTATTTCATCTCCCCCCGCCGTAGATTCACGGCGGGGGGAGATGAAAGGTGGCGGCGGCACCGGTAATCCTCTTTACCGACGGCCGCCGCTATAACGTTAATAGCGGCGATCGTCGGTAAGGGGGGGGGCCGGGACGGACCTCACACACTGCCCCAACCCCTCAGCTACCTCCGGTAGCCGGGGGGATGGGGTGGGGGCCGTCCCGGCCCCGCAGCCTTATTCTCTGCCATCGCCGTAAAAAGCTGATGGCAGCAGAATAAGGCCCATTAGTGACCGCCGTAGAAAGCCGTATCGGCGGTCACTAAGGGGTTAATGTCTCATACAGATTAATTCCTATAGTTTGGTTTTACATTAGGTAACTCATATGACTTTTCCATAGATAGAACACCTTCAAATTTCCTTTGGAAAAACAAAATAGGAGGAACCTTTGGGACCAATTACATTTTGAGTTTTTGATTTGTCTTTTGCCTCTCGAGAAACTTAATGAGAAACTCCAGTAGGGAAATATTTATCAATGACTCTTTTGGAAACTAGGGCAAAACAGGTAGCCTTACATAAGTTACAGTACAGGCTTGTTATTCTAGGTTAGCTTTTAAGATCTCTAAGCACTATGTCCAACTGCGGTGGGAGTTTGAATAAGCGTAAACCTAACTTTAGCACTCAGAGAGAGATTTCCCAGAAGAGTGAGAAAAGCTCAGCTCCCTACACAGTCATGTCTCATTGCTGATGATTTCCAAACGAATGTAGGTTAAAAAATTGCTATTGCACATTAGTTTGTGTAAAGTCGAAATGTGTCAGCCTCTCACTCCCACTGGAAATAAATTTTCAGGGTAAAGCTTGTGTTCTGAGAATGGAAAGAATGTTAAAAAGTACATAATGGAATCTGAAAGATACAACAAAATACCTAATGATATCTAGTTACATTCTAATCTCCCTAGTGATGCAATATTGTCCACAAAAAAAACTGAAATAAAGCATAGACCACACATATAATGGATCCACCTGACTAACAATTTTATACAGCCTGTGCAGAGTTATATTCTTTCGTTCCATGTTTTACAAACATAGTAAAAACTAAATAAAAGTTAAGTGATGAAGTAGAAAGATTGATAGATACATAGATGCCAAAGTTGCCAAGTCGCCCTAGGTCTACAGAATTCATAATTTTTCGCTCAGATAATGATAAGGAAACCTACTCTAGCTCTCCCTCCATGCACACATGGGATTTATGTAGAGGCAGTGCACCACTGGCAATGTGGGGACATTTTTAAGCACGGCACAAAGAACACCAGACTTAATAAATGTCTCCCTATGTGTTAGTATATATGCTTACCAGATCCTCAAGGCATTCATGGTTTCAATCAACCTTTATTCCATTACCTGCAACACTAGTTTATATACTATTGAAAATTTTAACTCAAAACATCTCTCAAAACGATTTTTATTTATGTGCATACCTTCTCAGCAGTTTGCTGTGTGAGCTCTATTTTCTCTCTGCTCGTGTATCTACTTTCTTCCCTGTCTACAGGCACTGTGATCTATCCCCCAAGGTTTGAGAAAGCAGGAGGTCTGTCTGGATGGTCAGTTATGTCCTTTTGCGGGAACAGGTTAAATATTTGCCGAGGCACAATGTGAAGTGGTATCTCAATGATCCGAGCTGTATTCTTCCTATCCTGCTCTGCTACTTACATAAAGGGAAAGACATGTCCGTCAAGCCAGCTAAGGACAACCCAGATTGCATTTCAGCCCACGCTCTTGCATATTATGTAACAACTTTTTCTTAAGCAGTTGGAGAGAACTGTTCCTTAAAAAGTTTTATTTTTCATTTTGCATAAAATAATTAACTGCGGCACAGAAAACAAGCTCCCCAGAGTTCTCATTATCCGCTGTCGGGGGGACATCAGGGAACGAGTCGGCAAGAGACAGGAGCGGCAAAGAGTTTGGAGCAGAAGCAGCGGCGGCTGGTTGGGGGAATGCTGGTAATGTAAGGGGACATGCTGCTGCAGCAACTGCGGGGGACTGGTTGGGGGGATGCTGGTGATGTTCGGCGATGGCGGGGGGCTGGTTGGGGGGATGCAGGTGATGTTGCGCATCAGCAGCGGACGGGGGCTGGTTGGGGGATGTTGTTGAAGTTCGGCAGCAGCGGCGTGGGGCTGGTTGGGGGATGCTTGGGATGTTCGGCAGCAGCGGCGGCAGGGGGCTGGTGATGGCCCTTGTACTATTCCCCCCATCATCTGCTCATACTATGAGTGGATGATGGGAGGAGTAGTACAGTGTATATGTGCCAACAACACCAAGCAGGGAGGGAGCGGGGAGGTAGTTAGATGCACGGGCACCTCTCTCTCCCTGCTCAATGCCGCCCACATTTACGGAATACTTTGGGGATCAAGGACACTTGCTCCCCAAAGAATTTCATAAACGTAAGCAATAAAGCATAGTGTACAGTAACCTAACATTCCATTACTTACATACAGCCCCACTGACACAATACAGTCCATAAACTTTTATATACAGTGTGCCCCCTGCTGGATACTCCTTAGGAATTACACCCTGATTCGTGACGTCATGAAGAAAAGAATTTCAACATTCCATGATCTACTAAATCTAAGGGAAATAGCCCTATATGTGCATTTCCCATAATTAATGTACATTTGGAATTTGTATAACTTTCCATAAGTAATAACATATTAAAAAATACTTTTGGCCGGAGTTGTCCTTTAAACCCTAAAAGCGTCTGGGGAATGGGAGAGCATGAAGAAGGAAGAAAGAACAGTTCTAATTATAATGAAGGATTCTGTCACTAATTCATGCTGCCTGTGGTTTGAGCAGTATTACCATCAGATTCTATTGTATATCAACAATTACATACAAAAAATAGATTATTTAAATACTACATGTATAAACAGTTAATTTATTTTTATACTCCGATACTCAAGATAGAGCTGTGCAGCATACAGACAACAACATCCAAATCTTTTTCTATGTCTTGCACCAGTGGACAAGGTGGTATAACTCGTCTTATTCTTCCTGCTGGCTGCCATGTCACAGTATGTGTACACTAAATGGTGCAAATCAAGATATCACAGACCACCACAGTACTCTGTCAGTGTATGGCTGCTTTAGTAAGCAGTCTAGAAAACCTTGTGCTATCAAGTGCTATCTATCAAGTGCTACCTTGTGCTATCTAGTGCTATCAAACCTTAACTGTTACTTTTTAGAGAAAATTTCACTTTATCAGCAGGCAGTTTTTTTTTTTCCTTAAAAGGTTATATATCCCGTATAGAAAGCACATATGTCAGTCCATCCCACAATATTTTATATGCTAGGAAACTGGAGTAGTAATTATTTTCTAATCATATATGCTATAAAATGTTCAGTAATGAGTATATAATACGAGACATACACAAACCACAAAAAGTTAGTGATATTTTGCTTGCAGGGGACATTTCAGGATGAACCTAAAATGTCCTCTAACCTTTACAGGTGAACTTTTGATTGCACATGTCCAACTGTTCAATGTGTCAATAATTTTTGCAAAACTTGTTGTCCTCTAACAAGGGCATTCTTAGATGGTGCTTGGTGGTGGTGTTACAGTGTGGGCAGGTGTGTCTAATTAATACAGAACTGCCCTTCAATGTGTGAATGGTACAGTGACAAGCCCATATTGCTTGAATAACATCATTGCCGTGGTCCGAAGTGCTGGATACTGGTGTTGTGTGCAGCTGGTGGGCTCTGGTATTTAGGGGCAACTTGTCATGGTGGCCAGGAGTGGTAGTATCAGCCCCTTGACACACTTGCACCAGACCTTGCTAAAATGGGTGTGAAGTGCAAGTGAAGGTGCAGGTGCGGCCTAAGTGACTCTCGACTTAACTTTACTTGAAAACTTCAGTGCAATACAAAATGTATGAACAATAATGCTCACTGTGCTGGTGCAAAAAATACAACAATACTTCTTTAGACAGACTCTTGTAATAGAATTCAGTAGTAGAAAGAACTAGTTTGCATGGGGGTAGTGTAGGGACCGGGTAGGAGCCTTTGTCTAAGTAGTAACAATACTCTGCCAGGATGTGTGTGCAAGATAATATACTTGGTGAAAGAATCCTCATAATCCCGTTTAGATATGCTTTAGATATATGACCATCTTCTGCCTACACACTCTCAGTGACCACTCTGTATGGTAGTAAGAGCCCTAGGCCTTTGTCTCTAGGTTGAGCCAACTAGTGAAGGTTTCTCCACATAGACAAGCATAGTGTCAGTAAATTACTTCAGCTAAGTGCTCTCTTGCTTTACTGAGGATCACTCCATCTTCTTTGTGGGTGACTGTCCTGACTGAGGAAATCCACAACGTAGACAAGGGTGGTCTATTTTTCTGGTTGCCCCACTGCTTTAAGGTCTAGCAACACATAGTGGTTGTTAGTTTCTCTCTGGAACTAGAACTTACTCCTGACTCCTGGGCAAAGCTACTCTGCTCCTTACTGAACTGAACTGGAAGCCCCCTATCCTATATAGGGAATGTAAGTGATAGAGAGATTGTGGTGTACAGAGCGTAGACACAGTTAGGCAAAACATACAAATAAGGCTGAACCTTTTCACATATACTGCAGCTGTACACAGGGGGAGCGAGACACCTAGTGGCTGGAGTGGAAATCACAGCTCAGTGCTTGGTGTAACACCTGAGAGAGCTACTATACCTGGGTGGTATAAAGCTTAGGGAACCACCTGTGGTGGGACACTACATCATTATTCCAGTCATTGTGTCTCTGAATGAACAACACAGGCCTCTTTTCCGCAGGATAGCCTGTCCCCATACGGGAGCTCTTCCTGCATACTGTATGTGCATCAAAGACCAGCCTGAAGTGTCACTGATAGGGGCAATGGGCAGGCCGAGGGGGTGGTTTCTGGGGCTGAGGAACGCACCCCCCCCCCCCCTTACCGTGCTCCTAATAAGCTGATTTGCATATTTCCTTTGAATCAAACTTTTTAAAAACGGCGGGACATTTATAAAAAAAAAAGACCGGTACCACAAACATGAGATTCACAGCTGCATGCGGATATCAGCAGGTTCATTTCCACAAACTTCTTGATGGTTCCCCTTTAAATGCTCAACTTATTTTACCGGGGAAATAGGAGAAATGAAAGGTGAACACTGGTTGCTATGGGTAAAAAAAAAAGTCTTATTATAAAACAGCTTGATAAATCTCCCCAATTGTGTAGTAGTTCTGCTGAGTTACTGCAACATGGTCACAACACATTGTATGAAGCTGCTTGCTTCCATCTTTTTTTTTTACCCTTAAACTAGCTAATCTGAACTTCTAGCATTAGTGATAGTTAACATATACATATTTGCCAACATTTGAATTTATTTTCCAGGGACACTTTGGCTTTGACAACTAGAAGTGTGGCCTATTAAGGGTGTGGCTTTTCACAGGGTGGGTTTTTGGAGAATTTTCCATATATTGTTGTATGAAACATGTCCTCTTCTAAGTCTTGTATTCATAGGCGCACTCCCAGTCACATGATGTAACCGGTTGCTTTTGATAATAGTCGGAGAAGGCTATAACCACACAGATTTATAGAAAAATAAGGTATTTAATACAAAGAACAATACTTAGCTGCAGTTACAGATGGTACAGATGCATAGTTGTTTTATCCACAATGAAATGGGGAGCCCCTTTGTATATTATGGTCTAATATACGCCCATTTCCCTCGATGACCTCCAGGGTGCTGGGCACCTTCCATCCATGGTCCCAGCTGAGGCTGACTAGAAGCTACATACCCGCGACCTTTATAGTAAGTTCGGGTGGGGGTGATGTGCTTGTATGTCTAGGTAGACCACTGATGACCATGGATGGAAGTTATCTGATGTTTCTCCAGCCTTGTACATATTTACCAAGCACAATGGGGACCCAGTTTTACAATTACAGCTATAAGGTTCTTTCAGCCATAGAACAATAGCAACAAACAACTGTATCCTCCAATGTTTACACTAATGTGAAGGTATATGGCTGGACAGTTGACATGGGTGTGACAGTATACATACACACACACAACTACAATGACTTCTACACACATAGCCATACGAATAAATAAATAAATATATATATATATATATATATATATATATATATATATACACACAAGACATTAAAATAATACATTCCTTCTCATTACATCAATAAGACACTTTAATTTTCTGAAATGAACCCATCCGGTTACACTCCACCCCTTGTCTTATTGATGTGATGTAAGGAAGTTACAAAACATTATTTGTGACGCCATTTACACATTCTTCTGATATCATCCTCATTTAACCATGTGATTGCTCACTTCCTATTTTCTCTTACATTGGTCGGTTGTTACAAACAGAAACTGGTGCGGTCACAGCTGGGCTTAAAACCAAAAAAGAAAAATCAAATGTCCAGTAATAGAAAATACAATATCCATTCTGGTGGGAATTTTCTTTCTTCTGATCTTCTTAGACCCCAATCTCAGGTGCAGGGAAGCAAGGGGATTATTGTGCCCTCACCACAGGGGCCTATTGCTCAGGTAACGTCACTACTTCCATGGTTGGCCAAAGGACAGACCCTCAGTAGGCATCTGCCCCCACTCTTTACATGTTCAGAAGTCTGTCTCATTCCTCCCCTCCCCCTATGTATCTCTGGTGATGGATCAGGGGGTTGCAGGTATGGCTGGAGGTGCAGACTCTAGAGCCCCTTTAGCAGTGTTGTTTCAGGTACATGGTCTTCCTTCACTCGTGCATCATCTTGGCACCTTGGAGACACTGTAGATCTCTGGATGTCAGCTCTTCAGCCTCTCTGCACTTGCTGAGTTTTAAGAGGGGTCAATATCCAAATAGGAATGAATCAACAAATCCACAGCAGATAGGAGACATGGAGGCTTTAGACTCAGTCACATGAGAACAGAAGGTCATTTGCGAAGTCTCTGTAAACTCTGTATAAAGTCCTGTGCATTTTCATGGTGGTCGCTCATTCCTTCATCAAATGGAGAACTTAAAAATAAAAATCCAAATGTCTTTCTTAGGGAAAAAAAACAACAAATCAAATCTCTGCCCAGGAAAGTGTTTCTGTTGATAGCAAGGACATGTAACAATGGCTATCTACCTATTCCCATTACCAACATGTTTATCGTCAAACAACATTCTTAAATTTCAAGCATACAAACTAAACATATAGTATATGACTTCAGTCTATTGGATGAATAAACAAATCAAGAGTATACACACATATCCTTTAATATGCATCCCATGTAAAGCAAACCCATCATCCTGTATTGGAGATATATATACACACATACATATATAGCTATATCCAATGCAGGCATTTTCTCACTAATGGTTACCCATACATATTTGCATTTTCCCAACACAATTCACCCACCCTTATTGTTTTGTTTGTAAACAATCTTGAACGTTCTGAACTCATTCAGTTTATTACTTCAATATTGATTAATTTTTATCCCAAAACCAATTTCAGTGAAATATATTCAATTCAGCATTCAGATACACCACTTATATAGCACCAAGTAGGCATCTGAAGACAATTCAGACTTCTCAATCTTATTTCCCTCTCAGGGTTTCAAGTGACAATGAGGTCTTTAGGAGGGACAAAGGGCTGGTATTCCCAACATAAGGGGCTGTCACTCTCCCTTTCTCCTCCCACCTTTCTATGTCATTTGTCACCACCCCCTTAGTCCAGGGCTTTGTACTGTCATACTTCAGGTCAGTCGTCTGCAACCTTGGGACCATAAAAGCCTACTAACCTTCTTGTGGTATCACAAGAGAGACAAAACATATAACAATACAGACATGTACAAACATAAAACACACATGGGCCCATTCATTCATAACATATAATTCACACAAAAGAAATGTTAAAAATAAAACAAAACAAGGAGCTCCTTTAAAATAAAAAATTAAAAATTAAAAAGCTTCATGAAATGCCTACAAAATTGTGGTTAACCATATCAAAAAATGTCTCTTTCATGTGCAAATCCTAAAATATAAATGGACAATTAATGGCATTTTCACACAGTTGAAGTTCTCGGTGTCCATCCTTCCTGCCAAACTGTGAAAAAACTAAACTTTTCATTAGGGCAAAACTTTCCTACAGCTGTGGAAATAAACAAAACTCATGGTTATTTTTCAAATCTTATAAGGTGTAATCAATATCACCACGTGGATTTTTCTCTTTCTATACCCCAATTTACATTTACCAATTTAAATGGATCCATTATATTACAAGTTATACACATACTATATACTGTATAGCAATACTCCTTCAAGAACCTGCAAATAAAACACAGACATATTAGTTATATCATAGATTGCATAATCCCATGAAGTCATCAGATGCCATCAGATTATCGTCTATCTGACTGGTCCACAAACAGAAAATACAAACACTAAAACAATGGACAGAGTACAACACTTTGCACAGAGATTACGTTTATAGCTCTCAGACACAAAATCTTCAAATGACAAACAGAGAGTCCTCAACTAATCTTTCCAGAGAAGTCACAAAAAGAAAACCTTCCTGCCGCAGCAGAGCTACATATTGTCATTTATCAATTACTATGAGATTAAACCTCCTGTGAGCTCCAGACCTTCTATTGTTTTCTTACTGACAAGCTGCTTCTCACTCTGCTCTCCCAGGTACAGAGAGAAACTTTTCTGCAGTGTAAAAACACATACAACGTCATTATAAAAACATATACAAGCCTTCATTTATGGCTGGAAGTTACACTTTTTACTGTCACACTGTTACCTTCTACACATTAATCGTTCCAATACCGGTAAAACAATAACATCCATTCTTACCTGCCAATAACACACAACTTCTACTCATCCTCTTTGCAAACACATTACTACAGGTTTCACATCTCTCAAACACTTAACTCATGAGTTACTTCAAACCTATAAAACAACACACTGCGACCACTCATTGGCCAAAACCTGGTGAGGAGCCTGCTCCCACCCTACAATCTCCACATCCATGAAGCCCACTTGCTTCACTTCTTTTTCTTGTATGTCTCTCTCAATTCGCACCAGCAGACAGATCCATCCCACATCTGCTGCGGTCTTCCGCCATTCAAAAGACATAACAAGGCACCACCAGCCGACTGGGGTCTGTCAGCTGAAATGGTGTCACCACCTCGAGTGCTGGGTGCCCAGGGTCGCGAACTACACACCCACCAGGGGACTGGACTCGCTTTGTCATCTACCCCACAACTACACATCTCAGCTAACATATACATTATATTCTATTAAACAGTTATAGCAATTCTATGACTATTATCCCACTTCTGACACCATTATGTAACCGGTTGCTTTTGATAATAGTCGGAGAAGGCTATAACCACACAGATTTATAGAAAAATAAGGTATTTAACCCCTTAACGACATCGGGCGTAAACTTACGCCCTCGCGCCCTGGTACTTAGCGCATCAGGGCGTAAATTTACGCCCGATGTTTCCCCGATCGCTGCGTGTTCACACACAGCGGTCGGGGAAGATGGCCTGCTATAAATCATAGCAGGCCATCATAGCTTCACGGCACGGGGGGTGGTTAACACCCCCCGTGCTTACGATCGCTGCTATAGGCTAATCAATTCAGATCAGCCAATAGCGGCGATCGGAACCTTTCCGGGTCATCGGTGACCCGATGACCCGGAAAAAAATGGCGGTCGGTGCTGTCCGAGGACGGCACCGACCGCCATTACTGTAAAAAGTAATGGTGGTCACCGTGCCACCGGCCCGATCGCCGTGAACGGCCGGCCGGCCGTTCACGGCGATCGGGCCGGTGGCACGGCGATCAGAGTCCAGCAAAATAATAAATACCTGCCCTGGACCCCTCCGCTAGGTAGCGGAGGGGTCCAGAGCAGGTATTTGTACATTACTCACCTGTCCCGGGCTCCTGATCGGCGTCTTCCGGGTTCGCGGCGTCCTCCGTCATTCCGTTCGGTCTTCGGGTCTTTCCGCCGTTCCCCGTCGTCTTCTTTCGGCTATTTTCGGCTCCAGCCTCGTCACTTTCCGGATTTTGCGCTCTGCTGCCCCCTAGCGGCTGATATGTGTAATACACTTATCAGCAGCTACAGGGATATTCAGAATATAGAAATTTTTTTTTTTTTTTTTTCCAAATTTTTTTCTTCTTCTATTTTCCGCACCCTATCGCCGCTGAGTGTTGATCAGCATCGCAAGAAAGTGCGCTGCTAATCAGCAACTCCTCCTTTTTGGCGTAGGGTGTTTTTTTTCTATATTCTACTGCCACTGTCTGCTTATAAGTGCCGCACATAAGTGCGGCATTTATCAGCAACTCCTTTGTTGGCGTAGGTTTTTTTTTTATACTTACTGTAAAAAAAACACGTAAATAACACTACATTACACCACACTACATTGAATAAAGTTAGACCTTACACCACTACATACCCCATATACCAATCCCCGTATAAAGATGGCCCCCAGGGTGTTTTCGGCGTCAGAGGGATACGTTATTATTGCCTCCGACACCGAAACAGCCAGTAAGGATGAATGGGGGGGATCCTTCTTTCCTCCATTCATCCTCATCATCCTCATCATCCAGTGACGTGTCTGGGGGTAGCGTAGCGTACGCTGCCCCCCAGACACGTCTTTTCCGCCAGTACCGTCCCAATAAGAGATCACGGTATGGCGTGAAATTCTACAAACTGTGTGAGAGTACCTCTGGGTACTCTTACAGATTTAGGGTACGTGCACACTGCGGAATGGCGAAGGATAACCCTTTGTGCATTCCGCAGCTTGCACCCGCCGGCGGACTGATGCGGGCGCATGTCTCTACCCGTGTCATAGACTCCATTCTATGCACGGGCGGATTCCGTCGTCCGTCCAAAGAATGAACACGTTGGACGGAGAGCGGAATCCGCCCATGCATAGAATGGAGTCTATGACACGGATGGAGACGTGCGCCTGCATCAGTCCGCCGGCGGGTGCCAACTGTGAAATGCACGAAGGGTTATCTGTCGCGATTCCGCAGTGTGCACGTACCCTTAGAGTGTATGTAGGAAGGGACACCCAAATCCAGCCCCCAAATGCCCCCAGATGCCCCCTCCCCCCCCATCCTCGGAACAAGTGGAAAGATCGTCCGGGACCTGATCTTCCCACTGCTGGATAAAGGTCACCACCTGTACGGGGATAACTTTTATACCAGCACCCCCTCTTCCGGTCCCTCGCTGCCCTGTAGCTTGCGGCACAATCCGAACAAATCAGAAGTAGTAATAGAGCCCTAATAATTAGTAGCCATGGAGCGGACCCAGCACTTCTGGATATGAAGGACCCCGTATCGCACCAGGACAACATTTTCCAGGTGACGTCCCCCCACACTGGAGAAAGGGAGACCCCAGAAGAAGTACAGAGTGTGGCGTAACAGGGGGATCAGGAAGGACACCATTTTCCAGTGTGACACCTGTCCTGATCCCCCCGGCCTCTGCATACTGGATCGCTCCAAGGCGTACCACACGTCATCGGGGTTCTACATTATCTAAATTCTGTCCATTATTCCTATTTCAGGGGTCACGTTGATCCGGGGATTATTCTGATCGCCATTATGGAGTCAGGAAGTAATTTTTTCCCAGTGATGAGGCTACTGTCGTCTGCCTTACGAGGGTTTTTTGCCTTCCTCTGGATCAACACAGGTTGAGTTTGATGGACACCTGTCATTTCCAACCTTATAAACTAATAATTGCCCTAATACCCCCAAATAAATTAGAATTGTCCCTTTTCCCCAGCTAAGTAGGTATGGCCACCATTCCCATTAGAGGATGCCATGATGCAATTACAAAGCCTCTGTGCGGCCAGGACAGTAGAAACCCCCCACAAGTGACCCCATTCTGGAAACTACACCCCATAAGGAATCTAAGAAGGGGGGCAGCGGGGATATGGCCCCCTGGTGACGGCCACATTTGGGACGTGAAAATGAAAAAAATTGTATTTTGTATTTTCTCGGCACATGTTCTACGTAAGTGCCTGTCACCAGTGGGGTCCATATGCTCACTGCACCCCTTGTTAGATTCCTTATGGGGTGTAGTTTCCATAATGGGGTCACTTGTTGGGGGTTTCTACTGACCTGGCAGCACAGGAGCTTTGTAATTGCGACATGGCCTCCATCCTCCATTCCAGCCTCTAAATGGCGCTCTGTCCCTTTGGTGGCTTGCCCTGTGCCCATATGGCACATTATGCCCACATATGGGGTATTTTCGTAATCAGGGGAAACTACCCTACACGTTTTGTGTTAATTTTCTTTTTTAACCCCTTGTGGAAATGGAAAAAATCAAGGCTAGACCAACATTTAGTGTAATTTTTGTAAAATTTTTACTCTAAATCATTAATCTTGTCATGATTTTTTCATTTTCACAAGGGGCTAAAAGATAAAAAAAAACACTAAATATGTAGAGCAATTTCCCCTGAGTACGGAAATACCCCACATGTGGACATAAAGCGCCAGGCGGGTGCAGGGTAAGCCTCCGAAGGGACGGAGCGCCATTTGGTTTTTGAAGGCTGGATTTGGATGGAATGGATTTCGAGGGGCCATGTTGCATTCAAAAGGCTTCTGTGTTGCCAAGACAGTTGAAACCCCCCACAAGTGACCCCATTATGGAAACTACACCCCTCAAGGAATGTAACAAGGGGTGTAGTGAGCATATGGACCCCACTGGTGACGGGCACAAATGTGGAACAATGTGGCGTGAAAATGAAATATTACATTTTTTACACTATAATGTTGGTTTAGCCTTGAATTTATCATTTTCACAAGGGGTTAAAAGAGAAAAAAACACACAATATGTGTAGAGCAATTTCCCCCGAGTTCCTAAATACCCCACATGTGGACATAAAGCGCCATGTGGGCGCAGGGCAAGCCTCTGAAGGGAAGGAGCGCCATTTGGATTTTGGAGGTTGGATTTGGCTAGAATGGATGATGAACGCCATGTCGAATTTACAGAGCCCTCGTGCTGCCAAAACACTGGAAACCCCCCACAAGTGACCCCATTATGGAAACTGCACCCCTCAAGGAATCTAACAAGGGGTGCAGTGAGGATATGGACCCCTTGATGACGGGCACATTTGTGCCATGAAAGTGAAAAAATTAAATTTTTTACTTTTACGTCACATTGTTCCATATTTGTGCCCGTCACCAGTGGGGTCCATATGCTCACTGCACCCCTTGTTAGATTCCTTGAGGGGTGTAGTTTCCAGAATGGGGTCACTTGTGAGGAGTTTCCAGTGTTTTGGCAGCACGAGGGCTCTGTAAATGCGACATGGCCCTTGAAATCCTTTCCAGTGAAATTCAGCTTCCAAAAGCCAATTGGCGCTCCTTCCCTTTGGAGGCTCGTCCTGCGCCCGCTTGGCACTTTATCGCCACATGTGGGGTATTTCTGTACTCGGGAGAAACTGCGCTACATATTTTGTGTCTTTTTTTTCCTCTTATCCCTTTAAGAAAATGAAAAATTGAAGGCTAGAACAACGTTTTAGTGTAAAAAATAAATTTTTCTTTTTTCACGCCATATTGTTCGGAAAATCTGTGAAGCACCTGTGGGGTCCAAATGCTCACCGCACCCCTTGTTACATTCCTTGAGGGGTGTAGTTTTCTAAATGGTGTCCCTTTAGGGGTGTTTTTTAGGTTTTGGCAACCCAGAGCCTCTGCCAACCTGAAGTGGTACAGTCAGAAATGACCAAATATAACGGAGGCGTTGAAATTCACTAGGCGCTCCCTTATATCTGAGGCTTGTGGTTGCGTCAAATAGCGCAATAGGGCCACATATGGGGTATTTCTATAAACTGCAGAAACGGGGCAATAATTATTGGGGTGCATTTCTCTGGTAATAGGTTTATAATTATGAAAAATATTGGATTACAATAAAATCTCTGCACAGAAAATTAAAATTTTCAAATTTCTTACACATTTAGCTTTTATTTCTGTGACTCCCCTAAAGGGTTAAAACACTTTCTGGATGGGGCGTGGCGAGCCGCGGATGGGAGCAGTCGCAGGGTGAGAGAGCTCCGGACCCACACAGCAAAAGAAACTGACCCAGACCAGCTAAAACTCACCCCACGGTTCCTGAACAAACGGGAGACAGTGAGCGGAGCCTCCGGTCTTCTCTGGTCTCTGACGACCGCGGTCCCTGCAGCTCCAGCGGGCATCCGGAGAGACACGAGAGACGCCGCCGCCTGAGTACTGCAGCCGCGGCCATCTTCCCCAGCTCCTCCGGTCCTCTCGGAGCCAGCGATCCCCCTCCGCAGCCGGTAAGCAGCCCGGCCTGAACTCTAACCTCTGGGCCACCCGCTATTCGGAGGACGGACCCGGGATCCGGCGGGTAGACGGCAGCCCCGGACCCCACGTGCTACGGCGCCATCTTGCCTCCTCGCACGCTGCGGCCTCAGGGTCTGGTGAGTCAGCCTCCCCCCCCCGCTCCTACACCATAGCAGCCCCCGCCTGACACTACGGCCCTGAAGGCAAAGGAGCCAAGTATCTTACCCGGCACCTATCACCTCCAGACGGGCGGAATACCCGCTGGATTGCCCCGGATACTTTAAGCCCCCAGGGAAGGGGCCCTGCACTCAGGCTACAGGCCGCAGGCCAGGTTCCCTGTACTGGGGCGCCATCTTGCCTCCCTGACTCTAACTCCAACAGAGGCTCCACATTACCCGGTCTCTACCTCTTACTCTCAGGGGTGCTGCCTCCCCCCCCTGGCTTTAGACCCAGCAACCGGTACCCTGGACTCTCCCTCCCCTCTTACCCCCCCTGGTGCTGCCTCCATACGGTCCCGCAGACTCTTAAAGGGCCAGCAGCTCATTTCCACATTCATGATGGCCACCCTGAAACCACCTAAAAAAGATAAAAACAAACCTAATGATGACATTGTGGCCGCTTCTGCCAGAACCTCACAAGCAGCTACCAGGTCGGCCGCCCAGCGCTCGTATGGGGGCAGACACTCGGACTCAGACTCTGAAGCGTCCCTTATGGGACCCTCGTCCCCACAGGAGGTGCGTGACCTGCTTGCACAACTTCCCACTAAAAGGGATCTGCAATCCCTCATCACTGAAGTAAAAGACGCTTTTAAAGTGGAGATAGCAGCGGTGAGGAAAGACATTCAGCATATCGCACTACGGGTGGAAACCTTGGAAGAGGACCACGACTCTACGCGTGCCTATATCTCCACCTTACAGTCCACTGTGTCAATACAAGCCTCTGCTTTAGATGACATGCAACGCCATATTGAGGATTTGGATAATAGAGGCAGACGCAATAACATCAGGATACGGGGTCTGCCAGAGGCAACGCAGGACAATGACTTGACATCTACTTTGGAAGGCCTCTTTAACATGATGCTGGGAGAGCCTTCCACCCACAAAATTAAGTTTGATAGAGCTCACCGAGCCTTGAGGCCCAAATCTACAACTGGGGCCCCGAGAGATGTAATTTGCTGCCTACATGACTATACGCTTAAGGAGAGTATTATGTCCAAAGCCCGTTCACTTCGGGACCTGGACTTTGATGGGGCTCAAATACAAGTTTTTCCAGACCTCTCTTGGATCACCCTACAGAAGCGCCGACTTCTGCGGCCACTGCTGTCTATTCTCCGAGATCACGACACACCGTACAGATGGAACTTTCCCTTTGGTCTCACGGCCAGAAGAGATGGACGTTCCGTGATGCTCCGCAACTTAGCTGATTTACCTGCGTTTTGTGATGCTCTAGATCTGCCCATCCCAAAAATTTCTGATTGGACTGTAGCTCCCCCACCTCCCTCCCCACCCCCAGTATGGCAGTCATCTGGCCAGAAGAGGCGCCGCCCCCGCTCTGAGGGCTCTCGCTCCCCTCCCGATCCCGTGACTTGAGAGAGCCAACCAAGTGGCTCCGGATCCGTCTTCCCTTCATTTCCCCTATTTTCTAAACTTGGGGCTTTATTAGTTTATGTTCTGGGTCTCAATATACTGTTGTGTTTTTCTTTCTGCATTGCTGTGTGGTAGTGTACTGCTTATCTCACATGTATGTTCCAATGTTCACTGTTTCTTTTTGGTGGCTCCTTCGCTCCTCGTGGGGCAGCCAGCTGACAACCTCTGAGTTGTTTTGGCATAGTTCTTGCCTCACTGCGGACCACTTGGGTCTGTATCTTGGGATTTGTGCCCTTTCTCCAGTTAGACTCTATATCTGTTGTGTGTTATGTGTTGTTCCATGTTCGTCTCCCTTCTGCCCCTCCCCTCTCTCCCTCCCTCTTTCTAGGATCTTACGTCAGCAGGAGATGTTCCGGAGACTATTCCCATTGAGAGGCCGGAACTGGGTAAGTGGCTACATTAGCATGGTTCCTACCCTATACTGTACCAATGGTTAAATATGTGTCCCTTAATGTAAAAGGCCTCAATTCCAATGTTAAGAGACGGTTACTCCTGAAGGAACTCCGCAACCTCCATGCTGACATAGCCTTTCTCCAAGAGACACACTTTGATCAGGAGGCCACTTTTCGATTTACTCGTCACTCCTTCCCCACTGTCATCTCTGCCTCCAGAGGCAATAAGACGGCTGGAGTGGCTATTTTATTTTCTCAAGCATGCCCCATTCAGGTCACCTCTTCCTTTGCGGACCCAGGGGGGAGATTTGTCATTGTAGATGGAACTCTCCAAGGCCGGCAATTTATCTTTTGTAACATCTATGCCCCTAATCGATCTCAAATACCCTTTCTCCGTAGAGTTTTAAATAGGCTGTCAAAGTATCCCCCGGCTCCTAGAATCTTGGGTGGGGACTTTAACTTGCCCTTCTCGGAGCAGATGGACAGACATTCAGTACAAGGCCGACCTACCCCGGCAGATCAAGCCAGACTCTCAACGGAGTTCCGCAAGCTCATTCGTGCTCATAAGCTGTATGACCTATGGAGACTCGATCACCCTACGGAGAGAGGGTACACTTTTTTTTCTCACCCCCATAATTTACACTCCCGCATAGACTACTTCTTTGGTAACATACCTACGGTCAGGCTTCTGCAGAGCGCAACCCTTGATCCTATTTCTTGGTCAGACCATGGCCCTATAATAGTGCAACTTAAGGCTCCCCTGTCCCCTACTAGGCAATGTCATTGGCGCTTAAACGACACACTACTGAAAAACCAAATTACACGAGACTCCATTAAGTCGAGCATATCTAACTACTTCTTAGAGAATGGGGGTTCGGTTTCTTCAGAAGGGGTCCTGTGGGAAGCCCATAAGGCTGTAGTTAGGGGCCATTGTATAGCGGTCAGTTCTCGACAGAAGAGGGATTCTTTGTTAGCGATTCAAAATGCCAAATCCTCCATTGCCTCCCTGGAGCGCCTTTTGGCCCGGCGGCCCTCCCTGGGGGTGCTGCGGAGGCTTGTGGCGGCACGCGCTAGACTTAAGGAGCTTTCACTACATAAAGTGGAGAAACTCCTCATGTACTCTAAGCAACGCTTCTATGAGAAGGGAAATAAGGCTCACACTCTACTAGCACGGATGCTCAATGACCGCGCGGCTGCCCGGTCTCCGCAGGTCCTCAGGGACTCTGCGGGGGCCCTGAGATACCACCCCTCTGACATCTCCTCTATTTTCCTCCAATACTATTCTAAGCTTTATTCTCTCCCGTCTTCCTTACCCTCGGATCCCGAGGCCCGTGCCCGCTGTCTCTCGGAGTTCCTTGTTGAATGTGGCCTCCCGTCTTTGGCTGCTGAGGCACTTGAGGAACTTAATGCTCCGATTACTGCTGAAGAGCTTACGGATGTTCTTAAATCTCTCCCGACGGGGCGGGCCCCTGGACCAGATGGGTTCTCTTACCTCTATTACAAAACTTTCTCCTCAGAACTTTCCCCTAAACTACTTTCACTGTTTAATTCCTTCTTACAGGGCTCTCCTATCCCTACTTCCATGTCTCATTCTTTCATTACTCTTATCCCCAAACCTGGCAAAGACCCCATGGACTGCGTAAACTATAGGCCCATAGCCCTCCTGAATTCAGATTATAAAATATTCACCAAAATACTAGCCACCAGACTAGGCTACTGGCTGCCCTCCCTTATTAATGCGGATCAGGTGGGCTTTGTGCCGGGGAGACAGGGTGGAGACAACACAAGAAGAGCCATTGACCTTATAGATGCGATTAATCAGCAGGAGGACAATGCCCTCATGTTGAGCCTTGACGCGGAAAAGGCGTTTGACCGCCTTGGGTGGGCCTTTATGTTTGAGACCTTGAAGTGTTTCGGCTTCACTGGCTCTTTCATGACAGCGATACAGGCATTGTATTCACGCCCCACGGCAGCACTCAAATTCCCCCATATGACGTCTGAGACCTTCCATCTTTCGAATGGTACCCGCCAAGGGTGCCCTTTGTCTCCTTTGCTTTTTGTTTTGTGCATAGAGCCCCTGGCGGCGGCGATTCGAAATTGTCCTGACATTAAAGGGGTCTCAGTAAGAGGGAAAGAATTTAAAATTATGTTGTTTGCAGACGATGTTCTCCTCACCCTGTCTCACCCGCTCACTACCTTACCAAACCTCCGAGCGTTATTAACTAATTATGGCCGCTTATCGGGATACAAGGTTAATACCTCTAAGTCGGAGGCAATGCCCTTGAATTTGTCTGGGCCTCTGATTACCCAACTTAGCTCCAACTTTAAATTTAAGTGGACTCTGTCCTCTATTAAATACTTAGGTGTTCGCCTCACCCCCAAATATTCCACATTGTATTCTGCTAACTTCCCTGCACTTTTTCGGGAAATACGGGCACTAATGTCTAAGTGGACCGCTCATTATATTTCTTTGGTCGGAAGGGTGGCGGCTGTGAAAATGACTATCCTGCCTAAACTTCTGTATTATTTTGAAACGCTTCCAGTCCGTATCCCCCTTTCCGAACTTAGAAGCCTTCAAAGAGCCATATTTAAGTTTATTTGGGCCTCTAAGAGACACCGTATACCCAGCTCGGTCATGATGAGTAGCAAATCCCAAGGAGGTCTGGCGGTCCCAAATCTCCTCCACTACTACTGGGCCTCCCACCTACGTCAGATCCCAGCATGGTCCAGATATTTGGCTTACAAGAAATGGACGGAAATAGAAAAGATATGGCTGGCTCCATATCACCCTAACTCCTTTTTATGGCACGCCGTACCACCGAGTTTCACCCACCTTTCCCTACTGGGCCCTATACGTTTCTCTCTCCATATATGGTCTACGTGTAATACCAGGTTTGGGTTGACCTCCCCAGCCTCCCCTCTAAACTCATTTTTACTTTTCCCTGACTTTCTTCCGGGACTCCAATCTCCAACTGTCAAACTATGGGGTTCAAAGAACCTCTTCCAATTTGCTGACATAGTGGACCCCCTGACTCGTACTCTTTTTCCACTTGCCAAGCTCATGGACAAACACGCCCTCCCACCATCGGAGAGCTTCACATATCTCCAGCTTCGTCATTTCATGGTGTCTCGCCTGGGGTCCCTTACGGTCTCTAAGCCGTCTGCTTTTGAGCAACTAGTCAGAAGGGGGACTTCGACCTCTGGTCTTATCTCCGATATCTATCGCATTCTGGGTTCGCCCAATGGGGATACCCAGGTGAGACACTCGTATATGGCTAAGTGGGAATCCTGGTTGGGACGGACACTACCTCCGGAGTGTTGGACTACTATTTGGGAGCGTGCTGCCACTTCCTCGATATGTACCACATATAAAGAGTCCCATTACAAGGTGATGATGTTTTGGTACCACACTCCAGAGCTGCTCCATAAGCTTAATGCCTCAGTCTCCCCACTATGCTGGAGGTGTACCAGAGAGCGAGGCTCCCAGTTTCATATTTTCTGGGAGTGTGAACTTGTGCAGTCCTTCTGGAGTGAGGTCTGTGCTATATCATCGGTGGTCCTCGGTATTAATATCCCCTGTGAGCCAAGCCTTTGTTTGCTCAACTTATTCCCTAAGACCCTTCGTAAAAAGAGAGCCAAATTATTACTAGTCTTACTAACAGCTGCAAAGTCTCTGATCGCTAAATGCTGGAAACAGCTCTCCCCCCCTTCTATCCAGCACTTCAGGGCGAGGATCGGGGAGCTACGCTCCTTGGAGCGTCTTACGGCATCTTTGAACAATAAAATGGAAGCTTTCGACCAGATTTGGGCTCCTTGGGACTCGTATAGTTCTCCCTCAACATCCTCCAGCGGTATATCCTAGATCCCCCCTCTTCCCCCTACCTTCCTTTCCCACTGTTTCCCCCTCCCCCTTTCAATGTTATGTCTATGTATGTCCTATGTCCGTGTAAATGACTGGATTGCTAAGTAGTTCCTTTTGTTATTTTTAAGCCTTAAATATTCCCTTAGGCAACAATTAGTGATCTGTGTACTAACTGAGAGCCAGGGGATAGATAATGCTATTAGAAAATGTCTATCTCTTCCTCGCATAGGTACTCTAGCTGGACTCTGTTAAGTGCCTTTTCAATTTGGTCCTACTACAAATTGTTCTATGGAAACCTGTACGACTTGTCTAGTCTATTTGACTGTTTGTATATATTGTTAAAAAATTAATAAAAATATACAATTTAAAAAAAAAAAAAAAAACACTTTCTGGATATGCTTTTGCAGAGTGTGGGGGGTGCAGTTTCTGAAATGGGGTGCTTTGTGGGGCTTTCTAACATACAGGCCCCTCAAATACACTTTAATTAGGCTGGGTTCACACACAGTATATTTGAGGCTGTATTTGTGAGGCTGTATAGCAACCAAAACCAGGAGTGGATTGAAAACACAGAAAGGCTATGTTCACATAATGTTGTAATTGAGTGGATGGCCGTCATTTAATGGCAAATTTTTGCTGTTATTTTAAAACAACGGCTGTTATATTGAAATAATGGCAGTTATTTACCGTTATATGACGGCCATCCACTCAATTTCAACATTGTGTGAACAGAGCCTTTCTGTGTTTTCAATCCACTCCTGGTTTTGGTTGCTATGAGGACCTGACTTGAGGACCAAATACAGCCTGAAGTATACAGTGTGTGAACCCAGCTTAAACCTGAACAGGTCCCTAAAAATATCTGATTTTGAAATTTTACTGAAAATTTGGAAATTTGCTGCTAATGTTTTAAGCTTCCTATTGTCTAAAAAAAATTAAAGATCGTTTAATAAATGCCGCCAACATAAAGTAGACATGTTGCTAATGCTATTTAATATATAATTTATGTGGTATAACCACTTTCTGTATACGCAAAGAAGTTTCAAAGTTGGAAAAATGCAGTTTTTCACATTTTTTCACATTATTTGGGTTTTTTTCATAAAGATTTGTTATGATTATCGACTCCAATTTACCAGAAATGTAAAGTACAATATGTCACGAGAAAACAATCTCAGAATCAGCCGGATAGGTAAAAGCATCCCGAAGTTATTAATGAATAAAGTGACACTGGTCATATTCATAAAATTTGTCTCTGTCATTAAGGCCATTTCAGGCTCTGTCCTTAAGGGGTTAATACAAAGAACAATACTGCAGTTACAGATGGTACAGATGCATAGTTGTTTTATCCACAATGAAATGGGGAGCCCCTTTGTATATTATGGTCTAATATACGCCCATTCCCCTCGATGACCTCCAGGGTGCTGGGCACCTTCCATCCATGGTCCCAGCTGAGGCTGACTAGAAGCTACATACCCCCGACCTTTATAGTAAGTTCGGGTGGGGGTGATGTGCTTGTATGTCTAGGTAGACCACTGATGACCATGAATGGAAGTTATCTGATGTTTCTCCGGCCTTGTACATATTTACCAAGCACAATGGGGACCCAGTTTTACAATTACAGCTATAAGGTTCTTTCAGCCATAGAACAATAGCAACAAACAACTGTATCCTCCAATGTTTACACTAATGTGAAGGTATATGGCTGGACAGTTGACATGGGTGTGACAGTATACATACACACACACAACTACAATGACTTCTACACACATAGCCATACGAATATATATATATATATATATATATATATATATATATATATATATATATGCAAAAAAGGGGTCCGTGGAGCCTCAGTTACGAGTCTCAAAACATGGGAATAGCCAGATATCCCTCTCTCCAGTTTCCCTATTTAGGTCCTAAAGCTCGCAACAGAGTGAGGACCTGAGGGACTACGTATCAGGGTGGTTTGGTGCTCTCCCCACTAGGAGGCACCCCTTGGCAATGGGCTTCCTTCTCTGGAGAGAGGGATATCTGGCTATTCCCGTGTTTTGAGACTCGTAACTGAGGCTCCACGGACCCCTTTTTTGCATATTTAAATTTTGTATGGGACAATCAATGGAGACTCGTAAATGAGTACTCCATTGGAATTTTTCACTGTTCTCCCTGAGTTCAGTGATTGTTGTGTTTTGTTGGTATATATATATATATATATATATATATATACACAAGACATTAAAATAATACATTCCTTCTCATTACATCAATAAGACACTTTAATTTTCTGAAATGAACCCATCCGGTTACACATGACTATGTAGAGAACTGCATCTGGCCCTATTAACATGAAAAGTTCAGTGTAGTATTTCATGCACTGCCAATTTAATTGCACCAATGTCCAACAATGTGCACCAAAAAGGTCCCATACACAATAAGTCAATTGACCCTGCTAATACCAACAGAATCCTTGTCATGGCCGCGGCGGCATCCCGTGTTCCGAGCCACCGCCGCGACCTCCTCCTGCCCCATGCAGCCGCCGGCGTCCTTGTGCAGGGACCCGGCGCTGCAGCTAGTTCGGCCCCTGGGGGCGCCTCACCTCTCCTCCGCTCCTGTCTCCGTCTGTGCCGGCCGGCGCGCGCGTCCCCGCCTCCTAGGGGGCGCGCACGCCGGCTGTCTCAGATTTAAAGGGCCAGTCCGCCCTTAATTGGTTAATTGCACCTATCACTCCCTATAAATCCCAGCATGCCCTGTCCCTCGTGTTGGAGCCTCTACATGCTTCCCATAGCGTTTGGCCCAGCCCCCTGTTGTTCCTGATACCTATCCGCTACCTGGTCTCTAGTCCTTGTTCCTGGTTCCTGCTCCCCTGTCACTCCATTGCTCCTGTGTTCAGACTGTCACCTGCGGTTACGCCTTCAGACCTCTGCCAGCACCATCTCCTGCCTACTGCTCCTGCCACGCCTCGCCTGCCGCCACTAGCAACCAAGCCAGGGGTAGCGACCTGGGGGTCGCCTGCCACAGCAAGTCCATCCCGCCTTGCGGCGGGCTCTGGTGAAAACCAGCGGCCCCTTAGACTCCGCTCCCTGGTGAGGTTAGTGCCATCGCTGGTGACGGTCCAGTGGATCCACTACTCCAGGCGTTACAATCCTAATGTGTATGATGGCCTATCTAAGTTAACATTGACCATATACACCAATTTATCAAAAAAAATTTATTTACTTACTAAATTTACTAAAAAATTTGTAAAAAATGTTATGAATAATTTGATGTCTTTATAGGGGAGCTCTTTTTTTCTAATACAGAGCACTAAATCTATCTTCCTACCGTTCCTGTATTAAGACTTCATACATTCATTAAGAACATGAAAACCCTACCCAACAATGCCCAATTCATGCTCTAGAGACCATGCTGACATTATTTCACATTTAAACAACCATTTGGGTTTTGTAATTACAATGTGTGTACGTTTGCTTTATATACTAAAGCTCTATTATGCATTTATTGAGACTTCTAGTGTCTTCAAGTCCATTATAGTTTTTTTTTCAGCTCCTCATGTACTTTTCCAAACACTTACACACATATCCTCCCTTTGATTTCTACTCTCCATCACGGAGCATTTTTTCTCAGACAGGCTATTTCTCTGTCTGGTCCACTTATTGATTGTTACGTTTCCAGTGTAATAGCATATTAGTATCAAAAGGGTAGTGAGCAGTGTTTCTGCTAAATTAAAGAGTTCTGAGCTTCCACAAGAACGAGCTGTCCAGAGAGAGGAGGAGTGGCAGGTTTAGACTCTATCCATTAGGAAAACACTGTAGTAGACATGCTGAAATCTCACAGTGTCTGAAATTTGATAAAGCTTTTTTTGGTAGGAGAACCAGAAGATATAAATCACCCACTTCTCTGACATGTCTTTCGGGATAGAATTGCACTGAATAGCCTGCAGTCAATGGCAGCTTAAATGGGTGGATGAGCTATTTAATTATTTTTCAGGTTCAAAAGATCTTGAAATGGTTGCCTATTGTATATTGGCAGCCCACTGACATATAGCAAAAATAAAAGCAAAATATCATACTTTTAGTGATCACAGTTCTGCAGTGTCAGATATGAATAACAGACCATGAGGCCAGATTCACCTCACTTATATTTTTGATATAGAAACGCATTTTTAGAAAGAAAATTAGAAGTGTGTTCAATTGGTAAAAAGAAGTTATACGGAACAATTGGCAGAAAATCTGAAAACAAGACTGAAAAGCAAATGATGAGTTTTCATAACCCTTTAACAGCAATAACGGAAACTCAACAAAAACCTGATGTGCCCATTTTAAATCAATAAGATCTATTTGTTTTTTAAGGCTCCATCACATAGGGGAAACGCTATCATGGCCTTGCTAATAACAGGGGTCATGGTGCCATGTAGAGAGCGACTTGTGACATCTGTTTGTAGACAAACAGAAATGTTGGACTAAGAAAAGAGTGCTCATGGCAATAATCTATGCATAAAAGAATAATAAAAAGAAATACTACTTCCTGAAAACAAAATCACATATTAGACAAAACATGTTTTCTTATGAAAAGATTGCTCATAACATTCTCAAAGATATTTGTGACTGTTTGAATGTGACATAATATGAGAAGAATGAGATCAAATTGTTCTTTAGAAAAACATTTTGTAATGCAAGCTACTGTAACATGTATGCAAAGGAAAATAAATGAAACAAAACTAGGAAAATTTCAGATTCGACCTCTTCCTATCACAGTAAATTTTTGGCTATGGCTTTTTCGATTTTATCATCCCTGATTCCAAGTAGCCATAACCTTTAAAATTTTCTGTTGAGATAGGAGGACTTTGATTTTCAAGGAATGTTTTTTTTTTTTTTTTTTTAACAATACTATTTGATGCACTATATGATGCACCACATTTGATTGACACTAAGGCCACTCAAATGTCCACTATCACTATAATGTGTAGTGGACATCTATGCCAATGCAATACAGTTTGCCCAAAAGATGCTAATACACAGAGCAAACTGCAGGTCCGGGTTAAGGAAAGGAAAATCTCTATTCCATTAGGCTTTCTAGTAAAAAAGCCCCAACTGCCTCAGAATTCCATGGTAGCCCATTCCAATGGAGACAATGTTCTCCAGGTTTAAAGGGCTACTCAAGGAAACAAGAAACTAAAGGGGTATTCGACTCAAACATGACTTTTGATATTTTGCTGCCCGTGCTGAGACTTCTTCTACCACTTCTCAGCTGCTGCTTTCTGCTGAAGACACAAAAATCTGTGTGTGAGCCTTTCTCTCTGTCTCCCACTCCTTCTCCTCCCTTCTGAGATGGCTGATGTAAACAAATCCCTGACTGGCTTCCTCTGCAACATTGTAGCTTATTTGTAATGCTGGGAGGAATGATCAGAGTGAGCTCATCAGCAACGTGACCTCAGATTAACCCTCCCAGCATTACAAAGAAGTTACAATGTTGCAGATAAAGCCAAACAGGGACTTTAAGGCTGTTATTGTCTTATTATAATTGACTTCAATAAATTGCATTAAAGTCTATGGAATAACGGACGTCATTTGCACACAGTGTATTAAATGACGTCTTTTGAGGCAGACATCAAATGACAATTATTCTAGGTCGTCTTTTGCAAACACTGGACGTTATTTTTTAGTTGTTCACACACAGTTCTTTTTTCACTGTCCTTTCACCATCTTTACTGTTAAATTCAAAGGACTTTCAATTAAAAACACACCCAAATGTACCAACAGGTGGCAAAATAATGGACGTTATTTTGGACTCAAAATGATGGACGTTATTTTTTTAAAAAATTATAACAGACATGAAAAAACGCTGAGGGAACATAGCCATAAGCTATTTATGTATCTCACTGTTGATGACAAACTAAAAAAAAAGTCATAGCTCTTAGAAATCAACAATAACAAACTGAGCAATAAGGCCCAAATTGGATTGGTCACTAAAAAGTTAAATATAAAAAAACCCCTCACAACATAATGACAGCATATAATAACACATCCATAAAGGAATATAAGAGATTCACATTTTTGTCACTTTTAGGCCATTTGAACTATCTGCACACGGTTAAATCAGCTATGCTGCTGGATAGAAGTCTATCGCCAGTTTTTCCATTCTTATAGATCATTATTATTCCTTAGACCTGGCTCCTTATAATGTACAGTCACCAGCAGTGAGTTTGCAGCTTCGCTTCAGGTTTAAATAAAGAATTGCATAGCGTTTTTAAAAATTCAAGTGAAGTCACAGAGAACGGTGACATTGAAAAGATAAGGTTTTGTGAAGGGACTGCACATTTAAAATCCCAAATAAAAAGGCAATTTGAAAGGAGCCGTACCAATAGAGACGGCAACAGATGGGCTCTGTAACAGTAAAGGGAAAAACATATTTTCTCATCAAACATAGTGGATTGGTTTTTTATACAACACTTTCAGGATTTCATTTATAATGAACTATTATGTTTATCCGCTGAAAGGTATTACAGGCAATAATACAATCAACTACCTCATGTTTTAAAATGTATTTTACCCACATACATTCCAATATAATGAAAACCATTCTGGGAGCTATAAAATCCAGGATTTCATATGGACTGGTTGGATTTTAATGGCTACTATGGATCATGAAAGCACAGTCAATGCAAAATTAATACTCTCACCGCACTCAATGTATTGCAAATTATTGAAGGGGCTGGGAAACCTAACACATCGGGTTTCATTACCAGAATCGGTCAGCATGTGATGTGTTCCAAAAATATTCTACATAAACGACAGAAAACCAAGTCATTTAGACAATCCTTCTTTCATGTAAGCGAACGATGACCCTGGGTGACTGTGAAAATTACATCTATAATCTCTGACTTTTCACCACCAAATATTTAAAGGGGAAAACAGCTTTCATTTTTCTCAACTTAACAAACATAACTTTTTTTTTTTTCACTAGTATGTGTGATATGTGTGCTCTTTTTTTGCAGGGCAAGTTGTAAATTTTATTGGACCCCTTATTTTACCATGTAATATATTACAAAGCCAGAAAAAAAAAATATTTATTGTGGAGTGAAACTGATGAAAAACTGTGATTGCACAATTTTGTAGGGCTATTATTTTTTCACATTTTCATTATTCTGTAGGACAGAATAATTACAGCAATACCAATTTTATTTTTCGGTACCTACAATCTGCCCCCCAACCGCTTGTGCCATCAGATAGCTGCTTTTAAACTTGCAGCTCTGTGTCAAATTGGAGTGGCCCAGAGTGTCTATTCCCTAGGCTGGCAACGCCTCTCCGTCTGCGACGCCTCTCCATTTCTCCTCTTCACCATTAGGAATGCCCCAGGCAGGATTTCTACCATTCATCCCCTGTCTGAACACTGCACATGTGCTGTGTCGATAAGGCCCATATGCAGTGTTCAGACAAGTGATAAAGAGGAGAAATCCTATCTGGGGCATTCTTAATGATACTGTCACAATCTGTTACAGCACCAATGGCGAAAACAAAGGAAACAGACACAACAGGGGACACACACCAACACTACACTGCCAGCACCTCGAGGCCAGCCTAGGTGCTGAAAGATTCCTTTTAAGGCTATGTTCACACTATGTAAAATAACGGCCGTTGTTTTCACCGGCCGGACTTTTGCGACCAAAACTACCGCCGTAGAATTACGATTGCACGGGCTAGTCGTGAAACTACGGCCATTGTTTAATCTTGATACCGAGCATGTTTATAAATGGGATGAAACAGGTCATTTACTTTAAATACTGCGCCCAGCCCGAGAAACCACTCAGAATTTTTTTTACATCAAAATCAAGTTTAATTCGGCAGATATAAGTTTTACGTTGGCGGCCGCATTGAAATCCACGGCCGTTGTTGCAGTATTACCGGACGGAAATTATTGACATGTTCATTTTTCATGTGGCCGTATAAACAACGGCCGTTATCTGATACGTAGTGTGAATTCAACAGCATTGCAGTCATTATAGGGGACCTCAAAACAACGGTCGTAGTTTTGTGGTGCAGACAACGGCCGTTTCTTTACGTAGTGTGAACATAGTCTAACTGTTTAAATGCAACTGTCAATTCTGACATAAGACATACAAATTCTTGTCACCGGTGGTTCAGTGGCCAGACCAGTTTCCTGCAGCCCAAGGCTTCTACCCTGGTTGCTGCCGTGGCATGCCTGTCTTCAATAGTCTGTAACAATCGAGTGCAGATTCAATGAATCAGCTAAAAGATTTAGCTGATGTGGGAGGCATACAATTTTAGCCATGTTGTTTCTTTGATACGTGTTGCCATGTTAATTTAAAACTCTGGGCATAATGTAAAAAATTGTCACTGCGTCACTGCCCACACTGCTGCGTCACTGCCAACAGTCCCCCGCCAGCCTCCTGTAGCTCCTGGTCATGCAATGCCACAACCTGTCTCAAGAATGCCCAATGAGCCAGTCAGTCCCTGAGGTGGGACATCTCCTGCTGGGTAGTAATATATGTAGACAGAAGCACTGCACTTCCAACAAATTAGATGCTCATAGAGAAATTTTTATTTACAGGAAAATAAAGTATTACAATGCAACCAGATCAAAGTACAGGGAAATAAAGCAAAAGGGCAATGCTACTGGCGGCGACGTTTCGGTCGTACTTTCGACCTTCCTCAGGCCAATGTAGCCATACTGTGAAGCAAGTGGATAGTATAGGGGATCTGGTGGTGTAGTAATGGCACATGTTGCTGGCAGAAACAGGAGGCCGTGTGGTGACCTCGTTCTGAACCGCAGCAATCCTGGCTGCTATTAATAGCCGCAGCAGTTAGCATGTGTGGTCCGATCGCTGTGCCCGCTAAAGAGCCATTTAGATTCAGCTGTCAAAGCTGACAGCTGAATCTTAATGGCTTTTTCTTACTTTCATTGGTGGTCTAGTGGGCGGATGCCCCCCCCCTGCAATGCGATTAAGGAGGGGTGATCCGTTCATCTTACCCAGAATTTTAAGCAGATTTGGACATGAATTCACTTTATCGGCTTAACTATGAAAACCCCAAACATTAACAAAGTTTTATTTCTAAATTAGATTGAAAAAAGCTAATATAGTGATGAGCGAGCATGCTCGTCCGAGCTTGGTACTCGTTTGAGTATTAGGGTACTTGATGGTACTCGTTACTCGGATGAGTGTCTCGCATTACTCGAGAAAATGGCTTCTTTTTTTTCTGTAAGTTTGGGCGCAATCAACATGCAGGAGACTCTTTGGTACATCCTGCGATCACGTGGGACTCATACATGTCGATAACAGCAATTGGTTGGCCAGATCAGATGAACCTGACATATAAAAATCTGGGCGGGCGGCGCTCGGCTCACATGCATGCTGGAAGAGAATAGGGACAGAGCTGCTGCTAGTCAGGGAGAGCATTAGGGAGGGAATTAGCGTTCCAGTAGGCAGGGATACTATAGAAAGAACCCAACAGCCCTTGTAAGGGCCTAAAATCTTTATTTTTTTGGATTACTCCAGACTGCTGGCTGGGACTTGCAGTGCAGCTACAACAATTTTAGCAGCACACTGTGGTGATTGGCTGCTGGCAGAAAGGGGACAGCAGGTGTTGCATACAGACCCCAAAGAAGTCCTCAGTACTATAATATTTTTGTGGCGGGTGCTGCTCCTGCTGTACATTGTATTGCTGTGATTTGTAGTACAGCTTCATAGAACCTCACTGCTCATTGTCCTGTGTAACGTGTGGCATACACCATATACCATCACTTACACACAGACTATACGACATCCTCCAAAAACTATTGTGACCAGCATATTTTCTTATTTCTTCATTTCTTAGTGCAGCCATTTCCAAGCTCACTGTTAATTGCCCTGTGTAAGAGGGTGGCATACACTATATAGCTGCACTTACCCACAGATTGTATACGACAACCTCCAAAAACTAGTGTGACCAGTATATTTTCTTATTTCTTCATTTCTTAGTGCAGCCATATCCAAGCTCACTGCTAATTGCCCTGTGTAAGAGGATGGCAATCACTATATAGCTGCACTTGCCCACAGATTCTATACGACAACCTCTAAAAACTAGTGTGACCAGTATATTTTCATAAAATGGTGAACCCCAAAGGTAAGGGTCGAGGACGAGGATGAGGGCATGGGCATGGGGTTCCAAGCGATGCAGTGGGCAGAGCCCGCGGTTCTGGGCATGGTGACACAGCATCATCCGTTGAGGAGGGAGCAGTGGCACACCGCAGACATTCACTCCTTAGCTTCCTCTCGCAAATTACAGGGCCTCAGAGTACACCGCTATTGAAACCGCATCAGCATGAACAGGTGATCACGTTGATAGCGAATAATGTGTCCAGTAACTTATCCACCACCCAGTGTTCCATGCAGTCGACCCACGCTAGCCAAGGGAGAGGAACCCTTGCTCCAGCAGCTCAGCCTCCTTCCGCACAGCCTGGCCCCTCCAGGGAAAGAAGGAATTCAGATCCATCACCATGCTCCCAGGAACTCCTTTCTGGACCCTTCCCTGAGTCTGAGCAACCAGAGCAGTCGATCTGTCCCGATGCCCAAATTATGCAGCTCACGCAGTCAGTGGGAGATGTCAGTGGGGACTTGCAAGCGGGGTTTGAAAAGACCCGGTTGTCAGACAGTAAGGTTGTTGTGATGGATGTAACTCAAAGTGGGGAGCAGATTGAGGAATTGGAGGAAGAGCTGGTGGATGAGGATGAGGTGACTGACCAGAGCTGGGTGGATAAGCCTAGTGCTTCTGAGGGGGAGGCAAGTTCAGTCACAGGACCGGTTGGAAGAGGAAGAGGGGTGGGCAGAGAGAGAAGCAGGGCCAGAGTGAGTAGATCAGCAACTGTTTCACAGAGTCTAACTCCCGTGGCCAGTCCTAGATGTTCGCAAGTCTGGAGGTTCTTTAAAGAAACTGTGGATGACCGACGGACTGTAGTGTGCCACACCAGGATCAGCAGGGGAGCCACCACTACCAGCCTAATCACTACCAGCATGCGCATGCATATGAGTGCTAAACACCTCACTCAGTGGAACAAAGGCCATTCAGTTACCGCAAGTCCCACCCCTGCTCCTTCCCCTGTGTCAGGTGCTGACTCTGTCAGTCCCCCCGCCCAGACCCCAGGCACGAGCACCTCCCACCCTACACGCACCCCTTCACCTCCACTATGCTCCACACCCTCTAGCAAGGTGTTCAAGCACAGCGTTCAACTGTCCCTACAACAGACCTTTAAACGGAAGCACAAATACACTGCCACTCACCCACATGCACAAGCCCTAAATGTGCACATAGGCAAACTGCTGAGCTTGGAGATGCTGCCCTATCGGCTGTTAGAGACAGAGGCTTTTAGGAACCTCATGGCAGTGCCACTACTTTTCACGGTGTGCTGTCCCAACCCTACACCAGCACGTGTCAGATAACATCATCCTTGCCCTGACCAACGCTGTCAGTGACAAGGTCGCCGTGGACAGGTGCTGGCGGGCAGGGACACTATATCTCCCTGACGGCACATTGGATTAACTTGGTGGAGGCTGGGACAGAGTCTGAGCCTGGTTCCGCTCATGTGCTGCCCACACGGCGTATTGCCGGGCCTACATCGGTCGTGGTCTCTCATGATTTGTATACCTCTTTCTCCTCCTCCTCTTCCTCCTCCTCTCTATTACCCTCCATGAGCACGTGGTTCATATGCTACCTCTGTTTTAATGGTTCACTGTGTTCTCACCGCCATTCTGTGTCAGGCTACTTTTGGGGTGGTTTATATGCTACCTCTGTTTCAATGGTTCCCTGTGTTCTCACTGCCATGCAGTGTCAGGCTAAATTTTTGGGTGGCTCATATGCTACCTCTGGTTTAATGGTAAAATCCAAATCCACTCTTAAACCAAAGCAAATTTTCCCATAAGAAATCATAAAAATGCAGACATTTGGTTCCACACCTCAAAAATAATGATTTATTATTCTGAATAGCATGTAAAACAGATGAAACAAACATTCAGAAACCACAGAATATGTCATATTATAAGTTACTGTACAGTAAGGGAGAGGATGGGAAACACGAGGGCTGGCAGAGACTGAAGGGAGCATGAAGGAATAAGCAGGGCAGATGTGAGCACAGTATAGCAGCACTCTCAGTCTGGGGAGAGAGGGGTTACAGCTACGAAAAGATTGCCTCCACAGTCCTGTCCCCTGATGCAAGCCCCAGCCTGAAGTGGATCTGCTATGATTTGGAAGGTGAGGGAGACTTCCTGGGTCAGAGTACAGTGCTGTAGACCCCGCTATGCAGACCATGCCCCTCCCCCACTCGTGCTCCCACCCAGTACAGGGAACTCTTAAACCAAAGCAATGCTCTTAAACCAGATCACAATTTTGAAAAACTGTGAGCTCTTAAACCAAAACGCTCTTAAACCAAGTTACTCTTAAACCAAGGTACCACTGTAGAAATATTTTTTATGTTCGAGTTTGGGATCAGAACCAAACATCAGGATGTTCACTCATCACTAATGCCTACTGCAAAGCCTGAGCCTTGTTCAATTCTATTGTTTCTCACCTGATTACAAATTAAACATAATGGGGGAGATTTATCAGACTGGTGTAAAGTAGAATTGGCTCAGTTTCCCCTAGCAACCAATCAGATTCCACCGAGACATTTCTACTTTACACTAGTTTGATAAACCTCCCCCAGTCTGTTTAAAACAATATCAAGTTGTGGCGCTATTGATCATGTCTGTCAAATAATTAGAAAATTACTATATTTGATTCTTAAAAGATCTAAAAAGGGGAACTATATAAGTGGGGTGGGGGCGTTGTTAGCGGGCAGGGTTAGTTGGGGTGTAGTTGGTGGGGTCGGGGCGTGGTTAGCATGTAGGGTTAGTTGGGGTGTAGTTGGTGGGGTGGGGGACGTGGTTAGCGGGCAGGGTTAGTTGGGGTGTAGTTGGTGGGGTGGGGGCGTGGTTAGCAGGCAGGGTTAGTTGGGGTGTAGTTGGTGGGGTGGGGGGCGTGGTTAGTGGGCAGGGTTAGTTGGGGTGTAGTTGGTGGGGTCGGGGCGTGGTTAGCGTGTAGGGTTAGTTGGGGTGTAGTTGGTGGGGTGGGGGCATGGTTAGTGGGCAGGGTTATTTGGGGTGTAGTTGGTGGGGTGGGGGGCGTGGTTAACGGGCAGGGTTAGTTGGGGTGTAGTTGGTGGGGGCAGGCAGGGGCCCACAATTTCTGAAAAGCCCCTAGCCATGGTACCCTTAATCTGCCCCTGACAATATTAATAACAACAACAACAACATGCTAAGAGTATTTTTTCTTACTGCTAAATGCTGCATATTATTTATTGAACAGAAAACAATTCATCTTCTTATTAGTAATAAAATAATATTTAGCTAACATGTCTCAGTACCTGGCTGCATTAACTAGTGTAACAATAATAAAATAACATTAAAAATAATAGTAAAGATATTAACATGTATGAATAATAATAATAATAATAATAATAATAATAATAATAATAATAATAATAATAATAATAATAATTATTATTATTATTATTATTATTATATATATATATATATATATATATATATATATATATATATATATATATATTATTAAGCATGCATGTTAAAAAATTTTTTACTATTACTATTTTACTATTATTATTACTGTTATTTTATTATTGTTACACACTCACACACTATATATATATATATATATATATATATATATATATATATATATATGTGTGTGTGTGTCATCCTTACAACATAACAAATAACATATATAAAATAATCATAAAATAAAGATGAAGACATGCTCATTCCCCCTACTCTCTTACAGTATGTTTGCATTTGCTAGTAGCCTCCTATAATGCAGACGCCCTGTGGACTCCTCGGTTCCATACACACTGTGATGATGAAGCTGGAGCTCTATAGCATTCGGAATAGCAGAGCAATGAATACCAGGAGTCCTGCATTGCCCCAGGCAGAGCACAGGTGCAGCCCGGGTCGCAGCTGGAGCGCAGCTGGACGGGAGTCTGTGTCCTCCTCGAGCATCCTGTCTGCTGTGGTCATCAGTAGTCGCTAGGACCCCGCAGATGTCTGGGAGTGGATGAGAGCAGCAGCAGAAGCAGAGAAGGGCAGCACTGAGCATGCGCCGACTGAGGCTTCTAGCTTGCTGCTCGGTTAGTTACTGATATAAACAGCTGGAGGTAGTGGAGCACACAGAATGCATGCAGGCACGGAGCACTGTGTGACTACTGAGCAGCTCTCACCCTGTGCATGGGCACAAGAGGCTGGCATGGGATGCCACAGGGAACTGGGATTATCCTCTCATTCTGCATAGCCCATTGGAGTGTTACTTTTTCCTCCTCCTATATCTCACAGGTAAGTTTCATGTGGTTCCATCCTTGTCTCTTGTACATCTGTGGGTATCAACCTAATGTACTTTACAGCATGGAATGCATTGAGTATTGCACTTGAAGTCTGTTTTCACAGTATTGACACTTTTACCTAGTGTTCTATGTATTCTGTATAGGAAAGATTTTCTCATGTACATAAGAATAGCAGTATTCCATGGCAAACGTGTCTTTATTCTTATCACAGTGTAAAATATTGCTTATATCTTGAGATCATGTATAATATGTATTATTATTATTATTATTATTATTATTATTATTATTATTATTATTATTATTATTATTATATCAGCTGTAGTAGTGTTTCCCCCTGTGTAGGGGATATGCCCTACATGAGACCTCAGTGATTTGCTTTCATACATTTGCAAGGCTTTTCATATACTTGAGATGTCACATACTGTTTTATGGTATACAATATGCTACTTTTGCAAAGAACATGAAAGTCTCCCAAACTGGTTTATAGGATGCAAGTGAATGCTTCAGGTCTAGATAGAACGACTCTATTTCCCTCCATTTTTTATACACTGGCAGAAAGGGATTGGGTGATCTCTATATTTCACCACATTGTGTATTGAGCCATTCTTGAAGTTTAGTCTCTGCCCCCTGTCAGCAGAGATGCTTTACCTCTATACTCTGTCTTGTCCTGTTGAATCAGCTAATGACACATTGTAAGTCTATTGGAAGTCATCCCCATCACAGAGTATGCAGATTGTTCCCACTCAGTGGCAGGCACAGTTAGCTGCTCCTATTTGTGATTTCCACCCATTGCACTCATTACCTTCCCAGGTTTGCAGTGTGTGACTGTTGATTATGCAGGAGGCTATATACAGTACATGACTGATAATATATAAATAGAATGCAAATGGTAATTGCAGATCATGAACACACCGGGAACGTAACTGTGCCATGGGAAAAGAAATTGGTTAAATGCAGTTATTTTTATGCTGTGCGGGGGGACAATTTATCTTTTTATTCTTTTTATCTCTTGCATTGTGGGAGTTCTGTTTCTTTAAGACACTGAGGCTGCAGGGAGCAGTATAATAATACATGTGAATGTTCTGATTGTAAAATATTCTGAATGGTTGTTTAACCCATTGTGTGCCAGGAATAGCTCCAGCCCTTATCATGCCTCATCGTTGCCAGAATTTCAACTCTGACTGTTCATGATCCCAATCTAAATTATATTTTATGTCTCATTTTCATGCAGTGTAATTCATCACAGAGCACCCAAAGTTTTTTTTCATTTGACTGAGGTTTAGTCAATGGGATATATCATTCAAACCCAAGTAGACTCCTGGGCTATACTTGCAAATATGCCTAAGAAAATCCATAACTTATGAAATTGCCTAAAAAAAAAAACATTTATTAGCAAAGAGGGCATCCATTAAGTCATTGTTCTAAATCATATTTAATCCCTCCATTACGTGTAGATTTTGATTTAGTGTTTCTGGGCAAGACTGTAAATTAACCTTCTTTAACAGTATATGTAAAAAATGATTCGGCAATGTGAATTATAGTGCAAAAAATATATTACCAATATATAATGAGCTCAAAGTGCCAGTTTGAAATTGCCTTACGGAAAGTTCTAAAATGAGAAATGATAATAATATGCATTAATTTGCTTCTTGCCCTGAGAAAACAGAATATTATGGCGTGACAGTGACAAAGAACATGACTAGGATTCTGGGAAGTTGCCTTTTTCCTGCATAAACTTATTCTTTTGAAATTAATATCATGACTGTTTATCACACATATATATCATAATATTATACAGCATACCTTTGCAGCTACATGCCTTAAGAGTTAAAAAAAAAATCTCAACATCAACTCTGCTGCACCAGTCTGAACAATCTCAAAGAGTAAAATCCCAAGACCATCTTTCTGCCTATGTATACTGTAATCCTAACTTAAAAAAACTTGAAAACACACATGTTATATAGCTGAGCTAAATGTTTTTTCAGTGTAGCCATCTTTTAAATAAGTAATAATTATGTTTTTACATCTGTTTGCATGACTTCCCCTTTAAGGCAAGCACTCTTATAATTCTAGGTGGCACTTTGTTGTGCCAATGTCATGTTTTCTTCTCCGCAATGGTGCAAAGGGTCAGCTAGTCTCTAGAGTCAGGCTTTATAATTGTGTCTTAAAGTTCCTGGGATCCTCTTGTGAGAAGTATTCCCAACCTATCTTTTCATTGCTTTGTTTTGCTTGAAGTTTCCTTACAAACCATCCATAGTAGGCTTATTGTTTGGAGAGATCAATCAGACACTCAGTGTAACACCCTCAGTCCATTGGTAGATGGCAGCCCGTGAGCTATTGAAAACATTTACACAGGCAGTGTAGTCAATTTACATTGTCCTAAGATACATTAATAGAGCTATATCAGTTACATTGCTCAGAACAAGGTTTATATTTCACATCTGATTTACTTATTCTCTTAATAGATTTTTTTCTCTATGCTTTGATATATTTCTATGGCTTCTTCTGGCTATTGAGAGTTCTGCATTCACACATACCCGGGAATTCTTTTCTTAGCATGTGAATGAATATTCTAATGGCTTTTTCAAAGTTTATAGAAGACCTGTTGCTTTGTGTGTGTGTGTGTGTGTGTGTGTGTTTTTTTTTGCTGTTTTTCTTTGTTCAATTACAATTCTGCATTAAAGAAAATATTTATCTTTGAAATCAACTGATATCAGAAAGTTATATAGATTTGTAATTTACTTCTATAAAAAAATCTCAAGTCTTCCCATACTTATTAGCTGCTGTATGTCATGCAGGAAATGTTTTATTTTCAGTCTGACATTGCTCTCTGCTTACATCTCTGGTCTCGGTTTTCTATGAATCCCAATAGAAAGCCCCTCCTGCTCTGGACAGTTCCTGTCTCGGCCAGAGAGGTCAGCAGAGAGCACTGTGTCAGACTGAAGATAAAACAACATTTCCTGCATGACATATAGGAGCCAATAAGTATGGGAAGACTTAATAGAAGAAAATTACAAATCTATATAACTTTATGACACCAGCTGATTTGAAAGAAAAAGATTTTAGCTGGACAACCCCTTTAAGTATTTGCATAGAAGGGTATGTCTCTCAAGTTCCATGGATAATAGTCAACTTCTTTATTAATGTCCCCACAAGACTTAAAGTGACACTGTCACCCCCTATTTGCATTTTGACTGCTCTTCACAGATGTAAAAGGTAAATGTTACAGCTTTTATTACTTATTTTATATCACACCTCATGGTGCTTGTTCTGGTAAAAAGTCGTTTTTATCACCTGTGGATTGGTATGTGTGGGCGGGGCCTCACACCCTATATGCTCTGCCCCTAGCGCCACTTAGCGCCACCCCATCTGTGACATCATCACCACATAGGCCCCCGCCCCCTCAGCAGTCATTGGAAGGGCCAGTCTAAAGCTATAGGCGGGGGCTGAGGGGGCGGGGCTTATGCGGTGATGACATCACAGATGGGACAGGGCTAAGTGGAGCTAGGGCGCGAGGCCCTGCCCACATATACAAATCCACAGGTGATAAAAACGACTTTTTACCAGAACAAGCACCATGAGGTATAATATTAAAAAGGTAATGAAAGCTGTAACATTTACCCTTTACACCTGTGGAGAGCAGTCAAAATGCAAAAAGGGGGTGACAGTGTCACTTTAAGAAAGAGAAGATAGCTATCTTGGCTTACCTCTCTATTGTTTGTGGATGCACCAAAAATAGAGTTGTCTCAAAAAGGTAAACTCTTCCATGTCAACCAACCCAAGAACTCTTGTGATCTACTGCCATTGGCTGAAAAGTTAAAGTGGGATTGACTCTAAGGACCGCATTACAAGGCCCAATATTCCAGATCTGCTTGAATGGTGCTCACTTACTGAGCCTTTTCCGACACTTGATAATCAGGCAGCAAAGGTTGCACAGACATGTCTGTGAAGCCCTTGTTGTATATAGTAAATAATAATGCTTCCTCTTCACGCTCCCCAATGTTCTTCTCCCTTCTGCCTGCTCCCCGCAGCTGCCGCTGGAACTTAAGAGCTGTTCTCTAAAGTAACAGGCTGCTCAGCAAATCAGTGGTCAAGAAGGGACAGTGCAGCTGTAACCGGTGTAGAAATTTCAGCGATAGCTTCGGGCAAAAGCTAGGGCAACACCGGCGAGGGTGGACAGGTAACTATAACTTTTATTATTTTTTTACACAGTCCGCAATTGCGGACAGAACATTGGATGTGTGAATATAGCCTTAGGCTTGTAGATATGTGTTGGGCCTTTTAATTATCGGGTTATCTGTACTGAAGTGTAATGCATGAAGACATTAGAAAGTTTGTAAGCTGTTTGTATGCAGTCTAGGGTCAGGGTCGCTCTTTTTGGACCTAATTGCCATTCATGATTCGCTACATTTATTGCATTTGCTTTTACTACTTTCAGGGCCAATTAGTGTTCCTTGGGCAAAACTTTCAACTAGAAACATGCTTTTAAATAGAAGTATTACTGACTTATATAGTGGTAGTACAGTACGTGTAAAAACCATTACTACCCTCACGGATCCCGGAGTCACTGATGTGGACAGTGAATGGCCGGGCTGTGTATCATGATGGCAGCTGGGAGTTAAGGTTACCAAAGGCTTAGTGAGCAGTTAAATGACTTCTGTGGTGGGTTAGTAAGGTGAAGAACACTTATTTTTTTCCATTTAAAGTCAGTCTGACCCTTCTAAGAAGTTTTCTTTTCCTGTTGGACAGCCCCTATACAAGGAGATAAGTAGATAGTTCAAAAATATGAGACATTAATAATTTTTCCCTTTTCCCCAAATGTCTGTTCAGATAAAAACAGCATCTATTAAATTGCTCAAGAAACATGTCAAATTCACAAAACATTGAAATTTGCTTGTTACTATATTTCGGGTTTTCAGTTCCCTTAAAGTCATTTAACACTAAGAATATTGACATTTTAAGGATATTATATTTTAAGGATACTCTAAGGATATTGACTTAAAATTATTTTCCAAAAAGTCAGGTGGCACTGCTCCATGTGGATTATAAGCAATGTGTGCCAGAGCCTTGTGGAATACCCCAAATATTTGTAGAAAGGCACAGATTTTTGTGCAAATCACCTGGTTAGTGCAAGAATCTGTGCCTTTTCCGTGGTGTAAGCCCGACTTATCTGATGGCGAGAAAGGGGTTGTGACAAGGTAGGCAGGACTAAGTATGCCCGTCTTGATGAATCTTCCCCATGGAGTCCTTGTGAATATCTGAAAGTAAAATATTTCTCAGGCTTTAGGTTCACACAACGTTTTTTTAGCTCCGTTTAAAATGACGTCCATCATTTTGAGTCTAAAAGAACGGATGTTATTTAGCAGCCTGGCCTCCCCTTGCAATGACTGGTGTTTTTACATTATTGTAGTTTGGGATTACTAATTGCCCTTTGGTTGTGGCTTAATTGAAAAGTCCATTGAATTTAATACTAAAAACGGAGAAAGAACGGTGACAAAAGAAAAACTGTGTGTGAACTGTGTGGGAAACTATTAGCAGGTTAGAAGCATCTAGACTGCCGCTATGTCCCTATAGTGATTGTGGAGTCTCTTACCTTTATTTTCTGCCACGTTTTTCTGTTATTAGTAGTTTAATCCTTGCGCTTTTAGCACTGAAAGGGCGCCGAGGATGAAGGTGCTACTAACCTGCTGATAGTTTAATTTCATTACAAACTGTAACTTACTGACAGACATACATTCCTTGCCATTCATTTTGGTGCTTCCCCATCTGTAGTGAAATCCGTTAAGACGTGCTGCTGTGCTGATGTTTTTCGCCAAATATCCTGGTACCGCAATATAAACAACGTGAATCCGCCATAGCTACACAAAGCATGTGACCTAGCAAAAGAGATTATTGCTATTTATATTGATTTTGATATAGCTTTATTGACTTACAGGCCGATCTATCAGAATGAGCAGGAAACAATTAGTTTAATTGATTTTGGCCTAAAACACTTCAATAAGTGAACAATTAGATGAGGAACAGACCTATTGCAGTACTTCTGAATACATCGAAGTAATAGATGATAGAAAAAAACAATAAGCCTCTAGAATTTCTAATGTGGCACCATATTATAATATCTGTAAAGCTCAAAAACATGGCATCTAATGGAATATGGCCCATTTCTCCTCTTTTGTTTTGAATGAGTCATACATACAAGTACAATATGACCCCATTGACGTAAATATTGTACAGAGCCATAATACAACATACGTATGATTCCTTACCCTCTATAAGAGAACACCTTCATGAATCCACTGCCATTGATGCAATGCATTTTTCATGTTAACTGGTGTATAGGGGTACAGTGCCGTAGGGGAGATTGTAGTTATTACTTTGCAGTTTGGTATTACAAGTTGTAGTTATTAGATTCTGAAGAAGGAAAGGTGATCCATTCTAGTCCATTTTAGTTCATATTGGCCATTACAGTAGTTTAGAGTAGGGATGCACGATGCACCGAAAAATCTATACTACTATTGATTTTCGGGGCAAAAAAACGGTTCGGTACCAGGATTTCCTGGTATCGATACTTTGTTAAACTACAAAATAGCGTAGTTTAACAGAGTATAGTGCAGAGAACATGACAGGCGGCTACCTGAGCGCCTATCATGTTCTCTATGTGCCACCCCTGCAAACACAGACCTGGGACCCCGATCTTCCGCACACCATGCTGCTGCCGCCGGCCGTTCCTGCCTCTCACATCGCCGCGGGGTCCCGGGTCAGTATAGCATTACAGAGCAGCGTCGGCGGCAGGAGAGGGAAGAGAGAGGCTGAGAGCTGCACCGTCCTGGGGAGAAGGCTGGAGGTGGGGGAGGCGAGGAGGAGATCTGACAGGAGGTGGGTGGCTGTGAGGTGGGAGCCGTCAGGACACTCCCGGGACGGCATCAGCAATGTGGGGGGTGAGCAAAAGGTCGGCCTGGCTGCAACTGGGAAGGGGGAGGGGGGCGGTAGCCTGCACATTACTCTGCCGCCCGAATCCAGCTGGAATAGTGCAACTACAACCCCCATCATCCCTGATAGATGAAGTGTATTACATAACTACAGTTCCCATCATCCCTGATAGCTGAAGTGTATTACATGACTACAGTTCCCATCATCCCTGATATCTGAAGTGTATTACATGACTACAGCCCCCATCATCCCTGATAGCTGAAGTGTGTTACATGCCTACAGCCCCCATCATCCCTGATAGCTTAAGTGTATTACATGACTACAGCCCCCATCATCCCTGATAGCTGAAGTGTGTTACATGACTACAGCCCCCATCATCCCTGATAGCTGAAGTGTGTTACATGCCTACAACCCCCATCATCCCTGATAGCTGAAGTGTATTACATGACTACAGCCCCCATCATCCCTGATAGCTGAAGTGTGTTACATGCCTACAACCCCCATTATTCCTGATAGCTGAAGTGTGTTACATGACTACAACCCCCATCATCCCTGATAGCTGAAGTGTGTGTTACATGCCTACAACCCCCATCATCCCTGATAGCTGAAGTGTGTGTTACATGTATACAACCCCCATCATCCCTGATAGCTGAAGTGTGTGTTACATGTATACAACCCCCATCATCCCTGATAGCTGAAGTGTGTGTTACATGTATACAACCCCCATCATCCCTGATAGCTTAAGTATGTGTTACATGACTACAGTTCCCATCATCCCCCTGATAGCTGAAGTGTTATTGTGCATATTATAAGATTATCACCTTCCTGATGACGCACAGTAAATGGTGCAAGCGGAGAAACCACCAAATTCAGTACCACATAAAAACGTGCTACTAAATAAAACTACAGATTGCCCCACAGCCATGCAGGCTAAAAGATAAAAAAGTGTTAGGAGTGAGAATAGGGCAATTTTTTAAAGAACATTTATTTTAAATAAGGCAAACTTTAGTTTTAAAATAATATGGTCCGTACGGGCGCATCTCTATTCTTGTGGGTTTTTTAAAATAAAAATTATTAAGTATCGAATTGGTATCGAGCATTGAAAAAAAAAGTTGGTATTGGTATCGAACTCAAAATTCTGGTATCGTGACAACACTAGTTTAGAGTGACCTTTCATTATCAATGACAGTGGTAAAACGATATATGGTTTTCCTGGAAATACTCTGGAACATTCAGGGAATATTTTGGAAGGAAAGAGCATCAGGCTATCATCTTTAAATATCTCAGAAATGACTTCTTTTCAGATGATAACAGTCTGTCATCAGTTACTGGTTCTTAAGTTTAACCCAACAAAAGATTGTTTGATCATCATAAACTTTAGTGTATATGGGGGCCTTAATTTTTATCCAGTTGGACTTCATTATATTTGCATTTACTCTTGTCTTTACTGTCAGTAGTGTGTATACCTTGAAGATTTATGCCCCTTAGTTTAATGGTTTGTGCACCTTGGGCGCATAATACTATCATGGGTTTTTGTTAGCAGACATTTACAGTTGGATGTGGACACTGATCTGCCACTTTATTTATGGCATCTGTGTGACAAGCTAAGGGAAATGTGTATTCTATGACAGATGGATAGTCAAATACGCAGAGTGGATAGACGCATCCTCACAATTAACTTTCATGTAGATCAATCAAAAGAAAAGATCAATGGCAGTTCTCTCCATCTTCTTGTGTTTCGAATAAGATGTATTTATTTATTGTTTTGCAGATTTGATAGGCTTCCAGCATTTCATTAGCTGTTATTTGTCTTATTTGCTGCTATCTAGTATCTTCCTCACTTGACTGTTCTTGAGTATTGACTCTTGTTCTTATGGATAACAAAATTTTGTCTGTGGGGAAACTTCACTAATCAAATCAGGTGTTTCTGCCTCTTCTCTGGTAAGCACTTGAATAATATTTCCTAAATAACAAAGTTATTGAAATGGCAAGACGTTTTATGAAAACATCCTCCGAGATGGGTATTTGTTTACTCAAGATACAGCGCATAAGATTTACAAAGTATTTTCTCATTTAATGTTAGTGTTAAGTCCGGCCTGGACAAATCCTAGCCAGGTTTAAAAGCCTTCTTAAAATTAGGATTTAACAATAATAGATCCTAGGGCCAGATTTAGGCATCAACTAGAGGTGTGCAATCATTATAAGAAAAAACAAACAGTTAACTCCCCTGGGGCCCGTTCCCGGCCTCCGCGAGTCTCCTGACCTGTTCCCAGTGCAGGCAGTGTGATGTACACTGCCTGCATCGGGTATCCCCCGAAGCCCTCCCGAACAGCCGAGCGTCTCATTAGAGTTAATGACATGCTGCAGCCTGTCATTAACCCCTTGCCTCTAAAGCCTGTTTTGGCCTTAATGACCAGGCTCATTTTTCAAAATCTGACCTGTCTCACTTTATGCGCTTATAGCTCAGTGATGCTGTAACGTATGCTAGCGATTCTGAGATTGTTTTTTCGTCACATATGGCACTTTATATTAGTAGCAAAATTTGGTCACTACTTTGTGTATTTTTTGTGAAAAACATCAAAATATCATGAAAAATTTGAAAATTTTGCATTTTATGAACTTCTGAAATTCTCTGCTTCTAAAAAAGCAAGTCATAGCACATAAATTAGTTGCTAAATCACATTACCAATATGTCCTCTTTATTCTGGCATAATTTTGGAAACATATTTTACTTTTTTAGGGTGTTACTGGGCTTAGAAATTTATTAGCAAATTATCACATTTTGTGAAAATTTCCAAAACTGATTTTTTTTTAGGGACCAGTTCTTTTTTTAAATGGATTTAGAAGGCTTGTATACTGGAAACCCCCATAAGTGACCCCATTTTGGAAACTAGACACCTTAAAGAATTAATCTAGGGGGATAATGAGCATTTTAACCCTACAGGGGCTGGAGGAAAGTATTCACAATTAGGCCGTAAAAAAATCGAAAATTTAAATTTTCAAATAATATAAACGTTTAGATTAAAGTTTCTCATTTTCAAAAGGAACATGAGAAAAAAAGCATGCCAAAATTTGTAATGCAGGTTTTCCTGAATACAACGGTACCCCATATGTGGGCGTAAACCACTGTATGGGCACACAGCAGGGCTCAGAAGGAAGGGAGCGACAATTGGCTTTTTTAATGCAGATTTTGCTGAAGAAGTTTCTGAGCGCCAGGTGCGTTTGCAGAGCCCCTGTAGTGTCCGCAGAATAGAATCCCCCCAAAAGTCACCCCATTTTCGAAACTACACCCCTCAAAGAATTCATCTTTGGGTAGGATGAGCACTTTGACCCCACAGGTATTAGAGGAAAGTATTCAGAATTAGACAGTAAAAAGGAAAAACACGAAATTTTCCAATAATATGTTTGTTTAGTTTGAAATTTCTCAATTTCACGAGGAACAAGAGAAAAAAAGTACCACAAAATTTGTAACGCAGGTTCTCCTGAATACAACGATACCCCATATGTGGGCGTAAACCACTGTATGGCCACACAGCTGGGCTCAGAAGGGAAGGAGCGCCTATTAGCTTTTTCAATGCAGATTTTTCTGAAGAAGTTTCTGAGCGCCAGGTGCGTTTGCAGCTCCCCTGTAGTGTCCGCAGATGAGAAACCCCCCATAAGTCACCCCATTTTGGAAAGTACACCCCTCAAGGAATTCATCTTTGGGTGTGTTGACCATTTTGACCCCACAGGTATTAGAGGAAAGTATTCAAAATAAGACAGTAAAATTGAAAAACTAGAATTTTTCCAATAATATGTTCGTTTAGTTGGAAATTTCTCAATTTCACGAGGAACAGGGGAGAAGCTGCATGCCAAAATCTGTAACGCAGGTTCTCCTGAGTAGAATGGTACCCCATATGTGGGCATAAACCCCTGTATGGGCACCCAGCTGGGCTCAGAAGGGAAGGAGCGCCAATTAGCATTTTCAGTGCAGATTTTTCCGAAGAAGTTTCTGAGCGCCAGGTGCGTTTGCAGAGCCCCTGTAGTGTCAGCAGAATAGAACCCCCCCAAAAGTCACCCCATTTAGGAAAGTACACCCCTCAAAGAATTCATCTTGGGGTGTGGTGACCATTTTGACCCCACAGGTATTAGAGGAAAGTATTTAAAAGTAGAGAGTAAAAAAGAAAAACTCAAATTTTTCCAATAATATGTTTGTTTAGTTTGAAATTTCTCAATTTCATGAGGAACAGGAGAGAAAATGTACCCAAAAATTTATAACGCAGGTTCTCGTGAGTAGAACGGTACCGCATATGTGGGTATAAACCACTGTATGGGCACACAGCAGGGATCAGAAGGAAGGGAGCGCCAATTAGCATTTTCAGTGCAGATTTTGCTGAAGAAGTTTCTGAGCGCCAGGTGCATTTTTTAGTGCACCTGTAGTGCCAGCGTAGTAAAATCTCGCCATAAGTCACCCCATTTTGGAAAGTACACCCCTCAAAGAATTTATCTTGGGGTGTGGTGACCATTTTGACCCCACAGGTATTAGAGGAAAGTATTCAAAAGTAGACAGTAAAAATGAAAAACTCGAATTTTTCCAGTAATATGTTCCTTTAGTTGGAAATTTCTAAATTTCACGAGGAACAGGAAAGAAAACGTACCCCAAAATCTGTAACGCAGGTTCTCCTGAGTAGAACAGTACCCCATATGTGGGCATAAACCACTGTATGGGCACACAGACGGGCTCAGAAGGCAAGGAGCGCCAATTTGCTGGAGCAAAACCGCAGCTAGAAACAGTTATTAGAATAGCGCAGTTACTAAAATACAATAAAAAAATTAGATTACAGGTAATGTGGGGTGGTTACGGGTAATCTGGAGGTGGTTACGGGTAATCTGGAGGTGGTTATGGGTAATCTGCGGTGGTTACAGACAATCTGGGGTGGTTACAGGTAACCTGCTGTGGTTACGGCCAACGTGGGGTGGTTACGGACAATCTGGGTTGGTTACGGATAAACTGAAGTGCTTATATGTAATTTGGGTTGGTTACGGCAATCTGGAGGGGGTCTTTGGCAATTTGGGGTGGTTAGAGGCAACGTGCGGCCGTCAGTGGCAACGTGCGGCCGTCAGTGGCAACGTGCGGCCGTCAGTGGCAACGTGCGGCCGTCAGTGGCAACGTGCGGTGGTTACGTGTAATCTGGCGTGATTACGGGCAACCTGGGGCGATTAGGGGCAACTTGCAGTGGTTACGGGTAATCTGGTGTGATTACAGGCAACCTGGGGCGGTTAGGGGCAACGTGCGGTGGTTACGTGCAATCTGGCGTGATTACGGGCAACGTGCGGTGGTTACGGATAATGTGCGGTGGTTATCGGCAACGTGCGGTGGTTACGGGCAACATGCGGTGGTTAAGTGTAATCTGGCGTGATTATGGGCAACCTGGGGTGGTTACGGGTAATCTGTTGTGATAACATGCAACCTGGGGTGGTTAGGGGCAACGTGCGGTGGTTAGGGGCAACGTGTGGTTGTTACGGGCAATCTGGCATGATTACGGGCAACGTGCGGTGGTTACGGGCAACGTGCGGTGGTTACGGGCAACGTGCGGTGGTTACGGGCAACATGCGGTGGTTATGGGCAACGTGCGGTTGTTACGGGCAACGTGCGGTGGTTACGGGCAATGTGCGGTTGTTACGGGCAACGTGCGGTGGTTACGGGCAATGTGCGGTTGTTACAGGCAATGTGTGGTGGTTACGTGCAATCTGGCGTGATTTCGGCCAACCTGGGGCGGTTATGGGCAACGTGCGGTGGTTACGGGTAATCTGGGGGGGTTAGGGGTAATTTGGGAGTAAACTGCAATTATTACTATAATAAAAAGTGTGTGGTTTTTTTTTGTGTGTTTTTAACTTTTTGTACTTTATCCATTCATTTTCACTGTATTACTATGATTACTGTGATATTTTCTATCACAGTAATCATAGTTTAGTGACAGAGACCAAATTGGTCTCTGTCACTTTAAATTTTCAGAGCTGGATGCTTCTGGCGCACATGCGCACATCAGAAGCAGCCAGGACACCGAAGAGGAAGGAGCTCCAGGATCAGGTAACGTATAATGGGAAGGGCGGGTGACTGGGGGACGGGGGTGACTGGGGGGGTGGGGGGCGACTTGGGGGGGGGCACGGTGACACTTTTTATCCCCTGTCACCAATGATTTATGGTGACAGGGGATAAAAAGTGCCGGCAGCACTGGGAACAGGCGATCGGCGGTATATAGTATATACCGCCGATCGCCTGTTCCGGGACCCCACAGGGGGGTCCCCGATCACTGCCCCATGCTCTCCGCTACCTCCGGTGGCGGAGAGCATGGGGCTTTGATCATTCTTTCATTTCCATCCCTGCGAACAAACATCGTTTATTCGCAGGGATGGGGGCGGCCATCTTGGATCTGATGGCCGCCCGGGGAGGGAGCGGGTTAGTGATCGGGGCACTAGGGGGGCTGATCTGGGGTCTGATTATTACATTTTCATCTCCCCCCACCGTGAATCCACGGTGGGGGGAGATGAAAGCTGTCGGCGGCGCCGGTACCGGAGATTGCCGGTATAATGTTTATATCGGCGATCTCCGGTACCGGCGGCAGGGAAAGGGGGGCCAGGGGACACTGTGACAGTGGCGGCGGGAGGAGGCAACGTCCTGCAGCCTCCTCCCGCCGCCCGATCAGCGGCGAACACCACATCTCCCCCATAGACGCTGCGGTCGCATCGACCGCGGCGTTTATGGGGTTAACTGCCCGGGGGGAGCGCGGCTCCCCTCCGGGCAGAGGCAGCGGGAGGATGTGGTGTGATACTGCCTCCTCCCGCTGCCCGATCTCACTTACGGGCTGCGGGGGGAGGCAGGAACAACATGACGTTTGGGGAACGTCATGTTGCATTAAGTACCTACTTTACATGACGTTCCCCAAACGTCATTTTGCGGCAAGGGGTTAATGGTGAGGTGCGGGCTGCTCACTGCAGCCGGCCTCCACCTGCTATGAAGCGCGCTCCGCTCCGGAGCGTGCTTCATAGCAGGAGAAGCACCCTGGACGTACAGTTAGACCCAGGGTCGTCTGGTGACAGACTTCCATGGCTTAACTGTACGTCCAGGGTCGTCTATGGTTTAAATGTCTCTTCTGGCTTTATGTCCGATGAGATTGTGGTCAATAGAAACAAATCATGACAATTTTTTGAAATAGCAGCATTTTACTCTAATTTCCTCCAGTGAAATAAATTACAGTGATAAATTGTAATTTCTTTGAAACTGTCTCCTTGCATTCGGACCTGTATGGAAGTGTTTCACTATAAAATGTAATACGAAATACTCTTGTATTCAATGCTATGGCCTGCTAGCTTTAAGGTCATCTGTGAAGTTAACATACCATAGGCACAAGGATATGGCATTTGCTTTAACATGCCTATAAATGCTCAGTCATCAGTCATGCCTACATGTCCAGTCACTATTTTATAAAAAAAAAATCTACAAAAAGCTTATAGTATTTATCAGGATACCATATCACCTGCTGAATGGCATATCGAACAATATATGTAGCCAAGCCAAAAAAAAAAAAAAAAAGTCCTGACTTTATAATCATGTCCAACACTGGATATTCACTGCCATTATTAAAATTAAGTTCACAGCAATTTGATGATTCTCTGTATTGCTACCCAAACTAAAAACTCACATATTTCTGGAATGGAGACGCGTATCAAGAAATTGAGAGAGAGGTGTAATCAAAGATAGCAATATTATGATTGTTGGCCACAGACCCTCTTTAAAACCTAGTCTGGAGTTCCCACCAAAAGGTGCAAGATAAGATAATTACCTCAATTCCCAGGTAGTTTGCCAAAGGTTCTCACATGATGTGTGCTGAAAGTTGCATGTGACTTATGCTCATTACTGTACATTGACTGCCAACCTTAGTGGCTTAGTGGTCTCTTACACTATGTGTTCCAAAAGTATCCAAGACCTTGTGGTGACTTCAAACTGTTCAGACAAGAGGCACCAAAATATAAATCCTTCTTTTGATTGGCTCTTTAAACAGGAACAATTCACTTAATAAAGCGTGAACCATATTAGATTCCTGATTACTTCACACTTGTCAAAACCCGGCAGCTCCTCATCAGGTATAGATATTCATATCAAACAAAAGACACATAGACATTTTTTTTCTCTTTTGCAAAACGTTTAGCTTTAGTAATTAGCCCGTTTACATGTCCAGTCTTTATAAGAAGGCTCCAAGGCGTTAGCTCTTGAAACATTGTCACATGGTCAACGTGGATACATCACAAATTATCAGCTCCATCTGAGCCTAAAATTCTGAAGGCTTAAAGGGCAACTCCGGATAAGAAAGACTTGTTTTCTATTAAAAGTACATTAAAAGTTATGTACATTAAAAGTTATATAGATCTATCTATACAATGTATTACCATACCTGTACGGTTCTGCCACACTGGTAGCTGATAGAAATCCAATTCACATTGTCTCCTGATTCCTCTGCTCTCCCACCTTAGGAGACAAATCTTCTATGTCTCTGTCTCACATTGTGGGTGTTTGCTGAGGACAGGCTGATGATGCAAACAGGGGGCAGGGCGTGATCTCACAGGAGACTTGGCTGGATCCCCTAATTCCCTGAGTGATCCACCATCTCTGAATGGCCAGAAGCAGGTGCAGCACTAATTTTACTGATTGTCATGGGTGGAGGACTGTGATAATCAGCTGGGAACTGCTCAACCAGGAAGGACAAAAACACAATACAGAACCCCCCCCCCCCCCCCCAACAAATGGATTTTTGGTAGTTTCAAAACTGGGATAGACAGGTAAGTAATACTATATGCTTCTGCAGAAGTTTCATTTTTTTTAACTTCTACCTGGAGTTCCCTTTTAATCGGGATGTTATAAGTTCTCTGTGCCCCTCTGGATTCACTGGGGGATATTTTCACTTCTTGTAAATGCTAAATACTAAAGCTAGAGTTTAAAAAAAAAAAAGACATGTATGTGTCTCTTGTTTTATATATCATTGTCATATGTAATTTTTGCTGCTTATTTGCTACATTTTAGAAATGGCACTATTTTTCTGCAAATTACACAATTGTGCTAAAATAGTGCCATTTTTCTGCGATTTGACCAAAATCATTGCAAAAAAACAAAAACAAAAGTGCATCAAAAATGTAATGTGTGAACACAGCCTATAATCCTAGATGTTATTTATTAAAGGGGCAGGTGACAGATTCCCTGCCATGTATTTTTTATTGTATATTTTTATATGTGCAATATGCAGGTTTAGTCCAAGAAACTAAGAGATATTCATATAATTAAAAAAAAAAAAAGCTAAACAATTTACAGAGACTAAGCTTTAGTCTTTCTTGAAGCTTCTTTTTCCGATTGTCTGTTGTTTTTCATGTTGTTTAAATGCACAGATGTGGTTATGGCTGGCACATCTACCAAAGGACAAACCAATTGTAATTGATTTGCCTTTCAAAATGCCCAAACAAATTACACAAATTAAATTAGGACCTTCATGGAGAAACAATTGCTTACAGAATCTACTTTGAGCTGAAATTGAGTTATTTTCCTGAGATTTCACATCGTAAGTCTACACACGTCTTTGTTTAACCAGTTCTTTGCTAGCGTCTAAAAAAAAATCCCAATTTGCATGGTGGCATGTGTCAAGCCCACCACTCGAAATAAGGCATAGGAATGTTATAATATTTTAGCCTACTCCTCAAGGATTCATTGTAGTGATTTACGTTGTGTTTTCTCGACTCTCTGTGGTAAAAATCATTATGGCTTCAACTGCTGTGTTGCTCTCGCAAAGAAAGATAAACTTGTTTAGTTGAGAACTTGATGTAGGTTGCAAGTGATTTATGTTGACTGTTACTTAAATTATTCACCGCCAAAAAATGGATTTGTTCCATTACAGCACCAATAACATGATGTCAGCTTGTCAAAATACATAGCTGTTCTGACTGCCTAGTTTGTTATGGTTTATGTTAATCTTTGTGACTTCACTGCAGACAGCATTTCCATGTTAAAATGCAAAAGGAATGTTGTACCAAGGCAGGCAGTAAAATTGTATAGTAGAATGCAAGACTTTGGCCAGATCTGAAATTCTTTTGTCATTGTTAAACTTTTAAACAGGTCTGTGGAGTCAGCAAACCGCAGCTCCAACTCATGAATTTTATCAGGGACCGACTCCAACTTCTAACTGCGACTACCTGTCCAGCCCCTACATAAATCGCTAATCAGACACCAGCGGAGTTATTTATTAAACTGGTTTAAAGTAGAACTGGCTCAGCAGTGTCTTCCTAATGTCCTATATGATCCTGGGGCAACTTTTGAGGGAATAAGGATAGTGCCTACCAACTTTTCCCCAACCACCCTTATCTAATAGGGCCAGTGCTTTATTAGTGAGACATGGACGAAACTTAATGTATGCGAAAAAGTGTTTTTCTAGTTTCAATAAATGAGGGGCCTAGATTGATAGAACATAAAATATATTGATGAGTAATATTTATAAAATTCATATGAAAACTCAATTATAAAATGTTGAAAGATTTTTTATTTTTTTTTAAAGCTGATGTCGGAATTTTTTTTAGACTCCGACTCCAGCTAAAACTAGAACTGCTGAATTAATAGTCTCATAGTAGATAAGCCCTGGTACACTTCACGGTACAGGTGAAGATGTTTATTTACAGTGTATGTAGAACAATACAGTCTTTACTTCAACCGGAATTGTATAAAAGTACAGATAATAAGACTTTAATTTGGTCCCATCCAGACTTTCTTCAGACCATACAGTCTCTGTGTCTTGGGAAGAAAAGAGGTCTGCTCCGGTGGAGTCCACCAGACCAGACCTCTTTTCTTTACAAGATGCAGAGATGACCTTCTGCTGCCGCCTCTGTCCATGTTGAGGGCTGTCGGGAGTGGTGGCAAATACCCATGGAGAATCTCTCCTGCTCTCCAGGCTGGGGGGAGTGCCTCTTTCTGCAGGACATGCAGCAGCTGGTTGGTGCTAGGGGACTTGAGATAAAAAAAATAAAAAAAAAAAACTATCACACTTCCAGCTTTCATGATATATGTTGCAATTCTAGTTCACAGGATTGACTTATTGGGTAGAGTTTTCAGTATGTATCTGCTATTTTCCCCTTTTAAGGCCGATAAGACACAAGGTTACTCTTCCTAAAGGGTAACACTATATATATATATATATATATATATATATATATATATATATATAGCACTACACTTTATACATTATCAAATATTGCACAAAGACAAGTGAATAAGTGTGGGTTTCCTTATCACCTGCACCCAAGGCATCTTATCTTGTTTTTTTAATGAATTAAAGTGCCACTGTTACCTTAAAAACATTTGGCATGTCATAGAGACATGCCAGAAATTTTGATTGGTTGCTCAGACCCCCACATATTGTTAGAGCGAGCCAGGAGAGGCACTCAGCTAAGTGCTTGTCTTCTGCATTGCTGCAAGGAAAGAGACAGGGAGAGAAGCTCTTATTCCATGGCTTTTCCTGCCTTATTCTAGTGATCAGTACACAAATGCACTGATCATTCAAAACATCGGACATGTGTCTGCGACATGTCAAAAGTTTCTTTTAAAGAGTGACACCTTAAGCACTGGAAACTTTTATAATTTGAAAATGATGGATGAACTGCATGCTTTCCTATGACTGATCTGTATAGGCTGTATTACATTATGATTGTTCTATTATATTCCTTACGTTATGCCTAGCCAGTAGCCATATTTTTCTTTGACAACTTACAGAAGTAACTTACTCATGTTCTCAACCTGTGGGTAGGTATTAGATCACATTTGGAGGAAAGCAGCCATGTTTTTCCTTTTCCTGGACTACCCATTTTAAATGGCTATTTTCAATAGCAATATATTAGTGTGATACACAAGCTAGAAATAAGTTCTACATGGTCCAATGGCTTACACATTAAAGTGGAAACGGATTGTGATTAGTGTGTTATATTGAATGTGCTGAGGAGAAGAGGTAGAAATGTGTTAAATAAAAGATGAGTCACATGGGGTAACACCATGGAAACATTATTTGAAATGAGTTTCATTTTCTCCTAAAACGACAGAAATACAAAGGAAAGCACAATCCTCCTTCCCATCCCCCATGTGGGTATATCGAAAAGAAAACCAGTTAAGGCTTATTGATAAGTAACAAGACGGCTGGCACTATATAGAGAAGCTGAGAGATATACTTTTATTATTATTTGTACATCTAACCAACTCCAATACGATACACTGGACCAGCAAATTGCAGATGAATGAAGTTTATTTATTCGGACCCATAAGACCACAGATACATCAGCAGTATTCACACACAGATGTCAACGCGTTTCTGATGCTATCGCATCCTTGGTCATGATTAAGGATGCGATAGCATCAGAAACGCATTGACATCTGTGTGTGAATACTGCCGATGTATCTGTGGTCTTATGGGTCCGAATAAAAAAACTTAATTCATCTGCAATTTGCTGGTCCAGTGTATCATATTGGAGTAATTACAAGCACCTGTTGGAGTGTGGACTGTGCGCAGCAGTGCTATCCGGTGAGCTGGCTGCTACCTATCTTGCACATCTAACCAACTGCCACACTGTTGCCTTTTTATTGATTATATTATGTTAAAACATTGATTTTCCCCCCTTTTATTAGATATTTAAAGGTTGTAGAATTACACACTTTCATTATCTACATTGTACTCTGGGCACCGAGACATAATAGATACATATAGGTATCTATTATACATGGTATTATGGATTGTGTGTGTGTGTGTGTGTGTGGGGGGGGGGTGTTAATCGCAGTTTAATAATAAAATTAAGACCAAAATGATATGGAATATTATTTTGTGGAATAAAACAGGATGTAGGGGGCATCTGTTCTATAGTTTGTAAAGACACTCTAAGACTATGTTCACACAATAGGGTGATCGTCTTTTAATAAATAGCCACAAAAATTGTTCATGAACGTTATTTGCAGCCATTATTATAAAAACAACAGCCTTTAATTCCCCTAAAGAGGTGTTGTGGGAACATGGCCTAAAAGTGAACATAAAGATCAATGATCAGTGTTGGCTGAACTTTTCAGGGAGACATTCAACAATTTAACGTGTGCTCTCCCAATTTTCCCCAGTTCTCCCTAATTCTCACCATGTTGAAATTCTACAGGTTAAGTCAATAGTCTAAGGACAGCCTTTTATTTCAGAAACAGAAGGGAAAATGAAATAACTGAATACCCAAGTTATGGGTGAGGGGCCTATATTTTAGGATATGTCCAAAACATGGCTGTCTTAAGTCAACATATTGAATTCATTTTTTTTCCATGTAGAATATCAGAAGTCAAAAATCGTCCAACGAGTCAATTGACACAATCAGATTTGCAATATCAGAAAGTTGCTTTGTGTTCAGTTTTTTAGTTCAGCACCATGGACAACACAGTGAATGCATCCAATAGCTGTGCATCCCAGGGAACGTTCCCCATTGTTGTTAAAACTTTTGTTGTTGTTGATCTGATCATGGCAATCAATAATACATGCTACATTACATGCTTTCGACTCAGGGAAAATAAACCACTCTCAGATGTGTCTGGCAGTGGCTGATTTCCCTCTTCTTATCGAGAACACTGGCTCACATTTAGGCTGGGTTCACACTACGTATATTTCAGTCAGTATTGTGGTCCTCATATTGCAACCAAAACCAGGAGTGGATTAAAAACACAGAAAGGATCTGTTCACACAATGTTGAAATTGAGTGGATGGCCGCCATATAAAAGTAAATAACTGCCATTATTTCAATATAACAGCCGTTGTTTTAAAATAACAGCAAATATTTGCCATTAAATGGTGGCCATACACTCAATTTCAACATTATGGGGGAGATTTATCAAAGGGTGTAAAATTTAGACTGGTGCAAACTGCCCACAGCAACCAATCACAGCTCAGCTTTCCTTTCAGCACTGCCTAAAGCTGAGCTGTGATTAGTTGCCGTGGGCAGTTTGCACCAGTCTAAATTTTACACCCTTTGATAAATCTCCCCCTATGTGAACAGATCCTTTCTGTGTTTTTAATCCACTCCTGGTTTTGGTTGCAATATGAGGACCACAATACTGACTGAAATATACGTAGTGTGAACCCAGCCTTACTATGGTTGTTGCATTGGAATTTTGGCTCCATATGCAGCAAATCACAGAGAATGCAGGACTGATTTGTTATGCTTTATACGCCAAAAAATAAAATAGACATTTTCCTATACCAAAATGACTGTAGCTTTGAAACTTCCATTTGTAAGCCACATTTACAAATCCACTTTGTTTATGGTCAAAAGTAGTACATTATAAGCCAAAAAGGAATCAGTGTAAAAACTTTTTTATCCTTTAAGAGTTAGACACTTTCAGAAATGCATTAGATGTGATATAGACCGCGTGCCAAAATCATGAATACACAAACATTTATTCAGCCCATCTAAAAGATTGCAAGTGCAAAGATAGAATTAATAAATCTTTCCCATTAATGTTGGGCTGACCAAGTGTGCCTGTATATGGGTAAGCTGGGAAGAATGTTTGTCGACCGAAAAAGGTTTTAGCTGAGAGTTGTAGAACTACCAAACCATAAGAAAATATACAATAAATACCCAAATTTCTCCCATAATGCATTCCCTTCTATTAATCATATCCTCATATTTTAATTAAACATGCGATAGGCAATCCTTTCCCCATTCTTATCATCCCTCACATAATGTAAAGGTGCCCATATACCTTTAGTAGATGTTTGTCCAATATTTCTTGGGCCAACAGCTACCTTCTCCAATGTTCAAGTATAAATGAACATTTGGGACACATAACAAATAGAATCATAACTTACAAAGCTTAGGTTTAGAATCCTCTTTACTTACATATTAACATAGACTTTATTGATACTGTGCATGCTGCATTATAAAATAAGCAAAATAATAGTAGATTGAGACACCAGTCTCACAGTGTGCTGATCCACGGCATAATCTGCCCAGTTTAAAGATCATCATAATTCAATAGTTATCTCTCCTGTTCTCCCCATACAGATGCACATTTGGCACAGTCAAAAGTGATTTGTTGTCAGTAAAAATGAACGAATAGTGAAATATTTGCATTTTTGAATATCGAATCGAGTAGACCCCAATACTCAACTATTCGATCGAATATCGAATCACATTAAAGTCTATGGGAGAAAAATGCTCGACACTTGGAAATCAACATTCGACCATTAGGAGGTCACCAAGTCCACAATGACACCTCAGGAAATGATGCCAACACCTCTGGAACGCAATTGGGACAGCAGGGGAAGCATGCCTGGGTGCATCTTACATGCCAAAGTCACAGCATTACACCAATATCACAGACTAGCAACTATACACTCCAAACACAATATAACCATTATAAAGTGGAAAAAATGCATGGAAACCTTCTTTCCTTTACAGTAGTATGGACAGAAAGACACATTTTAAGTCAAAGAAACATTTTCCTGCACCCCTTTAAATCACGTTGCCTATGACAAACACAGATGGAATAGGCAAGGGGGAAATCAAAGAGCACCCACCACTAACTGTCACTGTGTGTGTGTGTGTGTGTGTGTGTGCGTGCGTGTGATGTGTGTGTGTGATGTGGTCAGACACGTTCTCTTTAATTTTCAAAGTCATCTGCCACTTCCATATGCCCTTTTTACACATAAGAGAGTGTGGGTCTCATAGCACACAAGGAGTATACAGCCGTATACCCTCTCTATGATGTAGCTGAATGCCTTACAGCAGGCAACAGGCGTTTAACTTTATTATGTGGCGCACAGCATGCAGAAAAGTAGTACCACGCCCATATTTTTTGCGTTTGCAATAAAGGAGTATACAGTTGTATACCCTCTCTATGACGTATTCGAATGCCCTACAGTAGGCAAAATGTGTTAGACCTTGTTATGTTGCGCACAGCATACAGAAAAGTAGTACCACGCTTATATTTTTTGACTTGGCAAAAAAGGAGTATAGAGCCGTATACCCTATATACACAGATACACTGCAGCCTATTCCTCATAGTGAATACACTCCAGCTGCCTGTCCAAAAACACCTATGTGCTGCTAGCCGTTTTAATAGCAGTATATCTTTACATAAATGTGTTCTTTCTATAGCTTTAGACCTAAAAGTGGCTTTTGGGGGTCTCTCCTGCGTAAAATCACCTAACACCTGACTGTCTCTGCTACACAGTGTTTCCTTCTCTAGCTCCAAGAAGCATCTGAAAATGAATTTCAAATCCACTATTTGATTACTGTAAAGGTCACATGGCTTAGCCCGCAAATGAATGTAGTTGATTTTTTTTTTTCACTGCCTGTGTGCTCCTAGTGCCTGCCCCCCCTCCTGCATAGTTATTAGTTTAAAAAAAAGCGCCAGGGAAGGTGGGAGGGGAATCAAATTTTTACTGGGGTTTTGATTGAATTTTCGATCAAAATCGAGTATTTCGGGTAGTGTACTATTCGATCGAATACCTACTCAATTGATTAGTACTTGTTCATCTCTACTTGTCAGTGGAGAGAGGAGGGATAATCTGATGTCAGACAGCCCTGATGCCAGCTTATCTATCTTAGAACTAGGAAATCGAGTAGTTAAAATCTAACATACCTGATCCTTCTTCCAACATCATTTATTGGGGAAGAATTGAAAGGGGCATTAGACAGTTGGTCAGTCCCACCCAAGTCAGCAGGTTCACCTGACCTCTGACTAAAGTATATGAGGACCTTAACAACCTCTTTTTGTATGGCAACTGTCTGCAGAAGGAGCCTTCCTCCCCTGTTTTGTCTGCAGTAAGAGACCAGACAAACAAAGCCTGGCCTATTAAATAAGCCCCAACTAAAAGAAGACGTAGAAAAGAAACGATCATCTATCTTCTCTTTGAGATATTTACTTCAGGACCATACAGACACAAAGAGCTCACTGTGCTTATTTTTTTCAGGGCATCTTTAATGGACAGAATACTCATGGCTATTACTTTCCAGCTTGATATGAGAAGTTATATCTGGCAGAAATCTAAGTTTCCCACATTAATTATTTATTAGGGATTCCCTCTGATTCCCAACTGAATAACTTTTTTTTTTTAACTGGCAGTACTTTCTTAGCAGCAGCGGCCTGAATATTCTTGAGCTGTTGCTTAGCTACTTACACTGCGGGGAGCTTGTGACACTGCTGTACTGTATCTCAGTACTCCCGTGGAGATCTGGCTGTGTCACCTTTATTACCAGTGAAGGGCTGGTGTCATGTCCTCAGTGCTGGAGTTTTAGCTATGTTGTAGATGGCTAGAGAGGAAACCAGAGAACTTATAGTCTCCCATACAGAGTGTTTTTTTTTTTTGTATTTCTATTCAGCAATGCTAATAAGAGGACAGAGTTTGTTTTCCTCCAAACTTGTTACTTTACTTTACAAAGAAAATCTGTATTAAAGTGACAAGCTTTAGCATGCTCGAGTCCATCCGAACCCGATCGTACGGAATTTGATTAGTGGTGGCTGCTGAAGTTGGATAAAACCCTAAGGCTATCTGGAAAACATGGATATGGTCATTGGCCGTATCCATGTTTTCCAGACAACCTTAGAGCTTTATCCAACTTCAGCAGCCACCGCTAATCAAATGCCAAATGATCGGGTTCGGATGGACTCGAGCATGCTCGAGGTTTGCTCATCTCTACTTCTCTGCCTTTTTATTCCTTTTTTTTTTTTTTTACATTAATCATGTAAATAATTTAAAATGTCAGCTTTATTGCCTGAGTTACATTATTGGATCATGAAATATTTCCCTGAAACTGACCTAAATGTCCTGGTTGCCCATATGTGAGGTACCTGGGACCCAGCAGGTTGTCTTTAAGAATTGTTGCTGAGTATAAGTGAGTAAAAGAGAGACATAATAAATATAATAGTTCTCTGTAATTTTTTCATAAGCAGTACTAGGCTATGTTAACACGACGTCTAAAAAAGGGAAAAGGCATCTGCCTTTTCTATTTAAAAAGAAGTCTGTTTTTGCCAAAATGTAATTGACTTCAATTAAATACATTGAAGTCAATGTAATGATGAACACCCAATGCACAAAGCGTATAAAATGACGGACGTCAAAATAATGTTCATGACACTTTGCATTTTGTTAATTGCTAAAAAGAAACTATTAAATCGATCCTATAATTCAGCAGTCCCCCCCCCCTAACTAAAGTAAAGGCAGTGTACAATAGGGCTTATTACCCTGAATCAGGATAACACTTATTGTAGAACCAGCGCTGCAATAGAGGTTTTTAAGCAAATTGCAAAATAAAACCTTTGGGGCGTTCCTTTGGGCTCCAAAAGCCCAATAATGTTTGAAATCTTCACTCCTAGCTAACACTCTTATACCTTCAAGGAAACACCTGTTCTGTTTACAATGACTGGCCAAATATTGTTGGGAAATTTCCTATTTCATCTAAAACCCCTAAAGCTTATATCTCAGTGCTTTAGTGGAGAGTAAGAAGCTCTATTTTGCACTGTCTTTACTTAAGTAAGCAAAATATTGCTGACAGGTCTGCTTTGACGCATATTCCGTTGTGCTCTCTGCTAATAGCGTAGCACACAACGGAATATGCGTAAAGAAGCAGGGACTTGTAAGGATGCAGACACAGCTGACAGGAGGCTCCGAGCAGGGAGCCATTAGCAGCTCTCTGCTCTGTGTCTCTCTTCTAGATCACAGGCTGTGTGTTAGGCCTAAAATCTAGAAGTGATCTGGAGCAGCCAGTTTTGTCTCCTCAATCAGATCGGCCTGCAGCCTCTTCCAAGAAACATCCGAGGGACACAGCAGCATTGGAGCTACATTAGTGTTTTTTTATTAATATTTTTTTTATTTCATCATGGAAGAAGATTAGGGGTGGTTATCACTACTGGGGAAGCACAGGGGAAGGGGAATTATCACTACTGGGGGAGCACAGGAGAAGGGGGATCATCACTACTAGAGAGCGCAAGAGAAGAGGGATCATTGGTACTGGAGAGCACAGGGGAAAGGGGATCATCACTAGTGCGGGCACAGATGAAGGGGTATCATCACTACTGGAGAGAACAGGACAAGTGGATCATTACTACTGGGGAGCACAGGACAAGGGGGATGATAACTCCTGGGGGAGCACAAGGGAAGGGGATTTTAACTACTGGGTATCACAGGGGAAGGGGGATCATCAATACTGGTGAAGCACAGAGAAAGGGGGACAATCATTTCTGGGGATCACAAATGAAGGGGGAACATCCCTATTGGGGATCACAGGGGAAGGGGATCATAACTACAGGGTAGCACAGGGGAAGGGGGATCTTCACTGCTGGGGAAGCACAGGGTAAGGGGTATCATCACTGCTGGGAGAGCACAGAGCAAGGAGGATCATCACTGCTGGGGGAGCACAGGGGAAGGAGGCTCATCGCTACTGGGGAAGCATAGGAGAAGGGGGATCATCGCTACTGGGGGGTACAGAAAGAGAGATTATCACTGCCAGGGAGCACAGAAAGAGGGATTATCACATACTGGGAAGCACAGGTAGGGGATTATCACATACTGGGGAGCAGAAGTGTGGATTATAACTTTCTGGGCACAGAAGGGGGGATTATCACTACTTGGGGGCACAGGAAAGAGGATTATGACTACTTGGGGATACAGGGGAGGGAATTATCACTACTTGGGGGCACAGGGGAGGGCATTATCACTACTTGGAAGAGGGTGCTGGAAACATGTGTAGCCTAAAATGTTTGTCTGATAGATGCTCTTCTGTGAGTCACTGGATGTAACTTTACTGTAATCACTATACTGTCACTATGTTAGCCGAACACTCCCATGTTTTTCATTCCTTGTGGCTGCATAAGTTGGATGCCACCATAGGAAGTCCTGGAGAACATGGATACAGCCAAAGACTGTATACCATGTTTTTCTGGTAGCCCTAAGGGTCCTATTCCACAGGCCAAGGAGGGCCAGATCAACGATGTAAACGAGCGGCGATCTGCTAGATCGCCGCTCATTTACTGGGCCTATTCCACGGCCCGATGATCGTTGAGTGAGGGCTGCAAGGACGTTACCGATGTCCTTGCAACCCTTGTAGCATCATCATACATTACCTGCAGGTCTTCTTCTCCGCGCTGTCTTCATCCCCAGGTCCCGCGCTCTCTATCTTCAGAATGGCCGGTCAGCTGACAGGCCACACTTAGCCAATCACAGGCCGTGATTGGCTGAGCGCTCTGTCAGCTGACCGGCCATTCTGAAGATAGAGCGTGCGTGACCCGGGGATGAAGACAGCGCGGAGAAGACCTGCAGGTAATGTATGGTGATGCTGCTGCTGCTGTAAAATTGTCAATCGCCCGCCGTGCACTGCTATTCAACTGTAGCGATGCGTGGTGGGGGGACAATGATTTTAGGTCTGGCCCTAAATGAACGATCAGCCGATGACACGATCATCGGCTAATCGTTCTCTCTATTTCACTGAACGATAATCGGCCGAATCGGGCCAAATGGGGCCGATTCGGCCGATTATCGTTACTGTGCTATAGGGCCCTAAGGCAGCATCTGGTCAAGATTTCAACACTTTTGCCACTCCCCGCATCATTATGATACATGATGCTGGGAAGTTTGTTATTCCACCGGGCAGCTTCACACTTCGTAGTTGTGCGTGGGTGTGTGTGTGTGTGTGTGTGGGGGGGGGGGGGCAAACTGAATCTTTGCCCTAAGTGCAGGAGAGACTAGCTACACCTCTGCATGGCATATATGATGCATTTTTGCCTTGATTGTAGCAAAATCACTTTAAAATGGCACAATTGCACACTGTGAAATGACATCAAAATTGTGGCAAAAACACATGGAAAAATGCCATGTGTGAAGATGATTCTAAGGTATACGGTGTGGCAGAGACAAGACAGAAGATACTTGCTTAGACAATCAGGATAACTTGGCATAGAAGAATCAAATCATCCAATCCCTTCTTACTTCTTACTGGAATAGTAAATAGAGATGAGCTAGAATTGCTAGAAGTGCTAAAATGCTTGGGTGCTCGATGCTCGAGACGAATATTTTCCGATGCTCGGGTGCTCTTTTTGCGTAATGAACCGCATTGAAGTCATTGGAAAACTCGAGCATTTCTGCAGGGGACCAAAGCTCTGTACAGGGAAGGTTGCTTGAAAACCTGGAAACCTCATAAAATGATGGAAACAACACGGAAATGGACAGGAAACAGCAGGGGCAGCATGCACTGTGAGCATAGGTATATCTGAACTACATATCTAAGCCATATAAGAGAATATCAGCAACATGACAAATTGACTACTGACAGCAGTTTTGGGGGTAGTTGTATAGAGTATGTGTGTAACTGTTGTTGTTTTTTTTTTTTTTTTTTTTTTTAAGACACCCGTTGCACAGGGCACAGCACAGTGGGGATAGGTATAGCTGAACTACAGATCTCAGCCAGTCAAGAGAATGTCAGCAAAAGGACACATTAACTACTCACAGCTGCACTACAAGTCCAAGCCAGCAGCCAAGAGTAGCAAAAAAAAAAAATATATATAAGGACTGTCGGATTCCTGCCTAACCGCACACTAATTCCCTGCCTAACACTCTCCCTGACAGACAGCAGCTTTATCCCTATGCTTATCCAGGCTGCCTCTGATGCGAGCATTGCAGGATTTTTATATGTCCTGGTCATCTAATCTGGCCAGCCAATCGCTGCTGTCGACATGTAGGGTTCCCACATAATGATACGAGCTCCCAAAGACTCTCCTGCATGATGAATGGATAAAAAGCCACCAAACATGCAGGAAGATGAAGATGCCATTGTCTCGAGTATCGCAAGATGCTTGTCCGAGTAACGAGAACCATCAAGTACCCTGATACTCAAAAGAGTACCAAGCTCAGATTAGCATGTTCGCTCATCACAAATAGTATATTATGAGTTAGTTAATAGAAGGGGGTCTCCTTTTAAGGTATAGATCCCTTGGTCTTCCATATCCAGGAGTTGGTCTCTTGACTCTTCCATGTTTCATTTTCTACATAAAGATTGTTTTCTGACACTTCTCTTTATTTGTCTCAGATTCCATGGGCATATTTCAATATTAGAAATTGTTTCATTCTATTTACAGTATGGTTGTCATGACAGTAAAATGGGTATAATCTGCCATCCAAGTTTATGTTATTTAAAGTATGCAGTGAACGCTTTGTTTCTACTGTATTTTCACCAGTATAGAGTTTGTGTTGTGCATAAATATATGTTTGACATATCTGTCTACATTTGCATTACCTGTGCAGTGTTCAAGTTCTAGAAATACACACATCTGGAAAGCTTGATTATAGGGAAGGTCTTGCGAACGTGAATATTGCGTTTACACTACGGAATCCACACAAATATGCTCCGGATTCCGTGTAATTGAAGATCTGCCAGTCCCATGGGCTCTATTCCATTCAGGCAGATTCTGCCATCCAGCCAAAAAAGAACTGACATGTTAATTCTTTGGGCAGGCTGTGGCATCCGCCTGACCACAGAATGGAGGATGTGGGACGGCCAGATGTTCAAGCAGGAGTGCGCATGGAATCCGCTGAAGCTTATCAGAATGGATTCCATAGTGTGACCAGGCCCTCTGGAAGTACAGAAAGATATATGAAAGTTACCATGTTTCTCCATGAACTAACAGCTATCTAACAGTGTCAGCAGTTAATGGCCTCTAATGACCGAAATACTGATAGTATAGTATAGATAGCCTTAATATTTCGCTGCTTGTCTTTGGTAATTGGTCAAAATCATAACATGAGAAAGTTTTCTATAGCAGTCCACTTACCACGGCCATCTTTCATAATAACGTCTATCATTGCGCAAATAAATTCTGTTATTTTTAAAATAACACGTTATTTTCACAATTATGGTCGCTTTTATGAAAGACAGACATCATTTTTACGTAGTGTGAACCTAGCCGGTGACTTGTATGTATAGAAACCCTGTGATTTGTTTACACATCTTTGTAAACAGCTGCAGTATAACGTAATTCCCTATGCAAATCCCTCTATGTACTTAAGATAAGAAATGCTGTTTTGTTTTTATATATATACTTGCTTTTTGCTGCTAATTTATAATCCAAAATCTGAAAATTTGCTCTGGAACTTCTTATTATCTGTTACATAACATATGCCTAAATAAAGGAATACAGTATTACCTCGGTTCTCAAACTGATCGGTTCTCAAACTGCTTGGAACTCAAACTGTATTTTCAAGGAAAGTTTGCTTTGGTTCTCAAACTCTTGCTCGGTTCTCAAACACTTTTCAGTGGCTGCATCCAATTTCAGCAGCCATTGTTAAACAAATGCTACATGCTCAGATTTGGACTCACCCCAGCATGGTCAAAGTTTGCTCAGCTCTACTATTAACCCATCAACTCAACCCATTAACCCACAGAGTAGCAGCTATACTGAAGGAACCTACCTTAACCCCTTCTGCCAATATGACATCCAGGGACCTCATGAAAAGCAGTGCCATTCTGCAACATGAAGTCCCTGGACGTCATGCCTTCTCTGCCTCCCCCAGCTGTCTGTATCTGAGATCGGGCAGCGGGAGGAGGCTGTATCACACAGCCTCCTCCCGCTGCCAATGCCCGGAGGGGAGCTGTGCTCCCCCACGGGCGGTTAACCCCATAGACACCGAGGTCGTTACGACCGCAGCGTCTATGTGGAAATCTGATGTCTCCCGCTGAAAGGGCGGCAGGAGGAGGCTGCGGCACATTGCCTCCTCCTGCCACCACTGCTGATGTCCTTCCCCCGCCTCTCTCCCTCCCTCTCCGACCCCGTGCTGCTCCCCCCGCCCCAGTCCAGCTCCCTCTCCCCATGCGCTCCGGCAACTCCAGTCCCCCGATCGGCTTCTCCCCCATGTGCTCCAGCCCCCCTCCCCCGATCGGCTTCTCCCCCATGTGCTCCAGCCCCCCTTCCCCAGATTGGTTTCTCCCTGTGTTCTCTGTCCCCCCCATCTCCCGATCGGTTTCTCCCCATGCGCTCAGGCCCCCTCCCTCCCCCGATCCGGCTTTGTATGCACTTCCCCGTTCCTCCCTCGCTCCGGCTCTACCGTCCCCCCCAGCTCCCTCCCAAGACTCACCCCCGCCCGGCTCCGGCTTCCTCCCGGTGCTTAACGATCAGGTCTCTGCACAGCTGACAGCTCATTCACTGTATCATGCATTACAGCACAGATCATGTGCTGCAATGCATGATATACAGTATATTTCTGCAAAGGTTGACACAAAAAAACACACACACAAATACATAATTAATTAATTAAAATTAATAATTAATTTAATTAAATACATAAATAATTAAAATAAATAAATAATATACACATTCACCATCCCCCCTTTATAAATGACCCCTATAAATAAAGTACACATATTTGGTATCGCCACGTCCATAATGACCCCGTCTATTAACCCGTTACATTAATTATACCACCCAAGGAACACCATTAAAAAAATAACTAAAAGTCAAACCAAAATGAAAATTTTTTGTTAATCCCGCCCCCTAAAAAATATAGATAAAAGCTATCAGAACGTCACATGTACCCAAAAGGGGCACCACTTAAAACGTCAGCTTATGCTTAAAAAAAAAAAAAACTCACATAACTCCATTGCCGAAAAAATAAAAATATTGCTTACAATATGCAAGACACAAACAGTTTTTATAGCATAAATGCCATAAACTATAACAAAAGCTATATAACATGGATATCGTTGTAATCGTACCGACCTGACGAATAAAGATAACATGTCATATGTGACGTATAGTAAACTGCATACAAAAAAATGGTGAAAAACAGCTGCTAAATTGTGTTTTTTATTCGTACCACCTTATAAAAAAATTAACTAAATATCGATCAGGGTGTCACATGTCCCTCAGTATGGTACCGGTGGAAACGTCAACTTGTCTTACACAAATATTTTGGCACCGCAAGGCCTCTGTGACATGGTATAATGGCTAAAAAAAAACCTGAAATAAGAAAAGACCCCAAAATTCCCCAGGTCTCTGTCATGTCTGCGGCCTGTGGTTAAGTCAGGTGACGCACAGCAGCCACATATGGGGGATTTATAGAAACATTGGAATAAGGGGAATAAATAGTGAGATCCATTTCTCAGTCAGTATTTGCTGTGTTAGAGGGAAATGGATTAAAAAGGAATATCAGCCAAAAAAAATGAAATCTTTAAATTTCCCCACCAACTTGCTTAAATTTCTATGAAACACCTAAAGGGTTAATACACTTATGAAATGTTACTTTGAATACTTTGAGGGGTGCAGTTTTTACAGTGGAGGGATTTATGGGGGTAACTAACTTACAGGCCCCACAAATCCACTTCAGAACTGAACTGGTCCCTAATAAAATCAGAATTTGAAATTTTCCTGAAAATGTAAAAAATCGCTGCAAAATTTCAAAGCCCTCTAACATCCTAACAAGTAAGAGGACGTTCACCAAATGACGTCCCCATAAAGCAGACATGTTGTAGATGTTGCAGTAATAATAAGTTTATGTGATATAACTATTTTTCTCAGGAGAAAAGAATTTTGAATATAAAGAAACGTAAATTTTTCTAGTTTTTGCGCAAATGTTGTGTTGTCTACAAAAAACTACTGAGTGTATCAACCAAAGTATACCACAAACATAAAGAGGAATATGTCGAGAGAAAACAATATCAGAATAACCGCGATAGTTAAAAGCATCGCAGAGTTATAACTACATAGAGAGAGACAGGTCAGATTTGAAAAATAGGCCCTGGTCATTAAGGCCAAAACAGGCTGAGGAGGCAAGAGGTTAAAGTATATCTCTGAAATGCCAGAATAAACTCATACCACATTGTAATGTGGTAGCCTGTCCTTGTTTCATGCACCCTATGTTTATATTAGATTTATACTTATGTATAGTATTTTAATATCCTCTAAATAACTGGCACAACTGATCTGATCCCTAAATAGATAATTTGTTCATGTGTGACGCTTTGCCCTTGTTGAAATAAAAAGCATGTTCCTGCAGAATAGAAAAGCAAATCCTGTCTTGCTCCTATTATTATATGTTCTGTTTTGCGTATGCAATCTAATAAAAACATATTAAAAAGTTACGACAATAAATATTATTTAATAAAAAGTTTGATGCATAAACTACTTTGCATAATTCAATATTACGCAGCTTTTACAAATTTTTATTCACTTTGTTTTTGCAGCTTTCCTTTAGTATCTGAACTATGAGATCAGCTCATTTAGCAAACAGCTTATAGTACCATCTGTGTTGGTGACTACTGGAAGTTGTAATAGTAAGCTCTGGCTCCTATTCTAAAGTGTCTATCCATGTGTTAGTAATTTACCTGGCCAGGACCTAATGACCTCTTCCATGGCATCAGGAGCGCTTCCATTTAGACTCACAAGGGCCTGCCCCAGTAGCCGCTGAATGCTGGAGCATTAGGGACAGTGCCTGTTCCTGGGTGGAACCAGAGATGCCGTAAATCTCCCTCTGTATAGTGTGTGACTGGCAGGATTGAAAGGACTCGCAAGTGCCTCTGGTTGGAGATCAGGGGGCTTGTCTAATCACATACTGGACCAGACCCCTGACACCCTATAAAACATCCCCAGTCTGTTAACTCTTTGCTGGTTATTAGACTAGTTTGACTAGTGTGCTTGATGTTCCCTTTGTTTTATTTACCTTGCTATCTGGATTTTCTGACCCCAGCTATTGTACCTGGCTACCCTTGTTATCTGGCTTTCCTGACCTTAGCATTTGTTACATGACTTCCCTTTAGGACACTGATCGCGTACCTTTCTACCCATTGGGTTTGACCCTTGCTTTATGACTATCCATATCTTTTTGTCATGTTTGTGTTTTACTTATTGCAAGTTAGGGACTGTCGCCCAGTTACCTACAGTCAGCTAGGGCTGTCTGAACCAAGTAGGCAGGGATAAAGGGCAGGGACTAGTCCAGGGTTCACTGTTTCTACCACATCCCTTCCCTGACCAATAAGTTTTTACGGTAGCTTGACACCATGTTACACAGGACTAATTTGAGGCGACAAATATGGAAAATAGCTTTCTTCTTTTTTAGCTAGACTTTAGCTAGACTTCTCCTTTAAAGACTGCTGATCTACTTCACCCTCCTATCACTTCTTTTCTTTGCATTTCCCCCTCTCACTTTAAAGTTAATGAGAGTCGGAATGTTAAAGGAAAAGTCTGGTGAAATTTTTTATTAAAGTATTGTATTGCCCCCCAAAAGTTATACAAATCACCAATACACACTTATTACAGAAAATGATTATAAAGTGCTTTTTCCCTGCACTTACTACTGCATCAAGGCTTCACTTCCTGGATAAAATAGTGATGTCACGACCCAACTCCTAGAGCTGTGCAGGCTGTGGCTGCTGGAGAGGATGATGGCAGGGGATTCTTAGCGTCCCTCCAGTGCCCTGTGTCCCTCAGTGTCCCCCTGCCATCGTCCTCTCCAGCAGCCACAGCCCGCACAGCTCTGGGAGTCGGGTCGTGACATCCCCATGTTTACTTTAAAGGACAACTCCGGCGGGACCCCCCCCCCCCAAAAAAAAACACACAGACACACACAGACACCATACTCACCATCCCTCCGGTGACGATCGCCACTCCATTCGCCCGCCGTCCGCCTCACCGTCACCTGCCTCCGCCGTCCAGCGATGTCTCTTGCTTCCGGGTCCATGAGAGAGAAAAGGCTGCCAGTGCGCTTGCGCACCGGCAGCCTTTTCATTGGCTGGAGCGCATTACATGGCTTCCAGCAAGCTCAGCCAATCAGGGCTGAGCAAGCTGGAAGCCATGTGATGCGCTCCAGCCAATGAAAAGGCTGCTGGTGCGCATGTGCACCAGCAGCCTTTTCTCTCCCATTCACTCTCAATGAAGATGCCGAAGAGGAAGAAGACCCGGACCGCCCCCCAGCTCTGACGTCACCCGACACCAGAGAAGAGGACCGTGACGACCGTAATAGGTAATGTATACATTCTTTAACTTCCGGGGTCGGGGGTCGGAAAGTGGGGGAAGGGGGCCAGACCGGGTATTTAACCACATTACAAAGTTATATAACTTTGTAATGTGTGTTAAATAAGCCCAAAAAAATTTTTGCCGGAGTTGTCCTTTAATACTTTAATAAAAATACTTTAATACTTTAATAAAAAATTTCACCAGACTTCTCCTTTAAGCGTACCTTAGGATATTTTTTTATACTACATTATCAGTGTAAATATTGAAGCACAAAAAGTATTTAAAAAAATTCCACATACTTTTTATTGTAACAATGACATGTTTACTGTATTAAAAGGCATCATTATAGCGGATTTGGTGTACATAGAGTAAATTTTGGCCATTTTTTACTAAGAAAAGAATTGTCAGCAGATAGACAGCTTTTGTGTTTCTTTGTATAGAAAACTTAGCTGGGCTTCATTTCAGGAATAAAAAAAAAAAAAAAAAAGAAACAGGAGACATGACAGAAGTCATTTACTTTACCAGCTAAAGGTCTTCATATCCTAAGGCATTACAGTACAAAGTCTAAACATCCAAGAGAAACACACTTCAAAAAGTATAATCCTTTATCTCTTTTCTTATTCTCTGTGGATTGGATTAAGAATTTCAAGAGTCACCCCTATTAAATATGCAGGAAGGTGATACCTGAACTGCAGTAATGTTAATCAATGCTGACTCCTCTTGTCCGCCAATAGTACAAGTTCACCTGATCCTTAATAAAAGATCCTTAAGTCATGGTAATGACCTATGGTTTTACAAGAAAGCCAGTATGAGATCTGAGAAACAGTGAGACCATGATGAAAGTGTAGAGAACTGAATTGAAAAATATGGGCAAATAAACCTTCCTGTAAGAAAAATATAACATTTATATATAGCTATTGTATTTCAAATAATGGATATATCAATAGGTTATATGGGCAGGAAATGTTACTGAACTGAAAAACTTCTTTGATCCATACATGTAGTTGTATAATATATTGCAAGGGTCTAGTTTTAGGCTATGTTCACACACTCGAAATGATGTCCGCAAATATCATGATCATGTTTTTATGATTAGATACTTTTTTATGATTAGTGTCATCATGTGATTTCACCTATTTAAACTTGTTTTAGGAAATACTATACACGTTCGAGGTAGAAAGCAGTTCCTGAGAAACATCACATCAGTGTGTGTCAAAGTAAAATAGTGCCAATTGTTTGGTTGAAGTTTTACCCAAAACGTGGCAAATCTTCAGTAGGTAAAAATGCCCTTTAAATTGTAACTTTGATGTAATTCCTTAAGTGAAGTAGATAAGCTTTACCATTCCTAATGGAGGCATAAAAGCTATAAAAGCGTCCTTATATAGAAACTACTTATTCCAACATTGTAAAGCTTCTTAAAGAATCTCCGTCCTGCTGTGTTTTGAACCTGCTGCATCAATGAAATTCTTTCCCACACCCAGGGGAGCTTCTGATGATCTAAGAAATTGCAGCAATATGGTATTGCGAGCAGGTCCCCAGAATCTCCAATGCACTATATCAGGTCTGTTCTTTATTCAATCTTAGTGAACAGTGCATATGATTCTGTAATTTTAGGAACAGAATCACAGTATTTGCCACCTTGGTATTTTCATGATTCCCTATTACCTTCTGGTGTTTCAATTACACATTTACTTCACTCAGGTTATAATTTACCTGACAATCTTAGTGGTTACACAAATACTTCATGGTTATCATATTAAACCAGTGTCAGTGTGTTCCGTTGAAACGGATCCTGTGTTGACAGCTTGTAATCTTTGACTTATTCCTGGAGATTGAAAGTATTTACATTCCAGTTCATCTCAGTCCATATGTTGCCAATCTCAGTTAACTAATACGTTCCATAATCCTGTCATTTCAAAGCTCAGTGTACCGCAGAGCCTGTTCTGTATGTTTTCTTTTTATATGGAAAGTTATAGTTAGTTCCACTATCATTTTACCAGAATTAAAGGGAAATGTGTACTACTACAAACTAAATAATTCTAAGCCTATTTCTAGAATGTGCTATCTTGTCCATGCATAACATAAAGAATTGGTCAACACAGAGTATACCCTCTGCCCAATTCTGCTCAGCCTCATCAGAAAAGTCCTATAATAATTCAGTTTAAAATATATTCTCCCAATAAGTAGAAGAATCACAGTGTAACGCCTGGAGTAGTGGATCCACTGGACCGTCACCAGCGATGGCACTAACCTCACCAGGGAGCGGAGTCTAAGGGGCCGCTGGTTTTCACCAGAGCCCGCTGCAAGGCGGGATGGACTTGCTGCGGCAGGCGACCCCCAGGTCGCTACCCCTGGCTTGGTTGCTAGCGACGGCAGGCGAGGCGTGGCAGGAGCAGTAGGCAGGAGATGGTGCTGGCAGAGGTCTGTAGACGTAACCGCAGGTGACAGGCTAAACACAGGAGCAATGAAGTGACAGGGGAGCAGGAACAAGGACTAGGGACCAGGTAGCGGATAGGTATCAGGAACAAGGACTTGGGACCAGGTAGCGGATAGGAATCAGGAACAACAGGGGGCTGGGCCAAACGCTATGGGAAGCATGTAGAGGCTCCAACACCTGTAGTAGGGCAGGGCTGGAATATATAGGGAGTGATTGGTGCAACTAACCAATTAGGGGCGGACTGGCCCTTTAAATCTGAGACAGCTGGCGCACGCGCGCCCTAGGAGGCGGGGACGCACGCGCCGGCCGGCACAGACGGAGACAGGAGCGGAGGAGAGGTGAGGCGCCGCCAGGGGCCGAACTAGCAGCAGCGCCGGGTCCCTGCACAAGGACCCCGGCGGCTGCATGGGGCAGGAGGAGGTCGCGGCGGCGGCCCGGAACACGGGATGCCGCCGCGGCCGTGACACACAGTCAGTTTAGTCTTGATGCATGAAGTAATGAATAAATTCCAATGGAACAGCACCGGCTGGAGTTAGTAGAAAAACTATAAGATAGAGTGCTCGCCTCAACGAACAGGACCGTCCGGATACAAATCCACAAAAATTCAGCAGGAGACAGCACTTCTCAATGAAAAACGTGATTCCTTTATTCGCATCCTACTTCAGCAACGTTTCGGCTGGTTCTCAGCCTTTCTCAAGCCTTGAGCAAGGCTAAGAACCAGCCGAAACATTGTGGAAGTAGGATGTGAATAAAGAAATCACGTTTTTCATTGAGAAGTGCTGTCTCCTGCTGAATTTTTGTCGATGCATAAAGTGTCAAAAACAAATTTGTGATCATGATCAGAGTTCCATCCTAGAGTTTGCCACCAACTCATTTGGTACATACCCACTGGCCCACCAATGTTATGTTAGGCTGGCTTCACACTACGTTTTTGAAATCCGTTTTTTGCAAAAAAAAGGATGGAAAATGGATTAAAAAATGGATGCAACTGCGTGCATCCGTCTGGATCTGTTTTTCCATTGACTTCCATTAATAAAAAAAAAAAAAAAAAAAAACGGATCAAAATGGATCCTTTTTTATTTTTTACAAACACAAAAACTTGATTGAACTTATTTATGTAACCGTAATTTTTTTTTTTTTTTTTTTATAATGGAAGTCAATGGAAAAAAAGAGCAAAACAGATGCACACAGTTGCATCTGTTTTTCCCATCTGTTTTTAATATGTTTTTCGCAAAAATGGATTGTAAAAACATAGTGTGAACCATTACTTACCAATGTGTTCTGCATCTTATTATTTTATTTCATATTATGGTGAATAAATTGACGTTTGTATATCTTAAATGGGCATCAATAGAAATGATTTAATATGCAATTCATTGAAATGGTCACTGTTTATTCAAACATCTTACCTCTGCTGTCTATTGCCTGTAGGTAGAGGAACTCTGTCTCTAGTAACAGGCAGAATAGGGCAAAACACAGGAAGTTGAGTTCGGGATAAGCTAGCCCACTCTGCAAAAAAGAAAGAGAGAGAGAGAGTCTAGATTGTGTACCTGCAATCTACAAACCTGTCTTGGGTCTTTAGGGGATTCTTACTGGCTTTAAAAGGTAAATCAGGTCTTCCCTCTCATTCCAGCAACAGAAGCAGGACAGTGTTTAGTGTAACCCCTGTCCTTGTTGTCCTGCTGCAGTTTGTTTTTCTATTTCGTCTCCCATATTACCTTGCATATTCCATACAGCTGAACCCCTTCTCTCTTTACATGACATCTGAAGTAGTGTACTGTAAATCATCAGCACAGCACTGTGGCAGCCTGTTCAGTCCAGTGCATAATCGCTATGTCTATGTTACGCCATAGTAGAAAAGAGTAGGTGCTATGTTGTACTGTGATTGGCCAGAGAAATAAGTTAAATATAAAATGTGTGTACTACTGTCAAACTGCCCGGTTCTAGCCCCAATCATTAAAAAGAAAAGGAAGAGAAATAGCTGTGCACTATAAAGGAGGCTCAACCAAGTAGACTTTAGGTATGCTCCATGATGTAATATATAGAACAGTTTGATTCTCATGTAATTCTTCCTTACTATATAATACTAGACATAAAAATGTGACATATCCTTTATTCAATAGAATACAATACCATGTAGCTTCACATCTGCCTTTCTGTTGTTTTAGGCAAAAAAATGTGAAGACTTTTTTCCTAATAGACTAAATTCAACCTTGTCTTCCTTTCTGGTGATAAGACACATTCTCTAAATACATTGAGCAGGTTGTAGTTCTGTTCTGTTCCCTCATCAATAATGCTAAATATTTTCTAGGCATACATTCTTGGCACATTTTGTTTTGAGTGGTTGACATAAAAAATGTACAAATGCATGTAGTAGAATATAAATATGCATAAAATGTAAAAAAATAAAAAAGATGATGTTCTCTATCGTCAGAACCTATTTATTTAAACTTTACATTTATAACACACAGCAATGCAGAAGTAAAATGTTGTGAAGATTGTAAATAATTGTATAGTGCAGTAAAACTCCATTAATTAATTTTCTTTGTTGGTTTAAGAAGTGCCAGATTATGGAACATTCTGGATTTTATACTAATTTGTAGCTGATTTTCTTCTGCTGTTATTGTCATTTCATGCTCATAGGCCCAAATGCTTAAGGTGGCTTTACAACGTATACAAAAGCTGTGGTGACAGCTTTTCTCTATGAGAACAATAATGTCTGTAGTTGAAATCCAAAATGTTCGGCCCATCTCTCCCCTGACATTATCTGGCAAAGAGAATCGGCAAGCCCCAAACAGATGTCCTGCAAAAATCAATAGGCTCAGATATTTTGTCACTAAAGTGTATGGGGACCTTAACTGATTTATAAAGCACTCACCTGGCATGTGTTAGTGATGATGCTGGTACATCCTTTAGGTACACTCAAATACAGGAGCCTGGATGTGCCTGCTATCTCTGTACTGGTTTCTACATTACTAAATGTTGATTTGTAAGCAATCTCATTACCATATTTTTTTAACTGTAGGACTTCTGTGGGATTCACCAGGATGACTAGTGTTTGTTTCCATCACACAGGGGTACTCCGCCAAAAAATATTTTTCTTCAAATCAGCTGGTGCCAGAAAGTTAAAAAAATTGGTAAATGACTTCTATTTCAAAATCTTTAGTCTTTGAGTACTTATCAGCTGCTATATGTCTTGCAGGAAGTGGTGGAAACTTTCCAGTGTGACACAATGCTTTCTGTTGCCCACTCTGTTTATGACAGGAGCTGTTTAGAGCAGTAGCAAATCCCCATAGAGGCTTTAACCCAATGATAATTTGGCCCTTGTCAAAGTCCCTTAGAAACTCATGTTCTCCCACTTTCCTGCATCCAACATAACAAGAACTTTTGATAGGTCACATTGTCCCAAGATATTCTTTGCTATTGACTTCACCTAATAACCAGACAGCATAAATCTGATATACGTAAAAACAGGAAACTAGGTATCAAAACCGTGTCAGTGTAAGTACAATGAAGAAAGTTTCCAGTAGTTTAACAACAGTAGTGACTCATTTTCTTTTACTGCTCACATGACCTTCAAATCTGATGATCACAGGCAAAATGGTTATCTTTATAACCACCACATTCTAGATGTTCACAATTTATTTGCATGCATAACATTCAGTCCTAGGAGGATCAAGCCTGAAAGTTATCTGGATGTTTCATCTTATAAGATCAGATAGGAAGATAAGCAGGAAATGTCAAACTGAGGTTCAAACCACATAATAATCAGTAGGATATCCTTCTTAGCCCAACCCAGGTTTATGCCAGAATTGTACTTAAAATTAACTCTATGGGGGGGATTTATAAAGACCGGCGTACAAGTACACCGGTCTTATTTTAAGCTCTGCCACCTTTTTTGCTGCAGGATTCACTAAAAGGCATATGCCCCTTAGTGAATCTGGCCGGCCAGGCGCCCGAATCTGCGCCCGGCGTACCAAATCTACACCTGCTTTCAACAGCTGTAGATTTGCGTCATGATTTGCACCTGCAAGCAGGCGTAAATCATGATAAATGAGGCACGGGAGGAGGCCAGGCCTCCTTCCTGCCTCACCACGCCCCTGCAAGCTCCGCTAGCCCGCCCATCGGGTGAGCGGGGCACACGGCAGGTGAACGCCAGGGAGAAGGGGCAAATCTGCACCTTCTCCCTGGCGTACGCCTCTGGCATACCATTCGTAAGTCCCCCCTATGTGTACTGAAGATGGGCCTGTACGTGAACTCGTTGGCTTATCTAGCACTCAGGAGAAGCAAACAGAGCTGCAGTGTGGAAGAAGATAGGAGCACCCGACCAATGATGAGACAGAAGGCGTGTCTTGGGCTACTGTAGTTACAGTGGCAGCAGGCATCGGAAGGTAGTCACACAACACAGCTCTAGCCTAATAAAGCTTAGTATTCAAAAAATACTCCACATATTCTACAAGGCAGGTAAATATCACTTATAAGTATCGGGAACTTTAAAAAAAAAAATTAATTCACAAATGAGCATTCACTTTAATTTTGAAATAGTAGCTGGGAACAAATAATCTGTAAAACTACACAATACTAAAATCAAATGGCCTTTAAGCCTGGCATTGTAACAATGTAACAAGCTCTATAACAATAGCAATTATTGAGCCACAATTAATTTCTCACGCTGAATGAATAATAGACACGTCTATTTGTCAAAGTTATTTTTTGTAATTAGTTACATTCCAATTAGTTACATTCCAGAGAAATAAAACCATTAGCACTCAATAGGTTGAGTTACCAGTGAAATTTACCTTGTATCCTTAATAAAAGGGGAAATTGTTTCTTTATTCTGAAATTGTTCATGAAACTTTTATAGATATTTCTGCATGTGGCACAGACAGTCAGTGATGGGGCCAGATGTGATATGTTGGGTTATATCATTTTTTTCAGTGAATTAGTAAAAGGAAAAAAATGGTAAATTATTATTCAGTGCAGTACACATTAGTCACCACTATGCTTTGACATTGCAGAAAGGGGTGGGTGCTGTGTGATTGGCCAGATAAGAAAGATAAAATAGGGAAAGAAAGTCCAAGTCTGAGCACTGACAAGCTCTAATCCTGAAATGGAGAACCTAAGAAACAGGTAGTATGTATGAAACGGTATGGCTATGTTCTTGTCCGTTTACAATTTTTAAAGTGACGTCCGTCCAAAATAACATCCGTTATCCGTACGGCTGCTGTTACATTATTCTAGTTCAGATGGACTAATTGCCCTTTGGATGTGTCTTTAATTGAATGTTTGATTCCATTGAATTTAATAGTAAAAACGGAGAAAGGACGGTGAAAAAAAAAATGTGTGAACAACTAAAAAAAATAATGTCCACTGTTTACAAAAGACATCTGAAAATAATTGACATGATCATTATTTTGAAGTCCGTGCAGATGATGAAAATGGCGTCATTTTATACATTGTGTACATAGGACGTCCGTCATTCCATCAACTTAAATGCATTGCATTGCAGTCAGTTAAATCACTGCAATAACAGACATATTTTTAAATAGAAAAGGCGGCCGTCTTTTCTATTTTTTTTTTCACTTTGCGTGAAAATAGCTTATCATGAATAATTTTTATTGACGTGATACACAATACAATATGCTGTCCCCATGCTGTAATATTGTCAGGTAACATTTAGTAATTGTATTTTAATCAAGTACAGAGCTTCATTGATAGCCCTAATGCTACAACCCCTTGATATCCTATTGGCACAGTAGCTTTTCATTCAATTCAGTGTTATTGGATGCTCTTTTCCCCATTAAGAGCATAGTCCTTACAGCAGAGTTTTCTCTTGCTGCTAATCTCAGTCTACTCCAAAGTAAAAAAAAAAAAAAAGCAAAGAACTTCTGAATGTGAATGGAATGAAAATGATTATGCAAATGTTTTCCTATGCATTCATGACTTTGATGAATAGACCTCACAAGTTTCAAGGAGGGAGAACTGAACACGGTGCAATGAGGGAGAGGCTGGACACATTTCTGAAGATATTATTTAAAAAGTTAAAAGCTGATAATGATCGAGGTGCCTGTGTCCAAGTACCAGCAAAATATTTGTAAGAGAGATTCTTGTAGATCAGAGGATATATGACAGATGCTGGTGATATATATGCTAACCAAGCAGCTTATAAATCTTCAGTTTGAATGGTAAAATGGGACAGAAGAATACAAAGTATTTGGTTCATCTGCCTTGCACTTTAATCAATACTCAACATTAATAGCTGAGCAATTCAATTTCTTCATAGCTCTAGTGCCGTCTTGTATTGGCAGGCTAGATAAACAATTAAATGTTTTTTTTTGTGCGGAAATTAGATTGTGGGCCCCATTGGGAATGGGGACTGATGTGAATGGTGATAATGTGTACAGAGCTAAAGAATATGTTGGTGCCATGTAAAGCAGTAGCAGAACAGAACCTTTTAAACGGTTGTCTTGACTTCTGACTGCCCCACTAGCCTTCACTGGTAAACCTTTTCCAGTAACCAAGCAGGGAGAGGTCTAACAATTAGGACCGGCAGTGTTGAGAGAAGTCACCATGGACTGCACGATGACTGCGCTTATGGTTCAGGCACCATAAAAATGATGACAGGTTCCCCATAAATATATTTGCCAGTGCACTCTTTCCTCCTGCAAAGCTGCTCCTTAATATTGATTACCCCTTAACCCCTTTGCTTCCCATGAAGTATCTGGTACGTCATTACACCGCTAGGGAAGGGGTAGCGCCGCAACCCTGTTTTGAACCACCGCACTCTCAGCTGATAGCTGCAGCCGGACAGTTAATAGCAGATGTCATTTAAATGCCCTGCACAGCCCCATCCCTGGTGTCTAGTGCGATCGAGGGGGGGAAGGGAATCCCTTCTTCTTACCTGCTCGGGCCTCAGCGTCATTCCTCTCATTCAAACCAATGCACGCTAATGACATGATCAATAAAGGGGGAACACTTTTCCCCGTCCTCACCAAATAGCAGTACTCCTTTTAAACACACCCAAAGAGATCTTTTTGTTTTGCGTACATAACGTACACAGAGGCATTTAATGGCATATACAGTAAATACAGTATTACATGTAATAAATTTTCTCACATAGCAATCAATGACTGGGGCGGTGTACTGTCCCACTGACTAGCTGAGAACGCAGTCCATCAACCGAGTCGTGACGTTGCAGCCTAAACAATTGCGAAGCCAGGCAGGGTTTAGGGGTGGTAAAACAGCACTGCAAAGGCCTGGGGGAGAGGTAGATAATGATTGTTTATTATATTCTTCCCTGCCTATGTCGGCTGACAATTTTCTTTTTAAATCGCCGGACTTTTCTTTTAATGTTATATAACACCCCAACTTTTCCAGGTTTAGTCATTGTTTAACATCTTCAGCCTAGTATGGAAACCTCTAAATGTTACCTTAAAGGAGAAGTCCATAGAATTTTTTTATTAAAGTATTGCATTGCCCCCCAAAAGTTATACAAATCACCAATATACACTTATTATGGGAAATGCACATAAAGTGCTTTTTTCCCTGCACTTACTACTGCATCAAGGCTTCACTTTAAAATGGTGATGTCACGACCCGACTCCCAGAGCTGTGCGGACTGTGTCTGCTGTAGAGGATGATGGCAGAGGGATGCTCAGTGTCCCTCCAGTGCCCTGTGTCCCTCAGTATCCCCCTGCCATCATCCTCTCCAGCAGCCACAGCCTGGTCAGCTCTAGCAGTTGGGTCGTGACATCACCATGTTATCCAGGAAGTGAAGCCTTGATGCAGTAGTAAGTGCAGGGAAAAAACACTTTATCAGCATTTCCTGTAATAAGTGTATATTGGGGATTTGTATAACTTTTGGGGGGCAACAAAATACTTAAATAAAAATTTTCTCCAGACTTCTCCTTAAAGTGCTTTTTGATAGCAGTTTATCCAAAAAACATCTGGCAGAGACTGTACAGTCAGTACAGTAGCAAGTAGAACCTTAATATTTTGACTGATAAAGGACACAACAATTACATCAGGGTGGCAATTTGTCAGAGGTGGCATTAAAGAACATCTAAATCAGACATTATGGCAAGAAGAGGTGTAGCGTAAGTGTAAAGAATAGGGTTCTGTCAGTGTTGCTGTCCCTTTCTGGCTTTTTATTTATCTCTTAAGCCTTAGAAAGCAACATTAATGTAGTAGCCGGAGGTTTCACAGCTACTGTTTCTACTGAGAAGAAAAGAAATTTCCCGAACCTTCTTTCTCTGCTCAGCTCACTGATGCAGCTGCCAAATGTTATTTTCTTGTTCCTTGTGGCCCATCAGAAATGTGGCTTGTTTCTGTCAGCTACAATGAGTTTTAGGAGTGTAAATCAAATCTCCTAAGATCTCCTGCTGGCTTCGCTACCCTAGTTGTGAGCAATGGCTTAGAAAAAAATGTTATAATCATTGATGTTCAAAGTTTATCCTTTACTCTAGAGCAGAGACGGTAATATTTAGGGCTTCAGCTGTTGCTGAACTAAATCACTCATGATGCTCAACCAGCAATCTCTAGTGTCAAGGGTTGCCAGTGCACATAGAGACGCAGTCTAATGTGCATTAGGAAAGAGTGACAAGAGAAACCGCTTTATGTGTTTTTTTCACCCCCTAAACTCATGCAATGTTTTATCTGCGATGTCCTAGTTGCAGTATGTCATAATTTAATAAGAATCTGTTTATTTCAACTGCATACAAAGTGGGAGTTTACTGTAGGTCAAAAGACACATTAAAGCAATTGGGAAATTTGCAGATCTCTATTGGCTCTGCCAGCTGAATTCAAGCGTTATTTTTATTGATATGGAGAAATGAGAGTACCTCATAATTTTGGATGCACTGTTTGGCTAATTTGTTTGGTCTATATTAGTTTTATTTTTGCCATTCTTTAAATGTGTTGGGTAGGATAACATATATAAATAAAATTTGACTGTCATCCAAGTCATAAATTCAGACAAACCCCATATGTGGACATAAGACGCCATGTGGCCACAAGATGAGCCTCCAAAAGAAAGGAGCGCCATTTGGCTTTTGGAGGCTGAATTTGGCTGGAATGAAACCATGTTGTATTTAAAAGTCCCTTGTATTGCCAAGACAGTTTAAACCCCCCCACAAGTGACCCCATTATGGAAACTACATCCCTCAAGGAGTGTAACAAGGTGTGTAGGGAGCATATGGACCCCACTGGTGACTGGCACATATGTGACACAATGTGCCGTGAAAATGAAATCTAAATTTTACACTATAATGTTGGTCTAGCCTTGAATTTTTCATTTTCACAAGGGGTTAAAATAAAAGAAAATAAAAAAACTTTTAGAGCCATTTCCCCCGAGTCTGTAAGTACCCCACATGTGGACATAAAGCGCCATCTGGGTGTAGGGCAAGCTTCCGAAGGGAAGGAGAACCATTTGGATTTTGGAGGCTGGATTTGGCTAGAATGAATGATGAACGAAATGTCACTTGAGGGGGGGTTTCCACTGTCTTGGCAGCACAGAGGCTTTGCAAATGCGACATGGCCCTTATAATCCATTCCAGAGAAATCCAGCTTCCAAACGCCAATTGGCGCTCCTTCCCTTTGGAGGCTTATCCTGCTCCCGCTTGGCACTTTATGTCTACATGTGGGGTATTTCCATACTCGGGAGAAACTGCGCTACAAGTTTTGTGTTTTTTTTTATCCCCTTGTATAAATGAAAAATTGAAGGCTAGAACAACATCTTAGTGAAAAAAAATTAATTTTTCATGCCACATTGTTCTGAAAATCTGTAGCACCTGTGGGGTCCAAATGCTCGTGGAACCCCTTGTTACATTCTTCGAGGGGTGTAGTTTTCTAAATTGTGTCTCTTTAGGGGTCTTTTTATGGTTTGGCAGCCCAGAGCCTCTGCCAACCTGAAGTGGTGCAGTCAAAAATGACCAAATATAATGGAGGCGTTGAAATTCACTAGGTGCTCCTTTGTATCTGAGGCTTGTGGTTGTGCTAGCACAATAGGGCCACATATGGGACATTTCTATAAACTGCAGAAATAAATATTGGGGTGCATTTACCTGGTAATAGGTTTATAAATATAAAAAATATTGGATTTTGCGCAGAAAATTAAAATTTTCTAATTGTTTTCTTTTTTTTTAATTCTGTGACTCACTTAAAAGGTTAAAACACTTTCTGGATGTGCTTTTGCACAGTTTGGGGGATGCAGCTTCTTATATGGGGTGCTTTGTGGGGCTTCATAACATACAGTCCCTCCATACAGTTCCCTTCAATACACTTCAAACATGAACTGGTCCCTTAAAAAATCAGATTTTGAAATTCTTGTGAAAATTTGGAAAAATGCTGCTAAACTTTAAAGCTTTCTATTGAAAGCTTTCTAAGTTGAAGGCAAGTTTAATAAATGCTGCCAACATAAAGTAGATATATCGCTAATGCTATTTCATATCTAATTTATGTGTCTTAACTATTTGCCTTACAAACAGAAAATTTCAAAGTTAGAAAAATTAAATTTTTCTAAATTTTTCATGTTTTTTTTTTTTCATAAAGATAATATAAAGTACAACATGTAGTGAGAAAACAATCTCAGAATTAGCTGGATAGGTAAAAGCATCCCAAAGTTATTAATGGATAAAGTGACACATGTCATATTCCTGAAATTTGGTCCGGTCCTTAAGGCCATTTTGGGCTCCATCCTTAAGATGTTAAACAAACATTCAGTTATTTTTTCTCTCTGCACTGTGAATATTTACTAAACATGATAAACAAAAAAAAAACATGGACAGTACCACTGTTTGTGTTATTAATTTTTTTTAGGATTGTGGGATTTACGAAGCATACGCCAGGGGAAAGGGGCAAATTCGCCCCTTCTCTTTGGCGTACACCTCCTCTATGCCCCACTTGCCTGATGGGCGGGCTAGCAGAGCTTGCAGGGGCGTGATAAGGTGGGGATGAGGTGTGGCATCCTCCCGCGCCTCATTTATCATGATAAATGCCTGCTACGCCGGGCGCAGATTCGGGCGGTGGCCGGCCGTATTCACTAAGAGGCACGCACGGGGGAAAGGGGGCGGGGCCTATTACAAGATCGGCATACTTGTACATCGGTCTTTGTAAATCCCACCCGTGTGTCTATAATTGTGACTTTAAGCAATACTATCACTTCAAGTAAATTTTGACACGTCCTCATGTATAAATAAAGAAAGTCCAACAGCATTCACAGAGCACGTTCAAATATTTATGGTCATAATTGGGTACAGTAAATTCCTTGCCTTCCATGCATTAATACCCATAGCCTGGGATTGGGGGCTTTTGCAGCGTGCATCCACCTTCTACCACGGGGCCGTATAGGATGTACATCCCTTTGAGCTGTTGGACTTCCTAGATATCCTAGATATATCAACATTTCTAATCACTTCAGTGTTTTTCTTGTATTAGTAAGCAAAGCTGGGTATGTTACAAAGAAACTCGTGTATAATCTAGAATTAGATATGAGTGACTTGGGTGTATATATATATATATATATATATATATATATATCTCAAGATACAAATACGAGTCCAGAAGTGCTTCGGAAAGTCATGTACAGGAAGTGAAAAGCTGTCGGTTTTTATAGGGCAGCAGTTGTTCTCATTAGACATTAAAAAAAAAAAGTAAAAAACATAATGTAATTCCCAGGTATAGCAAACACACTATTAGGCAAAGCTAAATCAACTAGGAGTCTAGCAGAGTAGTCACAACTACTCTGCTAGAATTCAAGTCTAGAAGTGTTCTTTTCCTTATAAATACATTACTACTAATTGTCAACAAATACAATGATAATTTCATGCAACCATATATTTTATTTTACAATCTTGAATTTTTTTTATTGTGTCGGTATAAATGTAGCATGTATTTGATGTCTTCTCTTGCAGTCAATGTTACATTTCTCCTGTTCACAATACATTCCTTTCCCCCCCCAACATTTCAGCCGTGAGAGGTTGGAGACATACCACATTAAAAATCCTATCACTGACATGAACAAATACACCTTGCTTTAAAGCCCAAAAAAGCAGCCTTTCGTTATCTGTGGTGCTCTTGTTCTGGATGAAATGAATAGCCTCTTTGCAGCCTACAGACACAGGAGCCCTCTATGAGCTACACAAAAGCTGGAGCCATTTTCTCCACTGCATTTATGTTGAAAAATCTCCCTCTAAGCTTTCACAGTTTCACAGAAAGGGAATTGAGTTGGACGTAGGGAGGGGACCCAGTCACCCCGGGCATGATGCCGGCTTTTATTTGCAACAAGAGGTGAAAGGTTCCCTCGAGCACAAAGGAGCTCTTTTTTTACTTGGACAATTCTATCCCTGTGAGGAACAGATATGCTAACAGTCTCAGCAAAGCAAACTTGAAAAGAAAACATTACCCAGTCCAAATCATTTAGAATAAGCTTTAGATTTACTGATGAAGACAGATGCGTACACATCCAGAGCTGATTAATCGAACTTTTCCTCTCTTTTAAAACATCAATGTTTACAGCTGTGTTTTTTTCCCCCCCTTACTGAGTGTAGCTAGAGATTTCAATTACGTGATTGAAAAAAAAAAAAAAAACACTTCTTTGGAATTCAGTAGCTAAGCTTCTGTTAATACACTTATAATGATTGACTACGAGAAAAAAGCTTTGTGTTCTCCTGACTAGCTGTATAGAAACATTTGCAGATCCTTCTTTTACAGGAGATAAAACAGAATTGCATGCATAGGAGAAGTTGCATACTGCTACTGTTTAAATTTCCTTTAGTCTATATAATACATATAGTTATTGCACCAGTTATCACTAATAGGTGTCTGGGGCCCAACTTTTTAAGTGGGCTAGCTTGATACGGATATGTACAAATTTAAGATCGGTTGAGGTTCCAGTACAAAGACCCCACTGATCAGATATATCTGGAAGAAGTGTTTGGCAGGGTGCTTCACTTCCTGACTTTGCTTCATCAGCTTTAGCGAGTCCACACATGTTTAATATGGATCTGGACTAGACAGGGCATTTACGTACCTTGCTGCTTTATGATGCCTTTTTGCTGATAAAATGATAATTTGATGACTATGACTAGTTTGATTTTGTCCAAATCTTGACTTGATTAGCCTAGTTATTGGTTAATGCACCAGTTGAGGGCCTATATCTACCTGGCCCTTTGAAGATTTTCTGTTATAAAATAGACTGCAAGATTTGGGCTATTCTTCACATATTGCTACAAGTCATTATGTCATTTCATCAGTATTCATTGACATCTAAATGAGATGGAGATATACCAATGGTTATAATCAAGGTAATAAAATACTAACACTAATATACAGTCATGGCCAAAAGTTTTGAGAATGACACAAATATTATATTTTCACATGATCTGCTGCCCTCTGGTTTTTATGTGTGTTTGTCAGATGTTTTTTTTATCACATACAGAAATATAATTGCAATCATATTATGAGTAACAAAAGCTTATATTGACAATTAGAATGAGTTAATGCAGTAAGTCAATATTTGCAGTGTTGACCCTTCTTCAGGACCTCTGCAATTCTCCCTGACATGTTCTCAATCAACTGACTGACTGATAGCAGTCCATTCTTGCACAATTAATGCTTGCATTTTGTCAGAATTGGTTTTTGTTTGTCCACCCGTCTCTTGATGTTTGACCACAAGTTCTCAATGGAATTAGGATCTGAGGAGTTTCCAGGCCATGGACCCAAAATCTCTATGTTTTGTTCCCTGAGCCATTTAGTTATCACCTTTGCTTAATGGCAAGGTGCTCCATCGTGCTAAAAAAGGCATTGTTGATCGCCAAACTGCTCTTGGACGGTTGGGAGAAGTTGCTCTTGGAGGACATTCGGGTACCATTTTTTATTCATGGCTGTGTTTTTAGGCAAGACTGTGAGAGAGCCGATTCCCTTGGCTGAGAAGCAACCCCACAGATGAATGGTTTCAGGATCCTTTACAGTTGGCATGAGACAAGACTGGTGGTAGCGCTTACCTCCTCTTCTTAGAATAAGCTTGTTTTCCAGATGTCCCAAACAATCGGAAAGGAGATTCATCAGAGAAAATGAATTTACCCCAGTCCTCAGCAGTCCACTCCCTGTACCTTTTGCAGAATATCAGTCTGTCCCTGATGTTATATCTGGAGAGAAGTGGCTTCTTTGCTGCCTTCCTTGAGACCAGGCCTTGCTCTAAGAGTCTCCGCCTCACATTGCGTGCAGATGCACTCACACCTGCCTGCTGCCATTCCTGAGCAAGCTCTGCACTGCTGGTAGCCCGATCCCACAGCTGAAACACTTTTAAGAGATGGTCATGGCGCTTGCTGGTCTTTTTTTGGGCGCCCTGGAGCCTTTTTGGCAACAATGGAACCTCTCTCCTCGAAGTTCTTGATGATGCAATAGATTGTTGACTGAGGTGCAATCTTTTTAGCTGCAATACTCTTCCCTGTTAGGCCATTTTTATGCAGTGCAATGATGACTGCACGTGTTTCTTTAGAGATAACCATGGTTAACAGAAGAGAAACAATGATGCCAAGCACCAGCCTCCTTTTAAAGGGTCCAGTGGTGTCATTATTACTTAATCATGACAGATTTATCTCCAGCCCTGTCCTCATCAGCACCCACACCTGTGTTAATGGAGCAATCACTGAAACGATGTTAGCTGGTCCTTTTAAGGCAGGGATGCAATGATGTTGAAATGTGTTTTGGGGAATAAAGTTAATTTTCTAGGCAAATATTGACTTTGCAAGTAATTGCTGTTAAGCTAATCACTCTTTATAACATTCTGGAGTATATGCAAATTGCCATTTTAAAAAACTGAAACAGTAGACTTTGTAAAAATTTATATTTGGATCATTCTCAAAACTTTTGGCCATATGGTCTCCAATTTCTTATTCTCTTACATAAAGTTTTAGGATAGACATACAGTGGTGCCTTGGATTACGAGCATAATTCCTGCCAGGACCATGCTTGTAATTGAGATCTACTCTTAAACCAAAGCAAATTTTCCCATAAGAAATCACTGATATGCAGACAGTTGGTTCCACACCCCAAAAATAATGATTTTTTATTCTGAATAAAAGCTACTGTACAGTATAGCAATCATCATGTGGAGTATAATGTATAGAAAGGGCATAAAAACAGCAGCAGTTTGTAGATACAGAATGGAAATGCAGATACCCATAATGCAGTAGCGTAGTAAAACAGGCTAGAATAGAGAAGCAGGGCTGCTGTCAGAAGTCTGTGTGGTCACATGACAGCAATGGGGAAGGGGTGTGTGTTCAGCATGGACCAATCAAGAAGTGAAAATCACAGAGCTGTGCAGGAGGGCAGATACAGAAACTTTATATAAAGCAGTATCAATGGCTGGATGTAATTGCAGATACATTATAGCAGCAGTGTGTATAGCTGAGTGTGAGTGCAGGCACATTATAGTAGCAGTGTATAGATCTGAGTGTAAATGCAGACACATTATAGCTGGAATGGAGAGGATGGGAAATGCAAAAGGTGACAGAGACAGCAGGGAGCATGAAGAAATGAACAGGGCAGATGTGAGCACAGTATGGCAGTACTCTGTCTGGGGAGAGAGGGGTTACAGCTGTGAAGAGATTACCTCCATAGTCCTGTCCCCTGATGCAAGCCCCAGGCCGTAGTGGATCTTCTATGATTTGGAAGGTGAGGGAGACTTCCAGGGTCACAATACAGTGCTGTAGACCACGCTATGCAGACCATGCCCTTCCACCACTCCCACTTCCACCCAGTTCAGGGAGCTTTTAAACCAAAGCAATGCTCTTAAACTAAGTTACAGTTTTGAAAAACTGTGAGCTCTTAAACCAAAATGCTCTTAATCCAAGTTACTCTTAAACCAAGGTACCACTGTATGTTTATCCCAGGCATGTTTATATTTTGTTATTGTAGATTTACCCTCAACTTCTGCTGGACGTTTGTTCCAAGCATCTACTAGTCTTTCGGTAAAGTAATATGTTCTCATGTTGCTTCTGATCTTTTGTCCAAATAATCTCTGACTGTATCCCCTTGCTCTTGAGTTTAGTTTTTCCCTCTTGAAACTTATTTAGTCCTTTAACATATTTAAAGGTTTATATCATGTCCTCCATTTCCCTTCTTTCCTCCAGACTATATAGATACAAATCCAAAGGTCTTTCCTGATGTTTTATGCCTCACACCGTCCACCATCTTTGTAGCCCGTCTTTGGTTCAGGTCTATTTTATCAATATCTTTTTTAATTTACTTACTCCTATACAGATCTGATTCAGTTACACTGGAAAAATGTTACATTTGGCGGAGGAAAAGGTCACTCCCTCACTCTTCCCCTGCCCCTCTAGCATGACTGGTGCTACGCCAACAAGTGTGAGCAAATAAATTTATTACATCTGGCTCCTCTGCGCCAGGAAATTGCAGATACGACAGATCAAAAGTGATGGAGTTTGGCCACTTTATAGTAAAATAGTTCAGTGTACAGTATTAATAACTGTACTCACTGTAAAAACTGACAGCAGTTCCCTGTGTACCTCATAGAGCTAAAATCAGACTCCCCTCCTCCATGCTGGGCTGTCCTGCTCTGTGGTAATCCTTCGATCCCATTAAAGTCTATGGGAGCAAGTATTTGATTAGTGAAAAACATCTATTTGACCATTTGGAGGGTGAAACGGGAAGCTGGGGGATTTGAACGCTTATCGAATATTCATTGAAAATTCGTACGAATATCGACTACTCGAATATCTCACTATTTGATCGAATATCTATTCGATCAAACAGTATTCGCTCATCACTACTGAAAACCCTTTCTGTCTCAATATTGGTTTAGGCTGCTGCTCCCTCCTTTCCTTCCCACTGTAGCACTACCTTTTCAGATTGGCTTCCATGTATAAAGTCAAGCTCATCCTAAGCTCAGTAGAAAGTCAGTACACAGTGCTGATGTCCAGTACCGCAGTTTAGAATGTTAAAGTTTCCTGTTCCTCTGCTAGATTTACAAGTATGTTTGAGTCCTTACAAACTAGGCAAAAAATTTTGTGATTTTTAAATATATAAAATGGTTTGAAGAGGCTGAAATAAAAAAAAAAATTGTTTAACTAAACTACATTTGTTACATTTATCTTTTTTTTATCTAAATTAATTGAATTTAGAAAGACATACATTTTCAAAAGTCACATTCAATATATAATAAGCTTAAAATACAATTAAGTTTAAATAAAAATAGAAAAATGTTTTTCTTGTGTGCAAACGTTGATGAAGATCACAAGCTTAAATGATTTGCTGTTTGCAAATAAAGGTATTGTCAGGTTGTTGTACTTCTACTTATCTCGTAGCTGTTAAATGGAGAAATATTTCAAGTACTGTTTCCTTAAACATCACTGTATGTGTAAAAAAAAAAGTACAGGAACAAAAGGTCACACATTTACAACAAATCCTCTTGCAAATGTGACATCTTTTGTTCATTGAATGTTTTAAGGAGTAATTCAGAGTTTCAAACAGTTTTCTAGTGTTTTAGAAAAAGTATTGTATTTAGACTGATATATTTAACTCTTTAATGACACATACGATTTAAAGTTTTGGGTTTTAATTTTATTTAATCTCCCCCACTAAGAGCCATAACTTCATAATAGCCTTCTTCTCAGTACTGTAAAATATACCGAAAAGCAGAAAAAATGTGTGAACTTAAAGAAAATTGTGCAAATTTGAGGGGTGGTGGGATTATTTCGTTCATACTGACAGCCAAACAACCACAGGTTTCACCGAGGACCAAAGCCCATTAGTCGCCACCAAAAAAACTTATATGGGTGGTCACTAAAGGGGTTAAAGGTAAGTTCATGTGTGATGTAAATGTTTAAAGTTTACTACAGGATTTTGTGCCTGTCATTGCCAATGGCCATCAAAAAGACATCCAATATTTGCCTATAATGATGATTATAATCTGCAAAAAGGGGACGTCTTTTTGACAGCTGATGGCAACAACTGCTAAAACTTCATGTTGTGTGAACTGAATTTTCCCAATTAACTTCAATATAGAATTAAAAAAAAATAGCTAATAGAGAGTTTTGTAATTCTAGGGATGTTGTTTCAGAACAATATAAAGAAAATGTAGGCGCCAAATAGTTCTTCCCTCTTACTGAGCTGAAGAAATAAAAAATTCATGGTAGTCACAAACTGGGAACTGTGTGGGTTAATTCTCCATTTATTTCAAACAAAAATGTATAGGGAAATCATGGCTACTTGGTGATTACAATAGTGGCTAAACTTTTCTATGAAGAGTAAACAGAAATGTTGGATGACATATTGTACTTAAACCATGGTCACAGAATAACAATTACGTAGAAACCCAAATGACCTTTAAATGTATGTTAATTATAGATTTCATCACACTAAAGACCATTTTTGAACAGTGTGAAGTAAATCGTAACAATGGTAACCGGTATTTTATTCTCTAATGTAGGTTTTGTTAAATCTTACAGCTAGAATTATGTTTCTGTTTCAGCCTCTGGCACATATGCAAACTCTGGAAGGATTGCCTGCAACCTTTTTAAAGAAAATCTGACAATGTACTAATTTATTATTTATAGTTATATATTTTTAATGTTCTTTCTTTTATTCTACATATTTTAATTTCATTTATATAAAACAGGTATAACCCACTCATTATTCAGACATCTGATTAGATAATTATTATGCACTGAGCTACACATATAGTACTAATGATACATTTTACTACTTGTCTCTACCTCTACAAAACCTCTGAACTTCAATAAAACCTCCACATTATGGGGTGAGACAGTGGTTGAAGTGCTCTACTACAAAAAGTTAAATAATAGACATAAAAATGTAGAATTTTGTTAAATTGTGCTTGAATTAATATGTATTGGCTAATCATATAAAATGTAATGGGTTCCAAATGGCCTTTCAGTCTCCAAATGTCTTTATGACCCTCTCCTTAAAGCGAATGTACCTTAACCCCTTAACGACATCGGGCGTAAATTTACGCCCTGATGCCGGTAAGGGAGCTCAGAGCGGGGCCGCGCGGCGGCCCCGCTCTGAACCGCGCCGGTCCCGGGTGCCGCGTGTAGCCCGGGACCGTAGGTATTAGCGGGCATGGTCCGATCGCCGTGCCCGCTAATACAGTAATCAGATGCAGCTGTCAAACATGACAGCTGCATCCGATTACCGGACGCAGCGTCATCCCTGGTGTCTAGTGGGGAGATCGCTCCTCCGGTATCTTTTCCCGGAGGAGCGATCTCCGTAAATGAAGCCAACCGGGGACCGCTCCAAGATGGCGCCGTCCCCGGCTCGGCACTCGTTTACTTCTGGCTGCAGCAGCCGGGAGTAAACGAGTGCCTATCTCATGGATCTCTGCAGCATATCTATGCTGCAGAGATCTCAATGAGAGATCAAAGCACTTATACTAGAAGTCCCCTAGGGGGGCTTCTAGTATAAGTGTAAAAGTTAAAAAAAAAATGTCATTATTAGTAAAAAGCCCCCTCCCCTAATAAAAGTCTGAATCACCCCCCTTTTCCCAGGTTATAAATAAAAGTAAATAAATAAATAAATAAACATGTTTGCTATCGCCGCGTGCGTAATCGCCCGAACTATTAATTAATCACATTCCTGATCTCACACGGTAAATGGTGTAAGCGCAAAAAAATCCCAAAGTGCAAAATTGCGCATTTTTGGTCGCATCAAATCCAGAAAAATTGTAATAAAAAGCCATCAAAAAGTCATATATGCGCAATCAAGGTACCGATAGAAAGAACACATCATGGCGCAAAAAATGACACCTGACACAGCCCCATAGACCAAAGGATAAAAGCGCTATAAGCCTGGGAATGGAGTGGTTTTAAGTGTCGTATATTTGTTGACAATGGTTTAAATTTTTTACAGGCCATCAGATACAATATAAGTTATACATGTTACATATCGTTTTAATCGTAACGACTTGAGGAACATATATAGCAAGTCAGTTTTACCCCAGGGCGAATGGCGTAAAAACACTTTTCCCCCAAATAAACAAAATGCGTTTTTTTTTTCAATTTCACCACACTTTGAATTTTTTTCTGGTTTCGCAGTGTACTTTATGCAAAAATTCAGCCTGTCATTGCAAAGTACAATTAGTGACGCAAAAAATAAGAGCTCATGTGGGTCTCTAGGTGGAAAAATGCAAGTGCTATGGCCTTTTATGCACAAGGAGGAAAAACCGAAAACGCAAAAATCGAAATTTGCTCTGTCCTTAAAGGGTTAATGGATCAGCTTGATGCAGTCCTTTTTTTGAGCAACCTCCCGATTCCCGCGCATGGGGCTGGTCTTTTCAGAAGCATCGGCCCACCCCAGAGCACTATGGGCAGGTTCCCCGTAGTCAGTGGGAAGTTCTCCTCTCTGTGATGCGACTCCATTAGAAGCAATGAAACTGCGTCACAGAGGGGAGAGGGCTTCGTTGCTGCTGGGCGACTATTTATAGGTTTCCTCACTTATCATTTAGGAAAAAAAGTAACAATGAAAACTAACCAGTGCAAATGTAATATTGTACCAGCTTGTAGTTTAGTTTTTTCTTTTTTAACTCACCTGTTGCCAAACTCATTTCTGTTCATTCTCAAACTAGATCTTGCAGTTATTACGTGAAATGTGTTTTGCAGAAGGTGACAGTAATATACGGTAGCAGAGCCCCCGTATATTTCTCATCCCACTGCCTGTGGCACAATTATATCATTGTTAATTAAGTTATGATTCTCCTGGGGACTGTAATGTCATATCCTGTTTCATTAGATATCCTTACTAATATTGTATGCATCACATAGAGTATTATAGTTCTTACTAAGCCTGGGATTTTTTCTTTTTTTGTTAAATCTGTATTTTTTTTATTTTTTCTTTTTTTTTCTTTTTACTATGATACTTATGTTTATCATTGTCAATTTGTGGACTTACTATGTAGCTGTTTTTTTTTATTTTTTTTGTTTTTATTGGTAACTTACATATCTCTCAAACAGCAGCACTAATATAGTAACTACTACCCATTATTGTAACAAATTGGAAATAATTTATTGTGAATGCTTTCCTGCTTTGTGATGATGGTGTTGAATACTACTTGAGATCAGATCTGATCACATAAGATTGAAGTGAAATGCCAACCATACTACTGTTACATAGAACAGTTACATATTCTCACATACTGTAGCTCTGGCTCATGGAGTGAAATCTCATACAAGTGATCCCGATGTGACACATGACAGGCTATGTCCACACAACATTTTCTCTTTCAATTCTTTTTTTCCTTCAAATGACGTTCATCATTTGGCGTTTTGGGTGATACTCATTACAATAATGGTTGTTGATACATTATTCAAATTCAGGGCCTTTTGGGTGTGTGTGTTTTTTTTAAGGTCCATTAAATTTCAAAGTAAAGATGTTGAAAGGATGGTGAAAAAAAAACAAAAAATGTATTTGAACAACTAAAAATTACATCAGTTGTTATGCAAACTTTTGGGTGAATACTCAAATCAGGCAGATTAAAGGGAAAAAAAAGTTGCATCTAGTTTATCAAGTTGCTCTTGATATATTTCTCCCTGTGTGTATTGGGCGGCTGTTGGAGCCAACATGGACTACACCCAGGATAAATTTGATACAGTTTTATGGTCCCAGGTGAAAGAGGGCAAAAAGATGAGACAATGAAGTGGAGAGTCATAAATTCTGGACAAGCCTTGCATTTAAGTGACAACAGAGAAGGCAAACAGCAGGATAGCATTCCTGCAGTCGTAAAGCCGTAAACCAGAACCTGTGGTTACTTCAAAGCCTCCTTATCAGCGTCACCTGTGGATGGGCATAACACGCCCAATAGTTATCAAAAGGACAAGGACCTTACTTTACCAAAATGACGCCACCTACAGGAATGTGTTTACCTCTGCATTATTGTCTTTAAAACATAAAGGAACTGTGATGATTGGCTGAGACAGTATTTGAAGGTGTTCCAGGGATGTGCAATGTGTGGGCTATGTCTGTGTGTGTGACTGGTATATAAGGTTGCACAAAGATGAATAGTTAGGCACTTCCACCATCCCTTCCTACCACCCTCTCCCTTTCCTTATATTCCTTAGTCTTCCCTTGTGTAAATATTTTTGTTTCCTCCTTGTAACAACCCCTTAAAGATCCAGTTGTCCTTGATCAGTTAATATGGCACCCCTAAAACCTAAGCAGATTCTACAGCGGCCATTATTCCATTGACTTCATGCATTCCATCAACTTCAATTATAATTCAGCAATAACAAATGGTAAAAAGCAGACACCTTTTCTCCTTTTTCACAGTGTGAACATAGCCATGGACCTAATGTTCATGAGGGCTGTCAAAATCTTTAAAATTATTTATGTTTTTGTTACATATCAATCGGTATAGAGGAATGTAGCTCTACAAGTAGTGGTTACAGTGAAAACATCCTAACAATTTTATTTAACATTTTTTTCAGAGACTGTGAAATACTTTCAGCTGTTAAAGAACCCAAGAATATGGAGCAGACCTTTGAAACCATTGAGGAGAATTTACAAAGTCTGTGCCATACGTAGCTAAAATGTGGTCATGTTCCATGGGAACTGTGAACGGACATGAGTTGAATTTTCTAAAGGACATTATTTAATACAATTTATTGAAACAATTGGGGGGGACCATATCCCCCATTTTGTTTATTTTTTTATTTTATTTTTTTATACTTTGGTTTTTTGGTGAGGGCATGGCCAAACCTTTTTTTAGTCTACAGAAGTTTCTAAGGCGGGCTCAGTTTTTTCTCTTCTTTCTCACCATTGCTTACTTAATGGCTGGAAGTCTGCTACTTTTACAGAGGTCTTATTTGGTGATCCAGCAAAATAACCGAGGAACTTCTAATGGACAAGGCTCTACAATTGATGGTTTGATGCCTCTTGATAGATATCTGGAACAAAGGATGTTTCGGTCTGCATACTGGAATACTCAAGGATTAGCAGGTAGAAATAGTCAAGAGAAACCAGAGACAAATGCTTTACTTGACCAGCCGCTTTGGTTGATATCACGAAACTCAGAGTTAAGGCAGCTCAGAAGAAGATGGTTTCATAATTTTGTTAATGACCGAGAACGTAGTCAAGGTGCAATATCGAAACTACAAAAGCACACAACAGTAAATAAAGGTAAGTCTAATGTTTACATTTTTATTGTGTGTTAGGCTACGTTCACACATCGTCATATTTCAGTGAAGAACGAACGCTGATTGCAATAAAATCAGCGTCCGTTCTTTACTACAGGAGTGGCATTGCATTAAAGTCAATCCAATGACGCCTGCTGTGTTCACACATTGCTATGCAACAGACGCGGTTAAACACTGTGTGAACATAGCTTTAGCCCCTTTTTCCACTGTGAATTGCTGAGAAGAGATACATTTTGAATAATAATCGTCTTTGATGTGTGTTTTCAGAATTAATTCCATGGCTAAGGCTGTCCATTAAGTGGAAAGAGGAAACCCAATTATGATATCTTGTTGAAAGGTAGATATAGGCTATTTTCACACACAGTATTTCCATCAGTCTTTTGGTTAGTATTGCTTTAACCAAAATCACGAGTGGAACTGACAGGGCAAAATTATGATGGAAAAATGTGCACAGGTGTTGCATTTTCAACCCACTCCAGGTTTTGGTTGAAAAAAGACTGGTGTGAACATAGCCTCAAACAATTGAGCGATCGTTCAGTTGGCATGGCTGCACAATTAAAGCGAATTTGTACCCACAATTTGACCCCCCCCCCCAAACCACGTGGACCTTCAGATAGCTGCTTTTTATCCATGATCTGTCCTGTGGTCCGTTCGGCAGCTGATGCAGTTTTTGCCCTAAAACACCATTTTTTTAACTTGCAGCCCTGTGCTAAACAGGAGTATCTGTGCCTCCTCCCCACCCTCCATCATTAGGAATGCCACTGGAACATTTTCTCCTGTCTGAACATTGCACAAGTGCCTTAACGATCTAGCCCATGTTCAGTATTCACACAGCTAAGGAATAGGAGACAATCTGCATGGAGCATTCCTAATGATGAGGAGGGCGGGGAGGAGGGACAGAGAGGATGTGCCAGCCTAATGCATACGCACTCTAAACCACGGCCATTGGGCACGTGGCTGCCAGTTTAAAAGTTGTTTTTATAGGACAATAGCTGCATCACCTGCCAAACTGACCCTGGGACAGATCTTTGATTAAAAACAGCTATCCGAAGGTACAAGCGGTTTTGGGGGGTCAGATTGTGGGTACAAAGTCGCTTTAATCATGCCTTCGCCGCTCACTTGCATCCTTGCACACCCCCTTATCATCCATGGAAAAGGTTTCACATAAAATGACAGGATAAATGTATGATTCGGAATCTGATAAACATCCTGCCATGACTTTTTATTGGTCTTCATCCAACTGAGCTTTTTAGTTGAGTTTTTTATTTTGAAAGAACGTCTTGTGGCTTTTTTTTCCAAAGTCAACTTTTATGCTTTCAGATGTGCAGCTCTACACAAAATACTTGTGTTCTCCAACACCATATTTTATTCCTGGGTAAAGTGGAGATGCAATGCACTTTTTTTTATTGGTAATGATCAAGACAACTGACAACTACACAGCTGAGAAATTCTAGGATCTTGCTTTCTTTCGGGTGGTATACATTTAGGCTTTGTTCACACTATGTAAAACTACGGGCGTATTTCTCGCCGCAGAACTACGGCCGTAGTTTTGAGGGGTGGAACACAGCCTTATTTTCAATGGGAACCCTGGCTGGAGCGTACACACATCGTATGCGCTCCGGCCGGGATCCCATGCGGTGAATTCAGTGAATTCCGGCCGCAGAAAGACCTGTCAGTTCACACAGTGAAGCAAGCGGCTCCGGCCGGGGTCATGGAACGGCCGGATGTTCACAGCGTGTGAACATAGCCTAAAGGGGTAATGCACATTGCTACCTATGCATGATCTATGTATTTTATTTTAAGAATGGACAGGAGCTCAGGAAAGCTTTTAGAAATATTTTCCTGTTCACTTATGAGATGATCCGTCCCATATTCAGCAGTATCTCTATGGCTCATGCACAGAGCAACAATTTGGCCAAATCTATGAGGTGTAAAGGAAAAACTGCAGTTCTGTTTTCAGGATCCCACGACAAGTGAATAATCTTCTCATAGTAGTGGATGTGGTATTTGTTGTTTTATTATATTCATCCAGCAAAACCATTAGTAACATTTAAGTGTGTATTTAGCAGAGAAATGTTTCTAGATAAGGTTATATTCAGAATGGTGCAAGGTAATAATAATGTTGTGCCGCGCTTAGATAGTTACCGTATTGTACTGAAATGGTTAACTACTTCACATAATAGCATTCAGGTACTTGTAAGAGCTAGAGTCACTCACCGCATTGGTGTGTTGGTTGTGCTCTGACTTGTGGTCCTCCGTATCGGCCAATACTACGTCTGATAGGTTTTTGGTTTTCTTTTTTCTTCTTTCTCTTTCAAACTCCTTTAAAGTCCTTTAAAGTCCCTTGAATTAGTTAGAGTTCTCTACGTCCTTTATGGTCCTTTATGGTTGTTTTAAACTACTTTACAAAGCGTGCGCCCCGGCCGGTGGCGCGTATAGCCGCTTGTTGGAATAATCCTGAACGGAGTCCTCTGTGACGTCACAGTACGGATCGCTATAGGAGGCAAAAGAGGCTCTTTTGCCTCCTATAGCGATCCGTACTGTGACGTCACAGAGGACTCCGTTCAGGATTATTCCAACAAGCGGCTATACGCGCCACCGGCCGGGGCGCACGCTTTGTAAAGTAGTTTAAAACAACCATAAAGGACCATAAAGGACGTAGAGAACTCTAACTAATTCAAGGGACTTTAAAGGACTTTAAAGGAGTTTGAAAGAGAAAGAAGAAAAAAGAAAACCAAAAACCTATCAGACATAGTATTGGCCGATACGGAGGACCACAAGTCAGAGCACAACCAACACACCAATGCGGTGAGTGACTCTAGCTCTTACAAGTACCTGAATGCTATTATGTGAAGTAGTTAACCATTTCAGTACAATACGGTAACTATCTAAGCGCGGCACAACATTATTATTACCTTGCACTATATTTTTATTGAGTGGGAGCAGTAACCACTTGTTGGTAGCCTGCAGCTATACGGACACTGGCATTTTTACGAATAGCTGTGTCTATCAGGAGCGCGGTTGTTTTTTACACAATTTTATATTATATTCAGAATGGTTTCAATTATGCTTTTCTCTACATTTCGTGCTGGAAAAATTTATTTTTTCCCCCCTATTGTATTAAATGCAAAATGTGCAGTTTAAAACAATTACATGAATTGTGAATGGTATCAAGTAGAAGAACTAAAGGTGTATTATAATAGTCCATTTTATAATATTGAAACATAGAGATAATGTGGGTCATACCAGTTTCTGCACCAGCATTGAGGTATGGTTGACCTAGAAGTCATAAAGGGCCTAGTATATCAATATCACCTACAAAAAAATATTGGATGAATAGAACAGGTCCAAAGTCAGGCTACAAAAATGGTGTTCTGAAGCATAAAACATATTAGGAAAGACCTAAGGATCTAATAATCTGTATAAAAACAGTGGGGGAGATTTATCAAACATGGTGATAAAGTGAAACTGGCTCAGTTGCCCCTAGCAACCAATCAGATTCCACCTTTCATTTCTCACAGACTCGTTAGAAAATGAAAGGTGGAATCTGATTGGTTGCTAGGGGCAACTGAGCCAGTTTCACTTTACACCATGTTTGATAAATCACCCCCAGTGTCTATATAATAATGTAAACAAGTTTACTGAGCCTATTACATGGTTCGGCTATTGTGCAGCAAGGGCTCTCTCATACATACCTGACAAGGGGCGTAGCTAGGATTCACAGGCCCCCATAGTAAAAAACTGCAAGGGGCTCCCCCCCCCTACCCACAACACAAAGCTCTGTGTGTGTGTGTGTGTGTGTGTGTATATATTATATATATATATATATATATATATATATATATATATATATATGTGTATATATATATATATACTCGGTGATGTGGTTAAAAAATAAAACAGCCACAAGAGTGACCATCAGAGCAGAGAGCCAGTGGCTGCTTGCTCTGTCAGTCCACTGTTTTTAACTATAAGGGTCCATTAGGAGCCCCTGTGGTTAAATACATATGTGCAGGGGCGCATTTTCCTTCTTGATTTTGGCAGGCGGAGAACAGAGGTCAAGGGTTATCAGTGCAGTGAAGCAAAAATATCTTTGTCTTCTGCTTGTTAACCCTTTATTGTATTGCAGCGTGTAAGTAAACATTGAGTCACTTACACACTGCAGTACATAAGGGGTTAAGCAGAAGGACACAGGACAGCTCTTACCTTCTCCCCCATGCCTGCATTGGGAGTACAGATGGAGCGGGGCAGCAGTTTTTTTTCACAATATATCCTGCCGTCCATAAAACATCATAGTTACCCTTTAAGAAGCTGTTTTATGGGGGGCGTGGTTTGCCTATGGAGGAGTGAGCAGCACGGCTCTTGAGCTCCTGGTCCTCGACCGCCTTCCCGCCACTCTAACCTTTAAATTCTCACCTGATTTCATGAGGGGACGTTTGGGCAGGACTCCGGCTCCTCTTGGCCCCGAAACCCCAGGGATTAAGCAGTTTTTCACCGCTTCTAGGTGAAGCAAAGGCTCCAAGCGGGGATCCAAGATGGCGACACGGACTGCGCGCGCGGCCTCACCACACGCCACAGAGAGCCAGCGTTCTGTCTCGCCGGCTCCCAGCAGAGACGCTGACAGCAGAGAAGCATACAATGACTCGGAGGAAGAGGATTGGAGCCTGAGAGACCTGGGGAGATATATACGGTCACTACCAACAAAGCATTACTTTGAGAAATGCGTCAGCCGTATTGAGGCTACTTATAAGAAGGAGTTGCGCACCTTGAAGCACGATATCAGCTCCAGGTTTGATGACATCAACAAGGTACATGATGGCATAAAAGCGCAACTGCTAGCACACCGAGAGGTGATTCAATATCAGTCAGTGAAGATTGAGGAGCTTATAGGGCGCCAAGAGGATGCCGAAAATCGCAACTGCAGAAGTAATCTGAGGCTCAGGGGCCTAGATGAGACGGTCACCGACCTAGACGCTGCAGCTCAGGCAATCTTTACCAAGCTACTCCCGCCCAGCTCGGAGGGTCCGGTCGAGCTCGATAGAATTCAAAGAGCACTGGGCCCTAAACCCCCTCCTAATGGAAGACCACGCGACGTTATATGCAGAGTGCATTTTTATAAAGTTAAAGAAACTATCATGTCTGTGGCCTGGGAGCATGGTGCTGTGGACTATGAGGAATCATCCATGATCCTATTGCAAGATTTATCCAGTCGCACACTGCAGCTCTGACGGGCATTACGGCCCTTGCTGGACTTATTCAGGAACAATGGCATAACATACAGGTGGGGTTTCCCCTTTCAGCTCCGAGCCCATAAGGATGGTGTTACCGCTATTTTTCGCCAATTGGCCGATCTGCCTAAAGTATTGGGAACTTTCGAATTGCCGACTGTACGCTTGCCGGATTGGCCGACTCCACCTATGCTACTGGATGATCCGATGAACACTGCATGGGAATGGTCGCTGGTGACCACAAGGAAGCGACATAGGAATCGGGCTGATTCGGCCGAACCTCCGATGGCTACCTGACTGTCCTGCAATGGGAGTGATTAAGTTTTGCACTTTTAATGTGAAGGGACTAAACATCCCGGAACGTAGGAGGCAAATTGCATATTCCATACATAAGCAAAGGGTTATGGTTGCGTTTCTACAGGAGACGCATTTTAAATCTGACCATGTGCCGCGGTGCGCTTCATTTTATTATCCGGTGTGGCATCATAGTACGAATCCACAGGGGAAGTCCAAGGGAGTGTCCATTGCCTTCCATAGGAGGTTTCATCCTACTGTTCTTTCTTCTCTTGCAGACAAACAGGGCCGGTTCTTGTTTCTCCGGGTTTCCTGGCAGGACTGCCAATATGTACTGGCTAATGTGTATTTTCCCAACCAAGGTCAGGTACAGTTCTCCCGACAGGTCCTGAGGACATTGGAGAGGTTTGCGGAGTCGCTACCTGTGGTATTAGGTGGAGATTTAAACATGGTCTTGGATCCCAAACTGGATTCTTCCTCAGGTCGCTCGTCCCTCTCCCGCTTGGCAATTAGGAAAATACAGACTCTATTTCATAATATGCGATTAGTTGATCTTTGGCGCATGCTCCATCCTGGTGTCAGGGAATATAGCTTTTACTCACCAGTTCACTCCTCATATAGTAGAATTGATGTATTATTAATATCCCATTCTCTGTTAGACCTTTTTCCCACGGCCTCAATTTCTCCTATTTTATGGTCAGATCATACCCCGGTTCATGGCTCCCTATGTCTCCAGCAGGTGGTTGGTAAAACCTTTAGCTGGCGTCTGAATGAAAACCTGTTAGACGATGCTCTATGTGTAGCTGATCTTCAGAAAGCAATAGATAATTTCAAGGGGGCACATGAATCGGATCATACTGCTGCACCCATGAAGTGGGAGGCTCTTAAGGCAGTCCTGAGGGGCGTTTTGATCTCTCATGGCTCTCACCTTAAGAAAGAAAGGGGAGCAACCATTAAGAAACTAGCAGACAAGATAGCCTCTTTGGAAATTAGTCATAAACTGTCTCTTTCACCTGGCACATATGCAGAACTTACCACAACACGTACTACTCTCCTACAAATTCTAGACCAACGATCTACATGTTTCAGGGCGAAACTGCGCGCAAGGTATTATGAATTTGGGGACAAAAGTGGCCGCCTACTCTCGAGAGCCCTACATCCCAGATTACAGAATACCTTTGTCCCCTCTATGCGGCGTGATATTCTGAAATTGTTCAGAAATTATTATGCCTCTTTATATTCCATCAAGGGTGCCCTGGCTCACCTCTCACCGGATGACTTGCAGGGTAGGATTCAGGACTATATGTCCAAACACCCCATTCCTTCCCTTCCTCCTGAGGTAAGGGACGCTATGGAGAGTGAGATATCAGTAACTGAACTGACTGCTGTCATAAAGGAGACCAAGCTTGGTAAGAGCCCTGGCCCGGACGGCTACACGGCCAGGTTCTATAAATTGTTGGCTATGTCTCCTGTGCTTCTCTCTGCTTTCAATGAGGTATTACAAGGTGGGTCGTTTCCTGCATCTGCTCTTTTAGCTCATATTACCGTGCTCCCTAAGCCAGGGAAACCGACGGATGTCTGTGCCAACTTTAGGCCCATTTCACTGATAAACCTAGATGTGAAATTATATTCCAAGATTCTGGCTATGCGGCTTAGCCCACATCTCCATTATATCATAGGTAATGATCAAGTTGGTTTCATGAAGCAGAGAGAGGCACGGGACAACACGATTAGGACCCTGACCTTAATGGAAAGGGCCAGAGCTATTGGGGCCCCCCTGTGCATCCTGTCTCTCGACGCCGAAAAAGAGTTCGACAGGGTACACTGGGGGTTCCTTAGGGCCGCATTGGGTTTTATGGGACTGGGTCCGATAATGGCGGGTGGGGTTATGGCTTTATATGAGGGCCCAACTGCGCAGGTTCGGGTTAATGGCGCCTTATCAGAGACCTCCCGATTTTGAATGGGACACGTCAGGGTTGCCCCCTTTCCCCCCTATTATACATCATAGTGATGGAGTTTTTGGCCGCAGCCATAAGAGACAATGACTCTATCAAGGGTCCGGTGGTAAATGGCAGGTCCCATAAACTAGCTATGCATGCTGACGATGTTCTGCTATACCTTTCCCAACCATCGGTAAGCATACCTAATGTACTAGATGAGATAAGACAGTATAGAGAGCTTAGTAACTTTAAAATTAATACCACCAAATCTGAATTGTTGAACTTTTTTCTTCCTGGCCCTGTCGTGTCCCAGTTGAAATCGGCCTTCCCCTTTAGGTGGCAATCGCGCTCGCTTAAATTCTTGGGGGTGCAGCTTGTACCTGATATGGGGGCGCTCTATGAGGTGAATTTTGCGCCATTGCTTAGTGACCTTGAGAAAGAGATTGATAACTGGTTACACCTGAATTTGTCTCTATTTGGCCGACTCGCGGCAATAAAAATGGATACATTACCCCGTGTGCTATACTATTTCCAGACCCTTCCCATGGTTCCCGTAGGCCCCTTTCTGAGGAAACTAAAGACACTGTTAACTAGATTTATCTGGGGATGTAAGAGGGCTAGACTCCCGTATAGACTCCTGGCCCAGCCGAAATTGAAGGGGGGAACAAGCCTCCCTGATTTCAAAGTGTACCATGCTGCGGTCGCGGGGGCTTGTATTCTAGATCTTTTTCATAGTAAACATACTAAGCATTGGGTCTCTCTTGTTAAAGACCTGTCGACTTGCTCGCCAGTCTCACTATTGTGGAGTGAACCGGGGAGTAGGCCTGCATTAGGCAATACTCCTACCCTTGTTAAGGTCCTGCTGTCCTTCAGTGATCGGATGGCATGGTCTTGGAATTTATGGGCACGCCCTGGCCCTCTGACACCCTTTATGGGAAGCCCCATTGTCCCACCAGACTTAGCTGCCCGGTTCCCTAAGTAGGGGAGTTCGCCCCTTCTCCTAACTGGTGGAGGCTACAGCTCTGCAATCCTCTGAATGGCTAGTTTATGATCAACTCAAGGCCCTTTTCCTTACTATTAAAGATAGCTGAGCAACTATGGATGAATTGTCGGATTTTGAGCGTTTCTGCGCCGCTCCCTCCCATCCTGGGCATGCTATCTCATTGTTATATAGTAAGTTTCTGGAAACTAGGGATGAGAATTATATTCCTTCATATTTTGCCAAGTGGGAGAGGGATCTCGGCCATTCTATTTCAGAGGCAGACTGGAGATCTATTTTTCTTCTTGTACATAAGTCTTCCCTCTCTAGTTATATACAGGAGAAAAAATTTTAAATTTTAACACATTGGTACTATTACCCAGAGCGACTCCACAGGCTCTTCCCCTCATGTTAGAGATGTGGTGTGAGTTCTGGTAGCCTGGAACATATTTGGTGGTCTTGCCCGGTCATTAGGAGTTTCTGGAGGGCGGTGTTCGCCTTGTATGATAAGGTGTGTTCCACCACGACCCAACCCACATCAGGCCTAGCATTGTTATCTTTATCCAGTGGGCCTTCCGTAGAGGACTCATGTGCCATTTTATGCATGCAGCCAGACAAGCTATCCCACAAAAGTGGAAGGCTATAACTCCTCTCTCTTCAGGAGACTTTTTGGACTCCCTCTCTTTTCTTAGACGTATGGAGGACCTTTCTGCACACTCAGAAAAAGAGAAAAGTAATTTTACCAAAGTTTGGTTTTGTTGGGATGTATTTAAGGACTGGAGATTTATCTGTGTGGATCTCAAATCACTGGAGATAGGATTCTGTGTTAAAATGATCCCCCATGATATCATTTGGTATAGTAAGAGCTCTTACACCCTGTCCTAGCCCTTCCCCTTTTCCTCGTGTTTGTTTCCCTTCCCCTTCATTCCCCTTTTCTCTCCTTTGTCCTCTCTCTCTCTCTCTCTCTCTCTCTCTCTCTCTCTCTCTCTCTCTCTCTCCTTTTTCTCCTTGTATTTTTATTTCAGTTTTTTCTTGTTACTTTTCCCAGTCAGGGCTATGGGACTTTTGATGTCATGCTTTAGTACATGTGTGCCTTACCTTGTGCTGTTACCTTCCTGTGAGAATTTTATATCTTATGATACATAATCTATATTTTCTTGACTGTCTCGGGTTATGGTCTCCTAGAGATGGCGACATATAAGACTGTATACTTTGTATTATAATACTGTCCCGCCTGTTATAAGGGAATGTTTGCTTATTGTGCAATAAACCCTTTATTTACCAAAAAAAAAAGAAGCTGTTTTGTAATATTTTAGACTTTGCAAATCTGAAGGCTGAAAGTGTTTTGCCGTGAAGGCCTGTGTTATGTTCCTGTGCATCCTGAATCAAATCTGGATTAGTCTGTAGTACATTCTGTTTTTCCTTCTTATACAATCTAAAACCAGTAACAGATTTTATATGAGCCATTGGGTATAATACAAAGATGAATTGTAAAATAGTTATCAGTTTATATCAATTTAAGCACCATTTATTTTTTAAAGCAGTGCTGCTATGGTCCATTTGATATATTTGTTAAAACGACATTTATGCAATATCAATGCTCTGCTGGGTATATTGTTAGATAAATTTTTCTTTTCTGCTAGGGGAATTGAATTTGTTGCCATGTGTGATTTTTGTGGCATTTGATCACAATGTCATACTCGCTGTCTCTTGCTAAATTGCATTAAGCTTATTCTAAGCATTTCTGTTTTCCTAGATGCATCCACCTTTGAATTAGGCATACAAACCAATTAACTAGAGATGAGCGAAACGCTCAAATAAACTAAGCAAAGCGCTTAATTTGATCAGTCGGCTGTGTCAGCGCTGCTCCTTGCCGCTCCACCCCGGGTGCCGGGGAAAAGCTGGATTCAATCCTGGGAAACCAGAAGAAGTTTCCCAGGACTGGATACAACTTTTCCCGCCATCCTGTGAGAAGTGGCAGGGAGCAGAGCACCGCGGACAGCCAGCCAGTGCTGATCAAACAAAGCACTTCGCTTCATTTAGATGGGAGATTTGCTCATCCCTAATATTAACCATGTTACAGTTATATATATATATATATATATATATATATATAAATACGTTTATAATTGTACAAAGTGCAATAGTAGAAATCTAGGGGCCAAATTGTCAATCAGCCAGACAATCATCCAATTTCAGCCATGGATAGCAGTGGACCTTGGTGTAACAGCGGCATAAAATATATAAACTTTTTAACAAACCATTTAAAACATTCCAATTCCCCTTCAAGAACCCTTCCACTTCCCCTTGTGTGGTACCCTTTGTATCCCCATTTAGTTTAAGTGTCATCAATGTAATTGCCAATTTAATTTCCTTTTTAATTGATTTTTTTTATTTTATTTAAATGTAGACGTAACGTGAGTGACCCATAACTAATGAAGTTGAATTTTTAGAACACAGTAGGAGTGGAGTTCAACCATGGATTATGTAAGGACCACGCTCCATTCACTGATTTCAGTAAATTGGTATAACTCAATAGGAGTTTACAGTGCCCAAGGAGTGTATTATATGGACTGTGTTTTCTCTGGGTCCAGTAAATTCTTATAGGCACCCAACTACTTGGTAAACTGGACGCTTGGTTGGCAGCTACAACAATCTACCCACAACCAGCCCTCCTATCCTCTCCTTTCCTCTCTTCTATGTCCCTAAATCCCTCTGTTAGTCTCTCCCTATGGGGACAGGGAGCCTCAGATTTGGCCAGAACATGGACCAGGTGAAGTATTCTTCCTTAGCTGTCAAATCTCACTCTACCACAGAACCACAAACACTGTATAGGTCTTTTAGTAAGATCAGCATTTCAGGGGCAGGTTTTTGGTAAACTCCCACAGCCACTGGATTTGGTAGATTCTCTTGGATGTGCACATCTTAATAAGTCTGCCACCACAGCTGCTGCTTGTGCACTACATTTAGAAATCTACATTAGCTCTGAGCTACCATAGATTTTCACTGTAGTTCCCTCACTACATAATGTGTTTCATTAGATTCTTGACTTTCTCCTCTGGCTCCCACCGGTAGGACACAGCTAGGACCTTGCATTTTTCTCTTTCTGAAAGTATTCCCTGATTGGCTAAGCTACCCTTAACAGAGGCCTCTCAGATGGCTCCTTATAGGCCTAAGTAGCTAAAAATGGAACGGAGTACAGGGCCCCATTAGGGCAGTATTAGCAGTACTACTGTGAAAGGCCACAGTCAGGAGAAGGGTCCTCTGTTGCTCGCTGCACCACCTGCCTCCTGTGTTCCCCACTGCATGCACATTTTTACTTAAAAAAATAACAGGGTAGCTGCTGGCATCATGACCCGTGGCTATGTCAATACAGTAGCACAAAGATTTAAACTGATTTATATTAATTTAATTTTATTGTGGGGACACTTTTTGGGATCAAACTACTGTGGGGAGCACCTTTTGGAGGCTATCTACTGTGAGGGAGACTATATTGGATCTAACAACTATGTGAGTACATTTTTAAGGGACCAAACTACTGTGTAGGGACATAGGTAGTCAGGTAGCTACTGTGCAGGGGCTCCATTATTTTGTGGGGCACTATGGATAGAAAGTTTGAATAAAGTTGGAGAAGGTGTTAAAAATAAATGAAAGTGTAGAGAGAAAGGGCCATACTACAAGATTGAATGTGAATATTAAATTAATTAGTCTTGATGGTTTTATTCAGTATATGATAAGTTAATTTAGCCACTGTGTGTTAGTAATATTTTGTGCTAAAAAATTTGTGTCAGTTTTAGCTGTCCATTGTGTAGTGGCGTTATTAGCAGGGCCGTATTAAAAGCTGCTGCCTTAGGCACTAAATCTGGAGATGCCCCATAACACTGCCATAGGTAGCTGAGGGGTGCAGAACAGGTGTGTGAAGTGTAGGTGCACTATACTCACCTGATCCCGGCGTCTGGAGTGAAGATCTGCGGTCCCGCAGCGTCCTCTTCTCCTCGTCGGCTCACTTCCAGGTTCCGTTGGTCTTCGTCGGAAATCTTCGGCTCTTCAGGCTTTTCTGTGGCCCTATCTTGTGCGGAATGGTGAAGGATAACCCATTGTGCATACCGCAGCTGGCACCCACCGGCGGACTAATGCAGGTGGACGTCTTCACCCGTGTCATAGACTCCATTCTATGCACGGGCAGATTCCATTGTCCATCCAAAGAATGAACACGTTCATTCTTTGGACAAAAGGCGGAATTCACCCGTGCATAGAAACATAGAAGATTGTCGGCATTCGTACACATTGCCCGAAGATTACTAAGCTTCATAATACCTTTATTCCCAACTTCATCTACCGCACCAACAGCATCTTCCTTACCACCAATAACCGCACCAACCATTGCATCTACAGCACCAACAACTGCATCAACAGCACCAACCACTGTGTCTACAGCACCAACCCCTGTGTCTACAGCACCAACCATTGCGCTTTCAACAATCCGGATACACTTATTTGTCTTTACTGGTCGGGGATAGAAATCCTCCTCCTCTATTATACTTCTGTCCCCTTCATCTAGTTTAAATGTCTGTCCAAAAACAATCTGTGTACCTATGTGTGATGGGTGCAAACCATCCCTCTTGAACATCTCCTTTTTGCACAATTTGGAAAAGCTATGACTAACAAACCCAAAACCTTCTGCCTTACACCACTGCCTTAACCATGCATTAAACTCTGAGATACGACATGCCTTGTTGTTCTGATTACAGACCGGCAAAACCTCTGAAAATGTCACAGAATCCGTTATCTTGCCCAGCTGCAGACTTAAAGTTTGAAATTCCTTTTTAACCAAATCCACATCTCTTTGGGACAAGTCATTGGTTCCAAGATGAACCACCAGATCAACCTTGCTATCTATACTAGCAGCATTCTCAATGTTCACAATCCGTCTCCTATCCCTCCTGACAGTAGCACCTGGGAGACATCTCACCTCTCTAATCACATTCTCCTCCTGTCCTACCACAACACCTCTAACAATCGAGTCACCAACAAGAAGATGCTTTCTCTTCTTACTAACCTTTACTTCTGCCCTCAGTGGCCCATCCAAAACAACATCCCCATTGGAAATCACCTGAGCAGCCATGTCTCCAACAGCAACATCATCTCTATCTATATCAGCAAGAACACTAAAACTATTCTGCACAGAGAGGCCAAACGTGCTATGCTTCTGCTCTACAGCTCGTAATCTACCTGAACCAACTGTTTTCCAAACTGCCCTTTTCCTCGGAGGTCTTTGAGGAAGTAGTGGCTGGTAACAGGGCTGCACAGCAACTCCTGGCTGGTATAGTCTCCTCACATCAAATTGAAGTGTACAGACTAAGGACTGCAGCCTAGAAATTTCACAACGTAAACCAGACATCTGCATGCAAACTGGACAGCACCCCAAATCCCAAAGGGTTCTCAAGAATTACACTGGACCAAACCAGACATCATTTAAGAACAAGTGAAAGCAAGTACTGAAAAAAAAAGAATCTCCTGCAGTTACCAAATTCCTGCTGTTTTCAAACTACTGCAGTTTTTTAACTACTCACTTTTGCCCCGTTGCACTTATGCCACGACGCTTCTACCAGTAGTCATGGAATGGAATGGAGTCTAACAAGAGCGAAGACGCGCACCTGCATCAGTCTGCCGAAGGGTGACAGCTGCGGAATGCGCGACAGGTTATCCTTCGCCATTCCCCAGTGTGCACTTACCCTTACAGTGTATGAAGGAAGGGACACCCGAATCCAGCCCCCAGATGCTCCCCCCCATCCTCCGAGTTAGTGGGAAGATCGTTTGGGAACTGATCTTCCCACTGCTGGATAAAGGTTACCACCTGTACGGGGATAACTTTTATACCAGCACCCCCTCTTCTGGTCCCTTGCTGCCCGAGCTACTGTAGCTTGCGGCACAATCTGAAAATATCAGAAGCAGTAATAAAGCCCTAATATTTAGCTGCCATGGAGCGGACCCAGCGCTTCTGGATATAAAAGACCCCGTATCGCACCAGGACAACATTTTCCAGGTGACTTCCCCCACACTGGAAAACAGGAGACCCCAGAAAAAGTGCAGAGTGTGGCGTAACAGGGGGATCAGGAAGGACACCATTTTCCAGTGTCACACCTGTCCTTATAACCCCGGCCTCTGCATACAGGATCGCTTTAAGGCGTACCACACGTCATTGGAGTTCTACATTTTCTAAATTCCTTCCCTTATTCCTATTTCAGGGGTCACATTGGTCCAGGGATTATATAAAGTAATAATTGGCCTAATACCCCCAAATAAATTAAAATTGTGCCTTTTCCCCAGCTAAATAGGTATGGCCGCCATTCCCAATAGAGGATGCCATGATGCAATTACAAAGCCTCTGTGCTGCCAGGACAGTAGAAACCCCCCACAAATGACCCCATTCTGGAAACTAAACCCCTTAAGGAATCTAACAAGGTGGGCAGCGGGGATATGGCCCCCTGGTGACGGGCACATTTGTGCCGTGAAAATGGAAAAAAAAATGGTATTTTTTATTTTCACACCACATGTTTTACATATGTGCCCGTCACCAGTGGGGTCCATATGCTCATTGCACCCCTTGTTAGATTCCTTGAGGGGTGTAGCTTCCAGAATGGGGTCACTTGTTGGGGGTTTCTACTGTCCTGGCAGCCCAGGAGCTTTTAAATTGCGACATGGCCTTCATCCTTCATTCCAGCCTCTAAATGGCGCTATGTCCCTTTGGTGGCTTGCCCTGTGCCCATATGGCATATTATGTCCACATGTGTGGTATTTTCATACTCAGGGGAAATTACCCTACACGTTTTATGTTAATTTTCTTTTTTAACCCCTTGTGGAAATGGAAAAAATCAAGGCTAGATCGACATTTAGTGTAAAAAATGTTTAATTTTTACACTAAATCAATGATCTTGTCTTGATTTTTTTCATTTTTACAAGAGGTTAAAAGATAAAAAAAAAAATCCCAAAATGTGAAGATCAATTTCTCCTGAGTACGAAAATACCCCACATGTGGACATAAAGTGCCATGCGGTTGCAGGGTAAGCCCCCAAAGTGAAGGAACGCCATTTGGTTTTTGGAGGCTGGATTTTGCTGGAATGGATTTCGAGGGCCTTGTTGCATTTAAAAGGCCTCTGTGTTGCCAAGACAGTTGAACCCCCCCACAAGTGACCCAATTATGGAAACTACACTCCTTAGGGAATGTAAAAAGGGGTGTGGTTAGCATATGGATCCCACTGGTGACGGGCACAAATGTGGAACAATGTGGCGGGAAAATGAAATATTACATTTTTTACACTATAATGTTGGTTTAGCCTTAAATTTTTCATTTTCAAAAGGGGTTAAAAGAGAAAAAAAAAACACACAAAATGTGTAGAGCAATTCCCCCCTAGTCCTTAAATACCCCACATGTGGTCATAATGCGCCATGTGGGCGCAGGGCAAGCCTCCGAAGGAAAGGAGCGCCATTTGGATTTTGGAGGCTGGATTTGGCCAGAATGGATGATGAACGCCATGTCGCATTTACAGAGCCCTCATGCTGCCAAAACACTGTAAACCCCCCACAAGCGACCCCATTCTGGAAACTACACCCCTCAAGAAACCTAACAAGTGGTACAGTTAGGATATGGACCCCTTGATGACGGGCACATTTGTACCGTGAAAGTAAAAAAAATAACATTTTCCCTTTCACGTCACATTTTTCCACATTTGTGCCCATCATCAGTGGGGTCCATATGCTCACTGCACCCCTTGTTAGATTCCTTGAGGAGTGTAGTTTCCAGAATGGGGTCACTTGTGGGGGGTTTCTAGTGTCTTGGCAGCACAAGGGCTCTGTAAATGCGACATGGCCCTTGAAATCCATTCCAGTGAAATCCAGCTTCCAAAAGCCAATTAGCGCTCCTTCCCTTTGGAGGCTCGTCCTGCGCCCGCTTGGCACTTTATGTCCACATGTGGGGAATTTCTGTACTCAGGAGAAACTGCGCTACATGTTTTTTGGGTTGTTATTCCTTTTATCCCTTTGTGAAAATGAAAAATTGAAGGCTAGGACAAAGTTTTAGTGTAAAAAATAGATTTTTCATTTTTCACGCCACATTGTTCTGAAAATCTGTGAAGCACCTGTGGGGTCCAGAGGCTCACCACACCCCTTGTAACATTCCTCGAGGGGTGTAGATTTCTAAATGGTGTCCCTTTAGGGGTGTTTTTTATGTTTTGGTAGTCCAGAGCCTCTGCCAACCTGAAGTGGTACAGTCAAAAATGAACAAATATAACGGAGGAATTGAAATTCACTAGGCGCTCCTTTATATCTGAGGCTTGTGGTTGCGTCAAACTATGCAATAGGGCTACATATGGGGAATTTCTATAAACTGCAGAAACAGGGCAATAAATATTGGGGTGCATTTCTCTGGTAATAGGTTTATAATTATGAAAGATATTGGATTACAATAAAATCTCTGCACAGAAAATTAAAATTTTGTAAATTTCTTACACACCTAGCTTTTATTTCTGTGACTCCCCTAAAGGGTTAAAAAACTTTCTGGATGTGCTTTTGCAGAGTGTGGGGGTGCAGTTTCTGAAATGGGGTGCTTTGTGGGGCTTTATAACATACAGTCCCCTCAAATACACTTTGACTGGGTTCACAATACGTATATTTCAGTCAGTATTGAGGTCCTCATATTGCAACCAAAACCAGGAGTGGATTAAAAACACAGAAAGGCTCTGTCCACACAATGTTGAAATTGAGTGGATGGCCGCCATATAACAGTAAATAACTGCCATTATTTCAATATAATGGCAGTTGTTTTAAAATAACAGCAAATATTTGCCATTACATGGCGGCCATCCACTCAATTTCAACATTGTGTGAACAGAGCCTTTCTGTGTTTTCAATCCACTCCTGGTTTTGGTTGCAATATGAGGACCACAATACTGACTGAAATATACGTAGTGTGAACCCAGCCTATACCTGAACAGGTCACTAAAAAAAATCTGATTTTGAAATTTTACTGAAAATTTTGAAATTTGCTGCTAATGTTTTAAGCTTCCTATTGTCTAAAAAAAAGAAAGATAGTTTAATAAATGCTGCCAACATAAAGTAGACATGTTGCTATTGCTATTTAATATATAATTTACCATTTTCTGTATAAGCAGAAAAGTTTCAAAGTTGGAAAAATGCAATTTTTCACGTTATTTTAGATTTTTTCATAAAGATTTGTTATAATTATCGACTTCATTTTACCAGAAATGTAAAGTACCATATGTCTCGAGAAAACATTCTTAGAATCAGCCGGATAGGTAAAAGCATCCTGAAGTTATTAATGAATAAAGTGACACAGGTCATATTCATAAAATTTGCCTCGGTCCTTAAGGCCATTTTAGGCCCGGTCTTTAAGGGGTTAAGGTAGCCATATACATATATAATAAACAAATCGCTTGTTCTGCTGTCAGTTATGGCTTTTTTACTTGTCTCTGTCCTTCCCATACACAGGAATGCCGAGCACAACCAAGCATTCCCGTGTTCTCTATTGAGAGTAGAGGGGTAAGCTGCAACCAGAGAGTTCTGTCTGTGGCTTATCTCTCTGAGAACAAAGGGTTTAGTCAGTGATTTTTCCTTCACACCCAACCCCTATCTCTGGTAGTGTAGCGTGTGTGTGTGTGTGTGGGGGGGGGGGGGCTGCTTGCCCCAAGTGCATAATTATTAAAGGTACTAAATTGTGCACCCCTAAGAATATAAAGTGAGTAACAATATGTACAATCCACAAATCACCAATCACTACTATACAGGAGCAGGGATACCAGAAGTAAATACCCGGTATGTACATTTCGTAGAAGACTACATAATGTATTTTCAGAAGCAGGGATTCCCTGGTCCTGTATGCCAGGGTAACACACGCCATGGGAACACTGTATATTTTTGTGTATATATTTTTTTTATGTACGGCTAGGTTTTCATGCTGCGGCTGCTGTAGGGTAGAACCTGACCTAGCAAGACCTTTTATGATATTGTCACGTTTTTACAGCAATTCTGCAAAACTGAATAACAGAGCTAACAGAATTAAACATTGCTGTCCTTGATTCATGCAGATTTGTGATGTACTACATTACTACAGTACTTAAAGGGAAGTCAACAAAAAGTATGGACACCTACACATTATACTTCAGGACTTTTGTGCACTGAGATACAGTCATGCTGGGAAAAAATGGCTTTACCTAGACTGTTGGAAACATACAGTGGTCAAAATTTCCTGATATACTGAAGTATTAAGATTTTTCTTCATTGGAACTTAGGGGCCTATTCCAATCGCAGAAAAGGTAGAGATGTTAACCCCTGAAAGACCCATGCTGTACCTGGTACATCCTGGCGTCCCTAAGGGGGTACAGAGAGTACTCATAACGTGAGCTCTCCCTGCATCACGCTGCTCCTGGATTCTATCTGCAGCTGGGAACAGCGTCTCTTAGCTGGCATGGCCTGATTGGCCGTGCCAGCTAATTGACCATTTAAGTGCCACTGTCAATGCCACTGGTGGTCCATAAGAACTGATCAGTTCTACTCACAGCCTGGTACCACTTCTGGTTCCTGCCGCTTTCCTTACTAAAGGCCCTATTCATGGAACGATTATTGGCCGTTACGGCCGATAATCGTCCTGTGGAACAGAAGGCGATGATCAGTCCACATCGTTCATGTTGGCTGATCGTTGCAGTCATTTGTTTTTCAACATGTTGAAAAACAAATGACTCATACAGCAACGATCTGCTGCCATTACTCTGTGGAATAGGAGCAGCGGCAGCAGACCGCTGTTATATACTATGGGCTGCCCGGACGTTCTAGCGATCACCCAGGCAGACCCCCCCCCCCCGGACTCACCCACTCACTGCCGCTGCGTGTACTTGCTCCTCACAGTCGGCCTGTGGAATAGGGCCTTTAGAGCAATAGAGCATAGATAAGAATGAGCAATGCAATATACTGCATTGATCTCTATGAGCAATCATGGTAGAAAAACACTAAAGGGTTAAAGAGGAAGTCTTACAAGCACTGAAAATGGCAGGCAGGCAGGCAGGGGAGTGAGAGAAAAAATAAACAAGTGAACTCATCTTCGTGCCTCTGTGCCCAGATAGCTAATTACCAACTTTACAAATATATATATATAACTTTGTAATGTGAGTTAATTAAGAAAAAAAGGGAAATGCCGGTGTTGTACTTTAAGCCTTAATATTAGAAATGCTTAAGTCTTAATATTCTGTAAAAAATATATATATTTTTCCTTCTTTAATCTGTATCCGTCACCTCCAGACAGTGGAGATAGATGTGCGATTAATCCGTTCCATAAGATTGCACACTATTGATTATCAAAGACATATGTGAAGTACAGGTGTAAATGAACCAAGGCTGAGTATATTAATCATCATTATCAGCACATTATCCCAGAGTACACAGATGCTGACTATGACATATGGTGTATTAATTTCAGCTTTCATTAATTTTCCAGGTACATACATTGGATGCTTCATAGAAAATGTGGAAGATAGGACTCTGAAGGCTACAGTATTCTATGATCTGAGGAAAATGACTATAAGTCACTGTCAGAGTGCCTGTGCAGAAAGGTGATGTATCTACTAACAAACTGGTGTGTGGAGTAGAATTGCCATTAAATTGATCATTCTGCTCTAAAGAACTGTGCTTTAAGGATGATATAAAAAAATAAAAATGGTATCTGAAACCTTATTATTACTCAGGGTACACTGTAAATGTTTTGAGTGTGGCCGCATTCCCCATTTTGCTCCCCTATGCGTGGGCCACATTTAACATTTTTCTGCTGGAAAAATGTCATTGAAACCTACACCAGCTCAGAGCTGGTGTAGGTTTCACTTTGTGTGCATGGAGGGGCTCCGGTGGCAACAGGAATTATGTAGAGGAATTGTACCTCTACATAAATCTTTACAGCCTTGGCACTGCGGAGACATTTTTAAGCCTGGTGCAAAAAATTCTGAACTTAAAAAATGTCCCCCAATGTGCTTCACCTCTACCATTCCAGTTTGTAGTTAAAGCAGGCGTTTTTCTGTATGGCCAGAAACTGCTCAGCAATCAATGCTACATTTACAAGCAAAAATAAATCTGTTTTCTTTGCTTGAATTGAAGGGTATAAGTGTACTGGCAGAAACCCAGTTCTAGGCTCAAAGATGACCAAACTGAAACATTTTCTCAGTAATCACATTAGGCTTAAAGGGAACCAATCACGCCAAAAAGACATCTTAAGATAAGGAAACGTGCTGGCACATCAGCCAGCACGTTTCCTAAACATCCCCCTGTAACCTCCGTGCCCCCCTCCATCAGTCAGTAATCTTACTTTGAAGAAGTCCCACGCTGTATGTAAATTTCTGGCAAGTAGTCACGGTGGGCGGATTTAGTCAAGATGGGCAGAATCAGTCACAGGTCCTGGGCGTCTGTAATGGCTGTAATCACGCCCAGAGGGGCGTGCTTGAGGTCTGCCCTCAATGCACATGACGCGGAGGCTTGCGTTTCACGGCGGCGGCACGCTGATGTCATCCGCACGCAGCGCAGACGTCTTCCGGAGTCCGCGCATGCACACTATGTCGGCGTCGTCTCCCGCCGTACTGCGCATGCGCGGACTACAGATTCGTTCCCTTTAAGCAATTTTGCTAAATTGAAGTGTTTTTCATTCATCAGTCTGCCAAAAAGAGAAGATTTTATTCAAAGGCAACCAATATCCAAAAGGATATAAACATTAGGATTAGAGATGAGGAAACCTGGAGCATGCTCGAGTTCATCCAAACCCGAGCGTTTGGCATTTGATTAGCGGTGGCTGCTGAAGTTGGATAAAACCCTAAGGCTTTGTGAAAACATGGATATAGTCATTGGCTGTATCCATGTTTTTCAGACAACCAAAGAGCTTTATCCAAGTTCAGCAACCCCAGCTAATCAAATGCCGATCGTTCGGGTTTGGATGAACTCAAGCATGCTCGAGGCTGGCTCATCTCTAATTAGGATAAAACAGTTCAATGACCTGGAAAGAGACTCCAACATCCTGGTCTTATATAGAGGCCTGTTTATAAAAAAGGTAACCTAAAACATACGGTAGATAATTTGAAATGTGTTTAATGGATGAGCAAGTTAAGGCTTCATTCACATAGAGCAAATGAAGGAGGAAAACATGATCTGTCATATCAAGCAAGGGGGAGGAATATATTCGTAAAGGGCAGATTCACTGTTGGTCTAACCTGGAGATTTATGCAGGGTGATAGGAATAATAAGCCAGCAGAGTTACCATTCTGTTTTACATTATCCCTCCATCCTCTGTGGTCAGCCCAGGACACATACAAATGTTATTACAAAGCAATCTAAATCTAAGAACCCAAAATCTACTTACACTTAGCCATGCAAAATGTACTGACTGAAGAAGCCAGGGGTCAGAGAATTGTCTTTGGGCTGGTTAAAAACTCCCTAGGTCTTAAAACGAATCTGTACCCTTTGTTAGATGATCTGCCCTTCCCGCAGCACGCACCTGTTCGCAGACTCTGGCAGCCACCTGCATCTCCAGTGCTCCCATAGGCTTCATTCTATGGTTTGCCAGATTCCACCATCCGCATGAAGAATGAGCGGGTTCATTCTTTGGCAGATGGCGGAACCTGGCAAACCATACAAAGAAGCCTATGGGAACAGCAGAGATGCAGGTGGCTGCGAGTGGGGGCGAGCTGCAGAATCTTTGGAGGGTGTTCCATCGGGATTGCGTAGTGTGCACATCCTCTTACATGGAACACTAAACTCAGACAAGGCATACACACACACAATAAAGATGAATCAGTAAGGTCACTACTAGAGGACAGCAAAAGTACCAGCGCAGGACAAGCCAAAAGGTCAGGGAAGGTGGAAAACTAGAAAAGTCAGGGTACCGGTGCAGAGGTCGAAAAAGCCAGAGAACAATCTGATCTCCAACCACATATGCTGAAATCCAATCCCCCTGACTGCCAAGACTGTCAGGAAGGCCTGCCAGTGAGAGAATTTCCCAGGGAGATTTAAATCTCCTGCCAGTGAATTGGACCCATAGCATCCCTGGTAACCAGGGATGCCATCAGTCATCCATTAAGTAACCTGGGCCGGGAGCATGGCCCGGAGAGTACTCCTGCAGCATGCTTATTATGTGGCTCCTAGAGTGCTGGAAGGGAAGTTTCTAACACTTCCCCTTGTTACTTTGACCATTTCCTTGCTTTAGCATTATGAGTTCACAACAACATCCTACATAAAATTTGATGATAGACTCAGGACTCATTTCTCAGTGTTGTCCCTTAAGATTGAGTTTACCCTTTTCATCTCATGGTCATAAGCCCCCTGGTTAGTGGGGTGCCCGGTGTCAATACTCCACAAATAAAAGACATTGAAGACATCTCCTTGGCATATGCCATCAATAAAAAGTACAGCAGAGCCCCTTTAAGTAACTTAATCCATTTTTCTTAAAAACAAAATGCTAATAAAGAAATCTGAAAAGAAAAAAAAGAATCCATTTTTCTTAAAGGAGTCGTCCACTTTATGGTAAAATTGCTCAATTTGCAGTCCTAGTCACTGCATTTTTTGCACATACTGACAGCACCTCTTTGTGTGTCTTGCAGCACTGATATGATATGCTCTTCTTTCAGGCTGTGACATCCTGCTCTGTGGTGATTCTGTCCATAAGATGTCCGAGCATGGAGAATCATGTGATCATGTCCCTCTTACTGTGTCCTCCATAGTCATATATAAGCTGAATGGTTGACACAAGGGGAGGGGCATGATCGGCCATTCTATGGACAGAATCCTCTCACAGTAGGACAGCACAGCCTGGGAAAGGGGAGTCTGATTTTAGCTCTATGAGGTGCACAGGGAGCTCCTACCAGTATATACAGTGAGTACATTACTTACATTATACACTATACAATTCTACTATAAAGCGGCCAACTCCGTTAAAAAGGCATATAGATAAGGATTGTCTAAAGTAATTGGGAGAACTACACATACATGTTTACTTGACTTGATGGACACATATCCATTGAGTATTACCTCATCTGACTTTTGGATTTTATTTCTATAATGATGGAATATTTATTGAAAATGTTTTCTTTTTCTTTGTTTTAGAACATACATTTATGCAGGTTTATCCTATGGATCTGAATGTTACTGTGGAAACAGTCTGCCCCCCAACCGAGCCAAAGAAGAAGAATGCAACAATGAGTGCAAAGGGGAGAAAGGTTCTGTCTGTGGAGGTGTCAACCGTCTCTCAGTCTTCCAGCTAGAGAAACTACAGAGCACGGTCAAGCAGAGTAAGTCCTGATGAACTTGTAAATAGATCAAGAGTTTGCTGACCTATCCATGAACCACTTCACAGTATTACACGTACCAGATGAGTCAGCTTCAATTAGTGGTAACATGAAAATGCACCATTTGAGAAGGTTAAATGTTCTCAGTCTCAGATTAGTATAAGTGTAAAATCTGATATGAGTGTTAGTCTTGAGCCATGCATTGCTGTGGGCAATATCTGACGTGAACTCCTTTGCGCCCTGTAAGATTTACCATTTAGTACAAAATAGAAAATAACTCATAAATACAGTATGTTAGAAAGCCACAATACACCAAATTATAATTTGGCCAGAAAAGAATTGACAAAATTAAAAACGCTAGTTGTAATACAGCAACGGAAGAATTCTCTAACACTGCCAAGTCAGCTGGCGGACCCCCTAGTTGAAAGATTTTCAACATAACTAATCACAATAACATGTCTTCTTGTGGTATCCAAATGCCATGCAGTGTTGCCAGTGTTGCCGCTATGGCCATGGCTTCACTTGCATACAGCTACCACAATTTAGTGCCTACCCTGACAATAAAGCCTGCCCCCTTCTGGCCAGAGTAAACGATCATGCTGTGTCATCAGAGGGTAGGAAGTGGAGCATAAGGGATGGAGGAAAGGTTATACCCTTTCAGCTCTACAGGCAACCCCCTTTTACTTACTGTATGTTTCATTTGTCACTATTGGAACCAGTGAATTATGTTACAACTTTCAAAATAGAACATGTAAAGTTCAAATTTTTATTATTTATTTTAATTAACTTAGTAAATACATTTTTGCCTTCTTTTTGCTTGTTCCTGTCTCACTAACTTAGCAATGAATAAGAAATATAGTGTGTGTCCCCAGTTAGCAAGATGTATTGCCTGTTTCTCTTCTCCCCCTAACTCTCCTTCTCTTGTTGTCTGTTGACAGCATTCCTGTCGCATTCCACCTTAGAGTATAGTCTCTAGAGATCAGCCTTAGCACTTTACAGTACTACTAGCTAGATAAACAAGCAGACTGCCTTCAGGAAAAGTACTCTTAAGTGATATACCTGTGCTTTTTCTTTATGCGAGATGTCAAGAAAGATGCCTGCATGTAAATTGTACTTCATGACATTCTCTCTAACTGAAATGTAAAAGTACTGACAGGAAGAGGAAAAGTGCTTGTGCATTACAGATGTTCTCTTATACAGCTGTTAGTGAAAAGGTGGCCATACACCCTCAAAAACTGGTGGCCGACTGTTATCTGTCTCATTCACTGTCCGGCCTCTCATACACAGGATCGTTTGGCACGACCAAATGTTCCTGTGTTTTCTCTGGTGGTGGTGAGGTATGATTCCCAGAATAAAGTGGTTGGGTGGTGATTTTCCATCAGGCTCAATCCCTATTTTCCGGTTGATCAGGAGAGCTTCACACAGAAAACATGTCAACAAATCTTCATTCAAATGTGTATGCTGGAAGTAGATTTTTTAAACGGGTATTTCAGGAATAATTTTTTATATACATCTACCAATGGGGCTGATGTAAGAAAAAAATAAATAAATAATAATAATAGTTGTACTTACCTACCCTGGTTCCTTACATCTACTCATCCAGTCACTGCCTGAGGTGGGACTCAGCTATAGCCAAAGAGTGGCTGAATAGGCAGGTCCTGCCTTGATGCATCATTTTAAAAGTGCAGATGAGCAGTGAAAGACCAGAAGTATTTATATATATATATATATATATATATATATATATATATATATATATATATAAATATAAAAAATTTTTTTACAGCAACCCTAGCGGTAAAGAAAAAGAAAATCCCAGAGTATTCCTTGAAGTAAGAACTCTACCTGCAAAGTAGTCTTGTATTTTCTTCCAGTGTAACTTAACTCCAGTTTTAAGGCCTCTTTACATACTCTAAATTACATAACAAGAAAATTGCTAATCTAGATCCACAATTTGCCACCCATTGTCTTGAATGCTGAAAATACAATTCCCTAATTAGAAACAATGGAGAATTAGTGGGTTATGAATTGACAGATTTTATGATGAAGAAGTGAACAACTGAATCTAAATATTATGAGCATTTAAGTCTAAGGCAGTGTTAGCTTGATGGGATTTTATCAGGAAAAGGCGTCTGTCTATAAGTAGTGATCGTCAACAATAATGACCATGCAAATTTTTTGCAGACAGAGACGGCTGCCTTTTCTGGTAAATGCTGGCCCATTCTCATAGTGGAAATATAGCCCAAATTTCAAACATTATACTGAAAACTCTTTTCAGCCGAACTGTATCATACCTACATATAGCTGAAAGAAAAAGCAAAAGAAACCATTTGGAATTACTTGGATGTTTACACTCGGTACCAATTAAATATCTGATTCTAATCTAACTCACAATTTTAGACAAACAAAATCATATAGCATACAAAGTATTATACTGTTTTTGTCTTTTTGTTGAGCACATTAAGTAAACATCCACAATGCAGGGAGAAGAACCATTGTTCTGTCGATTTATTTGTTTGCTTTAGGTTATTGTGTCATTAAACTACTCAGTGTCTTTTCAGCTCAAGGACTACTTCCCTGCTGTAAAAATTATGTATAACTAAAAAATGTTCATTTATTTTAAAGGGGACCAATCAGCATGATTGTGCTAATGTGGTTTCCAGCTGCACAGTATCTACTGTGTGTTTGCAGCGGTAGCTTTACATGGAGGAAAAAATATCCCCTTTCCAGTCTTCAGTCATAAATTACTTCCACAAGATATTTCTGCACCCAATAAATTTTTACCTGATTAGAGGTTCCCTACTCTTTGATTAAAGCTATAGCACATTTTTTGACAATTTATTTCCCATACTCCCCACTGACAGCTATGCAAGTAAATTGCTTCTTATATGTGTGGAAATGGCTCTAGTGCCATATAAAATGTTTCTAAATGAAAAGCAAACCTCTGTAATTTAATCACATAGCCAGAGATATTCGAGCTGTCAGAAATGTTGGGAGGTTATTGCACAAGCCGAGTCTACATAAAAACAGGAAACTCTGCCAAGAATTACATTATTAGGCTATGTTCCCACTACAGGAACATAGCATCATTTAGCGGGGAAGGCTGCTGTGTATTAATAATGACGTCCGCAAATAATGATTATGATTATTATTTGCGGCCACCATTATCAATAGATGTCCGTTTTTCCCACAAAATGACAGCACGTTCCCATAGTAGGAACATTAGAATGTTTCCTCAATCCACCAAAAATGTTATATTGCTTAATAACCACTTTGCGTAGTACTTTTGTACAAACTGTGCTACATATATTTTCACCATAAAGAAGTTCCATTAGCAAGTATTACATATATCTTTTTTAATAAATATCAAAAAGTAGAAAACAAAATGGGAATTGTTCAGGAATGATAGGAATTGTGCTTTTGCAGCTGCTGGAGGACCCCAAATTTGAAAGCACTGTTGCAAGGTATAATATATAGTATGTACAGAAGCAGGGAATCCTGTCAGAGACAAGAGTCCCTGCTCCCTTAAGATCTGAGCTCAGACAAATACACTGTTTGCCTTCCCTCTCAGTTAACATTTTCTGGGACAGATGCAAAGCACATTCAGATACTGGCAACAATGTATTTCAACATATACTTTGACATATTAGTATTGGGCCCATAAAGAGGTTGGGTACTTTATATTAAAATTGCTCAGTATACAGTATATTTAACTATACTCACAACCTCATACTGCTAAAATCAAGTTGTGCCCCCCCCCCCAGGCTGTGCCGCCCTGCTCTGTGGTGATTCTGTCCATAGGATGACCGACATGGAGAAAGATGTGACTATGCACTGCCCCACAGCATCCACCACTAAGCCTTTATATTTCCCTATGGAGGAAACAGAGGGTGGGGCATGGTCACATGCTTCTCCATGTCAGTCATCTCATGGACAGACTCACCACAGAGCAGGACAGCACAGCCTGGTGAAGGGGAGTCTGACTTTAGCTCTATGAGTTACACAGGGAGCTGCTGGCAGTAAGTTCGGTAAATACATTTACTAGAACTGTACTCTGAACAATTTTACTATAAATTGGCCAACCACTTTAAGTTTTGTAGACCGATAATAGTCTACTTTGTTTTGTCCATTTCCTAAGCGTTTATGTATTTGGGGGAAATAGATCAAGTATTGTAACTAGTAAACTAGTCTTTTAAACTCAGCAGGACTGCAATGGCTGCACCGCAGTATAAAGCAATTAGTATCCCCCAAAAAAACTATTTAAGGCTATGTTCACACTACGTATGAGTCCGGCCGTAGTTTGTACGCAGCCATACATGTTCGGCTGAAAGTACGGCCGTGGGAAAAATAGACATGCGGCCGGATTGTGAACATGCGGGCAAACCGTGAACATACGCCCGTAGTAGAGTTATGCTTCCCTAGCTTATTTTGAAGCGATCTGAAACAGGTCATTTACTTGGAAATCTTCGCCCAGCCCAATAAAACACACAGAACCTTTTGGATCTAAAAATCACGTTCAATTTGGCTAAAATAAGTACTTTGTACGGGACCGCATGGAAATCCACGGCCGTGAGTTGGAACATTTCCGTCTTCAAACAATGGTCTTGTTCATTTTTCACAGCGCCGTATACGATCCGGCCGTAAGCTCATACGTAGTGTGCATTGTGCGGGCGTATATCGTATACTTTCAAGCGAACGCATCAACCTCAAAACTATGTGCGTACATTCGCGGTTCGCACTACGACCGGAAAGATACGTAGTGTGAACATAGCCTAAAAAGCCTAAAAAGGTATAAAAATGGCACCTTACTAAAACATATCAGATATCAGCAGAGCTGGAAGGTTCTTGTTATTTTTATCTGTAATGTGCACTCAAAAGATGATAACATATACATTTTTGTACATATTGTTAGTTGTTTTTTTGTTTTTTTCACATTTGCCTTTGCTTTTCCTGATTTTTTTAAGCAATCAGTGATGAAATGGCTACTCTCCCCACAAAGCATTTCCCATGTACTTTTGAGTTCCATTTAAAGATAAATAATGTTTTGTGGTTTGATGTGGTTTTTTTTTTTTGTGTGCAAATTCCTTACTTTCAAGTGTGATTATGTTTGGCAGTCTAGGTAGTTGTCAGATACTGTTTACTTCTATAGATCTGTAATTTTGATGGTTTCCAACCCACTGAGCTAAATCACTCTCAGCAGAGGCTGATAGAGGATTGCTAAAGGAAAATCACTGGTGTGGCATTCACCAGCATCATTAGTGATTCTCTAAGAGGAAATGTTTTTTAGAGTTTTCTAGACGTGGTTTTTATTCATATTGTAGCAGCATGTAGCAGTGTCCACTTTCAATGCCCTTTAAAAGTTTGCAATGACAAAACTCCAAACAATGTAATGAAACCAAAGTAAGTGGACGACAATGTAATGGTAACGAGACCAACAGAAACCTCTTATGCTATAAGCACTATACAGTAAGTGCTAAGGAGAGAGCATGTAGATGAATCTTTATAATAATTTGAATATATTAATATTATTTATTTTTGTGACACATACATCAGTGAAAATCCATGCCATATTGTAGAAACTGCAAAGTAGATGTATTTGTTTTGGGCTATGTTCACACATAGTATTTCCGTCAGTCTTTTGGTCAGTATTTTTTTTTTTTTACAACCAAAAACAGGAGTGGAACTGACAGGACAGAATTATAATGGAAAGATTTGCAAGATTTTCAGTGTTTTCAACCCACTCCTTGTTTTGATGGAAAAAAGACTGACCAAAAGACTGACAGAAATACTATGTCTAAACACAGCCTTAAAGGGAAACTGCCAGCACCTGGACTGAATCCGAGGTTCTGAGAATGTAATGTGGGTATCTGGCCCCTTGTGTGCATGGTACCTGTCTTAAATGTGTCAGTGCAGTAGATTCTTTACAGTCTTATCAAACCCACTGTAACAAATGGTCAAAGAGGAGCAGTGGATTGAGATTGGTACTGCACTTTGGCACGCCTCAACACTACTTCCTCCTCCCTCATTTTGCTGCATAATTTACTGCTGACCAGCCTCCTGCTCCGTGCTGGTGTCAACTTGGTGCACGCTTGCTGGCGTTCTCTCAGCCACACGCTCCTGGTAACAGCATGCGTGCATGCGTCATAGGCTGAAGAAGCTGGGCACACTCATTGAACGTTCTAACTGAGGGCATTGGTACCAGGCTCTCAATACGTTTGTGGCACCCAAAAGACACTCTTGATCAGCTTAGCATTCGTGCCTGTGTGCGTCGCTCGTCTGGCCTACAGAGCATGTGCGATCACCATTATCAGGAGCTTGCGGCCAAGAAGTCAGCGGTGCAGGTGCGAACTGGCAAGTTGGCAGGTGAAGGCCTTGCCAGCAATGGCGCCAGCACACAGAAATATGACTTTAGCACGGAGCAGAAGGCAGGCTAGCAGTAAATATGCAGCAAAAAGAGGGAGGAGAAAATAGTGGCGAGAAGTACCAAAATATAGCACAAATGCCAAGCCACTACTTCTCTTCAACTCTTGGTTAGAGTGGGTTTGGCAAGAGTGCATAAAGTCTATTGCACAGACTCATTTAAGACAAGTACCATGCACACAAGGGGCCAGACACCCACACTACACTGTCATCACCTTGGGTCTGGTCTGGGTGCTGACAGAATGCCCTTTAAGAAAATCTGTACATAATCTGCATGAAAATTGACTTGCAGTGCAAATTTTAAATTTGCAACATTAATTTATGTTAGGGATCAGCTGAAGGTTTACTGTGAATAGGTAGAACAAAATCTGCCATTTTGCTGTAGATTAACCTGCAAAAATTATACAGACTTTGGCTTTTGGAATATTCATAGCATTTCTGTCCTGTGTGAAAATGATGCAGTGGATGATGCTTTTCTAACTACATTAGCACTGAGCAGGTTCTGCTCAAGCAGTACTCATCCTTTCCAAGTTCTTCACTAGTGGTCCACAGTCAGTTCTGATAGCAAGGCAGACAATGTCTCATTTTGAAATCTTGTTAAGAGAGATTGAAAGGGCGGCTGGCCAGGTCCACCAGAGCCTTCGGTGATCTATCTCGGGGGAGCTTCCAGTGATGTTGCTGGCAGCATCTCCTGCCAGAGGTTTAAAAGTGATGAAAGATATAGCGGATAGAGCAGGTAGCCGTTTCTTAGGCAACCGTATGATGCTGTAAGCCTCTCCTGCAAAACAGAACAGCAGGAGACGTGGCAGGCGCCATCATTTCAGGAAACCTTAAAACCTCTATTTAAAAAGTTACAGTTCGAATTCTACATTACATCAGAAATAAATCGATATGTACAAGAAAACGCAGCGCTTACTTACTTTGTACACAGAACATTTTTCACCTGTGTGTATTGAGTTGCAGAAGGAATGTTCAATTATGCATTACGTAGACTAATATTTGTACAACTGCATATGTGTTTAAGCTGGATTCACAGTGTATAAGAATAGAATACATGTGTATTGTTAGGAAAACATGCGTCTGTATTATGCCTTTTTATTACTGGCTGTGTTATAGGGTTGTGCTTTTTGTGTTTCCATTGATTTAACATACTGAAAAAATAGGTAAATGTAAGTACATAATTCACATTGAAATCAATCAGATGGCTTTGTAGGGGTATTATACAGTGTGTATATTTCAATGCAGAAAGCACAGTATATTCTTGCATAAGGCTGGGTTCACACATAGTATTGTGGTATATTTAGCCAAAGCTAGGAGTGAAACTAAAGGTCCTATTACACACACACATGGATTTAACTGACAGATTATTGAAGCCAAAGCCAGGAATAGATTTGAAAAGAGGAGAAATCTCATTTTCCTATATGACCTGTCCTCTGTTTAAAGTCTGTTCCTGGCTTTGGCTTCAATAATCGGTCTGATAAATTTGTGTAATAGGACCTTAACTTAAGTGCTATAATGATTTTGCACTTTGTCTTTTGGACCCACTCCTGATTAAATACTTACTAAAATGCTACAAGTGCATGGAGCCTATAATGTGCTTTTTTTTTTTGTTTGTTTTTTAAAGCTTATTTTAGGCTATGTTCACACACCATCAAAACGATGCCCGTTTTATTGGACGTCTGTCATTTAATGGAAAATAACGGCCTTATATTTGCCGTTAAATGGCTGCCATACAATAAAAATGGATGTCCTTTTAACGGTGTGTGACCATATCCTGAAACAGATCTTCAAGTGTATTTGACATTTGACGTGTATCTCTTATAGTAGTGATTTTAAATACAGTACATTGGTGATACAAGTAGAATGGACCTGATGCTTCTTTTGGGGCACATATTGCTTTAAAAAAGCAACTAGACCTGATTTGTTAAGTATATTACTTGTGTATTTAAATGCAAAACATGTCTTCTGCTCCAAAATATAAACAATTGCCCTGATCTACTATTGCAAATGCACCAGAAAAAACTCACATGACATGATGGGTATAAAAAGGTGTGGTGTAAATTGTACCAATATTTTGAAACCTATTTGGTTTCAAATAAGACAACCAATAATTTTCCTAAGCTGAATAGACAGTCTTCAGATAAGCCAGGCTTATCCATTAGCTGGATCTATTTTGATGCATCGGGCACACATGAAGATTGTCTGTCTTAAGGCTCTATTACACCAAGCGATTAGGCCATATTCGGTCGATTATCGGCTGTTATGGCCGATAACCACTTGGTGTAATTAAAAGGCAATGATCAGCTGACATGCATGATGTCGGCTGATCCTTGTCTTTCAATGTGTTGAAAAAAAAACAAAAACAGAACAATAGCAGTGGTCTGCTGGCAATCGCTCCGTGTAATAGAAGCGGTGGCAGCAGACTGCCGCTATCTCCTATGGGCTCCTTGTGGCTCTCCCACTCGCTTTTGAGCACCGGCAGCAAGTGAGAAATGATCGGCCCGTGTAATAGAGCCTTTAGATTGTACTAAGAATGAATGTTTTTTTAAATCTAGGCCATTGTGGAAATCTGGTCTTTGGTTATAACAAATCTTGTGAAACTATTTTTTTTTTTTATTTAGTTGTCCTTTTAAAATGAGAGCATTGTATTTTATAATAACATACATTAAAGTCCATAATCCTAGGTAAAGTAAATGACCAGTAGCTGCTACTTTTAAATCAGAAATTAAGTTGTATGAATCATAAAACTCGGCTCCGAGTCATTTCATTCCTCCCTGCAGCATTCATACTTTTAACATATTACTTCTTCTAAAACAGAATCTATTAAATCAGAATTTTTGGCAGCTCTCTTTAATATCCTGGCATTATGAAAAATGACTGACTGGTGTACAGTAGTGGTGTCAAAGCATTAAGTTACATTGTAAATGTAGGGTCTCCTGGATGTGTCAGAAATAACTTTATTTATTTATTTTGGTGATGTTAAACATCCAGACAATTATAGTAATGGGATGTCCACGAGAGTTTTGGACCGAAAAAACAAGTACCATAGCTCTAAGGTCAGATACAGCCTAGGTGGCGCTAGCAGTGCAGGTAGGGCCTAAATATATAGGTGGAGCTCTCTACTTGGCACTATTTACCACGGTTATGAAAGCAATGGGTGTTGTTGTGTAAATAGGACTGATATATATCACCATATAAGACCATATAGCAGGAGATATCAGCTCCCCAGAGATGCTCTGCTGACCATGTAGTCACTACAGTACATATCATACAAAGCTACAGAGCTTACTGGTCACTTCTTCTCTGACTGTACACATTGGCTCATGTAAATGTATTTTGGATTCAGTGCAGGAATAGGCTTACGAGCAGCCATTCTCCTTATGAGAAGCTTATACCCTGGCTTCATAGCTTCCATCTCTAGCATCATACACAGTGCAATAGATTGTCATTACTTTGGGTCTTGTGTCGAAGACAACTGCTCGGAAGCCTATTTCAGCAGCATGGTGGCTCAGTGGTTTGAATTGGGGTCCTGAGTTCACATCCCACCAAGGACAACACCTGTAAGAAGTTTGTATGTATAGATATGTGCAGCAGGGAGCAGGGAAAATGGACGCACCGAAGCCTATTACTGCACTAAATTCAAAATAGATATGCATCAAAAAAATGAAAAAAACTGACTCCCACCACTGGAAGTACAGTTTAACGTATTAGGCTATGGTCACACAACGCGTGTCATATCAATCACGGCCATTGTTGCAGATTTTCAGCAACAGCCGTGATTAATATGACACGTACTTTGTGCTGCCCTCTATGGAATCCCGGCCGGAGTGTATACACATAGTATACACTCCGGCCGGGACCGCTAGCAGCGCAACAAAAACCTGACAATTTTCTGCAGAGAACTTGTCAGTTCACACAATAGTTGTAAAAATTGATGACATTAAATTAACTAGATTTGCATTTCCAGGGAAATACATAGTGCTTGAAAGAGCGCCCCTTTACCAGTGACTTCCTTTTAAGAGAAACTTTAATCCTTGGTGCCGTCCCTTTAAGAGCGACTTGGGTCCCATCCCTTTAAAAGCAACTTGGCTCCAGTCAGTTTAAGAGCTACATGGGTCTCTTTAGGAGAGACCTGGGTCGCTTTAAGAGTGACCTAGGTCCCTTCGCTCTTAAAGGGACAAAGGTCGCTCTTAAAGGGACCCAGGTCGCTCTTAAAGAGACCCATTTCATTCTTAAAGGGACCCAGGTCGCTCTTAGAGGAATCCATGTCGTTCTCAAAGGGACCCATTTCGCTCTTAAAGGGACCCAGGTCGCTCTCAAAGGGACCCAGGTCGCTCTTAAAAGGACCCATTTTGCTCTTAAAGGGACATATTTCGCTCTTAAAGGGACCCAGGTCGCTCTTAAAGGGACATATTTCACTCTTAAAGGGACATATTTCACTCTTAAAGGGACATATTTTGCTCTTAAAGGGACCAGGGTCACTCTTAAAGGGACCCGGGTTGCTCTTAAAGGGACCCGGGTCGCTCTTAAAGGGACCCATTTAGAGCGACTTGGGTCCCTTTAAGAGCGACTTGGGTACCGTCCCTTTAAGAGCGGCCTGGGTACCGTCCCTATAAGAGCGACTTGGTTACTGTCCCTTTAAGAGCGCCTTGGGTACTGTCCCTGTAAGAGCGACTTATGCAATTCCTCTTACACAGCAGCTTGGGTACCGTCCCTTTAAGAGCTGCTAGGGTACCACCCTTTTAAGAGCGGCTTGGGTACCGTCCCTTTAAGAGCGGCTTGGGTACCGTCCCATTAAGAGCTGCTTGTGTACCGTCCCTTTAAGAGCGGCTTTGGTACCGTTCCTTTAAGAGCGGCTTGGTTACCGTCCCTTTAAAAACGGCTTGGGTACCGTCTCTTTAAGAGTAGCTTGTGTACCGTCCCTGCTACATGCCTGCCTCAGCTCTGGTATTTTACTGACTGACCTCTGCTATTTATAATGGTAAAGATCATTGCTCAGTTACCATGACAATCTTACTCATGTCAGTGAGACAAAATCGTTAAGGACCTTCCATATATTACATCTTCTATTGTCCAATAGTGAACATGTGACTGTGGATGGTGTGATACATTGCCTGACGAGACCTTAGAGTTCCTATTGGCTGCTATATTTCAGCTATTTGCATATGTGCTGTGATTGGCTGTTAGCGGTTAGAGTGTGGCCATTATTTCCAATAGGCCATTATTTTCTATGGGAAATTAGGGGTCTTTAAACGCAAATTTCTTAAAAACAACAAATCCGATCGAAATGAAAAATAGATAGCACACCTCACACCGCCGAGAGCTTCGAAACGCTGTTTGAACAGAGTCTGTGTGCAAAGCGGTTCGTGCTGTATTACGCGCAGAAAAATGGCTGGAAGAAACGGAAGAAGAAGAATACGGATTACAATATAGTGCTTTTCAAGTAGTATAATAATTCATACATGGTGAATTGTGTAAAAACAGTCTGGGTGTCATTATATGCTCAGTCTGGGGGAAATTGTATCCTCAGCCTGGGGGGGGGGGCATTATATTCGCAGTCTGGGCGCAGTATATATCCGCAGTTCAGGAGTATTTTATTAGTATATATTTTTTTTTTTTTATACTTTATTAAGTATCAAATTAGCATCAATTACTAAAATGCTAAAAATAATATTGATAACAAACTTAAAATTTTGGCATTATGACATCATTTAAAAGGGATGACAAATGCTCTTTCATAATTCTTTAAAGGAAAACTATCACCGTATGAACCTGCTGATAGATACCATGGTGTTCACGGTGCTGCTCTTCTTATTTCACTCTAGAGATCTGGAGAGAACAGAGAGACGTCCCTTCTTATGCATATATGAAGTAATAAAATGTATGAGCCTGTGGGCAAGCAGGAGGGTGCACTGAGGAATGCCCCCTAGTCCACCAAACGGGTTCATTAAACTATTTCTTTTTTATTAAAATACTGGAAAACAGCTCAGAGGAGCAAAATTAGAAGAGCAACATCAGAATCACCTCCTTTTCTGCTACAGGTACTTATCAGGAGGTTTGTTCTCCTTTAAGAATATAGGAAAAATCCACATTCTTTATCTAATGTTGGAGAAGCCTTTCAGAAAGAATAACCTAGCCACTGTGTTTCCTAAGGGCTGCATATCATATAATTGTTTTCTACTGTATACATTATTTCAGTGTAATTTTCTGTAACAAGCTCTTGTTTGATCTAACAAATCTGCTGCATTTCCATATATAATGTATTCATAAAAACCATTGTGTTAATAGTACTGCAGTAACACAAGGGATTAGGTGCATCAAATGCTTTATATTATCTATTTGACATGTGCGGCATTATTTAATGTTTTCAGACATTAATTACAATGATAGCTCATCTATGTGTCAGTAATCTGCCTATTCATTTAGGAAAATAAGCTCTTTCTCTATTTTGTCGGTAATGAGTCCAAAAGATAAGTAAACATCAGGCAAGGCTAGAAGGGCAAGTCAGCAAGCTTCAAAATAAATAAACACAGGAGCCCGGGAAGACTGATTTATTCCCAGAAAGAATTCAGCTATAGGCCATCTAGTTCTATGCATATAATTCTATAGCTTATATTGTTTCTATAGAGCATTTTCTAGAGTATGTACAGCTCTGCATTTCCATGACTTACTTTTTATCATATATTCAATTTTTAATGATGTTTCCCGCAAAAAATTCTAAAATTAACAAAAATTATTTAAAAAAAGGAAAAAGGTGAAGGGTACAGTAGTAGTGGCTTTTATGACCAATACACATACACATTAAATGCAAATAAGTACCTTACACAGCATGGGAACAATAGAGGGATAAGACACTTAACTAAAAGGCGCCTAAGATGGCCTGAATATACGCATATCTCTCAGAGAACAAAAATTTCAGATAATTGAAACCCAACATGCCTGACTTATATCTTCCCTAGGAGATGTCTGTAATCCTGTCACCAGGTATCTTTCCTTGCCATTAACTCTAGATACTCTAACCCAGTTGCTTTCCTATCACAATATGTCCCTTGTGAGAGTCACTCCAACCCTGGTTTTTGTCACGTCATCCTCTTTCAACACCTTAGCTTTTCTAGAGCCGTCTAATATATCCCACTTCCTGATGGGCCATTGTCACCAGATGTTACCCACATTCCCTTCCCCATGCTATGGCCGATCATTATAACTATACTTAGTGAGGCTTCAGTGGGTTCATTATGTTACTTTTCTGGATTATCTGAGTGAAATAATGAGCAGCAGTATTTCTAGGAATTGTATAATGGATTATGGCCTTCTCATCAGAGTTCTGCTGTGCAAACTCCTCTAATTTACCTCTAGTTACCTTTTGTGATGTCCCCTATAGACTGTACACACAAAATAAAAGATCCTCAACTATATTTGTATAGTGCACCTTCAGAAGCAGCAGCAGTATGGAGGACAGTTTAGAGTAATAACTCAAGAACTGGGGTAAATATAACACTTACTAAATGTTTAAGCTATGATTCTGTCTGCCTCTGGCTCAATCAGTTCAATCAAGATTCTTTCCTTCCCAGTTCATCACACCAAATACTTTTATGGACAGCATGTACCTGATACTTCAGTGAGTGTATTTGCCTCCAGATGTATTTTGAGAACTTTTTATTTATATTTGAAAGGAAATAAGTTGTTATAGTCAGCAATACTAGTGTCACAGCCGCGGCGGCGTCCCGCGTTCCGGGCCGCCGCCGTGACCGCTTCCTGCCCCATGCAGCAGCCGGTGTCCATAGTCGGGGACCCGGCGCTGCTATCACCTCGGCCCCGGGGGGCGCCTCACCTCTCCACGCTCCTGTCTCCCGCTGTGCCGGCCGGCGCGCGCGTCCCCGCCTCCTAGGGCGCGCGCGCGCCGGCTGTCTCAGATTTAAAGGGGCAGTGCGCTTCTAATTGGTAGTTGCACCTAATCACTCCCCTATAAATCCCAGCTTGCCCTGTTCCCTGGGTTGGAGCCTCTACATGCTTCCCATAGCGTTTGGCCCAGCTCCCTGTTGTTCCTGTGTCCTGTCCGTTACCTGGTCCCAAGTCCCTGTTCCTGAGTCCAGTCCGTTACCTGGTCCTAAGTCCCTGTTCCTGGTTCCTGTTCCCCTGTCACTCCACCTGTTCCCGTGTCCAGCCTGTCACGTGCTCTCTCATCTGCAGACTATTGCCTGTGCCATCTCCTGCCACGCCTCGCCTGCCGACACCAGCAACCAAGCCAGGGGTAGCGACCTGGGGGTCGCCTGCCGCAGCAAGTCCATCCCGCCTTGCGGCGGGCTCTGGTGAAAACCAGCGGCCCCTTAGACTCCGCTCCCTGGTGAGGTTTGTGCCATCGCTGGTGCCGGTCCAGTGGATCCACTACTCCGGGCGTTACAGTAGGCTCCAACCATGGATCCCGGCGAGGTGCCCGATCTCCGTGACGTCGCCAGAGTGGTCACTCAGCAGGCGCAACAAATCCAGAAACAGTCACAGCAGATCCAGCAACTCACTGCCGCCTTACAGCAGCAGACTACTGCCCAGCGCACACCACCTCCTGACGCTTCTTCTTCACTCCGACTGGCCCTCCCAAGCAAGTACTCTGGGGACTCTAAGTTGTGCAGAGGATTCTTGACTCAGTGCACATTGAACTTTTGAGTAGTCAGTTTTCCACCGAGCGCTCTAAAGTGGCTTTCATCATCAGCCTATTAGAAGGTAGAGCCCTGGCCTGGGCCACGCCACTGTGGGACCGTGATGATCCAGTTGCTGCCAATCTCCGGGCCTTCCTATTCGAGTTTCGCTCCGTCTTTGAGGAACCTGCCCGTGCTTCTTCAGCCGAGACTGCTCTCCTCAACCTCTCTCAAGGCAGCTCCTCTGTTGGTGACTACGCCATCCAGTTCCGCACCCTGGCAGCCGAATTGGACTGGAACGAGGCCGCCCTATTGGCCACCTTCAAGAAGGGCCTGTCTAGTCGTGTGAGAGACGTGCTCGCTGCCCGAGACCTGCCTACCTCCCTGAACGAACTCATTCTACTGGCCACCCGAGTTGATACTCGTTTTTCGGAGAGGGAGGAGGAGGTTCGGCATGAACATTTACTAACCCGTTCCCGTCGCCATCCCCAGCTGGCGCCGGTTTTCCAGAATCCTGACCTTTCGATGTCCCAACCCTCTCCTGAGATTCCTATGCAGGTGGAACGGGCTCACCTGACGCCTGATGAAAGAATCCGGCGCCTGGAGCAGAATCTCTGTCTCTATTGCGGTGGTTCCGATCACTTCCGGCTGGGATGTCCCCTACGTCCCCAAACATCCGGAAAATGCTCGCACCTAGGTCCGGTGGGACAGGTGTCCCTAGGTGTGAATGCCACCATTCCAAGTCTGTCTATGCCAGTTTCCATCCGGACTCTCTCTGGACGAAATCATCAGACTACTGCCTTCCTCGATTCTGGGTCAGCAGGCAGTTTTATTGCGGCAACACTGGTCCAAAGATGGCGGCTACCCGTGACCCGACTAGCCAGGCCCCTGACTATCTCCTCGGTCACAGGCGAAATTCTTACCGACCGTGTGTACTACCAGACCGCACCTTTAGTCCTCCAGGTGGGTCCTTTACATCAAGAAGAGATATCCTTCTACGTCCTGCCCCATTCTTCCCCCGCGGTCCTCCTGGGACTCCCGTGGCTGCAAGAACATGCCCCTCAACTGGACTGGAGAACCGGGGAGATTCTCAGTTGGGGTCAGGACTGTTCCAACCAGTGTCTCAAGTCACCTCAGACCAAGTGTACTATGTCGTTTCCTGTCCCAGCCAAGCCTCTATCCGACCTACCGGCAGAAGACCAAGACTCGGCGGATGCCTTCTCTGCCGAGGTGTACCCTCTCTCCGTACCCAAGGCTAAGGTCGGGTCCTCTCACCACCGGGAGAACTTACAGAAGGTCCTCGTCCACAGACCCACAGTTCCTTGCCATGTTTTACTGCCTGATCGCCTAGCACCAGTCGTCACCTCCTCGCTTCGGAGAGTACCCCCCGGAAAGACTCATGTTCATCCTGCGCTTCGAAGAGGTATTTTGAAGTGGGGTCATTCCTCGTTGGAGGCCGGGCACCCTGGAGTCCGTAAGACCGGCCAACGGATCTCTCGCCACTACTGGTGGTCCAGTTTGTTTCAAGATGTCAAAGACTTTGTGGCTTCCTGTGCCATCTGCCGGCAAGAAAGAGGGGGAGGCCAAAGGGGGGGGTACTGTCACAGCCGCGGCGGCGCCCCGCGTTCCGGGCCGCCGCCGCGACCGCTTCCTGCCCCATGCAGCAGCCGGTGTCCATAGTCGGGGACCCGGCGCTGCTATCACCTCGGCCCCGGGGGGCGCCTCACCTCTCCACGCTCCTGTCTCCCGCTGTGCCGGCCGGCGCGCGCGTCCCCGCCTCCTAGGGCGCGCGCGCGCCGGCTGTCTCAGATTTAAAGGGGCAGTGCGCTTCTAATTGGTAGTTGCACCTAATCACTCCCCTATAAATCCCAGCTTGCCCTGTTCCCTGGGTTGGAGCCTCTACATGCTTCCCATAGCGTTTGGCCCAGCTCCCTGTTGTTCCTGTGTCCTGTCCGTTACCTGGTCCCAAGTCCCTGTTCCTGAGTCCAGTCCGTTACCTGGTCCTAAGTCCCTGTTCCTGGTTCCTGTTCCCCTGTCACTCCACCTGTTCCCGTGTCCAGCCTGTCACGTGCTCTCTCATCTGCAGACTATTGCCTGTGCCATCTCCTGCCACGCCTCGCCTGCCGACACCAGCAACCAAGCCAGGGGTAGCGACCTGGGGGTCGCCTGCCGCAGCAAGTCCATCCCGCCTTGCGGCGGGCTCTGGTGAAAACCAGCGGCCCCTTAGACTCCGCTCCCTGGTGAGGTTTGTGCCATCGCTGGTGCCGGTCCAGTGGATCCACTACTCCGGGCGTTACAACTAGTAATTAAAACGTTTCTTATATTTACTAATACATCTATGCAAATGTTACTGAAAGGTTCTGAACATTTAATTAAATTAATAGTATGCTTATTGCTATGGTTAGGATTGAGAACAACTGAAACGCGTAAGCCGGCTATATTTGTGGATTTTATGTGAAGCTTCAATTTTGGACTGTACCGAGTTCCTGGAAATCCCTTCAACCTGTCAACATTTTGCAATCATGTGAAATGCACCTTGGACATGCAGGAGTGAGAACAGCTTATCTAGAGACATAAGAACGACATTGTACTTTATTTATTCACTGGATTTCAATTTTACACATTTAATTTCTAGTGGGGCTTGTACTTTACTTTAGCCTTAGTGTTCCAGTTGTAGTGAGTTCTGATAAACTAACATTAAATTAATTGCATGATTTCACTGCTACTTTATTTGATTACCCCATACCATGGTTAAAGTCCCACGTTGGTCATTTTTTGTAACTGATATCAATAAATTGTATATTTTGCTACTTGAAGCTACTTTGACAGTACAGTGTATGACTATATCACTACTTGACTATGACTACTTAGTATTCCAATGCATTATTTCCTGTCAATTCTACTCTGACATGCAACCTATTAGGATATGCCTCTGGCATGGCCTTAAAGACAGATACTAATGACAGACCTGGGGGCCTTTTTTTTTTAGGTTGCCATAATAATCTATAGGCACTATTAAATCACTTCACAGATTCTGACGGACTGACAGTGTAAACCCCTTCCCTCTGTCAAACACTTTAGATACCGCTGTTGCTATAAGCTATAGACTACTAGAAAAAAGGATCCCAAATCACACATACTTCTAACAACGCAAAACCTTAAGAATCACAAATTTGTAAGAATAGAAGAAATGGAAGGTGTAGTTTATACAAACAATGATTGCAGCACATAGGGTGATCAGTTAGTTACATAACAATAACATGCAGATACAAGGCTGCTACATCTAGTATAGTGTATCAAATGTCTTTCTTTATAGTAATATAGTAACTTAAGCTGAACAACCTGTCTACAATTAATGTACCCTTATTTTCCGGCTTAAAAGACGACTGGGAATATAAGACAACCCCCAACTTCTCCAGTTAAAATATAGAGTTCGGATTATACTCGCTGTATAAGACTACTCCTCTTCCAACTCTCACAAAATAAAAATTAATAAGAAATATCAGACAGCAGTGAGATCTGAGAGGCAGAGAAGGAGGTACAGGAATACCAGTATGATACAAAGGCAAAACAGCCAACACCACTCTATCTCATCTTTTTTCCATACCCTGAACGCCTGCAGCTTGCTCTGCCCTTCATACGCTTGCTGCATATAGTGGGGTTGCGTCCATTTTTGAGCTTCCCCACCATATCCATCGACAGCAGATTCTCCAGTCCAGTTCCAAAGTTTTTCAGCACCCGCCCTATAAGACGACACCTGGCATATAAGACGACCCCTGACTTTAAGAAGATTTTCCTGGGTTAAAAAGTAGTCTTATACGCAGGAAAATACTGTATGTATCTCAAGCATAAGGATACATATTCATCCACAAAGACCATACAGACCTACAGTAGACGTGCTAGCCATACCCCTAGAAGAGGCCTCCATCAGGAAACATATGTTGGGGCTAGCACTTTTGGGTCTACGCAGTCTTTGTGGGTCACTTACATATATATTTATGCTTCTGATGCATATATTAATTGGAGGCAGTGTTTTAGCTTAGGTTATTTCTGCGAGGAATGACATTTGATACAATATCCTTGCTTATTGTTATGGAACTGATTGACCATGCATAAATCTTGCACTGTGATCATTCTATTTCTTTCTAAGTTTTATGTTTGTTTACACACACATATATATATATATATGTATATATATATATATATATATATATATATACATGTTAGGGATGGTCCCAACCTGCCGAGGTTGGGGTTCGTATGAACCCGAATGCTCGGCAGCAGATTCCCGATGTCTGCCTGCTACGTGGAGCGGGCGGATGGGCGGATCCAGCGTGAGTAACGCCTGGAAAACTGGCATACAGCCTATGGCTATGGCTGTATCCCAGTTTTCCAGGCGGTCCTCCCGCTGGATCCGCCCGCTCCACGCAGCGAGAAGACAGCGGGAATCATTACCGAGGGTTCGGGTTCGTACAAACCCGAACCGAACTCGGTTCGGACCATCCCTAATATATATATGTATATATATATATATATATATATATATTTATTTGCCAGTCGAATACTGGTTCATAAATAGAACTTAGACCAAAAATGGGTGAAAAATCAAATTATTTAATTAAAAATAGATGCAAAGTCCTTGGTAAATTTCCACCAGCTGCTCATACTGTATAAGCAGTTTAGTCTTTTGTATAAATCTAAAATCTTTTGTAGAGCATTCACTGTATTATATTCTTTCCCCTATATAATAAGTAGATACTGTACACTGGGGCCAGTAATGTACTGAACTGGTTTACTATAGATATGGTCCAAGATAAATTAAACAAACTCAATGTAACCAAAGCTCCAGGGCCTGATGGATTGCACCCCAGAGTTCTTAGGGAACTCAGTTCTGTAATTTCACTACCCTTGTATGAAATATTCCGTGATTCTTTGCTTACTGGTATTGTGCCGAGGGACTGGCGTAAGGCAAATGTAATGCCGATCTTCAAAAAGGGCTCTCGAACTTCCCCAGGTAACTATAGACCCGTAAGCTTAACGTCCATTGTGGGGAAACTATTTGAGGGGCTTATAAGGGACTACATCCAGGAATATGTAGTGGCTAATAGTATTATAAGTGATAACCAGCATGGCTTTACTAAGGACAGAAGCTGTCAAACCAACCTAATATGTTTCTATGAAGAGGTAAGTAGAATCCTGGATGGCGGCGTGGCTGTGGATATCGTGTACCTGGATTTTGCAAAAGCGTTTGACACAGTTCCTCATGGACGTCTGATGGGTAAGTTAAATTCTATCGGTTTGGAAAATTTAATGTGTAACTGGATTGAAAACTGGCTTAATAATCGTACCCAGAGAGTGGTGGTCAATGATTCCTACTCCGAATGGTCCCCGGTAATAAGTGGTGTACCCCAAGGGTCAGTACTGGGCCCTCTTCTGTTTAACTTGTTTATTAATGATATTGAGAATGGAGTTAACAGCAATGTTTCTATCTTTGCAGATGACACCAAGCTTTGTAGTACAGTACAGTCTATGGAAGATGTGCAGATGTTACAGGATGACTTAGACACACTGAGTGTTTGGGCGTCCACTTGGCAAATGAGGTTTAATGTGGATAAATGTAAAGTTATGCACCTGGGTACTAATAACCTGCATGCATCATATGTCCTGGGGGGAGTTACTCTGGGAGAGTCACTGATAGAGAAGGATCTGGGTGTACTTGTAGATAATAGACTACAGAACAGCACACAATGTCAGTCAGCTGCTTCTAAGGCCAGCAGGATATTGTCATGCATTAAAACAGGCATGGACTCACGGGACAGGGATATAATATTACCGCTCTATAAAGCTTTGGTGCGGCCTCATCTGGAGTATGCCGTCCAGTTTTGGAATCCGATTCATAAAAAAGATGTTCTAGAGCTGGAGAGGGTACAAAGACGGGCAACTAAACTAATAAGGGGAATGGAGCATCTTAGTTATGAGGAGAGATTAAAAGAATTACATTTGTTTAGTCTGGAGAAGAGACGTTTAAGGGGAGATATGATTAATTTATTTAAATATATAAATGGCCCCTACAAGACATATGGGGAAAAGATCTTCCAGGTAAAACCCCCTCAAAGGACAAGGGGGCACTGCCTCCGCCTAGAGAAAAAAAGGTTCAATCTCCGGAGGCGACAAGCCTTCTTTACCATGAGAACTGTGAATCTGTGGAACAGTCTACCACAGGATCTGGTCACAGCAAAAACAGTAGAGGGCTTCAAAACAGGGCTAGACAAGTTCTTAGACCAAAATAATATAAATGCATATGTATAGAACCTATCACCCCTCCCCCTTCCCTGTATCCATCCCCTCCTTGGTTGAACTTGATGGACATGTGTCTTTTTTCAACCGTATTAACTATGTAACTATGTAACTATATACATGCAATAGCACAATATTGGAGCTGAAATAGTTAATTTATTCTTTCAAGTACCAATTTTTCTGCTTCAATGCAGATCAGTAGAAAAATCAATAGAAAAGGTAGGGTGAGGGGAATCAGCATTTATTTTTCTGCTTATTTTGTCAGTGTATGACATTTGAACCTGTAATGAAATATCACAATATAAGGCTTGTTGTAATTGCTAATCAGACTGGCCCTTCACCTGAGAGAAAAACACATATGAGGTAGATTCCATCTGAACGGAGACCTATTTTGTTTATTTCATTTTTAAATATCACACGTCTCCCTTAGGACATTGTTACCAGGATGGAAACATGTAGGAAGCTCCTGGCTCTCTATGACGTCTTCACATTGTCTCACGACACTGAGTCATGGCTGGCTGCAAAACATCACTTAAGATTATTTACTGCAGATCTATTTACCCTGATCACAAGTGTCAGGATTATTAGAGAGTTTGTAGGCAAATTACTCAGTTTATGAAAAAGTATTTAGACACAGGAGTACTAAAACACGTTTTATTTAATCATATTACATTGTGTGTAGTGATGAGCGAATACTGTTCGATCAAATAGATATTCAATCGAATAGTAAGGTATTCGATCTATCGAATATTATCGAATAGTTCGCCGAATATTCAATAAATATTCGATATGCGTTAAAATCCCCCAGCTTCCGTTTTTTACCTCCAAGTGGTCGAATAGATGTTTTTCAATAATCGAATACTTGTTCCCATAGACTTTAATGGGATCAAATATTCAATCAAATATTCGGGAGATATTCGTACGAATATCGAATATTTCACTATTTGCTCATCACTAATTGTGTGTAAGGGGGTCAGTCAATAAATTCAAAGCAATACAAAAAAAATTTTTAAGACTTTGTCTAGGAACCACATCTTTTCTTCAAATATAAGACATACCATTCCCGATTTCCCCAGCACTGCTTTTTCCAAGTTGCGATGATATGTCAACCAGGCAAGAACACCAGCTCAGCCAATCACTGCTTGAGCCGTGTAACCACTGAACCTGAGGGTGAGATGCAATACTAGACACTATTGCAACTTAAATTATGCTTGCTTAACACTGCCTTAAAATCTTTAATAAAAGCAATAAAAATGTCATGTTTTTTTATTATTTTTGCAAAACCTCCAGCGGCCAGATGTTAACTGGAAGTTAGTGGAAGTTTATGATATGTCTTACAGACGAGGGAAGATTTATCAAAGGGTGTAAAATATACACTGATGTAAACTGCCCATAGCAACGAATCACAGCTCATCTTTCAGCTCTGGCAAAATGGAGCTGTGATTGGTTGCTGTGGGTAGTTTACACCAGTGTCTCTTTTACACTCTTTGATAAATGTGGGCCATGATATCTTTTGTGTGTGGTGTTTTTCTCTCCTTCTTCATGTTTTTGAGGCTCTTCAGCAGTTTTTCAAATAAGCGCCATGCTGAGGTAGTGGCGTTTTATTTTTTGCAAGCTGTGGCGTTCTCCCATAGACTTCAAAGGCAATGTTCTTATCATCACAAAAATGCAGTTGCTGTGTGTATGGGTCTGCTTTCTGCCATTTTTGTATCCTTTTGGTCTAGAAACTATGTCATGTGATGGCAGAGGAAAAGGAAGTTCAGACATCTTGGTGCGCACAAAAAAAAAAACACTAAAGCACTAAAAAGATTATTCACACATAAGCAACAGAAAAAAACACACAAACACATGAAGAAAAAAAAAAACATACCGTATTGGCAGTTTTTTTGGAGACCAGAAAATCTCCCCCCCCCCAAAAAAAAAAAAGAAGTGTGAAGGCACCCTATTAGTTGCATTAATGTGCCACACCACTATTTCTTGCTGCACATATTGTATTTCAGCGAGCACGAAACAACTGTCAGCTTCCTTGTAATTCACCTATTGCGTCTGTGTTTCTGGACAATACTTTGGAGGCCATCTGTCTCATCATATCCCCCATATACATAAATGTTTAGCTTGACCAAACATTCTTTTGCTCTAAATTGAGAGAGGCGGGATAAACTGCCACTAGACAGGTCAGGGTAGCAGCTTATCTCCCCAAAAATCGATTGGCCAGGCAGTTACCATCTCTGTGGGGTAATTTTTTCAGCATGTATATTAGTTTTGGAAACCCCACTAAGATCCATAAGGGGGAACAATCCCCCAGCTTCTTCCAACCTCCTGCTTAGCCTGTCAGGTGGTATTGATGGCTGATGGCTGCAGATGTAAATCATCCCATAAATCACTGCAGACAGTGGCAGGAGGAGGCATAAAGCGGCACAGCAAGACTCTTCTCATGACCGCATTGGGCTCATACTCATGTGTGTACTGGATTCTTTGACTTCTGTTAGTAGCCAGTAGGCAGGGCTAAGTCGCAATCATCCCGTACTGGTGAAGCTATGCCCACATGCAATGTTGAATAGCTGCACATTGCCTCCAACTTTGCGACGACCCTCTGAAGCTATTGAACATCTTGTGTAGGTGTGTTTCCCCTCAAGTGATGATTGCACATAAACTCCGTCCCCACGCGTATCAGGAGGGAAGGGAGAGAAAATTTTTCAGCTTTAAGGAGCAGAAGGATTTAGATGACTTCTGCTCCCCAGACAACCCCTTGAAGCTAATAGTGTCCAGGACCTGCCTCCACAGATCCTTTGAAACCGCCGTAACAGGTTAACATTGCTTTGTCACATTCTCATTTTCATTTTTCTTACAGGAAGGAATTCCACCTATCGAGGATGCTTTAGACCGCCAGAAAATGGGACTCATATATTCCCTGCATCATTCCTCAACCTCTCCTCAGATTTGTGCTTAGATTTTTGTTCTACTAAAGTAAGTGAATTATTTTGCTATATGATGTATGATTAAGTGATAATGGCATCACATTAAAAGTCTTCACTCTAAGTGGTTTTTCAGTGCAAACCCATCGTTGTTGTATGTAGTTTGCATTAACAATCAAGCAAGCTGAATACTGGGCTCTTAATGTATGAAGCATATATGTAGTTAGTTATATAATGGCCCAGATAGAAGGGCAGTCAAGTGGCTACATTTTTAAGGGGTTGATTTAATTAATTTCTATATTATTAAAATGTAGGTCAGAGACTTGCATATCTTTTTTTTATAATTCCTTGTAGAATTCTTTAAAATGCCTTTCATAGTTATAGGATTGGAAAAGGCACTGCCCATATCTGCCTAAACCACCTGCCTAGAATTAAAAATAGTAATAAAGCAACAGGCATATTATGATACCTACGTCACTGCATCGTTAGGAGTTAAATAAACTTTTGATATGTCGTAGAGATTTGATCGGTCAGGGTCTTGATGCTAATATCCACACCGATCAGGAGAAAGAGACATCATTTGGTAGCACATTTTACTCCCTGGCTCTCGGCAACCTCAGTCCCACTCTTCCATTATGTCTATATGGATGCAGGGTCAAGATGGTTGAGAGAGGGGATGTGAAGTGTGCTCATCTCTGCTTGTTTTCCTGTGCTGGACTTAACAATGATACAATGACTGATCAAATCTTTTAACATGTTTCTGTGACATGTGAAATGAAAGGTATGCCTTAAGTAACATTTTCACAATGTACCTTTTTTTGTAGTTTTTTTTTTTTTTTGTGATTACTCATATAAAGTTATTAAAATAGTCTGGTTTTCACATTGGCTTCTAGAGCATTCACAAAAAGCTGACATTTTTCAGCTTTGCTGTGTAGACTGCAAAAATAAAATAATGTGTTCATGGCAATGCATTGTCTAGTCCCCCAGTATAACAAAAAAAAAAAAATCCATACACCTAATGAGTACTGTATATCAATGTTTATCAGCGTGATGGAGGCCAAAAGGAGATTTTTTCTTTTTCCACCGGGTTATTGGGTGCCCATGGATAGGTTGATTTAATAGGTTGCAAAGACGCAACTTCAGTAACAACCACAGTGGGATTTCAAGATAACAGTACACAACTGTCTGGCTATTAGTACAATTGTTTTGCTAGCAATCTGTAATACTGCTAGGCTGTTGAAACATAAGCTGCGGTGCCATGGTTTCTCTTACATGAAATTGCAATATAAATTAGATATCTATTTTTAATTGCATGCCCCTGAACCTAAGGAACAAACTATCACTTAATCAGTCGGCCTGAAATAAATGATCTGATTATTAAGCACGTATTGCTTGCTAAGCTAGACTTTGTTTCAGCAAATAAAGCACATTACTTGTATGATGGAACGGCATACAGTTTTTCAATAAAATGTCAGCTTCATATTTTTATGATCTCTGCTTGTAGTCATTGAAGAGGAACCTTTGTTGTTTTTCTCCAGGGGAAAGGAATCTGTTCCACTTGTGATGATTACATGGGTGCATAGTCCGTTACATTTATAGATTAGTTATCAGAGCTCTAAACTCTGCACCCAGCTCAGTGAAAGTGTTGGTCGAGCAGTGATGCTGTCTGCATTGCTGCTCACTGGAGAGGACTACATCTGCACATCATAGGCTACCTTACAAACCATGCGTGTGATTGCAGCCGGATCATGGTCATTATTAGCGGCCATCTGTTTAACAAGATGGATGCCTTACCCCACCATGTTCCCAAAGTGGGAGCACAGCTTTTAGGCCATGTTCAGATGCTGTAAGAACAGCGGCCACTGTCTGACATGTTCACCGGATGAACATCACTTGGAATGTGGGCACATTCACCAAACACCACAGTGTAAAGCACGTCCGGGAGCCGTACTTTACCTGTATTAAGGCAGGTGGTAAACTTTAAAATTCTATTCCCCTACTTCACTCCCCCACCATCACTGCTGTCATGGAGCTACGATCCTAGCGCACAGACTTTCTGACTTCAGGGTTAGCACAAAGAATTGTCAGCTCAGCCAATCATTGGTCAAGGTGGGACATTGTTGTGATTGCCGATTTAGCGGGCTATGTCTGGTCCCATTCCCAAACACAGGAACTGCTGTGCATTGGTGGCAATGGAGCAAGGATGGTATCACTTTTTGTTACATTTATCATCTGTCTGAGTACATTAAAAAGAAATAAAAAATGCTGAGACAACCCCATTTAATAAGGCTCTTTAGCCTAATAACAGATGTGCTTTTAATACCATGTAGATTACCTGTCACCCTGTCAACATATTTGCAAAGCAATGGCAGAAAATAAGAAATTCCCAACAGCCCTGAGTGTTATTATCGGAACAATCTCATCACATCAAAGGAATTGCTATTTATTCATATGGTATATTCTTCAAGCCTTGATTGTTGAGTATTCTGCTATTCTATGCTGTTCATTAATAGTTACATGCATAATCCATAAAAAAAACCTTGCTGTTTGATCAATCAGAACCTTTCTTCTGAATTCTACATTGTGCAGGATCCTTCGCAAGAGCCATAGTTTCAAAATCATTTCATGCAAACTAGGCTGTTTTTCACACCAGGTCCCGTTCATGTAACCAATTTTATAACAAGTTTTTTTTTGTTTTTTTCTAGGCATTTGATGCACTCAGTGGCTTTCTTATTAAGATGCATATCACCATCTGCTAATCATGCAGCATTCTCTGGTGATGGAACTGCATATCAAAGTATATTTTTGCATAATATTTTCTCCCTATTTGCATAGTGTATTCTTACAAAAAAAGAAATTTATATAGCAAAGGGGAAGTAAATTTATCATTTGATTATTATTAGAGATGAGCAAAGCTAATCTGGCAAAGCCAATTCACTTCCTTCAGCGAAGCAAATTCACAGTGATTTATTTATCAAATTCGCTAAACATGGCGGCAATGGCGGCCACACGTTAGCTCACAGGACTGTCTTTTGGTGGGAGCAAGGGATTATCCATAGTGTCTTGTGTCCATCCAATCAGCTGCAAACCCCACTGTGATGTCAGCAACCCCCCTAGCAACCACCATTTATATAAGGTGATTGGCTTTCTGGAGGCGGGCGGCCAGTCGGCTGTATATAGGGGAGAGTAGGTTGCAGCAGGGAGAGAAAGGGACAGAGAGGAGGGTGGATTGTGGGTGGTTTTCTGTGAGAGCAGTGAAGCCATTGTCCAGTATATCATTTTTACTGGGTGACTGTTGTACACTGGGTGCTAGGTGTGCATTATAGGGAGCCACAGTGAACGCAGTGTTCATCTTAATACCTCACTGGGTGCTCATTTACCAATGTCCATTGCTGTCCTGGGAGAAAATTGATATTATGCCACTGATCCACCGCCGTCCACTACTGCCTATGGTGGAAATTCAATGATTGACAGGCTGATTGACATTTTTTAAAAAAATTTACATTTTTAAATTTTTGACACTGTCACAGCAACAGCTGTTGAAAGAATTGCTACTTTGTATTAGTCCCACTATTGTAGCTTCTATAGTATGCCTGTTTTAATGAGATTCATTTGTATACGGTTTGTGAAAATTTGTGAATTCTCACAAATATTCGCGAACTTCGCAAAATGAATTTCCGAGTGATTTGCTCATCTCTAATTCTAATCATAAAGTTTTCAATGAGTATTGCACACTCATGATTAAAAAATTATGTATCATTCATTGTGGCGGTCCTTTTTTTTTTTTTTTTTATGGGGAAATTGGCATACTCTCCTATATATCCTTTGGCAGTAGCCCACAATTGATCAGTAAAGTAATCTCTCATCATAAAAAATTGACTGCTAGCCCCTTCCTGACCCTAAAAATTTAAGCAACAAAGTGCTGGTTTAGCTTTGCAGCCCTTTACATTTTTTTCAGCACAGTGCACCCAGCAAAGTATACATACTGTGGGAAGGGGAGCCTATTCTGAAACCCCAAAAGCCTACTCCCAGTAACCCAAATAGTGTTTACAAATAATTACAGAAACAATGGCCCTGAAATAGTGACCTAAAGTATTACCAATTATAGGAGCCCTACATTTGAGGCCCTGTAGTGTCCTCACAAATGCAGTGCAAACTGACAAGAAAGTTAATGCCCAGTCATAGTGTCTCACAGTGCCAGTCACTGTGCCATGATGGGGCATAATATTCACCTTTTACAAGAACAGAGCCTAGCTAATATAAAATAGACTTATACCACTACAAGCATATCAGTGAAAGTTAGCTGTCATGTATTATATATTTAATATCACAAAGTATATTTTTTATAGTATATGATTGCTCAGCGTTTTACACATGGTAGCATATAAGTAAACTGAGAAGTCATTCACATCGCAATACAATTTTAATGAAATTAACTGACAGTTGTTCTGTGTTGTAGAATGACACTGTGTAGTAACATGGAAAACTATAATTTACTCTGAAATGCAGTATTTGGGTGATTCAGAGAAATCCCATTTTTAAAATCTGACAGAAGCGGTACAACAAGTCATAGAGGTTGGTGCTCAATGGATGTTCCCAGCTACTGTACCTACTTGGTTAAGCATAGTGATTGAGCTTGATGCTCGACTTAGCACCTTGTGGTGCTAGGGTAAAGTTGGCCATACACCTTCAATAACTAACGGACAATCATCAATTATATCTTGCTGCAGTCAGATATTGTTTTTTTTTTTTTGTTCTAATTTTTGTAGCGCTCATCCCTTGAAAGGATGCGTAAACAAAGTACACAAATATTAGGATGAAAAAATGCAACAGGTTTCTTTAAAGTGTCACTGTCGTTATAAATTAACAATTGATGTCATATAAAGCAAGTTTGCAATTTACATTCATTATTTATGTATTTATTTATTTATTGTAGTTATCATGGAAAACACGTCACTTCCTGTTTTCTGACTGTTCTTTTTTTCTCAAAGAGTCAGAAAACACGAAGTCCAGTGTTTCCCAGGCCATCTGAGCACTCACAGAGAAGGCAGTCATGTGATTGGTGGTCACATTGAGCTGTGACTCTCTGTATTGGCCGGAATTCCTGTGTTTAGTGTCTTTTTTACAACCAGCACAAGTCAGAAAATCTGCCTTCAGGAGACTAGACCTGGATTTCTGGTAAGCTTTCTGGTCAGCTTTGTTTTACAGCATGGAAACAATTTTTTTATATATATTTTTGTATATTTGGTTTACACACCTTTTCAAGGGTCAAAATATACAAAAATTTGAATAAAAAATGCAATGGGGTTCATTACTTTAAAAATGCTCAACTCGAGTAACGAGCATTTAAGTGTTTTTGTGCTTGCTCAACACCAGTATCTACAGTATCAAGGCCAGTGGAGCGGCAAGCAGCTGCCATAGACCACCTACCATGTCCACCCTATTGCTGGTAGGCTGGCAGAAGCCAAAACAGTGTCACCTTGGCCTTTTTTTTTTTTTTTTTTTTTTGGATGGAACATTGTATGTTGGGGTTTGATGAGTGGGGGAGCAGATGCCATAGACCACCTACCATGTCCATCCTATTGCTGGTGGGCTGGCCGAGGCCAAAAGAGCGTCACTTTGTCCTTTTCTTTGGATGGTACATTGTATGTTTGTGTTTGCTGTATGGAATAGAAAAGTGTGCTTAGTAAAACAAACAACACTACACAGTATGGGAAGCTAAGTAAAATGGATGCCACTGAGTGGCATAGGTGTACGTCATAAGCATGAATCGAGGATCCCCCACCCTACATTCATTACCATGCAAGGCTTAGTGTGAAAACATTGTAGATTGAACATTTGTTTATATGATCACAAAAGGCACAAACTCTTTACATTCTCATTTCCTCAGCTCTGTATTCTTTCCTTTTCCCTGAAGGCATTCTTATATACAGCCATCCTTGTTTGTTTTCCCAATGCTGTTAACCACAACCTTGTGTTTTCAGTATTATTAAATTGCTTTTATGAAACATCCTCCTGATTTACAAAAATACTTCCGATTCTCAAGAAGCGGAGATGTTAGTTATATTTACACATCATTAACCATCCTTGTACAAACTTTACAGTAGGAAACTTGTGCTTGAGGTAGGAAGCCTGGAGGTTCTCTTTTATGCACAGGATTTCCTATCTCTATCCTTCTTAAGATCCATTAACTTTTGTTGAAATGGAGTCTACAGCTAGAGGCAATTTAAACTATTTCACCTGATAAATATAACAATACTGGCACATATAAACATGATAGACATGCACCTCAGTTATATTGTCTTTTTGTCTATTGTTTATAACATTGAAATTTGTGCAGCTGTGAGGATGTTGATTATAAATAATAACATGGGGCTATGTAAATAATTAGGCAACAAGCTTATTTATTTTATTCTTAAAATGATATTATCACACACATAATCACACATTTGAATTTATTCTAGAAATTGCCTTCGGACAATGCATAAAAGGTGTTAATGATATGTATTTATTTATTTGAAATGCAAAAGAAAAAGAAAAACCAATAACATTTGCCCATTCCTACTTCCAGGAAAAATGCAAATGATCCTTTTCCCATTGTTACTTGAAAGGAAGTTGCTATTATTGTGCCCTGTCCACCCAAAAATAAAGCATGCCTCCATTCTAAGAAGCAAAATCTATTGTACAGGCAATGCAAATACCTGTTTCTAACCATAAGTTAGTATATGAGTCCTCTTCCTTTTGGAGGAGATTCTGCTTTGGCTAATAATTCCTAGTCATCTTTCTTTTCAAAGTCGAGCATTGACACACAGGGAAGCTACCTCTAATAGCCAACTTTTCTAAAGAGCCAACTTTTTTGCAGGACATGTATATTGTCTAAGTAACAGTACTTTGAAATTATAGTCTGTGGTCCAAAGCTCATGCATAGACTATAGTATGACAAAAAGTGAAGGCTGTATTCTGTACTGAGAGGGGAGATGGGATAGAAAGTATCATGTAGCAAAACCCTTATACAAAGATCCAATGAGGGACATTTATCACAACAAGTACAAGTAAAGAGAGCGGTGAGAAGTGGCACCTTCTGGTGCCGTAATAATTGTAAAACAAAGGGAGTGCAGATAAGGTGAACAAGTATACGCTCACCTGGATGAGTTGTGCAAACAATAGGCACAGCTCTATCAATTGCTTAAATAAGACTGCTGCCAGCTTCAGGCCATTCATAGCCAAAATGAGGAATGAAGCAATTTAGAAAACAGAGAGACCTGTCTCAGAGGCCATCTAGGACAGGGATACCCTTCAAGTGAGTCAGGCGCAGGTGTAGAAATCAGGTGTAGCAATGCATTGGAGTGAGCGCTTGTCCCTTATCACCAACACACTATGCAATCTTGGAACAAAAATGAAAAACAGTTTATTCAAACAACGCATTTTAGCCTGAGGAAGGTCCTGACTTAATTCAGGGCCAAAAGGCATTGCTGCAATTATTCAGTGCAGCCCATCAGTTTCCAGAATGGTTTGTCCATATCCCCCCTGAAACCAAGCAGACACAATTATGTTATTGCATGCAGATAACCCCGAATTCATACTTGGGACCTAAATTCAATGGTATGGGAGATTTATCTAAACTATCAATATAGCAATGTATTAAGTGTCCATTTCCTCAAGGGCCTCTAAACCAGTGATTTTCAACCAGTGTGCCGTGGCACACTAGTGTGCCGCGACACATGGTCGGGTGTGCCGCGGAGAAAGTTCACCTAACTATGGTGCCCCTATGAAACAGGAGAAAACAATGGGGAAGAGAAACCTGGGGATGGGGGAGAAACAGGGAGAGAAGCAGGGGGGAGAGAAACATGGGGATGGGGGAGAGAAACAGCGGAGAGAAGCGGGGGGGAGAGAAGTTTGGTGGAGAGAAGCAGGGGGGAGAGAAGTATGGTGGAGAGAAGCACAGGAGAGAAGCATGGGGGAGAGAAGTATGGTGGAGAGAAGCACAGGAGAGAAGCATGGGGGAGAGAAGTATGGTGGAGAGAAGCACAGGAGAGAAGCATGGGGGAGAAAAGCACAGGAGAGAAGCATGGGGGAGAGAAGCACAGGAGAGAAGCAGGGGGAGAAGTATGGTGGAGAGAAGCACAGGTGAGAAGTATGGTGGAGAGAAGCACAGGAGAGAAGCACAGGGGGGAGAAGAAAACAGGCCCAGGTTTCACACTGAGTGAGTATAAATACATTTAGAATCTATATTATTAACTATATGTATAATATGTACTTTTTTAGTGTCATTTTGTGCCATTTTGGTTGGTGGTGTGCCCGGGATTTTTTAAGTATAAAAAGTGTGCCGCGGCTCAAAAAAGGTTGAAAATCACTGCTCTAAACAACCTCTTTGCACTGGTTTAGATAAATTTCCCAGTGTAACCACATCCATGTATAATGAATAACTAGTTTGTGAATTACCATCCCCTATAATAAGAAGGTATGTATTGGGAGAATCAGATAACTGCAAGATAATGGGAGCATCCCACCACACATGATCATCACAATAGAAAGAATTTATGATCACAAAAATAGGTAATTTAAGCCTAAAAATTATATTGCTTCCTCTCCTTGACAAACTATTGCCATAGATGAATTGAGATTTATGAGATTGGCTTTGGGTATGATTCCCTCATGCCTGCAGTGTCATAATGATTGACATTTTTAGATTTATAAGCTAGTCTATTATCTCATGAGGACAGTGGCTTTGTGCAGCCATCTGTGAAGAGGAACATACTTGGAGTAGAGGAAAAGAATATGCATATGATACAGTAAATTAATACATAGCGAATGTAACTCCCCTTCCGGCAAAAGTGCTTTAGGTGTAGGCCCCAGTTAGCAGAGAAATGATCACCTTAGGGTTGTGCGGACATGACAGTCTGTTTGTGTCTGTATGTGTACAATGCTATTACTTTGGTGTGGCATTTAAAAGAATGGCTAGCATATCTAACAAATTTTTAATGAATTCTTTGATGAAAAAAAAACAAACAGATAGATAGATAGATAGATAGATAGATATAGTATAGTTAGTATGGATTAGGTTACATTTCAAGATAAACTAATCTCCAGTATTTAATATATGTCAGGATGGGGAGGCAGGGACACGACACGACAGTGAGCCCTAATAACGAACCCACCAACTGTCCCTACCTCCTTGCCTCAAAGGGCCCTAGGCGGCCATGGACAACCTCAAAGACGTTCCCTGTACTGGATACATGCACACAGAACAAGACAGACAAACAAACACAATATAGGATAGTCAAACAAGCAAGGTCAGAACCAAACGGGCAGCGCAGTACAAAATCAGGTAACAATCAAAAAGTCAAGCAAGAGGTCAGGTAACAAAGTCTACCAAGCAAAGGGATTAGGTACGGGATCACAGAAATAGACAGGGGGGGAGCTGGGATCAGGGTATGAACCTAATTTGCCAACGCTGGGACTCTGCCTTAGCTTCCTTTTATGCTGAACAAGAGCCCGATCCGGATCCCTATTGGACCGACGCTCAGATCCTCCAGGTTCCAGATAGGCAGAGAAACCAGTCAGTCTAAAGACCTACTCAGCTGAATTAATCAAGTCTCCCAGTAATCAGTTTAACTCCCACATTGCCAGAAAGCTGAGAAGCAAGCGGGTGTGGCACATAGAAGTAAAAAAAAAAAGTACAGTTCACACCAGGTTACTGCAATATTTTTTTTTCTCTTATTCATTCAAATTGTATGACATATATAGTTTTTTTTGTTTTGTTTTGTTTTTTAATGACATTGCATTTTGATGCAGCTTTTTTAGCTGAATCCCAGAGTTAATTCCAAGGGAATGGGAAATATTAAGGAAATGCTTCAACTACATTGGCTTTATGCATTTGTATTTGAAACTCTCCTAGAAATAGTAAATCTGCCTTACGCTATGTTCCCACTATGGGATCATAGCAGAGGAAGGCAACCATCTCATAATATTGACAGCCACAAATAATAATTACGATCATTATTTGTGTCAATGTTAAAAGGCGTCCGCTTTCCCCCACAATGATCATGTAGTGGGAACAAAGCCTAAGAGTAACAAATCCTATAATATGTGATATGTGGCACACTGGCCTACACGGATAAAGGTGACTCTCCCAGTGGGCCCCCTGAGCTAGAGTAAGCCCCACTTGTGTCTTCTCACTGTGTTCCTATGGCTGATGGTTCCACAATACATTATTTGGTAAAATGAATGATGCCACTCCAAAGTACTACTGTTCCTCCAAAAAACAAGCCCCAAATAGGTCTATCAACAGAAAAATAAAATTGTCATGGCTAATAGTAGGAACAATGTAGAAATGGCTGCAACCTTAAGTGGATAACTTTTTACCTCAACTTGACATAACTGTACCACTAGGACCTAAGAAAGTAAGAAAAACACCATGCCTATTAAGTCAGTGGTGGTAAGACTTTGCATTTATGTGCAACTTAAAAGAGATTAGGTAATATTTTCATGTCGGGTTATTGTTGGATGGGCCTAGGGTCAACTCTATTGGTCGGCCCTTAGTAGCCCAGTGCGACACTGGTAGGGCATATGGCTTATGTTTAATATTATGATCTATTTTTTTCAAACACCGTAATGTAATGTTGCCATTTTTATAGAAATTTATGTTTATTTATACAGATATTGTACAATTTAACTTGACATTTAATGTCTTAAATATCTTGATGCAGCAAACTTTAAATTGACATTTAACACGCCCTATGTCATTGAAAATGTCAACTTAAAGTTTGTTACATTTTCATTAGTATTCATTGTCTCTGATATGTCTACAGAATTTTCTGCATTAATAAAAATAATTGAATGACATATAAGCATTACTTTTAGGGGATAAAGGTGCCTTTCAGAGTGCCTACTGGTACATGAGACAGGCCTGCAGTGACTCCATGTGCCACCATATAGGGTTTGAGTACATGACATTGTTGTGTGTATGATGACTTAGACAACACAGTAAAGTTGAAACAAACAAAAAAAGCCCTACTGGTCACATTGTAATTTCATTTTTGTTTAATTCTAAGCATTAATGGGAGATTCCAACCATAGTGTGAGATAACTCAGGGAAGGTCATAGTAAATAACCCCTTAATCCAGGGAGGGCAGACATTTATGCCCAATTGCGTTAATTCCCAGCCTGTGAGGGTGTAAATATATGCCCTTGGTGAGTAAGAGGTTAAATGGATAGTATATCCTTAGGAAGTGGTGTTTTCTTTCCAGTCTGACACAGTGCTCTCTGCTGCCACCTCTGTCTGTGACAGGAACTGTCTAAAGCAGAAGAGGTTTTCTATGGGGATTTGCTACTGTTCTGGAGAGTTCCTTTCACAGGCAGAGGTGACAGCAGAGATCATCATATCGTACTGGAAAGAAAACATCACTTCCTGCAGGACACGGAGCAGCTGATAAGTACAAAAAAAACACAAAGTAACACACATTGTGTATATATATATATATATATATATATATATATATATACACACACACTTTTTAGCTGCATTTACTGTTTATCATTTTACCATCTCCATTCCATCTTTTAATAGAATAGTTTAGTTTTTTCCCCCCTACTTTTGAACAGTGTACAATAAGTTTATGCCAATCAGTCCACTGGCGTGTTCAAGACACAGGAAATTTGAAATGAGAAAACAATGTATCATTTTGCCACAGCCGTACATTTTCCAGCTCAGAAAACTTATATCAGCTGAATTTCAGGAAATTTAAAAAGCGATATTTCCTGGACCAGGGACGTCTCTTGAGTAGGTCAGTGACAATTCCACGCAGGGACGTAGCTTCAAACAGCGTAGCAAAATGAAAGCTGTAAAGTAGTTTTCTCACCTGGAGAGATGTGAATAGAAATACCCACAACATAAGTTTTTATATCAATTATTTAAGAGCCTATGAGGCTGAATTGCTGGTGTATTCATAGCTGTATTGTCTCTCATCCTGAACATTGTGTTGAAGACCATGATTTAGCTTAAAATGAAGGCAGACTAAGAAAAAGGAAGATAGATTAACTCCATGCTAAATTCAATCCATTTCCTACATATACATTGAATCAGATGAACTTCATGGTAATTTTTTTTCCAAGTGTATGTCACCGGGAGGTGATGAAAATTGTTCAAAATATAATTCACTGCTATGATTGCTATTTTTCCTAGCATAAACAAGTGCATGAACCTTCATGCATCTCAGCAATATATTTCACTCTCTTATTCCATCATTAAAAGGGTTGTCTCATTATGAAAACCCCTATCTATGCACTCTATTAGAATATATGAACATTAGAGGCGACGGGACTCCCCTCTATGAGCCCTCATGGACAGTCTGTAAGAATTAAGCATCCATATATTACATGGATGAACACTTATCAGTATGATCAATATGTAATTCTACAGTTCCCCTGGTAAAATTAGCTGTAATAAGGTTATCTTTGGTAAAACAACCTCTTAAAAAGTGGATCCTAAATCTTCATCAAGTAAGACGGAAAATAAGCTAAATTAGGAAGTGGGTATATTTTGCATTGGAGTTAAAAAATAATGCCCAGGGAAAAAAAAGTAGCTTAGGGACCACTGAAAGTATTTATTTACATATATATGTTTACAGTCCTCAACCTGACCATGACATGTGGATGATGATGATATTCCTAAGGGCTCACAACAGACTAACATATATAATGTACACTTATTGTGCTTTCTCTTGGAAGAAGGATATGTAAAGTGCCTCTCTGGTGTCACATTTTGGAGACAGCTTTCCTTTTTGTTAACGCTTGGCTTACTTAAGTGTTTTAACATGACTGGGGATTTTTTGTTAAAGGGGTTATTCAGCGCTACAAAAACATGGCCACTTTCTTCCAGAGACAGCCCCGCTCTTGTCTCCAGCTTGGGAGGGTTTTGCTGCTCAGTTCCATTGAAGTGAAAAGAGCTTAATTGCAAACCGCAGCTGAACTAGAGACAAGAGTCATGTTGTCTCTGAAAGAAAGTTGCCATGTTTTTGTAGCACTGGATAACCCCTTTAAAGCAAATGTACATTACTTTGTGGCTTTTACATGAACAGACTTGTGCCGGCGCTTGGATTCCAGTGCTGTGGTCCCTTTTTTGAACTGCTGCCGGGTTCTCGAGTCCAGTCTATTCTTGAGCACTGGCCAAGCATGAAGCATTGGGGGCAGGCTCATTGGCCCCCAGTGTGACAAAAACCCCTTTACAGGGGGGGCCAGCCCCCAGTACTTCATGACGAGCCGGTGTGAAGGAACAGCAGTTAAAAAAAAAGATCTGTGACACCAGCATCCTGCGGCACTGGTGCCGGTCTGTTTATAAGGAAAGCAAGCAATGTACTTAGCGGTACATTTGCTTTAAAGCAAATCTATCATTAACCTTGGGCAATAAAAGTTTGAAGCATTGTCTGATCAACGCAGTAGCAATGAATCCAATGGTGCTTTTCTTTTTCCATACCCCCGCACCATTCCCAAGATCCTTTATTATATTTATGCAAATTAGTAAGTCCGTTGCACTGGGGTGCACAACCTTTCCTTTCCCCCAATAACTCACAATGGTAAATATTCATCTGGCAGAAAAAGAGAGCTCCTGGCTTTTAGAGATCCAGCCGTAGTGAGTGCAGTGCCAGAGCGGAGGATGCTTCCTTCTAAGAATAAACATATTCTTTTATATCCTAAAATCATTTACTGATAAGGTGCTTTTTATAGAGTAGAGCTCAAATTCAATGTTCTGCTGTAGGTATTTTTCACTGATTATGGACTCCATTGATGCCAGGCATTATACAGTATATATTTGACTGCTGATGCTAGTACAAACTGGATTTGCAGTGAATGTGCAGTAGCAAAAGTTTGTTTTGAAAATTGGCAAAAACTTTGTTTTTCACTTTCGAACGCTCCCTCAGTGTCCTCCATGTATTCAGTCTCATCCAGTCTCTTACTGCGATTCTCTTCTGCATATAGACTTTTTCACTTTGCAGCAGCATGCATGCTCCATAGCAGAGTTTTTGTTCTAGAAGATGAAAGCTGTAAATGATATTTATTAATATGGAGCGTCTATTTGAGATCATGGAAAATACATGATCTAATGATCATGAATCTGCGTTTTCTTCTTTGTTGTGCTAGGCTACTGTATATCCTGCCTTCTGACTAGTGTCGTTACTCGTCTCAGTAAATTAAATTTTTGATTAAGGGAAAAAAAATCTGAGAAAAAGTCAAGTGTGAATATATTACACTGTAATCATACAGAAACAGAAAATCTGAATAATTAGCTCTTTTGCAGAATTACATAAGTAATCTTTTTACTCGATTAGCCCTCTAGGTTTCTGAGGAGGTTGCCTAGGGCAGTATTTTTTAAATGCAGCCCTCATGTACCCCCAACAGGTTGTGTATTGAAGATTTCCTTCATATTATACAGGTTATTTAATTAGTATTAACATGAACTGCAAGAGGTACTTGATGTCTTAAGCTAAAAAAAAAAATGTTAATGGTTTGCATTATCGTGCATGGATAAGTGATATGGTATTTTCGCATTTGTTAAAGCCAGGACCAGCAGTGCTTAAGTTCTTCATAATTCAACTCTACTGAGAATGTAACATATTTTCAAGTGTTTTTTTTTTTTTTATAAAAAATTGTCTCATTATAACATCCTCTTTATTATTTTTTTTATTATTACTACTACATTATATACATTATTTTAGCTCATGTTTATTAGCCTATTTTGTGTCATAAATCATCTGCTTTGAGGAATATTTATATAAAATGGCACAGGAGTTATGTTTTTGAAAAGAAAAAATTACACCCGTCATTTTGCCATTTGGCCACCCGTCAGTGCAATGACGGCTGTTGGTACATTATTCTAATTTAGGTGGACTGATTGCCCTTTGGATGTGTCTTTAATTGAAAGTTCATTGAATTTAACAGTAAAAACGGTGATAGGATAGTGGAAAAAGAAAAACTCTATGTGAACAACTAAAAAATAACATCCGCTGTTTGCAAAAGACATCCAAAAGTAATTGTCATGATCATTATTTTGATGTCTGCGTCCATAATTGTATACACTGTGTCCATTATACCATTGTTCAATTACATTGCAGCAATAACGGATGTCTTTTTAAATAGAAAAGGCGTCTGACTTTTCTCTTTTTTTTGACGTTGTGTGAACATAGCCATATGGTGCTTATTGTAACAAGCGTTGCAATATGTTTCACAATTTTCAGTCTAGTAAGTACATTCAAACTTGTTCAAACTCTGTGATAAAGTTTCAGAAAATCTTGTCAGGGGCTCAAGACAAGGTCAATGAACAGAACTTAGTAAAGAGACTTTTATATAATGGAAAGAGTTGCTGACTGCTAAAATACATGAGGGAAATGCTAACATAAGTGTTCTAATAAACTGAGGCGTTTTACCATAGAAAATGTAAGATTTCCATTTAGCTGTACATTGCAGACAACTGTAAACACATTAAACTCACCATAAACCATGCCGGTCAGTTCATCATTATGGAACAGTTTCATACTTTAATCTAACTGAGAATTTAAGAGGAATTTTAGGGTATAAATGCAAACTGTAGCTTTCCTGGAGCTGATGGTAGTGATTAAACTTATAAAATCACATTTTATTTCTCAGATTTCAAGGATGCAGAACCAAACTGCTCAAGTACTACAGCCTCCTTGCTTGCCCTCACATCTCAGCCACTAACTGATGTACAGAGCTGTTTGTCAATCATGGGGAGTATTGGAGGATAGGACAAGCAAGGAGGTGTGTCAAATGTTGCCATTTGAGCAGCTAGGCTCTGCCACCTTGACACTTGTGTGAAAGAATAAAAGACAGTTCTCCCATTGTTGATAGCCCATTGTCTAGGTTACTGATCACCACTCTGCTCTTAACCTTTGGGACCAGGCTAATTTTCGTTTTTGTTGCTTCCTCCTTGTGCTTAAAAGGCCATAGCACTTGCATTTTTACACCTACAGACCCACATTAGCCCTTATTTTTTGCAACACTAATTGTACTTTGCAATGAAAGGGTGAAGTTTTGCATAAAATATGGTGCGAAACCAGGAAAAAATTATATGCGCAGTAAAATTGAAAAAAAAACAAAACATTTTTTTTTCTTTGGGGGGATTGTGTTTTTACACCGTGTGTCCTATGGAAAAACTGACATGTTTTATATATTCCTCAAGTCATTAGGATTAAAACTATATGTAACATGTATAACTTTTCTTTTATCTGATGGCCTGTAAAAAATTCAAACCATTGTTAACAAATATACGTTCCTTAAAATCGCTCCATTCCCATGCTCATAACGCTTTTATCCTTTGGTCTATGGGGCTGAGTGAGGTGTAATTTTTTTGCGCCATGATGTGTTCTTTCTATCGGTACCTTGATTGCGCATATGCAACTTTTTGATCGCTTTTTATAAAAAAAAATTCTGGATTTGATGCGACCAAAAATGCGCAATTTTGCACTTTGGGATATTTTTGCGCTTACGCAGTTTCAGGATCAGGAATGTGATTAATTAAAAGTACGGGTGATTACGCACGCGGCGATAGCAAACATGCTTATTTATTTATTTATTTACTTTTATTTATAACCGGGGAAAAGGGGGGTGATTCAGACTTTTATTAGGGGAGGGGGCTTTTTATTGACAACAACACTTCTAGTATATACACTTTGATCTCTCATTGAGATCTTTGCTGTATAGTTATACAGCAAAGATCAATGAGATAGGCACTCGTTTGCTTTGGGCTGCTGCAGCCGAAAACAAACGAGTGCCGAGTCGGGGACGGTGCCATCTTGGAGCAGTCAACCCCCGGCTTCAGTAACGGAGATCGCTCCTCCGGGACAACATCCCTGAGGAGCGATCTTCCCCACTAGACACCATGGAACGGCTGATTCCGGTACTCGGAGGCAGGTGTCATCTTTGACAGCTGCCTCCGATTATCTAACTAGCGGGCACGGCGATCGGACCATGCCTGCTAATAGCCGCGATCTCGGGCTACATGAGGTAATAAGCTGAACTATCTGGAATACTGTATGTGAAAAGGAAAAGGTCCTAGAGGGTAAGTGCTTATTTATCTGCACTGTTTGTAAACAAACAGTGATTTCTAGTGTCATTTGGTGATCACATTGGCGTCATGATATTCTAGAGAGGGACTGAGAAAAGTGACCTCAGACTAATGATACAAAATATTATATTATAGGGGTGGCAAACACTACCAACATTTTTACATGGATCTTTACAGATTTATAAAGTGATGCTGTCCAAAACCTAACCCCCACAGACGGAAGCAGATTTTATTCTAGCATGGCTACTTACATAGTGACCTTTCAACCTTCACCGTAAATGTTGAAATGTCGCTATGTAAGTTGCCATGCTGGCATAAACTTTTTCTACTTTCGCCTGTGGGGATGCCATTACTGTACTTTTTTACTTTATCTGTTTGGTCCCAATTAGGGCACATCGACTGGTAACTATTTTATTCTGCTCCTAGTTGTTATATATGACCATCTGGTTTTTCATGGAATTGCTCTAGTGTTTTTTTTGTTTTTGGTCTTAATGTGATACTTTCCCCCTCCCTTTCCTCTATGTGCAGTTCTCTTTCCCCCCCCTTTCCTCCATGTGCAGTTCTCTGTGTCATTCAGAAGGTTAGATGTGGCATATTCAATAAAATATCTGTATAAAACTTGTCTGCGTCCTCCTTCTAATCTAAAATAGTTTAATTTTATCAGTGGACAGTGTCACTTAGGTTCCTATTACATGGCCTGATGAATAGGATAGGAATAGGAATAGGATAAAGGCCTGATCAATAGTGTAAATAAGCACCAATATGCTACATCGGCGCTCATTTACTGGGCCTATTACACGGCCTGATAATCGTTTAGCATTGGCTTCATGGACATAGTTAGCGATGTCCATGCAGCCCTTGCCCAAACAATTAATACTTTACCTGTCCACATTCATGATCTTCTCCTGCGCTCTGCATGCGTCCCAACACGGTGCAATGCAGGTTTAGAGCAGCCTGTCTGAGCTGACAGGGCGCTTAGCCAATCATTGGCAGTGGAGAGGTAAAATATTAACTGTTTGGGCAATCATCAGATGATTTTAGGTCTGGACCTAAAGAAACGATTAGTCAATGATCATTTCATCGGCTGATTATTGTATCTACTACATGGAGCAATAATCAGCCAATTCGGCCAACTATTGCTTTGTGTAATAGGGCCCTTAGGCGGGGCTTCACAGCATTTGGGCCCACTCCTCAACAGGGAGATGGGGCCCAACTACCATAAAGCTCTGTCTAGATTACACTGTCCACTGATAAAACAAAGGGATCAATTCCTAATAAAAGAATCTTTCAATAATAACATTGCTCTAATATTGACTATATCTATTTGTAATTTTGTCCGTGAGGCTGTGCTCACACTGACACAATTTTTCCCCATTTTTCATCCCATTGGAGCTGCAATGCTTTTGACACCAAGAATACTGTAATCTGCAAAACAACCATAAAACACAAGAACCTGGAAGGAAACCTGACAGACCCTTCATAAGTCACAGAATCAGTCAAGATTGATTGCTATCTATTTAAAAACTGATCTATCAGACTAGTTATTGTTCAGTAGAGAATGAAAGCCATGACAATAATGGGATCATAGCCTAGAAGACAGCTAATAGGCAGCTAAATAATGTCAAATTTACAACACATATTAGCAGACTGCAGGATATAAGAGCAAACTGGAAAATATCCCATCAAATGTTGCCCAGTGAATTTCTAATTCAACAAGTGCCACTTTAGTCATAAATGGACAAATTATAGGTATATAATAAAAAAATAAATAAATACATAACATGATAATAACATAATTTATTTCTGTTTATTTCTTTTTTGCATATTTTACATATTATAAATACATTTGTATCATGTGTGCTGTTGATATAATAATGTTATGAATTAAAAGCATAACTCATAGGAGTACAAATAAACCAGAGAATAAGATGATGTCCAGCACTCACCCCTTGATGATCCGTTTGTCCTGGTAAGACATGATTATGGATGCTTTACACAAATGAGAACAGGAGTTTCGTTCATGAGCCCTGTTCCTTATAGCGAATGTACCAGTAGGTACATTGCTTTAAGATTCTTACATCAATAGACCGACGCGGGGATTCCAGTGCTGCGGTCCTTTTTTGATCACCGGCCCAGCCTGAAGCACTGGAGGTGGGCCCCTCTGCCCCCCCCAGTGTGACGTTCTACCCTACCCTATGTGACACAGCTTCATGAGAATCAAGCAGGTGTAGACTTCTGCCATGATTTACACCTGCGAGTAGGGGATGCGACTGGCTTAAACTAGAGAGAAGGGGCGAGCATTTGTAAGTGCCCCCCTATGTATGAACAAACCCTAAAAGACCCAGTGAGCAGCCGACATACAAGGTATCAAACTATTCAGCATTTATTGATGGGGCCCTGGCTGTGATTGAACTTATAAAAAGCTAGTTAACTGAGCTCCAATCTGCTAAATCAGTGCTCCTATCAGGTATTTACCCATACAAAAAAATCCCTTAGGTAAAAAAGAACATGCACGACATTTAACAACAGGCTGGTCCGCTGTAATTTGGTGAGTTTTAACAGCGTTAATACAGCAAAAAAACAAAAAACAAATGCAAAATAGTCTCCAAACCACATTGAAAAGGTGGTGATCCTTCAAGTATTTTATTCCGTCTTGGAGTCTTAGAACATTGACTGGGGATATACTGTATGCCATATCAAATATCTCTCCAAAAGGAAGGACTACCCATCTGCAGACAGCTGTGTTCAAAGTTATTGCCCCTGGTCAGTACAGAGCAGAGTATTGGCTGCCTGTTGTCATGGGATCAAAGGGATTCTAATTCTTTTTAATGAGAGTGTAATAAAGACATTTGGGGGCTTAAAGCCGATTCCTGCTCCACTGGGAATTCTGGAAAGAAAGGATATGCAAAAAAAAGCTCCCAAACTACCTTTAAAGTTGGAGATCCTTCAAGTCAGTGTTTCACTCCACCTAGGAGTATTAAAACATTGACCACAATTCCCAGGATTAGCCTTTCCCACATCTTCCCTACATTTTCTGATTTCCCATTTTCTATTATAAAATAATTGTGACATCTTTCTTCTCACCACTGGGGCTAAAACTAAGCTGAGACTTCCTGTTGTGTTTGTGGTGATAAGTAGAGGCTGCTGTAAAGTGGTCTGCACATCTCTGCAGCAACATGTGACACCAGTAGATAGAGGAGACAATAGCAGCTCCCTGTAAAATAACCTCTTCAGAGGCCACACAGTACGCTCAGTAATGTTTCACATTCATCTCAAGGGGGCAGGTACTTTCTTTTGTCGTCTATGTCCACCAGTCTTGCTGTAAAGCATGTCACTAATTGCTGTTAAAAACAGCCCAGGCAAGATGGCAGCCCCCATAACAATGTACAAAAAAAAGTGAAATTAAAAAAAAAAATTACAGTCAGAAAATAGAAACAAATTAGAATATAAAAACATTTTCAAGTATCTCACTCTAATCTGTAAAAGAAAATTTAGATGATACATTCCCTTTAAGGAGAACTAGTATCTCTTTGATTCATTTTATATACTGCAGTATTATTAATTGTAGACCATCAATTACTGTAAATCACCTTTACATCATACTTAGTGTATGATTTGGAAATGTAACTGTTAATGTTTCTTATACAATTCTGTACGTCTGAACTATGACTCTGTAATAGGAAACTTGGCTAAACACAGGCAAACACAGTTTTGCACATCTCTTAAGCTAATTAACGTGTTTGTCTATCTATCTATTTTTCTATCTATCTGTCTGTCTGTCTGTCTGTCTATCTATCTATCTATCTTTCTTTGTATTTTACAAGTGTCTTAGGTTGATGCAAGAAAACGTAGACAGGTTTGTAGGTGTGGATTCTTCATGCAATAAATGAGTAGGAGTGAGAGAGGTCTGCAGAAGACATTTAATAAAACTATTGTATTTGTTTGATTTGTTGCCTTTAATCTCTGCCTGAAAGGAGAGTTACAATAGTAATTATAGTATAAATCTTATATTAATAAAAGCTTTCCATTAATAACTTCTATGTTATCTCATCCCATGAAGTTGCTCTGATTTCTCTAATCATTCCTTAGGACCAGAGCCAACCTTTTCCGTAGCTCCAGAGTGCACTGCGCCTCTTTTTCACAACTCTACAGGCTGTAAAATGCAAAAGACAGGCTCTCAGAAAAGCTCAGTGTGAATGCTCATTTTAACTCTTGATAATACATTATAGAGACAGCCAAGGACATTCTCATTAATTGATTGCTGTAGATGCTGTGATCCAGACACAAGGGTTATGTTCAGCTTTAGATTATGTTCTGTGTTGCTTCATAGTCTTACATGGTATTTTATACCAAACATGCAGTTATATTATTTAGAAGTGAATAAAGAGAATATAAGGGGAGATTACTTAGTATCGAATTTACTCCTGTTTTTGGCATTAAAAAGTATTGTGTACTAATCAGCAACCTTTGATGTGTTTCCGCTGCCCCCACTTGAAAAAGTTGTCACGGCTTAGCATAAATGGGGGCATGACCTCCACGACCCAAACATGTACTATGATTTATGCCAATAACTGGCAGATATTATAGTGGGAATCTATACCTGCTAGTAGCCGTCATAGATTTCAACATGCTAAATAGAGTTGTGAAACAACGATTACCAAATTTCCTATGGAATTAAAATTTAACTTTTAATGATCTGCGATTAATAAATACAACACAATAGTGAATCTATGTACAGTGCTATAAGTAAAAATAGTCAACGTTAATAGTACTCAGGTTGCCCAAAAGGGAGATTGGTGTGCCTAAGTTTGTATGTTCACATGTGCCCTACACATGTATCAGTCCGTGTTCAGGGCACGGGTACTGATGTCCGAGTATAGTGTGTGGGTATTGTGTGAACAAAGAATGGCTACTTGAAATAGCTGCGCTGGTGTACACTGTTTGCTAAATGGAGCTACTTAGGAATTTACTTGGGGCCGCCGGCCAGTCCCGTAACAGTAGTGCTCCTATAGCTAAACAGTGTATTGTCACTGAATTATGGCAATCGAGCTTTTAAACAAAGCAATATATTTTGTCATTGGTGCAAATTAACGTGTTGCCACCAACAATTAATTGGAACTAGCGTCCAAATATTGCGACAAAGTGAGGAGGTATGGAGGTATCGCAATTAACACTAGACTCACTGTGCAATGGAGATAGAAATATTGGGCTGAGAAGTATCCTGATGAATGATAACCCAAAGGTATCGTGTAGTAAAGGATCAAGAAAACTCGTGTAGGCAGTACAGTATTACAGCCAGGCAACTGCTTGTGCATTTAAAGTACTGTACTGTACAGTCGGAGTTAGCGAGACTCGTGTAAGCAATACTGTATTGGGGCAGATAATTGCTGGTATGTTGGTATGTTAGAATATAATCAGTATGAGTGCTTAACACGGGCTCAGATCGGGATACACTGTTCAAAAGGACCAGCAACGCTAAATTATACGATCATAGCATGGCTGGTAATCACGCTAAAAATGATAGCGGTGATAGGTCTGATTTACCGTAACGCTGACTATCTTAAAACGACATGCCTAAAGGAGCCTGACTAGTTTCGCCAGATACTCTGGCGTTATCAAAGAGTATCTGGCGAAACTAGTCAGGCTCCTTTAGGCATGTCGTTTTAAGATAGTCAGCGTTACGGTAAATCAGACCTATCACCGCTATCATTTTTAGCGTGATTACCAGCCATGCTATGATCGTATAATTTAGCGTTGCTGGTCCTTTTGAACAGTGTATCCCGATCTGAGCCCGTGTTAAGCACTCATACTGATTATATTCTAACATACCAACATACCAGCAATTATCTGCCCCAATACAGTATTGCCTACACGAGTCTCGCTAACTCCAACTGTACAGTACAGTACTTTAAATGCACAAGCAGTTGCCTGGCTGTAATACTGTACTGCCTACACGAGTTTTCTTGATCCTTTACTACACGATACCTTTGGGTTATCATTCATCAGGATACTTCTCAGCCCAATATTTCTATCTCCATTGCACAGTGAGTCTAGTGTTAATTGCGATACGCATCCATACCTCCTCACTTTGTCGCAATATGGACGCTAGTTCCAATTAATTGTTGGTGGCAACACGTTAATTTGCACCAATGACAAAATATATTGCTTTGTTTAAAAGCTCGATTGCCATAATTCAGTGACAATACACTGTTTAGCTATAGGAGCACTACTGTTACGGGACTGGCCGGCGGCCCCAAGTAAATTCCTAAGTAGCTCCATTTAGCAAACAGTGTACACCAGCGCAGCTATTTCAAGTAGCCATTCTTTGTTCACACAATACCCACACACTATACTCGGACATCAGTACCCGTGCCCTGAACACGGACTGATACATGTGTAGGGCACATGTGAACAGCGCTCTACAAACTTAGGCACACCAATCTCCCTTTTGGGCAACCTGAGTACTATTAACGTTGACTATTTTTACTTATAGCACTGTACATAGATTCACTATTGTGTTGTATTTATTAATCGCAGATCATTAAAAGTAAAATTTTAATTCCATAGGAAATTTGGTAATCGTTGTTTCACAACTCTATTTAGACTGTTCTTCATTACCGCCTATTGGGATAGGGATCATTTACCCTAGTCATAGATTTCAACATGTGCACAGGTGTCAAACATAATGGCAGAAGGACTACATAAAGGGAATCTGTCGGCTGCAATTCACATTCCAAACTGCTGTTAGATAGCTGTTAGATCACACATGGTAGCTTCCCTATATCTCTCTGTGTCCTAATAATGTGACCAAGACAAGCCGGACAAGAACAAGCCAGAACAGAATCCAGTAGCTGAACACAAGTGCTGTTTGAAAATGACAGTGCTTATTTAAACAACCGCAATGCCAAACGTGTCAAGAGGAGCCTCCTAATTTGGTGCATTTTATTTAAATATATCTTGCATTAAGACTGGCATATAAAACACAGAGATTATTAAATGTCCTATGTATTTTTTTTTTTTATTAATCAACCTATATAACTTAACTGTTTGTTTTTCTATTAAAAGTCTAAATGCTTAGTGCCCATTTAATTTAAACATCCAGGTGGTTGGAAAAGATCTCAACAAGGACCCTTTAAAATGTTTTTGCAGAGTGTAAAAAATGTTAAAATTCCCCTGGTTACACCCCTGCCCCCCCCCCCCCCCCCCGAACAAATCAATAAAATAAATAAATAAATAAAAAATGGCCCAAAGGAGGCTTCTGGCCCAAATCCCTGTACACTTTCCACTATGTAGAAATGACTGCAAAAGAAAGACAGGAAGAGGACACCCCTTTTTTTAAAAAAATAATTTTAGCTTTGTGCTATTACTAAAAAGAAGACAATTTAGGGGGAAAATTATCAAGGGCTTTGCGCCTAGTTTTAGGTGGATAATTGGATTTTTCACCCATTTTTGGTCTAAGTTCTATTTATGAATTCATGAATTATTTTTTAGATGCAACTTTTTTTTTTCTTTCAATCTGCCTGTTTTGAGTATTCACCCAACAGCTGGCAGTGCTACATTTTAATAAATCAGTCGCAAGATATTGGAACAAAATATACACCAATCCTGATTAGAATAGTCGCACACATTACACTCCTTAATAAATTAACCACTTATTTTTATATTTTTTTATTTTTCTAATCTAAAAACTGTTATTAAAATAAGATTGACATAAAAATAAAATCTGATGTATCACAGAAAAAAATAAGAATACATTTTCAAATCTGCATGTACTATAATATAATAAAATGTTCCTGGTCAGGAAGAGCAGTAATGGGCCCATCTTGAATCAGTTAAAATACTTATGTTATGGCTAATATTTTTGGAAATATGGATCTATTCATACAGTTGTTTTGTGTGGGCATTATTTTGCTAATACCTGAGGTACAAATGAGCAGCAGTAATTGAGCTTTGCCTGTATGCTTGTGTAGCTTACCTTTCACACGTGTTGCCTTACATGGCTCATTAGGGTGCCCAGATAGGTGACACCACGTACAGTCTAACTTTTAATGAGCTCAGTAACTCCGGCAGCATCTAAACACAGACTTTTATTACCAGACCCCTCTGCCTTCAAAAAAATGTGTTAATGATGGTCCTGAATGATTATTTCCACACAGCCCGATATGTAATGAGCACTTACATATTTCTTAACAATTTTAATTAGTCCTAGAAAAATTAGTCCAAGGTCAGCCTGTGGAGCATTGATGAAATCATCCTTGAATACATTTCTACATTAAGTAACACCCATTCTGCTCAAATCTGTTTGCTTGGTCTGAAAATATCTTATATTTATTAAAACCAACTAACAATGCATCACATTTAATTTATATCTTAGAGTAACGACAAAAGGGTTGAAAATGGTTGACAGTTTTCCTAATTGGGGTGAGGTTAAAAATTTTGCAAATATGGTCAATATAGCTAGTGGATTATCAAGAATTACTACCAGCAACATCATGAAGTTATACTGTAAGTGTGTTCTTAGCATAACACACCTATGTGCAGTCTATAGACAGAAATAAACTGGCCCCCAATTTTACCAATTCTCAGAGGTAAGCTCAAGGTCTGGCAAGGTCATTTTACTAAAGAAACCTCCAGTGGGCTTAAAGTCATATCAATCTTTGTATTAAAGGCATTGTCTGAAAAATACTTTTTTATATTAAAATTCTGTCTGGGGTAATAATAAAATAAAATTAATACTCAGCAGTGCCACCATTCTGATTCCAACACTTTCTGGTTTCTGTCTTGGCACAAAGACGTACCCACTCAGCCAGTCGGTGGCTGAGGCAGGTCACCAATACAGCCACTGGTTTGCTGTGTGGGAACTTCCTTGTGTTGAGACTAAGTGCTATACAGCAGGATCAGGCTTTGTCAGAATGGTGGTGATAGCAGGGAAACGGAGAATGTAAGTATTCATTTCACTGAACAGCTCCTTTAGGTTGTAAATAAAATCATAGTCTAAAAAAAATTATTATCACATTCTTTTCCTTGACATTGAGGCTGTTACCAAAAATGAGGGAGATACCCAAAGGTTGCAGCTGGCAAAGACTTGGCGCCTGTTGCCAAATGCCAGCCATGCTACTTCTGAATAAAATCAAACTCTCTCCAGTCCCTTTTTCCTTCTGCTTTTGCCTTTCCATGTCTCTCCATTTTGTTAGTGTACATTTCTTAGCAACGTATTTAGAGTCAGTTCCATTATTGGCTTTCCTTCCTTCCACTTCACCTACCTCATCCAAGGGAATGGCACTATTACATTAGGTGGGAACCACCACATACAGTAATAACACTCATGTACCGTGAAGCCAGTTATATTATGTATACTCTGTCTGTTAGGCTTTCAGATTTCAGTCTCATTACATTCTTTAGAGATTGCAGATCTACTTGACATACACAACACAATTGCCTCTTTTTTTGTTATTCTTGTTTATTAGGTTTTATTTTTATAACAATTTAAACATTGACTATTTGATTATATTAAACTTACTTTATTATATTATACTATATTGGCTGTTCAGACTATATTCTTACATTATTAAACAATTACTATCAGTAGAAAAGCTGTGCTATTATCAGCAAACTCAATAAAAATACATTTCCATTGTTCCATGATACATTGAATGTCATACAGCCATTGCATCGCATGCTTACCCACTTTGACTATCCATGCAGTATTCTTTCATACAGGAATTTATCATCAAACAAATCATTCTGAAAATATGTATGCAATAGATATTTTGAGATGTTGCATATAAATTGTTTTCCTTCCATTTTCGAAAATGTTTCTTATAATGACTTGACTCGCAACAGCGCAATGCATGTGTTAAAAGAGAGCTATGGCATAGAACATTTACATCCCTCCTGTAAATGGCTTTTGTGTGTATTTGATTTATGCAGATTTTTATCCTCTGTGCTATCATTATACTTGATTGAGTGCAGTGATTGCTGGAGTAACATAATTAGTTTTCCATTTTTGTTATACATTGAGTCAGTTTGATAGTGTATGTCATCAAGATAACTCTGATGAAGGGAACAACAATTATTAGCCTCTAGGAGGTTGGGATGCCTCCCTTTTAGATATGGATTTTTGCAGCTAGCAGCCAATCTTTACGCCTAGGGCATAAAGCTATTCTGAGCTCCCCAAAATCTGCTTTAGCGATTGTTATAACACAAGATGATGCAGCAGAGCTGAACTTTTCACTCATCAGTTCCTGTTAGGAACATCTATAACTCTTTACAGGCTTGAGGTAAAACATAGTTTCCACTTAGTAATAACAATGAGTTATCATAAATGTAGCTCTTTCTATCTTTTATTTTGATAATAATATTGCATTGTACACATACATATTGAAATTATTCCGTTGTCAAGTCCTTTCTTCAACAAAAAGACATTCACTGACTGTCACTGAGTACTGGGTATTAAAAATCTAGTCTCCCTGAGCTAGATAAGGGGATTGTCCCTTGAAGACAACCCCTAGCCATATGCTCTAGCCATATGCCCTATTGGAGTATAAACACAACGTAGAGGGGTCTCTTCCCAGCACCCCCTCTCTTTGAGTCAGAATGGAGAGCTGCTTTCTGAGACCAGCTTCTCATTGTTGTATGACATGACTGGCTATTTATTCCCCATCTAATGGTAAGGGGACTGTATAGTCTGGCTAAACTTTCCCTGGCAAAGTCAGCAGTTTGCTACAGTTCCATTTATTAGCTAGAAAAAAGCGCAAGATGCTTTCTAACTAGGTTTGGTCAGTGCCAACCTGTACACAAAGGTGTCCAGAGATAGAGCAGTGTCATAATAAGAGTCTTGCTTATTATTAAGAATAGCCCCTTAGTTTCTAGAAGATACCTCAAAGGTCACCTAATTATTAAGAGTGGGTCCTCAAACATCTGTATTTTATGATTTTAAGCCATGACTGGGAAACCAAAATGAAAAGTACTGTACTTTGCATATTTGTGAGATTCTATTTCCCTGCCTGCAGTATACAGCCACATTCTTACAGAGGGCAGTAGTAAGCCTGCTACCTTAATCAAATAGGTTTTTGGGACTTTAATATTGACACCTAAAACCCTTCTGTTTAGATAAAGATGGCTTATCCAAAGAATCAATGTGGTGCTGAATGTCTTTTAAAACCCCTTTAGGCTGTGTTTACACATTGTCAAAATCATAGTTGTGCAAAAAAAAAAAAAGAGTCCATAGAGCCTCATTTAAGAGTTTTGCAACACAGGACTAGCCAGATATCCTACCAGGAAAGACCCAGCCAACATCACAGAAACAGCTGTATGTGGATGGATACCTGGCCTTGGTTTCTCCCTTGTCATTAAATTGACTTATATGGCCACTTAATATGGTGGTTTTGGTGTTTTTCTTACAGGAGCCACCCCTTGGCTGAGTCCTTCCCGGAGTGCTATCTGGCTAGTCCTGTGTTTTGAAACTCTTAAATGAGGCTCTATGGACTCTTTTTTTTGCATACTCAGGTTTCCCAGGGAGCAATGCACCTAGGATTTCACTGCATTGAGCGCTTTAAACGGCAGCTGGCAGTGTTATCTTTGGCTGGTCTCCCTGAGATCAGTGATCTGTTTCCAAAATGATGGTTGAATAGCCTTCACTTATACAAAAGACCATTATTATACAAATAACATCTGTTCTTATAAAAAAAAACAGGCTAATATGTGCCAGTAAATGATGGCGGAGTGAACATAGCCTTAAGGAGCACCTTGCATTTTGACCTAGATAAAGAAGATAAAATTGTTATCGTCTACGTTATTTAGTTACTAAAAATTGAGATAGTAGTCTTGTTTAATCTCTTTACAGCTACAACCATGGATGTTTTACTAGCTCAAATATAATCTATTATTCCATTAGTGAGTGTGATGACAGGAAGGGGCCATAGAACATTGCTCTTAATTCTTCATGACTTTTAAAGAGACTATTTTTAGGTCGGTGCTAGGAGCACATTGTACCACTTGAGTTAGTACGACTTGCGATAAAGTGGTATTACTAAAGTACTTAAAGGTTGTCAGGGCTGTGTTGTCAACACTCTGAGTACTTATATTCTTTTACCAGTTTGCAAATCTTCATATAACTCCTACTCACAAAGCTTGGCTAAGTGTTCCCAACCTAATTTATAGCAGCAGGGTTTGTACAAACAGCTTATCAAGACTAAACGGTATTGAGATTTCTAAAACATTTCTAAATAATGTTTGTACATTTGTTTTAACTAAGTGTTGTGCAAGGCTTTCACATTTTAAGAACCATGGTCAGCAGAGTAACCAACTTTATTGATGCTAAACCAGCGGGAAAAGTAAATTCACACACACATAAAAGCCTACTAAATGCTGAATGTTTTTAAATGACAGTAGACCTTTCCTTGCTCTTGTACAATGTAAGCAAAATGCTCTTGAAATGCTCTTGAATCTCCCCCACCCCACCACCATGTGCAAACCCAACTACCCAAACCCTTTCCAATCTGGAGACTTTGGGGGGCCCCTATACTGCTGATTCTCTTGAAATTGAGGGATGAGTATGAAGGTCCTTGTATCTTCATCAATTATAAAGGAAATCACTCAAAATTATTATATCTTCAATGCTAATCTGTTCTCTGTTTGTACTTATGTAATGTGTAATAGTTTAAAATATTCAAGCAGAATAAGACAAAGATGTGTGGGACATACAAGACAAAGATAGCTTCAATAAAAAAAATGTCTGCCTTGTCAGGTAACTTTTAAGTATAAGTTATCAAGTTATATGAAATTTTCAGTTGTATATAGTGGTGTGATTGCTTTTCGATCCCCTGGAAAAAGGTGGGCCAGTTGAAGTTATTTGTGTCCTCACTAAAGGTTAAAGCTGAGACGTGTGACTATGGACATCCAAATGTGGTGCTGCTACAACACAAGTTATAAAAGATAAATAAGGTTGGGGCTTGCAAGTCACCCTGACACACTAGTAGTATGAGTTTTGTTGGCACAAGTTACTATGTAGGTAAAACTTAAATAGGTTGTAAGAACTTTAAGGATAATGTCTCAGATGCTGCAACATTAGCAAATACGGAAGAAGGAAAATGTCCTGCTGTAGTGTGTGGCTAGCACAGTGGTGTTGTCAACCTGCAATTGTAAGTGTCTCAATTTTTACCATCAGTATAAGTCCTCCCATCGTTTCTCTACAACAGTGGTTACATTTAAAACAATATATCAGCAGTATAATACATTATTTGGACTTCTGGAATAAAAGGATATTCACGTAAATGTACTGCATCACTTGTCTTATAAGACATCCCTTATTCTGATCACAGGCAAGAATGTTGTTTTTTTCCTTTCAATTGCTTTTCATGTGTTTTCCACTCTGCAGCTAAACTACTTTTTAATAAGAATTCAACAGTGTGAAATCATTTCCAATAATGTGACTTCTTTCTTCTCAACAACACGTAGCTCATTTCTGGATGCTAAAATGAAATTGGAATGTGCCGGCGTTATCACTGTCCAAAAAGTATGTTAGGAACTTACACATAATGTAAACTTTAAAAGTGATAGGCCCATTTAGGCCAATATGGCCTATTATGGTCTATCATACTAGGCCTATCTAGGCATTTAAACAATCTGTAAGTAATTCTTCATTTTACCTGTATTGACTGGGGGATACTGACTTTTCTGACAACCCTATTTTTAAAGAAGAACCCTAAGGCCATGTTCACATGGCGTAAGACACTGGCCGTTCGGTGACCCAGCCGGGTCACGGAACAGCCAATGTCAGAGAAGATCATCCAGGATTACTAATGAACTTATGTTGTGTGAACATAGTCTAAGGCCGGTCTCTGGCCGGATCATCTCCCGGATGATTTTCCGGCCGCGGAGCTCTGATGCGGGCACATCAGCGCGCGCCCGCATCAGAGCTTCCCATAGCCCACAGTGAAGCAAGCTTCACTGTGTGAACTGTCAGGTCTTTCTGCGGCCGGAATTCACTGGATTCCGGCCGCAGAAAACTGACCTGTCAGTTCTTTGCGGCGCCACATAGATCCCTGCCGGAGCGTATACGATGTGTGTATGCTCCGGCCGGGATCCCATTGAAAGTAAGGTTATGTTCCACCCCGCAAAACTACGGCTGTAGTTCTGCGGCGAGAACTACGGCCGTAGTTTTATGTAGTGTGAACATAGCCTAATAGTACATATGGACAAAGGTTGTCCTAACGGGACAATGCCTTTAAGTCCAGATATATACACATTGGTTGGTAAAAATACTTTTTTTTTTTTCTTCCACTACAGCTTCCTGAGATCTGAGCAAAGTGTTTGCTTTAAACTAAATTTGAAGCCACACTTTCAGAGCTCTAAATTATTAGAAAAGTGCTGCATATGGAACCAAGAAATGTGAACCATTTTGTCTTTAAAATAGAAAACTAAGCACATTCTGTGTACTGTTTTTTTTTTCAACATACAATATAAACTGACTATTTTCTGAATACTTGCAGCGCAATAACATGCACTTATGTACCAATCCCCAAATAACCTTGAGGGAATTCACAATTTTCCATAGTAGCTCTGTAAAGTTCAGATTACATTTTCATTGCATGAGGAGAAAATTGCAGATGAAAAGAGGCAAATACATTGCCAGATAAATCCTAAAATAAAAAGATTGAGGTATCTTGAAGGAATTGTGCTTTGTGTCAGAAGGGTCCATTAAAAATAGTCTGCTCAACCTCAATCTGTAGCAATTGTCCCCCCCCCCCCCCCCGATGTTCGTATTGCCTATTAAATCAATGTTCAATGGACATAACACACAGAAAAGACCACTGACCACACTTAACATATATGGAGCAGTCCATTTGCTCCAAAATATTGAATGGCCAGATATTAAAAATATATTGTACTAGTCGACAGTTTGGACACACTTTTTGATGCATTAGATGGATATTTTGAGATTTTTTTATATTATTATTATTATTATTAGTAGTAGTAGTAGTATTATTATTATTATTATTATTATTATTATTATTATTATTATTATTATTAGTAGTAGTAGTAGTAGTAGTAGTAGTAGTAGTAGTAGTATTATTATAAACATATTTTAAAATGGTAAAGGTTTGGACTGTAGGAAGGGGTAATAGTTTAGTCTTTCCACTCCTATCATACATAACATGTTTACATTCATTAACCCCTTAAGGACAGAGCCTGAAATGGCCTTAAGGACAGAGACAAATTTTATGAATATGACCAGTGTCACTTTATTTATTAATAACTTCAGGATGCTTTTACCTATCCGGACGATTCTGAGATTGTTTTCTCGTGACATATTGTACTTTACATTTCTGGTAAAATGAGTCGATACTCATAATGAATCTTTATGAAAAACACCAAAATAACGTTAAAAATTGTGAAAAAATGCATTTTTCAAACTTTGAAACCTTTCTGCTTATACAGAAAATGGTTATGCCACATAAATTATATATTAAATAGCATTAGCAACATGTCTATTTTATATTGGCGGCATTTATTAAACTATATTTCATTTTTTTAGACAATAGGAAGCTTAAAACATTATCAGCCATAGCAGGAATTGCTCTACACTAACCCCTTTAAATTTAAGGCTAAACCAACATTATAGTGTAAAAAATGTAATATTTAATTTTCACGCCATATTGTTCCACATTTGTGCCCATCACCAGTGGGGTCCATATGCTCACTACACCCCTTGTTACATTCCCTGAGGGGTATAGTTTCCATAATGGGGTCACTTGTGGGGGGGTTCAACTGTCTTGGCAACACAGGGGCCTTTTAAATGCAACATGGCCCCTCGAAATCCATTCCAGCCAAATCCAGCCTCAAAAAGCCAAATGGCGCTCCTTCACTTTGGAGGCTTACCCTGCACCCGCATGGCGCTTTATGTCCACATGTCAGGTATTTCCATACTCAGGGGAAATTGCTCTACACACTTAGTGTTTTTTTTATCTTTTAACCCCTTGTGAAAATGGAAAAATCAAGACAAGATCAATGATTTAGTGTAAAAATTAAACATTTTTTACACTAAATGTTGGTCTAGCCTTGATTTTTTACTTTTCCACAAGGGGGTTAAAAAGAAAGTGAACACAAAACGTGTAGGGTAATTTCCCCTGAGTACGAAAATACCCCACATGTGGATATAATGTGCCATATGGGCAGAGGGCAAGCCACCAAAGGGACAGAGCGCCATTTAGAGGCTGTAATGGAGGATGGAGGCCATGTCGCAATTCAAAAGATCCTGTGCTGCCAGGACAGTAGAAACCCTCACAAGTGACCCCATTCTGTAAACTACACCCCATAAGGAATCCAACAAGGGGTACAGTGAGCATATGGACCCCACTGGTGACGGGCAGGATAAAATGGAGTCTATGACACGGGTGGAGACGCGCGCCTCCATCAGTCCGCCGGCTGGTGCCAGCTGCGGAATGCACAAAGGGTTATCCTTCGCCATTCCGCAGTGTGCACGTACTCTAAATCTGTAAGTGTACCCTGAGGTACGCTCACAGAGTTTGTAGAATTTCACACCATACTGTCATCTCTTATTGGGACGGTACTGGCGGAAAAGACATGTCTGGGGGGCAGCGTACACTACGCTACCCCCAGACACGTCAATGGATGATGAGGATGATGAGGATGAATGGAGGAAGTAAGGATCCTCCCCATTCATCCTCACTGGCTGTTTCAGTTTCGGAGGCAATAATAACGTATGCATCCGTCACTGAAAACACCCTGGGGCCATCTTTATATGGGCATTGGTATATGGGGTATGTAAATGTGAAGTGGTGTAGTGTAAAATTTTATTCCATGTAGTGTGGTGTAGTGTAGTGTTTTTTTACGTGTTTTTTTGACAGTAAGAAAAAATATCCCTTCGCCAAGAAAGGAGCTGCTGATAAATGCCGCACTTATGTGCGGCACTTATCAGCAGCCAGTGGCGGTAGGATATAGGGGGGAAAATGCCCCTACGCCAAAAAGGAGGAGTTGCTGATCAGCGGCGCACTTACGTGCGATGTTGATCAGCACTCAGCGGTGTTAGGGCGCAAAAATTAAAAAAAAAAAATTTGAAAAAAAAAATCTTTTTAACCTAAAGCAACTGATCAGTGAATGATATTCACTGATCAGCCGCTAGGGGTAGTAGAGTGACGCTGCTGGAGATTGCCGAGGCCCGACGAACCCGAGGACCCGAGCGTTTCCGAAGATTTCCGATGCTGGACGACCGAACCCTGAAGTGAAGCGAAGAAGAGGCAAGGACGGTGCGGACCGCAGATCTTCACTCCGGACGTCCAGATCAGGTGAGTATGGTACACCTGCACCACACACACCTGTTCTGCACCCCTCCGCTACCTAGCTGAGGGGTGCAGAACGCGACAAAACTGTTTTTTTACAGTTAGATCGCCATGATGGGCCGGCCGGTACTGGCCGGCCTATCACGGCGATCGTGGGGGTGGCATCGGCGCCATCTTTCCCCAGTACACTAATGACAGCACCAATCGCCATTGCTTTCCGGGTCACCGGGTCACCGATGACCCGGAAAGCTGTTTTCAGCTGCTGTATGCTGATCTGTATTGATCAGCATATAGCAGCGATCGTCGGCACGGGAGGGGTTAATCACCCCCCGTGCCGACGAGCAGAGATGGCCTGCTATACATTATAGCAGGCCATCTTCCCCGACCGCTGTGTGTGAACACACAGCGATCGGGGAAACATCGGGCGTAACGCCCGATGTTGTTAAGGGGTTAAGGACCCATAGCATACAAAGCTCAATAGAAAGAAAATTGGCTGTGTCCTTAAGGGGTTAATGCAAAAATTCTATAGCAAAGATCTTTATTATAATACTAAATACTAACTAAATTATTAATACTAAATATTATTATGCTAAAGAGTTTAGCATCAGCAATCACAATTAATGATCTAGCATTAGGCTATGTTCACACAACGTTTTTCCCCTCTGTTTAAAATTAGTTTGTCATTTTGAGTTTAAAATGATGTCCGTGATTTCGCTGTTTGGCCGCCCATCAGTGCAATGACGGCTGCTGGTACATTATTCTAATTAAGGTGGACTAATTGGCCTTTGGGTGTGTCTTTAATTAAAAAGTCCATTGAATTTAATAGTAAAAATAGTGACAGGACGGTGAAAAAAGAAAAACTGCGTGTGAACAACTAAAAAATAATGTTCAATGTTTGCAATAGATATCTCAAAATAATTGACATGATCATTATTTTGACGTCTGTGCAGACACTGTCTGTCATTTAATACATTGTGTGGATAGCACCTCCATCATTCCATTAACATTATTGCATTGCCTAAAATTCAATTATATTGTGGCTATAACAGCCTTTTCTCTTTTTCTTGATGTTGTGTTAACATAGCCTAAGGGTAGAGACACACATACTGTATTCACGCAGATAACTTCCGCTGCAGATAACTTCCCTATCAGTTTCAATGTGATTTCATACATGCACTGGTATTGTCATTCCGCTGCGAGTATGTAAACGCCGGCCCCCTTAACCCCTCGCCACCTGGAGCATACTTTACCTGCTTCACTCTCTGGCTACATCTGAGGCTCCCGGAGGTCCCGCCCAGAAAATCAGTGGCTGCAGCGGGGCCGTGCACTGATTGGCTGAGCGGGACCTACAGGGACCATGAGCCTCAGATGCAGCCTGAGCGTGGATTAGGTAAAGTATGCTCCGGGCCGTGGGGGTTAAGGGGGAATCACATTGAAACTGACAGGGAAGGTATCCGCAGCGGATTTCGCTGCAGACTTGCAGCATGAAATCCGCTGCAGATATAGTATGTGTGAATCTAGCCTTAAAGAGTTTTTACAGGATTTATAAAAAAAATGTAACAAGTTAGAAACCAGCCTAAAAAATCCCCAAACCAAGTCTGCTTTTACATTCTTTAAAACACCTTCAACTTTTCCAGAATTATCTGCAAAAATGAGATAACAGTCAGATCAGGGCATTCTGAACTCTGCTTTTTCTTACAAATACACATAGGGTAGACAGACAAAAGGGAAGAATAGATTGAAAAAATATCATTGACTATGCTTTCAATCATAAGATATAGAGATAACATTGATGAAAACCTCAAATAGTTTTTAGTTATAACATTTTAAATTGGTATAATAAATATATTTACTGCTTAATACATTAAAATCAAGCCACTCTTACAACGGCTTTCCAGTGCTCTGCGCTGAATGTGCCACAAGCTGTTCAAATGCATATTGAAGAAAAGAAACTCGCTATATGAAATCGGAGTGGAGGATGACAACTATGATTGGTCTCTTTTTTAAAAGCTATAATGCTAGCAAAGACAATTGCTAGAATATTAAAGCAAAAAAGGACTGCGGCACCAGCTTCCCCGCGCTGTCGGCATTCTATACATGGGTAATCCCTAAAACGAATGTGCCTGATGCTACATTTGTTTTAAAGGTGGTGGTGCTTCAGACTGAGAGGATAAAAATATGTTATAAGTCAAGCACCAGATATTTACCTTAGCTAAAGGTAGAGGGACCTGACACTTGAAATAAAAAGTGCAACATGCCATGCTTCTAAATTCTGAACTAAAACAAGCCCTGATTGTCAGTAAGGAGGCTGGCAGCCTTTGGTGTTGGGGTAGAAGTTTTCGATATATGGTAATTGACTGTCTTGATGGTGTTTCACTTGTTTACAGGCCTCGCTGGCAACTATACAGGGCTGTCAAATGTCTAAAAACAGAGAGAGAGAGAAAGAGAGAGAGAGAACCCTTTAACTCTGCAGCTACTGTTTTTAAAATGAAAATTCTTTGGTAAAGGAAGGAAAGCAAAGATTATACCGGAATATAAAGCAAAGAAAATGTTTACTTTCTAAAATAACAGGTTTTCAAGTTCCTAAAAAAAAAACTGCAAAATGTCAGGATGTTTCTTAAGTAGAGAACTATGGATGCGTAACAATGGACATTTATTACCCCCCAAATTAAAGGCATGATTGACGCCTGTGTTGCCATAGAAACATCTGCACATAGAGCCATTCTATAAATTACGTATACAGTCTCTAATTTAATGAGTGTAAAGTATAAAGTTAGGGCAACATGACTTTCCCACTTTTTATTGCTGCTGACACTGTTGTGTCAAAATGGTAATATGCCTCAGCATACGGTATTAGAGATCTTTCACAGAAAATGATGTTAGTTTCATAGGAAAGATCTCGCTGCGGGCCTGTGGGAATTCATTTTTCATTAGTCACTCTGGTGGTTAAGCAAGCTGTGTCTGAAGCCATGAGCTATAGTGTTGTAAGTCACCTATGTAGCTTGCCATAATGTAAAGTAATGGAGATTGACTGTGTGCAGTACAGTGATGTAACGGTAATAGATGCTGGAAACCAAGCAATTGCATAATACACTCCTATTATCTGAATTACTCAATTTATGAGTGAGACTAATCCAATAATAAACCAGCTAGGATATAATCAAATTTACCTCTCTTGTCTTGAGACTCTGTCAGCAGAATACAATTTGACTTCCCCCTATGTGTGCTGTTTTATACCAGGAGGCAGAGGAGAATTACTTTTACTATCAGATCACTCCTGTTCAGTGATTGGTTTGATAATAGAATTATTTAGCAGCATATGCAATTTTCTGATTGACAAAGGTGACCTGTGATTTTATTTGTCCATTAGAGTACTTACTACCATAGTAGGCGATAGAATATCAGTATGCCTTAACTTACTTTAACACAGAGGTCCCCTTAAGGTGCCACAGTGCTACCCTATTCTCCTTTTGTGAGTTGAGCTGTTGGACGTTTAAAAATCCCTGCCACTGGGAAAGGACTTAAAATCAGGGCTTCTGCAAGATGCTGTAGTAATAGTAATAATAATAATAATAATAATAATAATAATAATAATAATATTTATTGGTATAGCGACAACAAATTCAGCAACGCTTTTAAATATATACATTACAGGTTATATTTATATTACATTATACAATAAATAAATTAAAATAATTAAGAAACAAACAATTAGAGACCTGCTTGCGAGAGCTTACAGACTAGGATGACAGGGGGTGATACGAGAGGCAACAAGTGCTTTATTTGCCGATGTTCTAGTCATTGTACATAGAGTCGCAAATTGCCTTGGGTGAGCCAGTCAAACAACATTGTCTGAGTTCAGGTAGAAAGTATATGGCACCAAAGAGGTTATAGACTAGATGGAGAAGGGATAGCAGAGAGGGAGACAAGATTAGTTAATGTTATAGGTATGCCTGAAGAGATGGGTCTTCAAACAAAGCTTGAAACTGTGGGTGTTAGAAATAAGCCTGAGGTCTTTGAGTAGGGCGTTCCAGAGAACTGGTGCAGCATGAGAGAAGTCTTGGAGGCGGGAGTGAGAGGTTCTAATTATGGAAGATGTTAGTGTAAGATCATTAGAAGAATGTAATGCATGGGAAGGATGGTAGGTGGAGATGAGGGAGGAGATGTATTTGGGGCAGAGTTGTGGAGAGCTTTATGGATGAGGGAGAGGAGTTTGAACTAAATTCTGAATATAATGTGTAACCAGTGCAGTGACTGGCACAGTGGGGAGACTTCAGTGTAACGGCTGGAGAGGAAGATGAGTCTGGCTGCTGCATTCAGGATAGACTTGAAAGGGGAGAGCTTACAAAAAGGAAGACCAATTACAATAGTCAAGACAGGAATGGATCAGGGTGACTAAGAGTATGAGCTGTGTCAGTGGTGAGAAATGGGCAGATTCTGGAGATGTTTTATGAGATGTAGATGACAGAAGCATGCCAGAGCTTGAATATAGGGAGTGAAGGATAGATCAGAGCCTGTAGTATAACCCTCAGACATCGAGCTTGATGCACTGGAGTGATACTAGTACCACAGACTGCGTGTAAATCCTAGTAGTGGCTTTTGCTTCTTTGCTCTCCTGATAAGGGTCAGTATACTAAAAGTAGATCCCTACATATTTACACACTCAGAATTATATTGCTATTTTGTAATTGTTATGGTACAATTTTTACTTAGATCTGTATAAAATTGTAGCTTAGTTTATCTTCAATAGCCAATGGTTCTCAGAAAAGAGGAGATAAAGATCAGACACTTCTCTGATGGATGTTGCTAAGAAAATGAAACTGTAGTCAGCACTATATAGGGGAACAAGGAAGCTGAAGACAAGAAAGCTAAATTTTCAGTGAAGACCTATAGAGGTAAAGTTTTCTGTACTCTAGTAGGTATAAAAACAAGAATTAAAATCCACAGTGGCTTCTGCACAAATTACTTACAGTAATCACTTTACAGTATCACTTTAGGAAATTTCTTCATTGATCACATGCCATATATTTCAAACAGAAAGAATAAAGTATAGTTTTAAATTACCTGTAAACATTCTTCCAGTTAGTTACTAGGTAGCCTATTGCACCTTATTTTTAATATTTCACTCCTAAATGCCTACAGATGGTCTGGGTAGTGTGAGAGAGGGTGTGAACAGTGCTTATTTTAACAGTGCCTATTTTAACACTGAAGTAATTGTAGCAGTTTTTGTAGTACATAGGGAATAGCTAGGGAATAGTGTCATGGTTCCTTTGACAAACTGAACAAATGGAGGAATGGTTGGCACAGCTAAATATCAAAAAGTGGTGCACCAAAACACATCCAATATAAGATACTATACAACTAATAAGACAGCAAATGTGTTATATAATTGATGCACACACAGAAAATGAATGAACAAATAGAAATCTTTATTATCAGCACCACAGACAATAAATACAGTTAAAAGCACTTAAAAATTAACCTCATAGGTCAAGCACAGAAGCTAGCGACCCCCACAATCATTGGGGTAACGCCACAGAACCAGGACAAAGGAATTGAATAAGCTCTAGAGCTAGCATGTAAGTTATACACCAAAATGGGCAACACTGCAATAAATAAATACATACAAAATAGCAGCAGGTAGATTCATCACAAAGTGCCAAGTGCCCTAAAAGAATCACATGTTAAATATCATGCAGCTATCCTGGTACAATACCACCTAAACCCCACGCTTTCTGTTATGTTTCCATAACTTCATCAGGAGTGAACATAGGGGGAGTGTGGCGCATGTAGTATTTATATCATGCTATGATTGTAAATTGATAGATACCTGGTGTGGATCCTGGAGGGAGATGAGGTCACACTATCAGCACATAATGGCCCCTAAGATGGCGTGGCGTCTCGTGAGGCGCACACGTCCGATTCCGGAAGTGCTAATGGAACGCACTCATAGGTATTACTAGATTGGAATATATCCAAGATGACTCAGCATCACGTGAGGCACATGCGCCCGAAACCGGAAGTGCTGGTGAACACACTCATGAATATCAATCTCGACCAGCACACCTACATCAGCACATATCCGGCCAGAAAACCATGTCCCCACTCCTCAATTGTTGAGGATAACAGTGCACCATGTGACTCGTCACCATAGATGCATCACTTCCGTCTGGCGCTCCCATAAAATGCAATCGAAGCCAGAAGTGCGTTCCATCATCACCTAATCATATGACACTGGCGCCTCACGAGACGCTGCGCCATCTTGGAGGCCATGTACTGATAGTGTGACCTCATCTCCCTCCAGAATCCACACCAGGTACCTATTCATTTACAATCATAGCATGATATAAATACTACATGGACCACACTCCCCCTATGTTCACTCTGTTATGGGTATTGTACCAGGATAGCTGCATGATATTTAATATGTGATTCTTTTAGGGCACTTGGCACTTTGTGGTGAATCTACCTGCTGCTATTTTGTATGTATTTATTTATTGCAGTGTTGCCCATTTTGGTGTATAACTTACATGCTAGCTCTAGAGCTTATTTAATTGCTTTGTCCTGGTACTGTGGCATTACCCCAATGATTGTGGGGGTTTCTGTGTTTGACCTATGAGGTCAATTTTTAAGTGCTTTTAACATTGTCTGTGGTGCTGATAAAGGTTTTTATTTGTGCATTTAATTTCTGTGTGCGCATCCATTATATACAGGAGAAGTTATAGTTTAGTTGTACTATACTATAGAAAAAAAACTGGAAAACTTTACATTAGATTTTTTTACATCCTCAAAAGATAAAAATGCTGCACTGTATTCGAATATATAAGTTAGGCATGTCAAACTCTGGCCTGCAGTGCCATTATTTTTGGCCCGCCGAGGAATTCAATAGATTTCCTGGAGCTGGCCCACTGAAAGCCCATTGCAACAGATTATAATATGGGTGATCAACCAAATGGTCAGAGGGATAGGATAGAGTCCAGGTGGACAGAATGTGGAGCCATCCAGTGTAACTAATAACTAATGGGAAACTGCTGTGGGCAGGCCCATATCTGCCATGAGGCGAGGTGAAGTCTTTGCCTCAGGCGGCAGATAACACAGGGGCGGCATCAGTGTCCTGTGTCATTATCATTACAACTAGTTACGGCTCAGTGCCCAGCCGTGTTTCCTGTCAGTTGCCTCATGAGAAGCACTGAGGAGGCACTGGAAGCCTCGTATTCACAGGTATTCACATCACATAAGACATAGATATAGTGTCTCCTGCTGTTAACCCTTTCAATAATGCAGAGTTATTATACTCTGCATCATTTACACACTGTAGAAAAGAAAAAGTTAGCAGCGGGGACGCTATATTATGTCTTCTCTGCACTGCCTAACTCCGAGCTGACCTCAGCATAGTGCAAAAGCAGGAGAAGAGGCATTTGTCAGTTCTTGCCTCAGGCAGCAGAAAAGCTAGAATCGGCCCTGGCTGTGGGGCGTCTGGCTGCTGTATGAAACACTATTGTGGGGGCTGGCTATTGTATGAGACACTACTGTGGGGGCTGGCTACTGTATGGCACACTACTGTGGGGGCTGGCTACTGTGAGGGATGGCTACTGTATGGGACACTGCTGTGGGGGGCTTGATACTGTATGGGACACTGTTGTGGGAGGGCTGGCTACTCTAAAGGACATTCCTGTGGGGGGCTGGCTACTGTATGGTACACTGCTCTGGGGGTCTGGCTACTTGGCTACTGTATGAGACACTGCTGTAGGGGTTTGCTACTGTATGGAATACTATAGTTGGCACTGGCTACTGTATGGGGCACTATCACTATTGTGAGGCACTATTGTGGGGATTTACCATATCATTTTTGTAGTGTACAGCAGTGGGTGGCGCATACTGCTCTGACTGTCAGGAATGCCGCTAAGAAAGGGCCAGAAATGTTGCTTGCACTCTTCAGTAGATATCAAGGTTGCCCCGCAACTTTGTCCAAGTTTTTTGAGTTTAAGACCCCTGATGTAAATAAAACCTTCACCTACTGGATGTTGCCAGACCCTTATTTTCCTTGATGTCTTAGAAACATGTCTAAAGTTTTCCTCTGTGGGGATCTGGATGCTGATACCCCCATGATCTTTAGAACCAACAAGAAGAAGCCCATGGATGACCACATCTTGCGGTCATGCACATCATGCCTGAAGAAGCTCCAAAGAAAGTCTTTGGAGCCTGTGTTCAGTTTGACATCAGGTGAAAACAGTCATCACCTATTCCTGTTGGCTCTAACAATTTATGGAATTCTTAGCTCTCAAACCACCACAGATGAAAACCTCTGTCATGCCTCTATGACATCAATCAAAAAATCAATAGCGTTCTGAAATTAAAGTAACACTTTAAGGTTATGCTTATGTATAGGAATAAAGAAAATGTGATCTTCACATCTTCACATTTAATAAAAAATTTAAAAAGTGTTGTACGCTTTCTGTTACATATACACATTTTTCCACACCATTTCTACAATGATCTAAATTGAAAGTTATTTCTTTCTTTTTTTTTTTTAAAGCGTCCTTAAATTGGCACATTGGCATCCATAACTTTTGACATAGAGACATTTCAAAAGTTTTGATCGGTCCCGCTCTGTGTTCAGACCCATAACGATCGGGAGAAGGAGTTGGGAGAAGGCCTTGCAGTCCACTCTCCGCTCTGAGTTAAAAAATAGAGTCAGACTTATAATGGCTCCTGTGGAGCGCGTCTCATTTTGCTAACAGTTCTCTGTAGTTCTCTTCCCAACTCTTTCTCCTAATTGATACAGGTCTGAACACTGAGACACGGACCAATCAAAACTTTTGACATGTCTCTCTATGACATACAAAAGTTTTTTTTTAAATGACAGTGATACTTTAAACTTTTCTCCAACTATATTATCGGTGTTAGCTTGATGGTGTAACCCCGCTCCCCGCTTTCCAGTCTGGGTAAGAGTGCTCCTTAAACCACCATTTTCCACCCTTTCTATACTGAAGACATTTCCCCTGAGGGCTCACAGTGTACAAGGTTAGGGGAGTGGGTATGTAGGCAAGGGAAGCAGATATTCACACAGCAGTTTATTGGCAGCAGGATACTGTGGGTTGTAGATTTTTCTGAAGATGGGTTGCTTTTGAAGGTTGCAATGTAGATGGGAGTGATTTATCAGGGTAATGAGTTAATAGTATGAGAAATCATAGTGACAAATCATGAGCGAAGAAGTGGAGAGGAGTTCTTGGGAAGATCGGAGATTACTTGAGGGAAGGTCTTGGCAGATGAAACATTATATATTGTTCTATAAAATGTCAAAATGACAGGAAACTATAAATACATTGCTTGTCAAGATACTGTAAAAAAAATTCTTAGGACACCAGAATACTGACCTATTTTATGAGAAGGAAAAATGTTCTTAACATAAAAAAAAAATAAAAAAATAAATAAATATATATATATATATATATATATATATATATATATATATATATATATATATATCCAAATTATATATAACATCCTGTTCACACGTACAGGATCTGCAGCAGATTTGATAACCCAAGTTTGAAGTTGCAGAATCAAAGCAAATCAAATCTGGGCCTGCAGATCTGCTGCAGATCCTGTATGTGGAACGCACCCTAATCCTATGTCAAAGAATTAGGGCTATAAAGGTATCAATGCTCTGTATAGTATAGTGATAATAAGTCATACTGCATTCAATTTAGAAAAATTAGATGCTTACATAAGAAATGTGAACTCTGAGTGTAAAGCTGTAATTTACAAATGTGTTATTATTCTAAAATTATTAGAAAAGAAACATTGTGAAGTATAGAAAATTGATAAAACTCATGCATAATGGTTTCAGATAGGGTGCCTTTCTATTTTTTTAAGATAGACCAGCAAATCTTGAAAGTCTATTTGAAATCTCAAGGTTGTCACCAGAGATGTGAGAATTATCCAGTTTATCCTCAGCGGATGAGTCTGATTCGTGTGTCAGTGGGATTTCCGTGGTGCACATTTGATCACAGCACTCTAGAACATGAAAGTCAGATTACCTGGTGAAGACGCCTATGAATAATGATAAACTTAATATAAGCAGGGTAAACAGTCACATTGCTTTAAAGATGTCCTCCCCATGACAATCTCCAATCTTATTTGAAAAAGAAAATCTGCAATACTTTCAGTATACAATTCAGTCCAGAATTCCAGATATCTACTGGAATTCTCTTCGTAAACCTGCTCCAGTATACAGTATGCAACACAAATGTAGGTTCTCAGGATCCAGGAAGAAAAACTCTTGAGAGATAAAAAGATTTAAAGGGAACCTTCACTTGGTTTATGCCACATTAAATGTGTGCAGCATAAACTAGTGACTAGGGATGGTCAGAACCCTCTGAGGTTTGGGTTCGGCTGAACCCGAACGCTCAGCATCGGATTCCCGCTGTCTGCCCGCTCCGTGCAGCGGGCGGATCCAGCAGGATGAACGCCTGGAAAACTGAGAAACAGCCCATGGCTATGGCTGTATCCCAGTTTTCCAGACATTCCTCCCACTGGATCCGCCCGCTGCACGGAGCGGGCAGACAGTGGTAATCATTGTGGAGGGTTCCGATTCGTACGAACCCCGTCCGAACCAGGTTCGGACCATCCCTACTAGTAACATAGATGCTGAACAGATTGGTGTGTTACATACTGTACATCATTTTGCTCTCCTAAAATGCAGGAGTATAGGATTCTTGCCACACCCCTCCTTCTTACCCCCAGTACTGTGGTTGTGAACAAGGCGGATAGCCCAAACGCATAAAACCCATGTGCTTATTTCAGCTCTGTACTGTCTCAGAAGATAATAAAAAATAATGTTTTATCCTACTAGAGGTGCTGGAGTATTTCCATTTCAACAATGGGGTGATGGGCCCTTTGTGGTTGCCCATCAGGTTGCCCAAAGGTCACCCATCTAGGTCAGCACTTGTTTGTTCCTCGTTCTTCGCTCACTGTCGGCTCTATTACATGGGGGCTTCCCGGCTAGATCATCCAGGCAGCCCATAGAAGATAGCGGCGGTCTACTGCCTATTCCACTATTCCATGGAACGACAGCAGCAGATCCCTGCTATTTTGATTGTTGACATTTCAACATGTTGAAAGACAACAATCAGCCGATATGTTTGTTGTCTTCTATTACACTAAGTTATTATCATCCGTAACGGTCTGTATAGGCCGTATACGGGTGATAATCGCTTTGTGTAGTAGGGCCTTAAAGCCGGCCCTGACACAACTTATAGATTAGTATATAGTTTGGGGAATAAATGAGAAGTATTTGTATTTATATGTAAATGAGTATTTTGCTGTTCTCAGCAGCTTGATTTTAAAAGAGGTGCACACCTATTCATATGCCACTTTTGTGCCACAAAATGCACAAAAAAATGTTTGTAGTATTTAGGGTTTTCCAAATAAGTGTTTGGTTTTATAGGGGAATCTTTGGAGAAGGGAAAGGCCTTTACACCAAAAGATTGGTGCAAAAGGAAAAAAAAAAAAAGTTAAATGTCTTGCATGTCGGCTGATCATTGTCTTTTAACAGTAGCTATTACACCAAGTGATTATCGTCCATAGTGGCCAATAATCTCTTGGTGTAAATATTATGTAAAAGTTCTTCATCAGGCCATGAACACATGCTGGCTTTAAATGGCCTGAAATGGTATAACACAGTACGTTCTTCACAAAATGAAGCAATAATAAAGCCAAATTTTCTTGCATGATAACAAGTGTACTGTGCCGACTCTCCATTCTAAACCATGATGCCTTTCCCCACTGAATAAATAAACAAGCTGGTTCTTCCAACCATTCAACCAACGGCAATTGCCTGGAGACTAGAATACCATTTTTTAATACTGACATTACTTAAACAACAACTGTTGCCCCTTTACTAGGCAATTACTATGTAATCCTAGGAACAAGTATCACCATACTCCTTAGACATAAAATTGTCTTGTATTTATATTGTGTAATGTTTTGGGAAACATTAAGGGTCTTTTTTTTCATTCTGGAGGTGAAAGAGTTAGGGTGTTCTCTATTAGTCATTACACATGAATTGCATTGCTTTTCACTTTCAATATTTCCCTAGAAACTATAAGGACAAACATCATCTCTGTCTCGGCCAACAAAGGCTTCATGGATCAAAAATGTTATTAAAATAATTTTTCAAAATGACTGCAAGGCAGGACAGTGGTCACAGACCTTCTGTTGCGTATTCCGCATTGCATTTATACCTTGTTAAAATCAAATTAAGCAATGTTTTCTTTCTGTCTGCACTGTACCAGCCGAATGTCTCTAATGCCCACTTCAAGGGAAGGAAGTTATCAATGTGAAAGTAGGTGATTTGAAACATTGTTATGTTTCTCTTGTGGGATTTTCGGTAATTGAGCATGCAGTCTTTTTATCTATTGAACATTTATTGGGCAATTAGGAGTATAAATTATAGACACTTAATGAATATATACTACTTGCCATTAAAGTTCTGAAGCAGCGTTTCCACAACCCGTGTGCTTGACAAATAATGATTTTGGTGAAAAGCTCCAAGCTGCCTCTAAGCCACTTTTTATTGCTAAATTGTGCGGATTCTTTGGTATAGTTTTTTTCATTACTCTTACAGATCTGGCCACCCTTAACCTTTCTTGAATTGCATTGTTATACGATTTGTCATGGCACCAGTTCAATATAATCATGTGACATCCAGTAAAAAAAATTAAAAAAAGGTATATGTCGAGCATGTTTATTTTTCTTTTCTATTAGAGGCCATGGAAAAATGGACAGTATCTGTCAAAGCTATCTGTCGTATATAGGTATACAGGTAGCTAGGGGGAAATATTTAAATGTGTGTAATTATACGTTACAGGCTAGTCAGCCTAAGTCAAGATTGTGATTATGGAGGGAAAGCACAGGCTGTATTGTGTAATAGGTGGCACAGTCTGTATGGCGGAAGTTCACTTTCTAGCCATACTACAGATTAACAACATCCTTTAAGGCTATTTTACCCTCTCCCTGTTTTGTTAAGGTTCAAAAGTTCGAAAATTTGATGATAGGTTAAAACCAATAGGTCTCAGGATACATTATGTCTCGTTTAAAGACAAGTTACTGAAGCACACATCTTCTCATAGAGTATACTTTTAATAATATAAATAAGGGGAAAACTTAAGACCCCAAAGTGACCAATATCATAGATTTCTTTTCCATATGTTCCTCTTTTTGTACCTTTTCCATTAGCCATAATTAATAAGTAATATAGTACGTTGTAGTGTAGCCTTTATATATTATAACAAATATCTTCTAGACATTCAGTATATATGATATTTTATCTACTTTAAAATTATGTCTAGCCATATTTGTACACTTTTTATGCATTCCAGGAAAGTAATATTCCTTCTTATAAGCTTATTCCTTGATTAACTCGAACATTCATGCAACTGCATTGGCTATAGCCCAACTATATTTAATATGAATGTATATCATAAAATTATAATTCAACTTCAGAGCCTCAGAAGCTCCAGAGTGATGAATAGCTAATACATACCATCTTGGGCAGATAATTATAGGGCTTTTTTTAGGTCACCCGAAGCCCAGGTTTGGGGCCATGTATTCCCCCATGTCATGCCAGCACTTTCTTCACTTTAGTGAGAAGATTAGCATAATAACAACTGTAAGATGTCTGAAAGCTGCTCATTTCTTTGCATCAATTGCCCATGTTGATGTAGGAATAAATCGGCATGGAATGATAAAAAGCCTTTATAAGTTAGAAGGAAATAAGCCCATTAGGATATATAAGAAATGTTTTCGTCTTCTATCTTATGAGTAATTGAAGTGAAATATCTAATCTTATGTTAGTCGTAAACAGGTTTGAACTTGCTCATTTTTTAGTCTCCAAAGAATCATTTACACACCTCTGTTTTCTAACTGTGAAGTTTAAGCAAGAGAAGGTCACAAGATTAGAAGCGAATGCCATGGAGAGATAGGCAAAGAGATTTCTGCATATTAATGTGCAGCAAACAATACTCTCCCTATTAACAGCTCTGTGTGAGCGTATGAAAAATGTAAAAGTCACGGAGATCCATCATCTCACTCTGCAGGGTCTCTCACCAATTCTTTGCACAAATTTGTATAGTCTTACAAAGATATTCTCAATACCCTGCATCTTCGCAGTCTATCATTTGTCTTACCACTTGCTGGTGTCATAAATAAAACATACTGTCGATGTATACAAACGTCTCATTTTACCTTCTTATGTGGTTCAGTAGAAACATTACATTGTATTTTAATATGAGTATAAATACTTGCAATCCCTCTATGATGACAACGCTGTTGTAAAGCTCTGTCTGGTTGCCTGTTAAATAGGTCTTATTTTAAGCTGACATTTTCTTCTCTAACCATTTATGATTGTTCTGTCTCTTTATAGGAATACCCTTTGGCAATTATCCAATGGCCGGAATGCTTCTGTGGTTTCCCTACAGTTCAATTTAACCTTTATGAACACCTGGATGACTCTCTCTGTTCTGGGTCCTTGAATGACAGCAGTGGATCAGAAGTCCTAAGGGATGAAAATTATTATTCAGTCTACCAAACTCCCATTCAAGGTAAGGATGCTAAACTGTGGGTCTTTAATCTTTCCAGACCAGTGCTACTCACTCTAGCAGAGGCAAACATTGGAATAACATTAGGAGACTTATTTTATGAAATGGTCCTTGATGTGCTTGAGTTTTAAAATGTTTCAAAAATTCTGGCCAAAAGGTTAATGCAAACATTAAATTAATCATAAAACTTCAACTTTGCCATAAAATCTAGTCATAAAGATGGCACCGCTGAAGGATAGTAATTGAACATTTGATTTATTTTCACTAGCCTCTTGTAACTAAATTTAGTACCTCCTTCTGACCTTGCATAAGAAAATCTGATGTTCCAATGGCCTAATTATGAATAAAAATATGTTCAGTGACAGGCAGAATAGGTGTCCGGTCCTGTATTTTTCTGTTATAGAAACGGAACATTTTAAACACATCTCATTGGGCTACTATTAAATAATAATGTTTGTACACAACCTATGGGCCCAAATTTATCAAAGGCTGTAAATTAGACACTGGTGTAAACTCCCAATAGCAACCAATCACAGCTCCTCTTTCAGCTCTGGTTAAATGAAAGCTGTGATGTGATTGGCTATTTTGGTAAGTTTACACCAGTGTCTTTTTTTACACCATGTGATAAATCTGGGCTCTTGTTTAGGGGCTCTTGTTTGTTTAGAGTACTCACATTTTCCTTGCGCAGTACTTTCAACTGTTAAGAGTACAAGTGTATTAAGAATAGCCAGTTTATGAATTAGGATTATAACTTGTGGCAGGAAGGGGAGGGGGTTTGTTGGTTTGATTTTTCAATGTAAAATTTTTCCTTATTGAGGAAAAGAAGGAGGGTAAACCTAGAAGTAATTGAATATTACTTCTCCAGAAGACAGATAGCTTTAGCCAGTGCCACCAAGTGTGCATAAACAGGCCACTATCTCATAAACATTTCCAACACTTGCATTTGCACTTCCATTTGCATTCCTGCCAAACCTTGATAAAATAAGGTTTTCCTAGAGTCAGAAATCAGTGTAACCATTGTTAGTTTAGTTAAATATTCCCATTTTCTCAAAACACTTAAAGGTTTCATTTACTTTGCACTTTGGTGTCTGCACATAAACACAGTGTAGACACTTAATGACAGAGCATCACAAACTCATGTTATAAGAAGCTAACAATATCATGCCATACATATTGGGGGAGAGTTATCAAACATGGTGTAAAGTGAAACTGGCTTAGTTGCCCCTAGCAACCGAACAGATTCCACATTCCATTTCTCAATCTTTGAGAAATGAAAAGTGGAATCTGATTGATTGCTAGACGCAACTGAGCCAAATCTACTTTACACCATAAATCTTCCCTATTAAGTTTAACTTCTTTTTCTAACACTCCACCCCTGTCCACTAGATATTGGTAGCATTAGCTACATTACCCAATATGATGATAAAAGCCTAGATGAGGTGGTTGTAACTGATTACAGTTTTAAGCATTAAGTGCATTTAGGTTTATACCCTGCTGAAAACCAAGAAGTTGTGACTGCAGGTTATCAGTCTATAGACAGTATTTTGAGCAACAACAGTAACTAAAGATATTAAACAAATTTACAAATGTTAGTGTCTGGACACAGGAAAATACAAGACCATGAAGACCAAGGGGGAGATTTATCAAACTGGTGCAACGTAGAATTGTCTCAGTTGCCCCTAGCAACCAATAGATTCCACCTTTCTTTTTCCAAAACGTCTGTGAGGAATGAAAAGTGGAATCTGATTGGTTGCTAGGGCAACTAAGACAATTCTACTTTACACCAGTTTGATAAATCTCCCCCCAAGTGTCCATAATTTTTCCTTGCAATGTTACGATAGATTGTGAATGCTGTAGATTGGTAATACGTGAAGATACACTAGCTAATGAAAGGTGTGTAGCATATGGTGGTAACTTAAGATACTGTATGCCATTTGAGTAATAGTATTTAACCTGAAAGCAGAAAGTTGACCATGTATTACATGACCTTGGAATAGTTTGATATCACAAATGATTGAATTTAACCCATTTTAAGCGTGCTCCACAGCATTTGGAAAACAGCTTTACTCTTGTCCTCACGTCAGAACTATTGATTTGTTAAATAATGGCTAGATGACACATTATCACCTCCATGTTTTCAGCAGATGAAATACTCATGCACTGACACAAGTCAGAGCCTTCCCAGTGAAGCTCCAGTATTTAATAATTCATGCATCCTTAGGCATAGCTGCTTGTTCTCTGAATTATCATATGAGTTCAGCTGAGCCTGAGCTGGATTTCTGGTCCTGCTGGGAAAAAGAATGAATTTGCTAATAAACAATCGGAATGGGTCACAGGTCGCTTGTTATATTAACACTTTGAAAAATAAAAATGTGCTTCATGATTTGAAATGATGTGTTGATGACCCTAATGAAACAGTCTATTCGCTGAATGTAATTCTGTCAATAGACTACAAAATGCAGAAAAAATATGAAGCATGGGCAGGACATGTATAACAGGTGTATTCCTGCAATTTATGCTCAGTCTAAACACTTGTCTTGACTAAGGACTACCTAGATTAATATCACAATTAAAAACAAATGTTTAATTTTGGTTCAATTATTGAACAACTACATGTGGCCAAAATATGAGTGAAGGAACATAATAAAAATGTACCATCAGGTACATCTCTTTAAGATTTTTACATCAATAGACTGGCACCAGAATGGGGATGCTGGTGCTGTGGTCCTTTTTTTGAACTGTTGCCCAGTTCCTGCATATGGCACTATTCTATTACCAAGCACTGGCCCGGCCTGAAGCACTAGGGGGAGGCCTGCCCTCCCCTAGTGGGACGAAACCTTCAGGTTTCAGGCCAGGCTGGTGCCCAGTAATAGACCAGGCCGGTGCTTGGCAATAGACCAGGCTGCGGTTCAAAAAAGTTCAGCACCGGCATTCCCCCGCCAGCGCCAGTCTATTGATGTAAATATCCTAAATAGATGTTCCTGATGGTACATTCGCTTTAACCTCTTAAGGACAGAGCCAATTTTGATTTTTGCATTTTCGTTTTTTCCTCCTTGTGCTTAAAAGGCCATAGCACTTGCATTTTTCCACCTAGAAACCCACATGAGCCCTTATTTTTTGCGCCACTAATTGTATTTAACAATGGCCAGCTGAATTTTTTCATAAAGTATACTGGAAAACCAGAAAAAAAATAAACGTATGGTGAAATTGAAAACAAAACAACAACAAAAAAAAAAACGCATTTTGTTTATTTGGTGGGTATTTGTTTTTACGCCATTTGCCCTGAGGTAAAACTGACTTATTATATACTGTATGTTCCTCAAGTCGTTACGATTAAATGATATGTAACATGTATAACTTTTATATTATGTGATGGCCTGTAAAAAATTCAAACCATTGTTAACAAATATATGTTGCTTAAAATCGCTCCATTCCCAGGCTTATAGCGCTTTTATCCTTTGGTCTATGGGGCTGTGTGAGGTGTCATTTTTTGCGCTATGATGTGTTCTTTCTATCGGTTTGATTGCGCATATACGACTTTTTGATCGCTTTTTATTACAATTTTTCTGGATTTGATGCAAACAAAAATGCGCAATTTTGCACTTTGGGATTTTTTGCGCTTACGCCGTTTACCTTGCGAGAACAGGAATGTGATAAATTAATAGTATGGGCGATTACGCACAAGGCGATAGCAAACATGTTTATTTATTTATTTGTTTACGTTTATTTATTACATGGGAAAAGGGGGTGATTCCGACTTTTATTAGGGGAGGGGGCTTTTGATTGAAAACATCACTTTTTTTTTACTTTTACACTTATACTAGAAGCCCCCCTGGGGGAATTCTAGTATGAGTGCACTGATCTCTCATTGAGATCTATGCTGCATAGATATACAGCATAGATCAATGAGATCCGCACTTGTTTGCTTTCGGCTGCTGCAGCCGAAAACAAACGAGTGCCAAGGCGGGATCAGCGACATTTTGGTGGAGACCCCGGCCGGCAACAGACACAGAGATCGCTCCTCCAGGACAACATCCCAGGGGGGCGATCTCATCCACTAGACACCAGGGAACGGGTGCATGCGGTAATCGGATGCAGCTGTCAACTTTGACAGCCTTATCTGATTACCTGATTAGCGGGCACGGCGATCGCACCATGCTAACAGCGGTCCCGGGCTACATGCGGCGCCCAGAATCACGGTGGTTCAAAGCGGGGTCACCGCACGGCCCCGTTCTGAATGCCCTTTCCGACAACAGGGTGTAAATATACGCCCTTTGTCGTTAAGGGGTTAAAGTCTGAAAGATTATGCAAGTGGAGTGGACTGTTCTGACAGATGACAGTATGTAAGTTGTTCCATTAAACCATGGTATGATAGTGTAATAGTACATTAGTCCTTCATGTGTAAGACAAAGGTGGAGACTTATTAAACTGGTGTAAAATAAAATTGTCTTAGTTGCCCCTAGCAACCAATTAGATTCCACCTTTTATTCCTCACAGATTCTTTGAAAAATGAAAGGTGGAATCTGATTGGTTGCTAGGAGCAACTAAGACAATTCTACCCTACACCATGTTTGATAAATCTCCACCAAAGTGTCTTATAGTTTTCATGCATATTAACAATTGTAACTTCCAATCTACTGTGCAGGATTTTACAATTTCATGAATTCTATCTATATTGTTTGTGTGTCCATCCATCCATCCATCCAGTATCTATCTATTTCTCTCGCTCTCCTCTCTCTCTCGCTATTATCATTTGTCTATTTAAGAGTGGACTAACAGCTGTGTATTTCTGCATCACCAAACAGTTGCAGCGTGTTGCTTCTATGAGGAATTATTCTTCAATCAGGATTGTTCTATCAGAATAACAAATATCCATCTGCTTTACTAGAGCATATGAACATCATATTGGAAAGCTTCCTTCATTAGATCCCCTCTTTATAACCCAGAGCATACTGATCCTACAAAAAGCAGCTCCCATCGAAGGGAACACAACATGACAATTTCATTGTCCCCTATAAATTTAAATAGGTGTCCTGTAGTTCTACCTTTTCTTTGCAAGGGTCTGTCTGCAACTTTCTCAAGTGATAATTTTGCATGCACCAATGAGTAGAATACCAGTTTACCTCCATTCTACGAAGAAGTTGTCCAGACCCCTGTGACCCACTGCAACCCCCTTAGTCCAATCACAGCTCAGCTTTCATCTCAGATAAAATAAATATTGAGCAGTGATTGGTTGCTATGTGCAGTTTACACCAGTTTCTATTTTACACAATCGGATACATTTGGGCCAGGGTCTGCCACTCAGTCTGTTTGTTGGCCTACTGTGCAATACATAATAATAAAATAAAATTCATATTGTAACAAGTTCAAAAGAAATACAAAAGTCCGAAATGTTCAATGTGTTAAATTCTTGCTCTCTTCCTCCAGGAAAAAAATAAAAAGACAAATATAAAATAAATTGAATTTTCTGGCATACCATTAGTTTAACTAGTCTAGTTCTATTAAAGTAAGGCTGAAAAGTCTGCAAAGAATATATATATATATATATATATATATATATATATATATATATATATATATATATGCATCATTTAATGGAATGTGGATGTATTTATTCCAAATTATATGCAGATGTTAAAGGAGGATAACCTTTTGTTTTAGATGGCTCTCTATAGTCCCATATAAGATACATTGGTAATGGGAAATCTATGGGGATTTGCTGCTGCTTTGGACAGAGGTGGCAGCAGAGAGACCGAAAAGAAAACATTTCCTGCAGGATATACAGCAGCTGATAAGTATAAGGAGACTTTAGATTTTTAAATAGAAGTAAATTAAAAATCTATATAACTTTCTGAAACTATTTGATTTAAAAGAAAAATATTTTGGCTGGATAACCCCTTTAATTCTCATTTCCGCTATATTTTTAATATACATCAGTGTATATACAGTATAATCTAGTTTTTATGCATAGAAAAACTAGCCTTAACATCTTATTTATAAAGTTCATGTGTCACTTTTTCTAAGGTGTGTGATTCATTTGTTGAGTTTTTCTGCCATTATTTTGTCTGACCCATTGATAAATCATGTATGCACTGTGAGTCTTCACCATTGTGTTTTATCATTGTTGACCTATTTTTTTTTGTTTAATAAAGGAGACTGACGACAGCAAAGGACCATGTGGGTCCTCTAAGTCAACCTTAGACCTACTTTAACTAGGGGGAAAAAAAAAACACTGCTTACCGAAATCTATAAACTGAGCAAACTCCTGTGTAAAAGATAACATTATGATTTAGATGACTTAAAAATCTGAAAACAGCTTAGTGTGAAGTTATGAGAGTAAGAAATTCAGTGTTAATGTATGGCTCCCTAATGTGCAGATGACTGCCTTATTATAGGACCTCAAAGCAGCATGTAAAGCAGTCTTCCCTAACCAGTGGATTATGAGTCACATGTGGATCAAAGGCTGTTTGCATGCTTAGATACTATAGTCCACCAATCACAGGCCGAGGCTGTTAAGAATCATATGCATGGAACATTAATGCCTTATGGTGAGATGTGAGACTATACAAGCGTAAGTCTCTATAGATGCAGCTTGTTATTTATAGTAGCACGAGAGAGGAAGTAAGCTGTGTGTATACTGTGACGTGCAACATACATTACAAAATGACTCATTCATTAGCTTTGTATGTAGAAGTCCAGATTAAAGAATCATGCATAGATTTATCTCTTATCTTTCCTATCAGGATATGTAAAATAAAAAGCATAATACAATTTCTAGAAAAATGCCCATGTGTGCACACATTGTAAAAAACAAAAACATTTTATTACTATGTGTGTATGAATGGCAGTAACATATGAATGGCAGTAACATAGACTTTGCTTTAATCTGCTTTAATTTGCTTTTAATCTGCTTCTAATTTAAAGAATACTCATGCATACTCATATACATATGTTAACTGGATAAATAAGTCTTTATCATCATATGACAATAATTGTTGCCAGAATTATCATTGCATGACTAAAATTAACATTTCACAAGAATATTATGATTAATAGAGATCAGCTGATTTATTTCTGTAATCCATTCATCAGCCGGCTACCTTTTAACTCATTGCCGCTCCGTGACGCTCCTCCCAAGGTGCTCGGAAAAGCTGGATCCAGTCCTGTGAAACTAGGAGAACTTTCTGGACTGGACCCAGCTTTTCCCAGCCCCCGGGGAGGAGCGGCATGAAGCTGCAGTTAGTTAAAAGGCAGCAGGCTGATGAGCGGATTGCTCTTCGCTTCATTATAACTGTAAATTCGCTCATCCCTAATTAATATTCGCGGCCATGCCATATTACACTAAGGGGAGGACAGAGAGCTAAATGACGTCTATTATTTTAGACTTAAAATGATGGACGTCATTTTAAACAGAGCTGAAAAAACTTTGTGTGAACAAAGCCTTATATATTTCTTTCACATGAAAAAAACAGGGCAAACACATTGATACCTATGCCCCTTAGCCTTTAATAGTCCTAAGCATGGTCCCTCCTATAATGCCCTGTCTATCTAAGGTATACCCCCTAGTTAGGGTTTCCCCAATGCCAAGAGGAGCTTTTTCTGTTTAATGTAAGGGTATGTGCACACTGAGGAATTATCGAGGAATTGTAGAGAAAAGTTTTCTGCTTGAAATTCCTCGCCTATTCAGCACTGGTTTCTTGACTTCCTATGCATACAGTATACCCCTCAGGATTATAGTGGGTTGCAAAGGAAGGACCACTTGTTTCACTTAATTTAAATGGAACTTGCATATAGATATATCATAGAATGACACTTCTGTGTAAATGCCAAAAAAGGCCCCTTGCTTGATATGAAGATAATAAATTCCCCTGTCTGTCTGACGATCAGAGGGTACAACACAGGGGTCTTGTAGCAGTCAGTACGATGTATCTTAGAGCAGTGCAGCTTTTGTTCCATAGGAAAAGCATGCCACAGCACACTGGAATCTATCTTCCTATGGGACATCATTTGCACCGTGGCTCGGAGAAACATCAGTCCACAATTGAGCTCAGGGCAAACAAAATTGATTCCAGAGGGAAATACTGGTCAAAATATTCTAGTTACATGTCATATATTATAATAATCAAAAACTGCTACTATTTCTCATGTACAAGTACATGTGATTGCTTGATCTGAATAGTCACCTAAAACAACAGGTACACCTCAAGGTTGGGTTCACATTATTTTTTTTAGAGGGTAAAACATAGGGCAAATGGAAATGTGAACCAGATGTAACAAGGGAAGGAGCAGGTAGATATCTAACCATGCTCGGCACCTGTGTAAGCAAGTGGGGGGAGGTTCTTCTTTGCTGCAGACGTGTGTTCTTGACAGGTATTCACACAACATATGGTAAAATTATAAAGAAAAATAGGGTTCTTTTGGAGAAAGTTTTTACATTACAGTTTATCTTTTCTTGTTCTTTTTTTAAGATACCCGTTGTACAACAAGAAGGTTTCTGCCTACAAAGTCCAAAGTGTTTATAGCTTTGTCAAGTTTTCCTGGAGCTGGAAATACATGGGTGAGGCATCTTATCGAGCATGCCACAGGATACTACACCGGAAGCTACTACTTTGATGGAACCTTGTTCAATAAAGGTACATTTTGGAGATCTATACATTGTCACTCTTACTATCGATGTTATTCTATAACTGCTGAAGATAATTACAGTCACTATTGAATGTAGTCTCTCTGTCTACGGTATTTGTTGAAAACACGTAAATGTTGGTTTCAACAAATTCTGTGTGTTTTTGCAGGCTTTAAAGGAGAAAAAGATCACTGGAGGAGTGGACGGACAATATGTGTAAAGACTCATGAGAGTGGCAAAAGAGAGATCGAAATGTATGATTCCTCCATTCTCCTGATTCGTAACCCTTACAAAGCCTTAATGGCAGAGTTTAACAGGAAGTGTGCGGGACATCTAGGATATGCGACAGAAAGGCACTGGAAAAGTAAAGGTGAGATATAGATTTGCAACCATTTTGGTTGTACTGCTCCAGTGGATCAGGGCTTTGCATTTTTTTTAATTTATTAAAACAGTCCTTAGTGTCTATAGCTAAAAGTACTCTATAGAAGCTAAGAAATTGTAAACATGGAATACTTGAAGTGTACATACCTGTCATGACATATAAAAAATAAACCCCCAGCAAATATTTAGTTAATGCTTGCCTTATGTGTGGTGTTGGCTTTTATTTTAATTTTGCTACTCCAACTGTTTGTTTAGTGCACCATCGTGTTGCTCATGCTTTTGCAATTCACTATGAGCAAGTGGGCAGACTTTTTTTTTTTGTCTGTTTTAGATATCTTGTGCTCAGCTACTGGCCAATCAGCATTCATTTTCACTGGGCCAGTCTGTGGAGAGCATAGGGACATTCCTTTCTGCATTAGATTTTTTTCACTAATTACATTAGTGATGGAGCCCCAACTGCAGTTTTCTATTAAGTGAGACACCTAGTGGCCATATAGACAGTGTATACCAGACATGTCAAACTCAGGCCCTCCAGCTGTTTTAAAACTACAAAACTAAAGTTTTGGCTGTCCAGGCATGATGGGACTTGCTGGATGGCCTGAGTTTGACTTCCCTGGTCTATACCTCTATATTGGCTGCAGGAATGTTCTTTTTTTACTTGCGGGCACCGTCGGTTGTGCTTACAAATTAATAAACCATTAACTTCAATGCAAAGTGCGGCCACCGCTGCACTTTACATTGTGTGAACACCTATTATTTTGGAAGCTGTTCACTGAACAGTGTCCGGAAATAATAGGCAGGTTCCTTATTTTAACGTTCGTTCTATAGAATGGGCATTAACATAATACTGAGTGATCACAGCATTGACTTCACTGCAATGTGGCCCCTGTACTAAAATATTATGTTGTGTGAACATAGCTTTACACTGCAACTCAATTTCAACTTAATATTTGTCCCCTAATATCCCTCTGTTAATGAATATACTGCAGCATATTAACATGGTAACATGCATATTAACATGCTAATACATTTATATTTTGCTGGAATATCTGTCTCCCCCATCCCCCTCCAGCTATAGAACATTGTATAAATGAGCGCCACAGAAACTGGATTTCTCCCATGGACCTACAAATGGATTGGCCTCATTAACCATGCATTACATGGTTACCCAATCACCTCAAAGACCTCAAAGAGTCCTCTAGTGTTATTAGTTGCCTAGATAATAACTGATCAGAAGGGGCTAAAGTAGCCAAACCCATGCTGATCAGCTGGGGTGGCACATTCTAAGAAAGAGTTGTGTCCTTAAGGGTTGTCCCATAATTGCAACCTCTTCCTTATTCACAGGTTAGGGGATACATATATGGTCATAAAGAGGTTGAATGCTAGAACTTGAAAATCACCCATTGGAATGGAGTAGTGGTCAAGTATGCATAGTGCTGCACCATTTATTGTTAATGGGAGCTGCTGAAGATACAGTAGCTGAGCACCAAGACCATACTGCAGCTCCCATAGACAATGAATAGAATATCTATGTTTATGTATAGCGTCAATTCTGCTCTTATGGAAGGAGTAGATTGAAATGAGTGTCAGTAGTTAGATGCCCTACAATCACACACTTATTTTTTAATTCAGTTTTGTAAAAAAAAAAAAAAAAAAAAAAAATAATAATAATAATAATAATAATAATAATAATAATAATATATATATATATATATATATATATATATATATATATATATATTTATATAAAATAATAATATCTCTAAACATAAGTTTTTTTTCTTTGTTTTATTTAGAATGGCCAGAATTTGTTAACAGCTATGCATCCTGGTGGGCCTCACATGCCATCGATTGGCTTCAGTACGGCAAGAAACTTCTCGTTCTTCACTATGAAGACTTAAAAAAGGACCTTACTGGAAAGCTTAAAGAAATGGTATCCTTCCTTGGTATCCCAGTAAATGAAGATCGTCTCCTTTGTGTGGAGAACAACAAAGATGGCAATTTTAAGCGAGTAGGCTCCAGCCAGACAGTCATGGATCCATTCACTCAAGACATGAAGAATACAATAGATGGATATATCAGGACGGTAGATAAAGCACTTAAGGCCAGAAACTTTACAGGCTTACCAGAGGAATATATGCCAAGATGATATCTGGAAAACAGTCAATTGAGTTTGTAAGGCGTTATATGCTACTGACAGCCGCAAAATCTCTCTGTTCTGTGCGCCTCTAAGAAACTCCATGTTGAAATAGAAACAAAATAAAAAATGGTAGAGAGCTGGCTGTAAACAAAGGCTGAAGTATTAGCATCTTTCTGTCTGTGTTCCTCTACTGTACTGATGGCTGGGAGATGTACACTTGTACACTGTGTTTTCTGAACCTGGTTCCTTTGTTGATGTGTGCTGCCTTTTAGCAATACCTTTCAAAAGTAGTTTCAGTTGTTGCAGAGCCACAAGCTGCAATGTGTCAGAATTTCCTTCTGTACGTAAAAAAAAAAAAATAATAATAAAGTTTGGGAGCAGAAAAGGGCATATTTTCATTAAAACATGGCTTATGTGTATTTCTTTCCAAGGCAAAGGAAATTGAGTTAGGGGTCACAGTTGAGAGGTTGTGTAACATGCTCTATATTTCTGATCGGTAGAGAGTTAAGCCGCTATATGTTATTCAGCTGTATACAGTGGAAGAAATCAACTAGTAATACAGAGTCTGAAAAAACTGGGAAACAGGAAACGATAGCTATAAATTATTTATACAAGCCCACATATAAAAGGGCATAGACAGAGATACATTGTATGAAGGAACTAAGGAAGCAATGTTGCAGACTGCAGAACTAGTGTTTCAAAGGAGCATACTGTACGTGATAAGAAGCAGATGGAAGAAGGTTGGGAATATGAAATAAACACCTTAGTAGTACATTAAAAATAAAGGATGTAAGGTAAAGATTGTTTTCATAGCAGACACTGGTTTAATAAAGTTATCAGTTAATAAAAGACCAACTTCACACTGGTTCTGTTTATTCAGAACTTGCTCAGATCAGCTCCCTCACCAAGCTGTTGAAAGAAAGAGAGGGGTAATTCCTTAAAAAAAATGTGGGGTTTTATTCACAAAAAGCTTTATAAGGGTTAGCTTCACATGTGACTGATCCGCAGTGGATTTTACACTGCAAGTTTGCAGCAAAATCTGCTGCAAATCCCTTAACTGTCACTTTCAATAGAATTACATACTTGTAGCGGAATTGTCATTCTTTTGCAAGCATGTAAAAGGCAGCCCCCTTAACCCCCCCCCACGGCCCAGTGCATACTTTATCAGGTCCATGCTCCGGCTCGCTTCGGGGGCTCCTGTCATCTGGACGTCTTGCTCAGCCAATCAGTGCGCTGCCACGCCACGGTCACACACTGGCTGGAGAACACGAACCGCTGACTGTGCCACTTTTACTCAGTGTGAAAATACCCTAAGTTCTGCTGATACCTGTAGCTCACATAATATACGGTAGACTAAATACAACTGTATAATTTTCTTAACCAATTGCAGGACTAGGTTAGGACCAGTTTTGAGCCTCTGGTAAGGATTTGAATGAGAAAGCATATTCCATAGTAAGAACATGAAAAACACACACATTTTTGTTCTCTACCCTTCATTTGTAAATGGTGTAGTGCAGTGCTTCTCAGTTCCAGTCCTCAGGCCTCACCAACAGGTCATGTTTTAAGGATATTCCATACAAAGAACAGCTGTGATAATACCTGATGCACTGAGTATATCACCTGTGAAATACTATGAAGATCCTCAAAACATGACCTGTTGGTGAGGCCTGAGGACTGGAATTGAGAAGCACTGGTGTAGTATACAAAACTGTGATGATAAAAAAATAAATAAATCATTCTTTATCTTTTCCCTCAACATTGAAACTACAACCCAAGAGGTTTGTGCAGTGGTTAACTTGTGTGTACCTCTTGCTGTCACTCCAGTACATCATTGTTTCCCCACCATTGGAGAAGACGTATAGAAGGAATATTGGGCACTGATCAGCATGCAGAGTAGTTGTGGAGTCAGAAGTATAATCAAGCTGACAGGAAAGTATATGAAGTTTTAGTTTATAATGTCTTTTGAGGAGCCTTCTTCATCAGGTCCAATAACGCAACGTTAATAGAGATGAGCGAACCTCGAGCATGCTTGAGTTCATTTGAACCCGAACGATCAGTATTTGATTAGTTGGGGCTGCTAGAGTTGGATAAAGCTCTAAGGTTGTCTGGAAAACATGGATACAGCAAATGACTATATCCATGTTTTCCACATAGCCTTAGGGCTTTATCCAACTTCAGCAGCCACAGCTAATCAAATACCGAACGCTCGTGGTTCGCTCATCTCTAAATGTTAACTATCGGTGACATCTCTGGTACACATAAGACCTCTCAGTTTAAAAATTCCCTTTTCCCTTTATTCTGTAACTATTGTCAATAACTAGCACATCGATGAACAGGTGGCGTTTTTCTTCACTGTACTGACTCGATTCAACACCAACATTAAACATCTCATAAGAATAAATAGGAAGAGTGACTTTAGGTTCCTTCAGCAGAGTGTGATTTAGCAAGCCTGATCAATGGTCACCATGTTATGGAATTGAGGCTGAAAAATAGATGAAAAAAGCCTGGATTGCATCACATAACAATCCTTTATACTATATAATTTACAACGGGGAAGGGTACAATTGTGGAAGCGCTTCTTTTGTTATTAGCCTTTATTTGCATAACAAAATGTAAAACCCCTTTGTGTGGTCATTAAAGGGGTTATCCAGCGCTACAAAAACATGGCCACTTTCCCCCTACTGTTGTCTCCAGTTTGGGTGGGGTTTTGAAACTCCGTTCCATTGAAGTAAATGGAGCTTAATTGCAAACTGCAAATGAACTGGAGACAACAGTAGTGGGAAAAGTGGCCATGTTTTTGTAGCACTGGATAACCCCTTTAAGAAAATACTGACCACTATAAGACCACATTGCCTATCGTCATAATAAATGCAGGGAGAATCCATTTTTCATTTACATACATATACATCCAGTCTCTAGGTAAGTGGTGTCTATTTCTTTAAGAAGATTTTAGTACTCTGTTTTTTAGTACCGTATGGGTTTTTCGCCAAGGCTACTAATAAAGTACATATGTTGCTTATAAACACACTGGGGGAGATTCACGAATGCTGTGGCCCTGACATACACCAAGGAGAAGGCGCAGAATCATGCCTTAGTAAATCAAACAGGGTAATTGCAGATGGTGCCTAATTTAAGATCAACGTACGAGCACACCGGTCTTTATACATGTCCCCTGTTCTATTAAGTGGAAAACTACGTATATATATTTCCAGGAATCAATATCAATAGTCTGTAGGGACAAGGGCAAATTTACTCATTTTGTGTAATACTTAGGAGGCTTAAGAATAAGCTAAATAGTCTATGGACTATTTCATAGTGACTTATGCTGTATTATACATTTGTAACATAGTTTTCTAACTTTTTATACCAACTTTAGTAACATATTATAATCATACATTTCAAGAACAAATAGTACAAGTAGTAATTGTAGGAAGAATGTGTTGCATAGATTCAAAGTATCAAAGTCCTTAGTGCTCAGTAGCAGTCCAAGTTTTATAAACAGAATAAGTAACAAGAAACTCACAAGCTCTCATCCACTGTAGTCCTTAACCCTTTGAGGACCAAGCCCAAAATGACCCATTTTATTTTATAATTTTCGTTTTTTCCTCCTTCCCTTCTAAGAGCTCTGGCACATTCATTTTTCTATCTACAGGGCCATGTGGGGCCTTCTTTTTTCAGGAATAGGTGTATTGTGTAATGGTGTCTTTTATTCTACCATAACATGTATGACAGAACCCCCAAAATGTTATTTATGAAAATATACATTGGTGAAATCGTAAAAAAGAATGCAATATGGTAACTTTTGGGGGGTTCCTGTGTCTACGTAATGCACTATATGGTAAAAGTGACATGATACCATTATTCTATAGGTCAGTCCATGTAATATATTTTTTTAATAAAATCCTTTTTTTTTTTTTGCAATTAATTATTAATAAAATGGTCCTATGTGACTCTTATAACGGTTTTAGTTTTTCACCTACGGGGGTGTATGGGGTGTCATTTTTTGCTCCATGATCTTTACTTTTTATTAATACCATATTTGTGTAGCTTGGATGTTTTGATCCATTTTTATTCATTTCCTTTTATATATAATGTAACAAAAAATCATCAATCCTGGCGCTATCTTCCCTCTTTTCATTTACACCATTTGCCGTTCGGGATGACAATTGTTATATTTTAAGAGATCGGACAATTACACACGCTATGGTATATAACATGTTTATTTATTTATTTTTATATTTTTTATTAATATTATTGGATGAGGGGTGATTTAAATATTTATTGGGGGAGTTGCTTTAGGTATTTTTAAAAACATTTTCACTTTTTTTTTTTTACACATTTTAAGTCCTCCTGGGGGACTTTTACATGCAATCATTAGATTGCATACACTGTACAATGCTATGCCATAGGCATAGCATTGATCAGTGTTATTGGCACTATGCTGAATAAGCCTGCCTATGGCAGACTCAATCAGCAGAGCGCTGATAGGACCACACCGAGAAAGGTAAGAGACCTCCGGCAGTCCGTGAAGGTGATTGGGGTCCCAATCGGTAAGTGACAGGATCTGCTCTTGTCACTTACACTTAAATGCTGCAGTGTTTAAGGGGTTAATGGCGGCAGCGATCTCTGCAGCCTGTCATTAACGGTGAGGGCCCGGCTGCTCACTGCAGCTGCCCCAAACAGCTATGAAGAGCGCCTCGCTCCGGAGCGCACTTCATAGCACTTCAAAGACCCAGGATGTCCAGGGTCGTCTGGTGACAGACACCCATGATGTAACTGTACATCCAGGGTCGTCTAGGGGTTAATAGACAATGTGTGACACATTGTTTTACAAGCGTTACTGAGTAGCATTTCAAACTGTATTTTAAGACACGTTGAGGAGCAAACAAATTGGAAAATCTGTTGTATGTCTCTTGTTGTCTATGGTTTGGTTGGGTTTGGGTCATTTGCCAAAAATTGCACTAAACGTTGTTCACATTTTGTTGTTGTTGTTGTTTTGTATTTAGTTGAAGTTAGCTTCCAAAAATACATCAGAAGCATCACAGGTATTTATTCCTTTTAAAGACAGTGATTTATTTTGGTGGATACCTGCCCTGCAAAGGTCAGCTTCCAATAATATCAGAAAATATGACCCTTTCAGGTCATATATGTTAAATATGTGTCAGTTCTGTTTCAATACAGTAGGTGGAAGCTGCATTACAGTTTTCAGATTTCATAAGAAAAAGTATTTTCTAGAGACATAACAAAGACCATGGTACCCTATAAGAAAAGTTGGAAGTGGCAAGAAAGAAAAAAATAATTATTGTTGTGATCTCTACTTTGTGCCTTTCTCCATTCCATTCCATTCTAGTTTGGTTTTTAGTTTTAGAGTTTTCTGGGCAAAAATATTTTGACAGTATTATGTAATTTATGATATGATATGTGGTAAAGGTTCACATCCATATATATATATATATATATATATATATATATATATATATCTCCATATGTCCAAATGTATATTATTTTCTTGTGGGATTCCATGATACCAGCAGGGAAATTCTATGGTATACAAAAGCTACCTATTCTCTTGGGTTTCCAATGTGTACCACAAAACATACTGCTGTGTAGGTGTAAAATTACTCTAACTTTAAAGGGGGATTCAAAGATAAAATAACAAGTAAGAGATTGCAAAAGGTCTGACCTCCGTACTCCCGGCCATCTCCGTATCGGCTTTTGTTTTGAATAAAGCTACAGGTACAGCGTGTGACCTGCAGCTCAATTCATTCTCTATGGAGCCACCAAAAAAAGATGAGTGCTGTACTCGGGTCTCTCCAGCAGCTCAATTCATTCTCTATGGAGGCCTGGAGAGAGAGAGCTGAGTACAATATTTGCCTCCTTGGCCGATCTTTAACCAGATTTCTGCAGGCTTTACTTATAAATCTTTAGTTGATCAGTTTTAGCTAGTAAAGACTAGCCTCTATGATGTCTCTTGTACTCAGCGCACGCATGAAATTGGATTCTATTCTCTTATGTCTCTTTAGCACACCCTCAGATCCAGCAGCAGCCTGGAGGACATTGTAGATCAGTACTGAGTAGTAAATAAAGCACTTGTGTGCAATCTAAAACTCACTACGAACTTCTGCAGTCTCATAGTTTCTCCTTGTCTGCCTCTGTCTTTCTCCAGGATCTTCCCTTGTTCCTTTTTCCCTTAGCCCTGTTTGACTTGATGAACAACTGAAACATTATACTTCAGTGAGGAGATTTATCTCAAAATGGACTTGAGCAGTTATGTAGAGTTTATGAACAGCTTAAGAGGGGAAGAGGTGCAAGAAAAAAACTAAGAGAAGGGAAGAAAGAGGCATTTTCTCTGATAACGTATATCACTTTTCTTATATTTTTTTTGTAATGATGATATGTTGGATCTATGCAATATTTGATGAAATGACATTGACCAGTGTTGCACATCAATAGAACGGCACCGGCTTGGGAAAGCCGATGCTGCAGTCCTTTTTTTGAACCGCGGCATGGTTCCAATCTATTACCAAGCATGGCCTGAGCTTAAGCACTGGAGGAGAAGGAAACCCACACCCCTCTTTATGACACGACTCCATTGATTTTATCGGAGCCACGTCACAGAGGGAGGATGCTTCATCCCACTGGGGGCGGGCCGACCCATCTTCAGTGCTTAAGCTGGGCCGGCGCTCGGTAATAGACACTTAAAGCAAATGTACCTGATTGTCCATTCGCTTTAAAGAAGTTTTCTAGGTTTTGAGTGTTCGTGGTTTAGGGCAATACACAAAAATTAAATCTTTTCAAAGTATGCGTTTAACCCAATACTTCCCAGTCTTCCCAACTCTTATCATGCTCTGTTTCGATGTTCCCTACCTCCTTGTTTACATTGGTCATAAACTTTTATTAGAGTTACAGTATATTAGAAAATTACATTGGAATATTGAAGACAAAAGGAAAGTTGAGGCTTAAGGTAATGAAGCTCCCTAAGCAGTTGCCTTTTTTTGCCTTCCCCTGCCCTGTTTTCCTGTGATCTATGCTACAGAGCACCCATGTTTAATTTCCTATTCCATCATCCACAAAATGTGTGTAAATGAAACCAGGCTCCATTGACTGCTAGGTCATAGAGAGGCTGCTAGGGCAGTGCATACAAAATCTGTAAGCACTATTTTCCTCAAGAGTAATGCTTTGTATCAATAGTTTAATCACAATTTAATCTATTTAAATATATGCAGATTTATTCATAAACGAAAACATAAAAACATCACAATACAGGTCATGAGGTTAATGTAGTAGATGTGCACTTCTTCACAATTCCTAACTTCTAAAAGCTCACTTATCTTTACTTGACAGTGTGTACTTGAGATGTATATACATTACATGCTGCTGTTTGCTGTGATACCAATCCTCTCTGAACTCTCACAGGGTACTTTATAATCATTGATAGGCATTGTATATAATCTAAGTGCCTGGGACAATCAAATTACAGATCGTCATGTTACTGTAAAGAAATATACACTTCATATAATTAGCCACAATACAAGCATATAATGCATAATTTATTCAGAAATATCATGAAAACCTATAGTATCTTGGTTGATGTCTAATTACTTTCCATTTTTTACATATTATTATATTGGAGTTCATTTTATTAGATATTGCTACAGCCTTAATGAAAGATATTGGGGGACATTACTAAGGAGTCTAATTTGTGTGACTATTTTAAGGGGATTGATGTTTAACCCCTTCACGTCCACAATACACACATATATATATATACACACACACATACACGCTGGAGATAATGACAGGCAGCAGTCATGCAGCTTCCTGTCATTACTCCCTTAATCTGATCTATAATGATTAGAGATGAGCGAACCTGGTTCGGGTTCGAGTCCATCCCCCGCAGTATAACCAGAGGTCTATTACCTTCCTCTGTGCAGTCCGATCGGTGCTCTGTTCATTGAGTCTGCCACAGACAGGCTCAATGAGCAGAGCGCCTATTAAACTGATCAATGCTATGCCTATGACATAGCAATGATAAGTGTATGCAATCTATTGATTGCATGTAAAAGTCCCCCAAGTAAAAATGTTTTTAAAAATACACCAAAGCCCCTTCCCCCAAAAAAATTGAAATCACCCCCATCCCATTATACAATTAAAACATATAAAAATAATTAAATAAACGAACATATTATATACCATAGCATGCATAATTTTCCGATCTATTAAAATATAACAATGGCCATCCTGTAAGGGGAATGACGTAAACAAAAAGAGGGGAAAAAGTGACAGGATTACCAATTTTTTTTTTGTTACATTACATATAAAAAAATTAATAAAAAGTGATCAAAACGTCTGAGCTACACATGGTATTAATAAAAACTAGAGGTTATGGCGCTAAAAATGATGCCCCATAGGTGAAAAACTTAAACCGTTATAGGAGTCACAATAGGGCTATTTTATTAACCTCTTAAGGACATAGGACGTACCGGTACGTCCTATGTCCTCACTTGCACTTCAAAGCGGGGCCGCGCGGCGGCCCCGCTTTGAAGTGCCGCGATCCCGGGTGCTGCGTGTAGCCCAGGACCGCCGCTATTAGCGGGCACGGTCTGATCGCCGTGCCCGCTAATTAGCTAATCGGAGGCAGCTGTCAAAGTTGACAGCTGCCTCCGATTACCGGAGGCAACGTTTCCCTGGTGTCTAGTGGGGGAGATCGCTCCTCCGGGACCTTGTCCCGGAGGAGCGATCTCCGTTACTGATGCCGGCCGGGGACGCGTCCAAGATGGCGCCGTCCTCGGATCGGCACTCGTTCGTTTTCGGCTGCAGCAGCCGAAAGCAAACGAGTGCCGATCTCATGGATCTCTGCAGCATATCTATGCTGCAGAGATCTCAATGAGAGATCCAAGTGTATATACTAGAAGTCCCCCAGGGGGGCTTCTAGTATATGTGTAAAAAAAAAAAAAAAAAGTGTTGTTAAAGGGAACCTGTCACCCCCCGTACCGGGGTGACAGGCTCCCGACCCCCCGTTAGAGACCCCTATACTTACCTCATCCCGCCGGGTCCCGCTTCTGGATCCGGTCGGGTCCCGGAGATCTCAGCCGCTGCAGCCCGGCGCGCGCGCTGAGAGATGAGTCCAACACCCATAGAGAATGACAGGAGAGTCCAGCGCTCCGTCATTCTCTATGAGCGTTGGACTCATCTGTCAGCGTGCGCGCCGGGCTGCAGCGGCTGAGATCTCCGGGACCCGACCGGATCCAGAAGCGGGACCCGGCGGGATGAGGTAAGTATAGGGGTCTCTAACGGGGGGTCGGGAGCCTGTCACCCCGGCACGGGGGGTGACAGGTTCCCTTTAATAGTAAAAAGCCCCCTCCCCTAATAAAAGTCTGAATCACCCCCCTTTTCCCAGGTTTTAAATAAAAGTAAACAAATAAATAAATAAATAAACATGTTTGCTATTGCCGCGTGCGTAATCGCCCGAACTATTAATTAATCACATTCCTGATCTCGTACGGTAAACGGCGTCAGCGCCAAAAAATCCCAAAGTGCAAAATTGCGCATTTTTGGTCGCATCAAATCCAGAAAAAATTTAATAAAAAGCGATCAAAAAGACGTATATGGGCAATCAAGGTACCGATAGAAAGATCACATCATGGCGCAAAAACTGACACCTCGCACAGCCCCATAGACCAAAGGATAAAAGCGCTATAAGCCTGGGAATGGAGCGATTTTAAGGAACGTATATTGGTTAACAACGGTTTGAATTTTTTACAGGCCATCAGATACAATATAAGTTATACATGTTATATATCGTTTTAATCGTAACAACTTGAGGAACATGCATAACAAGTCAGTTTTACCCCAGGGTGAATGGCGTAAAAACACATTTCCCCCAAATAAAAGAAATGCGTTTTTTTTTTCAATTTCACCACACTTCGAATTTTTTTCTGGTTTCGCAGTGTACTTTATGCAAAAATTCAGCCTGTAATTGCAAAGTACAATTAGTGACGCAAAAAATAAGGGGTCATGTGGGTTTCTAGGTGGAAAAATGCAAGTGCTATGACCTTTTAAACACAAGGAGGAAAAACCGAAAACGTAAAAACGAAAATGGGCCATGTCCTTAAAGGGTTAATAATTGATTGCAAAAAAAAAAATGTAAAGCAGGTAGCTCCTGCAACATAACGTTCCAGTCGTCATGCTGTCCCTGCCCGGAGGGGAGCTGTGCTGCCTGAAAAAAATGGATATTCATGGATATTTATGTTTTCCTGGGCACATTAAACTTCTTCAGCCACCGGTATTCAAATTCAGAACAATCGGTCTCCAGCATGCTCGATTTGTGCCCATCTCTAGTAACTACATATCTTCTCTGAATGTAACTGCTCAAGTCTTTCTAACTCTCATGTAATCCCAGACAGACTCTATGTTGTTAGGATCAGTGCTCTGTGTGGGAATATTATCACTTCCAGAACTCCTTGTTCTTCTTTATGCTGGATTGGCTGGATGTTTGGGGTCATTGTTCTGCTGCAGAATGATGGGAGGCATACTACTGTGCAGCATTTTCCCACAACTGCCTCCTATAAACCTTCTGCACGACAAACAATGTGGAGACAGAGCAAAGTTTTAGGTTATGTATGCTGCTTATCTCAAGCAGAAAGGCTTGAAAAAGGCTGTGTACATAGCCAAAACCTCTCTCTGGTGTAATTGAAAGAGTGGCTGCATTGGCCTGCCCCAGCCACTGTTATTCAAATGCAGAATGATCTCACTCCAGCATGCTTGATTTGTGCTCCGTAGTAGTTTTTTTTTCAAATGATGGTTCAATCTCTTTTTTGTACATTAAATTTGTATAGTTTAAATTGAGAAAACTAAACTATTATCACTTTTGAACGCATTGTTACCCTGCTGTATTTTTCCATATTTGCCTAAGACTTTTGCACAGTACTGTATATCAGGCTATGTTCACACTACGTTAAACTACGGCTGTAGTTCTCGCCGGAGAACTATGGCTGTAGTTTTGCGGTGTGTAACATAGCCTTACTTTCAATGGCATCCCGTCCGGAGTGTACACACAAAGGGCCACATGTATCATCCGGCGAACTGATGATTTTTGGCAGAAAGTGCCGATTTGAGTATTTTTTTATACGCAAATGGCCGATCTGCGAATAAAATATTTGCAAATTGGCACTTTCCGCCAAGTACGCCAGGGGGGCAGAAAGGGGGCGTGTAGTGGGCGGAACGGAGGACGTGGACTCAGAGTGGCGTAGGCCTCAGCTGGCGGCCTCAGCTGGCGTAGGTTTTCGGCGGTGCGCACCGACGCAAACGGGATTTATGTAGAGGCAGTCCGCCTCTACATAAATCCCCGTAGCGCCGGAGCTGCGGGGGCATTTATAAGTCCGGGCATTTATAAATGCCCCCCATAGTATACACTCCGGCCGGGATCCCATGCGGCGCCAGAAAAAACTGACATGTCAGTTTTCTGCGGCCGGAATTCACTGAATTCCGGCCGCAAAAAGACCTGTCAGTTCACACAGTGAAGCGAGCGGCTCCGGCCGGTACTTAAGTCATGGGGTCATGAAACGGCCGGTCTCACATGTCGTGTGAACATAGCCTCAATATGTAAACAATTATTATGAATACAGGAGTAAATGCCACAATCAGTTTAAATTCCCTATTTGCCAAATGCCATATTTCTTGGGCTGTTAGACATTTATTTTGCTAGTGGGTCTTCTAATACAGCAGCATGCTGCTGCAGATATTGAGGTGAAGCAGGCGATTCATAGCGCTATGTAGCTGAAAGGTTCTGCCAGGGCATTAATAAAAGGGCAATATGTGCTGTGTATACAGAATTGCCATTTCACTTGCCATCTCAAAGGTCCGATCTTAGCCACAGACTTGAAGGCGGGTGACAAGGACCTTTTTATGCAACCATGATTTCCAACCTTGTATTTATGAACATTTTGGGCAGATATCACAGACAATATTTTAGACAAGATTGCAAAACTAAAAACAAAAACTTGACTGTAAAACGTGGATACTGCCATAATAACCTGGTAAATCTCTTTAGCTTGTGGAAAAAAAGATGTGCACACATAAATACTGCTATTTTTATTATGGAGAAATTTATGTGAATTTATGCATAGTTGCAGCAGTTAGGTTAAAGGAGAACTCCAGGTAGAGGTTAAAAAAATGAAACTTCTGCAGAAGTATAACGCATTACTTACCTATCTATCCATTTGTTTGGGGGGGTTTGTTCTTTATTGTGTTTCTGTCCTTCCTGGGTGAGCAGTTCCCAGAATGCAATGCTTTCCCTCAACTGATCATCACAGTCCCCCACCCATCACAATCAGTAAAATTAGTGCTGCACCTGCTTCTGGCTATTCAGAGATGGTGAATCACTCAGGGCATTGGGAGATCCAGCCAAGCCTCCTGTGACATCACGCCCTGCCCCCTGTCTGCATCATCAGCCTGATCTCAGCAAACACACACAATGTGAGACAGAGGCATGGAATATTAGTCTCCTAAGGTGGGAGAGCAGTGGGAGCAGGAGACAATGTGGATTGGCACAGAGGCCATTTTTCTTCACTTCCTGGATTTCTATCAGCAGAACCGCACAGAAACGGTAAAACATTGTATAGACACATCTAACTTTTAATGTACTTTAAATGGAAAACAAGTTTTTCTTATCCGGACTTAAGGGTATGTCTAGCAATGGCCGTATTCTGGCCGGACATCTTCAGGTATTTGCATGTTCTTGCGGCCGTCAGAGCTCTGACAGCAGCAGGAACATTTATTTCCACATGGCCCATTTGGGGTGTGTATAAAAATCAATTAGGCATTGATTTCCACACACACCATGGATGAAGTGACTGGATCTGTTTGTGCATGGAAGATTAATAAAGGCCACTGTTTGTGGAACAGTGGCCTTTTTATAATTTACATGATAATTTTTTTTGCACGGCCATTGTTAGGTGCGGCATGTGCATGGTACGCGCGCATTGCATTGATTTCAATCCAATGCTGCCCAGGCTGAAAAAACAGTGGTCGTTCTTTTGAAAAAGAGGTAGATTGTATGAACATGGCCTAAGTGTGTATAGACTACTCTTGTGGTATTGTGGTTTCAAACTTCCAGCCATTGGAAATCAAATAACGAGGGTTCCGAATGAACGAATGCTGAACCTAAACCCACTTGCCATTTTGGGGAACCACCCAAAGACTCAGTATCAGTATTTTCAGACCCCCACTCTTGACTTTAGGAGGCTGCACAGGCAGGAAGAATTGTGGATGTCTGGCTTTTTAATGTGAGGGTCTTTGACTCTCTGCTACCTTGTCTGTGACAAATTCCTATCTGTGCCAGTCCGACACTTCACCCCATAAGGACAGAGCCTAAAATGGCCTAAATGACGGCAACAGTTTTCAATTTAGCATTTTCGTTTTTTCCTCCTCGCCTTTATCTTTGCAAATAGATATATTTAAAATGGCCCTATTGTAACTCCTATTACGCTTTCATTTTTTTACCCATGGGGCTGTATGGGCATCATTTTTTGTGCCATAATCTCTAGTTTGTTTTAGTTTGTATTAGTACCATACGTCTGTAGACGTATTGATTGTTCTTTTTAAAATTTTCTTTAAAATATAATATGGAATAAAAAACTAGCAATCTTGGCGATGTTATGTTAATGTTTTTTGTTTACACCGTTCACAGTGCAGGAACAGCATTGTTTTATTTTAATTTATTTTATTGGACAATTACATATTATATGTTTATTATTTATATGTTTGTTTATTTTATTATTTTTGTGTTGTATTTATAAAATGGGAAAGGGGGATGATTTCAACTTTTACTGGGGGAGGGGCTTTGGCACATTTTTAAAAACTTTTTTTATTTTATTTTGTTTTTACACTTTTTAAGTCCCCCTAGGGGACTATAACTTATGTACATTAGATTAGTAACACTGATCATTGCTATGCCTTATGCTGCGTTTACACGGAACGATTATCGTGCGAAATTGCACGATAACAATCGAATTTGAACGATAATCGCACGTGTAAACGCAATGAACGATCGAACGACGAGCGAGAAATCGTTCATTTTGATCTTTGAACATGTTCTTAAATCGTCGTTCGTAAAAAATTCGCAGATCGTTCCGTGTAAACAGACATTCACCTATTTTACCTATGTTCGAGGTAGGATTAGGCGATCGCAAATGATCGCAAAATGAATTTTCCGTACAATATATCGTTCCATCTAAACACTGATCGTTATAAAAGAAAAATCGTTACTTCGAAGTCGTTAATCGTACGATCGGGCGAATTATCGTTCCGTGTAAATGTAACATTAGGCATAGCATTGATCAGCGTTACCTGTGACAATTGCACTGAGTCTGCCTGTGGCAGACTCAATGCAGTGATCGCCAAACCGACTGCAGAAAGGAAGGTAAGAGACTGCTCCTGTCATTGACATTTAAATGCCGCAATTGTGGCACTGAGAGGGTTAATGGTGGGCAGCTGCAGGATTGCAGCAGTCCTTTAACACTGAGGACCCAGCTGCTCATAGCAGCTGGTCCTCACTCTCTTTGAAACAAGCTCAGTTCGCTTTAAAGCTGCCCGGGAGACCATGATGTAAATGTATGCCAATGTGTTTTATCTGGGCCATGACTTTCATGGCATACATTTACGTCCATTGTCATTAAGGGGTTAAAGAGAAACGAACAGCATCTGCAGTAATAAATATGAATTTTCATAAGGAGGGGAAAATCTGTGCACTAAAGGTTGCAGTCTTGCACCAAACATACTGATTACAGTGAAGATTTATTGAAAACGGTGCTGAGGATAAAGGTACAAAATTAACTTGACTCTTAGGGGGACATTTATTAAGTCAGGAGTTTTTTAAGCCGGACTTAAAAATGCGGACTGCCTCTACATAAATCCTGTGCGCTCGGCCGAAAACCTACGCCAGCTGAGGACTGGAGTAGGTTTTCGGCGTATCTTTTGGCGGAACGGATGGTGAATTGTGTGGACTCTGAGTCCGCTCCCTCCGTTCCTTCCCCTTCACACCCCCTCCCGGCGGAAAGTGCCGATTTGCGAATATTTTATTTGCAAATCGGCCATTTGCTAATAAAATAATGAGCAAATTGGCAATTTCCGACGAAAATCATCCGTACGCCGGATGATACATGTCCCCCTTAGTGTCTTTACGCTATGGGAGCATAATAGCATACTAAAGTCTTTTAACCTGCTGTTACTGTTCTGATGCTGCTGACATTCCCAGAGTTGAGTTGGTCTGGCCAAGTACAATCTTTTAGTTCATCTAGGAAAGAGACTAATCCTATCATACTTAATTACTAGCATTTGTCATTGCAAGTAAAAAAAAAAAAAAAAAAATTAAGGGGCCCTGGCTTCTCAGTACAAACATTGGCTGATAATATCAGCCTGTTGGCAATACTAATGAACAGTATTTAGAAAAATCTGTATATCTATTAGTGCTCAAGTAATACTTCTATCCATGTCTTCTCCCCTCCAGATCTCCAAAGTTTAGCAGAAGCATAGGAAAAGATTTCATTATATTTATCCCAATAATGGTGCGTTTACACAGAGAGATTTATCTGACAGATTTTGGAAGCCAAAGACAGGACTGGATTTATAAAGAGGAGAAATGCCAGCCTTTTCTTATGACCTGTTCCCTGTTTATAGTCTGTTGCTGGCTTTGGCTTCCAAAATCTGTCAGATAAATCTCCCTGTGTAAACGCACCATAACTCTTGTCTGCTCATACATGGGAAGATGAAAACACCCATGCATCTTTCTATCCTACTTATACAGCTTGCAATGGCCAATTTTAATTGTGCCAAATTTATCATATTGCAGTACAATGTACTGTCATGTACAGGTGCAAAATGCTTAGTAAATCCTCTCCTAAAACGTATGTAGTTTGAAACCCTCAAGTGTGCTTGGCAGCAAAACTAAGGCATCATAAGTTAAAGCATCAAACAGAGCTGCTTTCTATTGCCTTGTTTTAATCAATGATCAGTAGATTTTTTTATTGCTTTTAGTTTTTAGTTTTAATAGTTTTAGCTTTTTTGGTCTTAATGGCACACCGAGAATCCTGCTACAAGGTACCATTATTAATCCACTTTCAATTTATAATACATTTGCTGCTAGTGTATAGTATCCTCCTAAAACCCAATGGACATAATATCCAGTAACAGAATATCCTCTGGCCGGTTTTGTGACATCATTCTGTCAATATGCCATAGTCTTGTGATTATGGGTCACTAAAGCTCAGAGTACAATATCATCTGTACTATGGATTATTTCCTTGTAACAAGAGCAAAGTAATTCTGATGTCAAAGCTTTATCCGCGTTGAATCACTGTAGGCTTTTGAGAAATTGTATTCTTGTCCTTGAGTGATCTACAAGATATGAAGATATTTTATAATCATTTTATCGCCATATAACTTTCCATCTACAAGAAAACTTTCTGTGTCTAATGCAGTTTCCCTGTGACATTGAGAGCTATGAACCTGTAAAAACCTCATCTATGAGTTAAAATTAAAAGTAGAAAAATACTGTGCAAAAAAAAAACTTTTTTCTTCTGCCCGTAGTCATTAAAGGTCATTCTTTTTCCCCCAAAAAGAACTGCCATTAATTCGCTTTAGATAGGCTCATTTGCCCGCTAAACCTATATAATTTTCTGATTAGCCCTTTTGGTACTCAATTATTCTATGTGGAACTTTAGTTTTTGACCTCGGCCTGGTTCCTGACCTCAATTTATTATTAACATTTTCTCTCATTATCGTCCCACTCACACTCTCTGGCATGTTCCTGTTTTCATTTATGGCACCACCACCAACCATGCTACCACTACAACTCTAAAGGCCCTATTACACGGCCCGACTCTTGTTCCCTGCTCGCTGCTGCCGCTATTCCACTCGGCTGCAGCAAGCTGGTGAGTCCTGGGAGGGCCAGGGAAAGCTTTGGGGGGGGAGGGGGCTGCCCAGGTGATCGCTGATCGTCCGGGCAGTCCATAGGATATGGTAGCGGTCTGGTGCCACCACTCCTATCACTTGGAGTGGCGGCAGCAGATCGCTGCTATATAAGTCGTTTGTCTTTCAACATGTTGAAAGACAAACAACTTCAACGATCAGCCGACATGAACGATGTCGGCTGATCGTTGCCTCCTATTCCACGGGACGATTATCAGCCGTAACGGTCGATATTGGCCGAATACCGCCGATAACTGTTCCGTGGAATAAAGCCTTAAGGCTAGTCTGGGGACCACAACCTGGAGATTTCCTAAAGAAAAGTCTACACCTTTGTTTAAAGGTTAAATGACACAAAACAAGATTATGATCTTAGATTATGCATCCCAGTTAGACCAGTACAAATTGGTTTGCAGTTTAGAGTGACCATTGGTCTGAGACATTACAGTATCATCAGACTATGGATCCCAAATCTGCTGCTGTGTCTGTATCATAGGCAATTTCTGTCATCTGGTGGTCAATCCGTCTTTTAGGGGACCTACAGCTTGTAGGGATGCCCAATGGTCATCTGCTGTTATTTTATCACTGGAAACCTAGAGAGTGGTGGACTGTCTGTGGCGGGACAATATAAATTAGGTTCAGTATCTTAGCTTTCGATTTATCCTGGAATTCTGGGGCCTATGCTGGATGTATTAATAATGAACTGTCTTTTGGTTGCCCTATATAGACCCCCCCCCCCCCGGATTTAGGTGGAACAATGCGATTATTTCTGACTCCAGACTATTCTCCTTCATGTCTTCCTCTTTGCTGCGGTGTTACCATATCCTACGCAACTCATATTAGATGCGACTGGTTATCTGCCATATACAATGGACTTTCTAATGGACACAGGTTATTTGTGCATTTATTCCCTATTCCCTACTCCTGTTCTCCCTTTGCTGTTATGTCATTACTGACTGATTTGTTCAATGACGTGTCCATGTTTTATACCTAATAAAAACATCTGATTAAAAAAACAAACAAACACAACATTATGCATGTCGGCTGATCGTTGCCTTTGGTATTAATCCAACCAGTAAGGCTTGTCAGATGCTTTAACATTATCAGTATGCCTTAAGTAAAATTCTATTAGCCCCTTAAGGACACATGCCGTACCAGTACGTCATGTGTCCGCTTCCCGGATTGAGGGAGGGGTCGTGCCACGACCCCGATCTGAAGCCCGCTGCTTTCGTCGGCTGCTATGTGCAGCCAGGGACCGCGGCTATTAGTGGGCAATAACTGACAGTTGCACAGTGGTGGGACCCCCCCCCCCGTAAAGTGATCATGGAGAGGAGATCCCTTCTTCTGAGCCAACCAGGCCTCATGAAATCCAGAAAAATTTTAATAAAAAGCTATCAAAAGGTCATGTATATGCAAGCCAGGTACCAATAGGAAGTACAACAATATTTAAAGTCACTATGGTGCAAACTTTCCAGAGATGGTAAAAGGTATGTTTTTCTACTGAACATTTTATTTGATGTACTAATATTTAATATGATTACCTTATTCATAAGATTGCTGCTGTACAATGCACATAGGATACTCCCACAGAGCAGCTGAACACAACAAAGTTTCTACATAATTATAATCATGGTAGAATCTCTTAAAAAACGTGTGTGGATCAATTTGTGGAATTCATCCTGTATAATTAGATTCGGGGAGCAGCATTTAGTTTTGTATAAATGAGATACAAAAACAATGGTGTTGAAAAGCTCCGTAATTATATCTAGACCCTAATGAAGTCCCTAGCTAGCTCAAATTAGGTATGGAAATGCATGCTTATAAAGGAATGTACTGTGCAGAATTATGTATTGTTACTTATGGAGAAATAATCTACACTCTTTTGGGATTCAGAAAGGCGTAGGGAGGAGCTGTGCTCGGAATTACTGAGAATCTGAGCTTTTTTTCTGCTATTTGCTGAGGACAATAGGAATTAAGCAGACTTTTTACCAGATTGGTAATGGTGTGGTAACTTCTGCCAAATGGTTATGTGTTGAAAATCATTGCGTAATTGATCTCTGTTAACCCATTAAGGACAAGGACAATTTAGATTTTTGTATTTTTGTTTTTCCATCTACAAAGCCATAAGATCTTTTTTTGTGAAACCAAATGTACTTTAAAAAAAAAAAAGCTGAAGGTCTGGGTTAACAATATGACCTAAACAGGTGAGCTGAATGAACATACTCTCTCACACATCCTCTCTCTCTCTTACACACGGACTGTCTCTCTCTCTCTCTCTCTCTCTCTCTCTCTCTCATGCACAAACTCTCTAACACTCACAGTCTCTCACACATGGGCTGTGTCTAGGCAGTTTCATAGTTTTTTTTTTTTTTAGATTTGTATTTTCTGTGATGTGCTGTTTTTTATTACTTTAATTTTCTAGCACGGGAGACTGAAAAGTAAATGGCAGTGTTACAGTGGGAGAGTTGGAGCTGCTGGGCTGGATTCTATGTCGCCCCTGGCTTTAGTGTATGAGGAACTAATCTTTGCCAGGAAAGTGAACTAGATCTTATAGTTCACTTTGAAGAGTAGTTCATTTTGAACCGATCATTCATATATACATTGGTATATATGAGTGTATCCATGTCTGTGGTGTATGTATGTATGTATGTATGTACAGTATGTATGTATGTATGTATGTATGTATGTATGTCCATGTATGAGTGTGCACGTGATAAAGATGTGTATGAATTTATCTAGGGTCACATCTGAGTTGTCCAGCCCCTACTCCATTGACTTAGGAATCTTGTCTATAATCTGAATTTATGGGGTTAAATTAAAATTCTGGGTTTCTGGTCACTGATTATAGTGGACTGGGCTGGATGGAAAAAATTAGAAAAGAGAATATTTACGACCAGAAAAGTTGTCACCTATTGTTTAATGTATTGTATATTCTGATCAGAGCTACATTTCCTGTATAGTATGCAGTTGAATGACACAGCAGACATCTTGTGCAGAATGCTATTTGACCTCCATATGGTCACAATAAAGTAATAATTTTGGTTATATTCATGTTTGTATAGTGAAGTATAGTGATATTATTCACTTGTCAATGACTAAAAGAGCAAGTGCACCCTTGTTCTGACCATGTGATTAGATTTAAAGTGCTGCACAATCTGACAACCTGCTTAGGGCACCAAAATAGTGCCATTTGAGGCAGGGCCGGTTCCGGGTCTTTGCAGGTCCTTGGGTGACAGCCTCAACGGGCCCCTTATCCATCCACACACTATGCACAATCACTTGAGACACCATTAACATACACAAACACACATTACTCACACAGACACTTATTGACATACAAGTTACTGACTGACTGACATAGACACTGGCTGACTGACTGAAGCACACACACACACACACACACACACACACACACACACACACAGTAATTACAGCAATGTTTTCTCCCTCTTCCTCTCTGCCAGGCTGGTCTCCATACTGTATAATTAGGTTGAGGACCTTCCAATCATGTGATCAGGTCCTTTATCATTCTCTCTGCAGGACGCTGGCAGGTCCTGCTCTTTCTCATGTGTCTTCTGATATTCAGCACTCACCCTGCACTACAGTGAACGGGCTGAACATCAGAACACCTAACCCCTCTCCCTCTCTGTGCCCCTAGAGGCGCTGGGGTCCTGACACTTGCCCAGGTAAGCCCTGTGCAATGTCGGCCCTGATCTGAGGTACACACACTACACATATAAAGTCATCTTGAGTTATACCTCCAGCTGAAATTTCTGAAATTCTGAGTGGGGGGTCAGTCATCACAAGGTTTCTGTACTAGAAAAGAAAGGGTTAGCATTGTCTTATATTTAGAGTTAATCCACATCTGCTTTAATGAATAGGTGAATAGGTATTTTCAGTATACTATATGATTGATCCTGGTATAAAATGCCCAAATATGATATACTATATACAGAAGGACTATCAAACCTTGTAATTCACTCATGCTTAAGAGTAATTCACACTGTTAAGCCACAACTGTTTTGATGAGTTTTAATATTGCCACCCACTATGCTACTTCTTTCTGCATAAAGGAGGACAGTGTGTTGAATAAGAACTGTGCAATTTTATACAAATTTCTAGTTTCAGACTTTTCCAAGTGCTCTTGTCCCCATCTATCTCTCAAAAGATTAATGCTACACATTACAGGCACTCAGGGGAAGCATAAATTTAGAGTTTACTGCAACTCCTCTCCCAGCGAAACTTTCCAAATAACCTTATAGTCTTGGCCTGATCCATTATTCATTATACTAAAACATGTAAATATAGTTTACAGAAGGTTAATGTGAAACACCTTTCCCAGTAGAGAAAAAGTTTTTTCTTCTTCTTTTTATATGTAATAATTTTCAAAAGTACTGTAGCCATGCATAAATTTTAACCCGTTCACCACCACAAAAGCAAAAAAATATTGTAAAATCGGATGTCAAGCGTTGAAATTAGACTGTCAGTAGTGGATGATTAACTCCCATGCTAATGGAATGTCTTCAAGTGTGCTCTGTGTGATATAAAAGATTCAGATCGGCACTGTTTGCACTTGTCTCTTGAATCCGGGATGAGGGTTTAATCCAGATGACCTGAATACTATTAAGACTATTAGTGACTGTAAGGCTTGTGATCATGCCTATATGGTTTAAAACTGGAATGCTTCACACAAAATTAAAATAAAATTGGAAGAATAGTGTGAAGTCAAGTGTCCCAGCAAGCTGTCATCTTCAGTTTGATGCATCCAAGTTCATAAACAGTTTTCTAAAATGTGATAAACGCTTTTGATATCTGTAAATGGGGTAGAATCTCGAAAGGGTATTAGCTTGGCTCGTTGTGTATTTATAAAATGCTATATGCCCTGGTGAAAGTATTGCAGAAATACTGAAGAGAGCAGTAAAGAGGATTTGTAAGTGTAGCTTCTGTTTAATAAGATAGACACAGGAGGGAATTTATTATACAACTATGTATGTTTCCTAGATTACAAAAGTCACAGTTCTTTATGGAAGCAAAATAATTATGCAAAGGTTTGTCTTTTGAATTGAATTTTTCATCCATTTTTGGTCTAATTTCTATTTATGAACCAGTATTCCATGGATGAATATTTTTTTAGATGCAACTTTTTATTAAATATTCCTGTTTTAGTATTCACCCAAAAGTACACATAATTGTGGGTTAGCCCCCAATTTGCGACTTTTTAAAAAGTCACACAAACAGGTGCAGGCTTACTTCTAATTGGTACCAGGTGAATGTGTTTGCGCAATTTTTTACTTTTTGTGACAATTTTGTGACTTTTTATTAAGATACTGTACATTCACAATGGCAGTGCTACATTTTAATAAATTAGTCACAAGATGTTAAAAAAATGTACACCAACCCTCGGAATAGTCGCACAAAGTAGACTCCTTCCTTAAGAGTTAGTGAGTTTTTATTATGTTTTATTACATTCAATATTTATACCTTTCAGGAACATTTAGTACATCTTTTACTACTTGCCGAATCTGTACAAAATTTTTTTAAATCCATATCAGCTTAAAGAATTATTAGCAGATAAAGAGGGTAGGTGGGGGAAACAGCCGCAGCACACAGCTGTTTTTTCGAATGGCCAATGCCAAATGTTTGATCAGTTAGCGTCTCAGGAATCAGGAGAACAAGCTAGGAAAAGCATGCGGTAACAAATTTCACTACCTGAATTGCAGAGATCTCTGTCTAGGCACCATTATAAGTCTATGAGGCTGCTGGACAGAGATTGAATGCGGGGAAGACAAATGAGCTTGTGTCTGCTGCTTCCTGCTATTGGAGGTGTGTCTGCAATTTTGTGGGCATTGGACAACCATCTAATGTTGATTGGACAACCATGTGTGGTTTCTACCCAACTCATCCCCCAACAATTAATGTAAGGGGAGAGCAGCCGGAGAGATAGACATCAGCCATTTGTGCTTTCAGGCCACAGTGTACATTTTATGTGTATGGCTACCCTAACACAAATGATCAATCCATAAATAACAGAAAATTCCACAATGAAAGATTGTTCATCCTTCATTTTGTGTCATTGTAATGGCTAATACAGATGTTCCAGTTTTTCCAGTTGATCCACCATCTACCTATTACTGTCTAATGTGTATGGCCGCCTTTAGTGTTTCACATTAAACATAATAAGAAGAGAGGATAATCAAGAGCAGGAGAGACCTCTGTTAGACTATACAGAACTAATCTTACATCACCAGTGACTAGTTATTTTATATACAAATTGTTATGTAACTGCTAAAAATCTAGGTCTGATAAATTATCAAAATCTGAAATAATAAGACAGCCTGCAAATAAACATGTTTACCATGTCCTTCTATAAGTGTGAACACCAAAGTGTTAAACAAGTAAAACAGCTGAGGTAATTTTATTTTCAGCAGGTAACACTTTTCCACTGCAGCGGTTCATCACGCTTCATCAGACAGACACTAATGCGATCAGACAACTTGGAGTGAAACAGGTGTTAGAATACATATTCCAGCACTTGGGATCCTTGCCTCCAGAGGTACTGAGAACACAGTGCGACAATCATGGTGTTAGCGCAATCTGCCTTCCAATTTAGCCTTCGTCCTTATCAGTCTGAGACTGCTAGATCACCACTGTCATGGGCATGTTACCTCTGATCAGCATATGCTAGGTCTTGTTTCTGTAGAGTTACAGATTCCACCGAATATTAAGAGCAAGCTCACTCTTTAATTCCAATGCATAATAATGTTACAATGGATCAATGGAAACATAGCCATTTATAAAGCAATGCAAGGCAACATTTAAACATGTTACATCTCTTAAATGTTTCCTTATTGGCTTTTGAGTCAATTTCTGCCGTGTTTCTATTGTCCTTTATGGAAATGCATTAGAAATAGAAACACGGGGAGAGTCATATATTGATATTGTGCACAATGGTTCTCCACTAAAATTTCAATGCAATAGCATCTGCTGTAGCTTGCCGACATTTTAGTGATGAATAAGCAATTGAACATTGGCTAATGGTTATTGTAGCTTACTAAATAACACTTTATCAACAGGCGGAAAGTGCCAGCTAATGCAAATGAGCTGTAGATAAAAATGTGGACCAGATGCAGACAGATAGCAATATACCTCATAACTTATTAGTGGACCTGGAATCTAAAATGTTCTGCTGACCATTGAATGGCTGTGTGAGGCTCAGTAACACAAGGTTGCTTTGCTCCAGAAGGAAAAATAAGCCTTAGATGACATTTACAGAGGAATCATTTGTCATGGTTTGTTTGCTGTAGTGCTTTGCCACAGTAATCGGATGTGCAATGATGTAGAGTGGAAATTTATAAGTAGCTGAGTACATATTGTGTTACTTAAAAGGGTGTTCACATCTCAGACAATAATGGCTTAGATGGGAATACCAGTCAGAATGTGGTGGACATTTGTTTCTGTGATTATGTAACAAGCTATGGAGCTATACAGTGCTATTTCTGTAACTCTGGGGGGAGCAGAAAAGATATTACCTGTGGCAATATACATTGGCTTTAACTTTTGGTGTCAGACACTAAGCATCGCTCTTTATAGATAACTGCTTATTGACCCCATCCCCTTAAACCCATGGGGGCAGATAGTGTGTAGTGATCTTTACTAGTGATGAGCCAGCAATACTAAACCGAGTAGCCATTTGATCGAGTATTGCACTACTTAAAAAAATTGTTTTCAATCGAGTATCTGATTGAATATTGGAATCTAAATGAACTTATAGCGTGTTGAAGCTATAATGGAATAGATTCCCTTCCCCTCTATTCCATTATAGCAGGTAATTAATTAACTGTGTATTTAATTAAAGCAGCAAAAGTTTGTTCTAATTTTGCTATTGTAATTGAAAAATATCAATATTACAATGAAAATTTGCTATTTTAGACTATGTTCACACTATGTACGAGACCGGACGTTCTATGACCCGGCTGGGTCACGGAATGGCCACTTTCTGAAAAGATCATCCCGGCTGGTACTGCAGTCCCGGCCGGATGATCTTTAGTGTTGCTAAGTTCTAATGCGGGCGCATCAGAACTCCCCACTGCACACAATAGAGCGAGCGGCCGGAGCTGCTCACTCTCCGTGTGCACTAACAGGGTTTTCTGCAGCCGCTATTCAATGAATAGCGGCCGCAGAAAAACGGACATGTCACTTTTTTACGGCGCCGCTAGGGATCCTGGCTAGAGTGTAAACTATGGGGGAGATTTATCAAATGGTGTAAAATTTAGACTAGTGAAAGCTGCCTACAGCAGCCAATCGCAGCTCAGCTTTCAGGTCTGGTAAAATGAAAGCTGAGCTGTGATTGGTTGCTGTGGGCAGTTTGCACCAGTCTAAATTTTACACTCTTTGATAAATCTCCCCCTATGTGTATACACTCCGGCCGGGATTCCCTCAGAAGGCAGCCCTATGTAAGTTCCGTGGGAACCACAGCCGTTGTAACAACATCCGTGATTCCCACTGAACTTACGTTGTGTGAACATAACCTTAATCAAATATAAACTGTTATAGGGATCGGCAATTAGTGGTATCAGCGGCATCCTGACATAAATACCGCTCCCTGTAATAGTCTATATTTAATTAAAACAGCAAATTTTCGTTCTAATATTGATATTTTTTCATTTACAATAGCAAAACTGAAACTTTTATTTATTAACAGTATATTCAATTAAAATAGCATTATTTTGTTTCAGTTTTGTTATTGTTAATGAAAAAAAGCAAAATGAAAATGAAAATTTGGCTGTTTTAATTAAGAATTAACTATTGCAGGGAGCTGTATTACTGCCAGGAACCACTAATACTGCTACCTGTGATAGTCATTTAATGCTGCTTCCCTGCTTTCCCAGTTTTATTCCAGTGGTCCCTCTGAGCTTTTGAATATTTTACTACTTTACTACATCTACAATCTATGCAAATCAGCAGAACACCTGTTAAAATGATGGGTGTTTGCTCCTCAGTAGGGATGCACTTAACATTCCCTTTTCCTGACTGTGTATTCAGCTGTACTGCATATGCAGTGTAGAGAAAGATGCCATACACACAGGAGCAGGGAGGGGTGAGTTTTAAGCTATGTTCCCACATTGCATTTATTTTAAAAATGCAATGTGGGAACAAAGCCTCTCAGCACAGTATGGGGACTCTTCTCTGCTGCCCTTGCTGCCGCAGCTAGGGCATTCCCCTCCTAGCTGCAAACATGACCTGGACTTGCAAATCAACTTCATTCTAAGGGAGCCGCGTCATACAGGGGAGGGAATTCCCTCCCACTGGGGACGGCCCGGCCGGCCTCCAGTGCTTGAGCACCGCCCGCTTCCGGTGCATAGAATGACTCTGTGCACTGGAACGGGCCCGCGGTCCGAAAAACAGACCACGGCACTGGCTTCCCCGTGATGGCACCGTTCGATCCGTGGGTTCAGCTTAAAGAGGATCTAGCTGATGGTACATCCTCTTTAACTCCTGCATTGCCAGGAAGCTGAGCAGCAAGTGGGCGTGTCACACAAAAGTAAAAACAGGCCCAGTTCACACCAGGCTACTGAACATTTCTGACAGTGTGTGTGCAGAAACCTGCAGCTTATAATAATAAGTGCATATACAATCCACCTCTACTATAAATCACCCTGTTCTATTCCTACCTTCCATACTTGGTAAGGACAAGACAGAAAAAAAATCAAAGTTTCCAATTTTACAGTGTCTAAATAATTATTCAATCTTTATTGCTTCTCCAAGAATAAAAGCCCCTGACGTATACAAGAGTCAATGACTGCTCATGGTGATCTTATTCATGGTCATATTGCCATTACACCTTGTGCTCCATATAAAGGAGTAGTGATCATTGTAGGGTAGTGATGTGTGAAGCATATAACAATACGTGCAGAGTGTTTGCAGTCCCGACTTCCTTGCATTTAGGGATGAGCGAACTTTTGAAAAGTTTGGTTCGGTTCGATCCGGCAAACTTTCGTGAATTTCGGATCGGTCCGAACCGAACTGAAAACGAACCTTGCTCTAACAGCTGAATAATTGCAGCTACAATAGTGGGAGTGTGATAGGGTATAGTTTTGTTTAGTTGCAGTTGATATTACAATGAAAAAAAGTGGGGAAAAAAATTCCAAAAATAATGAGATTTTTTTTTTAAATAATATTAATAATAATAATAGGAATAAAATTAATAAAATATAGTGAATAAAAGTGCCAAAATAGTGACAAAAAATATTGAAAAAAAAAGTTTGCAAGGAGGATGCGGCAGCACTTGATTGCACCCAGGCCAGTATGGTTGAAAAGAGGCAAATTGAGCAGCAGGAGGAGGCAGCATTTGATTGATTCCAGTCCAGTATTATTGAGGAGAGGCTACTTGAGGAGGAGGCAGCAGTTGATCGATTACAGGCCAGTATAATTAAAAACAGACTACTAGTGATCAGGGGCGGATAAACTTTACCATAGGCCCCGGGCTGTTCACCAAGCCTGGGCCCCCCCACCCCACTGTAACTATGGAAGCACTAGCCTGGCGTTCATAGTACAGGATAGATAATGTATTGATGTCCTGATTTGTGCAAAATTGCCATAAAAAAACAGTGATTTTTTGCAAATCATGGCAGAAGTGTAGCCAGGAGACAGTACACCATTGAAAGTATAAGTCTTTTTGGGTGGTCATGGGCCCCCCAGGAGCTCAGGGCCCGGGGCTGCCACCCAAAACGCCCCTATTATAATCCTTTACTGCTAGTGATGATTATATTTCTGACAAACTAAATCTACTTTCTCCTACGAAGCAGGTTCACTGGCCATGATACAATTGCATTTAGGGGGTCATTGATTGTTTTAAGAAACAAAATAACAAATGTATCGTTTTTTGTTCCTATGTGTATATGCCAAGGTTATCTCACCATTTTCTGTATTTTCACATCTGAAGAGTGAAAGCAATTCACTCAATTAGCTTATTTAGAACTGTGAAGGCAAATCGATGGAGGCAGATATGGTTATCGATAAATCACTCATCGACGTTTATGGACTAATCTTACAAGTAAGTATTTGATAACGCCTTGCCATTAATGAGTTAATAAATGTTGACATAGGTGGAGTTCTAACAGCTTACCGCTTTTTGGCTTATCATTGTGAGTCTGAGAAGCAATGTGTGTGACAGTCACTTGATGTATTTTTTAGAGTTAGTGTCAAAATTAAATGTACAGGTCTGGTCTTCGAATATATCAGATATCTGTTCTCAATAATGCTTACATTCTGTCCCGATACTTTACATTGCTTCATTTTATATATGTGTTGTTAAAGGCTCTTTCCTTCCTAATTTCTCAATTACAAGTTAGTCATGAATGATCTTTATTTATGACGAAGCTAAATGTTTATTATGGATTTTTGCCCCCACCTATTGCCCTGTGTTACTACTTTGGTCACCATACATTGCTGATAGTAGTTCACGTCCCTACGAATGTGTGTAATTCCTATGGCTTGCCCATAAGGGTTAGCTCTAAATCGCACTATACATTTAAATTTGTTAGGGTACAAACACACACACCGTATACGCAGCAGATACGCAGCAAATACGCAGCAGATCTGCAGCAGTTTTGGTGGTATTTGTATACCGTATTTGCTGCGTATTTGTTGCGTATTTGCTGCGTATCTCAGCAGTAAATAGGCTGCGTATACGGTGTGTGTGTTTGTACCCTTAGGGTATAAACCCACACACCGTATATGCAGCAGATATGCAATAAATACGCAGCAGATTTGTTTGTACAGATTTAATGCTGTGTTTAGTTATTTAGATCTAATCTACTGCGAGTTTGCTGCGAGTTTGCTGCGTATCGCAGCAGTAAATACGCTGCATATACGGTGTGTGGGTTTATACCCTAAGGTTACAAACACACTTGGCGGGTCTGCAGCGAGTCTCCATGCTGCGTTTTTGCAGCGAGACTCGCTGCAGATCCCGGCCCTATACTTTTAATGGCAGACAAACACGCAGCAGGGATGTACATCCCTGCTGCGAGTTTGTCTGCAGCCCACCCCATTAACCCCCCGGCCACCGGAGCTGATACTTCACCTGATCCCGGCTCCAGTGGTTCCCGATGTCTTCAGCAAACCGGAGCGGGGACCAGGTGACGGATATGCTCCAGCCAGCCGCCCGCAGCCCCGGCCGCCCGATCACCCCCCCCCCGCAGCCCCGGCCGCCCGATCGCCCCCCCCCGCAGCACCGATCGCACGCCCCACCGCAGCAACAATCGCACGCCCCCCGCAGCACCGATCGATCGGGGGGGCGTGCGATCGGTGCTATGGGGGGGTGGCGTGCGATCGGTGCTGTGGGGGGGCGATCGGGCGGCCGGGGCTGCGGGGAGGCGATCGGGCGGCCGGTGCTGCGGGGGGGCGATCGGGCGGCCAGGGCTGCGGGCGGCTGGCTGGAGCATATACTTCACCTGGTCCCCGCTCCGGCTTGCTGAAGACATCGGGAACCGCCGGAGCCGGGATCAGGTGAAGTATCAGCTCCGGCGGCCGGGGGGGTTAATGGGGTGGGCTGCAGACAAACTCGCAGCAGGGATGTACATCCCTGCTGCGTGTTTGTCTGCCATTAAAAGTAAAGGGCCGGGATCTGCAGCGAGTCTCGCTGCAAAAACGCAACATGAAGACTCGCTGCAGACCCGCCAAGTGTGTTTGTAACCTAAGGCTACGTGTCTGTGTGAAACATAATGCAATATATTTCCAATTGTAGCCAATGTGCCGCTAATTATGTTTGATTCGCTATGTTTGTGTAATATCTCTTCAGGAATTTTCTTTGTTTGATCACATGTTGCTGAGAAACGAGGGTGTGACTTATGGTTTGTGTTAGCGAGCTGCCCATGCAGCTAACTCACTCCCCCCTCCCCCATCCCCCTCCCTCATCATGGAGGGAGAGGGAGGAGGGAGGGAGTTAGCAGCACGGGAAGCTCCATAACCCACCCACATAAGTGACGTCATATTTAGTCAGTAACATTGCCTCTAACAAGGAAAAAGCCTCGACTAGCTATTACCTTACCAACCGAGCATTGTTTGCAAGAGGTTTATATTATTTATTTATCTTTTTATTAAGGTCCATGCTCGGCCACTGCTATGGGACGGCCCTGCGCCTGGGTACACAAGCCGGCTAAGGCGGAGTGCCGCATGGAGGGAGGTTGCCAGGATTATGTACCCACTATGTCAAACAAGAAACTCTACTGTTATGGTCACCAGACACTCATATATTACTAATGTCTGTACGTTTTTTGCTTTCAGCCAAACATGTGGAAACCAGGTGGTCCAGTGTGAGGGACAGATTCATCAGGGAGCGACGGCAGCTGATGAGGCGTGGGGCCTCACAAGAAGAACTCGGCTCTTTGCGTTTTGCCCCAATGCTGCGTTTCATTTTGAATGCCAGCAGACGGCGCCAGTAAGTGTGTGTCTTAATTGCATCTGTCCATGCTAGGATCAGATGATGTCAGTATTAGTTCAGTCTGTTATGTGTGCAGACATATAGACATGTGTTACGTAGACAGAGATTATATACATCGAGCTTCCTGCAGGGGGACCTATATATTTCTGGAACTGGATAATAATACAGTTACTAACAATAATGCTCCCCCGGCTGTACACTCAATATTCTTTATAAATGCAGCGTGTTCTAACTGGATACTAAAAATTTTTAATAAGTCGATGATGTAAGACCTAACTGGAGTTCGATTTAGCTACAAAGCACGGACAGGATAAATGGCGACAAATGTGCCCAATGATTACATATGACCTAACAATGTCTCACTCATTTCTCAAGTGAGATTTTTAGGGAGCCAAGGGCTAATTAACGCAAGATGTGAGAATAAATTACTATTTCTTTGCAGACATATTATTTTCCCTGAGCATCATTTTTGGGGAGCAGTGTGTGAATGTTAATCAATAGTCTAGATTATGCGCAAAGGTAAGGCTAACACCAGGGGCGTAACTAGAAATGGATGGGCCCCATAGCAAACTTTTGATTGGGGCCCCACCCTTCCCCGATCTGACCACTAAACGGTCAAGTGAAGTCATAACTACATAACTGCTAGCTCTGGTCAGGAGTGCTTGCAGTTAAAGGGACATTTGCAATACCCAGGAGACCAGCAGGGCCACCCGCTGCTGCAAATGATGACGGCTCAGGGGGCCCAGTGTATTGCAGGAGCGGGCCATGGGGCCCCCTGATGCGGCGGGCCCCATAGCAGCCGCTATGGCTGCTGTAGTGGTAGTTACGCCCCTGGCTAACACATTGGACATACTGGATAAAAAAGGACACAAAAAGCCTAAGTAAAATCCCGCATTGGATGCATATTGGTCCTTGAGAATTGTTACAATGTTGCTAACATGTTTGTAATAACAGATTTTGTCCACTGTTCATTTGTCAGCAGAGATGAAGAAGCTCAACAAACAGCAGAAGCCTCATCGGATGAAGAGAATAAAGAACCTCATCTGACGGAGGCACGCACCATGACTCCACCACCAAAAGGCCAAGGGGGCCCTGTTGAGCCTGGCCAGGGAGACGAACATCTGGCTTCACGTTAAAGAATAAATTGTGGGCGGCCTACACTCCCTCTTATACTAAGGTTGTTGTTGGCATAAATGATTGTGATTAGTGGTCACACAGCCTCTGCCCCCCCCCCCCCTCAACCACTATCCTGTGCTTTATACTATTTCGAGCATGTAATAAAGATATTTTGTGATATATCGGTGTTGGACTATCTCTGGATATCACAAGTTTTTTACTTCCTATCTCTGCCTAGCTCTCCCTCTCTCTACCTCCCTGTAAATATCTACTTGTATCTATCTATGTGCTTTCCCTCCCTAACTAGCACGGAGCTCCTCTCTCTCTGCAGTCTAGACACACAATGAGAAAGAGCATGGACGCTCAGGCACTTCCTGTTCCTGTAGTGACGTCACACACCTTGATATTCACATAAAAGGATAAAAGGGATTATAGGAGTAATAATTCCTTATATACTCTTCCATTCTGTGAAAACAAACCGAACCGAACTTTTTGCAAAGTTCGTAACGAATCTGGTTCGTACCGGTTCAGTTCGCTCATCCCTACTTGCATTCTATGTCTGTGTCCAGCTAGCATTTGCACGTCATGGGGTCAATTAAATCTACCGCCATTCAGAAGCTATTCAAAGCTCCCACCCTGAGCAATAAACTAATTTTGCCTCATGGCGGAAGCAGCCCTGATCTAACTGGTAATGCTATGACATCTTTTCTGAGCTTTTCTGTAAAAAAAAAAAAAACACTATGCTATCAGTATTCAACACCACTCTGGTTAGCACAATCACCCTTCAGCAGAGATTACTGCTAGCCCAGATAAACTTGGCAGCCAGAGACCCAGGTTGAGTCTGCTGACTGAATACTTGTATGAGTCAAGAGGCAACAAACAAACCCAGGGAACCCTAGGAGGTAGTAGAGAGGTAGAATAGCCAAGGTTAAAAGCCAGGTGAATATATAGAGACAGAAGCGGTAAGAAAGGAGTTAAACACGTACATGAACCAACCAGTCAGAAGTATCAACAAGAACACAGTGTATGGAAGCCAGGAGAATGCTAGAATCACAAGCCCTTACTGATTGCATGCAGTCCCTAGACTTCCAGTGTCCTAATGGCTCCTAAGCCGATCTGTTTATTTTCCTAAAACAGAGCAACTCTTCTCTATAGTCTATGTCTGATATTGCAGCTGAACCTCAAGTGAAGCAGGCTACGCTAAATATACTGTATGCAGGCCTACGACAGAGAGACAGTTTTTATGACAAAAAAGTAGGACAGTGTCCCTCATACAACTCTTGTGAGAAATCATATAAAAATCCTAATTAGTTCATTGGGATAGAAAAGACCAAAACAAAACAAGACAGTTTTCTCAAAAAACAAGTCTATTGCTGCTATGGGAAGTGAAGGTCATTCCATGCATCAGGCTAAGCCCTTGTGGGATAAGCTTCACTGCAAGGAAATGAAAAAAATTCCCCAGGGGCTAGTTGGCCCTCTGTGAAGGGCATCAGAAATTGTTGTTTGAAATCTCCTATGAATCTTTTCAAGGCTTATCTGTAGAATGCCAAACATCAGCAAAGCAGCCGGATATCTATCTATCTATCTATCTATCTATCTATCTATCTATCTATCTATCTATCTATCTATCTATCTATCTACCTATCTATCTACAGTATCTAAATACCATTTTCTAATATATTTTATCAAGAGACACTTTTCTGGTTGAATATAGAGAGCATTTCTGACTGTGGGCAGTTAAATGTGTGAAATACATGTAGTGGAAAATGTTCTTGCAAAAGTTAACAGAGTGGTATATAACAATTTAATTTTCAGGAAGGAATGTAAGAGCAAGAGGAAATTATTCTATTCATAATTCAGCTTTATAATGAAGCCTCAAAAATAAGACACATTTATAATAAGCACTGGCAGATTCAGCAAAGTGATCCTGTTTTAATAAGGAAGTTGCCGGACAAGCCCAAGGTCATTTATAACAAAGTACCGAACATTGAATGAAATGCAACCTATGTTTCCTTGGAGTTAATGAATAGAAACTGTTCTTTATAAATATTTAATAAATTACTACAAATGCCTCAATAATTTCACATGAACTGTTTGTAAAAAAAAATGAATGTATTATTTATAACTTTTTTTTCTTTTTCTTTTTTCTCTACAGATTTGTGGGCAGATCCTATTAATTTAACTCTAAAATATCTGGCACAGTTAATCAATGCATCAGTCTTCATTAGGGTCTGTTCACACTTTTTTAAATCTGCCTGTTTTGTGTATTCACCCAAAAGTTTGGATAATCCGGGTCAGTACCAAGAGAATGTGCTTGTACAATTTTTGCTTTTTCTGCCACTTTTTTTTTCAATCTTTTACTTAGATACATTCACTAAGGCAGTGCTACAATTTAATACATCAGTCACAAGATATTGAAAAAAAAATAGTAAAAAACAAATAAATATAAATGGCTGGCGCCTGCTAAAATCCGCGGGCTGTGCGACCGCACACACACCCCGGCTGTGGACAGACCCGAAACTCACCCAGTGCGCCTGTGTGAGAAATGACGGGGCCGCACGCACATTACACTGGGTTATGTGGCCGTGCACGTCCCGACATCCAGGTGAAGGCTGGGAGGGCCAAACAAGTAGGAGCGGCGGCCAGGAGAGATGACGTAGCCAAGGGGGCGGGGTCAATAGCGGCGTAGTGGGTGGAGTGATGTGGCGCTTCAGAGGCTAAGCCCTGCTCAGTGGCGCAATAACAAGCTCATCAAAGTTCAGTTGTCTCATCAACCAGCACCATGATTAAACATGTGAAATAAGGTATGGATAGAGCAAAATGTGTGATTTTTTTTAAATGTTTTTAAAGATGAAAAAAATGAAAAATGGGGGTGACAGTGTCACTTCGTTGCTACTTTAGATTAGCTTATTTCTAGTAAATGTCCCTCTATGTGCTATATACTTTGTTTTTGATTTACATAATCTAAATAAATAAGGCAAGGTAACCCGCCTTTCAGCAACAGAAACTTCTTATGTCACGTTTAGAGGACATCATCCTCTGTGATATTTATCCCATCAAGAACTTGAAACCACTCAAGAAACCACAAGAGCCATTAAAAAGTCACCAGACAAGTACTCTATCAGGAACTATTGTACCCTTGTGCTATCATAAAAACCCCAAGAACTGTTATTGTCCAGTTACCATGCTTGTCCGCAAAAATGAGACCCAAATAGTAAGATTCCTTGGCACAAGTGCCAGGGTTACAACCCCACGGCTATGGTTAACAAAAAGAGCAATGTCCTCTTTGTGAACCATAGTCATGGGGATTTGTGCCTGGATAATCCTGTTCTTGGGGCATGGATTGCACATTATACTTTGGTGAGGTATTAAGCTGATGTGGATAACATATGCTATCTTGGAAATGTTTTGCCATGGGCACTAAATTTAAAGATGGGGGGGGGAGTATTATCAAAGGGGCGTAAAGTACAACTGGCTCAGTTGCCCCTATTAACCTATCAGATTCCACTTTTCAATCTTCACAGATTCCATGGAAAATAAGAGGTGGAATCAGATTGGTTGCTAGGAGCATCTGAGACAATTCTACTTAACACCAGTTTGGTAAATAACCCTTCATATATTCATATTGACTATGTGTATCTTCTTTAGAATTAGCATATTAATTTTAGACGTAATGGATAAAATAACTTGGTATAATAAAAAAAACAAAACTAAGATTACTTGAGGTGGGGTAATATTTTAATGGGTACTTTTCTTTTGGGGAGACTGGCACATGCCCTGGGGTTCCTGGTTCTTCCACTTAGTGGGTTGGTGCCGCTCCATATGCTGATGCATAGAAGTGATGCCTGGGTTTGGAGCCAAACCCTGTCCCACTTTATTGTTTCAGATGTTACAGATGGCGGAATGGTCTTTTCCACCACCAATATGGAAAAATTGCCAGAATTGCTGATGTCATTGGACGTTTCCTCTTAGCAGGCAAACTGGTAGCCTCTTCTCCTCTTCTTGACTGACACTGATGTCAGATTGAGTGCTTTTAGCTGATGCCTAAAGCCTAACCCTTTTCCCCCCTGACCCAGAACCTTTGGATGAGAATTGACATTGAGTTGGTAGCAGGGACCCAGCTTCACGCTCTGACAATGACGCAAAGGTTGTCATTTGTGGACATGGATTCCACGTAGGGTCTGCAACGTCATCATTTTCGCAATCTAGGACAAACTTGTCCTCTTCCAAGCCTTTTTCCTCCAGAGCCATGCAGTACGATCCCATACTGCGGACAGAGGCTTCCCCTGCCTAGCTCTCCTCAATGCTCTGGAGTGTGTCAACCTCAGAAGTCTCAACACTTCCTTCAACTTGCTGACTCTTAAGATCTTACTCAAAAAGGTCCTCCAAATACAGTGTCTTAAGGTTTATTAAAGCAGCAAGGTTCGCTTGCTGACAGCACTGGCAATTGGGTCTCAGACACCCAATCATGACTCCTATGACTCTGTCTTACACTGGCACCACCTTGTGTGCTCCCTAGGCTGCAGACACTGCCCATACCCTAAGATTATTAAGGCGAACGCCGCCTTCACTGATCCTAGTGCATTGGTATAACACACTTTGAGTTTACACTGCCCACTAAATTATTAAGGTGGATGCTTTCTTCACTGCTCCCAGTAAATTGGTATAACACACCATGAGTTTACAGCACCCAGTGAGTTAATAATATGAACTTTGTCTTCACTGCTCCCAGTAACTTTGCATAATGCACAACAGGCACCCAGCTATTTGGTAACTTTGATACTGACTTGACGGCTCCCACAGAAAGTCACCCATAATCTACCCACAATCCTGCCTCCTCTCCTCTCTATCCCTCTCTCTCTATTGCTCGCCCTGCTTTGCACTAAATGCCTGCTGCGATTCTGCTCTCAACTGCACATACAGGCAACTGCCCGCCTCCAGGAAGCAAAACACCCTATAAAGAGGGTGAGGGGAAGATGCTGACATCACAGAGGGGCTTGCAGGTGACTAGAATGGTGTAGGGATTATGGGCAATCCCTTGGTTTATGCCACATGGCAGTACTGTTAACTAACAAGTGCGGCTGCCATGTTTAATTAATTTGGTAACAAATTGCTGTAAATTTGCTTCTCTTCCAAGTGAATTTGCTTCGCTTATCTCTAGTAAAGACGCTGAAGGGACCATGAAAAAAATGTGTAAACAACTAAAAATAATGTCCGTTGTTTACAAAATAATGTCTGCGAAAAATTGTCATGATCATATTCTTATGTCTGTTATTTAATGGGGGGCTGCCATCATTCCATTAACTTAAATATATTTCATTCCATTAAAATGTGTTAATAATGGGCGTTATTTTAAAATTTTTTACCTATTTGGAAAAAAATAATATATATATATATATATATATATATATATATATATATATATATAGGTATATCATAGCTAAAGCTAAATTTTCATGTGTACTGCAGTATTAGTGACCTTTAAACTATGACTTTTAGTCACAGAAATATATGAGAATTACAGAGAATATTCGAATCCCAAATTTCAAAATCAGGAAGACAGAATTGAAGATAATTGGTTTCTAAGAGCCTGATTTTTAAAGACATTTCTTTGTTTCTATCAATTTTTGTAAGCTTCAAATGTCAGCTGGGTACACAGCTCTCCAGTTCTCACAGTTCTACTTTGTTTATATAGGATTGTGAGCAAAGCTTATCCATGATGTGATAGAAACTAGCAGACAACCCCTAGGCTTCTGTGCATAACATTTCTCATTATAACTTTGTTCTACTGTATGTAAACTACTGGTAGAGAAAGAGCATGAACTAGTTAATAGAAGTGGCATTTGACAGTGACTTGTAATTGTGCCCTCAGAAATTTTTGAGTAATTTCTAATCAACTGCCAAGGTCATTTCTGGTGAAAACAGAAACAATTATTTTGAATGAAATTGGGTAAATAAATGTTATCCCTGAATGGAATAAGGGTATATTAACACATAGCTTCGGTTCAGTCCATTGGAGCCTAGTACATTCTATGCTATATAAGCAGAAGAGAAGAGGTCTGAATAAGGATGTAAAGTTATTAAATGACTCATTTAAAAAAAAAAATCTCAAGTCTTCCAGTACTTATCAGCTGCTGCATGCCCTTCAAGAAGTAGTGCATTCATTTTAGTTTGACACAATGTTCCCTGCTGCCATCTCTGTCCATCACAGGATCTGTGAGGAGCATAAGGGGTTTTCTATGGGCATTTGCTATACACTAGCTGATAAGTACTGGAAGACTTGAGATTTTTTTAAATAGAAATAATTTACAAATTGTTGAAACCTTCTAAAACGAGTTGATTCAAAAACGTTTTCATTTTTTCTCGCTGGAGAACTCCTTTAGGCTGTGTATTTACTGGAACACTTTAAAAAAAACATCCATAAACACAAGGGCTGGGAGGAAATTTAATTTGTTTCAAATATAAAAAGGGGCATTTCACTAAATTTATTTTTGGATTGGTGCCAAAAAAATATTCAGATTTGTAAATGACTTTACGCTATTTAAAAGAAAAGCCTGTGGAGCCTCATCAAAGAGTCTCAAAACACAGGACTAGCCAGATATCCCTTCGGGAAGGACCCGGCCAAGGGGTGGCTCCTGTAAGGAAACCACCAAAACCACCATATTAAGTGGCCCTATAAGTCAATGTAATGACAAGGGAAGAACCAAGGCCAGGTAACCATTCACATACAGATGTTTCGGGGTGTTGCCCCTTATCAGTGTGGAGCAGGATTCTGGCTAGGTGGGGGCAATGCCTAGTAGAGCCATAAGAGAAACAAATCGCTGATCTCAGGGAGACCAGCCAAATGACAACACTGCCGGCTGCTAGTGAAAGTGCTCAAAGCAGTAAAGTCTTAGGTGCATTGCCCCCTGGGAAACAGAAATATGCAGATGAATTATGCTCCAGCCAGGATTCCATAGACAGCAAGGTAATGTATATCTTCGTATTAATCACAATGGCCGTACTTTTACGAAAATATACAGTACGTTGCCTGAACATGGCTTAAAAACTGATGGAGCAAGGAGCCACTGGTTCCTCGCCCCGTCACTTACCCTTTTTGCACCTTTCCTTTTACTAGAATTAGTTAGCAGTTTATAAAAACTAAATCCATTATTATGCTCAGAAGAACAGTGAAAGACATCTAGAAGTGTTCTGTTTCATAATGAGTCTGTAGGGGGAAAAAAAGTGTTCCACTAATTAAAATGTTTCCTTATATTATCTTATTGCCCCATTAATGTGTAACACAGTCTGATGACAAATGAAGTAGCATGACATTAAATACACAGGTTAATTTGTTACTTGTCATAAGCATCAAATAGAGCAGAAAATATGTAATGATGGCTTCTGGAACCGCTTTCTTCTTTTAGAATGAAATATTGATTTTGAGCACTAGAAATAATTAACCATAACTACCACTCAACATCCACCGATTTTGTTTCAGCTCTTCTTGACTAAAATTCAGAGCTACAGTACTCCCTTCTAAACTCTAAATGCAGTCATACAAGTATTACATTTATTTAGGGTATACTCACATGATGCAGTATTTCCACCATAGGGTTTTGCTGTTCCTTTTTTTCTGCTCTATTTATTTTAACCTCCTAAAGTCTACCTGTCACTTAAAAAGAAAAAAAATCTTTGACAAAAGTTTTGATCGGTTGGAGTGTGATTGTTCAGACCCCCACCAGTTATTAAACAGAGCTAAGAGAAGTGCTCAGCTAAGCTCTTAACTCTCTGTCTCACTGTAATCTTCATCTCTCCATTTTTTTGCAGCTAGACGGAATTAATAAATCTCCCATTTATACTTACCTGCCCTCTGCTTCTTTGCTGGCAGGGTGTACATTGCCACTGCACTACTGACTGTAGGAGCAAACATGAGGAACGGCTATTATCATGCGGGCACCTAAGCTGAGATCCTGGGCTGTCCCTATTTCCCAGGTAAGTAAGGCAAATGTACCCATGTAACAGAAAAACACTATTAGTCTAGACAGTCTTCTCTTAGGCCCTCATCACATGGCCATGGAGCTGGGCATAAGGAAAGGGCCACAAGGAAGGAGAGGAGGGCATAAGGCAGGAGCCACAAAGTAGAAAGGGGAGCATATGGCTGGTGCCACAAGGAAGGAGGGGGTGCTAAGGCAGAGGCCCCTTAGGAACAGGGGAGGGCACCAGAGGCAGTACACAACTGTTGAGGGGAGCCAAGACAGGTGCTACAAGTGGGTTCCTCCCAAAGCTCAGGAGCCCAGTAAGGCAGTCCAGAGGTGCTCACCTTCTGTATTGCTGCCAGCGATGTGCAAGGTGATCAGGATGAGGAGCCAGCTGTGGGCTGTACATGGGTTGAGAGGGTCCCTCTCTGCCTGCCTCTGGGGGCTCTCACCATGGTGTTCTCTGCAGCAGAGATGGGGAGGTAAGAAACTGAGGACTTGGTATGGGGGGGGGGGGTTCCCCATGCAGTCACCCAGCCTCTCCCCTGTCCTTGCAGTCACCTGCCCCAGCCTGACACCCACCCATGCAGTCACCAAGCCTGTTACCAGCCTGTGCAATCACCCACCCTGGCCTATGGCCCGCCTGTGCAGTCACCCGGCTTCTTACCTGCCCGTGCAATCCTCCGCCCCAGCCTGAAGGATGTCCGTCACTAGTGTAATCCTACGTGTGCTGAAATTCATACAGATTTCCTGATAAGATTTCTGAACAGATTTTCTAGATGCTTGAAGGGGACTATATTGTTCCATGGTACATTTCTGATGTTAATGTGTCCACTGAAAGAACTTTTGGCAAAGGTCATGGGTCAGCATGGACACTAATCAATCTGCACCTATGCAGTCCTCATACATAGTAAGCAGCAATGTAAATTCATGATGTAAAATAAGGCTCAGTACTGACCAATTTCTCCAGTTCTATGTGACCTGCCATCACTAGTCATTAAATAAGGAGCTAAATAGGCCTCTCCGCTTGCTCAATAAATGCTCATCACATTTAGTATTTGTTACAAATGATAGATTTTTCTACCCAGAAGTATATCCTATGGCTTAGAATCAGCACTATCTATAAATACCCAGTATACCTAGTAATTATTTCTTGTGTGGGTCACAGCTGCTAGCTTAGGAGGGGGGGGGCATAAAATTGTACATATCCCTATAAATTGCATTTATATAAATTTTACATTTTTAAAGGGAAGCAAACTTTCTGTTTTATTATGTGTATGCTAATTAAGCAATCTGGTGCATTGGGGATGGGACTGCAGCCCTTGGTGCTCCGATTTTCTCACTCCTCATGGATATTGGGGCAGCGCCATGCAGTGGTGTCACTCTAGCCTCTCATCTCTTCAGATTGTTGGATGATTATTGATGTAGAGGGGTGGACAGGTAAACCAAGGACTCTAGTACCTGCACCAAACCATCTAAAAAGCATAATATTAAAACTGAAGATTGCAGGAGAATAGTGCTTAGGGTAAAGGCTAGGGATGAGCGAACCGAACCATTACGAACCAGATTTGTTACGAACTTTGCAAAAAGTTCGTGACGAAGTTCGTTAAAATCGCAACGGCGTCGCAAAACTGTACTTTAATCAGAGAATAGAACAGGCTACAAGGGATTATTACTCCTATAATCCTTTGTATCCTGTTATTATGTGAATATCAAGGTGTGTGACGTCACTCCAGGAACAGGAAGTGCCTGAGCGTCCATGTTTTTTCTCATTGTGTGTCTAGACTGCAGAGAGAGGAGGTGTACGTTAGGCAGAGAGGGAAAATACATAGATTACATATGAAAACAACTGGATAAGTACAGGGAGAGATAGAGAAGGAGTATATATTGTTTGTGAGAGAAGCCGGAGAGAGGAAGATAAAAAATCGCAGGATACAGGGAAAGCTTGATAAGCTCATACATAGTGAAAGAGGCTGAGAAATCAAGAGTTAGGTAGAGAGAGGGAGAGATAGCATTCTAACTCAAAAATTGTGATATCTAGGGAGACATAGGGAGATAAAAAAAGAAATAGGGAGAGAAAAGTGAGAAGAGTCACTAAGGAGTCAGGACACGTAGCATTGAACCAGCTACTGTTTTGTGACAGAGAGGAGACGCTAGACGTTTGTTTGTGATCAGCTGCTGTAGATGACGCTAAGTCAGCGCCTCACAAAAGCTGTCCGTTTGTGCTCTGCTGGTTGCCGTTAACCCCGGCTAGCTGCCCGCAAACAAAAAAGTTTAAAAAAAGCCTTAACAAACAAACCAATTTTTATTTTTTTTTTTTTTTTTTTAAGGCTTTTTTTTAAACTTTTTTGTTTGCGGGCAGCTAGCCGGGGTTAACGGCAACCAGCAGAGCACAAACGGACAGCTTTTGTGAGGCGCTGACTTAGCGTCACCTAGAACAGCTAATAACAAACAAACCAATTTTTTTTTTTTTTTTTTTATTAGCTGTTCTAGGTGACGCTAAGTCAGTGCCTCACAAAAGCTGTCCGTTTGTGCTGTGCTGGTTGCCGTCAAACCCCTCTAGCCACCCGCAACTCAAAAAAGTTAAAAAAAATATATTTTTTTTTGGAATAACCTGTAAATTTCTCCTTTGCTGGGTGCCTCCAACCCACAAAGCAATAGTCACTGAAAATTTGTTCCCAATAGATTATTTCTTTTTCAAAATTTACACCAACCAAAGAACTATGTCCAAGCGTCCTACTTCCAGCACTTCCCAGGCAAGGACTGCAACGGCAGGTGGTGAGGGTAGGAGAAGTGGCAGCACCAGGCCCGGCGGCAGCCGGGGCAACAGGCGTGGCAGCAGGGTGCAGCTATCCCAGACACCCAGTGGTTCTGTAAGAACCACACAGCCAGCGGTTCTAGATTGGCTTACCCAATCATCCACTTCCACTGCCCAAAGCTCCTAAACGATGTCGGCTGGATCATCCGACACCACCCCTACATGGGAGGGTCAGCGACAGTCCTCTGCCCCGTCCCCTTTTATTACTATGCCACCCACCTCTGGGGCACCTTCTGCCAGGGAACTGTTGGCAAATCTTGATCTGCCTTTGGATTCTCTACCACTTTTTAGTGATGATGAGGAGGAGGATGAGGTAGTCCACCAAAGGCAGCAGGTGGAACGTGCAGAGACTGCAGAGGAGGTGGTGGCTGTAAGCCAGGGAGGGGCATCCAGTGCCACACCTGAGATCCTGTCCCAGCCACTGGAGGACAGTAGCGGTGGTGATGATGATGTCGCCGATCAGATGTGGCGCCCCCAAGCACCATTATCCTCAGTGTCATCAGGGGAGGAAAGTGAGGTGCTACCAAAGCAGCAACATCCCACTGCTGCAAGGAAGCGAGACACAAGAGGGAGGGGTAGAAGACAACCTACCAGGCAGAGTCACTTACCTCCAAGCCTTGGTCCTGAGAGGGGAATTGATCAACTGCTGCCTCCTCCAGCTGCTCAAGTAGTCGTTTTTTTTAATTATACTGGGCTGGAATAGATCAACTGCTGCCTCCTCGTCCTCATTTAGCCTCTCCTCCATAATCCTGGCCTGGAATAGATAAACTGCTGCTGCCTCCTCCTCAAGTAGCCTCTCCTCCATAATACTGGCCTGGAATCAATCAACTGCTGCTGCAAGGTTCGTTTTCGGTTCGGTTCAGACCGATCCGAAATTCACGAAAGTTCGCCGAACCGAACTGAACTTTTCAAAAGTTCGCTCATCCCTAGTAAAGGCACTACACAAATCCTGTGTGCACCAGTGCGTGGGTCAGGAAACCTGCGCCAGCTTAGAGCTGTAGTAGGTTTCCTCACTATTTTTTGTCGTAGAAAATGATGAATAGCGTGGACTCTGAGCGCCCCCCCCTGTTCCGCCTCCTCTACACCACCTCCCCCTTGGCCAGATGCGAATATTTTATTCGCAAAATGGCCATTTGCAAGTATATTTATTCGCATCTGGCCATTTTCTCATGAAAAATACACCTTTTTCACTTGATAAATGTCCCCCTATGTCTTGTGATTGGTATCATTTCGTATAAAATACTTACATGTGCTGCAGTCTAAAAACACAGCATAAGATATTCACAGATCGAGCTGGTGCAAAGGCTAATAGGGTTGAAAAGTGGTCTCCAAAGCATACAGACTGTATACAATAAAAAATAAAAACCCATAATAACTATGTATTTCAGAGTTAGAAGTTTATCAGTAAACATTTCATGTTCTGTATTTTTCTGTTGTAAGTTTATGAAATGGAGATCCGCAGTTTTCTGGAGATGATATTGACAATTCAATTTTATTTCTCAACATTCTCTTTGTTGAATGGAACAAAAAACTGTTCGTGTTAATAGAGCATCAGACTTGCTCTGCACCTCCAGACATAATCTGAACAAATTGTTGATTTTCCCTTTTCAAACCATATAATAAAAAGAGCATTTTATTTTTAAATCGCAAAATGTTTTTCCAGTTTATAAAAGTTTTTGTCACTTGTCAGCTTGACAGTATCACTTATAACTACAGTTTAAGTATAACCAAGCTAGGTAACATGTATCAGTCTGTAATGCACTGTTAGGTCATATGCACAAGCTGTAAAAGAGCAGCCACCATTTGAATTTAAAATAACGGCCGTTGTTTTTATTTTCCAATTATTTCCATTGAAGTCTATAGAAACAATGTATAAAATAACGGCTGCTGTTCACAGCAGGCATCAAACTAATGTTGGCATCATTAATTTGCGGCTGTTGTTGCGTGAACAGCGTATGTTATTATAAGTTATAAATACACAGTTTATTAAATTCACCATCCTTTAAATTCAATAGGCCTTTTAATAAAATCATTTGAACCAGAGTTATGTTCCAAGTGCTGTTTGGTACGCAAAACAACCGCCATTATTTTAAGTATCAAATAACGTCTGTTGAAAAGCGTGTGTGAACATAGCTTTAGGCTGGATTAACATGCAATGTTTTGCAGATAGTTAAGACAAGTCGTGCTTGATTAAGTAAAAAATGCTGCAGACAGCTGTTATTTTAAAGTCTATAAGAAATTTCTAACACAGCCTTGTACATTTGGGGAAAAAAATAAAAATTTTGGGAACATAATAAAAATACTCAACTTACCTGTCCGCATGCCCCAAAGCGCTCCCTTACCACTACCCGACCTCGCCGGGATCTGGGATTTTCTGCTCCTGGAACATCACAACCCAACTCAGGAATGTCCACTCTGCCAGTCAGTGACTGAAATGGGACACCTAAGCTAAGTCGAGACGACGCCAGAATAAGGGAAAAACTGAATCCCGGCGGTAGTCAGTGAGCCTGTGATGTGTTACTGCAGGGGCACAAGAACAGGTAGGCAGAGCTTCTTTATTGTGTTCCCGCACCCCCCTGCAGTGGACTGTCATTCTTGTCTCATGGGTTACATCCCACTCATGTAATCACTGGCTGTGGCGTTGTTCCGTCTCAGTCAGCCAGTGATCTGCCGGCACCAAGATTTTTGAAAAATTTGCACCATATTTCAGTTGTAAAATTTGATTCGCTCATCTATATTGTCCACAAATGCAATGTTCTGATCTCCACCTGTGCTACATTTCAATGTGGTCCTCTACAAATCCATTTTGAAAACTCATCCATTTTTGACAACTGATTTGTTCTACATAAAAGTAGGAGCTTCCCCTATATTGGCCATTTTTGCGTAACAGATGCTTGAGTAGATATCAATGGGTATGTTTTCAATGGATGACACACGGATGAACCATCACTGTGTTGTCTGTTTCTTACTGAGGTGTGGCCATTTATTACCCTTTTATCCATTTTTGCCGATCTGTAAAAACTGATCCAACACTAATGCCACACTGATGGTTTCTTCAAGACATCATTGATCCTGATTTTTAACCCCTTTAGCTTTTGTGCTTTCGTTTTTTCCTCCTCATTTTTAAAAGGCCATAGCACTTCCTACAGACCCAGATGAGCCCTTATTTTTTGTGTCACTAATTGTACCTTGCAATGACAGACTTAAAATAAATATGCTGTGAAACTGGGAAAAAATTATTTGTGCTGTGAAATTGAAAATAAAATGCAATTTTTGTAATTTTGGGCATTTATTTGTTGGTCTATGGGGCAATATAAGGTGTCATTTTTTGCCCTATGATCTGTGCTTTTTTATCGGTACAGTGATTGTGTATATGCAACTTTTTGTGTACATCACTTTTTATTACAATTTTTCTGGATTTGATGTGACAAAAAAATCAGCGAATCAGCACTTTAACAGGTTTTTTCACTTACACTGTTTACTATTCGAGATCAGGCATGTAATAATTTAATAGTATGGGCGATTACTCATGCCAAATATGTTTACTTATTTATTTTTATGTATGAAATGGGACAAGGGGGGTGATTCAAATTTTTGTTAGGGGAGGGGATTTTTTATTAATGAAAAAACATTTTTTTTTTTTTTTTTACACTGTAATTAGAAGTTCCCCTGGGTGATTTCTAATACAGCTACACTGATCAGTATCAGATCACTGATATAAATCAGTGTAGTATACATAATATACTAATGGATCAGTGCTGTATTACTCTGGGCTGCTGCAGCCTAGATCTATAGATTACCCAGCCAGGATCAGCATCATTCCGATTGTGAGTTTTGGCCGGGTAAGTTGAATGAATTACCCCTCTGTGATCGCATCGCAGGGGGCAATCCGTCCACGAGACCACCAATGCTTGGGGGGAGGGGTTGCTATTTAAATGCAGCTGTCAGCTTCCTTAAAAGAATATGTATTTATCCCAGGCAGGTTTACATTCAGTTACTGTAGATTTACCAACAACACGTTCACGTATTTAACTTTTTTCTTCCTGAACTACATGTACTGTACTGCTTTTGACCTATGCCTTTTTATCAACAATATTGTTTTTTCATTTGTTGAATCCTATTTTCTTTATCATGAATAGTTATGTCCGGCTTTAATTTACATTCTAGTCCTTACCCTAGCATGCTAGATTCCATTATGTCATATGAATATGATAACATGTAAGATACGTTTTCTCTACATACAGAAATAAAAAAATGTTTCATTACATATGAAGCCTCTTGTAATAAATAAGGATGAACACTTCTCTTTATGTAGTTTCTTTATGGCGTCCCCTGATGGACACTAGGCAGTGTATTGAATTTTACTATATAAAACCAAAAAGTGGGAATCTTCCAAGTACTACTGAGAAAAGCGAGGATTGCTGATTACGGTTACACTAGAATGAAATTGGGCTTCAGCAGAACTGAGATTAAGTTCCTGTGGCATTTTCATAGCAAGGTCGGTGAAGCATAAAGGAAATGCAATTGAGCTGTTATAAAACCTTACATGTCTGTAATTGTTCATTACTTCAAAATCTGCAATATAAATGGCAGCCTTCAAATACACAACAAAGGCCTTAACATTAACACCATGTTTAATAATTGAACAACAAGGGGAACAGTCCACTTCCTATAATTGCAAAATCTAAAAGGATTTAGAATAATGTGGGTATTTTGGATGTATCCTTAATTGGACAGCTCTATTATTTTACATAGCACGCTTGGTATAGTGAGATCGATAATGCAAGAATAAAATGTCATCATGCAAAAGGTAGTAAAGAAAAAGTAAACTTTATAACTTTTTTAATGCTAGCGATCCCCGGGCTTTTTTTTATCATAAAGAAAGCACAATTTCCCCATCCTGCAGGGACAAAATAGAAACACTTTTACCACATTTAGGTGACTTTATTAAACAAAGTGTAAAGTAGAATTGTCTAAGTTGTCCATAGCAGCCAATCAGCTTTCACCTTTCATTTTCCAAAGAATCTGTGAGGAATGAAAAGTGGAATCTGATTGGTTGCTAGGAACAACTGAGCCAATTCTACTTTACACCAGTTTAATAAATCCCCCCCTAATATGTATAATATCTTAACATGATCAAAGACAGTAAGAGTTTTTCATTGGTTATTGAACAGATTCTCTGACAGGAGCCCTGAATGGTGCCTCCAATGCTTATACTGTATGAGCTCAGCCTAAATTAGATTGTTTCTGCAACGTGTACACGGATTTGTAAAAAAATCATTCAGATGTATAGAACATTTAGCAGAAATTCGTACAGCAAGTGTGTCACAGTGAAAGTCCGCTCAAGAAAAAGTGGCAGATACACAATAGATTTTCTAAAGCAGATTTGTGCAGGCAGCTGATTACTATATCAGTAAACTGGGAGAGAGTTGTGGAGATCCTGTCAATGCATTGCATAAAAAATGAGTAGAAGACCCATGCAGAAATTAAGCAGAAATGTGCCCTTTAAATCTTCAGTAAATTAATTTATATTGCAGAAACAATGCATTTTTTTGTTGTTGCAGAATTGATGGCAATGAGGAAGTTACTTTATGCAATAAATTGCAACAATATAATTCAAATACATTAGGTGAAAAAAAATGATATAACCTGTACTAAAATCCACAATATTTGGTGCACAATTATTGCTGTAGAACTTGTTGCATAGAACCTGAAAAGGGATCATTAGGCGGCTGAGTGAGGACACAGCAGTAATGGCGAATGACAGTGCAGCAAAACTGCATGTTCACAATGCAGTAATTGGCTGCACTTTATTTCCTTTTCTTTTTATTAAAACAACATATTTTACATTTAAAAAGTGCATAGCCACAAACCACACTGCAAACCTCCATGATTGGTGGTTAAATGTACAGTGTCCATATTAGGACATATTAAGAAGTCAAAGTCCAGAATCATTTTGACACAACTATTGACAACTAACGTCTGATAACTGCCTTCTGATAACTGCCTTCTGACTACAACTACTGACTTTGACTACTGACTTCTGACCTTGACTTATGACTTTTGACTTTGACTTCTGACTTTAACTACTGACATCTGACTTTGACTACTGACTACCGACTTTTATCTCCTGACTAGTCATACCTGACTTCTGATCAAATAATGTGTGATATCTGATCTCTGAAATGTCAGTAGTTAAGTATTACAAGTCTCTATTCTGTTTGAGTTTCACTTTCACTTCAATTGCTAGACAGCCCCTAGCTTTCAGTATTCGGGTAACAAAATGAAGTGATATCTGATCTCTGACTTGTCATAAGTGAGAAATCATAATTGAGAAGTGTCAGTTGTTCATAGCATACAGAGGTGAGTTTTGAAACATTGTATTTGTTTCAGTTGTTACAGCTGACCTATTGCTGACCTTGAGCAGAAGCACCAACTGCATGTGTGGATCCCTGAAGGTTCCCTACATGAAAAATAAGTGTCTGTGCAGGGCCATTTTTACCACCATAGGAGACTGGGGACCACATGGGGCGCTGGTCGCAGTGATTGACTTTAAAACTAAGTGATGAGCAAATTTTCTACCTCCGGGCAGCAGCATCCAGCTGTCAAGCAGCAGGTCCAGTCGCACACATCCCATTCCTGGCAGTTTCATCCCCGCAGCTGTAGACAGAGCAATGGTGTCAGTATGCACTGAGCTCTAGTATGCAATCACTGCGACCCACGCCAGTACATTCCCCAGTCTCCTGTGGTGGTAAAAACGGCCCTGCACAGACTTTTATTTTTCCTGCAAGGAAGCTTCAAAGCTCCACACATTCAGTCAGTGCTTCTGCTCCAGGTTTGCAAGACTGAAACAAATTCAATGTTTCAAAACTCACCTCTGTATGTTATGAACAAGTGAGACTTATGACTTCTCACTTATGACAAGTCAGAGATCAGATACCACTTCATTTTGTTACCTGAATGCTGAAAACTAGGGGCTGCCTAGCAACTGAAATGAAAATAAAATTCAAACCGAATGGGGATTTGTAATACTTAACTACTGACATTTCAGAGATCAGATATCACACATTATTTGACCAGAAGTTACGTATAAGTAGTCAGGAGTCAAGAGTCATTTATCAGGTGTCAATGGTCAGTAGTCAGAAGTCAGTAGTCAAAGTCAGAAGTCAGTAAAGTCAGTAGTCAAAGTCAGATGTCGGTAGTCAAAGTAAGTGGTCAAAGTCAGTAGTCACAGTCAGTAGTTAGTAGCCAGAAGTCAGAATTCAGAAGTCACTTATCAATACTCAGAGTCAAGTGTCACACTTGTGTCAAAGTTAGTGATGAGCGAGTACTAAAATGCTCAGGTGCTAGTTACTCGAGACAAATATCTCCCGATACTCGAGTGCTTGTTTCGAGTAATGAACCCTATTAAAGTCAATGGGAAACTCAAGCATTTTTGCAGAGGACTTAGGTTCGGTAGAGGGAAGGTCGTGTGAAAACCTGTCAACCTCAGAAAATGATGGGAACACCACGGAAATGGACAGGAAACAGCAGGGGCAGCATGTATGGATGCCTCTGAGGCTGCCTAATCACACCATTATGCCAAATTCTGGGCAACAGCTGTGTGATACAATCTGTTGGTGGCTGCACCTATACACACTCTGTGACACCCCCTTTACACTGAACAAGCAGTAGTGAACTTAGATATGCCTTGCGTAAGAAATGCAGAAATCAGAAAATATAGTAGAGGGCCCAATAAAATAGTACTGAGCACTTCTGAGGGGTCTGTATGCAACACCTAATGTCCCCTTCCTGCCAGTAGACGATCACCACAGTGTGCTGCTGAAATCATGGTAGCTGCACTGCAAGTCCCAGCCAAAAATCTGTAGTAATATAATTTAAAAATAATTTGAAGCCCTTACAAGGGCTGTTTGGTTGTTTCGCTAGTATTCCCTGCCTACTGGAACGCTAATTCCTTCCCTAACGCTCTCCCTGAGAAGCAGCAGCTCTGTCCCTAATCTCTTGCAGCATGCATACGAGCTGAGCCTCGGCGGCCGAGATTTTTATATAGCAGGGTCATCTGATCTGGCCAACCAATCGCTGCTATCAACATGTATGGGTCCCACGTGATCGCAGGATGTACCAAAGAGTCTCCTGCATGTTTATTGGCTGAGAAAAAGCTCAGAAACTTACAGGAAATGGATGATGAGATTTTTCGAGTAACAAGTACCATCGAGTACCCTAATACTCAAATGAGTACCAAGCTCGGACGAGCATATTCGCTCATCACTAGTCAAAATGATTCTTGACTTTGACTTCTGACTATGTCCTAATCAGGAGCCAAGTGTCAGACTTGTGTAAAAATGATTCTTGATGTCTTGCATTGGTTTGGTTAATTGGTTGCTGTGTGAACATAGCCTTATAATAGTTACCCTAAAAGTGAATTTTTTAAGCCCTATCTCTATACCTGAAAAAACTGCTGGAGAACTTCATTTGGTGTCTGCAGGGTAAATGTTTGTCTAACCACATCGCCAATTAGCAGATCGCTGAGAGGCTGCAGGAGGAAGAAAGGCTATGTCAGATTAACATTATTCTGTTCATCAAAATATTATGCAATGTTAAAGAGATTCTGTTAGATGGTTTCAAATAACATTTTCAGCCCCCCCCCCCCCCCCCCCTAAAGCAAACAAACACAGAGGCTATCAATCAAATGCAGGAAAAGGAGGCAAGCAGCAATAGGGGATAGAAATGCTTGGCACTTGAGGCGAATTACTCTGCCCAGAGGGCACTTGCTGTATATTTGCATATATGAATAAAATGCAAATCTAAAGATATCCCTGTAACGGTGCTTATACCCTACCCGCTTCTATGTGAAACCATCTGACAGATTCCTATCAATAGTCATGGAACAATGCTCTGTTGAAATAGGAGCAATAGCTACAGACATATTAAATGCTGGAGGAAGTATATTAAACTGTCACCAGATAGTTACATGTTAACTGTTTGTGTTTATTGATGTGTGCAGTAGTGATAGCATTCATTCTTCTCTGTTATCCTCCATGTTGATGATTGTACATGTGTTTCCCAGTATGTCTCAAGTGAACAGTTAATACTTCCCCAATATCAGAATATCAATGCTTCTGCTGTAAATTGGCCATGTTTGAAGCATGCTCCACAGATTAAAAAAACAAACAAAAAAACAACTAGATATGTCTGGGTCCACCTATATCCAGTAGGCTTGTTCTATGACTGCTTGGTAATGATACGATCACTGGGACCATTAATGTAAATGACTGCTGATTCCTCTCTTGCACACATACAGATGTAACCAGGGTTAACATGATCCCTGACGCAACAATTGTGTCAAGGAGCTGTACAGTATGTTAAGTCAATTAGAAGTTGAGTTAACCATTTCCCTCCACAGGACGAACCAGCACGTCCTGTGGGGGGGGGGGGGGGGTCAGAGAGGGGCCGCACCATGACCCCGCTATAAAACGCCGCAATCCCAGCCCGGGACCTTGGCTATTAGGACAGTTAAATGCAGCTGTCAAACATGACAGCTGCATTTAACTGTCCTGCGGTGCCACTCTCCCTGGTGTCTAGTGGCGGATCCCCCCCCCCCCCCCGCGATGCGATTGTGGGACAGAGATCCATTCAACTACCTGGGTCAGGCCTCAGCGCTGGAATGATGCTGATCCCGGCTCGGCACTCCATGTATCTGGTCTGCAGCACCCGAACTAAATGAAACGGCGTATGCGCCTGAAAAATTCCAAAGTGCTAAATTGAGCATTTTTGGTCGCATCAAATCTAGAAAAAATGTGATAAAAAGCGATCAAAAAGTTGCAAGTAAGGTAACGATAGAAAGTACAAATCATGGCGTAAAAAATGACATCTCAAACAGCCCCCTAGACCAAAGAATAAAAGCATGCTAATAGAGCAATATTACGGAACATTGAGTTTTATCGTTGTAATCATACTGACTTGAAGAACATAAATAACAAGTTTTAACAGTTAGATAACAGTTTTACCATAGGGCACATGGCATAAACACAAAACCATCCTAAATAAAAAATAAATAAATAAATAAATATATATATATATATATATATATATATATATATATATATATTGCGTTTTATTTTACCACACATATAAATGTTTTTTCTGGTTTTGCAGCATATTTTATTCAAAAATTAAGTCTGCTTTTGCAAAGTACAATTACTGGCACAAAAAAAAATAAGAGCTCATGTGGGACTGTAGGTGAAAAAATGCAAGCGCTATGGCCTTTTAAACACAGTGAGGAAAAAACTAAAACTCATTAACTGAATAGCGGCTGCAGAAAACAATGGAGCATGCAGCTCCGGCCGCACTCTCAATTGTGTGCAGTGGCAAATTGGGATGCGGGCACGCAAGGATGCTCCCGCATCCTAATTCATCAGTGATGAGTGAAGATCATCAGGCCGGTTCACAGATCGGCTGGTGTCTTGCTAAGTGGGAACATGGCCTAATACAGTATACCAATTTATTAGATTACCAGCAGGTACCGTGTATTCCAGACCTGTCATTTAACCCTAAAGGGCCTAGAGTCTCCAATATCCAATATCAGTTCAGTTTCCTTTTGCAATAATCACAACCCTCGGTCTCCTCCTCTTGGCGACTGCTTCACCTGGATTAACTACATAAGGCATAAATCAGTCAGCTTTCCTTCATGCACTGTCTGCACATGTGAAATCAAACATGGGCAGCCCTTGCCTCTATATGGATTTCAGATCTGGACCAGTATGAAGACATGGGAGTAAGCAATGTAAGGTGTAAAGTTAAAAAAAAAAGCCTCCTGTCTTAATAGATAATAAAAGTAGTTGACGTCTATGCTGGGAAATATGTGTGGATTAATTTGTCTGTGTATAAGTGCGCCCTGCACACCTGCAATGTGCTGACTGAGTAGACACTAATGTTTGATCAGCTGTTAAATTAACAATAAGCAGCACGCTACACCTGGATGCTCGACTAATGAGCACACCGAACAGATGGCCAGGTTACTCCTCTGTCTACTGATGAGATATGTACTGTTCAGAGAGTCAAAGCTACTGCATATAAAAACATGGAAACTTGTGGTCATACTATGCATGCATTAAAGGGTCAGCCAATGACATCTCAAACCCACTGCAGCCAATGTGTGCATTTGTAGGATCATTAACAGGCTAGAGAGAACATCTCACAGGGTAAGAAACTAGACTAAATCTCCATTGCTGGACTGGAAAAAGGAAATATTCTTTTGTTTGTCATTTTACATTTATATCAAACTGTAGTTAGAATTTTAATTAAAGGGGTATTCCATGGGGGGAAAATGTTTTCATATTAACTGATGTGGAAAAGTTATACAGCTTTGTAAGTTACTTTTATCTAAAAAAAAGGGATTATCCGATAGCAGTAGAATGCACCCTGTCAGCGTGGAAAGAATACATACATTCCTGTAGGACATACATCAGCTCATAAGTACTGGAAACTGCATGAGTTTTTTTTTTTTTTATGAAATTATTTGCAAATCTGTATTAATTTTGCATCAAAAGATCTGATCCCCGAGTACCCCTTTAAGTTTTACAATCACGGCTCTACCATAGGGGTGTACCATAGAAGCAAGATTGGAAACCTTTTTAGGTCCTTTTCAACAGGCATTTTTATTAAAAGATAAGTCAGAGGAAAGGAAAAGTTATAAAAGCTGTGCGGGCTGTAGCTGCTGGAATGGATGAGGGATGCTCAGTGTCCCTCCAGTGCCCTGTGTCCCTCAGTGTCCCCCTGCCATCATCCTCTCCAGCAGTCACAGCCCGCACAGCTCTTGGTGTCGGATTGTGACATCACCATTTTATCCATGGCAATACAATACTTAAATAGAAAATTTTGCCAAACACCAGTTCCTCTATTTTCATATTGCTTTACTTGACATCACATGCTAACACCAAGAGTGGAGACACAAAACTAAAGTATTAACAGACATAATTACACTTAAAACATTCCTTGCCCATTTTCAAAAGGAAACACTGATGTTACGTGATGATTCACACATTGGGGGACATTTATTAAGTCCAACGTTTTTATGCCGGACATAAAAATGTCCCCGCATCTCCGGCGCTCTGGGGATTTATGTAGAGGCGGACTGCCTCTACATAAATCCTGTGCGTTTAAGTGCGCACGGCCGAAAAACTACGTCAGCTGAGGACTGGAGTAGGTTTTCGGCGTATCTTTAAGATGCTAAAATAATGAACCGCCGTACCCATCGCAAAGTGCCGATTTGCGAATATTTTATTCGCAAATCGCCCATTTGCGCTTAAAATCATTCGCAATTTGTCACTTTCCGCCAAAAAAAAACACATTTCGCCGCATAATACATGTCCCCCAATGTGTTAAAGTAGAACTGCAGACATCTTTCATTTAGAAAAAAAAATGGTGGCATCACTTTTGTTGTGCAAATGATTTTATGATACAAAAAAATAATAATAATAATATAAAAAGAAATATAAACATTGTTGCTTTATAAATTTTGGAGCATTTTTTTAATTGCACTTAGAAAATGATACATTGAAAAAACCTTACATGTCATGTCTATTTTACTCAATCACCAAGCCTTTAACAATCAAGTTCTTTATCAATTCTACTGGATACAATTTGGTACAACCAAGTTAATAAGTTTGTTCAACTCTATTGCCAAAATGCATTTCAGTTTCTATTAATATCAAATTAATGTCTGCTCAATGTCAGGCGACTAAATTATGACATGAGGTGCATACAGAGTCGTTAGAAATTCATGACCAGTTTGAATCTATAAGCTCATTTTAGGGAGGGTGGAGGGGTCATGGGGGACCGAATGCTGGCGAATTATACACATGCTAACAGGTTTGAATGATTACCAGGCTTAATTTTCTTTTCAGCAATATAAATATAAAATTAAATATAAAAATTAATATAAAATAGAAAGCAGCAAACATAGTTATACATTTTAAATTGGGAATAAAGTGTGAATAAAGAGATAGCAAAGCATGTGCATTGCAGCTCCAAGCCAAATCAATGCTATATTCCTGAAGTATAACATTAACACGTGAATTTAATTTGGTTATGTTGCCAAATGTATATAGCATTAGAAATATATGATTTTTTTCCCCCATAGAAATGATGAATTATAGTTTACAGACAAAGGCTTTGTTCACACAAAGTTTTTTTTGCTCCGTTTAAAATGATGTCTGTCATTTCGAGTCTAACATAACAAACCCCATTTAGCTGTCTAGCCTTCCCTTAGTGCAATGACGGCTGTTAGCACATTATTCTAGTTTGGGGTTACTAATTGGACTTTGGGTGTGGCTTAATTGAAAAGTCCATTGAATTTAATAGTAAAATTGGAGACAGAACGGTGAGAAAAGAAAATTTGTGTGTAAACAACTAATAAAAAAATGTAAGTTGTTTGCAAAAGACATCAAAAATAAATATGAAAAATATTTTGACGTCCACTGCAATAACGTCCGTTATTCAATACATTGGACATCAGTCTTTCCATTGACTTCCATGCATTGTCACTGCAGTCAGTTAAATTGCAGCAAAATGGACGTTTAAATTTAAAAAGCATCCGCCTTTACTCTATTTTTTTTGTTACATATTCCTCTTTATGTTTGTGGTAAACATGTTAAACAAACAACAAAAAAATACTTTTTATTCAAAAGTTTCAAGAAAAAATACATTTTATTCAAAAGCTTTTCAAAAAATTCAGTCATCCCACAAAAACGAATGCAACATCTACAACTTCTCTACTTTATTATTTGGTGATCATCCTTTTACTTTTTAGGATGTTAGAGGGCTTCGAAATGTTTCAGGGATACAAAATGTGTGGATTTTTTTTATAAGGAGTAATTTATAGGCTATGTTCACACGTTTTTTTCAGCTCCGTTTAAAATGACGTCCGTTATATTGAGTCTAAAATAACAGACTTTTTTAGCAGCCTGCCTCCCCTTAGTGCAATGACTGGTGTTTGCACATTATTTTAGTTTGGGATTACTAAGTGCCCTTTGGATGGGTCTTAATTTAAAATTCCATTGAATTTAATAGTAAAAACAGAGAAAGGCTATGTTCACACAACGTTTTCTCAGCTCTGTTTAAAATGACGTCCGTTATTTTCAGTCTAAAATAACGGACGTTTTTTAGCAGCTTGGCCTGGTGTTTGCACATTATTTTAGTTTACTAATTGCCCTTTGGGTGTGTCTTAATTTAAAAGTCCATTGAATTTAATAGTAAAAACGGAGAAAGAACAGTGGAAAAAGAAGAACTGTGAGTGAACTAATAAAAAATGTCCGCTGTTTGCAAAAGACGTTCGAAAATAATGTTCCTGTTCATTATTTTGACGTCCGCGGCAAAAACGTCCGTATTTCAATGCATTGTGTGCATTTGACGTCCGTCTTCCCATTGATTCCAATATATTGCCATTGCAGTCAGTTAAATTTGCGGCAAAAACTGACATTTTTTTAATTAGCGAAATCGGACGTTTTTCTCCATTTTTGACGTTGTGTGAACATAGCCAAAGAATGGTTACAAAAGAAGAACTGTGTGTCAACAACTAATAAAAAACGTCCGCTATTTGGAAAAGATGTCCGAAAATAATGTTCATGTTCATTTTTTCAACGTCTGTTTTTCAATGCATAGTGTGCATTGGACGTCCGTCTTCCCATTGACTCTAATGCATTGCCAGCAAAAAAACGGGAGTTTTTTTTAAATAGCGAAATTGGACGTTTTTTCTCCATTTTTAACATTGTGTGAACATAGCCATAAGAGGGAATGGGAAATGTGTATATGTACTATTAATGTATTTATTCTTACTTATTTATTTATTTAACCCCTTCCCTCCTGAGCCACTTTAAATTTTTGCACTTTGGTCTTCCTCTTGTTAAAAAACAACCATATCACTTGCATTTTTCATCTACAGACCAACAAGATCCGCTATTTCTTTTGCTATACCTATTGTAATTTGCAACAGACTTAATTTTTCCATAAAATATGCTGCAAACCAAAGGGAGATATATATATATATATATATACAGTATATATATAAATATATATATATATATATATATATATATATATATATATATATATATACTACAGTTCAAAAGTTTGGAGTCACATTGAAATGTCCTTATTTTGGAAGGAAACGCACTGTACTTTTCAATGAAGATAACTTTAAACTAGTCCTAACTTTAAAGAAATACACTCTATACATTGCTACTGTGGTAAATGACTATTCTAGCTGCAAATGTCTGGTTTTTGGTGCAATATCTACATAGGTGTATAGAGGCCCATTTCCAGCAACTATCACTCCAGTGTTCTAATGGTACAATGTGTTTGCTCATTGGCTCAGAAGGCTAATTGATGATTAGAAAACCCTTGTGCAATCATGTTCACACATCTGAAAACAGTCTAGCTCGTTACAGAAGCTACAAAACTGACCTTCCTTTGAGCAGATTGAGTTTCTGGAGCATCACATTTGTGGGGTCAATTAAAAGCTCAAAATGGCCAGAAAAAAGAGAACTTTCATCTGAAACTCGACAGTCTATTCTTGTTCTTAGAAATGAAGGCTATTCCATGCGAGAAATTGCTAAGAAATTGAAGATTTCCTACAACGGTGTGTACTACTCCCTTCAGAGGACAGCACAAACAGGCTCTAACCAGAGTAGAAAAATAAGTGGGAGGCCACATTGCACAATTAAGCAAGAAGATAAGCACATTAGAGTATCTAGTTTGAGAAACAGACGCCTCACAGGTCCCCAACTGGCATCTTCATTAAATAGTACCACCAGTAACACCAGTGTCAACATCTACAGTGAAGAGACGGCTGCGTGATTTTGGGCTTCAGGGCAGAGTGGCAAAGAAAAAGCCATATCTTAAACTTGCCAATAAAAGAAAAAGATTAAGATAGGCAAAAGAACACAGACATTGGACAGAGGAAGACTGGAAAAAAGTGTTGTGGACGGATGAATCCAAGTTTGAGTGTTTGGATCACAAAGAAGAACATTTGTGAGACGCAGAACAAATGAAAAGATGCTGGAAGAATGCCTGACGCCATCTGTTAAGCATGGTGGAGGTAATGTGTGGTCTGGGGTTGCTTTGGTGCTGGTAAGGTGGGAGATTTGTATAGGGTAAAAGGGATTCTGAATAAGAAAGGCTATCACTCAATTTTGCAACGCCATGCCATACCCAGTGGACAGCGCTTGATTGGAGCCAATTTCATCCTACAACAGGACAATGACCCTAAACACACCTCAAAATTGTGCAAGAACTATTTATAGCAGAAGCAGCAGCTGGGATTCTATCGGTAATGGAGTGGCCAGCGCAGTCACCAGATCTGAACCCCATTGAGCTGTTGTGGGAGCAGCTTGACCGTATGGTACGCCAGAAGTGCCCATCCAACCAATCCAACTTGTGGGAGCTGCTTCTAGAAGGGTAGGGTGCAATTTCTCCAGCTTAACTCAAAAGATTAATAGCAAAAGGAGGATTCTTTGACGAAAGCAAAGTTTGATGTAAAAACAATGTTATTTCAAATACAAATAATTATTTTGTCAATGTCTTCTATTCATTTCACAACGTATGGTGGTGAATAAGTGTGACTTTTCATGGAAAACACAAAATTGTTTAGGTGACCCCAAACTTTTGAACGGTAGTGTAAATATATATATGCACAGTGGGAAAAAAAGCAATATGTTTTCATTCTTGGGGGTTTTGTGTTGATGCCATTTGTCCTATTGTAAAACTGAAAAGTTATTTATGGACCACTTATCCCACTAGTAAAATATAAACGTATAGCTTATCATAATTTTGTTTTGAGATTTGACTATTAACAGTACACTGTATGATACCTAATGCCATCTGCAGGTATGTCCAGTCATGCTTTGGGATTGATCCTATTTACTGTATATCTATTCATTAAAAGTTAGGAAATAAGGTCCATTATTTGACGCCTTTGGCAGCATATAATAGTGAAAAAATATGTGACAAAATCTGGTCTCAAGGTAAAAATGTCACATTTAAAAATAAAGCATGGATAACATGTTCTGGGCTAGATGCTCAGAAGGGAAAAAAAAGGAACTACTGAACTGGGACCAGCACCACTCATACACAGCTGCATGCATTGTTTTTGACTTTTGAATCATCTACAGAACATATGTGGTACTCCTTATACTAGTGTGTATAAAAGTTAATTTTATTTTCTATCTGTGCAATAGTACTATAAGCCCAGAGGCAGAAGATGTTTTAATTACATTTTACCACTAGGGATGTTCCATTAACCTTCTCATTACCAATGACAGAACCACTATGTTTTGAATTTATTGCATGACTAAAGGGGGCACCAAAATGTGCTTTTCCAAAGAACAAGGTTTTTTAAAAAATAAAAATAAGTTGATCTGGTGTGGAGAGATTTGGATTATTTGCAGTTGTGCTACTCAAATAACCTTATAATCTTCCACTGCTTATACACTGATAGTCCTTTGTACTTGTATACAAACGTCCTTTACATGTGGTAATTGTAGCAGTCTAAACTAATCTATTAGATCCTATGTTTCTGCTACACTTCTTCTTATACATCTTTAAATCCATCCATCTAATAATTATGGGATTTACTTATAGGCCTAATGCACTAAACATTCTGTAAAAATCAATAGTTTGTTTATCAAGAAGATCCCGTAAGGCCCATTATTTTATCACACAGGTATAAACATCAACACTAAAGACTTGCAGCTCATCCAGGCGGAAACCTGTCCAAAAACGGTAAAAAGAAAAATATAAAAATGAAAAATACTAAGACACAGTAGGTTTAATATCTCACACTTTGAGTCACACTATATCTGTCAAGTATACAACAGCTACATACCTTACATTATCATTCTACTGCACTGGAATTTTGGTAGTGCTTAAAATGTTATTGATATACATAATTTTAGAAATAATACTCATATAAACATCATATTTGATGTCAGAGGCTATGTTCACATAACGATTTTCAACAAGCAATATTTGATACTCAAAATAACGGCCTACGTTTTAAGTAGCAAATAACGGCTGATGCTTAACATACTTTGGCACCCATCATTGCAATGACGAACATTGGTAAATTATTTAAGTTTAGGCTGAATGATGGTTGCTTTCAACACTCTTTGACTATGATCCCAAAACATCTTTTTTTATGTGAAAAATATCTGTCTTTGGATAACGACAGACATTTTTCACGTAAAAAAATACATTATGGGAACAGAGCCTTTGGGTGTAGCGATTATTAAAGGTCCGAAGGAATTTTGGTAAAAAGATAGTGAAAGGACAGCCAAAAGAATCTGTGTATGAACTACTGTACATAAAATAACTTGACTAACAGAGATTATTATAGTTAGGTTAAATTTGTCCTACCATGTTTAACCTTTCACTTGATATGGCTATGTTCACACAACGTCAAAAATATTAAAAAGGCGGCCGATTTTCATATTTAAAATAACGTCCGTTTTTGCCGAGATTTAACTGACTGCAATGCAATGCATTGAAGTCAATGGGTAGACAGACGTCCAATGAACACAGCGTATTGAATAACGGACGTTTTTGCCGCGGGCGTCAAAATAATGAACCTGATCATTATTTCCGGACGTCTTTTGCAAACAGTCTTTTGTAGTTCACACACAGTTTTCCTTTTGTCACTGTTCTGTCTCCATTTATACTATTAAATTCAATGGACTTTTCAATTAACCCATAGCTGCACCAGGACGTTACTGACCGTCCTCGTGCCGCTATGGGAGTTCAGAGGGGGGTCGCGCGACGACCCCCCTCTGATCTGCCGCGATCGCGGGTGCCGCATGTAGCCCGGGATCGCGGCTATTAGCGGGCATGGTCCGATCGCCGTGCCCGCTAATTAAGTACGTAGAAGCAGCTGTCAAAGTTGACAGCTGCTTCTAAATACTTGCTCAAATGCATACCTGGTGGTCTAGTGGGGGGATCGCCCCTCTGCGGCGCGATTGCGGGGGGGCGATCCCCGCATCCATCCCGGGCCGGGGTTTGCACCGTAATGGCGCTGATCCCGGCTCGGCATTCTATTGCTTTTGGCTGCAGCAGCCAAAAGTAATAGAACACCGATCTCATGGATTAATGCAGTATAACTATACTGTATGGATCTCTATGAGAGATCAGAGTGCATATACTAGAAGTCCCCCAGGGGGGCTTCTAGTATATGTGTAAAGTAAAAGAAAAATGTATTTTTAATAACACAAAATCCCCTCCCCTAATAAAAGTCTGAATCACCCGCCTTTCCCCATTTTATAAATAAAAATTAATAAATAAATTAATAAACAAACATGTTTGGTATCGCCGCGTGCGTAATCGCCCGAACTATTAATTAATCACATTCCTGATCTCACACGGTAAACGGCGTCAGTGCAAAAAAATCCCAAAGTGCAAAATTGCGCATTTTTGGTCGCATCAAATCCAGAATAATTGTAATAAAAAGCGATCAAAAAGTCATATATGCGCAATCAAGGTACTGATAGAAAGATCACATCATGGCGCAAAAAATGACACCTCACACAGACCCATAGACTAAAGGATAAAAGCGCTATAAGCCTGGGAATGGAGCGATTTTAAGGAACATATATTTTCTTTAAAAGGTTTTAATTTTTTACAAGCCATCAAATCAAATAAAAGTCATACATGTTACATATCGTTGTAATCGTATCAACTTAAGGAACATATATAACGAGTCAGTTTTACCCCAGGGCGAACGGAGTAAAAACACCCCCCCCCCCCCCAAATAATAAAAAAAAAACATTTTTTTTTCAATTTCACCACACATATAATTTTTTTCTGGTTTCCCGACACATTTTAGGCAAAAATTACATCTGCCATAGCAAAGTACAATTAGTTGCGCAAAAAATAAGGGCTCATTTGGGTCTCTTGGTGGAAAAATGCAAGCGCTATGGCATTATATACACGAGGAGGGAAAAACGAAAACGCAAAAATGAAAACTGGCTGTGTCCCCTAAGGGTTAAGCCGCATCCAAAGTCCAATTAGCAATTCCAAACTTGTACAATGTACAAACACCCGTTAGTGCACTAAGAGGAGGTCAGTCTGCTAAATAACGTCCGTTATTTTAGACTCAAAATGACGGACATAATTTTAAACGAAGATGAAAAGACGTAGTGTGAACATAGCCTATCTAAGATAATGTTAGGCACGTAAAACATGCCCTTGGTTCTAAATAAAAAAAAACAAGGCACCTAATTATTAAGATGAAATCCATTGGGTTCTTCTGTCTAAATATGGACCCTGTGGTGCTCTTCTGTTGTATTTAATGGTGACTTAATGTGCCGTGCGGCACACCACTGTCCCATGACCTATATTTATAAAGACATATTTTCCTCGTACTATGTTTAGATAAAATGGACCCTGTCAATACTATATCCCTTGATACAGCACAAATCAGATTCAGCAGAGATTAAACACACACACACACAAAATCAAATTAATAAAATGTTAAAATTTTTGTCAGTTGTTTCATCCCTGCTCCTGTACACTCTGCAGCACTGAGGTAAGTGTGAATGTTGTATGCATCAAAGCTTCCACTCACTACATGCACTGAACCAACTGTCTCCCTGGCCAATTCACTAAGTGTACTGTAGAAAGACACATGGCTTTCACAGGAGTCTCTGCTCTTGAACATTCTTTGGGGAACATTTATCAAGACCGAAGTATATGTACAACTTGCCCTCATGTCTCACAACATATTTCACTGAATTGTATGACATGTGACTGCAGAAAACCTGATTTGATGTGCTGGTCATGTTTCATTGGCACCAAAAGGAAGACTGGGGTGCCAACCAAAGCCAGAACAAGCAGATTGCATGGGATCGGGAAGTTGAGTAACTGTTGGTTTGTTATTTTATCTTATTTGGGGAACTTTGGATTTTTTTTTTATATTGATGATCCCTTTAAGTTATGTATTAGGGGTAGATCTGTAGATAGTTCAGGATCCAACAACAGGATATTTACTTTATACAAACCATCAGTTTGGTCATGACTCCTGTTCAGTCATCCTTAGTGCAAGGTCTACAATATCCTATTTTCTTTGATTTGTAATATTTTTGTTGTACGATTTAGCCCTGAAATATTGCTCTCAAAAACATATGCATAGCTTCTTTGGGATTTGGGAAAAAACAACCTATTTTTTAAAACATTATTTGGAGTACCCACTCAACTCTCTTCTGTGACTCTATGAAGCTTTGATGAAGTGTTCATTCACAGCATAAAGAGGATGTTATGTAACTGACCTAAAAAAATAATGCCTTAAATCTGAATGTGTTGATTTTGGTGCAGAATTTAGCCACAGGTTATAGTCATTGCTTTGCAATAAATGGAATCCATGATGAATCTGTGTAACAGTTCTGCAAGAGATAGGACAGGTTGAATGCTTGAAAATCTTCATTTTGCCTATATCGCATTGCATATTTTAGTACTGTTAGTAGTTTGGGGTTTGTTGTGATTTCCTTAATCCTATTTCAATGTGAAAATTTGGTGCAGTAATTCTTCTGCGTGAATCCAGCCTAAGGTGTCCCATGGGATCCCAGGTAAATAAGATACTAGGAGACAGTAAACTGGCTTTTTAGTAAATATAAATGTCAATTTTCAGCTGCACCTATGCTGGTATGAGCCTTATTCCCATGCTGTTCTTTCTCTGCAGGGCATTTAAAGAAAACAGTGAACTCCTACTTTTCCATACTAATCCATTGACACTTTAGGAGTATTTCATCCATAATTTGCTGCTGTATATAGAGATCTGTGATGTTCATTTTAGCCACTGCGTGTTACCTTAATTAAAATATTTATCTTTGGGAAAGTGAGAACAATCAGACGGCACTTTCAAGCCCCTGTTACCACAGAGATGAACAGTAGCAGCAGTTTCAATAAATATTCAGCAACAAATCCCCCCGAGGACTCAACCATGATAAAACAGTATTGAATTCAAATGTTTCTCTGTTATGCACTAGGAAAGAAATTAGTAAGAGTCTGCATTAATTGAAATCCAGTTCTCTGTGTATATCAATTGCCTTTTATCCCACAGGGAATGACTGCAGTGAGGGAGTCACAAAGCAACAGATTAATCCAAACATTGCCAGTGACAGAGACAAATTGAGACTTTAAAGCTTCCTGTGTGATAAATTGCTATTAAAATCCTGTTCTATCATATCCAATAATGAGTTCAGAAAGTGTCTATTCAATAATATTTTTCCTGGCAAGATATTTTTTTTCCTAGACAGACAGATGGGTTAAAGCCGGGTGGGCGATTACTGTAATAGGTCTGTACTGTGCAATATTCCATTATATCATCCAGTTGCTAAGCTGCACCAAGGCTAATACAACTCCCCATGATTGACATAACAGTTTGGTTATGTTGTTCTCTTGTTCTTTTTTCTTGGGTAATAAATATTGCAATTCGGTGCAAACGAGCAGTAATACAAATTGGGGCCATTATCACCGTATTGATTTTTTAGCTAGTATATAACAGAAAATTACCAGAATCATGTATTATCCAAAAGCTACAGTAGGAAGATTGATCCCTTTAAAGTTTACTATATCCATGAATGCATGGGACTTTTATTATAAAAATTTCAACAAAACATACTTTTGTTTTTCTCCCTACACATTCTAAACCTGGAAAAAGCGATCATATTAATCATTTTAAGAGATGGGGTGATTAAAACAATTTCATGGATCATCTGATTTCATGGTTTGTTTGAGCTGCCAATTTCCGTAAATCCATAACATAGCAGATTAGCGGAATATTTTTAATATAACATTTTTTTTTTCAATATATAATTATCCATACCCAATCTGTGTGAGAGGGCCAAGCTGTTTTTGCTTTTTTGCTATTTTTAAGTGAGGAAAGTTATCCTTCCTTTGTTCATAGTAGTTAACTCTTTGTCACTTGCCTCTTATTTAGAAATAGCTGATTTTTGTCCCTGCATTGGACAATGCAGTAAGATATCTCACAGAACATATTATACTAAGCTGACGTATGACCAGATCAAAGATGACCTTTACACTTGTCATAAGGGGGGACATTTATCAAGACTGGCGTACTCAAACACTAGTCTTAGATAAAGCCCCTGCCCCTTATCTGGCCAGATTTACCAAGAGGCGCACTTTGGCAAAATCTAAGAAAGCGGAAGCAGCACTTAAAGTGAAAGCAATCTGTTGCTACTTTATTCACCCAACTCTGAAACATTTCGGCTGCTCAACAGAAGTATTTTGGCAGCTTGATGGTCTTAGATTCTGCATACAGTAAACTTTACAACCATAGTACACTCGTGCACTCAGAAGCATAGAGCACCACAGAAACCAACACAGTTGGCGGCCACTATTTCTGTACTAGATTAAAGGCAGTCCAACTGATCAAGTAATATGGGCATGATGAATAAGCTTTTGGTATTGTGCACTGTACAAAACTTTGTGAGTGGCACATTATAGAATAATGATCTATGTGCAGTTTATAAATAATAGAATGCTTTCTATTGCTTCCACTTAGCTATAGTCATCTTTTTGTTATAAACATGCATATTCGTCTGAGCCTTTGTGTTTATTTAAAAGGGACAAAGTAAGAAGGCAGCGGGGGGGGGGGGGGGGTCTAGGACAGGATGCAACATTGCTGAGCTGGATCAGCTCTGCATTGCTGTGTCTCCCACTGGAATCACACATGCCTCCAACGAGAGAGGTAGTTGACAATGAGCTGTCAACAACAGGGAGAAATAAAGGGACCAAAAATACAATACAAAGCATTTTCAAAATTGCTTACTTTTGCATTTTCTATGAACTTATAAAATTTAAGGTGTTGAGAATACCCCTTTAATACCATGCATATTGTTTTTTATTTGTCTTCTCTAAGATGTTATTCTTATTTCAGAAAGTTCTTGGCTATTCACAGGATAGGGGATTACTAGCAGATTAACGAGAGTCCAACTGCTGAGATCCTTTCCTATTTTGAGAATGCAGAAAAAAAGTTTCCCCTGAATAAACATTGCACACCCAATATATGTGTGGTTGGCATTTCAATAACTCTTAATGGGGCTTTTGAACATTTGTAACAGTTAAGCTCGACAATATTCAGAAATGCCTTAGAAAATTGATAATGGGGTTCCCCGCATGTGTGTTGTCACACCTTTTATTTCAAGGATGTTAGTCCTTGATTTTGGGGATTGTGGGACATAAATAAAGTAGCTGCTTTATTTTTTGCCACCAGAGTACCCTCTGTTTAACAGCACTACTTAGAATCCCAATTTTATTAGTCTCTTCCAAAGACCAAAATTTACAATGTCAGGTTGCCCATTAACTGTACCATTCTTTAACAAATCTACAGAAATGGCCTCATTAACAGTGCCATCAGAGTGCCCTTTAAGAGTACCCATAGCATGCCCAAATTAACACAGAGTACAGCAGATCCCCCAGCCGAAGAGTGACAGTCACAGAATCTACAAAGAATACATTTTCCCCTACTTTTTTCCCTTTTGGAAGACCAGCATTTTGTCCAATTTTAGGCCAGGTTCACACGCTGTATGACACCGGCCATTCTGTGACTTGGCAGTGTCACAGCCGGTATCAGTGAAGATCACCCCGGCCAGTACTGCAGTACTGTTTGGATGATCTTTATGGTGAATTGGGATGTGCGCCCGCATCCCAATTCACCATAGTGCACAATGGAAAGTGTGGCTGCTTGCAATGGAAAGTGTCGGTTTTCCATGCGGCCACTATGCGTATACACACCACCCGGGATTCCATTCATTTTCAATGCCAAGTTTATTTTGAATTAATCACGGCCCTTGTTGCAAATTGCAACAACGGTCGTGATTAAATAAAAATTTTCGTTGTGTGAACTTAGTCTTAGAGTTATCATCTTCTTGCTATCTTAAATCAATTTATTGGTAGATCTGGATTGATGGGTTGTGAACTTTGATGTACAGTCCCACTGAAAAAAATGGGTTAGTTATGCACAAATTTTTGTCAGAAGCATGAAGATAATTTGCTTACCTTGATCTTCAGTGCCATTTTTGGGGAATTTTGTAGTTTATTAGATATGTAAATGAGGTGGTTTAGTGCACTAAGGGTGGGGCAACTCCCCTTAGTGCACCGCTCTGCTCTGACTGGCCCAACCCTTTAAATGAATATTAGGGTCCATTCTGCAGTGACCTCACTCAGGTGCTTATCACTGTAGAGAGCTGGATAAATATTCATCAGAAGGGATGGGCCAGCCAGAGGGGATTGTTGAACTGATCTTCATTAACATATGTAAAATCCCTACAAAGTCCCTGAAAATGGTGACGAGGATGAAGGTAAAAAAAATTGCCTTTATTCTCCGGTGCGCTATAACCTGCCCAAAGTTTCCTTTTAACCTTTACTAAAGGTATCGAAGCTTGAAATATTAAAATTCTTTTTAATTTCACATAAATTGTGATTTGAATTTATCCATAAGTTACCCATTATTTTATTCCCATGCTCATCACAAAAATTAATGGCACATCTCATCGGGTAGTGGCAGCTTTATTTTATAGGCTTTATACAGACTTCTAAGCTATGTTCACAATTGTCCTGTGCTTATCTGTGTTAATTTCCAGCTGTTAATTTTGAAAAAAAAAAAAAAAAGGCAAGTAAGATAACAAATCGAAGATGAAATGTCCTTTAATTAAAAACAGCATAAAATTGTTTGTACTTAATCACTGCATTGGAGCTGATTGTGAATATTTATGCTCTTCTGAAACAATTATCTCAGACATTCTCCTGAAACGTTTAGTTCTTAAGTACAAAATAAATAAAAATCAGATTTCTTACCTGCAGCAATAAGCGACAAATGGAACAAAGAAAAGAAAAATGAAACATGAGCCAAAAGCCAAGAAAACTGAGACTGACACATGAAAGAGAGAGTCATCAATTGTTAAGAAAATAAACAATAGAAATAAGATTGATACATATGAGTGGGTTGAATGTATGGCAGCTTTTGTTTTGCAGTATATAATAAATTGATGCCGGTGTGTTTTGCTTTACTAGAATATTTTAGCTAGTGATTTGAATGTATAGAGTAAGGTTATCTGTGTCATACAAACTAAGACGCAAATGTTTCTATTGCTCCCCACTCGGGCTCCTCTATTTTGTCTTATATTATTTTTTATATTCTTTTTTTCTCAACCATTCTATGGAGAATTCCATCACAATAAGAATATAAGAAAGTTATTCAGTAAAAAGTTTGAAGCTGCATTAATATGCATGGACAGACGGGCTGGATGATATAATAGAAGCAAAACGTGCTCCGGTAGGACTTGGCAACACTAATAATTGCTGGCACTCCTTAGCTTCCGATGATATTATAGTGGCACTAGATAATAGATTCTCCTTAATTCTTACAGATGTTTAGGGATTAAACATTGTCTGATCCCCATGCATTGAATTAAGGGGAAGTTTCTCAGGATACCAGTTTAATTATTTAAATTTTCCTGTAGAGTAAAGTAGAGCCAAAAGAAGTTATTGCAAATTAATAGTTTGGATATTAGAAAGTAAAATGTGATCATGTTGCATTGTACTAAGGTTTAAAGGGGTTATCCAGTGCTTCAAAAACACGGCCACTTTCTTTCAGAGACAGCATGACTCTTGTCTCCAGTTCAGGTGCGGTTTGCAATTAAGCTCCATTCACTTCAATGGAACTAAGCAGCAAACCCCCGCCCAAGCTGTGGGGCTGTCTCTGGAAGAAAGTGGCCATGTTTTTGTCTCGCTGGATAACCCCTTTAAGGTTTCCCTAAGGTTTGTTAGATAATGGACCCTATTTAAAAGCAATAAGGTTTGGTTAATTAATTGTTTATTTTTATGATGTTAGATATGGCAGGTCTGCTGGAAACTGGTCATATTAGTAATTACCAACACACCACACTCAGAGACTTGCCATAGTGACACCAACTGCCTCCTTAGTGTATAAGACTAGTTAAGGGATAGGTCCAGAAGTGGGAAGAGCTATTATAATGAGCTCCCCTCAAGAGGCATTTTACACAGGAAGTAAGGCTGGGTTCATACTAATGTTTTTCTTATTTGCTAACGGATCCGTCTATATTAATTGAATGGATAATCAAAAAACTGATGAGTAGACTAATGCAAACTGATTGCAAAATGTCCGTTTGCATTTTGGCTTTAAAAAACTGACTTTTGTCCATCAGTTAGCTTCAGTCAGCATCAGTTTGCATCAGGCAACAGAAGTGCACTTTCCGTTTGTGTTCCGTTTTTTTTTTTTTTTTAAAAGCTGCATGCAGGATTTTTTTTTTCTTTTCACAAAAATGGAATCCTGACAGAATACATGCAAACGGAGCACAAATATGACAAACGGAGCACAATAAAAATACCTATATTTATCAATTTATCTATTTATCAATGGCTTTCCCTTTCCGTGGTTGATCCCCTCACTACAGACTGCTACAACGTAACATTGCATTCAGTTTTTCATAGGTTCACATTGGAAAGAATATTTGATGTGCAAAATGATTTTGCAAGAATTTAGAGGGGTAAAAGATGGAAGCAATTTGTAGCTTCATATGAGGAATTTGCAATGTCACCATCTGTTTTAATCTACTGTATATCATGGCTACAATATTTTCAGTGTTTTGCTGCACCAAACTTGGATCCCTATTGTACTTTGTCTGTTTCAATATAATTTTTTATTTTTATTTGAATGGATGGTTGGGATGGTACATACTTTACTTACTTTACTATACTTTACTTCAGCTCAGTGTTCTGTAAGTAATTTACATGGGTGCTAGGTTGGATTGCCTTCTTGATTCAGGCAAACAAATTGGTATTTCATACCTGATGCACCAAATTGGTTCTGCATCTCGATCACAGTGGTGACATCAAACAATTGGTTTGGATCAGGACTATAGAGTTCTGACTTCACTTTGTCACCTCCGCTACATTGTAGCTGGGCTTTCGCTAACAATGTAAGTCTATGAGGCTACATTGTCAGAATTAGTGGCTGGCCGGGGAAGGGGCGCTGCTGCTGCCACTCTCTCTCTCCGGCTATATATTCTGATCACAGTGGGGGGTCTTGACAGTAAGACCCCCTTTGATCAATAACTTTTGACATATCAGATGATATTCTGTTTGATCAAATGGTTTGCTAAGGACCTCACTTTTTAAAATCTTTAGAGCAGGTTTTTATCGTGTGTACACTGGAGGGAGTATGTGGCATTTGCAGGCTGTTATTGCACTTTCCTGTTTTTGTCTATATTCTAGCCACTGCAGCTTGTAAACTGCATAGTGTGAACTGAGGTGTTGGAGTGCTGGTCAATTTTTGCATTTCATATCTGATGACATGTCAAAAGTTATTTTTCATAATAGGTGCTAATTAATGACTAGAAATGGAACTCTCTATTAAGTTGGAGCAATAAATAAATATAATCAAAAGGATGCCCTTAAAGCATGGCACTTATAAGACATAAGGCCTTTTAAGTTATTTAAGTAACAGCCATTTTTTTTATTTTTTTTTTTACTAAAAAATTTTTAAAAACACAAATTTATCAAGGGCTTTGCGCCTATTTTTAGGTAAATAATTGGATTTTTCACCCATTTTTGGATTTTTGGTCTAAGTTGAATTTATGAACGAGTATTTGACAGGTAAATACTTTCAAGATGCAACTTTTTTTTATTAAAAAAAAAATCTGCCTGTTTTAAGTATTCACCTAAAAGTTCATATAATCCAGGATTAGCGCCCAATTTATCATTTGCACAAACAGGTGCAGGACTACGTCTGGTCAGTACCAGGTGAATATGCTTGCGCAATTTTTGCAATTTTGCGACTTTTTGCTTAGATATATTCACTATGGCTGTGCTAAATTTTAATGAAAAAGTCACAAGATATTGGAACAAAATACACACCAATCCCCATTAGAATAGTCTATAATAGTAGACTCCTTAGTAAATGTCCCCCAATGTTACACTAGTATCGAAACATAGCATAAGGCTTATTATTTATATATTTAAAATGTATCCAAAATGCTTGAAATCAAAATCCACTCTTAAACCAAAGCAAATTTTCCCATAAGAAATCATAGAAATGCAGACAATTGGTTCCACACTCCAAAAATGATTTAATATTCTGAATAACATGTAAAACAAATAAAAAAAACCATTCAGAAACAGCAGAATATGTGATATTATAAGTTACTGTACAGTAATGGAAAGGATGGGAAATACAAGGGCTGACAGAGACTGCAGGGAGCATGAAGTAATGAGCAGAGCAGATGTGGGCACATACATGCAGCACTCTCTGTCTGGGGAGAGAGGGGTTAGAGCTATGAAGAGATTTCCTCCACAGTCCTGTCCCCTGATGCAAGCCCCAGCTTGAAGTGGATCTACTATGATTTGGAAGGTGAGGGAGACTTCCTGGGTCAGAGTACAGGGCTGTAGACCACCTATGTACACCCAGTACAGGGAGCTCTTAAACCAAAACGCTCTTAAACCAAGGTATATACTATTAATAATAATAATTATTATTTATTTATTTTAAACAATATAACATTGAGGCAAAAGTGAAATTAGTAAATGAATTATCCCAATCTAGTATTGCATTTCCTTTTATAAAACGCAACCAAAACCATTTTAATTAATTTTGCTGAATTCTTATTGGACTACATTGATTCTTTCCAAGATTTATAGAAATTGAAAATAGGACTGATCCACACATCTCTTTACTTAGAGAGATTACTTTTTTGTGCTGTAACATCTACAGCATAAAATTGAGTTCTTTTGTGCAATAGATATAGTTACTGAAATTGAACTTAAACCTATGCTTTACTGGTGTAACTCTTGGGGATTACTGCATATCATCAATTCTATATTACTATTTTGAAAATAAAAAATAAAAAATCAGATTATCATTGAAATAGCACCTTTAAGACTAGGATCCTGAATTCAGAAAAAAAGCAATATATGAAATGTATTGAACTGATTTTAGGAATTTTGGAGTGGAAATAGCCCACCAATCACTAGTGTGGTTGACTTGTACTGTATGTCCATGATGAGGAGTTGTTGTACGATATGGTAGTTAAGCATGTGTACCACTTCTATCAGTTTAACAGTTTAAGAATATAATCCATGTATTGTTATTTATTTGATACATGCGACCGATTATGTACATATGTGTTCATTGTGGGTAGTAATGTTTATACAGTCCAAGAATGTTATAGCTTAGTATAAATTAAATAGTTAAATTGGTTTTGCTTGTGTTATATACTAATGGCCTTCTCTCAGGCATCCCCCGTTGATAAGCATACAGAGACCCATGTCCCGCTCCAAGACCTCTGCTGCCATTTTGCATCTTTAACTCCTTAAAAGACACAATGCGACTGATGTCTGGATGCACCACTAAGCCAAACAGTGACTGGGACAGTTCACCGCTGCATTTACTGATTGGCTGAGCATGCTATATACCTCCCTCTTCCGCCGGGTGATGACTTACACAAAATCTATAAGAAAATGACATCCAGCGGCATCCAGGAGCCCAATGATGGGCACACGGTCCAGTAAGTATTGCAATGATGCCCGCCAAAGTAAGCTAAACAATGGCTGTTATTTTAGACTCAAAACAGCAGCCGTTATTTTGAGTCAGCAATGGATAACTTGCCATTAGGGATGGTCCGAACCGAGTTCAAACCTGAACTCTCGGTAATGATTCCCGCTGTCTGCCCGCTCCACAGCGGGCGGATCCAGCGGGAGGACCGCCTGAAAAACTGGGATACAGCCATAGCCATAGGCTGTATCCCAGTTTTCCAGGCGGTCCCCCGCTGTATCTACCCGCTCCACGGAGCGGGCAGACAGCGGGAATCTGATGCCGAGCGTTCGGGTTCATACGAATCCAAACCTCGGAGCGTTCGGACCATCCCTACTTGCCATAGTTCCATAGCTACAGCATTTATTTCTTATATAAATATCCATTCATGGTAGTCTCAAAGTACATATTGTGTTGATACAATCATTAACGTTGGTAACAACATTTATATCCTCTTATCTGATTAAAAAAAAAAAAAAAACATTGATAAAAAGTTCCAAAGGAATCCACATTTAGCATTTCTTAATACTAATAAATCAAAAGCTTTGCAATTAGTACGGGTCAGTAATTCGGTCAGTTTCCATAAACTCCAGCTTCATTGAGATACATGCTGAGCAAATTAAGTGAAAACGAGATATTATCCACCGTCCCTGATTAAAACGCGTAGATCCTCACATTAATTTCTGCATTTTGTGAGGTACAGCATTTTAATGTATTATTCTGTAACCTCACTAATAAAGGGACCTGAAGCAAGCAATGTTAATAGATGAATAATTATTTGTCAAGTGTTCTGAGTTTCACAAGTTATTGTTATGTATTGATGGGAAGCACGCACTGCTTGGCTGACTTTACTCATCTGAGGCAGAAAAAAATGGATTATTTTCTATTCGTACATTATATAGAAACATAAAATTAGATCTTATTAATCAATAATGTATATGTAACCAATATATAGTATCCTGTACGGGTTGTTAAGAGTAGTACGGGGGGGGGGGGGTGTCTTGGCATAAGTTTCAGCAACATTTCAGCGGTACAGAGAAACATATAGTTTCCATTTTGTGTGTCCTGGTCAATGGATCTTAAGGAGAACTCGGGTTAAAAAAGATATATTCTTCTTCAATTCCCACCTAAGCTTGTTTCTAATAGATTTCTATTACATTAATTGGTTCATTGTCTGCACCACATCTGTCTCAATTCCTCCATCCTCCTCCTCCCTTCTGGGACAGAGGTCCCATGATCTGTCTCTTCCATTATCAGGCAAGCAGAAACATCTCATCTGTAACCTCACCCACAATGGACATCACACAGTGATCACCTGGTCAAGGGAAATAAAACAACAGCCTCTCCTGAGTAGTATGGGGGGGGATAGACACTATTGTTTCATCTGTCTCTTTAATCTGTTTAAGTCAATGGGTAGATAGTTGGAGTGTTTACTCTGCAAAAGCAGAAGCAGATCAGGTCAGTGGCTGGCAGTTACTACAAGACAGGGGGGTTTGATATGAAATGCATGCTGGGAGATGTAGTTTCCCAGGCAGATACCATGATGTAAAACTAGGATCATTTGTAAAAGTTTGAATCTGGGGCAAAGTGCAGTATAGACACATGGAAAACATACACCTAAAAGCTTTTTGTGCATTTTTATTTTTTGGGGGATTGCTGTTGTTCTCCTTTAATGTTATATGTGTTTTATCTTCTTGTTTAAAAAAAATAAAATAAAATAACATGTATGCATTTAATGTAGCTTTAAATTAGCCACGGGGCTTATGCTGGGATGTATTAAAGAGGTTATCCAGTGCTACAAAAACATGGCCACTTTCCCCCTACTGTTGTCTCCAGTTTGGGTGGGGTTTTGAAACTCAGTTCTATTGAAGTAAATGGAGCTTAATTGCAAACTGCACCTGAACTGGAGACAACAGTAGGGGGTAAAGTGGCCATGTTTTTTTAGCGCTGGATAACCCCTTTAAAGCACATTTAGCATATAACTTAGGCTTTTACCTCCTCAGGGGCAAAAAGACGCAGGTGAATTATGTCATCGCACCCACTTGCCAACTATAGCAATATTTCAGAAGTACACAAAAACCTACTTGTACAGTAATGTTGTGGTAAGGAACCCCTTAAAAAAACAAAAAAAAAAACAGCAACTCCCATGTGACCCATGTGTATCTTTTCAATTCACATTCAGACCTGTAGTTTCACAAATGTGGTAATAAGTAAGATCTCTGGGGAAAACTAGAAATCCAGAGAAGGCAGGGAGACATGGCAATATAATAGTAAAATCCCCATGGTTTACAGCAGCTACCATTCATATCCCTCTAAAGGAGTTAGCACAAAATTGAGTTTTTTTCAGCCTACCTCCATTATTCCTAAAGGAGACTAACCCAATGCACAGTGCCAGTCTATTAAAGGGGTAGTGCGGCGCTAAACAATTATTCACTAAATAACACACATTACAAAGTTATGCAACTTTGTAATGTATGTTTTGTATGTGAATCGCCCCCTTCCCAGTGTTTCCCCCCACCCGGAAGTGTAGTGCTCTATACATACCTGCTTCTTGCCGACTCCCGTCCGCCATCTTGTGCCAATGATGTCATCTTCGGATAGACGGCCGAAACGCTCCGACCATCCCTAGTGCCGGCCGCCCTCTGCCGCGTCATCAGCTAATCAGTCACGCGTGGCTGAGCATAACTGTGCTTAGCCAATCGCGGCTGAGCAGCTGATGACGCGGCAGAGGGTGGCCGGCACTAGGGACGGTCGTAGAGGTTAGTCCGGCCGAAGATTACATCATTGGCACAAGATGGCAGACAGGGGTCGGCAAGAAGCAGGTATGTATAGAGCACTACACTTCCGGGTGGGGGAAAAAACGGGGAAGGGGACGATTCACTAACATAACATACATTTCAAAGTTGTATAACTTTGTAATGTGTGTTATTTAGTGAATAATTGTTTAGCGCCACACTACCCCTTTAAGTCTTCTGAGTAGGGACTCTGAGAAGGCATTAAAATGGGTTGGTTGGAGCTGTATTAGAGCAAACCAGGGAAAATTAAGATCCCTCCACCATTTACCAGTGCAATGTTTTTCCTCTTCTCCAAACCTTCTTCCAGAGTTCTGAAATTTCTTTTGCAATAAAAACAGAAATAGATAAGGGTGCACATTACTTCAATTCCAATTTGTTGTGGATATGGAAACTGTAATTCAAGTAATAAGGAATTGCCTAAAAGTATCCGCTGCTAATATTTTTTCAGTTATATTTATCTTTAACCCTAGAAAGACTTCATATACATTTCTGGCACAGTCAACAAATATTCAGCAAAACAAATTTGTTTTTGTTTTCATTTTTTCCTCCTTGTGCTTTAAAGGCCCCATAGCAGTTGCATTTTTTCACCTAGAGACCCACATGAGCCCTTTTTACGGGTTGTTAAAAGTAGTCCGGGGGGGGGGGGGGGGGGGGTCTTGGCATAAGTTTCAGCAACATTTCAGCGGTACAGAGAAACATATAGTTTCCATTTTGTGTGTCCTGGTCAATGGATCTTAAAGGAGAACTCGGGTTAAAAAAGATATATTCTTCTTCAATTCCCACCTAAGCTCGTTTCTAATAGATTTCTATTACATGAATTGGTTCATTGTCTGCACCACATCTGTCTCAATTCCTCCATCCTCCTCCTCCCTTCTGGGACAGAGGTCCCATGATCTGTCTCTTCCATTATCAGGCAAGCAGAAACATCTCATCTGTAACCTCACCCACAATGGACATCACACAGTGATCACCTGGTCAAGGGAAATAAAACAACAGCCTCTCCTGAGTAGTATGGGGGGGAATAGACACTATTGTTTCATCTGTCTCTTTAATCTGTTTAAGTCAATGGGTAGATAGTTGGAGTGTTTACTCTGCAAAAGCAGAAGCAGATCAGGTCAGTGGCTGGCAGTTACTACAAGACAGGGGGGTTTGATATGAAATGCATGCTGGGAGATGTAGTTTCCCAGGCAGATACCATGATGTAAAACTAGGATCATTTGTAAAAGTTTGAATCTGGGGCAAAGTGCAGTATAGACACATGGAAAACATACACCTAAAAGCTTTTTGTGCATTTTTATTTTTTGGGGGATTGCTGTTGTTCTCCTTTAATGTTATATGTGTTTTATCTTCTTGTTTAAAAAAAATAAAATAAAATAACATGTATGCATTTAATGTAGCTTTAAATTAGCCACGGGGCTTATGCTGGGATGTATTAAAGAGGTTATCCAGTGCTACAAAAACATGGCCACTTTCCCCCTACTGTTGTCTCCAGTTTGGGTGGGGTTTTGAAACTCAGTTCTATTGAAGTAAATGGAGCTTAATTGCAAACTGCACCTGAACTGGAGACAACAGTAGGGGGTAAAGTGGCCATGTTTTTTTAGCGCTGGATAACCCCTTTAAAGCACATTTAGCATATAACTTAGGCTTTTACCTCCTCAGGGGCAAAAAGACGCAGGTGAATTATGTCATCGCACCCACTTGCCAACTATAGCAATATTTCAGAAGTACACAAAAACCTACTTGTACAGTAATGTTGTGGTAAGGAACCCCTTAAAAAAACAAAAAAAAAAACAGCAACTCCCATGTGACCCATGTGTATCTTTTCAATTCACATTCAGACCTGTAGTTTCACAAATGTGGTAATAAGTAAGATCTCTGGGGAAAACTAGAAATCCAGAGAAGGCAGGGAGACATGGCAATATAATAGTAAAATCCCCATGGTTTACAGCAGCTACCATTCATATCCCTCTAAAGGAGTTAGCACAAAATTGAGTTTTTTTCAGCCTACCTCCATTATTCCTAAAGGAGACTAACCCAATGCACAGTGCCAGTCTATTAAAGGGGTAGTGCGGCGCTAAACAATTATTCACTAAATAACACACATTACAAAGTTATGCAACTTTGTAATGTATGTTTTGTATGTGAATCGCCCCCTTCCCAGTGTTTCCCCCCACCCGGAAGTGTAGTGCTCTATACATACCTGCTTCTTGCCGACTCCCGTCCGCCATCTTGTGCCAATGATGTCATCTTCGGATAGACGGCCGAAACGCTCCGACCATCCCTAGTGCCGGCCGCCCTCTGCCGCGTCATCAGCTAATCAGTCACGCGTGGCTGAGCATAACTGTGCTTAGCCAATCGCGGCTGAGCAGCTGATGACGCGGCAGAGGGTGGCCGGCACTAGGGACGGTCGTAGAGGTTAGTCCGGCCGAAGATTACATCATTGGCACAAGATGGCAGACAGGGGTCGGCAAGAAGCAGGTATGTATAGAGCACTACACTTCCGGGTGGGGGAAAAAACGGGGAAGGGGACGATTCACTAACATAACATACATTTCAAAGTTGTATAACTTTGTAATGTGTGTTATTTAGTGAATAATTGTTTAGCGCCACACTACCCCTTTAAGTCTTCTGAGTAGGGACTCTGAGAAGGCATTAAAATGGGTTGGTTGGAGCTGTATTAGAGCAAACCAGGGAAAATTAAGATCCCTCCACCATTTACCAGTGCAATGTTTTTCCTCTTCTCCAAACCTTCTTCCAGAGTTCTGAAATTTCTTTTGCAATAAAAACAGAAATAGATAAGGGTGCACATTACTTCAATTCCAATTTGTTGTGGATATGGAAACTGTAATTCAAGTAATAAGGAATTGCCTAAAAGTATCCGCTGCTAATATTTTTTCAGTTATATTTATCTTTAACCCTAGAAAGACTTCATATACATTTCTGGCACAGTCAACAAATATTCAGCAAAACAAATTTGTTTTTGTTTTCATTTTTTCCTCCTTGTGCTTTAAAGGCCCCATAGCAGTTGCATTTTTTCACCTAGAGACCCACATGAGCCCTTTTTTTTTGCGCCACTAATTGTACTTTGCAATGACAGGCTGAATTTGTTTTATAAAGTACACTGCAAAACCAGAAAAAAATTCAATGTGTAGTGAAATTGAAAAAAAAAAAAAAAAGGGCATTTCTTTTATTTGGAGAGTTTTTGTCTTTACGCCGCTCTCCCTGGGGTAAAACTGACTTGTTATATATGTTCCTCAAGTTGTTATGATTGCACCAATATGTAACATGTATAACTTTTATATTATGTGATTGCTTGTAAAAAATTCAAACCATTGTTAACAAATATATGTTCCTTAAAATCGCTCTATTCCCAGGCTTATAGCACTTTTATCCTTTGGTCTATGAGGTGTTATTTTTTGCGTCATGATCTTTTCTTTCTATCGGTACCTTGATTGCGCATATGCAACTTTTTGATTACAATTTTTCTGGATTTGATGTGACCAAAAATGCTCAATTTTGCACTTTGTTTTTTTTTGGCGCTTACACTGTTTACCGTGCGAGATCAGGAATATGATAAATTAATAGTTCGGGCTATTACACACGCGTCGATAACAAACATGTTTATTTAATTTTTTATTTTTATTTATAACATGGGGAAAGGGGGTTGATACAAACTTTTATTAGGGGAGGTTGTTTTTTTTATTATTAATAATTACACTTTTTTTTTTACTTTTACACTTATAGTAGAAGCCCATCTGAGAGACTTCTAGTATAAGCACACTGATCTCTTATTGAGATCTATGCTGTATTGTTATACAGCATAGATCAATGAGATGCTCAGTTGCAGCCGGAAGCAATCAAGTGCAGAGTCGGGATCAGTGCCATTACGGCAGAGACCCCGGCCCGAGCCGGATATGTGGATCGCTACTCCAGGAAAACGTCCCGGGGGAGGGGGGCGATCAACCCCACTAGACACCAGGGATGGACTGCAGTAAGTAATTGGATGCAGCTGTCAATTTTGACAGCTGCATCCAATTACTTAATTAGCGGGCACGGCGATCAGACTGTGCCTGCTAATAGCCATGGTCCCAGGCTACGAGCGGGACCCGGGACTGCGGGAGTTCAGGGTGCGGGGCCGTCGCAAAATAAAAAAACTTTTGACATGTCTCTGTGTTTTTTGTGCATACCCGAATTTTTTTTTCCCTAGCTACTAGCGATGAGCGAACTGGTTCGGCTGGTATGGGATCCGGTTCGGATTTTTCCAAATATCCGAGTCCGATCAGATTCGGATTTTTGGAAATCTGCTCCAATTTTTTTTTCTTGCTTTCTAAAATGGCAGCCACCATTCTAGAAAGCAGGAAGTGTCCCGGGTGGGAAAAGTGATTTTCCATGATGCCCGGAACACATCCAATCAGCAGGGATCTTGCACTAGCCCACCCCCTGTGTGACATTGGTATTGCTTTAAGAGGAGTGTACACATGAAAGCACCACACAGTGTGTGTAGAGAGAGAGAGGGAGAGAGAGGAAGTAAGCTGCTGGTGCTGCTGCTGCTATTGTGTACTACAGACTACTAAGAAGATATTGTGGGAAAGGAAAGGAAAGATTAGGAAAGCGGAGAGGAGAAACATCTAGTGATTGAGAGAGAAATATAGAGAGGGCAAAAGAAAGATAGAATAGGCATAGGACAGCAAAGGGTGCACGGAACAAAAACGTGCTGTACAGATATACAAGTCCTATACTGTACTTCTGATAGTGTGTATATCCCATCCTGAGAGACAAAAATACCTGGTGCAGGTGTATAGCATTATATCTTAAAAAAGTGATATACATATATATATATATATATAGAGAGAGAGAGAGAGAGAGAGAAAGAGAGAGGGAGAGAGAACTTCAATACTTGTCCTATATATTACAAGTAATATATATATATATATATATATATATATATATATGTGTGTGTGTGTGTGTGTACAAGTCCTATATATTACAGAAAATACTGTTTTCATCTACCAAGTGTAGCAATCAGAATTTGAATATAAAGTCATGGCACAGTGGCAGCAGGAAACCTCACAAAGCGTTTCAGGCAGAGGGCAGGGCAGAGATTCTGGCTCAAGGGGCAGAAGAGGAAGTAGCGCAGGAAGAGGGTCCAGTGGCAGGCCTAAGCTTCCTTTGTCACACCAGGGTCGTGTCCACATGTCTAATTCCACAGTCCTGGAGTGGCTGGCTCACACTTCGAAGTCCACAAGGATGAGTAGTGAGACAGCCAGCCAGGTATCTGTGGGTACCTCGGACATGACCCTGACTTGGCACGGGCACGCAGCAATTCCGCCACGTCCTCCATCTGACATCCTCAGCAACATCCCGCTAACTTATTACCCGCCGCCTGCAAGGAAACTGTTGGCGTCTATGAGCAGTGAACTGCTCTTTGATGATGATGAGCACGTGGGGGAAGAGACAGGGGACAATCAAGTGCAGGGCATAGCTGTGTCGGATATCAGAGCAGGCCCTTGTTAGGCCTGGCAGGAGAGCAGTAGGCAGTAGACGAGAGAGGGCTGGGCAGGAGCCTGATGAGGATGATAGCATCATTCTGGAACAGGATGATGCTACATCGGATGTTACATGGGATCCACAGCAGGATTTGACTTATTTGATGGATTCGTCAACCGGGAATCCATCCGTCAGCAGGCCCGCCACAACTAAAACGCAGACAGGCAGCAGTAGTCGACTGACAAGTCGGAAGCATAGCCAGGGCAAGCAGATGACCACTGGGGAAACCTCCTCCACTGCAGGTCCTAGTATCGGCAGCACACGCCCATCCTCGCAACCTGTCGGTACTAGACTCTACATCTCGCCTGTGTGGCAGTTTTTTAAAAAGTGCCCGGAGAATACCTATGTGGTCATCTGTCACCTGTGCGACACAAGCATTAAAAGAGGCATGAGTTGCCATCCTGGCACCAGCGCCATGGCTGCCGATATGAAGCGCTACCACCTTTTCGCCTGGGAGAAACGGGGTGATAGTGGGTCACAGCAGGCCCAGGGAGAGCTGTGGTCAAGAGCAGCAGGAAGCAGCAGTAGTCAGGGGGGCCTATCACAGAGTCAGACCTCCTCTGTGGAAGGGAGTGTGTTTTCACTCCCTTCTTCGGCTGCTGGCCCCTGTGTTGCTAGCAGTAGGCAGCCTGGCATCATGGAGTCCCCGTGTATGGCACATGTTTTAAACCTTATAGTTACACACTTTCTAAAGTCTTCATCCCATTTACAGACTGTGCTGTCAATGGCTGGAAAGCTGTGTAACCATTTTAGCCATTCAAGTCGCTCTCACCACATCCTCCTCGACCTGCAGCAGAGGAATGGTCTTCCCAACCATAGTCTCATTTGCAATGTAGTCACGCGGTGGAACTCCACCCTCCACATGCTGGACCAGCTCAGGGGAGACGAGTGGAGGAGAAGGAGATGAGCCTTCCTGTGAGACCAGAGGGGGGCCAGAGGAGGATATGCAGGGCTATGAGGAGGATGAGGAGGATGGAGGCAGTACCCATTGGCAGTATGCTGTGAAGATGGAGGCGGGGACCCCTTCCCACTCCCTGGTGGAAATGGCTAAGCGCATGTTGATATGGTTTCGGGCTGACCCACGCTTGCAACGGATTTGTCAATGGGACGAGTTCTGGCTGGCCAAGCTACTGGACCCACGGTAACGCAACAAGCTGTGTAAATTCATTCACCCTTACCAACGGGAGGAAAAAATGAATTATTATAGATAGGAGCTGGGTGCACAGTTAGTGGCAGCCTTTGGAACACGGCGCTCTCATTAACGCCATTCCCACCAGGGCCACATTAGCAGCTCTGCTTCCTCCATATCCTCCTCTAGCAGCTTGGGTGGCATGAGCAGTGGCACCAGTCTAAGCCTGATGTTCATGATGCACGCTTTTATGCAGCCATAGGACGGGGTAACAGGGGCACCCGCACAGCAGCAGGACATCGCCGCATACCTCATACAGCAAGTCCAGGTGTTTTTGGACTCTACGTTGCCACCTAACATGCCGGAACCCCTGGACTACTGGGTGGGAAAATTAGATGTCTGGCCACAACTAGCTGAATTTGCCTTGGACATACTCTCCTGCACAGCACGTCATATTGTCAGTCCCAGGAGAACCAGATTGTCCTGTGATAGTGTGGAACGTCTGACTTTCATCAAAATGAACGCCATATGGATAGATAAAGACTTTGTGACACCTGCTCCTGATACCACAGAGTAGGATTTGGTGCTGTTGTCACCAAGATGTAGAACCTTTTCTGCATCTATTATAACCTATATGTGAACTAGACCTTACTGGTCATTCCTCCATTCCTGCTGCCCTGCTACCACTCGCCTGTCCATGGACCTCAATATTCTGCTCCTGCTGCTTATGTCACCCCATTACAACTACTACTCCTGCCCGGGCCTCCATCTTGGCTACTGCTGGGCCTTCACTGGCCTCCATATTGGCTAATGCTGGGTCCTCACTGGCCTCCATCTTGACTACTGCTGTGCCTGCCCTTGCCTCCATGTTGGCTACTGCTGTGCCTTAACTGGCATCCATGTTGACTTCTGCTGTGCCTGCCCTTTCTCCATGTTTGCTACTGCTGGGCCTTAACTGGCATCCATGTTGACTACTGCTGGGCCTTAACTGGCATCTAGGTTGACTACTGATGTGCCTGCCCTTACCTCAATGTTGGCTACTGCTGGGCCTTAACTGGCATCTAGGTTGACCACTGGAGTGCCTACCCTTGCCTCCATGTTGGCTACTGCTGGGCCTCAACTGGCATCTATGTTGACTACTGCTGTGCCTTCCCTTGCCTTCATGTTGACTACTGCTGCGCCTTCCCTTGCCTCAATGTTGGCTACTGCTGGGCCTTAACTGGCATCCAGGTTGACTACTGGTGTGCCTGCCCTTGCTTCCATGTTGGCTACTGCTGGGCCTTAACTGGCATCTAGGTTGACTACTGGTGCGCCTGCCCTTGCCTCCATGTTGGCTACTGCTGGGCCTTAACTGGCATCTAGGTTGACTACTGGTGTGCCTGCCCTTGCCTCCTTTTGCCCTCCATGTTGACTACTGTTGCTCCTGCTTGGCCTCTATGTTGGCTACTGTTGCTCCTGCCTGTCCTCCATGCTGGCTACTGTTGCTCCTGCCTGGCCTCCATGTTGGCTACTGCTGCTCCTGCCTGGCCTCCATGTTGGCTACTGCTGCTTCTGCCTGGCCTCCATGTTGACTACTGCTGCTCCAGTACTGGCCTCAAATGACTATTGCTGGACCTCAACTGGCATCCAATGACTACTGCTGCTCCTTCACTACATTTGTGACCTTTTTCCTGCATAGACTCTGTAATGGTGAATTTCCTGCAAAGACCCTGTAATGGTGAATATTGAAGTCTAAAAAAAAATGACTTTGAGATATCGAAAAGATAACGATTACTGACATGTAGAGCCCTAAATTCAATCAAATACTCTACTCCCGTATCATATACTGTAGATGCTTTAACCCCTTTGTGCTGCAGCTAGTTTGGGCCTTAATGACCAGGCTAATTTTTCAAAATCTGACCTGTCTCACTTTATGCTCTCATAGCTCAGTGATGCTTTAACGTATGCTAGCGATTCTGAGACTGTTTTTTCGTGACATATGGCACTTTATGTTAGTGGCAAAATTTGGTCACTACTTTGTGTGTTTTTTGTGAAAAACATCAAAATATCATGAAAAATTTAAAAAATTTGCATTTTATGAACTTTGAAATTCTCTGCTTCTAAAAAAAGAAAGTCGTAGCACATAAATTAGTTACTAAGTCACATTACCAATATGTCTTCTTTATTCTGGCATAATTTGGTAAACATATTTTACTTTTTTAGGGTGTTATGGGGCTTAGAAATTTATCAGCAAATTATCACATTTTCGTGAAACTGATTTTTTTAGGGACCAGTTCTTTTTTTAAATGGATTTAGAAGTCTGGTATCCTGAAAACCCCCATAAGTGACCCCATTTTGGAAACTACACACCTTAAAGAATTAATCTAGGGGTATAATGAGCATTTTAACCCTACAGGGGCTGGAGGAAAGTATTCACAATTAGGCAGTAAAAAAATTGAAAATTTAAATTTTCCAATAATATATACGTTTAGATTAAAGTTTCTCATTTTCAAAAGGAATATGAGACAAAAAGCACCCCAAAATTTGTAATGCAGGTTCTCTTGAGTACAACAGTACCCCATATGTGGGCGTAAACCACTGTATGGGCACACAGCAGGGCTCAGAAGGAAGGGAGCGCCAATTAGCTTTTCCAATGCAGATTTTGCTGAAGAAGTTTCTGAGCACCAGGTGCGTTTGTAGTGCCCCTGTAGTGTCAGCAGAGAGAAAACCCCCCATAAGTCACCCCATTTTGGAAAGTACACCCCTCAAAGAATTCATCTTGGTGTGTGGTGACCATTTTGACCCCACAGGTATTACAGGAAAGTATTCAAAAGAAGACAGTAAAAATGAAAAACTTGAATTCTTCCAATAATATGTTCGTTTAGTTTGAAATTTCTCAATTTCACGAGGAACAAGAGGAAAAAAATACCCCAAAATTTGTAACGCAGGTTCTCCTGAGTACAATGGTACCCCATATGTGGGCATAAACCACTGCATGGGCACACAGGAGGGCTCAGAAGGGAAGGAGCGCCAATTAGCTTTTTCAATGCAGATTTTGCTGCAGAAGTTTCCGAGCGCCAGGTGCGTTTGCAGAGCCCCTGTAGTGTCCGTAGAAGAGAACCCCCCCAAAAGTCACTCCATTTTGGAAAGTGCACCCCTCAAAGTATTCATCTTGGTGTGTGGTGACCATTTTGACCCCACAGGTATTAGAGGAAAGTATTCAAAAGTAGACAGTAAAAATGAAAAACTCAAATTTTTCCAATATTATGTTCTTTTAGTTTGAAATTTCTCAATTTCACGAGGAACAAGAGGAAAAAAGTACCACAAAATTTGTAACGCAGGTTCTCCTGAGTACAATGGTACCCCATATGTGGGCGTAAATCACTGCATGGGCACACAGGAGGGCTCAAAAGGGAAGGAGCGCCAATTAGCTTTTTCAATGCAGATTTTGCTGAAGAAGTTTCTGAGCGCCAGGTGCGTTTGCAGCGCCCCTGTAGTGCTAGCGGAGTAAAATCTCGCCATAAGTCACTCCATTTTGGAAAGTGCACCCCTCATAGAATTTATTTTGGGGTGTGGTGAGCATTTTGACCCCACAGGTATTTGAGGAAAGTATTCAAAAGTAGACAGTAAAAATGAAAAACTCGAATTTTTCCAATAATATGTTCCTTTAGTTTGAAATTTCTCAATTTCACGAGGAACAGGAGAGAAATGTCACCCCAATATATGTAAAGCAGGTTCTCCTGAGTAGAACGGTACCCCATATGTGGGCATAAACCACTGCATGGGCACACAGCCGGGCTCAGAAGGGAAGGAGCGCCAATTAGCATTTTCAGTGCAGATTTTTCTGAAGAAGTTTCTGAGCGCCAGGTGCGTTTGCTGAGCCCCTGTAGTGTCAGCAGAATAGATTCCCCCCAAAAGTCACCCCATTTTGGAAAATGCACCCCTCAAAGAATTCATCTTGGGGTGTGGTGAGCATTTTTACCCCACAGGTATTAGAGGAAAGTATTCAAAATTGGCCAGTAAAAATGAAAAACTCGAATTTTTCCAATAATATGTTGGTTTAGTTTGAAATTTCTCAATTTGACGAGGAACAGGAGAGAAAACGTACCCCAAAATCTGTAACGCAGGTTCTCCTGAGTACAACGGTACCCCATATGTGGGCATAAACCACTGTATGGGCACACAGCAGGGCTCAGAAGGGAAGGAGCGCCGATTTACAGGAGCAAAACCGCAGCTAGTAATGGTTATTAGAATAGCGCAGTTACTAAAATAAGATAAAAAAAATTAGATTACAGGTAATGTGGGGTGGTTACGGGCAACCAGGGGTGGTTATGGGCAACCTGAGGTGGTTACAGGTAATCTGGGGTGGTTACGGACAACATGGGGTGGTCACGGGCAACCTGCTGTGGTTACAGGCAACGCGGGGTGGTTACGGGCAATGTGTGGTGGTTATGGGCAACGTGTGGTGGTCACGGCAACGTGGGGTGGTTACAGGCAACGTGGGGTGGTTACAGGCAACGTGGGCTGGTTACAGGCAACGTGGGCTGGTTACAGGCAACGTGGGCTGGTTACAGGCAACGTGGGCTGGTAACGGGCAACGTGGGCTGGTTACGGGCAACCTGCTGTGCTTACAGACAATCTGGGATGGTTACGGGAAACGTGGGGTGGTTACGGGCAACCTGCAGTGCTTACAGACAATCTGGGGTGGATACGGGCAACGTGGGGTGGTTACGGGCAACCTGCAATGCTTACAGACAATCTGGGGTGGTTACAGGCAACGTTGGCTGGTTACGGGCAACCTGCAGTGCTTACAGACAATCTGAGGTGGATACGGGCAACGTGGGGTGGTTACGCGCAACCTGCAGTGCTTACTGACAATCTGGGGTGGTTACGGGCAACGTGGGGTGGTTACGGGCAATGTGGGGTGGTTACGGATAAACTGAAGTTCTTATAGGCAATCTGGGGTGGGTACCTGTAATCTGACATGGGCACCGCAATCTGGAGGGGGTCATTGGCAATTTGGGGTGGTCAGAGGCAAGGTGCGGTGGTCAGAGGCAAGGTGCGGTGGTCAGAGGCGACGTGCGGTGGTCAGAGGCGACGTGGCGTGGTCAGAGGCGACGTGCGGTGGTCAGAGGCGACGTGCGGTGGTCAGAGGCATCGTGGCGTGGTCAGAGGCATCGTGGCGTGGTCAGAGGCAACGCGCAGTGGTTACGTGCAATCTGGGGGGGTTACATGTAATCTGGCATGATTACGGGGAACCTGGGGGGGTTATGTGCAACCTGGAAGGGTTACAGACAATCTGGGATTGTTACTGATAAACTGAAGTGCTTATAGGTAATCTGGGGTGGGTACATGTAATTTGGGGTGGTTACGGGCAATCTGGAGGGGGTCACTGGCAATTTGCGGTGGTTACGGGCAACGTGCGGTGGTTACGGGCAACGTGCGGTGGTTACGGGCAACGTGCGGTGGTTACGGGCAACGTGCGGTGGTTACGGACAACGTGCGGTGGTTACGGGCAACGTGCGGTGGTTACGGGCAACGTGCGGTGGTTACGGGCAACGTGCGGTGGTTACGGGTAATCTGGGGAGGGGTTAGGGGTAATTTGGGAGTAAACTGCAATTATTACTATAATAAAAAGTGTGTGTTTTATTTTTTTGTATGTTTGTCACTTTTTGTACTTTACATATTCATTTTCACTGTATTACTATGATTACTGTGATATTTTCTATCTCAGTAATCATAGTTCAGTGACAGAGACCAAATTGGTCTCTGTCACTTTAAATTTTTAGAGTTGGCTGGTTGTGAAGCGCATGCGCACTTCATAACCAGCCAGGACGTCGAGGAGGAAGGAGCTCCGTCGATCCGGTGAGTATATGGGGAAGGGGGGGGTGACTGGGGGACGGGGGTGACAGGGGGGGTGGGGGGCGACTTGGGGGGTGGGGGGACATCACTTTTTATCCCCTGTCACCAATCATTCATGGTGACAGGGGATAAAAAGTGCCGGGAGCACATGGCACAAGCGATCAGCGGTATATAGTATATACCGCTGATCGCTTGTACCGGGACCCCACAGGGGGGTCCCCGATGACTGCCCCATGCTCTCCGCTACCTCCGGTGGCGGAGAGCATGGGGCTTTCATTCATTTTAACCTTTTAATCGCTGTGAACCGACGTTAGTCGGTTCACAGCGATAGCGGCGGCCATCTTGGAAATGATGGCCGCCGGGGGAGGGGGGTTAGTTATCGGGGCACTAGGGGGGGCTGATCTGAGGTCTGGGGGATACTTATTTCATCTCCCCCCGCCGTAGATTCACGGCGGGGGGAGATGAAAGGTGGCGGCAGCACCGGTAATCTCCATTACCGACGGTCGCCGCTATAACGTTAATAGCGGCGATCGTCGGTAAGGGGGGGGGCCGGGACGGACCTCACACACTGCCCCAACCCCTCAGCTACCTCCGGTAGCCGGGGGGATGGGGTGGGGGCCGTCCCGGCCCCGCAGCCTTATTCTCTGCCATCGCCGTAAAAAGCTGATGGCAGCAGAATAAGGCCCATTAGTGACCGCCGTAGAAAGCCGTATCGGCGGTCACTAAGGGGTTAAACTATGAAATCTGAAGAAATCCGAAATTCCTTCGAACCGAACTTTCCGAAAAAATCCGAAAGTCCGGTCGTACCGAACTTTTGAAAAAGTTTGATTATCTCTACTAGCTACATGTGCAATCTTAGTCTTGCCACATGAAACAACCTCCATCAAATGTTTATAGAGCTTGTCTCATGCTAAGCAGTGATAAGAGGCCCCATAGAGAATGACTAATAAGCTGGCAATAGAAACATAGCATGCTCCATTTATTTGGGGTCAGTTTCCCTTCATTCTCATGATCAGTGAGGATCCCAGAGGTCAGGCAACTGGTCAATTTGTTATACCCTATCCTGTGAATAGGACATAACCTTACGAATTGGGGATACCCCTTTAAAAGGATCAAAAACAAAGTGTTTATTGTTCCATGGTAAGAAGTTTTAAATTGATTATCCAATGTTACCGAAACATGGCCACTTTCTTTCAGAGACACCACTCTTGTCTCCAGTTCAGGTGCAGTTTGCATTTACGCTCCATTCACTTCAATAGAACTGAGCAGTAAAACCCTGCCCAAGCTGAAAACAAGAGCGGGGCTGTCTCTGGAAGAAAGTGGCCATGGTTTTAAAGTACCTGAAACAAGAAGAACTCAAACTCACAAAACTTCCACATGTATTTGGATTTAGGATACTTTGTTTAATCTCTTACCTAGGTAACCCCCTAATTATCTTGATAACACACTAATAATCTAGATATTATGCTATTAAATGTAATAGTAACACAATGGAATTTTCCTTTTTTGCTAACTTACATGAGTCATAAGAAGCCGATGCAATTTGTAACCTTGTCCCAGTAAAGTCTTTCTAATTAAATCAAGGTTAGCCTCATTATAATATTCTGCTGCGCCCCACCATTTAATGATCTTGACCTCCATTATACAGATCCTCTAGTGAATTCTAAAGTTTCCCATGTTAATTCTTGCCTGAAATCATGGCATCTGAGACTGGATATATTTTTTAGGAATTTACCTTGGACATTGCATAGTAATATTCTTTGAATGCAGTTAGTGTTAGCGACAGCTCTCCATCAACTTAGGTGTTCTCAGAGAGAGGCACCCTAGGCCACCTCCTGTACCCTACAGATAATTTGTCTGCCACAAGAAGAGCTCTACTTTACAAAGCTGTGGCACAAAGTTGTGTATCAAATGTTTATCTCCCGCCTTGAAAAGCAATTTGATCTCTGCTAGTAAAATGGATTTTGAGAAGACATGCTGAGAAAGCAACAGTTTGTCATCAATTGTAGAGAGATGAGAAAAAAAAAATTATACATTATTTTCCAAGTTTGGCTATAGCACACATTTTTAATATACTAATATTTAGCACTTTTCTTGTTTTAGATGAATATGCCATATTTATTTTGTTCATACTATAAATAAAAATTGTATCCTCAAGTAAAGTATGGAGTGTTATTAACATTGAAAAAATAGGATAATATTGTTTAATTATTTTATTATATTATTTTATTATAATATTGTTTAATAGACATCATTCTTAGAACAGGGTTTGTTAAGGATGTCATATTTTGTATATTTAGTTAAGCCATTACAATATGTCGCTGACCTTTTAAACAAGTAGAGATGTCTACATTTCTTAACCCCTTGCCGCACAAGGCACGTCCAAATCTGCACCCCGTTCCTGCAGATGGACATGCCGTCTGTCCTCGGGATGACAGGGGCGCAGGAGCTGCACTCCTGTCATCCCCGGCGGGGCCCGGTTGTCAGTGATAGCCGGGAACCCACCACAACTGCTGAGATCCGGGCCGTGCCTGGATCCCGGCAGTTAACCCCTTAGTGACCGCCGATACGGCGGTCACTAATGGGCCGGCGCTGCAGTGCCTTTCATCTCCCCCCACCGTGAATGATTGGTGACAGGGGATAAAAAGTGTTAGTCTCCGTCCCCCAAGTCGCCCCCCCACCCCCCAGTCACCCCCCCGTCCCCCAGTCACCCCCTTCCCATTATACTTACCTGATCCTGGGAGGTCCTTCCTCCTCGGCGTCTTGACTGCTTCTGAAGTGTGCATGCGCTCCAGAAGCAGCCAACTCTGAAAATTTTAAGTGACAGAGACCAATTTGGTCTCTGTCACTGAACTATGATTACTGTGATAGAAAATATCACAGTAATCATAGTAATACAGTGAAAATGAATGTGTAAAGTACAAAAAGTGAAAAACACACAAAAAAATAAAACATACACTTTTTATTATAGTAATAATTACAGTTTACTCCCTGATTACCCCTAACCCCCCCAGATTACCCGTAACCATCGCAGGTTGCCCGTAACTACCCCAAGTTGCCCGTAACCACCCCATGTTTCTCGTAACCACAGCAGGTTTCCTGTAACCACCCTAGATTGTCTGTAACCACAGCAGGTTGCCCGTAACCACCCCACGTTGCCCGTAACCACCCCACGTTGCCTGTAACCACCCCACGTTGCCTATAACCACCCCAGGTTGCCGTAACCACAGCAGGTTGCCCATGACCACCCCATGTTGACCGTATCCACCCCAGATTATCCGTAACCACCCCTGGTTGTCCGTATACACTTCAGATTACCCGTAACCACCCCAGGTTGTCAGTATCTACCCTAGATTACCCATACCACCCCAGGTTGCCCGTAACCACCTACAGATTACCCGAAACCACCCCAGGTTGCCCGTAACCACCTCCAGATTACCCGGAACCACCCCAAACTGTTTGTAACCACCCCGCATTACCTGTAATCTCATTTTTTATTGTATTTTAGTAACTGCGCTATTCTAAGAACTATCACTAGCTGCGGTTTTGCTCCAGCAAATGGGCACTCCTTCCCTTCTGAGCCCTGCTGTGTGCCCATACAGTGGTTTATGCACACATATGGGATACCGTTATACTCAGGAGAACCTGTGTTACAGATTTTGGGGTACATTTTTTTCTCCTGTTCCTTGTGAAATTTAGAAATTTCAAACTAAACCAACATATTATTGGAAAAATTTGAGTTTTTCATTTTTACTGGCCAATTTTGAATACTTTCCTCTAATACCTGTGGGGTCAAAATGCTCACCACACCCCAAAATGTATTCTTTGAAGGGTGCACTTTCCAAAATGGGTTGACTTATGGGGGGGGTTCTATTCTGCTGACACTACAGGAGCGCTGCAAACGCACCTGGTGCTCAGAAAATTCTTCAGATAAATCATGCACTGAAAACGCTAATTGGCGCTCTCTTCCTTCTGAGCCCTCCTTTATGCCCGTAAAGTAGTTTATACCCACATATGGGGTACCGTTCTACTCAAGAGAACCTGCGTTACAGATTTTGTGGTGAATTTTCTCTTTTTCCTTGTGAAATTGAGAAACTTCAAACTAAAGCAACATATTATTGGAAAAATTCGAATTTTTCATTTTTAGTGTCTACTTTTGAATACTTTCCTCTAATACCTGTGGGATCAAAATGCTCACCACACACTAAAATGAATTCTTTGAGGGGTTCACTTTCCAAAATGGGGTGACTTATGGCGAGATTGAACTCATCTGGCACTACAGGGGCACTGCAAACGCACCTGGCGCTCAGAAGCTTCTACAGCAAAATCTGCATTGAAAAAGCTAATTGCCGCTCCTTTCCTTCTGAGCCCCCCTGTGTGCACATGCAGTGGTTTATGCCCACATATGGGGTACCATTCTACTCAGGAGAACCTGCGTTAAAGATTGTGGGGTGAATTTTCTCTCCTGTTCCTCGTGAAATTGAGAAATTTCAAAACTAAATGAACATATTATTGGAAAAGTTCGAGTTTTTCATTTTTACTGTCTACTTTTGAATACTTTCCTCTAATACCTGTGGGGTCAAAATTCTCACCACACCCCAAAATGAATTCTTTGAGGGGTGTACTTTCCAAAATGGGGTGACTTATGGGGGTTTCTCACTCTGCTGACACTACAGGGGCTCTGCAAACGCACCTGGCGCTCAAAAACTTCTTCAGCAAAATCTGCATTGAAAAAGCTAATTGGCGCTCCTTCCCTTCTGACCCCCGCTGTGTGCCCAAACAGTGGTTTACGCCCACATATGGGGTACCATTGTATTTAATAGAATGTGCGTTACAAATTATGGGGTGATTTTTCTCTCATGTTCCTTTTGAAAATGAGAAACTTTAATCTAAATGTATATATTATTGGAAAATTTTAATTTTCCATTTTTTTTACAGCCTAATGGTGAACACTTTCCTCCAGCCCCTGTAGGGTTAAAATGCTCATTATACCCCTAGATTGATTCTTTAAAGTGTCTAGATTCCAAAATGGTGTCACTTATGGGGGTTTCCAGTATACAAACCTCCTAAATCAACTTAAAAAAATCAGTTTTGGAAACTTTCACGAAAATGTGATAATTTGCTGATAAATTTCTAAGCCCCGTAACACCCTAAAAAAGTAAAATATGTTTATGAAATTATGCCAGAATAAAGAGGACATATCGATAATGTGACTTAGTAACTAATTTATGTGATACCACTTTCTTTTTTTTAGAAGCAGAGAATTTGAAAGTTCATAAAATGCAATTTTTTTTAATTTTTCATGTTATTTTGATGTTTTTCACAAAAAACACGCAAAGTAGTGATTAAATTTTGCCACTAATATAAAGTGCCATATGTGACAAAAAAACTGTCTTAGAATAGCTAACATACGTTAAAGCATCACTGAGCTATAAGCGCATAAAGTAAGAAAGGTCAGATTTTGAAAAATGAGCCTGGTCATTAAGGCCCAAATAGGCTTAGTCTTGAAGGGGTTAAAGCTTCTGTAAGTAAACACCATGTAACTAACGTTTACATACCTTAGCCAATTAAATATTGTATGAGCCTTAGTAGAAGAACACATGCCCCCAGAATATATAAACTGGCTGCCATCTTTGAATAAAGGAGATCGACCTTAACCATAAATGTGGCAGGGTGTTTGATTCACAGTGGACACTATAAACTTTATAGTCTTTAAAAGTCAATATGACAGCATTCTCAAGATGCATATTTTACAGTTGTCACCCAACGTGGGGCCAAGGTGTAAGATGGTCCAGATGAGCAGCCGCAATGAAAGTCACATTCTTGTCAAGCATACACATACAAGGGAGGGGGTGGGGAGACTGCAGCTTGAAGATAAGGAGGTAAGAAAATTATTTATCTTACCTACCAACACACTTCTTTGTTTAACCTCTTAAGGACATAGGACGTACCGGTACGTCCTATGTCCTCACTTGCACTTCAAAGCGGGGCCGTGCGGCCCGGGACTGCTGCTATTAGCGGGCACGGTCTGATCGCCGTGCCCGCTAATTAGCTAATCAGAGGCAGCTGTCAAAGTTGACAGCTGCCTCCGATTACCGGAGGCAACGTTTCCCTGGTGTCTAGTGGGGGAGATCGCTCCTCCGGGACCTTGTCCCGGAGGAGCGATCTCCGTTACTGATGCCGGCCGGGGACGCGTCCAAGATGGCGCCGTCCTCGGCTCGGCACTCGTTCGTTTTTGGCTGCAGCAGCCGAAAGCAAACGAGTGCCGATCTCATGGATCTCTGCAGCATATCTATGCTGCAGAGATCTCAATGAGAGATCCAAGTGTATATACTAGAAGTCCCCCATGGGGGCTTCTAGTATATGTGTAAAAAAAAAAAAAAAAGTGTTGTTAATAGTAAAAAGCCCCCTCCCCTAATAAAAGTCTGAATCACCCCCCTTTTCCCAGGTTTTAAATAAAAGTAAACAAATAAATAAATAAATAAACATGTTTGCTATCGCCGCGTGCGTAATCGCCCGAACTATTAATTAATCACATTCTTGATCTCGTACGGTAAATGGCGTCAGCGCAAAAAAATCCCAAAGTGCAAAATTGCGCATTTTTGGTCGCATCAAATCCAGAAAAAAATTTAATAAAAAGCGATCAAAAAGACGTATATGGGCAATCAAGGTACCGATAGAAAGATCAAATCATGGCGCAAAAAATGACACCTCGCAAGCCCCATAGACCAAAGGATAAAAGAGCTATAAGCCTGGGAATGGAGCGATTTTAAGGAACGTATATTGGTTAACAACGGTTTGAATTTTTTACAGGCCATCCGATACAATATAAGTTATACATGTTATATATCGTTTTAATCGTAACGACTTGAGGAACATGCATAACAAGTCAGTTTTACCCCAGGGCGAATGGCGTAAAAACAAATTTCCCCCAAATAAAAGAAATGCGTTTTTTTTTTCAATTTCACCACACTTTGAATTTTTTTCTGGTTTCGCAGTGTACTTTATGCAAAAATTCAGCCTGTAATTGCAAAGTACAATTAGTGACGCAAAAAATAAGGGGTCATGTGGGTTTCTAGGTGGAAAAATGCAAGTGCTATGACCTTTTAAACACAAGGAGGAAAAACCGAAAACGTAAAAACGAAAATGGGCCATGTCCTTAAAGGGTTAAATTCTGTGCTCTGTTGAGGTGGCTTTCCAGGCAGACAACTGACCACTTAAGATAAGCCCTTGTCCCAAGGACCTGGTCAAAACCTGATATTGACTGCCTGTATACACTCACCGGCCACTTTATTAGGTACACCTGTCCAACTGCACGTTACCACTTAATTTCTAATCAGCTGATCACATGGCGGCAACTCAGTGCATTTAGGCATGTAGACATGGTCAAGACAATCTCCTGCAGTTCAAACCGAGCATCAGTATGGGGAAGAAAGGTGATTTGAGTGCCTTTGAACGTGGCATGGTTGTTGGTGCCAGAAGGGCTGGTCTGAGTATTTCAGAAACTGCTGATCTACTGGGATTTTCACGCACAACCATCTCTAGAGTTTACAGAGAATGGTCCGAAAAAGAAAAAACATCCAGTGAGCGGCAGTTCTGTGGGCGGAAATGCCTTCTTGATGCCAGAGGTCAGAGGAGAATGGTCAGACTGGTTCAAGCTGATAGGAAGGCAACAGTGACTCAAATAGCCAACCGTTACAACCAAGGTAGGCAGAAGAGCATTTCTGAACGCGCAGTACGTCGAACTTTGAGGCAGATGGGCTACAGCAGCAGAAGACCACACCGGGTGCCACTCCTTTCAGCTAAGAACAGGAAACTGAGGCTATAATTTGCACAAGCTCATCGAAATTGGACAGTAGAAGATTGGAAAAACGTTGCCTGGTCTGATGAGTCTCGATTTCTGCTGCGAAATTCGGATGGTAGGGTCAGAATTTGGCGTCAACAACATGAAAGCATGGATCCATCCTCCTTGTATCAACGGTTCAGGCTGGTGGTGGTGGTGTCATGGTGTGGGGAATATTTTCTTGGCACTCTTTGGGCCCCTTGGTACCAATTGAGCATCGTTGCAACGCCAAAGCCTACCTGAGTATTGTTGCTGACCATGTCCATCCCTTTATGACCACAATGTACCCAACATCTGATGGCTACTTTCAGCAGGATAATGCGCAATGTCATAAAGCTAGAATCATCTCAGACTGGTTTCTTGAACATGAAAATGAGTTTACTGTACTCAATTGGCCTCCACAGTCACCAGATCTCAATCCAATAGAGCATCTTTGGGATGTGGTGGAACGGGAGATTCGTATCATGGATGTGCAGCCGACAAATCTGCGGCAACTGTGTGATGCCATCATGTCAATATGGACCAAAATCTCTGAGGAATGCTTCCAGCACCTTGTTGAATCTATGCCACGAAGAATTGAGGCAGTTCTGAAGGCAAAAGGGGGTCCAACCCGTTACTAGCATGGTGTACCTAATAAAGTGGCCGGTGAGTGTATAAACTGGTATTAAAAGGGACGGATTTCAGGATATAGTGTGAAATCTGCACATGGTCACACAGTTCCTGGCTTTAGATGGCCGACTTGATAAATTGGTGCCAACCTCAAGTGGAGGTTGGTGTTACAAGGAATTACTTCTTTTGCTATTCCTAACAAAGGTTGTTGCTGGTGCCGGCTTAAAGGGATGGATAAGAAAGAAGGAAAAAGTAAATGTGTTGTTATATCTTTGTAACGGTGGTTTATATTAAAGGAGAAGTCCAGCGAAAATTGTTATTAAAGTATTGTATTTCCCCCCAAAAGTTATACAAATCACCAATATAAACTTATTACTGGAAATGCTAATTAAGTGTTTTTTTCCCCTGCACTTACTGCTGCATCAAGGCTTTACTTCCTGGATAAAATGGTGATGTCACGACCCGACTTCCAGAGCTGTGCGGGCTGTGGCTGCTGGAGAAGATGATGGCAGAGGAATGCTCAGTGTCCTTTAGTGCCCTGTGTCCCTCAGTGTCCCTCTGCCATTATCCTCTCCAGCAGCCACAGCCGCACAGCTCTGGGTGTCGGGTCGTGACATCACCATTTTATCCAGGAAGTGAAGCCTTGATGCAGTAGTTAGTGCAGGGAAAAACACTTTATAAGCATTTTCTGTAATAAATGTATATTGGTGATTTGTATAAATTTTGAGGTGCAATACAACACTTTAGTAGAAATTTTTGTCGTACTTCTCCTTTAAGAGATGTTCATATTAAGAACTGTAAGGCTAGCCATATCTAAAGAAGGTTGTACATCATAAAGAGTCTGAAGTTACATCCCATTCCTAAAATAGGACACCCTTAAAAGTTTAAGTTGTCCAAAGCTAGTGCTAGAAGATTATGACTTCAATGAAAATTCCATTCCAACCTTTTTATTAATTTTTAGGGGAAAATCCCTTAAAGGAGTATTGCCATCTGAGCATGTTATTCCCTATCTACAGAACGGAGATAACATAGTGCAGACTGTATGTGCATTGTCAGTGCTCCGTTCATTTTCTATGGATCCTCTGAACTTATTCTCAAGTGCAATATTTACTTGTTCACCTGATTGGTGGGTGTCCAAGCTTTTGGATTCTGTACATAGGGGAGAACATGCTCAGATGTGCATAACCATTCAAGTATGAGTCTGCATCTGAGTGAGGAGTTCATACAGTTCACAGTTTACATTTTTACATTTTTTGAGAGGGGCGAGCACCTGATGGCATCTAAGGAAATTTTCAATCATTTAATTTTAATCACACATGAGGCACTTAAGCTTTGACGTTTCACATTGGCACAGTTGTTAGAAATAATGTCACATTGGTTGGATGACAGTTACTTTTCTTTTTAGTTTCTAGACTGACGGTGCCCTGTTCACATTCCCTGGCATTGTGGTTGTATCGGTGGAGGCCCTCTTGCTTTTCACTTTCTGTCTGTGTCTTTCTCTGCTGCAGTCTCTGTCACAGCTTATAATAGCTTGTTATTCCCGGTCAATCCTGGCAGCAACATATTACAGCAGAAATCTCAATCTCTCTATCAATGGCCCTCCCTCTATGCTATGTAGTTAAATAAAACAGTATTCAGTTCATGTCAACAATCATTTTTGTAAACCACAAATTAAATTAGTCTTACCCGCAACCTCCGAATAGCGACACAAGCACAAAATCTTCCACATTACTATCACTACATGGTTCCCCAGTGTTTCCCCTTTATCCCACTGCCCTGAAACCTGGCAGTGGAAGTGGAGTTTTCTCACCAGTGCGCTTTATTCACCAGATATTTTTATAGGACATGTTCCTAGTAAATAACATACAGTATTTACACATTTTCAACAAAGAGATACAGTAGTTTATAAAAAGATCCTTAACCATGGTCATGAATAAGAAGTTTAGTCTTTTGAAACACGTTGGCAACTTTTTGCATGTTTTATACTTAATACATTACTATTACACAATACAAAGTGTGGGGATCTTTAGTAGGGGTAGCGAGAATAAAGCAGTCCTTATGCCAATTTAACATAAAAAGTCCAACTTGGCTTTATTGTGGCATATAAGATTTCAGACAAAAATATATGTAGCAGCACTGTGCAAAAACAGGAAACAAAATAAAGTCCTGCCCGGATGGGCTCTAACTAAACAGAGGTCTCCAGCAATCTCCATCTGAGCTGCCTTTTATGAGCTGGAACGATTAGCTCCTGCTTACACCTGTGTGCAAGGTGTGTACTGGAGTGGGGAGGGAATGGCAGGTCCCACTACCAAACCTACCTGCCATTCCAATAAAATCCAGGCCCGGAAATAATAAACAACAGTTCAGCAGAATATCTCTGCTGAACTACATATCTTTCCTGGAGTTTACCATCTCATTCCAGCTAGCAGCCTGGGTAAGATGTACACCCCCTCCAGTATCTTACCATTCACCTTTCTACAAAAGCTATACTTTTAAAAAATATATAATTTTTATTAACATGATTAAAAATCTCATAATAATATATTTTAGTGCAAAAAAGGATCCAGTAAATTAATGACAGACAGAAGCCACTGTGTTAAAGTCACATAATCACATAAAGAAGTATAGGTAAGCGTCTAAGTTATAGGCATATATGCAGGTAGTGTATCCACATGGCCTCAGGACTGCTAATAGCATAACCTGTAAACTCACTCCCAAAGATACAATTACCGCTTACCCATAGTGGCGTCTGGCGTCTCTGACCTCGACGCACATTTCGCGTTAGGTCACTTTCTCGAGGGGCATCTATTTTAAGGAGGTTAATTTTAAGGAGATTAATAAAGGTGTTTTTTTTTTAATATCTTTTTAGAACTGGAGGCCAACTTTATTTCAGCATTAGATTGTTTTCTGGGAATTGGCCCAGTTCATACACCAGTTCAGAGATCTAATTGTCTCTATTCCTGACATTTAGTGACCTTTGTGTTGTTTAAGGGCTTAACTTACCCAACATTTTGGACCTGCATAGGAAAACATGCTACACCTATGCTGTACTTTTCCAAAATAACTACATAAACAACTCCAAACACATCCTATGCACATCCTATGCTGAAATATAGTAATTATGTTATATAGTCTGTATTCAAGAAAATCATACTGTTTGAAACATCTTTGTTAGTATAAAACAAATGCAAGTATTGTATTTACTGAGAAACTCTTTTATAAAATCCCAAAACATTGTCATAGTAGTGCACATGCACAGTTAATATGACTCTATGTCTAACCTTAAAAAAAATGCTATTGATTTTTGTAATGTTAAAAATGCAAACAGAAAAATGCATTTCCCTCTACCTCCTTCTCGCCTCTCCAAGCAATAAACTGTGTAGATTAACCCCTTAACGACATAGGGCGTATATTTACGCCCTGATGCCGTTAAGGACGTTCAGAGCAGGGCCGCGCGGCGACGCCGCTCTGAACCGCGGCGGTCCCGGGTGCCGCTTGTAGCCCGGGACCGCCGGTATAAGCGGACACGGTCCGATCGCCATGCCCGCTAATACAGTAATCAGATGCAGCTGTCAAACATGACAGCTGCATCCGATTACCGGACGCAGCACTTCCCTGGTGTCTAGTGGAGGAGATCGCTCCTCCGGGATGTTATCCCGGAGGAGCGATCTCCGTTTCTGAAGCCGGCCGGGGACCGCTCCAAGATGGCGCCGTCCCCGGCTCGGCACTCGTTTACTTCCGGCTGCAGTAGCCGACGCGGTTTTAAGTGATGTATATTTGTTGACAATGGTTTGAATTTTTTACAGGCCATCCGATACAATATAAGTTATACATGTTACATATTGTTTTAATGGTAACGACTTGAGGAACATATATAACAAGTCAGTTTTACCCCAGGGCGAATGGCGTAAAAACACATTTCCCCCAAATAAACAAAATGCGTTTGTTTTTTTTTCAATTTCACCATACATTTTTTTTTTTTCTGGATTCGCAGTGTACTTTATGCAAAAATTCAGCCTGTCATTGCAAAGTACAATTAGTGGCGCAAAAAATAAGGGCTCATGTGGGTTTCTAGGTGGAAAAATGCAAGTGCTATGGCCTTTTAAGCACAAGGAGGAAAAAACGAAAACGCAAAAATCTGAATTGGCTCTGTCCTTAAGGGGTTAAAAGATGTTTTTAAGATGTGTTCACGGATCCAGATCCATTCACAACTGCACATCTCTTTACGTCACAAGACATTGCTCCAGGTTCCTATGAACAATCTCTCTGTGACCTTCAGCTACACAAATTATCTCCATGTGTATCATGAATCAAAGGAAATGTATCTTCGACACAGCCACAAGTACAAGCCTGAAATCCTCCTTACTGCACTGTATATTTGAGCGTCACCCTTTAAAAGCCGGAGAAAGATAATGACCAATTTAAATGAAAAGTGGAAAGTGACACCAGCAGAATAAAACAATCAGCATATAAATATACTTTGGAAATCCAGTTCCTGAAACAATTTCACTTACAAAGTATCAAGTACAACATCTTCCTATGTGTTAGATATTTTTTCTCTACTTTCAGCTCTGCCTGGCTGTAATGTACTGTAAATGTCATTATATATGGATGACTACCTGCCGCTGATTTATGCAATACTTCTCTCTCTATGCCAGCAGAAGAAATACTATGACAATTAAAACTAGACCTGAACAGAGTCATAATTATGCAGATGGTTGACCTGCTGTATTTTTCAGGATTATTTATTTACCCTGAAGAATAGTTCAAGAGAATTATGTATTATTTAAGAGCTACTCTGTATGGGGGTTGTAGACTTTGAATCTACAGGGCAACAACCGAATTCTTTGTAACCTCTTTCATGTCTAAGATGTTTCAAGTTTATTAACCTAAAGCTAGGTTCACTGTGATTTTGCAATTAGAAGAAAGACTTTCTATAAAATATTAATCAATATTGCAATATTTACCACCATTTTCACACCCACTCCCTTTGTTTTAGGATTATTAACAAAAGGAAAAAAAATCATGGACAGTTCTTTCCTGATTTTTTTTATATATTTTAACACGAATAACATGAAGTTAACATTTAACATGAAATCTAAATTCTCGTTTTTTTCCCAGCTGTACTTTTTGAAAATTACAACGACAATTATCCATGCTGTAACTCAGTATGTCGTTGTACATAAATAGCCTGTACCTTTGTATGCCATATTAAAGGGAACCTGTTGAGAAATAATTGGGGCAATCCCCATCAGCTTCTTGCCATTTCACCAGCATTGACTTATAGATCTCTTCCTGTTTGTGTATAAGTTATTGGAACCACCCAAATGGCTTGTGGTTTAGGTACATTAAGTAATGGCAGTTTCATTTTAAGGTTGTATCTTCCCTCTTAACTATAGATTCATAGAGTCAACCGAACCAATATTCATTAAAAACTTTGCAAAAATATTGATTTTCTATAGAACCAAATTTTTTTGTAAGTTTGTAATAAGTTTGTAAATATGGCAACCACACATTTAACTACACAGAAAAAAAAAAAAATGTTTACCTTTCCATTCTCCCTCAGTGTCCTCCTGTGAAGCCTGCTCAACCAATCACCGGCTGTGGTGCTGTCCCAGTAAGTGATTGGTTGATTGGGCTGTAACTCATGTCTCGGGAGTGACAGCCCACCTAGCCAATCACTGATTGAGATGGGACAGTGCCATCAATAGTGATTGGCTGAGTGGACTATCACTCTCATCTCAGTCGTGAAGTAGAGGTGGCTGCCATCAGTGTGGACACCAGGGGAGCGCAAATAGGTAAGTATTGATGAACAAACTTGCTGAACTGCACTAAAACCGCTAAATGCCTTCAATCATTTAGCTTTTTTAGTGTGGTTCATTTATGTTTGAGTCAAACTTTTCTTCAAGTTCAGCTAACCCTGCAAACCTGGCAAAAGTTCGTTCATCTCTACTTTTAATCACTGCATTATTTGGCAGCAAATGGTTTGTGCATATATTTTATGGTCTCCTAGGTACTCTTTGTAACACCATTTTGTATCACCATACATGCTCTACATACACTGCCAAAAGCCCTTAAAGGGGTAGTGCGGTGCTAAACAATTATTCACTAAATAACACACATTACAAAGTTATACAACTTTGTAATGTATGTTATGTTAGTGAATCGCCCCCTTCCCCGTGTTTCCCCACACCAGACCCGGAAGTGTAGTGCTCTATACATACCTGCCTCTTGCCGACCCCCGTCCGCCATCTTGTGCCAATGATGTCATCTTCAGACGGATGGCCGAACCGCTCCGACCGTCCCTAGTGCCGGCCGCCCTCTGTTGCGTCATCAGCTGCTCAGCCGCGATTGGCTGAGAACAGTTATGCTCAGCCAATCGAAGCTAAGTTGCATAACTAAGCATGCTAAGTTGCATAACTTTGTAATGTGTGTTGTTTAGTGAATAATTGTTTAGTGCCGAATTACCCCTTTAAGTCTAGAATTTTTGTTTTTGTTTTTATTTTTTAGCCTCATTGTGATAAAAACAATTATTCTGCATTCAGCAGCCATAGTTTACTTAACGAGCACGGCTATTTAGCATCAAAAATAATAACACATTTGTTTATTCTCACTTGAATCCTATACATTATTTAGCTGCAATACATCTGGAAATTACACCCAACATTTATGACACTGTTTTTCACCTATGTAGCACAGCATTTGTTGGGCCCCATGATAAACCAGAGCCCAAGTGCAACTGCAGCTTATACTCCTCTTATAGATGTAAAACTCTTTTTCTTTTTGGCTCGAGGACCAGACTGAAGCTGTTAAAATCATTTAACAGTCTCCAAATAGGTATCCAAAATAGACTATGTTTTAGATGACTAAAGAAAAAATGCATCTCTCCCCTGCCTAGGAACATAAACCAAATGGTTTCCTGTAAAACTTCCTCCCATAAACATCTGTGTGAAATAAATGAAGACAGTGTACATTTATATCGCTGCTGGAAAGCATGTAAATTCTGCAGTGGGTAACACAGGCTTCGAGCGTTGTAAAAGGATTTTTCCAGGCAATATGTAATAGCATTTAAGATGTGAATAATCTAATGCTAAAGCCTGCAGCAAAGCTCTACCATAAGTGGTGGAAGTGATGGATAGTCAGGACATTATTCTGTTTGGTCACAATTCCCACCAAACACATCTATTTTGCTGCCTAGAAATTGGCGCATTAGAAGTCTATTCTGGTATTTGCTGTTCTGCCACTTGGCCATAGATCTGTATTAATGTCCAATAAGTTAGTTTAGCTGTGATGACTACGGAAATTATGTTTTTCCTTACTGAACAATCATTGCATTTGCTGGCATGCCTGCTTGCAGTTCATCATATGATTGGAAGTGTACAAGCAGTCCTCTGTGGCTAATACAATATAACAGCCCGGCATCTCAGTTTCATTTCATAACACATTTCTCTGTCCTGCCTGGAGCAGTACTTAAATATTTTATTCAGTATACTACCTATTCTTCCCAAATGCATGCAAATTCCTTTATGTAGTATTTTCACTTATCATCCATGCAGCCAGCATCTGCATAATGTGTATGGTTGTTAATTCGGAAAATAAAGTTTCCATTCTCAGCCTTAAAATAATTAGAAGTATAGCAAAAATAGTAAAGGCAAAAATGAGACTCTGGTGAAGGCACCCAGATATACTGTGAAGAAAAAGCTTCATTTACATAAAACAATCAATGGCACTCAGTAATATTGTGCAGGTAGGAAAAGGCAAAACACTTAGAAGCCGAGATTCTTAAATCAATGACATTGACTTGTGTAGTCTGTGTTGAACTAGAATGAATTAAAAAAAGACAATGTAAACAAAGATGATGAGCGTGTCATGATCTGCTCTGTTGCTCATGCCCATGACAATATGCTCTTTGAACCTGGTCTCTATGCAGGTATCCTATGTTTTGTTTCCGCCACATCATGCATTCCAGCAAGGCAACAGTTAACCTGACATGTCTATGTTCTCCTGGTTCCATACAGCTACTACTTTTTGCTCAGATTCTGCTATGTATACTAATGTTCTCGGTCACTGAGTGTTATAAGGGTATTTCCACACTACAGAATCCCGGCGGATCACCTGCCGTGGATTCCGCAGCCCACACCTGTGCTCATCTCTGCTGGTCCCATAGGCTTTATTTTATGGTTTGGCAGATTCCGCCATCTGCCCAATGAATGAGTAGTTAGTAAAGATGAGCAAACTTCGAGGATGCTAGAGTCCATCCAAACCCGATAGTTCGGCATTTGATTAGCGGGGGCTGATGAAGTTGGATAAAGCTCTAAGGTTGTCTGGAAAACATGGATACAGCCAATGACTATATCCATGTTTTGCCACATAGCCTTAAGGCTTTATCCAACTTCAGCAACCACCACTAATCAAATGCCCAACAATCGGGTTCGGATGGACTCGAGCATGCTTGAGGTTCGCTCATCTCTAGTAGTTAGTTGTCAAGTATTAGTTGTCAGCAGTCATGTGTCAATAGTCAGTTATCAGTAGTTAGGTATTAGAAGTCAGGTATCAGTAGTCAGTTGTCAGTTATCAGAATTCAGGTGTCAGTAGTCAGTTATCAGAAGTGAGTATTCAGGTATCAAAAGTCAGTTGTCAATACTCAGGTATCAGAGTAAGAGGTATCAGAAGTCAGTTGTCAATACTCAGGTATCAGAGTAAGAGGTATCAGAAGTCAGTTGTCAATACTCAGGTATCAGAGTAAGGTGTCACACTTGTGCAAAAATAATTCTTGATTCCCACTTCTGATTTTGTCCTAATCAGGGGATAGGGGTGACAGACTTGACTCTGACTTCTGACTATGTCCTAACATGGACACTGTACAAGCTCCAATGACCACACATAACACTGTTTTTATTTTTTAGTTCACCGAACATCTTAACAAACATGGGACATACATAGAGCAATGCAAAATGGTCAATTAATAATGAGAGTAGTAATTTGACTGTCAGCTTTAAAGGAAGTAATTAAGATAAAATACAAGGGCATGTTAGAAACAATATATAAAAAATTGTCATTTTTTTAAATTATATTTTGTCATAAACTGCTGCAGACAGATGTTAGCCAAAATTCTATACTACAATAAAAAAATGTTTAAATACACATTTTGGTTTGTGTAATTTTTGTTTTTCCTTGGGGACGTTTTTCTCCATAGGCTTTAAAAAAATGTAACCGCCATGTTAGCAATTGACTGTTAGCATTGAATTTGCTTTTTTTTTTTTTTTTTTTAAATAAGTAACATTTTAGAAATGCTTCACTTGCTGGAAGGTAGGTCACTTTGTAGACAACTTTTAAAAATGCCTAAACAATAAAAACATTTAAAAAAATGACTGTGGTGTGTGGTTAGCTGCTGACATGAGCAGTCGCACTTGAGAAGAGCTCTGTTTCAGTGTGCTGATTCCCGCTATAATCCTGCAGACATCCTACTAAAAAACTGCACAGCCTGCTCTATTACTTGTTTCCCGGGACTTTCTGTATATCACACCTCAATTATAATCTGGACCCACAAGTCCGCTGTCTCCAAAAGTTGAAGTAGTTTGGGTGGCCTAGGTCTCAACATGGTGCCAAACAGCCTAGGGTTTACTAGACCCAGACCAGACAGCGCCGGGCAAGTTACCTCTGTTGCCATAGAGGATAAAAAACCAGAGCCCACTCTCTCCCATATCTCGGCACAGCTACTGGAGGTGATCCAAATGGCTTCTACCACCTTGCTGATGGGGAAAATAGAGGAGGTTAAAGTAAATAAAGATCTCTTACGCCAGGACTTTCACAACCTCAAGGATCGCGTTCGCGACTTAAACCAGAATATTAGAGTTGGAGGTCATAACATCTCTTCTCCGACCTAAAAGCCTAGGCCTTCAGAAGTCTGACACAGCCAGGTTACAATGCGTTATCGACTTACAAAATTGGCTGAGGAGAAATAATCTAAGCTACAGTCAAGCTTCCTGCAGAAGTTAAGCGCCTCTTTCACGTCAGTCAAAAGCAAGCTGCATGACCTTAAGTTGCCTTACTCTATGGCTTTCCTGGCTAGATTACATATGGTAAAGCAAGACTCTCTTTGTTGATATACCAGCAGAAGCTGAGGACTGGCTGAATATACATGGTCGTCTCGGTAGAGACTAAGTATGCTGACTAGAGTGTGGATCCCCTAATTTGCCAGAACACCTTTTCCCCAGGACTTTTATTCATGGGACGCTAATAGTGATGAGCGAATACTGTAATAGTAAGGTATCCGATCGTATCGAATAGTTCGCTGAATATTTGATAAATATTCGATGAGCGTTCAAATCCCCCTTCTTCCCTGTTTTTTAGCCAATCAACATGCAGGGAGGCTGCCACAGCCCCTTGGTGTACGTAGCATCGCAAGAAATGAGAATAACAATGATTGGATGGCATAGTCACATGACCCAATAACATATATACGTGTGTTCATCAAGTGCTACGTGCTGCTACGTCATACATAAATACAAAGGGTAGTGCAAGCACTCTGCTCACCAAGTGTTATGTGCTGCTGATACGCGCTAGACTGCTGGATCTAAAAAAAGAGTAGTACTTGTGTTCATCTAGTGCTACGTGCTGCTACGTCATACATAAATATAAAGGGTAGTGCAAGCACTCTGCTCACCAAGTGCTTTGTGCTGCTGATACGTGCTAGACTGCTCAATGTAAAAAAAATTGTAGTGCGTGTTTTCATCCAGTGCTACGTGCTGCTACGTCATACATAAATACACAGGATAGTACAAGCAGGCTGCTGTGCTACTATAAGGTGTCATTGGGGACTTGGTGAACCTCCAAGTTGTCGAATAGATGTTTTTCAATAAACAAATACTTGCTCCCATAGACTTAAATGGAATCGAATACTCGATCGAATATTCGAATATTGGGGAGATATTCAAACGAATATCAAATATTCGAATATTTCACTATTCGCTCATCACTAGATGCTAGGTATCCTCTGATTGTTCACACTGTGCCTAATTATAGTGATGTTTATATTATGTATATTGCTAGTCCTCCTGACTACTATGTTTTTACATAGCAGCCTTTCTTGTATACTTTCCAGGCCTGTTGGAGTATGACGTGGTAAGAGTGGAGTTATACTGAGTGCCAGTTTATAATTCTAATATTTCATTTGGCTGTGCAGTTTATGCAAGTATGCAGGGATCAGTTTCCCTGTAGGGTCTGTGTGTGTAACAACCTTATCACAGACATTCCCCCGTATACAGTTGCCAAGTTTAAGTACCAGCTTTTCTGCATGCCGACAGTGTGTTTTCATAATTAAATTATTGTTTTATTCTGGTATAAATTGCAGTACTGTATAACACTGTATATACACAGTAAAAGTAATTTTGTGTGCTTTTACTAAATATTGGTGGTCTGGGACACTCTGGAAAAGAGCCATTTCATTTGCAAATATCCATAGGCGCAATTCCCATTCAATAGAGTTACAAAAAACTAACCTCACCTCCGCCACCTCCTCCTTTCTAAACAAACCATGGGTTCAGTGGGCATTAACCCCTTAGTGACTACCGATACGGCTTTTTATGGCGGTCACTAATGGGCTCTCTTCTGCTGCCATCAGCTTTTTACGGCGATGGCAGAGAATAGAGCTACGGCGCCGATAGGGCCCCCACCCCATCCTCCCAGCTACCGGAGGTAGCTGAGGGGTTGGGGCAGTGTATTGGGCATTACCGGCGCTGCTGCAGTCATTCATCTCCTCTCAGAGGAGAGAGGAGATGAGAGTAGTTGTCCCCCACCCCCCGGATTAACTCCCTAGTGCCCAGTCACTAACCCTCCCCTCCCCTCCCCTGGCGGCCATCACTTTCAAGATGGCCGCCGCCATCACTGTGAACAGACTCTGTCTGTCCAGAGTGATGGAGAAGTTGTTGCTGCAGAAAACCCATGCTCTCTGCCACCAGGGGTGGCAGAGAGCATGGGGCAACGATCGGGGGCCACCCTGTGTGGCCCCCGTACAAGTGATCAGCGGCATATACTATATACTGCTGATCGCTTGTTTTCGCTGCTGGCCGGCGTTTTAAAGTCACTTTTTATCCCCTGTCACCATATATCAATGGTGACAGGGGATAAAAAGTGCTCTGTGGTCCCCCAAGTGCCCCCAGCCCCTCAACCCCCCTCCCCTGGAGAAGATCTGCTCACCAGATCTTCTCTCTTCGCCGTCCAGGCTCCTTCTGCAGTGCGCATGCGCTGCAGAAGCAAAGAGCCTGTCTGAAAATTTAAAGTGACAGGGACCAAATTGGTCCCTGTCACTAAACTATGATCACTGTGATAGAAAAGTGTAAGTGTACAAAAAGTGAAAAACATACAAACAAAATAAAACACACATTTTATTATAGTAATAATTGAGGTTTACTCCCTGATTACCCCGTAACCACCGCATGTTGCCCGTAACTACCACAGGTTACTCGTAACCACCCCAGATTGTCTGTAAGCACAGAACATTGCCCGTAACCACCCCAGATTGTTTGTAACCACCCCAGATTGTTTGTAATTACTGCAGGTAGTCTGTAACCACCCCAGATTGTTTGTAACCACCTCAGGTTGCCCATAACCACCGCAGGTAGTCCGTAACCACCCCAGATTGTAAGCACAGCACATTGTCCGTAACCACCCCAGATTGTTTGTAACCACCCCAGGTTGCCCGTAACCACCGCAGGTAGTCCGTAACCACCCCAGATTGTTTGTAACCACCCTAGTTTGCCCTAGGGTTTTTTTCACTTTTACCGGCCAATTTTAAATACTTTCCTCCAATACCTGTGGGGTCAAAATGCTCACCACACCCCAAGATGAATTATTTGAGGGGTGAACTTTCCAAAATGGGGTAACTTATGGGAGGTGTTCACTCCGCTGGCACTACATGGGCTCTGCAAACGCATCTACCGCTCAGAAACTTCTTCAGCAAAATCTGCATTAGAAAAGCTAATTGGCGCTCCTTCCCTTCTGTGCCCATACAGTGGTTTATACCCACATATGGGGTACCATTGTACTCAGGAGAACCTGCGTCACAAATTTTGGGGTGCTTTTTCTTTCATGTTCCTCGTGAAATTTAGAAATTTCAAAGTAAACCAACATATTATTGGAAAAATTCTAGTTTTTCATTTTTACTGTCTAATTTTGAATACTTTCCTCTCATACCTGTGGGGTCAAAATGCTCACCGCACACCAAGATGTATTCTTTGAGGGGTTTACTTTCCAAAATGGGGTGCATTATGGGGGATTTCACGTCGCTGGCGCAACAGGGGCACTGCATACGCACCTGGCACTCAGAAACAGGGTTTATGCCCACATATGGGGTACCTGAGTTACAAGTGTTGGGGTGTATTTTCTTTCCTGTCCCTCGTGAAATTGAGAAATTTCAAAACTAATCCAACATATTATTGAAAAAAATTGAGTTTTTCATTTTTACTGACTAATTTTGAATACTTTCCTCTAATACCTGTGGGGTCAAAATGGTCACCACACCCCAGGAAGAATTCTTTGAGGGTTGTACTTTACAAAATGGGGTGCATTATTGGGGGATTTCACGTCGCTGGCGCAACAGGGGCACTGCAAACGCACCTGGCACTCAGAAACTTCTTCAGCAAAATCTGCATTGAAAAAGCTAATTGGAGCTCCTTTTTTTCTGAGCCCTGCTGTGTGCCCATACAGTGGTTCATACCCACATATGGGGTACCTTTTTACTCAGGAGAACCTGCGTTACAAATTTTGGGGTACGTTTTCTCTCATGTTCCTTTTGAAAATGAGAAACTTTAATCTTAACAAATATATTATTGGAAATTTTAATTTTTCCATTTTTTTACGGCCTAATGGTAAATACTTTTCTTAAGCCCCTGCAGCGTCAAAATGCTCATTATACCCCTAGATTTATTCTTTAAGGTGTCTAATTTCCAAAATGGGGTCACTTATGGGGGTTTCCAGTATACAAGCCTCCTAAATCCATTTAAAAAAAGAACTGGTCCCTAAAAAAAATCCGTTTTTGAAACTTTCACAAAAATCTGATAATTGGCTGATAAATTTATAAGCCCTGTAACACCCTTAGGCTATGTTCACACTGCATATGAGTCCGGCCACATTTCGTACGCCGCCGTACATGTGAGGCTGAAACTACGGGCGTGGGAAAAATCGACATGCGGCCGGATGCATACAAACCGCGAACATACACCGTAGTACAGTTATGCTTCCCTAGCTTGTTTCGAAGTGATCTGAAACAGGTCTTCTACTTGGAAATCTTCGCCCAGCCCAATAAAACTCACAGAACCTTTTAGATCGAAAAATCAAGTTCAATTTGGCTGAAATAAGTACTTCATACGGGACCGCATGGAAATCCACAGCCGTGAGTTGGAACATTTCCGTCCTCAAACAATGGCGCCGCATACGATCCGGCCATAAGCTCATACGTAGTGTGCATTGTGCGGGCGTATATTATATACTTTCAAGCGAACGCATCAATCTCAAACCTACGTGCGTATATTCGCGGTTCGCAATACGCCCGGACTCATACGCAGTGTGAACATAGCCTAAAAAAGTAAAATATGTTTACCAAATTATGCCAGAATAAAGAAGACATATTGGTAATGTGAATTAGTAACTAATTTATGTGGTATGACTTCCTTTTTTTTAGAGGCAGAGAATTTCAAAGTTCATAAAATGCAAATTTTTCATGATATTTTGATGTTTTTCACAAAAAAAAACACAAAAAATAGTGACCACTATTTTGTTAGTGGTGGCACTAACAAAAAGTACCATATGTGATGAAAAAACAATCTCAGAATCGCTAGCATACGTTAAAGCATCAGTGAGCTATAAGCGCATAATGTGAGACAGGTCAGATTTTGAAAAATGAGCCTGGTCATTAAGGCCCAAACTAGCTGCAGCACGAAGGGGTTAAATTATATTCACACTTTGTTTGCCGGGGAGGTATCGTTGCTGGGTGGGAGCCTGGTCGCACATATAAAGACTCAGAGGGTTTGGCTGTAGTAACAACTGGTGGTTGTAACAGTCTCAGAAATCTATACCAGCTCTAAGCTGACATACATTTTTTCATGATTTACACCTGTTTGAAGGAGTAAATCTTGACAAATAGTGTGCAGTGGGAGGCCAGGCCCCCTTAGTGCCTTGCTGTGGCCCTTGCCCCCCCCCCCCCCCTTATTAGGCAAATGGTTACTAGATTGGCAAAAACTAATTTAAAAATCTATTCAAACTGACTTCACTTGTCCAATTAGCTTATATAATTTACAAAAAAATAAACATTAAAAAAAAAAGTATATACAGTGGTGCCTTGGATTACGAGCATAATTCATTCCGGGACTATGCTTGTAATCCAAATCCACTCTTAAACCAAAGCAAATTTTCCCATAAGAAATCATTTGAAATACAGACAATTGGTTCCACACCCCAAAAGTTATGATTTTATGTTCTCAAAAACATGTATAACAAATGAAAGAAGCATTTATAAACATCTGAATATGTGATATAAGTTACTGTACAGTATAGAAATCAGCATGTGGAGTATAATGTACAGTAACTGCATAAACCTGAAAAACAGCAGCAGTTTGTAAATACAGGGTGGAACTGCATCCCCATAATACAGTAGCGTAGTACAACAGGCTAGAATAGAGAAGCAGGGCTGCTGTCAGAGGTCTGTGTGGTTACATGACAGCAATTGGGAAGGGTGTGTGTTCAGCATGGACCAATCAGGACTGACAGAGACTGGAGGGAGCAAGAAGGAATGAGCAGGACATATGTGGGCACATACATGCAGCGCTCTCTGTCCGGGGAGAGAGGGGTTACAGCTATGGAGAGATTACCCCCACAGTCCTGTCCCCTGATGCAAGATCCAGCCTGAAGTGGATCTGCCATGATTTGGAAGGTGAGGGTGATTTCCTGGGTCGAGTACAGGACTGTAGACCCCGCTATGCAGACCATGCCCCTCCCCCACTCCCCCTCCCGCCCAGTACAGGGAGCTCTTAAACTAAAGCAATGCTCTTAAACCAAGTCACAATTTTGAAAAACTGTGAGCTCTTAAACCAAAATGCTCTTAAACCAAGTTACACTTAAACCAAGGTACCACTGTATATGGCAAAGTTTCATCATGATATGCAAAAGGAAGACAGTGGACACAAATAAATCTGTGGGGTTTTAGGTTAATTTTAGTCCTAGAACCCAGGACAAGCTGGCAATTCACAATAAACTATGCATACATAAAAAAAAAATAATAATACTAATAATAAAAACAAACAAAATGAATCGCAATAGCTGTACAACAGGTTTTATCAAAGCACATTCATTTATATTGTAGAGTCTATCATTAATTAATCATATCGAGCCATGATGTTCCACAGGCTAGAATTCATCATTTCCACTTCGGCTGCCCCACATACTGTGGAATATACAGAAAAAGATTTACAATGTGACTTGGTAACTAAGGCTTCAATTTTTCCCATCAGGGAGGTTCGTTATTCTGGAACTGCTAGATTTACTTGCCTGCTACAGTCTCACTTTGCCTCAGAGTTGAATAATTTAAAGAATACAGTACTGTATATTGGAATATAGATACAATTATTGAAAATACAAATGAATATAGAACTGTAATTTTTGTCCCCACTGGGTTGTCCTTAAGTAATTTACCCTTGTTTGAAACTGAAGGTATGTTTTATTTATAAGAAGAAAATACAAATATATAACAATAAACGAGGGTCCTTTTACATGGGGAGATTACTGACTGTTATATGTGACCGACTATAAATACAATATGTGCTAGTTGAAAGGAAAATTTATACAAGAGTGAATAACCTCACAATAGCTGGATCACTCACTCAGAGACATTCATTTCCATTATTGTTGGCAGAACATCCCCTATTTACACTGAGAGATGTGCTGTTGACAAAACATGTGATCAGCTGACGAACAAGCCTTTGCTAACCTGCATAAATTAGCCTTTAAAGATGCAACATAAACCAGCTAATAAAACGCCATGGAATGTTTTATGATTGTTGCACACCTTCTTTCCCATAGGGAGGCATTGAGGTGGCATGACATTAAACATAGACAATTGATAAGCAACTCACCACATGATCTATCTAGTCTACTTTTATTATTTCCTTTTTATTTTTATCTTGAAATTTATATATGTTTATGCCAGGCAGGTTTACATTAACTTTACCACTTTTATGACATCTGTTCTTCAGTTTTTCCCCCCAGATAATCTCAGATTATTTCACCTTGCTCTTATATTTGGTGTGTGTGTGTTCCTGACTGTAGAGGGGTTTTAATGTGCGTGGGGCAGCTTCAATGTGAGCAGCCCCGCACACATTAGTGTCCCAGGTGCAGTGCACAATGAAAAGCAGACGCAATCATGCAGCTGCCTGTCACTAATCTATAATGATTGTTGCATTTAAGGTAGTCAGTGACAGGATAAGTTTCTGTCACTGACTGATGGGGACAGGGAGTCCCAATAACTTTCCCTGGGAGGCAGAGGTATAATACTTACCTCTATGCTTTTTAATTGGCGATCTTTCCAAAGAGTCTGCCCTCAGGCAGACTCTATGTGCAGATTGAAGATAATACAGATCAATGCAATGCATGGTATAGCAATTTATAATTATATGCAATCTAATGATTGTGTATATAAATTCCCTAAGGTGGCTTAAAAAAAAGTAAACGTTTTTAAAAACATGGGCTCCCCCAATAAAAAAAAAAAAAAAACATTTTATTTTGTAGCGCGTGGAATTGTCTGACCTAATAAAGTATAACAATACTATTTCTGCACAGTGGAAGGTGTAAACTAAAAATGGGGGAAAAAAACAATAGGATCATTGTTTGTTTTAAAAAAAAAAAATATATATATATATATATATATATATATATATATATGTATATCAGAAAAAAATTAAAAGTAATCAAAACCTCCCATTTGCACCAATATCTCACCAATCAAAACTATAGATCATGGCGCCAAAAATAAGCCTTCAACCTGCCCTGTAGATAAAAAAAAAATGTTATGGCTTTTAGAATGCGAGGAGGAGAATACTGTGACCTGGACATCCATGCATCGATGACCTTTGGTCATGAAGGGGTTAAAGTATTATTCACAATATTTAGTTTACCATATTAGCTTCTCATATTTAACTTACTGCTTTTACAATAATATGAAAGTTATTATTGTTGGTCTGATTTAACAACATATATTAGCCCAGTGCCCAATATGCCAAAATGATATATTTTGGCATATGCTAGGTTAATGGCTTCGTATGAATTCATTCGGCTTTTCCAGTTCATACACCAAGCCTACTTTAACAGCAAAGTGCGCACAAGTGTGAATCTGTTAAAATATTCTGCAATGTTATGTGAACCTGAACGCTCTGTGTTGGCTTCCCCACAGCTATAGAAGTTTGATGTCACCTAAGGGAGTCCTGAAAAACATTGTGTCAGCTAGGCTGCCATGGGATGACCTGGAAATGTATGAGAAGGACACAGACAGTGAACCCTAAACTTGCCTGACTTAGCTGTCCCTGCTTAAGGCCCTATTCCACCAACAGATCTGACGACAGATTATCTGCCAAAGATTTGAAGCCAAACCCAGGAGTGGATTTGAAAAGAGGAGAAATTCAGTCTTTCCTTTGTGACCTGTTCTCTGATTATAGTCTGTTCCTGGGTTTGGCTTCAAATCTTTGGCAGATAATCTGTCGTCAGGTCTGTTGGTGGAATAGGGCCTTTACATGCTTTAGATAGCCCTAGGGCAACTGGGCAAAAATCGCTTACCTGAGTCTAAAGCCCTTATTACACAGGGCCATTTCTGGGAGCAAGTCAGTGCAGACCTGTCATGTCCAGAATTTGATTGGACCAGGCACACAGAACACAGATTGACAAAGCAAAGGATGAGTGGAAAGGCAGGATGTCAATCAAAAGTAAAACAAAAACTGTCAAATGACCAGTGCGAACTCAGCAGGGAAGATATGGCCGTAGTAGGGAATAAATTACAAAAACAGAATAAATTGAGCCGTGTTCAGACAGGTGTTACTGAAACTCAGAATTCAAATACTAAATGATAACTAAGAGTTCAATCTCAGCCAAACACCATGAGCCGAGAACCAGGCTGAAGTCTGAATAGCTAAATCCATGACATACATATACAGCCAAAGGCCCTTCCCCTTTTGTTCTTGAAAGGGTTAATCTGCCACCAGAGATATCTGGCTGTAGCTTACCCCTCTATATAGACAAAGGAATGTTTGGCACTGCCATGTGTATGGGAAGGACGGGAGAGATAAGTGCCAGCCATCAATAGGTTCAGACGATGATTAAAGGAAGGTGTACGGCCACCCTAAATCCCAACTTCACTAACTCACAGAACCATGGATATTTTGTTTAAGACAAAGGAGGCTGGAAAACTGATCACTATTGTATTCTTTATTATCATGAATGGGTTAAACACACTATCTTGTTAGCAAATGTAGGAAAAATGGTGATGCCTACATTGTATATATATATATATATATATATATATATATATATTTCAGCCTCTAGATTTCTTTCTAAGTATTCCATTAACTCTAAATTGATGTGCGTCTGCGTTGAGGTCATATTTTTTTCAATGTCTACAAATTTGTAAAATAGATCATAAGGCAAAGAAGAATTTATTAGCATTCTAATGAAATAGGTTTTCCTATAATGCAGCCATAAACTCAATTGCTGGCAGAAGAGTTTTCAGAGCTGTTGATATCCATTATTAACTTTGTGCATTCATTTACGGTATTCCTAATTAGATCTACAAATAATTTTATTCTTGCCATTAGTCATATATTCTATTTGTTCAATGTGGACAGTTGTGTTAGTAGGGGAGCCACTTGGAACAAGACTCAGTTTAATGTATATGGTTTCTTGTGAAAGTAACCCTTTTACAAATGCCAATGAGATTATTAAAGAAGCATTTTCCTATATTAGCTAAAGAGAATTGCTCCTAAAAGAGGTTCTAACACTGGTTGATTGGCCTCCTGTATTACATGGTTGGCCAATGTTTTGAAATGCCAGCATGTAACATTATATTTCCATTGCACCATCCTTTTCCTTTATAAGTTTTTGCCATTTTATCTTAGTGACTCTGTTGTAAATGATAAAAAAAACCTACCAATACACCATATTAAAGCCAAAGATTGTAAAAGATGCTGTAGTAGTGGCTTAGTCTTACTGTACAAAAATAAAATGTTATCTTTATACCAGAACATATTTAAAGAATATATAACCAAGCTGTAACCTATTCTGCCTCCTGACATCCTTTTATTAGAGCTCTGCAATCAAGGGCACTTTATAAATGAATAAATAATAATAATAATAATAATAATAATAATAATAATAATAATAATAATAATATAAAATATCTCTAAAGCAAAGATAACTCTCCCTCATACCTCCCAAGTAGAGACAGTCCTTACTTTTGATTCAAGGTCCCCTGTTCTTTCCTTGATCCTTAAAGGGGTAATCCAATTTATTTATTTATTTATTTTTTTCATCGAATAGCTCAGGGCAGTTAAATTGGAAACAAATATATATACTTGTCCCCTATTTTATGTTATGAATAGAGCAATAAGTTTCAAATGTGCACAGCCCCTTCATTGTCTATAGAGTTGCTAGGGATAGGCCGAAACAATGCTTAGCTATCTACCATTAAGAATGAATAGAGCAAGTTTTCCCTTTGTTCAGTTGTGCTAGTTATTCTTCCTTCCCTCTAGATAGGTTGGGTATAGGTCTACACAAGTTGGGGTTAGTGCTAGACAGGGTCCTAGGAATCTCCTGGGTTGTTGTTTAGTTAGGCAGGGTGTTTCTTGCCAAAGTTACCGTTTGTTTCTTGTACATTGCTGATGTGTGTTTTTTGTTTTTTCTCCTTATGTCCTAGGTTGTTGCTGTCATCTTCGTATGTATGGTGTGAGATTGGTCTGCGGCCTCCTGTCCTCCCTCTCGGGCTCAGGTATTTCTGTGCCCTGCTCATAGGTGTGGCCCCCCTCTTAGCCGATAGCCATGGCATCCCTTAAAGTACTGGCCTGGAATGTTCGAGGCCTTAACTCTAAATTTAAAAGGGCCACAGTAATGGATTTCTTGAAAAAATATCAGCCTAACATGATTTGCCTCCAGGAGACTCACCTTACAGGGCAGAAGGTTATGGCTCTCAAGAGGGCTTGGATAGCGCGAGGTTACCATGCTTCCTACTCTAATTACTCCCGGGGGGTCTCTATTCTTATAGCCAAATCGCTTCCGTTCAACACATATAAAGTAGAATGTGACCACTTTGGTCGCTATGTTATACTACACGGTGCTGTGGCAGGGAACTTATATACAGTAGTTGCAGTATATGTTCCACCTCCTTTCCAAATATCTCTCCTGGAATCGATTACTGCAATAATTTCTGATTTCCCTCCAGCCCCTACATTAATAATTGGAGACTTTAACGCGGTGCTTGACCCCTCCCTGGATCGCATGTCTGGTTGTGATCCTGCTAGTGGGTCCCTGACCTCCTGGTGCGATTCCTTCGGCCTCTGCGATCTATGGAGGCGAAAGTATCCCACCGATACAACTTATTCCTGTTATTCTGCAGCCCATAGGTCTCTATCCAGAATTGACCTAGCGCTGGGATCTCCAGATCTTCTTCCTCTGGTCTCTGACGTCTTGTATACACCAAGGGGTATCTCTGACCATTCAGCCATAATCGTGACTATACAGACTCAGCCTGCTCCACGCTCTAGGTTGTGGCGCCTACATCCCTCCTGGCTTTTAACACCGGAAGTAACGGATGCTGTCCAGAAGGCCCATATTAGTTATTGGGAGTTTAATTCTTCCCATCCGAACCCCCACGTTAGGTGGGATGCGTATAAAGCGGTGATCAGGGGGGCATTTACCCTGGGGATAGCATCCTTTCGTAAGAGCCTGCGTTCTCGAGAGGAGAAGTTGGAGGGGCGGTTGAGAGAGGCGGAGGCCAGATTCACGTCCGACCCTACTGTGACTCACAGACAGGCATGGCTCCAGCTACAAAGGGAGCATCTCCTTATACAAACCGATAAGACTAAACGCAACCAACTTTCCACTCAGGCATCTGTGTTTGCCTTTGGGGATAAGAATGGGAAGCTCCTGGCCTATTTGGCACATGCTGAGAGGCCATGTGCGTCGGTGCCCTGCCTCTCTGGTGACTCGGGTCTACATATCACTTGTCCTACAGACATCAACCAAGTTTTTAGAGACTACTATGCGGATCTCTATAACTCTCGCCTTCAACCGGATGGAGGTTCTATCCCCGCCTTTTTAGACTCCCTCCCTCTGTGGAAACTTTCAGATGAACAGTCCACCTCACTAGACGCCCCCATCACATTGGAGGAGGTGGTCTCGGCCGTCGCATCCCTTCCCTCCGGGAAAACTCCTGGATTGGATGGGCTTGTGAATGATTGGTATAAGGGTCAGGCCGAACAAGTGAGTCCACTCTTGCTGTCGGTTTTCACTGAGGCATTGGAATCGGGGGTCCTCCCTGCCAGTATGAGGGAAGCCCTTATAGTTGTACTCCCTAAGCCCGGAAAGGATCCCCTACTTCCAGACTCCTACCGTCCCATCTCCCTTCTTAATTCTGATATTAAGGTCTTGGCCAAAATACTAACCACCAGACTCCGCAGTGTCATTCCCACTCTGATTCACCCGGACCAAACAGGCTTTATGCCTGGGAAGGCCACGGACATTAACGTAAAACGTCTTTTCTTAAACATAGATGCCAGTAGGTTGGGTCTCCAGACTGGGTTTGTCCTCTCTCTGGATACTCGTAAAGCATTTGACTCGGTGGAGTGGCCTTATCTTTGGGACGTCCTCCGTAGACATAATGTAGGCCCTAGATTCTTGTCCTATGTACAATTGTTGTACTCGGACCCGATGGCGCGGGTTAAAACGAACCTCGATGTATCCAATCCGTTCCCCCTTAGACGCGGTACCAGGCAGGGCTGCCCCTTATCCCCTTTCCTGTTCGTGCTCGCCATAGAACCTCTGGCCGTAGCGATCAGGCAACTAGACTCCATTAAAGGCATCCAACGCGGCTCTCTGGTCGAAAAGGTCTCCTTGTATGCGGACGACGTCCTTGTTTACCTGGCGGATGATGGTCCGTCCCTTACCTCCCTACTAACCCTCCTAACTCAGTTCGGGTCCTGCTCTGGGTTGAGTGTGAACTGGGATAAATCACTTCTGTTTCCCCTCCCCAATGCTGTTCCAAAACCTCAACACCATCCAGTCCCCATTCTTGTTGTCCAACAATTTAAGTACCTTGGAGTTCTTGTTTCCCCTGCAGTCTCCAACTATAAAACGCTTAACTTAGACCCGCTCTTGTCCCGTACTGAAACTAGACTGAAGGCGTGGGGTTCCCTTCCCTTGTCGTTACTGGGGCGTATTAATATAGTTAAAATGATATACCTTCCAAAATTTACGTACCTCTTGCATAACTGTCCCACCCCCCTCCCCCGTTCTTACTTTAAACAATTAGATAGCATACTGAGGGCCTTCTACTGGCAGGGTCGGTCTCCGCGATTTAGCCTCTCTACCCTACAGGCCCCCAAGGATTGTGGAGGACTTGCTGCCCCCAACTTCTGGGCGTACTATCTGGCTTCACAGCTGGTCTACGCCCACTGGTGGCTTGATATAGACTACAGCAATGCGGCCACTTCTTTATACGGAGCCCTTGCCGGTTCATATGAGGGGCTGGCGAATACTCTATACAGATACAAAGGGGTGGGTGATGCTCCGCTGCTTCCGGTAAGAGCTGTGGCGGTTGCTTGGATCCAGGCGCAGAGGATATTACATAGCTCCACTCCGTACTTATCTCCTAAGACGCCTCTGTGGTTGAATCCTCACCTGCCGCGGTTTTTTAAACACCCAGCAGTGGGATACTGGACCTCTAGGGGACTTAAATATGTGGGTCAGCTCTTTCCTGGTTCTTCGGGCCTCGTCTCCTCTAGTGAATTGCAGTGCTCACTTAATTGCCCCCCAATTGATCCGTTCCGCTTCCTTCAGCTGAGCCAGTTGGTGCGGGCTGAGTTTGGGTCGCGAGAAGTTACCCTCACAACCTCGAGCCTTGAGACCCTGTTGCGCAATGAAGATCTGGAGAAACCACTAACGAATATATATGCCCTTATTCAAACAATGAGTCACAAGCCTTATGAAACTGCATACACCAAGTGGCTCGGAGACATCCCCGAGCTCTCAGAGGATGATTGGGAGGATGTTACTGACTACTTCCTCTCTTCAGTGGTGAGTGCACGGGATATTCTAATTCAATTCCGCTTTCTACACCGAGTCTACTTTACTCCGGCACGGCTAAAACTCCTAGGTATAGCGACTGATGATACATGTTTCCGTTGTCAGGGTGATGTAGGTACATTTCTGCACTCAGTATTTTCATGTCCTAGAGTACTGCCCTTCTGGTCCTCAGTGCTGCGGTTTCTGCACCAGCACTTTGATTTTCCACGGATTTTATCGCCCCAGGTGTGTTTACTGGGAGTCATAGATACTGTTATCTTTGGCACGTACAAGAGATTGTTTTTCCGTATTCTCCTTTTTTGCGCCAGGAAGGTAGTGATCATGGCATGGAAATCTCCAGACACCCCTTCTATAGGGCAATGGAAGACACTGGTTAACTCATACATCCCCCTGTATAGAATACTTTACCAGAAGAGAAACTGCCCAAAAAAATTTGATAAGGTTTGGTTGCACTGGTTGGCCCTTCCTGAAACGGCCTCTCCGATATAGTCTTAGGAGCGCGGGCGGTGCCGGGCTGGGGGTGGGGGGGGGGAGTGTCGCAGGGAGTGTAAGGTGTGAGAATGTTCAATGTCTGTTATGTGTAGTATGTTCTTGAGAGGTTGGCCTTTGGCATTGGGTCTATATGAAAGGGGCTTCCTCTCATCTTGAGAGTGTCTACCTTGTCAGGGGCTTAGCCATAGATATTTAGTTCGTATATTATAACCCCTGAATTCGAGACTCTATATACGGTTACATGGTGTGCAAAAGGCCTTGCCCCCTAATTTTGCTGTGTGGAACTCAATGCCGTGAAGGCTGGTCATGTGTTAATAGTGCTTTTGTTGTTTTGTTCCTGGTTTTTTCTTTTGTTCTTGTTTTGTTTTTCTAACTATGCAGTAACTGTTGGTTATGAAAAAATGCATAAATAAAACCTTTTAAAAAAAAGAATGAATAGAGCATTGGTGCACATGTATGATTCGTCACTCCATTCATCCTCAGATCAAGTAACCTCACAATCTTTAAGCCTATGATATGATGCTTGTTATGCAATTTCTTACCAGTTTGGTTCAAAGATTTAAATTTAATTAGGCTAAATTTGACAATGAATGGGTTTGTCCATGGGTTAACAGCCATATCCTCCAACAATTAAGCAGTACATGACACTCATGGACAACAAAGTGCATTAGTATAATATACAGAAACAAACCTTTCTAAACCTTTCAATCTGCCAAATTGAATTACTTAAGTTGCAGAAAAAAGACGTACACAGCTGATGTCATGGTGAATTCTAAAGAACATTTTAACACATTCCATTTGCTGTCATCTTTGTCCTGAGTAAACTGTGCCTTGAGTTACTGTTCTTATCAAAATCAATTTGCATAACATAATCACTTACATATCCATCCTAACAAAATCTCTTCATACAGTAGTTAAGGTCCAAATTCAATAAAGCATTTTTTAATGGGTCATTAACCTTTGTTAATGTCACGCTAGTCACTGTTTCTTCATCACCACCACAGGATATAATGTGAATTTAGTAGTGGATAACATCAGAGCAAAGAAGATACAAAGAAGAGATACAAAGTAGATGTCAGGACAGGGAAGGTAGGGACAAGACACTACAGTGAGCCCTACAGCTGAGCCCACCCACTGTCCCTACCTACTTGCCTCAAATGGCCCTAGGTAGCTGAGGACAACCACGAAGGCGGTCCCTGCTCTGGTATAGGTGAACACAGAATGAGACAGATGAACAAACACAAAGGGAGAGTCAAACAAGTCAAAGTCCAAACTAGTGGGCAACGCAGTACAAAATCAGTAAACAGTTGGATAGTCAAAGGTCAGGCGGGAGGTCAGATAACAGGTAAATTGAGCAGAGGGATTAGGTACGGGGATCGCAGGAATAGACAGGGGGAGCTGTGATCATGGTATGAACCTTGATAGCCATCACTTAGAGACTTAGAGGATCAAGAGCCCGTCATGGACCCCCATTGGACCGGCGCTCTGATGCTCCAGGTTGCCGACAGGTAGATAAAAACATCAATCAAACAGACTTGCTCAGCTGCGGCAATCAAGGCTATCAAAGTTCAGTGTAACTCTTGCATTGCCGGAAGCTGAGAAGCAATTGGGTGTGTCCCACAAAAGCAAAAACCAGTTCACACCAGACTACTGCACATTTCTGAGAGTAGACTGGTAAAACTACTCCATAATGTAAAAGGGGGAAGTGCACACTAAATGCATTTCAATGTTCATGTAAAATATTTAGATGTTATTATGTGATTTTGGGGGGAATAATTCACATAGAAGGATGTGATGTAAAAAATCTCTAGTCGATAATAATACACTAAAACATAAGGGGGCTTTCCATTGAAAGACACTCATCCCCTATCGCAGAATAGGATATGAGTGTCTGATCAGTGTGGATTTAAACTCCAATGGGCTGGCTAAAGATAGTTGAGCATAGTTCTTGGACATCTTCATCTAGCTCGTAGAGCTAAATGGAACAGCAGTGTTCCATATCTGACCACTGATCAATTTAAAGAGGGGGATAAGTTCTAATAATAAATGGGGGTCTCAGTTGTTGGATTTATACTGTAAATAGGGATAACATGTGCCTTCATGGAAAATCCCATTTAATTTATTCCCTTTGCCCTAAGCGTCTGTACCCATGGACAATCGGAAAAAACAACTTGTTTTCTAATCCTTGACAAAATTTTTTGTAATTCATTTTGACATAGGTTTAAAAAAATTGTATGGAACCATATAGCCAGAAAAATCTATATGGTGGTAAATACTTTCCATCAAAGTATTTTAGAGTGATACCTTTATTGGCCAACAAAGAATTGTTAGGTATAGGTTTTAAAATGACAAGTAATAGGATCATGTAGAAATCATAGATTTATATTGATTAACATTTTCAATATTGACAGTATCTATCTGAACTGTTTGAAAACAATAAATTATTCAATATATACAATCAGGAATTACTCATTGTCGGACAGATTTTATTTTTTGTCGTAGGTTTTGCTTTCTTCATTGACATTCTATACATGTAATGTATGCATTGATCCTTGGCTTAGAAGAGATTACAATCTAATTTTCCTACCTGAGGCAATTATAGATGCATACTCTAAGGACAATTAACCTTCCCAGATGGATTTGGACTGTGGAAGGAGTATAGACAGATCACATGAAATCTTTGAGCTAAGCTTGATGTACACAAATGTGAAATTGAAGTGAGTGCAGCTTTGCACTTGGTTGCTAAAATTATCGACAGTGATTTGTAAACATGAGCTCGCCCAAGAACACTAAACCTTTAACTATTTCTAACATCCTGACATGTTGTCTACCTTAACATAAAGTTATGGCCCAGCTTCAGGTTATGTTCACACACTGTTTTTAAGGCTGCGTTCACACTACGTATATTTCAGTCAGTATTGCAACCAAAACCAGGAGTGGATTAAAAACACAGAAAGGATCTGTTCACACAATGTTGAAATTGAGTGAATGGCTGCCATATAACAGTAAATGACTGCCATTATTTCAATATAACAGCCGTTGTTCTAAAATAGGAGCAAATATTTGCCATTAAATGGCGGCCATCCACTCAATTTCAACATTGTGTGAACAGATCCTTTTTGTGTTTTTAATCTACTCCTGGTTTTGGTTGCAATACTGACTGAAATATACTGACTGAAATATACATATACTGACTGAAATATACGTAGTGTGAACGCAGCCTTAAAGTGTAAGAAAAAAAAACAGTTTTTTTTTTTTGTTTGTTTTTATAATAATTTATTATAATTATTTGATTAGGACAGCCAAAAATTGTGATCAACAACAAACTGCCACTGTACAGTGCAACACCGCACCAACAAAAATATCTAGATATAACATGACTGTACATAACATTTTGTGTTTGTAGTATACAGAATTATCACTTTAATTATTGTTGTAAAGGGTAGTCAGTCGTGTTTCAACCCTATAAAAAGAGCCCTCTCAACATGTTTTGCTGAAACTTGAAATCCTCAAGGGTAACTTAGATGAATTTGATAATGGTGTATACTGCTGACTCACCAATTATATGAAAATCATACTGACAAATTATCCCCTTCCCACAGATAGACGTGCTGCCAAATCCCTTTTAACCCCCGATCCCACATATGGATGTGCTGGTATTTTATTGTTACTGTTTGTTACAATTAATGGGAAAATGTCATTAGCAAATGACCAATTATTCAAATATGTTTAATATTATGGCAATTTTATTTATAATTTTCCATTTTACTATCAATATTTTATATGACTATATGTTAAAATATTGCTTCGATTCTGGCCACTAAGCCTAAAACTTAACTGAAGTAAGAGAGAACAGAAACAGCGCTCTATAGTACATTATCAAAAGTAGAATACGATTCCTTCTCACCTGACATAGTTGTGCAAGAAAGGAGGCACAACTCTCCACACCTATAAAGAAGAAATTCTGGTGGGCAGCCTTTCCTGAAAACCCTTGAAAAACAAGCAGGTATTCCAGGCACAACTACTGCCAGGCAGTATTGTCAGGAGCCGAGCCGCACGCTCGGTCTCTACCTCTGCCGAGGCGCCGGCTTAGCTGAGAATGGTGCCCTTAGCAGCCGCCCTGCACGTTCAGATCTCGGGCCGCGCTCTGTTATCACATACTGCTGTTGAGCGGAACTGGTTGCCGGGGGCCCGCCCATAGCATCCCCAGCAACCAGCCTGCTGTGTTTATTGTGTATTGCCGCTGCCGGGGCACCACCACCCCCGGTCAATCGGTTTCAGATGCACCCTTGATGGTGACTGAGCTGACCTAGCTATTTAGCTGTCAGCAATTAGGTTCCTGTTCACTATAAATCTCAGCCCCTGGTCTCATTCCAGTGCCTGTGATAGCACCTTGTGCCTTGACCTAGCATTCTCCTGACCTTGTTTGACCTTTATTGTTGTTGTTAAGACCTTTTGGATTATGTACCCTGACCTTGCTTTCTGGATTCTCACTTTGTATCTTCTCTGCACGGCTTTTGATTACTTAGTTTCCTGACCATTCCATATTGTGTTTGTTTGTCTTGTTTTGTTTGGTGTTGCACTTATTTCAGTGTAAGGTTTGTCAACCAGTTTTCTGCAGTAAGTCTTTGTACTGTTTGTGGCAAGTAGGTAGGCACAGCTGGGGCGGGTGCCAGTCTAGGGCTGAACTTGTCTACGTGTCTTTTCAGTACCCTACCTGATAAGTATAGGGTATACAAATGTATTAAAACAATAAAAACATACAAGATTAAGCACAACACATTTCCAAGCTAGACAGGCCTCTTCCTCGGGAGCACCTGGAAAAAAGGGAAAAGTGACACAAGTATACGGATAACTGAAGGCATAATCGCTATTGTTCAAACCTCAGCGTCTTCCTTCCTTTAGCATCTGGGTGCAATAAACATGATTTTTTTTTCATGTTGGAGTGTCACTGTCACAGATATCATTTTTTTTCCGCTTCCTGTAGAATGACCTCTATAAAGCTCAAGGATCAGAGCCAGAAGCTTTTCTCATTCATTTCAATGGTACAAGTCTTGTCCATTTTGATGGTCCATGAAGCTTGCTGTAAAGCACCTTGCTAAATAACTCTAAAGTAGCTCAGGCAAGAAAAGAAAATAAAGAAAATAGAAAATAGAAACAGATTAGAAAGAAATAACCAGAGATGAGCAAGCCCCCAAAATACTCATATGGTTATAACTTGAATCGAGTATTTTCAATATGCGAGTGATCTCATTGATTAACGAGCCCCATTGAAATCAATGTTTTCAGAGTGGAGGGTAACTGACTTATCTAAAAGAAACATTTTTTCCCCAGGGGATTAAGTTAACCATATTGAGGCCAGAGGATTGGGAGCAAAATTATCTGGTTTTCCATCTATCTTCACTATTGCCGCTCGGCCATCAGTGGTTGCAGTCGCAGATGATTAGCTGAACTGCGATAATTAAGACAGCAAGAAAACAGCTCCGGTAAGTGTACTATCCCCTCTAACCCCAAACCCCACACCCCCTGTGTAGTTTAAAATTACTGATGAGCGAGTACTAAAATGCTCGGGTGCTCGTTACTCAAGACGAATATCTCCCAATACTCGAGTGCTCGTTTCAAGTAACAAACCCCATTGAAGTCAATGGGAGACTCAAGCATTTTTGCAGGGGACCCAAATTCAGTAGGGGGAAGGTCGTGTGAAAAATGATGAAAACACTACGGAAATGGACAGGAAACAGCAGGGGCAGCATGTGTGCATGCCTCTGAGGCTGCCTAATGGCACCATTATGCATAATTCTGTGAAACAGCCTGGTTAAAACAGAGGTAGGCATATGGACCACCCAAAAACCCAGCCTGACACAGCATGGCAGTGAGAACACAGTGAACCATTAAAACAGAGGTAGCATAGCATGAACCAGCCAAAACTTTCAGCCTGACAAAGCATGGCGGTGAGGACAGAGTGAACAAGGTAGAAGCGGTAGCCAGTCAGCCTTCCAAAAATTATACCAGACCTAGCATGGCAGTGAGCACACAGAGAACCATTAAAGTGAGGAAGGAAGCAAGTGAGCCTCCCAAAAATTAGGCCAGACACAGCATGGCATTGAGCACACCGGAACTCCCGGGAGCAGCAGTAGCCAACATGGAGGCCAGGAAGGAGCAACAGTAACCAACATGGAGGCCAGGCAGGAGCAACAGTAGTCAACATGGAGGCCAGGCAGGATCAGCAGTAGCCAACATTGAGGCAAGGGCAGGCACAGCAGAAGTCAACATGGATGCCAGTAAAGGCCCAGCAGTAGTCAACATGGATGCCAGTTAAGGCCCAGCAGTAGACAACATGGAGGCAAGGGCAGTCACACCAGTAGTCAACATGGATGCCAGTTAAGGCCCAGCAGTAGCCAACATGGAGGCAAGGGCAGGCACAACAGTAGTGAACATGGATGCCAGTAAAGGCCCAGCAGTAGCCAACATGGATGCCAGTTAAGACCCAGCAGTAGCCAACATGGAGGCAAGGGCAGGCACACTTTTTGTTAAAATTAATACCCCCTCCCTGCCCGTGTCCTCTTCAGTGTCTCTGTGTCTCTAGCATACTTGGCCAATTACTGACTGTGATTTTGAAAAATTTGGTTTGTTGACAAATTTAATTTTTGTACACTTTTTGTTAAAATTAATACCCCCTCCCTGCCCGTGTCCTCTTCAGTGTCTCTGTGTCTCTAGCATACTTGGCCAATTACTGACTGTGATTTTGAAAAATTTGGTTTGTTAACAAATTTAATTTTTGTACACTTTTTGTTAAAATTAATACCCCCTCCCCTCCTGTGTCCTCTTCAGTGTCTCTGTGTCTCTAGCATACTTGGCCAATTAATGACTGTGATTAAACAGCTCTGTGGCCAGTAATTGGCTGAGCAGGCTGTTACTCTCCAGATAAGAGTGACATCCTGCTTCGCCAATTACTGCCTGTGTGCTGTCCTGTCTCTGTCAGACACTGATTGTCTGAATCAATCTCTCTGTATGAAGCACTGTTTCAACCTAAGCGAATAACCTCCGAGGGCAAACTCCACAGATTTCTCCTCACACACTCCTCTAACTGTGATCCCCTCAGATGTTTCTCCTGTCACAGCTCACTTAGTACTCATAGGTTTCCTTTTACAACTGCCTTTTTATGCAGAGCTCATTAGCATAGTTCCTTACCTTGCTACAACCTTCTGCTCTAACTGATGTAATACACCTAGAAGACCTAACGTGTGTGTGTGTGTGTGTGTGTGTGTAATGTAAGCCATTTTTAGACCTGCCAAACACTGATATTTAAAGAGACTTTGTCAGTAAGTTTATGCTGTCCTTTTTAAGGGTAGCACTAGTGACAGAGAAGCTGAACAGAAAGATGTATCACTTACATGTGCACCTGATTTGAAAATATCCTACTGAATAACATGGACCATAATTAGTACTCTTCATTATGTGTGTGGGCTCAGTAGTCCTTGATATTCCTTAGCACCAGCAAACTTTGCTCGGCAACTTCTGATTTGCAGTTAACTATCTATGCTGTGTATAGGCAGTCAACTGTTAATGAGCAGAAGGTGGAGGGTAGTGGTGCGGCATGAATCCGATTCTCCTACATATTAGAAGAATGGCTGAACAGAATAATTCAAGTATTACATTGTTCTGTTCAACATTTCTGTCACTAGTTTCTGCTGTCTTCATTTAAGGCAGCATATACCTAGTGACAGATTCCCTTTATGGAAAAACATAAAACATATTACACTAATATTTTCTTAACTCACTTTATAACCTTAAATAAACAACAATAAATCCACAAACAGGTGCAATCTTGGGCACAGCCCTACACACTGGACTCTGGTACACTATACTGTTTACTCTCTTGTTTAGTATTTTTCCCCTCTAATAAAAAGCCTCTATCGGGACTCATTGTCTGTCATGTGATGTGACAGTATTTACTACAAGTTCTGCATGTATGTTTTATGGGAGATTCAGGTAATAGATATTGATTTATCTTGTACAGCTAATATAATTGGGTTGGATTTGTGTGTAGAAATAAATCTTCTCTGCTTGGTGGTCTCTATTTACATAACAAACTGTATTTTCTGGGGTCCAGCAGCTATGAAGGAATCACTCACTGAACTGTAATATATGTGTGCACTGAAGAAGTTAGGTGGCAGATATTTTGCTGCAAGTGGGTAAATCTATTCTACCAAATATTTTTATGGAGACTTTTCTTATAGAGATACAGTCAAGTGCCCGGTAGCTGATTGCTGGTCGATATTTACTCAGTGGTTAGCATTGTAGCCTTTTAGCACTGCGGTCTTGGGTTCAAATCCCACCAAGGGCAACATCTGCCAAGAGTTTGTATGTTCTACCCATATTTCTGTCGGGCAATTTAGATTTTGAGCCCTAACTCCTCCACCCCTATTTCGTCCTTCTCCGGGCTCAGGATTACATGGTAGACTATAGCACTGCTCCCCTCGGCGATGATGTTCCTCAGTGCAGTCTCAATGGCGTGAAGCAGGGGGACGATGTAAACCTTACCCACTTTATGCTCACAGTTGCTACATATGGCTGCATGGTCTTTGCCGACACCTACATGGAAGGACTGCCAGACCACTGATCGCTGTGGCCGATGCACAATGCAAAGTGAGTTCACTTTTAGTTACTTCTATTGGTTAATAATATATAGTAGTGTGCTTTATATAGTAGGATAGGAAGTTCATTAATGTTTTGTAAGTAGTAGTTAATTTTTTGGGGGATATAGTGTAGATATAGATTGTATATCTGGTGATCGTTAGGTCCTCCGGGCAGCCCATAGCATACAGCAGCATTACGCTGCTGCCGCCCCTATTCAATGGAGAGACTGCAGCTGATCGTTGCTATATGAGTCATTTGTCTGTCAACATGTTTAAAAGACAAACAACGCAGCAATCAGCTGATCATTGCCTTCTATTTCATGGGAAGATTATTGGTCGTAATGGCCGATATCTGCCGAATGCGGATGATAATCGTTCTGTGGAATAGGGCCTTTATGCTGGGATAGTGCTGGTCCAATCAGATGCTGGACTTAGTCTCTGGTCCTGTGTAAAAAGCAGCAGGCTCCTTTTCTCCTGCTTACTGTTTTTATACTATGCCGCCCGACTGTTGCTGACCTGGTTTGTCTGATAACTCTTATTGTGTTTTTTTGTCTGTCAGTGCTTTGTGTTCCAAGTATTGAGAGTAGGGAATGCCTTCCCTGTTATCTGCAGTTGTTATCCTGTTATTCTAGGACTGTCTTGTGGCAAGTAGGCAGGGACAGTGGGTGGGGTCAGCTTGGGGCTCACTGTCCGTGTCTTGTCAGACTGCCTTTGCCATACCTGACGCTAACAGTTATGTAATATTTATGTTATTTATTATTATTATTATTATTTATTTATAAAGCGCCCTTAATTCCAGAGCGCTATACAATAGATAGGGGTAACAAGCAGAACAATACAAGATCAAAATACATTACATGAAGGCAAAAGACAGACTGGTACATGGGGGAAGAGGACCCTGCCCGTGAGGGCTTACAATCTATAAGGTAATGGGAGAGAAACAGGAGGTAAAGTGCAGCCAGTCAAGTGTAATGCAGAATTAATATAGGTTGTAACCTAGTTTGAAGAGATGGGTTTTCAGGTTACTTTTGAAGGACTTGATAGTGGGTGAGAGCCGGATGTGTCGGGGTAGTGAGTTCCAGAGTATGGAGGAGGCTCGGGCAAAGTCTTGGAAGCGGTTGTGCGAGGTAAGAACGAGGGGTGAGTGCAGACGGAGGTCACTGGAGGATCGAAGGTTGTGTGAGGGATGGTAGCGGGATATCAGGTCAGAGATGTACGGAGGGGACAGGTTGTTGATGGCCTTGTATGTCATGGTCAACAGTTTAAAGTGAATACATTGGGTAATGGGGAGCCAGTGGAGGGATTGGCAAAGTCGAGAGTCAGAGGCAAAGCAAGGAGAAAGGTTGATTAGTCGGGCATCAGAGTTTAGAATAGACTGGAGGGGATTGAGAGAGTTAGATGGAAGGCCAGAGAGGAGGATATTATAGTAGTCCAAGCGTGAAATAATGAGAGCATGTACCCGCAGTTTGGTAGAGTCAGGGGTGAGAAAAGATCGGATTCTGGAAATATTTTTGAGGTTAAGGTGGCAGGAGGTGGTCAGGGCTTGAATTTTGGGTTTAAAGGACAGGGCAGAGTCAAAGGTGACCCCGAGGCAGCAGACTTGGGGGACAGGGGACAGAGTGCAGCCATTGATAGTGATATATACTATGGTAGATATGGTATGGTATGGTAAGGGCTAAAACACTTTTATTTTTCCATCTACAGGGTCGTGCAAGGGCTTGTTTTTATAAGAAAAAGTTTACTTTGTAATGGCTTTTTTATTCCACCATAAAATGAATGACAGAGCCCCCAAAATATCATTTATGGGGTGAAATTGGAAAAGAATGCAACTCCATGTGCAATATGCATGTTTACATGGATCTTCTAATGTTTTTTTTTTTTACAGTAAAACTTATAATGCTTTAATTTTTTATTTTATCTACAGGGCTGTATGGGATGTCATTTTTGTGTTATGATCTCTAGTTTTTATTAGTTTAATAAACTGCTCAAAAAACTAAAGGGAACACGTAAACAACACAAAATAAATTAAACTTCTGTGAAATCAAACTGTCCACTTAGGAAGCAACGCTGATTGACAATCAATTTCACATGCTGTTGTGCAAATGGAATAGGCAATGGTTGGAAATTATAGCCAATTAGCGAGACATGCTCAATAAAGGAGTGGTTGTGCAGGTGGGGACCAAACACCACTTCTCAGTACCTATGCTTTCTGGCTGATGTTTTGGTCACTTTGAATGTTGGTGGAGCTTTCACACTCATGGTAGCATGGGACAGACTCTACAACCCACACAAGTTGCTCAGGTAGTGCAGCTCATCCACGATGGCACATAAATGTGAGCTGTGGCAAGAAGGTTTTCTGCGTCTGTCAGTGCAGTGTTCAGAGGTTGGAGGCACTACCAGGAGACAGGCCAGTGCACCAGGAGATGTGGAGGAGGCCATATGAGGGCAACATCTTAGCAGCAGGACCGCTACCTCCACTTTTGTGCAAGGAGGAACAGGAGTAGCACTGCCAGAACCCTGCAGAATGACCTCCAGCAGGCCACAAATGTGCATGTTTCTGCACAAATGGTTAGAAACAGACTGTATTGGCATTTCTTTGGAGGGCCTCATTGCCCCCCATGTGCTTGCCAGAGGTAGCCTTATTGCCATTAGGTACCGAGATGAGGTCCTCAGACCCATTGTGAGACCATATACTGATGTGGTTGGCAAAGAATTCCTCCTAATGCAGAACAATGCTAGACCTCATGTGGCTGGAGTGTGTCAGCAGTTCCTGCAAGATGAAGGCATTAAAGCTATGGACATCATGTCTCGCTCCATCTACCAACGTCACATTGCACCACAGACTGTCCAGGAGTTGGCGGATGCTTTAGTCCAGGTCTCAGAGGAGATCCCTCAGGAAATAATCAGGAGATCATCAGGAGCATGCCCAGGCGTTGTAGGGAGGTTATACAGGCACATGGAGGCCACACACAATACTGAGCCTCATTTTGACTTGTTTTTAGAAGACATCACATTAAAGTTGGATCCAACTGTAGTGTGTTTTTCCATTTTAATTTTGTGTGTGACTCCAAATCCAGGCCTCCTTTGGTTAATTAATTTGATTTCCATTGATGATTATCAAATGTAATAAAAAAAAAAAAATCAATCCAGTAAATAAATAAATAAATAAATCATTACATTGCATACACTGTTCAATGCTATGCCATGCCATAATAGAAAAATAAAAATAACCTAAAGTGTCTAAAAAATAAAAAAAATTGTTACATGGCATTGGAATATTTCACGATGATCATGAGACATACAGTACTTTGCATTTTAAGAAAACAGCTATTCTTTAATTTTTACGTAATTAATAAAAAATCCAAGCCAGTCTTCTTCTTATATATTATTTCTTTATTATTTTAGATTGCATCATATTGAGGTGATGTTCAACCATGGGCAACTTGTAACCACAAGCGAAAATCCTGTTGTGTTACCTGGTGTCTTTTTCTTGGGTATACTTAATAGGAGAATCAAGAGTTAATAATGTAGAGTCCTCATACTGTAGTTTTAGAGCTGAATACTTGCAGACTGAGATTAAAATTTCATAATAGAAAGTGGCATTGATTTTTTTGAGCAACTAGATATGATGAAACATTGACTAGAGCACTGGGTGCCCCAAGACAATGATTTCATACCTGACAAGTAACTCAAAGATAAAGCGTGATTCCATTTGAGGAGAGGCTGAAAAAAAAAAGAAGAGATCTAAGAGTCTGATAGGCATAATAGATATATAGATAATTATTGTATGTGGCCAATTTGTTAGCTTGCACAGCTGAGATGAATGTATCTTTGAGATAAAAAAAATGTATTTTCTACCAATCTAAAATCAGATCTTCCATCTCTTTAAATTAGTTTTTTTTTTTTTATTCACTTGTTCTATAAAAATATTTCTATAAAATACAAACTCAGTGAGAATGGTCTTTCAAAACTGTTATTTTTGGGTACACCTAGGGATGGTTTTCTGGTACACAGAAAGCCCACCCAATTTGTTCTGGAGTAAACGATGGATTAGGTCAGCTATTTATTGAACTGCTGCGCACACACACTATTTTCTATCACACTAGATGGCTAGCGCAACAAAGATACTGGGTGTTAAGAGGATGTTTTTAAACTTGCATTTTAACCTCTTAGCCAACCATGGTGTCCCGGGTACATCATGGCACCACTAGAGGGGTACAGAGAGTTCTCACTCCATAAACGCTTTCAACACTGTCCTGCTCTCGGCTGCTGTTAGCAGCCTGGGACCATAGCTATTAGCTGGTGTGGCCAGAATGGCTGGGCCAGCTAATTAACCATTTGCTTCCCACTGTCAAAGCTGACAGCAGCATTTAAATGCAGTTAAAAATAATCTCAAAGCATGGTCTAGTTGGGGTATTGGCTTGTCACAATGCGATCACCAATACCAGATACTTACCGGCCTGGGCCTCAGCGACGTTCTGATGCTGGTCCCGGCTTGGCAATCACTATAGGCTACCTTCAGCAGCCCTTAGTAATAGACCACAGATAGAATAAATCATTGCAGTACATATATACATAGATAACATGTCAGTTTTAAGACAGAGTTAATAGAAAAAATTCAAGCACTATGGCCTTTTAAACACGAGGAGATAAAAATAAAACTGCAAAAATTAAAATTTGCTCAGTCCTTTATAATTGGTGGGGGTGTTTGAAGTCAGACACCCACTAATCTAATATTAATGATCTACCCAAAGAATAGGCCATCAAGGCAGAGAGAATTTAAGATTAAGAGAACTTTCTTCCAATATACTATATTCAAGAAACCAATATAGATTTATCAATCTGGTGTAATGTAAAATTGCCTTAGTTGCCCCTAGCAACCAATCAGATTCCACCTTTAATTTTTCAAAGAGTCTGTGAGGGAAGAAAGGTGGAATCTGATTGGTTGCTAGGGGCAACTAAGACAATTCTACTTTACACCTGTTTGATTAATCTCCCCCAATGTGCTTTCTAATTTCATGAACTGCAATTTTCCTATGGGATCATATGTCTTATCTTGTGATTACTTTGCAATAGATACAATGTACCTATATGTCAGAAAAGATTAAGAAATGGGCCGATCGAAAATATTTTCTATATGCAAAGCTAGTCTAGACACATGTATAACCTGTATAAATAGGTCATTCTCAAAGATGAGCGAATAGTATTCGAAAGATTCGAGTTTGTTCGAACATGTGATCGAATATTCAAATCTAAATTAACTTTACTAAAACAGCTAAACAATTTTTTAGCTGTTTTAATAAAGTTTATGCTCCCTGGGAAAGCTGGGAAGCAGTATTTTACAGGGCACATTATTATCGGCAATTAGCAATAGTTAATATTTAATTAATAAAACAAAGTTTTGTTCTAAAAAAGTTATTTTCGCTGTTCAATAGCTTAATTAAAATTAATCCTTGCTTTTGCAATTAAATATAGTTAATAAAAAATAAATATATAAATAAATGTGTATTTATTTATTTACAGTATATTTAATTGCAAAAGTATGTATTCATTTTAATCAAGCTATTGAACAACTAAAATAACTTTATTAGAACGAAAATGTGTTTTATTAATTAAATATGAACTACTACAGGAAGCTGTATTATTGCCAGCAATACCTATTGCCGGTAATACAGCTCAATGTGCAAATCAATACTTTACTATAATTAAAAGAGCAAATGTTTCTCCTAATGATGCTATTTTTTTTTATCTTAATAGCAACATTAGAAGAAACATTTTGATTTATATGTCCGCTCAGCTGATTATGAAAATAGGGGGAACCCTACACTTTTTTTTAAAAATAAATAATAATATAAAAAAAAGCATAGGGTTGCCCCTAGCCTTAATATTACCAGCCTGCTGCCACCCAGTCCAGGAGCGCCAATTTTGACGCTCGGGGACCACTGGCAACTGGCTCTTCCCAGTACCCCTGGTGGCATTGGGTACTGAGGTAATAATGGGGGGGGGGTTAGTTCTAGCCATTTTATACCAGCTAACACTAAGCCCCGACTTAGTAATGGATTCTATTAGACGGCTTCCACTACTAAGTCTATATAGTAAAGAAATAAAGACACGACACAAGTTAAAAAATTTTTTTATTCATATAGAAACACCCCCACAGCCCTTGTTGACCATTTTATTAAGAAAAAAAAAAAATCTCAACAACCGCTGGTCATTGACATAGTCCTTTGAATCCGCTGTAATCCACAGGATACCAATATCTGAAAAACAAAAAGGGAGAAACACATAAAAAAAACAAAAGCAGGAGAACAACACCCATCATTGTGAGTGATGTTGTAAACCTTACAGTATGCAGCATCTTTACAGATCGCTGCTTACAGTATGCCATCCAATGGGTTAAGGGAGGATGCACTGCTTCCCCCTTAACCCTTTGGGTGCCATACTGAACAATCTGACCCTGAGGCGGTTAAGTAAGGGTCCCAACTTAACCCCTTGGGGGCTAGACTGATGTCAGACTGCACACATACCAGCAAGGGAGGGGTTAAGTTACCCCCCTTCCTTGCTGGGATGGGTGAAGTGCAGTGGGGAGGAGAGCTTTCTACTCTCCTTCGCCAGTCCCCGGCACACTGTTTCTTCTAATGTTGCTATTGTGATGAAAAAAATATCATCATTAAAAGAAACATTTGCTGTTTTTAATAAACAAAGTATTAATTAGTACATTGAGCTGTATTACCGGCAATAGGAATTGCCAGCAATAATACAGCTTCCTGTAGTAGTTAATATTTAATTAACAAAACACATTTTCGTTCTAAAAAAGTTATTTTTGTTGTTCAATAGCTTAATTAAAACAAATACATACCATTAAACATACTGTAAATAAATAAATAAATAAACATATAAAAGCATGGATTCGTTTTAATTACGCTACTGTACAATGAAAATAACTTTGTTTTATTAAATATTAACTATTACAGGTAATACCATGCCCTGTAAAATACTGCTTCCCTGCTTTCCCAGATGCACTCCAGAGGTGTTTGCATCACTTTCTAAAGATGTCTTGGTCTTGGTGACCTTTGTTTCATTGAATCTTGATTTCCAAGTCCCAAGGATTTCTCTCCCATAAACTATAATAAGATTTTATATTCGATCGAATAGTCGAATATCGGGAGCTATTCGAATCGAATCCAATCGAATCGAATATTTCACTATTCGCTCATCTATAGTCATTCTACCTCTGCTACTTTTCATATAGATATGTGAGTACTTGCATATGCAGAATGCCTCTCTATATTGATGAGCTGCCTACTTACAAATAGAGATGATCGAACATCGGGAAAACGGAAAAACAGCCCGAGTACCGCCTGGAATTCCGGGTTACAGCCTATTACCTAGGCTGTATCCCAAAATTCCAGGTGCTACTCGGGCTGTCTGCTCCTTCCCCACGGACCTTGAAGGCATTGGGAATCAAATGCTGCATGTTCGAAAATGTTCGAGTTCGATTGAACCTAAGATTTCCCGATGTTCGATCATCTTTACTTGCAAAGCTATATAAGGTGACAGGGGTGCATTAAAATATTTCTAATGGGCATGCATCTGCCTAGACTAGCAGCATGTTTGACAATATTGAGAAATTATGTAACACCCCCCACCCCCACCCCCTTCCCCTTCCAAGGGAAAACGTTGGAAAAGAGCAGTTCAAAAATCCTAAACTCCCTATATACTTTAGACAGCCAGGCAAAACCATCAACTTCAGTAGGTTTGAATGACTCTCTAAAATGTATGGCAGCCTCCCTATTCTTCCCTGGCAGATGATGTTGGGTGAAAGAAGGGATATCAACTGCCTGAGCCTTTTATTCCTGGAATCATAAGCTGATGTCTGATGTCTGGTACCTTCTCCCTTCATAGAGTACATGATTATTTGTGTGTATAAGGAGATTGAGACAGATTGCTGAATGCCAAGTGAATGTCCAGCTGACAGCTACTGAGAGTCTATGGCCACCTTTATTTTCATGAATACAGAATATTGGAAAGGTGTTCTTAGAATCTGAAAACCTTTTTTTGAAGCCCAAGAAACCCATGAATATGACAGGAATACTATCAGAGCCCCTTAAACATATATGTAAAGCTCAGTGACATGTACAGTATAAAACATTGTCAAGAAGAGTGTAAACATTTTGGTCTCCATTATAGGCAAAAATAGGTTAGAAACCCGCTTCAGAATTTGCCCTTTCTATTGTTTGTTACATAAAGTCTAAAAAAAAAACCCCTTTGTTCTTTGGCAAATTACACAGATTTCCGGGTATTGTTTATGATACTACAGAGTGCATTGTCATTAACATTGTAAATGCATGCTACAGAATTGTTTGAAAAGAAAGCCCTGTCAATATGCAGAGGAAGATGAAATATCAGTTTCTGTCACTGTGGCCATGAATATAAAGAACACTTTATAATGATTTATAGATACACATTCGTATGAGAGTAAAGCTTCACCTGACCCTGAAGGAAATCCATTAATTCTATGAGTAGGAACATCACTGAACTGTATTAGGTAGAACTAATTAGCAATTAGAGACAAGAGTGCTAATGGAATGGAAAGGGGAATAAGAAGCTTTCCAGGTAAGAGGATAAGAAATAGTGGATATGCCACTCAAGATCAATAGAGCAGACGTGGTGGACACATTACTGGAATGAAATAAAACAGCTAAAATGGTTTTCTTTCTTTTTTTTTGGTGCAAGCCCAAGTTATTAATGGAAATAAAACTAAGTGTAAAATATGAACTCAGCAACTTACAGAGCCATCCTAGTGGTATGTGTCAATGTCTCGGAACTTTGGGGGTGGGTGGTATTATCTAAATTATTAAACCTTTGTTTGCAGAGCTTCTAAAATAAGTTCATTTTTACAATAAATATATACTGTACAATAAATAGGTAACAAAAAAATTACAAATAAGTGTAAATTTCCATAGAATCCAGTGTGCCAATTTTAATCCTATGACAGTAATACAAAGCAGCAAAGCAATCTGTAATATGATATCCTGGCTACTTGTTTACTTGTTTTGTTTGTACATCTGTGGCTATGTTCACACAACGTCAAGAATATAGAAAAGGCGTCTGTTTTTGCAATTTTAAAAAACATCCGTTATTGCCACTTTTTAACTGCCTGCAATTGAATGCATTGGAGTCAATGGGAATACAAACGTCCAATGCATACAATGTATTCAATAACAGACATAACGTCTATCATTCAATACATTATATGCATTGGGATGACTTAGGACGTCTTTTGCAAACAGCGGACATTTTTTATTAAAAGAATACATATCTGTAGAAAACCTTTGATTGCTAGGTTAATGCACTGTCTTTAATCTCTATCTTAAAAGGACTCTATTTACTTTGTACTACTAAAAAAATTATATGAATCTTAGGCCCTTGGGTACAAATTGTTTGTATGTGATTAGGCTGAATGGGGGACATTTATTATGTCTGGAGTTTTTTGTGTCTGGTTTAAAAATGTCCCTGCTGCACCAACGGTTCGAAGATTTATTTAGAGGCGCAATGGCTCTACATAAATCCCGCACCAGTGTGCGCATGGAGTGAAACCTACACCAGCTAAGAGTGGGAGTACGTTTCCTTACAATTTTTCTGTGCCAAAAATGATAAATTCAGCGGATCAAGAGTCCATGCCCCCCATTCCGCCCTTCCTGCCCTTCTGGGACATCAGCATAAAATGGCCAGATGCAAAAATTTATTTACAAAACAGGTGTTTGCGAATAAATTTATTCGCATCTGCTGCTTTTACGCCAAAAAATCTAACTTTTCATCTTCTTACCCCCTCCCCTTAATGTGTTTCGCACAATAATACACTGATATAAACCACTTCAGAAACTTGATGAATGTCCATGAATTCCATATATTAAATCCACAATTTTATCGGGGGAAAAAAGTACGGTAACTTGAACGGTTTCTAAGGCCATAAACCTTTACCGTCTGTTTTTCATCTTTGAGGTGACTTAAAGTAATTACTCTATACAGCTGCTTTCAAACGCAGGTTATTAATGATACCCATTTGTTATGATCACACTGCTGTTCGAGGCTTGGAAGTGACAGGGTCTTTGTCACTTCGGGCAATCCCAACCAGCGAGACTTAATGATTCATGAAGCAAAGCTCAAAAATAAATTATATTTACTTACTTTCACCTGAGGCTTGGCTTCTTATGTTCCGATTTTTTTTTTTCTTTCTTAAAATTAATGCCACAGATTTTCATAACATTTTAATTTGATTTTCAAAGATCTCCTAGCAGGGGTATTCAAAAGTTTAAATAACTCATGCTGGTTGTTATGTGAAAGCTTGGAGCAATCCTTTTCCTATACTCAGTGAAGGATGTAAATGGAATCACTAAGAAGATTCGCTCAAACAAATGGGAGACAGATTTATTCTGTAAAAAGACATAAATCTAAATATTTTATTAAAAACATCTTACTATTTTCAAAGAAAAGTCTAACTTTAAAGGAATACAGTAAACATTCGAAAACAACATACAGTACCTTTTTTTTTCAATTTGTCGTTTCAGCACAGTGAAGCACATTCATAGGTTTATTGAATCTCTCTCATAATGTACAGTCTCCTTTACCAAAGTGTGTTTGCGTTTACATTATTTTTGTTTTAAATTTTTACTGCTACTTCTACTACTAATAATAGTTGAAGTAGTAGTAATAGGTAATGGTGGTAGTAGTAGTACTAAGAATAGAAGTAGTAAAAATACAATTTGGGCTATGTTGTGCATGACTTTTACTACTATGCTGTTTGAGCTTTCTACATAAACCTGGCCCACGACACATGGATCTGTTATTAAATTGAATAACTTAAAGGGTTATATTGCTCAAACAGTTTTGTGGCTGAGACGATTTGCCTTGACTTCTGGGATTGGCTAAGCGGGCTATTACTCCCAGACAAGTCCCTCTTGGAAGTGGAGATGGGATCGTCTTGGCTGGGACCTAAACACTGAAGTCTCTACCCATTTCCAGACATTAAACAGGACCTGTCACCACTACTGATGTGTCTATTTTAGTAAATATATGCAATGCCCATGAAAAAACTTATTGTAGTTCCAGTGAGTTCTGCAGTTCTATGTGTTATATGTATTTATTGAAGATTTCTTTTTCTCTTTTGCTGTAAATGGTAATATGATAAATATATAGTAATTATTTATAATATAATTGTCAAGTGTTGGTAATGTATAGTACTATATTATTAATACTAACCATAAAAATAAAATTTTAGGTTAGGTTACACTCATATGCCACAACATATCTATCCCTGTTGCTAAATACTTTTCATCAGACCGTTTTATATATGTGAATGCCTTTGTCCTAGCGATCTCTTTCTGTTCATTTCTGGGCTTTAACAGAAGGCAACTGACCAGCACCAGTAAAAGTCACCTGGCAAGCAGTAGAGCAAGAACTATAACTGACAACCATTGCAGTTGGCAGTTGTACCTCCTAAGCAGCCTACAAAGTGACTCATTCGTCATGGCCAGGATAGACTTCAGCCACAGCCAGCCAGCCAGCCAGAAGTTAAAAAGGTTGTCCGAGGAGCGCAAGACAGCTGATGCATTCTGCTCCCCGGCCCTAACTTCCTGGGATTCCGTGTCTAGGGATTAAGTCTTCCAAGATATGGAGGGGTGGGGCTAAAAATCACATGCAGGCAAAGCTACACCCGAATGTGCACAGTGTCTTCAATATTGGACATTTTGCATGAGATGATCCTGTCTTAGCCACCACCCTGTCTTTGAAGGGGGGGAAGAGTTACAGTTCTGAGAAACAGTATTCTTTAGACATGTTTTGCTCCCTGGAGAACTACGTTAATTTAAAAATTGTCAGCAGTCAGGTAACAAGTAGGGATGAGTGAACTTTTGAAAAGTAAAATTAACCTTGCTATAACGGCTGAATAATTGCAGCTACAATAGTGGGAGTCTGATATGGTATAGTTTCGTTTAGTTGCAGTTGCTATTACAATGAAAAAAGTGGAAAAAATCAAAGTGCAAAAATAGTGAAAAAAAATTAGCCAAGGTGTAAGTGATTACACAGGACACAGGACACAAAGTTCCTTGGATCTAGTAGGGTGGAAAACAGACATTTGACAGTGGAAGCAGCAGTAATTGTACTGTATTGGACCCAGTGTGGTGGAGAACAGACAATTGATGGAGGAAGAGGAGGCAGTAGCACTTGATTGCACCCAGCCCAGTATGATTGAGAACAGAGCATTTAAGGAGGAGGAGGCAGTACCTGATAGCACCCAGGCCAGTATGATTGAGAACAGACTATTCATGGAGGAGGAGGAGGATGTTCATCCTTGGAGTGGTGGCCTGGGAATCCTTGCTGATTATGTTGTTCAGCGCACTTTCCAGAATGAGTGGGATGATGTCGATGCCTGCTCACAGAGTCGCGTCTTCAAACGGGATCAACAATTGGCAGGACATGTTCGAAGAAACCTGTGCATTATGAGGTTTATCACATGTGCCATACAAGGTGTATGACACAGCCCTCCCTGTTGCACTGCAGAGAAAAGGTTCCTCCCTTTGTGGACTACAACACTTCCCACCGTTAGTTTACCTTGGGTCAGCCATTTATATATCTCCTCCCTGATGGTCCGGAGGAGCTCCTGCCCACTGTAGCTCCGTTCACTTAGGCTCACAAAATGGAGGACAGCCTGAGAGCACCGGGCCTGACATTGTTGGTAAGACACCGGGGCAGGTTGGACTGAAGTCAAAGCGGTGGATGGTTGCAAGCTGGTGGAAGCAGAACTTTGCTGAACTGGCCCCCTAAAGCACCGGGGAGGTGACAGTTGCAAGAATGGGCTAACTTTCTGGTGGTCTTCTGGGGGAATTTTGAACCAATGGGAACTAACAGATATGTACTGCCCTTGCCCATAATTAAAGGACCAGACATCAGCACTGGGGTGCACAGTCTTGGACACCAAGAATAGCCAACATTTTTCTACTCAACTGTGCAGTGATGGGACAGCCGATGGGACAGCTGATGGGATTTTTTTTTTCTCGGACAATGATGGGACTTTTTTTTTACTTTTTTTTTTTAACTTTTTGTTGTTTTGTGGCTAAACGGGGTTCTCCTATTTTTTGAACCTTATTGTAAAGATATGAACTGATTTTCCATTAATAAATTCAATAAGGTTGAATACTGAAGTTGCTTTCATGTGTCTTGGTTAATACTCACAGACAGCTGTCACATTACATTTTTGATTAGGCAGCACCCAGGTATATCTGAGGAGAATAATTTAAGGTCTAACGGAGGTGACGTCACACATCTTGATATTAACAGAAAACCAGGATACAAGGGATTATAGGAGTAATAATCCCTTGTATCCTGGTCTATTCTGTAAAAAAAGTACAATTTTGCGTCGCCGTTGTTATTTTTACCAGATTCCAAACAAACTTTCTCAAAGTTCGATTCGGTGCCGAACCAAACTTTTTGCAAAGTTCGTAACGAATCTGGTTCTTTACAGTTCGGTTCGCTCATCCCTAGTAACAAGATATAAGACAGCATTCCATAGCGTAACTCAGGCACAGCTGAAGTGGTGAAAGAAAGAGAATGCTAACAGTCAAGTAAGGCTAGGTTCACACTGCATTTTCCATCCATTAAACTGTTTCCTTGTCAGTACGGTTAATGTTAGCATACAAAACAATGGTCTACCAATGGAAATCGTATTCTGCAGTGTGGCATACAGCTGAATTTGTTTTTGCATCAATTCTTTCCTCTTAACATATACGTTAAGTTGACAGCAAAAATGCAGTCTTATCCTGCCTAAATAAAACTTTTTTTTTTGCCCAGGGTTTCACCTTAAAACTATTACTGGCACACAAGCTGTTGATACATCCCAACATTACTGCAACTAACACTTTAAATCTGTTCATCAGTACAATCAATCAAAAGCCAGAATAATAACACATGCTGTCTTACCTTTCAAGTTACCTGTTAGGACGGGGACTGGGAAGACAAATAGACAGTGCAGTCCCTGCCAATGACACCCGCCCCAGCTGTCCCTACCTGATTGCCACACTCTGCCCTAGGCGGCAGTGGACAACTTGGCGGCGTTCCCTCACCTGCGGTAAAGTGAGGCACACAAAACAAGACAAGACTAATACACACAATAAAGGGGTAGTCAGTAGTCCAAGTCAGCAACGTTCTGTATACTCAGGTACAAAATCAGAGTCCAAAAGAATAGTCGAGGTCCAAAAGCCAAAGGTCAGGAAAACAGGATAAACAGGTCAGAGGAATGCTAGATCAAGATACACTAGTGTTACTAGGCTCTTTCACAGGCAAGGAACTTGTGGCAAGTGATTGTACTTATAGGACAAGAAGTCCCAGCCCAGCCCAGATACTGACATCTGACTGGAAGAGTCAGCTGTCAGTTAAATCACTGAGATCACAAACACCTAGTGCTGATCTGCAGAGGGAGTGCAGCACTGGACACTCCTACATCCAGGAATAGCAGAGAAGAGAAAAAAAAATCAAAAGCAGCCTGACTGCTATGGACGCCGTGCTGAACGCACAGCTCGAGTCCTAACATTACCAGTAATAGGCTAGGTTCACACCATGTAAAAATGATGGCAGTCTTTCATAATAACGGCTGTCATTGTGCAAGAACTGTTCTGTTATTTCAAAAATATTGGGAATTATTATGAAAGGCCATCATTTTTGCCTAGTGTGAACATAGCCATATACATAGCCATAAACATTTCATTCACTGTTTTTATTTTCGTGTTTTTTATGTTCCCACAATGTTTTTGTTTGTTTTTCCGGTAAAATAAAGTGCCTTTTCTTTTTCTTTTTTCTTTTTTCTCTTTTTAATAACAAGGCCATTATTAATTATCATGATTATTAATTACAGCCATCATAAAAAAAGACATTGCGGGAATGTATCCTATATGAGTTTTACATATACCGAGACTTTAAATAGGGAATATTTAAAATAAGTATGTTGATTTATGATTTTACAAATAAAACTGATACAAATAATAACATTTTCATTTTAATATTAGGCTAACAAGAAGGATCAAAATCAAATTACAATGAATCTAGAAAATGATTCATCAGCAGGAGTTTAAGACAACAGATTAAAAAATGTGATAATTTCTTCAATAGTGACTAATATTACTGTGTGTAATAGATAATTCACTAAATTCACCATGAGGTTAGAATGAGTAATTGTTTTCCCAGCTATTCATGCTTTAGATGTATATTGCTGTATGTCCAATTTTAAGGGAGATGTTAAAGGGGTTATCTAGCGCTATAAAAACATGGCCACTTTCCCCCTACAGTTGTCTCCAGATTGGGTGGGGTTTTTAACTCAATTCCATTGAAGTAAATGGAGCTTAATTGCAAAATACACCTCAACTGGAGACAACAGTAGGGGGAAAAGTGGCCATGTTTTTGTAACGCTGGATAACCCCTTTAAGCATTTAAAATGTTCGGATCTAGTAAATCCCTGTCCCTGGTCCCTGTCCCTGTCCCATTAGGGCTCGCAGTCTAAGTTGAGCAAACTGCATGTTTATGGGCAGAAACAGGTGTACCCAGAGGAAACACACACCATCATGGAGAGAACACACATACTATTTGCAGATGTTGCCCTTGATAAGATTTGAACCCAGGACCCCTGCAATTACTCCTCCATGAAAGTGCTGGTGTATAGAAGCCGGCAATGCCAAAGAGTAGCTGTCCCTGATCAAAGATATTCCCAGAAATACGAGATTACTGGCAAGATTTCCCACCAACAGTGACTAATTAGAAGCACCCACATGACTAAGTTTTGAAAAGTACTTTTTTTGGGACATATAAATAGCGCTCATAGCATTTACCTACATGCCTGGAACCAGTGCTGGGGGCATATGGGAGCTTATTTATAGCTGTTACTGCTGTAACATAAATCTCTGCATTATGCTTAAAAGTGTCACTGTCGTTATAACTATTAAAATCTAAATCAACAGTAGATGTGATAAAAAGCAAATTTGCAATATAAATTCATTATTTATTTATTTATTTTAGTTACATAGTAACATAGTTACATAGTTAATACGGTTGAAAAAAGACACATGTCCATCAAGTTCAACCAAAGAGGGGATGTATACAGGGAAGGGGGAGGGGTGATAGGTTCTATACATATGCATTTATATTATTTTGCTCTAAGAACTTGTCTAGGCCGGTTTTGAAGCCCTCTACTGTTGTTGCTGTGACCAGATCCTGTGGTAGACTGTTCCACAGATTCACAGTTCTCATGGTAAAGAAGGCTTGTCGCCTCCGGAGATTGAACCTTTTTTTCTCCAGGCGGAGGCAGTGCCCTCTTGTCCTTTGAGGGGGTTTTACCTGGAACATCTTTTCCCCATATTTCTTATAGGGGCCATTTATATATTTAAATAAGTTAATCATATCTCCCCTTAAACGTCTCTTCTCCAGACTAAACAAATGTAATTCTTTTAATCTCTCCTCATAACTAAGATGCTCCATTCCCCTTATTAGTTTAGTTGCCCGTCTTTGTACCCTCTCCAGCTCTAGGACGTCCTTTTTATGAATCGGGTTCCAAAACTGGACAGCATACTCCAGATGAGGCCACACCAAAGCTTTATAAAGCGGTAATATTATATCCCTGTTCCGTGAGTCCATGCCTGTTTTAATGCATGACAATATCCTGCTGGACTTAGAAGCAGCTGACAGACATTGTGTACTGTTCTGTAGTCTATTATCTACAAGTATACCCAGATCCTTCTCCATCAGCGACTCTCCCAGAGTAACTCCCCCAGGACATATGATGCATGTGGGTTATTAGTACCCAGGTGCATAACTTTACATTTATCCACATTGAACCTCATTTGCCAAGTGGACGCCCAAACACTCAGTGTGTCTAAGTCATCCTGTAACATCTGCACATCTTCCATAGACTGTAAGATGTGCAGATGTTACAGGATTATCATGGAAAACACGGCACTTCCTGTTTACTGACTCTTTTTTTTCTCACAAAGCAGGAAACAGTCAGAATACAGGAAGGCCTGTGTATCCCAGGCCACCTGAGCGCTTACAGAGAGAAGGCAGTCATGTGACTGATGGACACATTGAGCCGTGACTATCTGTACTGCCAGAATTCCTCAGCTTAGTCTCTTTTTTTTTTACAACCAGTCAGAAAATTTGCCTTCAGGAGACTGGACCTGGATTTCTGGTAAGTTCAGCTTTGTTTTACAGCATGTATATTGCAAACTTGCTTTATGCCACATCTACTGTTTATTTAGATTTCAAAAGTTATAACGACAGTGACACTTTAAAGCAATCTGCTAGTAAAACTTTTTGGAGGACTAAAAGGAACAATTGTTATAATTATTTGGTGGCCAGCACAACCTTTATATACTTAAACTCTAGGCGGGTCCTGTTTACACTATATACTACTGACCTATCTATTCTCATAGGACCACAGCTATACTACTATACTATTTGTGTAGTGTATGTGTAGTAAAATAGTTTATGGTTAACATCTACAAAGTGTGGGATAACACTTTATGTGCAATTATTTATGTATCAGCATTATTGGATCCCTTGGGTCCAGTGAGGTACAGTGAATTTCCAGTCCAGTATACAGGTACTACCTACTGGCAATCATGGAGCTGGTTCCAGTATCATATAACAAGCCACTTGGGAATGCCTATTTGAAGGTATCCATAAAAAAAAAATCAAAATGTGCAAGGGGTCAGAATAAGAGGAATTAGGCGTTGTCCTAGCCATTCTGGTGGTGGTATGAATAAATAAGGAAGAGGGCCTGCACAAAATTAGGAGGTTGGATGTATATATATTATATATATATATATATATATATATATATATATATATATATATATACATACAGTATATATATATATATATATATATATATATATATATATATATATATATATATATATATATATATCAATATGCAGTGTATAAACTCCTGGAGGGAAAAATTATAAATGGAAAACTTGGGTTAAACTATAAAAATCTACCTTATTTGCCCTATAATGCAGAGAAGCCCCTAGTCTTATGATAAATATTTACAGAATGAAAGTTCTCTTCTATGTACTTTTCTGCTCTGTTTTTACTGGTTCTTATGCACATAAAGGAATGATGAGACTGGGGTTGAATTGGGGCAATGCGTGTAAAAGCATTTAGCTTTTGGCTTTAATAGCATGCTTTCTCTATCTGTGTGCTGATATATGACTACCCAGGGGCAAAAAAGCTTATGTTCTTTCTATTTAACAGGGAAGCTAATGGAGCAGAAACACAGGATGCAAACAGTTTTGTCATTCAAGATGACACAAAATCTAAGGTCCCAGCAGGTGCTTGCTTAGTGCGTGTTATTTTGTTTTTATTTATAAATTTATGTCAGGTATGAAGAATGTCAGAAAATAGACGCTGTCACTACAAGCTATGATTTTACCTGTAGTAATAGGGGACTCATTCCATATTGTCATGTTTTAATTTCCTGTATTATGTCACTTTCTGTATTCAGGAAAATAGGGCGTTAGATACAAAGTTGTCCAACGTGTCATTTTTGTGTCGGATCTTTTCTTTTTTATTTTTCTTGTAAAATAGATTGGTTATGCTTCTCTTTAAATTCATTATGCCACCCACAGACATTACATGATGTTTTGTTAGAATATTAAGACATTTCACAACTTTTCACATGAGATATGCATTAGAAAAAAATATATTATAGGCAGCAAAGATAAAATGGTGTCAGAATACACAAAACATTTCACCTTGCTGTGTAAGGGCCTGTGTAGTCATGGGCTAGTCGGAGTGCTTGTAAAGATACCTGCCCCCTAAAGAAAACACATACGATGGGCAGGTGGGGATTAAGTATGATGAATACAGGTCTGTTGTAGGAGATATCTTTGGTTTACACAGTCTAGATTGGGCACTCTGATTGGTCTTAGCATCTCTGTCTAAGACTATCCATGTAACAGAAATAAATATATCATGTAAATGTTTTCGGGTATGGGTTTTGCTTACTTGGGGAAGACATGGCAGCTAAATAGATAGAGCCAGGGCCCTTTTTGCTTCCAGGTGCTGGAAGTCTTTTGGCTAGTGGGGCGTCCTTGCTTCCTGCTGGATTGATCCACTTACATGAGCTTGCAGAAACAGAGGATATACTATAATCCCTCAAAACACAGAATTGACATACAGTTAAGATGACTGTACAACAGTGTATGTAGACAGACAGAATTTAAATGAATGGAGCATCAGGTACAATCGCTTTAAGTCTTGCACATAGATAGAACGGCACTGGCAGTGGGAAGCTGGTTCCTGTGTACGGTCTTGTACTATTCCCTGGCACCGGCCCGGAAAGAAGCACTGGAGGTGTGCCTCTATGACGCAGCTCCACTGATTCTAACTGGGCCACAGTTAAAAAAAGAACCGCGGCACTGGCTTCCCTGCACTGTCACCATTCGATCCAAGGGCAACTTAAAACGTGTGTATTGATTATGCATTTGCTTTAATGTAATGCTGTTTCTATATATAAGGGGGAGTGGGGGCATGAGTGGCCACATACCCCATGGTAGCTCTGCTCCCACACCACTCTCAAAAATCAGACGTGGCAAATTATTTCAAAAACAATCAAGAAAAACTGTGAACATAACCTTAGGGAATATTTTCTTATTGAGGATTTAAGTTGCATTTATTGAATACAATTCCAGGAACAGATCATACATGGAGGACACGTATAAAGAAAAGGGGGGAATGTATCATCTGCACAATTTTTTTGAGCAGGTGATACTTTTTTGGGGCTGCACAAAATTGTACAATTGTTGCACAAAAAACTATCATTAGGCGCAAGTGCCTTGATAATTCTTGTGCAGTTTTTACCAGAAATTGTTGCCTAAAACATCTTGACTAAATAAACTATGCTAGGGTAGCGGTAGGGCACTGCTGCAAATTTTTCGGGACAAAAATTCTAAAAATCACACACGATAAATCAGATGAAAATCTGAAACCACGCCACTCCTGGAGGGAAAAATTATAAATGGAAAACTTGGGTTAAACTATAAAAATCTACCTTATTTGCCTTAATAATGTTGCACAAAAATACACCATGCACAAAAACTCCATATTTGCCAAAATAAGAGCACAAATATGTTGGTAATTTTTCCTCTCTGACTTCTCTTTGAAATCCATTACTGGCTATGTATTCAATCATTGCACCCTCAAGGCCACGTTTCTATGTGCCGATGAATTTATGCGGCCCAAAACTCGCCCTCATGCAATCCCGCTGTGAGTATGTATTCTCATAGGGATGAACTAAGGGTGGGTTCATACAGAAGAATTCTTGTGGATAATATAAGCGGAATTCCGTCGGCTGTCTGCGTGCACAGCCGCGCGCTTTTCCGCCGGCTCCATAGACACCATTCTATGGGCCGGTATATTCCGCTATCTGCCAAAAGAAGTGACATGTCGTGCGCGCGGACAGCCGACGGAATTCCGCGGATATTAACTGCGAGAATTCCTCAGTATGAACTCACCCTAACACTGGAGCCGCAGCGGTTTTTGCTGCTAATCCGCAGCGTGAAATCTGCAGCGGATCCGGTGCATGTGAAGGCACTAGAGATGAGCGAACCTCAAGCATGCTCGAGTCGATCCGAACCCGATTATTCGGCATTTGATTAGCGGTGGCTGCTGAAGTTGGATAAAGCCCTAAGGCTATTTGGAAAACATGGATATAGTCATTGGCTGTATCCATGTTTTCCAGACAACCTTAGAGCTTTATCCAAGTTCAGCAGCCACTGCTAATCAAATGCCGAACAATCGGGTTCGGATGGACTCGAACCTGAACCCGGTTCGCTCATCTCTAGAAGGCACCCTTAAAAGTTGTTTGTTTTTTTTTTTTAGTTTGCAAACAGCCATTAGCTAAGAGACGGGTATGATATTTTATTTGCCTATTATCTGCAGCGCTGAGCTTGTCACACAACTGACAGATACCTCAGTCTAACAATTCCGATTAATACATCTGATCACAGATATTTACAATTCTGCAGTACAGATCATATACAGATTTAGAAAACTAGAGACAATATCTGCAGTAAAAGGCATTTATTAATTTCTTAGCTATAAAACTTACTACTATTCAACTATGTAAAGACTGCAAAATGACATTTCCTAATAAATCTAGAGAAGGAGACAAATGAAGTGGTAAGATTTTCTCTCCAGACTGAATATTACAAAGAAGCAAGGAAAGCTGGGTAAAGTTTTTCAAAGGTAAATTAAGTCAAACTTATTTTCATGGGAACTGTCCCACTTTAAAACCAATTACCAGAGAAATGACCGGTTAAATAGAAATCTACCTGAAGTGGTGAAGCTTGACAGCTTTAAAGTTCATTTTGACAGTTATAGATTTATGAGGTAATAGAGTTGATGATTGCACTATTTACTTTTATTTATTCTGGGTTATTTTATTTCCATGGTGCAAGCTGTCTTGCGCTTGCATTGTTCAAATGAGGTTTCCTGAGTCACGCTCTCTGGCATCCCAGAGTTGAAGCAACATTTCCTTCATCATTGAGGCAAATGAAGCATACGCTGTGTGAGGCTGCTGGAATAGTTTTGTTATGGTGTTTGGCAGCTTTTTTATTTTGCTACTGTGTTTTCACAGCTATAGCACCTTCTTCCAGAAACAGTTTGTACACAGCATACACAATAAATGAAGGTGAAATGAGCCACATATCTCTAATATAAAGATTCCTTCAGCAGTCTATGCAAATGCATTTGGTAAAAGTCCAATTTGGTGAATAATGCTAATAATTAGATTTTAGGGTAATGCTCCCACAATGTCTTTTCTATGTGAAAAATGTCCGTTCTTTTGATAAAGACGGACATTATTAATTATATTGATAATTAATAATGCCTGTCTTTATCAAAAGACAAGACGTTTTTCACGTAAAAAATATGCCGTGGGAACATAGCCTTTGGCTTCCCTTGTGCTTCATTAGACTATGTTCACACTAAGTAAAAAAAAAGTGAAAAGACATCCGCTTTTTCTTCTTAGGCTATGTTCACGCAACATACTTTTTATGAAAGGCTCCCGACCCCCCGCTAGAGCACCTTATACGTACCTGATCCCGCCGGGTCCCCCTTCTTGATTCAGGTGACGGAGATATCAGCGCCCTAAGCCCGGCGCTCCTGAGTCCAACTCTCATAGAGAATAACTGGTGAGTCCGACGCTCCGTCATTCTCTATGAGCGCTGGACTCATCTCAGGAGTGTGGGCACCCGGCTTTGGGCGCTGATATCTCCGTCACCCGACCGAATCAATAAGCGGGACTCGGCGGGATCAGATACGTATAAGGTGCTCTAGCAGGGGGTCGGGAGCCTGTCACCCCGGGATCGGGGGTGACAGGTTCCCTTTAATGCAAACAATGCTTGCTATGGCCGTTAAAATAATAATGATCATGCCACGTATTTTGGGACGTTGTCCAATGTAATTTTCATTTAAAACAATGGCAACTGTTTGATCCTTCACACAGAGTTTTTCTTTTTTCACCAGCCTTTCATTGTCTTTACTGTTAACCCTTAGACGACCCTGGACGTAGGGTTACGTCATGGAAGTCTGTCCCCAGACGACCCATGACGTAACCTTACGTCCTGGGTGTTTTTCCCGCTATGAAGCGCGCTCCGGAGCGGAGCGCGCTTCATAGCAGGTGGGGGCCGGCTGCAAACAGCAGCCGGGACCTCACCGGTAATGACACGCTGCAGCGATCGCGCTGCCGCGTGTCATTAACCCCTTAAACGCCGCGATCACGGCGCGACCACGGCGTTTAAGTGTAAGTGACAGGGGGAGTCCCCTGTCACTTACCGATCGGGACCCCCGCAGTGTGACTGCGAGGGTCCCGATCGTTGAAACGGACTGCCGGAGGTCTCTCACCTGCCTCCGTGCGGTCCGATCGGCGATCTGCTACATTGAGCCTGCACAGGCAGGCTCAATGAGCAGATCGCCGATAACACTGATCAATGCTATGCCTATGGCATAGCATTCATCAGTGTAGAAATCAAAGTAATGTATGTAGAAGTCCTCCAAAGGGACTTCAAAAGTGTAAAAAAAAAAAGTTCAAAACACTAACACACAACCCCAAAGCCCCTCCCCCAATAAAAGTCTAAATCACCCCCCTTTCCCATTATATAAATAAAACATATAAAAATGAATAAATAGATAAACATATAATATACCGTAGCGTGCGTAATTGTCCGATCTATTAAAATATAACAAGCGTCATTGTGACCGGTAAACGGCGTACACGAAAAGAGGGGAAAAAGTGCGCAGATTACCAATTTTATGTTACATTATATATTAAAAAAAATCAATAAAAAGTGATCAAAACGTCCGATCTTCACAAATATGGTATTAATAAAAACTAGAGATCATGGCGGAAAAAATTACACCCCATACAGCCCCGTAGGTGAAAAAATAAAACCGTTATAAGCGTCACAATAAGCCCATTTTATTAATATTTAATTGGCAAAAAAAAGAATTTCATAAAAAAAAATATATATAACATTAGAGAATCTGTGTAACCTGCATATGGTTGTGTTCGGGCTGACCTATAGAATAATAGTGTCATGTCGCTGTTACCATATAGTGCATTACGTAGACACAGGAACCCCCCAAACATTACCATATTGCATTCTTTTTTACGATTTCACCTATTTATATCTTCATAAATAATATATTTGGGATTCCGTCATACATGTTATGGTAAAATGAATGACGCCATTACACAGTACAACTATTCCTGTAAAAAACAAGCACTTACATGGCTTGTAGATAGAAAACTGAGAGTGCTAGAGCTCTTAGAAGGGGAGGAGGGAAAAACGAAAACACTAAGATCAAAATTTGCGTGGTCCACTGGGTCATTTTGGGCCTGGTCCTCAAAGGGTTAAAGTGTCACTGTCGTTTATTTATTTATTTCAGAAATCAATAGTACAGGCGAATTTAAGAACCTTTGTTATTGGGTTTATTAGCCGAGAAATGCATTTTTATCATGAAAAAGCTGTTTGAAACTCTCCTCCTGTCTTCATGGTTCTTTCATGGAGAGGGGAGGGGTGGAGGGAGATGAGGCACCAAAACAGGACAACAAAGAGTTGATTTACAGCTACATCACAGGTTATCTCCTCTAAAGTCAGCACTGACCTCTCTGACCTCTGAATACTGTATTTCACACAGGTCCCGCTGTGTAATCCTTTGTTATCTGCTCTAAGGCTGGTGACTAATCTCCCTTCTTTCTCCTCCCCTCTCCATAGGTTACACAGGGCTCGACTGATGTAAAAGAGTCGAGATTTTCCGATAAAGAGCAGTGATTAAGAGAGAGGAGGGAGGGGGGACCTGGGGAAAAGCTTTTTGAATGCAAATAATGGCATATTTGCCTAATAAACCCAATTACAAAGTTTCCTGAAAAAGCACTTGCTATTGATTTCTAAAATAAATATAAATATAAATATATATATATATATATATATATATATATATATATATATATATAGTTGAGAAGTGGGATTTCTTGAGGTCACAAAAAGAAGCAATGTCACTCATATTTTCAGCAAAATAACAAAACAAATAATATTCAGCAGATCAGGGGTTTGTTGCAGCTGTCTAATGCTGGGTTTACACGGAGCAATTATCGTGTAACGAGCGATAACGAGCGAATTCGAACGATAATCGTACGTGTAAACGTGGCAAACGATCGGTAAATCGTTCATTTTGATCTTTTAACAGGTTCTTAAATCATCGTTCGCAAAAAATTTGCCGATTGTTCCGTTTAAACAGTCGTTCACTGATTTTTCCTATGTGTGAGAAAGGCTTAAGCGATCACAAAACGATCAGAAAACAAATTTTCTGTACGATATATCGTTCCATCTAAACGCTGATTGTTATAAAATAAAAATCGTTACTTAGAAATCGGTAATCGTACGATCGGGCGAATTATCGCTCTGTGTAAACCCAGCATTAGGGTGCATTTACACAGAAAGATTTATCTGACAGATTTTGAAAACCAAAGCCAGGAATGGATTTGAAAAGAGAATAGATCCCAGTCTTTCCTTTATGACCTGATCCCTGTTTATAGTCTGTTCCTGGTTTTGGCTTCAAAGATCTGTCAGATAAATCTGTCTGTGTAAACGCACCATGAGGGTATAAACCCACACACCGTATAAGCAGCGTATTTACTGCTGCGATACGCAGCAAATACGCAGCAAACACGCAGCAAATACGCAGCAGATTATATCTAAATAACTGAACACAGCATCAAATCTGTACCAACAAATCTGCTGCGTATTTGCTGCGTATTTGTTGCGTATCTGCTGTGTATACGGTGTGTGGGTTTGTACCCTGAGGGTACGTTTACAGAAAGATTATCTGACAGATTATCTGACAAAGATTTGAAGCCATGAACAGACTATAAGCAGAAAACATGTAATAAAGGAAAGACTAAGATTTCTACTCTTTTCAAATCCATTCCTGGCTTTGGCGTAACGTCTTTGGCAGATAATCTGTCAGATAATCTTTCTGTGTAAATGGACCCTAAGTATCAAGCAGCACCCTGCTTTCCCAGCTCATATACACTGAGCCAGATTCTCTCAAAACCTATGGGTTCCATGTGTCTTTATGTACAAATTTACCCAAAATGCAACACTCTTAAAGCAATATACACATGGGTTTACATTTAAACATAAAAACGTTACAAACATTTCCTTTTCTTACATGGCATAAAATCATAATACATATTGTGAAAATAAATAGCACAGAAATACACAAAATAACCAGGAATACAAAACCCACTATAGCTGCATAACTCCAGCTCAACCTCACCTGGCAGTAATCAGGGCAGTGCTCTATATAAACCCAGCACCCCCTCCCCTCTGGTTCCTCCTGGTAAGATGTGATGCTGTCTGTATGCTGGTAGATGTGTGTTGGTGGGAAAAGCTGCACTTGTCTGTCTGTAGAAATAACAGTGGATAGAAAGAGGTTTTGCTGACCTGCAGAGAAAGAAACTTATACACCATTTAGCCTATATATATAATAAATATATATATATATATATATATATATATATATATAATATATATATATGACATTGACACTTTAAGCTTAATGAAGTTTTCAATTAAAGGCGCGGCCAAAGGCCAATTAGTCCACCTAATGGTGCATTTACACAGAAAGATTATTTGACAGATTATCTGCCAAAACTTTGAAGCCAAAGCCAGGAGTGGATTTGAAAAGGGGAGAAATCTCAGGCTTTCCTTTATGACCAGATCTGTTCATAGTCTGTTCCTGGTTTTGGCTTCAAACCTTTGGCAGATAATTTGTCAGATAATCTTTCTGTGTAAACGCACCATAAATTAGAATAATGTACCAGCAGCCTTCATTGCATTGATGAGTGGCAAAAACACAAAATGATGGACTTCATTTTGAAATGGACAGGAAAAAAAAAAAAACTTTTTTGCTTTGTGTGTAAGGGTAGCTTCACATGTACCGTATTGCAGTGGATTTTCTGCTGCGGACCCAAAGCAGATCCGCAGCAGATTTGACTAAATGAATAAACACAGCATCAAATCCGCACTGTCAAATCTGCTGCGGATCTGCTGCAGATTTGATGCTGTTTATTCATTCAGTTAAATCTGCAGTGGATCTGCTGCAAAAAATCGGCTGTGATACACTGTGTGAAGCTACCCTTAAAGAAATGAACATTGACTCTAAGTAATGTACAGACCATCTGGAATCAAGATGACCGTTTTCAAAGGCCCACAATGATTTTCCACCCCCTGTACCTCATCTTCTGGGAGGCTTAACCCTTGAACTCTTTCTGAACCCTCTTTCTTCTATCACCTTTTCCCCTATATTTTTATCATCTGCTGACTCAAAAAAAAAATGGAGCAATTATTGAAATTGCGAAATCTGTATTCACTATTACCAAAATGGACACTACCACAATGTGATTGAGAATGAGATAGATAATTTATTTTATTACACTTATGGCATTATAGCAAGTTATTCTGTTGCCGGAACATTTGAATAGAGTACCTGATGCAGAATTAGACTTTTAAGGGTACAAACACAAACACCGTATACGCAGCGTATTTACTGCTGCGATATGCAGCAGATACGCAGCAGATTAGATCTAAATAACTGAACACAGCATCAAATCTGCTGCAGATCTGCTGCGTATCTGCTGCGTATACGGTGTGTGGGTTTGTACCCTAAGGGGCAAATTTATCAAGTTTTACAAAAAGCCCTGCCCACAAATTTCTGAGAGGCGCATGGTTTTCAGTACATCTGGTGGATCTAATGCTTGCATATAGCAACAGACGTAAATCATGACGAATCAGGCTATACTCCTCATTGCTATGCCCTTTTTGCCTGCTCAGGTGAGCAGGGTGTTCATCCGAAAAAAGCTACAGATTTTTGTGCAAAACAAGGGATTTCTGCAATTTTTCCAAACATATATCAGAAGCAATTTTGTTTCTCTTCCTCCTCGACTCTTTGGGGGAGATTTATCAAAGTAGAACTGGCTCAGTTGCCCTTAGCAACCAGTCAAATTCCACCTTTCATTCCTCACAAATTCTTTGGGAAATGAAAGGTGGAATCTGATTGGTTGCTAGGGGCAACGGAGCCAGTTTCACTTTACACCAGTTTGATAAATGTCCCCCTTTGTCCCTAGCCCATACAAACTATCATACAGTATGTCTCATACATTGGTGATCAAATGTTTATCAACCCTTTAGAACTCTCTATATTTCTGCATACATTTTACCTAAAACTACATCAGCCCTAACTGTAGTTGTCTTGCAGAATGATCCATGTTCTCTTGACAATTAACTCCTGAATAGAGATGAGCGAATAGTGAAATAGTGGAAATTATGAAATTCAATTTGAGTAGATGGCGATACTCGACTATTCTATTGAATATTGAATCCCATTTAAGTCTATGGGAGAAAAATGCTTGTTTCTTGGAAAACAAAATTTTACCACTTGGAGGTCCCAAAGTCCACAATGACACCTCAGACATTGATGCACACACCTCTGAAATGCATCTGGAACAGCAGGGGTAGAATGCCTGGGTAAGAAAGAAGAGTATCAGCTCACCAAATGTCGGCAGTCCTCAGTGTCACGGATCCACACCTGGCTGGTGTGCACATGAACATCCAAAAGAAACCAGTGATCCAGCACGTTGCGAGGAAAATTGCCTTTATTTTCAAGTTGCAGTTGATAACAAGTAAAAAGCCATAGTGCAGGGACCCCACAGAGCAGATGCGTTTCGAGTGCATGCGCACTCTTGTTCACTGATGATCCCACCCTTCACCATTATATACCAATCTACAGGTGAGACATACAGGTGTAAGGAGTGATTAAATGACTGCATGCCGTGTGGCTGATGTTACCATACAGCTTCACTTACATATATAACAAAGATGAATCAAATCAATGAATAAATAATTTATCTTTGTGATTTTGCTGGATCACTGGTTTCTTTTGGAAGCATGCCTGGGTACATTTAACACGCCCAAGTTGCAGTATTACACCACTATTATAGCCTATCAACTATACACTTCAAACACAATATAACCTCTATATAAAATAGAAAAAATACATGGAGGTGTTAAACTTGGTTTATGTTAACCCATAGCTGCACCAGGACGTTATTGAACGTCCTCGTGCCGCTATGGGAGTTCAGAGGGGGGTCGCGCGGCGACCACCCTCTGAACTGCCGCGATCCCGGGTGCCGCATGTAGCCCGGGATCGCGGCTATTAGCGGGCACGGTCCGATCGCCGTGCCCGCTAATTAAGTACTTAGAAGCAGCTGTCAAAGTTGACAGCTGCTTCTAAATACTTGCTTTTATTCATACCTGGTGGTCTAGTGGGGGGATCGCCCCCCTGCGGCGCGATTGCGGGGGGGCGATCCCTGCATCCATCCCGGGCCGGGGTCTGCTCCGTAATGGCGCTGATCCCGGCTCGGCATTCTATTGCTTTTGGCTGCAGCAGCCAAAAGTAATAGAACACCGATCTCATGGATTCATGCAGTATAACTATACTGCATGGATCTCTATGAGAGATCAGAGTACATATACTAGAAGTCCCCCAGGGGGGCTTCTAGTATATGTGTAAAGTAAAAGAAAAATGTATTTTTAATAACACAAAACCCTCTCCCCTAATAAAAGTCTGAATCACCCCCCTTTCCCCATTTTATAACTAAAAATAAATTAATTAATAAACAAACATGTTTGCTATCGCCGCGTACGTAATCGCCCAAACTATTAATTAATCACATTCCTGATCTCACACGGTAAACGGCGTCAGCGCAAAAAAATCCCAAAGTGCAAAATTGCGCAATTTCTGTCGCATCAAATCCAGAATAATTGTAATAAAAAGCGATCAAAAAGTCATATATGCGCAATCAAGGTACCGATAGAAAGATCACATCATGGCGCAAAAAATGACACCTCACACAGACCCATAGACCAAAGGATAAAAGCGCTATAAGCCTGGGAATGGAGCCATTTTAAGTGACGTATATTTGTTAACAACGGTTTGAATTTTTTACAGGCCATCAGATACAATATAAGTTATACATGTTACATATCGTTTTAATCGTAACAACTTGAGGAACATGCATAACAAGTCAGTTTTACCCCAGGGTGAATGGCGTAAAAACACATTTCCCCCAAGTAAAAGAAATGCGTTTTTTTTTCAATTTCACCACACTTTGAATTTTTTTCTGGTTTCCCGGCACATTTTAGGCAAAAATTACATCTGCCATAGCAAAGTACAATTAGTTGCGCAAAAAATAAGGGCTCACTTGGGTCTCTAGGTGGAAAAATGCAGGCGCTATGGCCTTATATACACGAGGAGGGAAAAACGAAAACGCAAAAATGAAAACTGGCTGTGTCCCCTAAGGGTTATGCACAGAATGCTAAACAGTAGTACCAATCCTTTTTTTTTTTTTTTTTTTTTTTGGGAGGGGGGGGGCAACAGGCATTGAACTGGTTTATGGCATACTGACAGTATACAGCTGTATACCCTATATCTGAACTTTGAGCAAGTAGATACACTGCAGCCTATTCCTCACAGTGCACTCCAGCTGCCTGCCTATCTGAACACACTAATGTGCTGCTAGCTGGTTTAATAGCTTTAAATCTGTTGCTAAAGCTCTGCTGTCTATAGTTTTTACGCTAACAATGGCTTTTGGGGGTCCCTCCTACCTAAAATCACCTACCATCTAACTGTCACTGCTACACACTGTTTCCCTGTCTAGCTCCAAAAGCATCTGAAAACGAATCTGAAATCCCCTATTCTTATACTCTGGAGGTCACATGGTTTAGCCAGCCAATGAATGTAGATGCTTTTTTTCAATGCCTGTCTGCTCATAGTGCCTGTCCCACACTCCCTGCATAGTTATTGGTTTTTTAAAAAAAATGCCAGGGAAGGTGGGAGGGGAATCAAATTTTTACTAGATGGAAAATGAGTATTTCGAATAGTGTACTATTCTATTGAATACCTACTCAATCAAGCACTACTCACTTATCTCTACTTACAAACAAATGTCCGGACATTTTTCAATTAGGATTTTCTGGTACAATTCAGAATTTTGGGGGAGATTAATCAAACTTGTGTAAAGCAGAATTCTCTTAGTTGCCCCTAACAACCAATCAGATTCCACTTTTCAGTTTTCAAAGAATCTGTAAAGAATTAAAAGTCAAAACTGCTTGGGGCAACTAAGGGTTCGTTTACACACACACAGATTATCTGACAGATATCTGCCAGATTTTTGCAGCCCAAACCAGAAATTGAATTGAAAAAAAAAAAAGAGAAATCTCAGTCTTTCCTTTATGACCTGTTCTCTGTTTATAGTCCATTCCTAGCTTTGGCTGCAAAAATATGGCAGATATCTGTCAGATAATCTGTGTGTGTAAACGGACCCTAAGACAATTCTACTTTATACCAGTTTGATAAATCTCCCTCTTAGTGTTCTATTAATAATGACAACCATCCTTGGTTCAGATGCAGCAAACAGACCCAAACCCTGAAACTACAGTATCATCACAGAAATGTATGATGATATTAGGTTACAATGCAGTGCTTTCCTTTCTTCAAACTTAGGGGGAGATTTATCAAACTAGTGTAAAGCCTAATTGTCTTAGTTTCCCCTAGCAACCAATCAATCAGATACCAACTTTCATTTTTAAAAGAATCTGTGAGGAATGAAAGGTGAAATCTGGTTGGCTGCTAGGGGCAACTAAAACAATTCTACTTTAGACCAGATAAATCTCCCCCTAAGTGCTTTTCATTTAAACCTAAAAGCTTTATTTTTTGTCTCATCTGTCCAAAAAACTCTGTTCCAATAGCCTTCTGGTTTGTCCAGGTGATCTTTAGCAAACTGCAGATGGGAAGCAATGTTCTTTTTGGAAAGCAACAGATTTCTCCTTGGAATCCCCTCATGCACACCATTGTTGGTCAGTATCCTCCTGATGGTGGAGTCATGAACATTAAAGCCTTTCAAGTGACTTTTTGGGATAAACTGCCTTGTTTACATGAGTGTATATAACTTTATTGGGCCATTAATTATCCTGTAAAGGGCATTTTTAGTAGATGTAGTTTTAAAAGAAATATATGCAGTAATGTAAAAAATTCTTGATTCTTGGATCCAGTCACTGCTGTATCTATATGGAGAAGGCTTTACATTTTTTCCACAATACTTAATATTCTCATCTTATAATTTTTTTATGAATCCTAACAAATAAGCAGACAAACTTTTATACATGCAAGTGCAAAGGGAGATTTATTTGATGATTAGACCATGACCCAGTGACCTAGTATTTCTTTAACTAGACAATTTAATTGTTCTCCTTCTCCATTTTGCCATTTGAAAAATATATTCTTTTCCCTCTACATCATAAGGAGAAACTTGAAAAAAAAACCTTTTTTGGAAATCTTTAAATGAAACTCCCCATCAGTACATGATCCATTTATTTTATAAGACCTTTATGAGAGGTCCATTTAGTCAAGCATAATGACAGTGCCAAAAAACAAAGTGACTTTAGACTCATGGAGTAAATGTGTTATAGCAAGTTGAAAAATAAATTCCTTTCCACTATTAATATTTTACTATTATTTCCCTTAAAGGTAGAGCTCATAGGCTACAATTTCATTCTGAAATAGCCTCTGATTTTGAATAAACGTACAAAAAAAAAAAAAAAAAAAAACTTCAGTTCTTCTTTTACGTCTACAACAATTGCTCGGGTGCTCCTCTAGCTAGACAATTAAAACAATGAACAGCCAGGCATAAAATTGCCTTCTCAGTAGATAAAACCAGAAACAAACTCACAAACCAATGACATTTTTGGGATAAGTTGCAAAAATATTATAGTTTATAGCAATGTATATAGGAAATAGATATATATATTTAGGAACCCCAAAGCCACTCATTAGTACTGGGAAGGAAGATAAAGGCTGTACAGTCACCAAATGCAAAGGCCAGCTGCAATCACAAGCAGAGGCTCAGTGATGGAGTACGGAATGGTGAGTAACAATCAACCTCCTTCCTTTAAATATTAAGCCTATCTAGGCTTTGTTCCCAGGAGTCAAATTTCCAAACCTTTAATGTTTTTCTCAATGTCATCTACATTTTTTTAACTTAATCAATGGGCAAATTCTCCCTTAAATTTCTGGGAGACTTCCCCTGCCAAGACGTAAAAAAAATGAACTCCACTTCACTACTTTTAACTGAAGATGATATTGAGTTGAATAAACCAGATAAATTCATTAGCTATGAACCAGATTTGTTCAGATTTTTTTTTTTTTGGATTTGTCAAAATCTGATTTTTTTTTATTACAGCAAATCAGTACCATAACAGAGACTCCTGTCAAAGATAGGAAGCAATATAAAACTATGTAGAGGAGCTGTCAACTTGACAGGAGTTATAGTTTTTGCACAGTAAGCAGCATGCTACTCACTGTAGGGCTGAAAGCAGGTAAGTAGTAGTACTATACAGCACTTATCTCCTTACACTCACCGTGAAAAGGTCCTCTGTACCTGGTGCAGCAAGTTTAGGGCTTAATCCGAACTGGTGAATTTGTTTATCACTTTTGATAACTATTGTTCAACTATTCCATTCTTAGACTAAACCTTCAACTGGGGAAATTTAAAAAATTGTGGGTTTGCCTCATATACTTTCTGCAGATTAGGTATTCTCCTAAATCATCATCTAAGAAATTGACAACCTCATTACTTGTCTAGAATCATTTTCTTTCTTTATTCTCCTCTCAGGGCCTAATCTCAATACTAAAACTGCCACTACCTTTATTACACTCTGCTATGAAAGATATTGATCTTTTTGATCAATAAATCAAGATATATACATTAAAGACCTGTTTAGCAACTTACAGATGGTTCTATTTCAACATACTGTATAGAGATATCTATTTTAAAAATGCATCTAAAATTACCTTTGAAATCCCATGTCAAAGGCGTTCGTCAGAGGAAAAAAGTTTTCAAATACACTGATGTTGTAAAATAACAATAAAGTTGTACAATTTTTAAACTACTTTTGTAAAAAAAAAAAAAAAAGAAAAACCTACAGGAAGTGATGTTTTCTTTCTAGTCTGATATTATGCTCTTTCCTGCCACCTTGTTTGACTACAGAAGTTAAGGCAACAGTGACTTAGTCTTGTGCTTGATTTCTTAGTGTTTTCTGTATGCTGTGGAAATTATGCTTCATGTGCTATTGCATTGCCTTGCCCCATTTTCCATTCCAAATTTTCAAACAGTTTATAATTCTTGAAGAAGATTGCTTTGGCTTACTGTAATAACAGCAGGAGGTTTAGCATTTGTCAATGTGTAACCTTGTAGAATCTTGTCAAGTGCGGAGGATAACCCTTTCGCTTTCGTATTCTGGGCCCATCAGTGCTATCTATTATTGCCACTTTAAATACTGGAATCCTTTAATTACAACATCTGTTGTTTTAATTAGCATAGGAATTATAACGAGGCTCTCGGCAGGATCCTACTGCTTAACCAACAGCTCAAGAATTACTTTCAACATCTATGACACATCATGACCACTCCACATGCTTTACCAGAGTACCTCTGCATCTTGTCACTAGAACAAATCAATCTTGCTATTAATTGAACTGCTGGGGAAAAAAATCCCTGGAGTGACATATGTGATGTATCAGAACCAATGACCAACCCTGCAAGTCACCGGCCAAAGGATATGTTAACAGCCAATCTTTATTTGGCACAGAAACGTGAAGTGTAAAAAAAAAGTGTAAATGTACTATATTCATAGAGAAATAGAATAAATTAAGTAGATTACAGGATGCCCTTCAACGATGGGTATAATAAAATTGTAGCTAAAAGCAATTAGAAATAATGTTTTTTTTTTAATCTTAGTTACGGAGGTGTTATGAACCAGAGTTTTGTGTGTAGTTATGTACTGTAGTTACAGTGTTTTGAAGGGTGAGCTACTGTTGCTAGCGTAATTGACATGGTAATGATTGATATAACTTGAATTTTCACTTTATGGATCAACTGACTTTATTTTGTAATTTAGGTATTTTTCTATAATGTTAATGCAATGCTAAGAGCTGTAAAACTTATCTAGATTTCTTATCAGGAAATTCAGGTAAATTTCCAGACCCACAGGATTCTATTAGGCAAAGATACCCATCAGCTTTTGTTTTTTTCCTGAAGGGTGTCTGTTCTTAGAAAATAAAGAGCAGGTCCTGGGCTTTTGCCCAGCTTGGATGATTCCATTGAAGTCTATGGGAGCATCCAGAATTCCAGACTTCTCCAGATGCATATCTGAAAACTGGCCAGATTTCTGTATGAACAAAACAAAATTCTTGATGCATTGCTAGACCCCTAAGGCTAGCATCAGCACCCACCTATGGTTACTATAGTGCCTACACATACTAGAGACAGCTGAACTCAAAGTGATAAAATCCTAAGCGAACCCACATATAAAGAAACAGAAGAGTCTTTAAATATCGCAAATTATGAAATCTAGCAGCTTAATATCTCTGTCCATCTCCTATTGTGGTTGTTTTATGTGCTCACAGTTTGTTTATCTTTCTGTATGTTTGACGCAATTCTCTTGTTCCATCTTGTTTACTGCTGCACTTGCACTTTATGATGCTGTTGGCATGTTGTGCCATTCGTGCTTTTCCTATATATTTTCTGGTATTTCAACTAGTATCCATGGAGATGTGGACAGTTTTTGCACATACATTTTGCCATTGATCTTTCCATACCTTGTATAAAAATATGAGAGACAAAAAGACCAGGAGGATGACGCCTCGTGTAATCCTGTAATATATAAGGTGTATGAATAAATAAAAGCGCATATGGACTCTCACCTTTTAGCCCCTTGGGCTTTATCAGGTATATCACCCTGCTGTGGTGTAGTTTAAAGTGTCCGAAGATGGCTGCCGGCCAAAGGATCCAGGGAACGGGGATCTCCCAATGTCGGGGCCCGTAGGAACATGCAATAATCTGAGGAAAAAAAGGATTCCTGGAAGGATTCCTGGTGCTGCCAAAAACCATGAATTTTGAACTGTGAAATTGTGAATTTCTTGCTTGGAAATTTATCGTTCTTACACATTACTACTATGTAAGTTTTCTTTTGCAACACTTTATTTAATGTCTCTCATCTGCATAAACATTTAATAGAAAAAAGAAAAACAACCTTTTACATGTTTTTTTTTCTTTGTTATATTGCCCACCATAAAAAAAAAGGAAAATTATTTTTCAGTTCTCATCGGTAATGGCTAAGACTAAGGTTAGTGATCCCATGAGAGGTCAGATTCCTATACAAAGAAATGTCAATTTGTCTGACTCTCACTGGAGAACTCACCCTCTATAGTTGTCAGTTGATCTCTAAAATTAGACTTTGTTAAAAAATACTCTATGCTACGTATACTCTAATGCCATAAACATTTTCCTAGCTACATGAAAAAAACTGAATTAAAGGGTTAATCCTGAGATCTCTTTTTCACAATAAACTGGTACCACAAAGTTGTACAAATCTGTAAATAAAAGCACAAGCCTTCCATTATCAGCTTCTTTAGCCCTACAGGGAGTGATTTATTCATACTAGTTTTACATGGGGCTCTCATACCACTTCTGTCTGTCTCAGGAACTCTCCAGAGCAGTAAGTTGTTTTTTTTTTTTATGGGGATTTCTTACTGCTCTGGGCAGTTCCTAACATGGACAAGGGTGGAAGCAGAGAGCACTGTGTCAGGCTGGAACGCATACACCACTTACTGCAGCTGATAAGTACTGTAAGGATTGACATTTTTTTAAATTAAAGTCATTTAAAAATTTCTATAAATTTCTGACACCAGTTGATTTAAAAAAAACAAAACAATTCTCAGTATCTCAGCTTTTAACACACACACTCACTTTACAGCTGTATTCAAAATTTTGCTTATAACCCTATTAGTAATAGCTAAGACTAAGGGCCCTATTCCACCGGACGATTATCGTTCAGATTATTGTTAAATCATTCGAATCTAAACGATAATCGTTCGGTTGAAATGCAGTAAACGATTAACGACCGAACGAGAAATCGTTGATCGCTTTATAAGACCTGGACCTATTTTTATCGTTGCTCGTTCAAAAAACGCTTGCAAATTGTTCGCATTGAATAAGACATCGTTCGGCCGTTTGCAGTAGATACAAATGCAATAGCGAAGAAGTAACGAAGAAAAAACTATCGCAAATACGATCATGAGTAACGATTATCGTTCCATGGAAATGAGTGAACGTTTTCAGGTCTTTCGCAATAGCGGTCGTTTGAGATTGTTAATCGTTAACGATTATGCGAACGATAATCGTTTGGTGGAATAGGGCCCTAAGGTAACTGCTCCCATGAGAAGTCAGAGATTGTTTTTTGCCAAATACTGCTCAGCACACTAGTTACCTGTTAAGAGTGTTTACCTGTTTAGGTTTTTAATTGCATTTATTGAGTACAAAGATGGGGACAGATCATAAATGGGGGACTCTTACCAATGGCTATGCAATGTTAACAATAATATATAAGGATGTGCATTAATTGTCTAAAACATAATAATTGTAGCATATCCAATGTGCATTTTGGCAAAAGTTTGTCTATAGTTCCGGTAGATTTTGTTCTTAGTTTATCACCCCTCTTTATCTCTAAATATATGACATACTTTAGAACCTATACTCCATTTTTTATATTTGGCAGTTGCTTCAATTTGCATTTCCATTTCAAAGGCTAAACATATCTTTATCTGATTAGTGTGAAAGCAGAATGTATACTTCTAGATGGGCCGATCTATGAAAGATTGATTGATGTTAACTTAAGCAGTTTTTTGCTTTGAAATAAAAGTCAAATTTGACAGTTTATTGAATTTCTGTAACACAGTTTGCACAAAGCGAGAGAAATTAGACATTTCGTCTTTTACAGCTTTACAAACTTCTGATTAGTGAAGATGAATAACAGTTAACCAAAATGTGTTCTCATTATCTGCTTTTCTTTATGTATTATGTTTTTTCTTGTGCAGATTGTTTAATGAAAGTCATAGCTAACTGAAAACATTCACATTAAAAGAGTCCAAACAGGACAAAAAAAAACAACAAAAAAAACTGCTTGCACTTACCTATCTGGCTGTTAAATCAATTATGCTGCACTGGTGCCCATTTAATGGTCTATTCTGGGTTTAGAGGTTTGAATAATAGGATATAATATTCATTCTAAGGCTATGATAACACAACGTAAAAAAAATTGAGAAAAGAAAATTTAGCTGAATGCAATGACAAGGCAGTGAAGTCAATGGGAAGACGGACGTCTAATGCGCAAAATGCATTGAATAACGGAGGTTTTTAATAAACATGATCGTTATTTTCGGACATCTTTTGCAAACAGAGGACATTTTTTATTAGTTGTTTACACACAGTTTTTCTTTTGTCACTTAGCCAGAATTTTCATAATGAATTCATATTGTATCTTTCAAGCTATGTCCCCACAACATTTTTTTTCCATCCGTTTATTTAATTTTAAAAAGGCGTCCATCATTTTGAGGTCAAAATTACTTCCGTCATTTCACGGTTTGGCCGCCCTTCAGTGTAATAACGGCTGTCGGTACATTATTCTAGTTCAGGTGGACTAATTGGCCTTTGGATGTCTCATTAAATGATAAATTCATTGAATTCAATAGTAAGGACGGTGAAAAAGAAGAAATGTGTGTGAAGAACTAAAAAATAACGTCCGTTGTTTGCAAAAGACGTCCGAGAATAATTGTCATGATCATTATTTTGACGTCTACGCAGACAATGTCCATTATTTAGTACACTGTGAAATTGGGTGGCTGTCATCTCATTGACTTCAGTGCATTGCAGGTCCAATAAAATGCAGCAATGATGGATGTCTTTTTGAAAAAAGAAGGCCGGCGCCTTTTCTCTTTTTTTTTTAGGCTGGGTTCACACTACAATTTTTCCATCTTTGCAAAAAACGGATGCATTTGTGTGCATCTGTTTTGATCCATTTTTACAAAAAACTTACTTTCATTATAAAATAAAAGATCAAAACACATCCTTTCTATACATAAAAAAAAAAAAAACATGGAAGCGCTTAGGTCCGTTTTTTTACATTGGAAGTCAATGTAAAAACAGACCAGAACGGAAGCACATGAATACATTTGTTTTTCCACCCATTTCTGCAAAAATTTATACAAATGAATTTAAAAAAGGCAGCGTGAACACAGCCTTATTTAGTGTGAACATAGCCATAGTCGTATTTTAAATAATTCAATAAAAATTCAATATTACACATAGTGACTAAAATAGAATTAAACTATGAAGACAGAATGCCAAATGACAACAATGTTGTCCATTTAATACAATAATATTATGTTTTTTTTTGTTTTGTTTAATTTTGGTTACTGAAAATATTGAATCGCAACAAAACAAATTAAGACCTAATTGCCAGCCATACTTTTCCTGCATCTAATTGTTTAAATCTAGCATGAAATTTGAATAATGTCAACAGACAATTAACACATATTCAATCATGCAATTAAATCAAAAGCAATTGGCAAATCCAAGCACAGAATATAACAATGCTCTACCATTGCACCTATTATGTACTGCTTTTGTAGTCTTTTCTATCTTTTTTAATCTTGATTATTTGCAAAATGAGTACATAGCCCTCAATTACACATGGTCAAATTTTTTTTTTGCCTTAGACGATTATGTACAAATCTTGTTCACGAGCTGTTTACAGGAAATGAGTGGAAACATTTAGTTAGACATTCACATGATATCTGTAATGTAAATCCACCAATAAAAATGTACAGGTGGGTTGAGATAATCTATATTACAGTTGTGAATGTCTGCTTGTTTGTCCTCTATAGGCTCTTATCAACCAATATCACAGCCTGATCTGTATAGGCATGCAAACCTGAACAGTTAGGCCTCTAATATAGCACATACACAGTGCTGGCCAAAAGTATTGGCAACCCCTACAATTCTGTCAGATAATACTCAATTTCCTCCAGAAAATGATTGCAATCACAAATGTTTTGGTAATAATATTTTCATTTATTTTGCTTGCAATGAAAAAAACACAAAATAGATTGAAAACATTTTTTAAAAATAAAATTAAAATAAAATTAATTTTACACAATACTCCAAAAATGGGCTGGACAAAAGTATTGGCACCCTCAGTCTAATACTTGGTAGTAGTGATGAGCGAATACTGTTCGATCAAACAGATATTCGATCGAATAGTGAGATATTCGAATATTCGATATTCGTACGAATATCCCGCGAATATTCGATAAATATTCGATAAGCGTTCAAATCCCCCAGCTTCCAGTTTCACCCTCCAAATGGTCAAATAGATGTTTTTCACTAATCGAATACTTGTTCCCATAGACTTTAATGGGATTGAATATTTGAATATTCGCGGGATATTTATACGGATAGCGAATATTGGAATATCTCACTATTCGCTCATCACTACTTGGTAGCACAACCTTTAGACAAAATAACTGGGAATAACTGCTTCCGGTAATCATCAAGGAGTTTCTTACAATGCTCTGCTGGAGTTTTAGACCATTCTTCTTTGAAGATTGCTCCAGGTCCATGAGATTTGAAGGGTGCCTCCTCCAAACGGCCATTTTGAGATCTCTCCACAGGTGTTCTATGGGATTCAGGTCTGGACTCATTGCTGGCCACTTTAGAAGACCATTTACCTCTGAGGAAGACCCAGCTTTTTCACACTGAGCCCATTGTGCTTCAAAATTTGTAAGTACTCTTTAGACTTCATAATGCCATGCACATGGTCAAGCATACAGGACAGAGGTTAAGTCCACTTTAATCCATTTCAACTGGCTGCAAGTGTGATTTAGTTATTGCCACCAGCTGTTATGTGCCACAGGTAAGTAACAGGTGCTGTTAATTACACAAATTAGAGAAGCATCACATGATTTTTCTAAGTGTGCCAATACTTTTGTCCACCCCCTTTTTATGTTTGGTGTGGAATTATATCCAATTTGGCGTTTTGACAATTCTTTTTGTGGTTTTCCATTGAAGAAAAATTAAATGAAGAGATTAATACCAAAGCATTTGTGATTGCAGTAATTTTATGCAAGAAATTGAGTATTATCTGACAGAATTGCAGGGGTGCCAATACTTTTGGCCAGAACTGTAGTTCAAAAGAGTCCCAACTTTGCAAGACACATACAGCAATTGCTTGTCATTGTTATCTGTTATCAGCCATTATCGCAAACACTATCACCCCTCTATATGCATCCAAATGACTGAACAGTTTGCGGGAGATTAATCAAGCTGTTTTATTGTAATATTCCCTTTGTTGCTCATAGCAACCAATCACAGCTCAGTTTATAAATATCTGGTATTACCTTTCTTTATGGATAGAATGGGCACTTTTTAATGGAAAGTTTATCTTCTATGGCTATGTTCACGCAACGTCAAAAATAGAGAAAAGGCGGCCGATTTTGATATTTTAAAAAAATGTCTGTTATTGCCACGATTTAACTGACTGCAATGGCAATGCATTGAAATCGATGGGAAGACAGACGTCCAATGAACACAATGTATTTAATAACGGACGTTTTTACTGCGGACGTCAAAATAATGAACATGACCATTATTTTCGGACGTCTTGCAAACAGCGGACGTTTTTTATTACTTGTTCACACAGTTTTTCTTTTGTCACCGTTCATTCTCCGTTTTTACTATTAAACTCAATGGACTTTTCAATTAAGCCGCACCCAAAGGCTAATTAGTAACATCAACCTAAAATAATGTACAAACACCAGTCATTGCACTAAGGGGAGGCTGGGCTGCTAAATAACGTCCGTTATTTTAGACTTAAAATGACGGGCGTCATTTTAAACGGATCTGAAAAAAACGTTGTGTGAACATAGCCTATCTATGTATTCATTTTCTTCTGTTAATACAGTGGTAAAAAAAATGATACAATGAGCAGCTTTTGCATCACCCTCTTTAATTCGTTCATTTTTACTTTTTTAAGGGCAAACCTTTTTCAGTTTTAACAAAAACTGTTTACTATTTACATAATTAAGAAACATAGGGTTTAGGGTTAGTTTTATTCTCTTTGGCAATCGGCCTCAGTTATGCTGCCTCTGTTTGTTAACATACTGTATCTTTCCCTTAAAGCTCTTCAGTGCTGCTTCATTGCTTTCCTGTTTTAGTAGCTGAAATGTTTTCTTTTTCTTATTTTTTGCCCTCTTTACATTTTTATTTTTTCACATATGCTTTCTCGTGTTTCTAACTCTTTTATCCCCATAAGATATCTACCTCTCACAAAAATCTACAGAGAAGTGAATCTTTTAAATTCTTTTAAAAATTTTATTATGCTGATTTATTGTGAATCTCATTTCTGCTGAATCAATTCTGCCATTTCTATCAAACACCATCTACTTAAGCAAATCTCACTTTATTTTGATATACAGGAATGTCATAGCTTAGGTTTTACCTGTTTTCCTTTTCCAGGCTCTTGCTAGAATTAAATGAATGTAACTCACAAAAAAACTCAGTTTCTTTTACTAGGTAATAGATTTTCATAGGCCACATTATTGGTCTGATGCGTTTACGTACCACAGTAACTGGTGAGACTGAGTTGTTGCCTATTATGAGATACTGCAAGCTATGAAGTAACTTGTATAACCTTTTGTGATACTTTCCTCTTAATTATTAATATTCCTGTTCTTTGATATATGAATCCAGACTGATGCAGCATCCTGTTTCTACAGCTCTCATGAAAATAAGATTTCCTCTTCACTGTTCCATCCATTTGGTGCTTTCAGTCCTCATATAAATTTGATTTGCAGCAGCTATGAAATAACAGAAAAGATATTCTTTGCAAGCAGTGCTGACTTTATTGGTGAAGATAAAAGACTGATTGAGGTGCCGAATGTAACAGCTCAATAACAGTTAACTCCTCCAGTAGTTGGGATGCTAGTGCACTGTTTCTGAGTTTGGTTGATAAATTTGATTTTTCATTATTTCTGTATAAGGAATGAATGGCATTGTTAGTAATGATAAAGAGTCAAACATATTTTTATAATCTACCTACCTTTGCACATAGAATTCATATACACTCTCTCAATATAGCTTTTTATCAGTGTATCTTTTTGCCATCAAAGTGTTTTGTATTACTCAGATGCATCTAAAATATATCATAATGCAACTTTGTAAATAGGCTTGAACAAAAATATCTCTTGCTTTTTTTGTCTTTGGCTCCTATGCGTGTCTTATGTGTCTTTATGGTTACTCACAACTCCTTTCATCAGTCCTAAATGTTTTCTTACATAGATTTGAAAGGCAAACAAGAAGTAGAAGCTACACAAAAGGGAAGTAGTCAGCAGAACAGAGTGTTTGTTTCTACTGTGTTACTATAGAGACACATAGGGGGAGATTTATCAAAGGGTGTAAAATTTAGACTGGTGCAAACTGCCTACAGCAACCAATCACAGCTCAGCTTTCCTTCCAACACTGCCTAAAGCTGAGCTGTGATTGGTTGCTGTGGGTAGTTTGCACCAGTCTAAATTTTACACCCTTTGATAAATCTCCCCCATAGTCTCACACAGAAGCTGTATGCAAAACAGTTAAATCTTTTTAATCAAAATTTAATACTAAGTTTATGCAATGAGGAAATAGAATTAAAGGAAACTGTCAGCTGTGATTCACGATCCAAACTAAGTGTTAGATAACTGTTTGAGACAGGAGAAACATGGTACATTTCATATATCTAGCTCTGCTTTCTTAACATAGAAAAGTATTTTTATTTTATAGGAAAAAGAAGTGCAGTGTCACGGCCGCGGCGGCGTCCCGTGTTCCGGGCCGCCGACGCGACCTCCTCCTGCCCCATGCAGCCGCCGGGGTCCTTGTGCAGGGACCCGGCGCTGCTGCTAGTTCGGCCCCTGGGGGCGCCTCACCTCTCCTCCGTTCCTGTCTCCGTCTGTGCCGGCCGGCGTGTGCCGGCTGTCTCAGATTTAAAGGGCCAGTCCGCCCCTAATTGGTGTTGCACACAATCACTCCCTATAAATTCCAACCCTGCCCCACTACAGGTGTTGGAGCCTCTACATGCTTCCCATAGCGTTTGGCCCAGCTCCCTGTTGTTCCTGACCTTAGTCCTTGTCCCTTGTTCCTGTCTTCAGTCCTTGTCCCTAATCCTTGCCCGCTGCCTTCCCATTGTTCCTGAGTCCTGTCCGCCACCTGCGGTCACGTCTACAGTCCTCTGCTGTCACTATCTCCTGCCTACTGCTCCTGCCACGCCTTGCCTGCTGTCACTAGCAACCAAGCCAGGGGTAGCGACCTGGGGGTCGCCTGCCGCAGCAAGTCCATCCCGCCTTGCGGCGGGCTCTGGTGAAAACCAGCGGCCCCTTAGACTCCGCTCCCTGGTGAGGTTAGTGCTATCGCTAGTGACGGTCCAGTGGATCCACTACTCCAGGCGTAACAGTAGGCTCCAACCATGGATCCCGGCGAGGTGCCTGATATCCGCGAAGTAGCCCGAGTGGTCGCCCTACAGACACAACAGATCCAGAAACAGTCGCAGCAGATCCAGCAACTCACTGCCGCCTTACAGCAGCATACTACAGCCCAGCGAACACCACCTCCTGCTGCTTTTTCTACACTTCGACTCGCTCTCCCAAGCAAATACTCTGGTGACTCCAAGTTGTGCAGAGGATTCCTGACTCAGTGCACCATGCATATTGAACTTTTAAGTAGTCAGTTTCCCACCGAGCGCTCTAAAGTGGCTTTCATCATCAGCCTATTGGAGGTTAGAGCTCTGGCCTGGGCCACGCCGCTGTGGGACCGAGATGATCCTGTTGCTGCCAATCTCCGAACCTTCCTAGTCGAGTTTCGCTCCGTCTTTGAGGAACCTGCCCGTGCCTCTTCAGCTGAAACTGCTCTCCTCAACCTCTCTCAAGGGAGCTCCTCTGTTGGTGACTACGCCATCCAGTTCCGCACCCTGGCGGCAGAATTAGACTGGAATGAGGCCGCTCTAATAGCCACCTTCAAGAAGGGCCTGTCCAGTTGGGTGAGAGATGTGCTTTCCGCCCGAGACCTACCTACCTCCCTTAACGAACTCATCCTACTGGCCACCAGGGTCGATACTCATTTTTCTGAGAGAGAGGAGGAGGTCTGGCATGAACGGCGACTAAGCCTGTCCCGTCGCCATCACCAGCTGGCGCCGGTCTTCCAGAATCCTGATGTTCTGGTGTCTCAGTCGACTCCTGAGATTCCTATGCAGGTGGAACGGGCTCACCTGACGCCTGATGAAAGAATTTGTCGTCTGGAGCTGAATCTCTGCCTCTACTGCAGTGGTTCGGATCACTTTCGGCTGAGATGTCCCCAACGTCCCCAAGCGTCCGGGAAACGCCAGCACCTAGGTCCAGTGGGAGAGGTCTCTCTAAGTGTGAATGCCACCTCTCCAACATTGTCTGTGCCGGTTTCCATCCAGACACCCTCAGGACAAACTCACCAGACTACTGCCTTTCTCGATTCTGGGTCAGCAGGCAATTTTATTGCAGCTACATTGGTCCAGAGATGGCGGCTACCCGTGACCCCACTAGCCAGATCCCTGACTATCTCCTCGGTCACGGGCGCACCTCTAGTCCTCCAGGTGGGCACTTCACATCTGAAGAAGATCTCCTTCTACGTCCTGCCCCATTCTTCTTCCACCATCCTTCTGGGACTCCCTTGGCTGCAATTACATGCCCCTAAGCTGGACTGGAGAACCGGGAAGATTCTTAATTGGGGTCAGGACTGTTCCAACCAGTGTCTGAGGTCACCTCAGCCCAAGTACTCTATGTTGTCACCCGAGCCCGCCAAGCCTTTGTCCGGCCTACCGGTGGAATACCAAGACTTGCCTGATGCCTCCATCTGCAGGCAAGAAAGAGGGGGAGGCCAAAGGGGGGGGTACTGTCACGGCCGCGGCGGCGTCCCCTGTTCCGGGCCGCCGCCGCGACCTCCTCCTGCCCCATGCAGCCGCCGGGGTCCTTGTGCAGGGACCCGGCGCTGCTGCTAGTTCGGCCCCTGGGAGCGCCTCACCTCTCCTCCGTTCCTGTCTCCGTCTGTGCCGGCCGGCGCGCGCGTCCCCGCCTCCTAGGGCGCGCGCGCGCCGGCTGTCTCAAATTTAAAGGCCCAGTCCGCCCCTATTTGGTGTTGCACACAATCACTCCCTATAAATTCCAACCCTGCCCCACTACAGGTGTTGGAGCCTCTACATGCTTCCCATAGCGTTTGGCCCAGCTCCCTGTTGTTCCTGACCTTAGTCCTTGTCCCTTTTTCCTGTCTTCAGTCCTTGTCCCTAATCCTTGCCCGCTGCCTTCCCATTGTTCCTGAGTCCTGTCCGCCACCTGAGGTCACGTCTACAGTCCTCTGCTGTCACTATCTCCTGCCTACTGCTCCTGCCACGCCTCGCCTGCTGTCACTAGCAACCAAGCCAGGGGTAGCGACCTGGGGGTCGCCTGCCGCAGCAAGTCCATCCCGCCTTGCGGCGGGCTCTGGTGAAAACCAGCGGCCCCTTAGACTCCGCTCCCTAGTGAGGTTAGTGCTATCGCTAGTGACGGTCCAGTGGATCCACTACTCCAGGCATAACATGCAGCAAGCTGTAACACCTCCTTACTCCCCCTCCCATACCTGAACCTGGTTGGGACTAAGGTTCAGGTGTCAATCAAGCAGGGAGCAGGGAGAGAGGTATGTTTACTGCATATCAGGAGCTTGGGAAAGCCTCTTTGTACCAGAGAAAAAAAGTGTTTTCTACAACCTGGAAGCACAGCGGGATATATAAAAGGTATCATGTGTCTTCTTGTCCTAACAGCTATCTAACAGTGAAAGCGGTTTGGAATGCTAAAGGGGTACTTTAGGCAGGAGGCCTTTTTTAGTATTGCTGAGTAGAGGAGGGATAAAGACAGTGACATTTACTTACCTCCCTGACTCCAGCACTGGGGCCCATATCATGATGCTTTGGTCACCTGGATTCGGCTACTCATGTCTCAGATGGGACTTAAGATTTGATGTTACCAGGCCCACTCAGCTATTTAGTGGCTGTAATGTTGTCCTGCTTCTGCTGCTGAATAGCTGAGCGGGCATGCCAAAATCACATAGAAATTCCTGTCTGAGACGCGAGCGGCCAGAGACCGGGGGACCGAAGTAGTCAAAATGGATTTAATTGTCTTCATCCACCCCCTCTTCGGTTAGAGATCAGCGAACTTTTCAAAAGTTCATTCCAACCGGACTTCTGGATTTTTTTTAAAAAGTTCGGTCCGACCGGATTTCGGATTTCTTCTGATTTCCTAGTTTAAAGCATCTTTATGATACAGGGTTTGTGTATTTGGTTGAATTTAGGGCTCTTCATGTCAGTAACATCATTATCTTTTCAATATCTCCAAAGTCAATTTTTTTTTTAGACTTCAATATTTACATTATAGGTTCTATGCAGGAAAAAGGTCACAAATGCAGTGAAGGAGCAGCAGTAGTCATTGGAGGCCAGTGGAGGTCCAGAAATAGTCATTTGAGGCCAGTACAGGAGCAGAAGTAGTCATTGGAGGCCAGTGGAGGTCCAGCAATAGTCATTTGAGGCCAGTACAGGAGCAGCAGTAGTGAACATGGAGGCCGCTCCTCTTAAAGCTATACCGACGTGACAAAGGGGGTGGGCTAGTGCAACATCCCTGCTGATTGGAAGTGTTCCGGGCATCATGGCAAAGCTCTTTTCCGGCTCAGAACACTTCCTGCTTTCTAAAATGGCGGCTGCCATTTTAGAAAGCAAGAGAAGAAAAAAATTCGGAGCGGACTTCCAAAAATCTGAATCCGACCGGACTCGGACTTTTGGGAAAATCCGATCCGAATCCCATACCGGCGGAACCGAACCGGTGATACTAAAAAGGGCCCTCCCACCTAGAATTCCGCTTTAATTACAGCTGACAGATTCCCTATAAGACAGCATTATTTGGTTGTATAATGATTAGTCTACTATTAGATCACATCAAAGTTAACCCTTTAAGGACGGAGCCAGTTTTCATTTTGGTGCTTTGGTCCTCGTGTTTAAAAGGCCACTGCACTTGCATATTTTCCCCTACAGACCCACATGGGCCCTTATTTTTTGCGACACCAATTATACTTTGCAATTCCAGACTTAATTTTTCCATACAATATGCTGCAAAACCAGAAAAAAATTGGAAGAAAAGGTGCAATTCTTTTAATTTTGAGGGGTTTCGTGTTTACCTTATTCACTCTATGGTGAAACTGACAAGTTATTTCTGTTCCTCAAGTCAGTACGATTACAACAATATGTAACTTGTATAACTTTTATTTTATTTGATGGCTTTTAAAAGATCAAAACCATTTAAAAAAAACTAAATGTGTTTAAAACGCTTTTATTGTTTGCTCTGTGGGGTTGTATAAGGTGTAATTTTTTGCACCATGATCTGTACTTTCTATTTGTACCTTGCTTTTTTTCTGCATTTGATGTAAACAAAAATGGGCAATTTTTGCACTTTGGCGGGTCTTTGCGCTTACACCGTTTACGATGCAAGATGAGGAATAATTTAATAGTTTGGGGGATTACACATACTGCGATACCAAATATGTAAAAATATTTTTATTCATTTTTAAACTTAGATTTAAACTTTTACTAGGGTAGAAGATTTTATTAATAAAAACACTTTATTTTTTTTCCACATACATTAATCAGAAGCCCCCTGGGGGACTTCTATATACACAGCACTGATCTCCCATTAAGATCAATGATGTCTATGTAATAGAGCACTGATCCATTAGATCAGTGCTTTATTATTCTGCAGCAGACCAGATAGATTGATTGCCAAGCCGGGATCAGCGTCATTCTAACGCTGAACCCCGGCCTACTCAGTAGAAGGGATCTCCCCTCCCCAATTGCATTGCACGGGGTGGGGAGGGTCCCTCACTAGACACCAGGGAGAGGGGCTGCATTTAAATAGTTAATTAGCCAGGAGCAGCGATCTGCCTAACCAACTAATACATGCGGTCCCCAACTGCACATAGCAACCAGGGACTGCACGCTGCAGAGAGGGCTCGTGCCGGGAGCCCTGTCTGTTTACCCTTAACGGCCGTATGATGAGTATACTCATCCTGCGTTGTTAAGAGGTTAAAGGGTCATTTTTGTTTAGGAAACTTCTGAAATGTCAAAAGCTGGATTCATGATGATGGTCTGGGTGCAAAGATCCCACACATTGTTATCACAAGCAGGGAGAAATAATTCTCCTTTGAAGTGCTGTAATCCAGCATGTCTGCCATTCTTTTTTCTTCCTACCATTATAATCTACAGTAAAAGAGAAAGGAAAGATATGAGCAATGAAAAAAAGAACCTGTTATCAAAACTGAGTACAATGGCTTAAAATAACAATGGGTGATCAGTCTGTTATTAAGTATTACACTTATCGCTGCTCAATCAATCAAAAAGTACGGGAACCACTTTTTGTAGTAGACAGTTTGGTCATTTTCAAGTTGTTCTGGTCAATACTTCTGGAAAAAAATGTCCAATAATAACCTTTCAGAGTTTGAACTTTTACTTAAAAAATCTGTTTTAAGTCTCCTTAGTGCTCTATATTTATAATAAGAACTTAAAATCCAATGTAAGTCACAATAGTCTTGAATTGTATGAATCTGACCCCAATAATGAATATGGTTGGTGGCAGGTCAGTGTCAAAGTTAGACAGTAGCTCTAAAACTAATGTGAAATCTAATTCCAATATTTTCACAGTGCCCTCTGACCATTAAAATGAATTATGTCCTGTAGAAGTGATACAAATTGTTGGTGCAGCTCTCACAGAAAATTTTTGACATACAATGACTTGAAACCTATTTAGGTACAACAGAAGAAATCGGCCCCAACCTTAGACTCTCCATAAGACAAATGTATATATTCTTCAAAATTACAAATCTATAAACAAGCAGTTACTAATGTTAAGGATACTCTGCAGACCAAAACTCCACTTAGATTTTAAGCTAGCATGTTGTACCTGGGAGAAAACATTTAAAAATGCGGTTGGCATTTTTTGCTATTAAAGTTAATATGAATGGAAATTGGAATTTATCCTCTGCTCTGCAGAGAATGTGAAGAATATTTTATGCACAGTTACAGTTCAGCCAAATCCCTTTCGTCATGCATTAGCATGTTTGAATCACATAGGAGACAATATAATTTGTTTAATTGTAAGGATGCTCTAAATTTTAAAAAAGGCTTTTTTTTTTTAATGTGTTGTTCATTAAACATTATAAATGTATAAAATGTTACATTTGCAACTTACGTTGATTATTATTATTATTATTATTATTATTATTATTATTATTATTTATTATTTTCAAATTGTTTAACCCCTTAAGGACAGAGCCTGAAATGGCCTTAATGACAGAGACAAATTTTATGAATATGACCAGTGTCAATTTAGTCATTAATACCTTCGGGATGCTTTTACCTATCCGGCTGATTCTGAGATTGTTTTCTCGTGACATATTGTACTTTACATTTCTGGTAAATTGGAGTCGATACTCATAACAAATCTTTATGAAAAAAACCCAAATAATGTAAAAAAATGTGAAAAACTGCATTTTTCCAACTTTGAAACTTTTTTGCGTATACAGAAAGTGGTTATACCACATAAATTATATATTAAATAGCATTAGCAACATGTCTACTTTATGTTGGCGGCATTTATTAAACTATATTTCATTTTTTTAGACGATAGGAAGCTTAAAACATTAGCAGCAAATTTCCAAATTTTCAGTAAAATTTCAAAATCAGATATTTTTAGGGACCTGTTCAGGTTTAAAGTGTATTTGAGGGGCCTGTATGTTAGAAAGCCCCACAAAGCACCCCATTTCAGAAACTGCACCCCACAAACTCTGCAAAAGCACATCCAGAAAGTGTTTTAACCCTTTAGGGGAGTCACAGAAATAAAAGCTAAGTGTGTAAGGAATTTGAAAATTTTAATTTTCTGTGCAGAGATTTTATTGTAATCCAATATTTTTCATAATTATAAACCTATTACCAGAGAAATGCACCCCAATAATTATTGCCCCGTTTCTGCAGTTTATAGAAATACCCCATATGTGGCCCTATTGCGCTATTTGACGCAACCACAAGCCTCAGATATAAGGGAGCGCCTAGTGAATTTCAACGCCTCCGTTATATTTGGTCATTTTTGACTGTACCACTTCAGGTTGGCAGAGGCTCTGGGGTGTCAAAACCTAAAAAACACCCCTAAAGGGACACCATTTAGAAAACTACACCCCTCAAGGAATGTAACAAGGGGTGCGGTGAGCATCTGGACCCCACAGGTGCTTCACAGATTTTCCCAACAATATGGCGTGAAAAAAGAAAAATTTATTTTTTACACTAAAACGTTGTTCTAGCCTTCAATTTTTCATTTTCTTAAAGGGATAAGAGGCAAAAAAATACAAAAAATGTGTAGCGCAGTTTCTCCCTAGTACAGAAATACCCCACATGTGGCGATAGAGTGCCAAGGGGGCGCAGGACGAGCCTCCAAAGGGAAGGAGCGCCAATTGGCTTTTGGAAGCTGAATTTCACTGAAAAGGATTTCAAGCGCCATGTCGCATTTACAGAGCCCTCGTGCTGCCAAGACACTGGAAACCCCCCACAAGTGATTCCATTCTGGAAACTACACCCCTCAAGGAATCTAACAAGGGGTGCAGTGAGCATATGGACCCCACTGCTGACGGGCACAAATGTGGAACAATGTGACGTGAAAGGGAAAAATTTCATTTTTTCACTTTCATGGCACAAATGTGCCCGTCATCAAGGGGTCCATATCCTCACTGCACCCCTTGTTAGATTCCTTGAGGGGTGCAGTTTCCAGAATGGGGTCACTTGTGGGGGGTTTCCAGTGTTTTGGCAGCACGAGGGCTCTGTAAATGCGACATGGCGTTCATCATCCATTCTAGCCAAATCCAACCTCCAAAATCCAAATGGCGCTCCTTCCCTTTGGAGGCTTGCCCTGCGCCCACATGGCGCTTTATGTCCACATGTGGGGTATTTACGGACTCGGGGGAAATTGCTCTACACATATTGTGTGTTTTTTTCTCTTTTAACCCCTTGTGAAAATGATAAATTCAAGGCGGAATGCACAAAGGGTTATCCTTCGCCATTCCGCAGTGTGCACGTACCAGAAAATCTGTAAGTGTACCCAGAGGTACTCTCACAGAGTTTGGAGAATTTCACTCCATACCATCATCTCTTATTGGGACGGTACTGGCGGAAAAGACGTGTCTGGGGGGCAGCGTACGCTACGCTACCCCCCAGACATGTCATTGGAGGATGAGGATGAATGGAGGAAAGAAGGATCCCCCATTCATCCTCACTGGCTGTTTCGGTGTCGGAGGCAATAATAACGTATCCCTCTGACGCCGAAAACACCCTGGGGGCCATCTTTATACGGGGATTAGTATATGGGGTATATAGTGGTGTAGTGTCAAACTTTATTCAATGTAGTGTGGTGTAATGTAGTGTTTTTTACGTGTTTTTTTACAGTAAGTATAAAATAAAAACCTACGCCAACAAAAGAGTTGCTGATAAATGCCGCACTTATGTGCGGCACTTATCAGCAGACTGTGGCAGTAGAATATAGAAAAAAAACACCCTACGCCAAAAAGGAGGAGTTGCTGATTAGCAGCGCACTTTCGTGCGATGCTGATCAACACTCAGCGGCGATAGGGTGCGGAAAATAGAAAAAAAAAAATTTGAAAAAAAAAAAAAAAAAACTTTTTCTACATTCTGAACATCCCTGTAGCTGCTGATAAGTGTATTACACATATCAGCCGCTAGAGGGCAGCAGAGCGCAAAATACGGAAGAAGCCGACGCTGGAGCCGAAAATAGCCGAGAGAAGCCGAACGTGACGTCACGGAGGAAGCCGAAGACCCGAACGAAGACGAGGATGCCGCGAACCCAGAAGACGCCGATCAGGAGCCCGGGACAGGTGAGTAATGTACAAATACCTGCTCTGGACCCCTCGGCTACCTAGCTGAGGGGTCCAGGGCAGGTATTTACTATATTGTGGGACTCTGATCGCCGTGCCACCGGCCCGATCGCCGTGAACGGCCGGCCGGTGACGGCGATCGGGCCGGTGGCACGGTGACCACCATTACTTTTTACAGTAATGGCGGTCGGTGCCGTCCTCGGACAGCACCGACCGCAATTTTTTTCCGGGTCATCGGGTCACCGATGACCCGGAAAGGTTCCGATCGCTGCTATTGGCTGATCTGAATTGATCAGCCTATAGCGGCGATCGTAAGCACGGGGGGTGTTAACCACCCCCCGTGCCGTGAAGCTAAGATGGCCTGCTATGATTTATAGCAGGCCATCTTCCCCGACCGCTGTGTGTGAACACGCAGCGATCGGGGAAACATCGGGCGCAACCCATACGCCCGTTTGCGTTAAAGCCCAGGCAACGGGGGCGTATGGGTACGCCCGATGTCGTTAAGGGGTTAAACCTATAGCCTATTTGCATTCCGCTCATTGGGCTGCAGGGCTTTTTAGTCTGCTCTGCCCCGGGCCACTTTCCCCACATGCTGGGAAAAGATGAATCCAGTCCTGGGAAACTTCTCCCAGGACTGGATCCACCTTTTCCCAGCACCCGGAGAGGAGCAGCATGAAGCAGAGCAGACTGCAAAGCCCGCAGCCTGATGAGCAGAAGACAGATTGGAACGAAGCAATTTTCTTTGTTCCTACTGTAAATTTGCTCATCTCTACCTATAGCCCATGTTTATAAAAAGGGTTTTCACACTGAGGAATAGGCGAGTATTCAGCGTGGAATTGAAGAGGAAAGTTTTCTGCTTGAAATTCCTCATCTAGGGTATGTGCACACTGAGTAATTTAGACGGAAAGTCCGTCGCGTAATCCGTCCCTCGCACCCGCTCGCGGATAAGTTAAGTGGATTTTAAGAAGTTAAGGGGATTTTAAAACGAATTTACGCCCCCATGGGCTTCTATAGCAGAATCGGCCCAAAGTATTGACATGTCGGAAAGAAGATCTGCAGCAGAAAATTCTGATTGGAAATTCTGAAGTGTGAACAACAGAGCAGAAATCCCATTGAACACAATGAGACACGGCTCTGTTCCTATTTTACGATAGGAATTTCAAGCTGAAATAAGAGTGGATTACTCTTCAATTCCTTACCTATTCCCCACCTATTTCTCAGTGTGCACATACCCTTAGGATATTCTACTAAAGGAGTATTTTGGATGATGGAAAATATTTAAGGAACTAGATTTGCATTTCAAGGGAAATACATAGTGCTTGAAAAGAGCACCCCTTTAACAGTGACTTCCTTGCAAGAAAAACTTTAACCCTGGAAACCGTCCCTTTAAGAGCGACTTGGGTCCCGTCCCTTTAAAGAGCGACTTGGGTCCCATCCCTTTAAAAGCAACATGGGCCCCGTCCCTTTAAAAGCGACTTGGGTCCTTCTAATAGTGACTTGGGTCCCTTTAAGAGCGACTTGGGTCCCGTCTTTTTAAAAGCGACTTGGGTCCCGTTCCTTTAAAAGCGACTTGGGCCCTGTCTCTTTCAGATGGGTCCCGTCCCTTTAAAAGCAACTTGTGTCCCAATAAGAGTGACTTGGGTCCTGTCCTTTTAAGAGCGACTTGGGTCCCGTCTCTTTAAGAGTGGCTCTGCTACTTATAATGATAAAGATCATTGCTCGTTTACCATGACAATCTTACTCATGTCAGTGAGAAAAAAATGTTAAGGACCTTCAATCTTCTACATTTTCTATTGGTTAATAATAGTGGACAAGTGGCTGTGTGGATGTTGGGAGGCATTGACCAAGACCTCAGACAAGACCTCAGAATTTCTATTGGCTGCTATATTTCACCTGCATATGCATATGCATTTGCATATGTGCTGTGATTGTGTATGTGTGTGGCCATTATTTCCCATGGGCCATTATTTTCTATGGGAAATTAAGGGTCTTTAAACGAAAATTTCTTAAAAACGACAAATCCGTTCAGAACCAAAAATAGATAGCACACCTCTCACACCTCTCTCTCAGTTTTAATGGAGTCTGTGCGCAAAGCGGTTCGGGCTGTATTAATCGCAGAAGAATGGATGGAAGAAGAAACGGAAGAAGAAAAATACGGATTACAATATAGTGCTTTTTCAAGCACTATAATAATTTGGCCCAGTTGACACTGAGCAAGATCAATGTCAATTCTGTGAGCGGAGAGTGGCGGCAGCCGACACATGCACGTTCTCCTATAGAGATACTGCAGGACACCAAGCACGGATGGATTCCGCCGTTTTTTCTCAGAGTGGACTGGGCCTTATAGTGTAATAGATAGACATAAGCACTCTCTATTGAGCATAGTATTCACTGAAGTATCGGGCCACTCAAAAGTACTTGATACTTGAGTGAGTACTGTGTACTATCCGAGTGCTCATTAACAAAAGCTTGTTGAAAGGCAGCTGAGCAGCCTTAAAGTGTACCTGTCATGAACAGCCTTTCCATGGCAAGATCTTCTGCTAATCCAGAAGGTCAGCTCTCCATGGATACAGAGATAAATCATCAAAATGCATAATGCATATGTCCTGATTTCTAGCATAATACAGTTAAGCTCCTCTGCTATATTATCTTAGTTGCACTACCTCACCCTGCTTCTTAATGCTTCCTGGTATTGCTTCTGGTTCCGATTTCCTACTCGGCTTTGACCACTAGATATTCTACATGATACTTATAGTACTACACCTATTCCTGCCAATGCTCCTGCCTTGTCCATTAAAGGGGAACTCTAGGTAGAGACTAAAAAAAGCAAATAGAAGCAATAGCATTACTTACCTATCTATCCCAGTTTTAGAACTACCAAAAATTTCTTGTTTAGGTTTTTTTTTTTTGTTCGGTATTGTGTGGTTGTACTTCCTGGTTGAGCAATTGTACACAGTACTACATGTTCCAGAATGCAATGCTTTCCTCACAGTCCTCCACTCTGCCCATTCCCCAGCCAAATCTGTTGCAGAACATCTAGACTGTGTTCACACATTGCAGTTTCATTGTGCTACTGAATTATTTGCTGTACCTTATCATTTCACTCTGTGACACCCCCCACACACACACACACACCCCACACACACAGCACAGCACAGCAAACTGTATTCTCTACCTGTAACACTGATATTGGAATAAAGTAAAGAACTTTTACATTTTTTTTCTTTTCTTTTCATCTCTACGCACATATTATGATCAAGCATCTTTTAAAGACATTTAACATCTGCAAAAGAAATGAAAGTAGCACATGTTTTATTTTTACAATATGTTTATATTTTATAGATCCATGTGAATCGCCCCATGAGATGGATTACTCACCGGATAAATCACCCACCTCTTTAGCGCTGTCACCCACCTCACTGGCCTCAATGGTGCATGGGTCGAGACTGCTGAGGCCAGTGACTGACTGCAGCAGTCACAAGGGTCATTGCTGCAGCCAAGTAAACAAAGAACAGTGGGGAGAACTGAAGTAGACGAGCAGGAGTGGCAGGTGATTTATCAGAGCATTAAAAGTGCGTTAGGCGGGGTTCACCTCTGTGTGGGAGACTTCAACTGGATCTCTTGCATTTAATGTTTTCTCAGGTTTTTGGATACAGTCTGTGATGGAAGCTGTAAATGGAGCCACCAAGGCAGATGTCAGCCTAGTCTTAGCAGGTTTTGATATTTTATAACATTTCCTTTAGCCATCTGTTCTCTTGGAAACCCCTTTAAATAAAGGAATAAATGAAAATAGCACTAATTTAACTCCCAAAATATATGAAATACAAATGGACACATCCTACGTAAATGGTATTTGACACTTGTTCTAGGAGCATCTTCGAAAAATAAATGCTTAACACTGTGTTTTTATGACGGGACAAAGCCCAGGCAAACATGTCAGTTCTCTATCAGCTTTAAATTGTTTTAAATTGTCTCAGTGATTTAAGTCATTCAAGTTCAGAGATTGTTCCATCAGAATACCAGTCTCTCCAATTTATTGTTTATTTAATGCTTCGCTATTGGCATCGTCTGTACACAGCAGTGGCCCTGACAATACAGATGGAGAAACAGCATTTCAGCACATGCAGTCAACCTGACACATAGATTTTTCTGAACTGTCATTAAAATAGCGGAGATTCAATGGGAGGGGGAGTGTTAACTCAAGTGTTGATTTAACAAACTGAAAACAAACTAGATTTGGCAGCCACATGCCACTTCCATTAAACCCCAAAATATCTTCTATAGTGGTGACCTCTGTATAAAAGCAGTTTGAATCACTGTTTTCAAAGAGGCTGGTGTGATAGCTGCCCATAAATCCTGGCCCTGGCAGCTACAATTTCTAAACCATAGTGGGGGAAAAAAAAGATTACGGTATTTACCACTCTGACGGGAAGATTGATCTTCACTTAGTCTATTTGACACTTCTTTTATGATTGAGGGAGCTGTTGATAGCTGGCATATCCAGAATTGATTTATTCCAGTTTTCATTCTTAGCGGGGTTCTTCTTGGAATAATGAGGGCTGATGAAGCCTGATGTTGTTCAGAGCATTGGCTGGTTTAATTTATGTTTCAATAATGTGAGATTATGATTGGATTAATGACGTTCGAAGTCCCACGCATCAAAAAAATTTTTTGTCATACTGCAAAGCACTTTTGTCCATCATTACAGGCTTTGGGAATAATAGCAAGTAGCACACAGTATTCAGTGTCTCAGTGCACATACACACATATATAAAGGATTGCACACAATGGCCGCTGTTAATACAAATGTCAATCTTTTAAGCATTTTTGGTCATAGGATTGTATCCTTTGCAGTATAGGAAATCATTATTATTATTATTATTATTACACAAATAGTAGGAGATACTGTATATTGCAGGTTAGCAAAGCATAAAATAGGATCTTACTGACAACAAAAGCAGTTATTTTGGCCTTCACTTTGTCCTTACTCTAGGTTATCTACATATAATGTTACGGAAAGAAGAAGGTTGTGTGTAAAGTGGATGATTTATTCAGACAATACATATTTTTTTTCTCAATACCACTGTAGAATTTATAAAGAACAATATATTATTGATGCTTAATGTAAAAAAAATCAGGTTTAATAGGCTGGGTTCACACACTGTATACTTCAGGCAGTATTTGGTCCTCAAGTCAGGTCCTCATAGCAACCAAAACCAGGAGTGGATTGAAAACACAGAAAGGCTATGATCACACAATGTTGAAATTGAGTGGATGGCCGTCATATAACGGTAAATAACTGCCATTATTTCAATATAACAGCCGTTGTTTTAAAATAACAGCAAAAATTTGCCATTAAATGACGGCCATCCACTCAATTACAACATTATGTGAACATAGCCTTTCTGTGTTTTCAATCCACTCCTGGTTTTGGTTGCTATACAGCCTCACAAATACAGCCTCAAATATACATAGTGTGAACCCAGCCTTAGTATGTATATAAAAAAAAAGAAAAAGGGTCAAGAATGAATGAAAACAACCAGGGCAAATTACATATCTAGATTAGGGCACATTTACATCATTTTACTGGGCTACAGGTATACAGTACTCCTAAGCTGCTGTTATATTCACAAAGTTATTCCAACATAAACTGTGGTGTACCCACAATCTCCTAAAATTTGTTTCAGATTTACATCCTGATATAGAAGTGATTGCCTTGCGATTGTCTTCACAAAGTTTGTAATAAAGCAGGGACTCCTGTCAGAAACAAGAGTCCCTGTTCCTATACAGTACACTGAGAGAATTAGTGCAAAGCACCCATCCCAGCAAGTTTAGTAAGTGAAAGCTTTTATACAGCACTGCTACTTATATCCTGACCACTCATTGTAAAGAAGCAAGGAGGAAATGTTTTGTGAAATTCAGACTGAATCTGATTATTTCTGTATTGACTCATCTTTAACATTAAACCATTGTTTCAATAGCACCCTTTTTTTTAAGGCCACTCACAATGTAATAAAACTATGATTGTTTTATTCTGTGGGTTAGTACAATTACAGCATTGTACTTTGGTATTTTGTTTAGTTTATTTACAGCATTTAGGCTGCAGTTAAAAAAAAATGGTAAAATACTTTTTGTTAGTTTTTTTTAAAGTCCTCTTAGTCTCTTTTGATTACTATAGGGGCTCAGGAATGCTTCTTTGACTCTTTAGTATAGAGAATAAAAGCATTTTCTGGAAGCACAGATGGATATATGATGTACACCATGTATTTCATTGACCTATCAGATATCTAACAGTGTCAGCCCTTTGGAATGTGAATTGCAACTGTCAGATTCCTTTTAAAGAATAAATTATTTTTTTCATGGCACATTCCCTTTAAGAGCTTTGTAGTGACAGGCTCTGTACCCAGGACAGGCACATATCACATAATGGCACATGTGGTGCCAATATTCAAAAAGTTGTTAAAATGTGATCACAGGAAGTTTAACCTTTATTTTATGTGAATTGTTTTAAGAGATGCTCTACAGGAGTATTTCCTTGGGGAAAAATATACATAACTCCTTATCAGCATGGGTTTAAGGTTTCTTTTCTGTTGAACTAATCTGGTCAGCTTTTATGAAGAGATAAGCTAAAGACTGGACTGGAGCAACTCAATGGATGTCGTGTATCTTGGTTTTTCCAGAGCATTTAATACTGTGCCTCATAAAGGTTCGGTATATAAAATGCAAATGCCTGGGCTGAAGGAAATGTGTGCTTACTAGAGATGAGCGAACCTCGAGCATGCTCGAGTCCATCCGAACCCGAGCTTTCGGCATTTGATTAGGGGTGGCTGCTGAACTTGGATAAAGCCCTAAGACTGTGGAAATCATGGATATAGTCATTGGCTGTATCCATGTTTTCCAGACAACCATAGAGCTTTATCCAAGTTCAGCAGCCCCAGCTAATGAAATACTGAACGTTCGGGTTCGGATCGACTCGAACCCGAACCCGGTTTGCTCATCTCTAGTGCTTACTGAAGAGTTAAGATTGGAAATATAAGCTACAAGTATATGGTCAGCTTTAGTTTAAATGGCACTGTTCTCATTATCGGTGGGTGTCCAAGCAGTCAAATTCCCATGAATTAGACACATTGCATTGTGGCACAACCCCTTTAGCAGAAACAGATTATAATAGAGTAACAATTGTCTTTGCTGATCACATTTTAGGGAATGATTTCTTATATTGTCAATGCAAAAGGTTTTTAGTTGCAGTTCACAAGTTGCATGTGACTTTGACTCAACCTAAATGCAAGTGGCATGCAGCTTCTTTGCAAATTCTTTGAGATTTGGCTATTTTTTACCATCTGTAAAGAAGTCATTGGATGGTAGACTGCACAAATTATTTAGGTCGCATGACCAAAGCCACTCTGTAGCCTTAGCCTTATAGCCCAATTTTTTTTTTTTTCATTTCTACGTACATTTAATGTTTCCTTATGCTCTGAGACCTGCATACAGAGTCCTGAGATGTAAATCCAGTGCTGATTCCCTGTCCAAGATATACAGGCACAAATGACAGCATTCAATGAGCTACAGCAGTGACAGAGGTTAATATGCACCGGAGCTTCTATATTTTAGTGGATGTGATGTATGATATCTCTGTAGACTTGCCTGAACACTAGCCATTCATTGTTAGAACTGCTGTTCGCATGATGCATTTCAATATGAATGTGTTGGTGGATGTATATTTTAGTAGCATTCAGTTAGATATTGCTTTGGAAATTTTTTGTGAGCTTTATGTTATTTTCTATAAATTGATAAGCCTGTCATAAATTATAAGACTGGTGAAGCTTGTGTGGGTCATTGTTGCAATAGTGGAGAAAAGGAAAAGATGCAGAAAAAAAGTGACAACTCACCATCCAAATCCTGTTTTATTTCATAGGAATAAGCACTGGCATTCAGCTAATCAATCGTTCAGCTGTTAGGCATTGTGGGTGGCCAACAGGCTTTTCACGGGCTCCCCTGTTTCCTCTGGCCTTGCTGTGTGCACAACAAAAGCTATAATGTGATTGTTGTGATTGCAGTATACAGTTCACAATAAATGCAGCAAATATTCCATAAAAAAAAAAATCTCCATAATTTTTGGATATGTTAACCCCTTAGGGACCAAGCCTATTTGAGCCTTAATGACCAGGCTCATTTTTCAAAATCTGACCTGTGCTTATAGCTCAGTGATGCTTTAACATATGCTAGCGATTCTGAGATTGTTTTTTTGTAACATATGGTACTTTATATAAGTGGTAAAATTTGGTCACTATCTTTTGTGTTTTTTGTGAAAACATAAAAATATCATGAAAAATTTGCACTTTACAAACTTTGAAATTCTCTGCTTCTAAAAAAAGAAAGTTGTATCACATAAATTAGTTACTAGGTCACATAACCAATATGTCCTCTTTTGTCTTTATGTCTAATCTGGCATAATTTCGTAAACATATTTTACTTTTCTTGGGTGTTACGGGGCTTAGAAATGTATCAGCAAATTATCAATTTTTCATGAAACTTCCAAAACTAATTTTTTTAGGGACCAGTTCTTTTTTTAAGTGTGTTTAGGAGGCTTGTATACTTGAAACCCCCATAAATGACCCCATTTTGGAAACTACACACCCTAAGGAATTAATCTAGGGGTATAATGAGCATTTTAACCCTACAGGGGCTGGAGGAAAGTATTCACAATTAGGCCGGAAAAAAATGGAAAATAGAAATTTTCAAATAATATGTTCGTTCAGATTAACCCATAGGGAACATTGGCGTTCATAACATCGCCAAATTTTTCAAATATGACGTGTCACTTTAAGCATCAATAACTGTGGAATGCTTTAACCAATCCTTGTAATTCCAAGATTGTTTTTTTCGTGACATATTTTACTTTATGTTAGTGGTAAATTTGGGTTTATAACTTTAGAATTTTTTTTGTGAAAAAAACTCCAAAATTTTTGTGAAAAATTGAAAAAATTCCCTAAGGAATTAATCACTGTGACCACTAAGGTTATTCGGGGGGCACATGTATTCATCTCCTCTCACTGTGGATTAACGGTGAGAGGACATGAAAGCATGCAATGCCCGTTACTGGTGGCCGCCGTTATACTGGTAATAACGGCGATCCTCGGTGCGGGGACTGGCCGGGACTGAGCCCACACTCTGCCCCAACTTCTCAGCGACCTCCAGTAGCTGAGAGGAGGGGGCTGCGGGCATTACCGGCGCTGCTGCACTATTCTGTGCCATCGCCATAAAGAGCTGATGGCAGCAGAACAGAGCCCATTAGTGATTGTCGTAAAAATTCATATTGGCGGTCACTAATAACATAATACATTTATTCTCTGGGTCACTACGGTTACGGCGATACCACATTTGTATAGGTTTTTTTAACTATTTTATCTTTTGCGGGACAAAGCTAGTTTTGGGCTTATATTATGCGGGAAGATCTTTAGTTTCTATTGATACCAAGTTTTAAATGTATATGACTTTTTGATCTCTTTTATGACGTATTTTCTAAAGCAGATTGATAAAATACAGCTATTCTGGTACTTTTTTTATTTATTTTTTTACAGCGTGTGTCGTGCGATATAATTATTGATATTGTTTTATAGATTGGGTCGTTACGGACGTAGCGATACCAAATATGTATAGGATTTGTGTTTTTGATCACTTTTATGTAATGTTTTATAGTGTATGGGGAATGTAATGCATTTTTATTATGGGGGAGGGGGGGCTGGGGGGATTGTGTTTGGTGCACTTTTTTTTACTTTTTTACACAAGTGTACATTACTGTACACTAGTGTAACACTTTCCTCCGATCACGTAAGTGGACCTGCGGTGCCGTCTGGTACACACCGGAACCCGTTAGATGCCGCTGTCATGCTTTGACAGCGGCATTTAACGGGTTAAACTGTCCGAAGCGGAGAATCCTCCGCTCCAGGCAGTTACAGGGGGGGGGGGTTAGCGGCCACACTGACAGCTGTTCCTGCGCACTGCTGCCGCCGCGGGGCGGTGATTTATTCCGATGCGTCCGCCGTTAAAAGGCGTAAAGGAATAAAGCCCATTAGTGGCAGCCGTGAAAAGGCAGCACGCGGTCACTAAGGGGTTAACATGACAAAAAGAAAATATCAAGTTGGCATCCTTGGATGGTGGTAACCAAAGTAAATTATTGCTGGACTGTGAATGATCAGATCGTGGACCGTGCAATTACTATTAATTATTACCTTATCTATTATGTGGCACATTTGACCTGAAATTCCCTTGCCTCTTTTCTCTATGCTGGTCACGTTACTCCACTATATTTTCTTTGTTTTACAGGACACTTTTTATGGTTAGTACCATACAGTAAGTGCCACTAAGTGGTATTATTTCTTTGATTTAGTTGACATGTAATGAAAGTTTGGCAACTAAATCCTTCCTAATAAAAAGCTTTCATCTTATAGTGCTGGCTACAGGAACCTGGAAGACACTGTTCTTGTAAAGAACTGCAGACGCCATTTTGGATTTATAGTGTCACATTTGTTCACTTGGCAGCCTTTGTAGCCAAACATTTCTTATTAAACTACCTTTACTTTCCTCAGTGATATAAAAGGACCCTGATTGATATGTTTATAAAATCTTTAGCAATGTAGAATAAATATATATGACTCTGGAATGCAAATAAGCTTTTTTGTTTTCTGTATATATTGGTTTAAAGTGCACATATGATTTAAAAAAAATCTTCTGACATGTCATACCTTGCACATCTGCCCCTTCATTCTAACGATTGTCGGGGGCCTCAGCATCCAGACCTTGACCAATACTAACCTCCAACATGTCGCTATGATAGGAACCCTTTAAGCAGATCAGTTAAAACATATTGGCCAAATGGAAAGCATGTAAATTAGGTTAGGGTCCATCCATATCCAAGAATTCCTTTTATGTCCAAGGTATATGCAGTAGTATGATGTATTGTTGTATACATCTGCCATTGACTTTGACATAGTATGCATATATAGGGGCATATGCCAGACACGAGCCTGATGGTTGGGCAAAGGAGTGTGCCTAATTTAGCACAATTTTCTCCTGGAAATTGGTATAAACCATGGTCCAAAGCATAAATAAGACCGGCATATGAATACGAGTAAAACTCTCCCACAGTGTAAACTTTTTAGCATACAAGAATTTTTTTTTTTGCATACAGTTCTATTAAAACAGGTTGTCAAATAAGCATGAAGAGATTTTAATGTATACTAGCCAACTTTAGGCTAAAGGAATACTATTTCAATATACTTCTGATTACTGTAGCCAGTACTGGAATAGAGTGCTATTTATCCATAGTACTGTATGCAGAGTGCATGCAGAAATTTCTAGAAAGTAGAAAATAAAATGTGTCATTGGCTTATAAGGTTAAAAAATAAGTTATTGCTAATAGATACTATCACAATGGCATAAAGATGCCATCACAGTGACACAATGACACAAATAGATACTATCACAATGACACAAAGACATAAATAACATCCATTGCTCCATTGTGTCCATAGCAACTGGGATAAATCACATGAATTCATTTAATGCCATTACCTGCTCATAGATCTGTTGGGTTAATGTAACCTGCAATAGTAGGAACAGTTATAGCATAGAAAGCCCCAATTATAGAACAACTAAAAGTCCTTTCTTATAATATTTTTTCGCTTCTTGGTAAAAAATCCAATAGTTCCGAAGCCTGCTTGGTAGCAAGATTACATTTTTCTTAACATTCTTTAGCACTGGAAATCAAAGCTGAAGGAAATGCACTAATCTGTCTATTTCTAATGGCTTATGATACACTTACCTTAGCTTCACAGCATTAAAGAAGATGGAGATTTAAAAGGAGAAAATCCTCATTTCTTTGGGGATGAAGAATTAGTTATGATCTTCTATAGATCACTGTAGACACTTAACATTTCCCACACCACAGGGGAATTTGAGAGAGTCCATTAGCCAATGGACCATGTCTGGTTTTTACACGTATTTAGCAGCAGGGGAAGCTAATTACAAAGCCTGATATCTCATATTTCACAGTTAGATACAGTATAGTGACCCATAGGTTTCCATATTTTACTTCTTAATGGAAACAGATGATAAATATCAATATTAATGCTTTGTATTCAGATTTCTGGATCAGCTGGTAGACATGTTATTTAGATTCTACTGATTCTTCTGACATGTTAGTAGAATCAGTAAAATTGAGAAACTTTGGGACTACTGTATATAGAAAACTTGCATTGCACTTTATTCTGAGGGGCCTCTGTTGTGATGCTGCTTCCGGTTGCCTCTTCCTGGAAATTTGGAAATACATGACACCACATAGAGAGGTCTGGTGTGCTATCTTTTTGTGTTGGATTCATCACTTTTAATCGTGTTTTAAATTATTAATAAAGTATTTGTATTTGATTAATAGCAGCTTAAGTCTTCTTTGTGTGGATAGGATATTTGAATAGGTAGAGATTGCCAATAATTGGGGGTTATACATTCTGTCCTTCTGTGAGTGGACAGTTTTGCTACAATTTGTGGATGCGCTATAAACATTTGCCCTATTCAGAGGCAGAAGTCACATGGCTTTGACCCATCATGAGCTTGATAACGAGACTCCCAAAGTGTAACGGCGGCCGCCATCCGTTCACTTACTGCGGCTAGTCCTTCAGGCTTTGGCCTAGCGCCATGGAGCAGAATGTGTCCTCTCTGCATGAAGTACATATGCAGACACTAGAGGGGGAAATGTGCTCCCCTTTCCCAGATTTAAAGGCTCAATGCATTAATTATCTTCACCTGTGGCTTAGGTAGATAAGGAGGCTTCCTGCACATGTGCCCTGCCTAAGCCTCAAGGTCCTTTGATGCTGCTAAGGTCTGTTTTTGCAAGGGCCTCCTGTACTATCCAGCTACAGTGTTCTTGCATTCTGGTTCCTATGTTCCTGCTGTAGTGTTTCCATGTCCTGATGTTCCTGTAGGTATGGCCCTGCACTCCCAGTTGGTTCCTGCTTTTCTGCGTGCTACCTTTCTGAGTGTGAACCTGACCCAACCTATATTTGTACTAGCTACCCCTACCAGCACCAAGTTACCTACAATGTGTGACATGCACTGTGTGAGCTGCACCATGTGACCTGCACCTATGTCTTCATCTCCAGCATCCATCACCTGCATCTGGTGTTTCTTGTGTACTTTCTGCTTGACAACACAGGTGGTTACCACCCTTGCCATTTGGTCTGCCTTGACCTGCTGCCATGCGTTCCGTTTGTCTCAAGAGGTAGCTTCTTGGCGTGTCCCCCTGGGAAGCTTCACCATCAGGAGTATCTTGTGAAGAACAGAGGGTGCTCTTAGACAAAGCCCTTAGGGATAGATGGTCACGTGGCACAGTGAGCTCATGTCCACTGATCCTGACTGTCAGGGCCCAGGTTGACAAAAAGACAGGACAAGTGGTCCCTAAGATTAGCACCCCCCATGCTGTTCCTGCCTACTTGCAGAACGGCCTAAATGACCATCCACATTTCCAAAATAAGTGCAAAAACATGGACAGACGGACAAAACACGGTCAAAGTTCAGACTAAAGAAACAGGACAAAAAGACAGACGAAAAGACATAAAAAAGAATGGAGTGGTCAGACAGGCTGGGTCAGCAACAGAGAGAGCAAACAAGGCACAATGTCAGCAGACAAAGGCAAAGTCACAAAAACAGGCAGAATTTTAGGATATCAGAAATACAGGCAAAAAGCTAGATCAAGCTGAACAAAGCTATCAAGAGCACTGGACAAATGAAAGAGAGATACCATAGGGGAAACAAAGTCACTGATGAAAAGCTCATAGGTCCAGGTGGAGAAACAAAGAAGGAAGATTTTCATATGAATAGAACATCACAGGAATGGGGAAGCCGCTGCCTTGGTCCTTTTTTCTAACCACAGCCTGGTTCCTGCACATGACACGGTTCTATTCCCAGGCACCGGCTGGGGGTGAAGCGCTGAAGGCGGGCCACCCCGCCTCCAGTAGGAAGAAACCCCATTAGAATCAATGGAGCCGCGTTATAGAGTCTCTATTGGGAATAATAATTGTCTATAGTGGTAACACCATTTTAAAGCTTACCTATTGTTTTAGGTGTCTTTTTAGTATAAGCTGCCATGTATGTGTAAATTAGGAGTGTCACTATTTGGACTATTCTGTCCAAAATAAAACTTACACATGGCATTATTCACAATTTTTGCCATCTGCAGGCTCCAACCCTGTTGTCTCAAAACCAGCAGGTGAAGTCTAGCCTCCATGGTGGCTTCCAAACAGTGCACAAACACAGATGAGTGGGTCCTTCACTTATATCTCTTATAGTACCCTATCAAAAGCAGCAGCATCATGGAGGACACTATAGAGCAGAACTAAGCAGTCTACTCATCATACACTGGGGAAAGATCTAATACTCACTATAACCTCCTATAGTCTCACTGCAGTCTTCCTGTCTGCCTTTGCCTTTCACCCAGCAATTCAGTTTGGATTAAACAGCTCATTAAGATGCGGTCCTACACTTGATGGGCCAGTTGCAAAATGCCCAGTCTAGTGAGTGTAAGGAGGTAAGTGGGCAAAAAGTAAGCAGTGATTCACAGTGCATCACTGTTTACTGTAGGGCATTGGGAAAACTAAATACCAAATAGGAGTTATACACTATATGCCTTTCTGCTCACTGAGCATCTGTTCCTGAAAGTGCAAGGAGAGATGTTTACAATGGCATTTGTGCTTTCCCCCTTTTGCCTAAATACATTAAACAGTGATTTATAAAGCATTGCTGATTACAGTGAAGGAGCATGAGGACTTCTGTCTTTGACAATAATTACTCTTCCTTTAACCCTTAAGCGTCCCTGGACGTACCTGTGTGTTCAGAGCGGGGCCGCGGGGCCGCGGTCCTGAGTGCCGCATGTAGCCCGGGGCTGCAGCTATTAGTGGGCACGGTCCGATCGCTGTGCCTGCTAATAAAGTAATCGGATGAAGCTGTCAAAGTTGACAACTGCATCCGATTATTTGAATGCAGCCATCCCTGGTGTCTAGTGGGGTGGGGTGGAGCGATCCACACATCCTCCTCCATCCAGCTCGGCACTCAATTGTTTCCGGCTGCAGGGGGGCTTCTAGTATAAGTGTAAAAATAAAAATAAAAGTGTTGTTATTAATAAAAAGCCCCCTCCCCTAATAAAAGTTTGAATCACCCTTTTCCCATGTTATAAATATTAACCCCTTAACGACCGCGGGCGTATATTTACGCCCTGCGGTCGGTAAGGACTTTCAGAGCGGGGCCGCGCTCTGAACCGCGGCGGTCCCGGGTGCCGCTTGTAGCCCGGGACCGCCGGTATTAGCGGGCACGGTCCGATCGCCGTGCCCGCTAATACAGTAATCGGATGCAGCTGTCAAAGTTGACAGCTGCATCCGATTACCGAACGCAGCGTCATCCCTGGTGTCTAGTGGGGAGATCGCTCCTCCGGGATGTTATCCCGGAGGAGCGATCTCCGTAACTGAAGCAGGCCGGGGACCGCTCCAAGATGGCGCCGTCCCCGGCTCGGCACTCGTTTACTTCCGGCTGCAGCAGCCGGAAGTAAACGAGTGCCTATCTCATGGATCTCTGCAGCATATCTATGCTGCAGAGATCTCAATGAGAGATCAGAGCACTTATACTAGAAGTCCCCCAGGGGGGCTTCTAGTATAAGTGTAAAAGTAAAAAAAAAAGTGTTGCTATTAATAAAAAGCCCCCTCCCCTAATAAAAGTCAGAATCACCCCCCTTTTCCCAGGTTATTAATAAAAGTAAATAAATAAATAAACAAACATGTTTGGTATCACCGCGTGCGTAATCGCCCAAACTATTAATTAATCACATTCCTGATCTCGTACGGTAAACTGCGTAAGCGCAAAAAAATCCCAAAGTGCAAAATTGCGCATTTTTGGTCGCATCAAATCCAGAAAAATGTTAATAAAAAGCGATCAAAAAGTCGTATATGCGCAATACCAATAGAAAGAAAATGTCATGGCGCAAAAAATGACACCTGACACAGCCCCATAGACCAAAGGATAAAAGCGCTATAAGCCTGGGAATGGAGCGATTTTAAGGAACGTATATTTGTAAACAATGGTTTTAATTTTTTACAGGCCATCAGATACAAGAAAAGTTATACATGTTACATATCGTTTTAATCATAACGACTTGTGGAACATATATAACAAGTCACTTTTACCCCAGGGCGAACGGTGTAAAAACACACATCCACTAAAAACACAAAATGTGTTTTTTTTTTCAATTTCACCACACATTGAATTTTTTCCTGCTTTTGCAGTGTACTTTATGCAAAAATTCAGCCTGTCATTGCAAAGTACAATCAGTGGCGCAAAAAATAAGGGCTTATGTGGGTTTCTAGGTGAAAAAATGCAACTGCTATGGCCTTTTATGCACAAGGAGGAGAAAACTAAATCGCAAAAATAAAAATTGCCCCGGTCCTTAAAGGGTTAATAAATAAACAAACATGTTTGGTATCCTCGCGTGAGTAATTGCCCAAACTATTAATTTATCAAATTACTAATCTCGCACGGTAAATGGCATAAGCACAAAAAAATCCCAAAGTGCAAAATTGCGGAATGGAGCGATTTTAAGGAACATATTTTTGTTAACAATGGTTTGAATTTTTTACAGGCCATCAGATACAATAAAAGTTATACATGTTACATATTGTTGTAGACGTAACGACTTGACAAACATATATAACAAGTCAGTTTTACCCCAGGGTGAGCGGCGTAAAAACGAAAGCCCCCCAAATAAAAGGATTGTGTTTTTTGTTTTTTTTTTCAATTTCACCACACATTGAATTTTTTTTTCTGGTTTTGCAGTGTCCTTTATGAAAAAATTCAGCCTGACATTGCAAAGTCCAATTAGTGGCGCAAAAAATAAGGATTCATGTGGGTTTCTAGGTGAAAAAATGCAAGTGCTACGGCCTTTTAAGCACAAGGAGGAAAAAAACAAAAATGCTAAAATTTTAATTGGCCCGGTCCTCTAAGGGTTAAATAGTTTTCATGACGCTATATGCTAGAACACTATGGATACTGCATACTGAGAAGTGAGGGGTATACTGTATGCCTCGCTGCTCAATGAACATTTACTTGACCTACGCAGAACAAATGTACAGTAGAGGTTAAGCAGCAATGCATGCAGGAATGCCCTGTAAATGTAAACTGCTGCAGTCACAGAATGTATGCCAGGCTGCTCAGTAATTGAAGAAACTGTGACTCCTGTCTTTGACAAGAAGCCTCGTCCCGATTTACCTTAAAGCGTAACTGTCATATTTTTTTTTTTTTATTATTGCAGAAATCTGTAGTATATGCGATTTTATGAAACTCTGTAATAGGTTTTATCAGCCAAAAAAAGCCTCCTTCTGTACTCAAGAAGCAGCCTCCCAGCCTCCCCCCCTGACTTCTTATCTGTGCATTATAAGGCAAACACGTCTTCATTACAGAGAAGCCAGTGAAGACGGGCTCTGCTCTCTCCATTCTATCCTTATGGAGGAGGGAGGGGCTGAGGGAGATGAGGGAGCAGAAAGAGGTGACATGAAGGTCAGCTGTTTGTAGACTGTCTGGGCACCTAAACCGCAGGATTCTGGGGTCAGAAAGGTCAGTGCTTATCTATGAACTCACTGAGAGAAGATTGCAGGATGTTGTGCTTTGCAAGACTGCTCTGTGCTCAGTCACTCCTAACAGCCCCTCCCCTCTCCATAGCCACATAATGGAGACAGAAATCCTGCTTCTTCTGCAGTGAGGGGGGAGGCTGGGAGATTGCTTTTTCAGTCCAAAAGGAAACTCTTTTGGTTTATAAAACCTATTACAAAGTTTCTTAAAATCGCTTGTACTATTGATATTTTATGTTTTCAAAGAGACAGTTACACTTTAAGCAAACTACAAAAAATATCAGGTTATGACTATTCTGATTTTTTAAAAGATTTTTTATAATTAATTAGCTCATCTAATTTCCTTTGATAAGGTTAGGAAAATGAATATCAACTGTTAAACAAATGTAGAAAATCAATGCAGCAAAGTTGGTTTATTTCACCCAGGCAACACAATGTTTCAAACTCCTCTATGGAGTCTTTTTGATGCATTTTTTGCATATATCAACTGTTAAAGAGAAAATATCATAAAAATAAAAAGTAATTATAGTCTTCATTCACACTGTTCTAATTAGATGCAGATTCATTCTATGGTTGTCCATGTTACACTAACTCCACAGAACAACAGCTTATTTACAGTCTTCTCACATGAGGCATGCCTTTATTTTATAGCCTTATCTTTTATTTTTCTCTCCCGGCATATGATGTTCAGTGTCTGATCCGTTGTCAGTCCTGTCATTTTAATAAATGGGAGATAAGTCTCTTTCATATGCAAAGTTCGGCTTTCTATTGCTCAGGAGGGATTTCAGAAGCTGGGATGGTTTTAAACATTAATGAGGGAAAAATATGGTCACCGACAAAGAATCTGTCCCAGACTTATGCAGAGCTCGACAGATTTATTCCACATCGAAAATACTTTTGAATTGCAGCCAGTAATACTGGAACAAATCTATTTGGTTTAATGGGTACATAAGGCATTGTATTTATCATTATGTTCTACAAATCCTTATTAAAAGTCTGTGTTAACACGCTGAAAATCTTTGCAGTTTATTTCTGTCAAATATGCAAAAGTTCTTAAAAAAAAAAGACTTCAGAACTAAGCAAAACAATTAATGCATGTTTTTTGAAAAGTGTGTTTGCTATAAAAATAAAAGTAGGGATACAGTATTTCTATAAAGCTTTAAGATTTTTAAATCAATGTTCCCTTTTGCTGGGCTGGACTGGGAGTTTGGAAAAGAAGTACGCTTTGAGCCAAAATGCTGTCCAAAAGATATGACAACTCCTCCTACGGCTGCACCTACTTCCTACAGTTAAAGTTATAAAAGCTGGTTCATAGCTATAAAAGCCATAGTTGCTGGTTCAGGGAAAAGAAAGAGCAAGAATGGGCAATGCAAAGATGTCTGGAAAGGCCGAACCTAGGAGAACAGTGTCCTGAATGGAACACTCTGTCATGAAGTACTACCTCCCAGACTATTTACATAATTTTGAAACAGGTGAGGAAATGAAGTACACCTCTATTCGGGTGCCATACAGATGGTGGGCTGCTGCAATCACCTGGCAATCATCTGACCCCCCAGAACCTCATTTGTCAGTAGCAGAGCCTGGAGTGTCACAGGACGATCCCCAATAGCCTTCAAATGCCCTGGTGGACACACCCGAGGGTCTGCATCTGAGTTGCCAGGATAAAAAGCCATCTCTACAGTGGAATAATTAAACTTGCCAGTCCCTCCTACTTCCAAGGGAGTTCTCAAATCATCAGAAACCATCTCACCTTCTTCTTTAGTGTCAGTCCCTAATTCAGAAGACACCATCTCACCTTCTGTTTTAGGGGCAGTCCACAAGGCGGCAGACACAATCTCACTTTCTCCTGTAGTAGCAGTCTCCAAGTCATTAGATAGCATCTCACCTTATCCTATAGTGGAAGTCATTCCCACGGAACCAGAAGAAGTATCTTCCACCATATTGGCTGCCATTTCTACTTCTACAGGCTCTCAGCTGTTTATGCAACAAGGAGTGAGATGACATTTAGATAAATCAGCGACCAAATGTTTATCTTATATCTTTGACCTGCATAAGAAACTTGTTAAGAAGGGCCGGTTCTATAGCCTCAGTTTTTTACACCCTTTGAATAGTTCTTAAGTTTGGTAATTGTGCCATGTTGGCCCCAACATTTAACAAATGTGCCTGGCTTTCGGAACAAGAAAAGTAAAGCAACATTTTAATATTTTAACATTAACTAAGCTAAGTTCATGTGCCTGCTCATTAGATCACATCTGTGGCTGTAAAACAGCACATTATAATGGGGAGGTTTAATTTTGTTGGGGTTAAGTGTGTTCCAAAAACACTTCTTCTGTGATTGCTACTGCCCTCATTTATAAAGAATCATATCTGGTGATTATGTTTTGCGGAAACCCTAATGGACGCTACTTGCTACTGTATCTGCCAGAGGGTCTACAAAAAGGGACTTCTTATTCAAAGGACACTATACAGATTTACAATGCTAGAAGTCTTATTTTATCTTGTCACCACTATGGCAGTGACCACTCTTTTGTTTGCAAATGTTTATAGAATTTTTTTTTTTTTATGGACGCTGTGTGAAGTGACCATAAAAAGTTAAAGGGGTACTCTGTACCATAATGGAAACAGAATAAAAGTGCTGTTTTACAAGTGATTCACCTACGCTGTTGTTATAATATCTTAAATGGCCCATCTCTGGCTAGGGGTCATTTTAAAGGTACTCCACAGATATAACTGTAACCCATTGTTCCTGATGTTCCAGTAAAGTCACTATTGAATTATAATAGCTTGTCTCCCTGTTGGCTAATTTCTATTGCACCTCACCAACACCAATCATCTCAGACACAACAGTATTAGGCAGTAAGCCCCAAGGTGGAACTACAAGATCCATCAATATCACCTTCAACATACAGTACTCTCTCTTTATTAATTTCACCCAGGAGAGTCATTGTACAACAGTGATCCACCAATGTCCACAGCTCTCCTGGGTAAAGTTAAATCTTTCAATCACCAGCCTAGTTACATCAGGTGACCTGTTATACTACTACACTACCACCCTCACACTACAGTTTATTACAGATATATAATCAACCTTCTTTAACCCTGCCTCTCCCTGCATTTGCCTGTCTCTCCCTATCTAGTGTAAATAATGGGTTCAGTTCATTGTACAGGAGCTGATGACTCCAATATATAGTGAAGGAGAAAGTATGACATTTTGGGGGTACCTTTGCATCCCGAGCTTTTGATGAAATGGTATGTATAATGTGCAACTGTTATTTTGGACTTGGTTCATATGAAAAATTTTGATTGTTCGTGAACCAAACTTCTTGCAAAGTTCATAACAAATTTTAGTTTGGAAAGTTTGGTTTGCTCGTCTCTAGTTATAACTTTTGACCAAGGCTATATATTGAAATACTAGTAAGAAAAAATATCTAACATATTTAGTAAAACTGAATTTTAAGAAAGTGTTATTTGATCATTTGTAACGCTTGACTAGCTGTATTCATGAACCCAACCTCCATAATCTCTTTATTTTACTTTTAGGGTAATTTCAAACAAGGTTACCTGTTTTTTTTCAAAAAAGTTAGAATTTTTATACGCAGTTAAATGAGCTTTGCTTCAGTAGCAATACAAAAGCAGATGCTCTGACAGCATCTAAATTGAAGAGGTGCCCATTATACCTTTTGCAACTGCAACTGAGCAATTAAATTCTTCATTGAAAACATTCTATTTAGTGTGTATAGTTACTGAAGAAAAAAGTTAAGAATCAGAATGTTTTTTTACCTGGTTATTTGAAAGTCTTTGAAATATAACAGAAATTCACAAAGTTGCAAAAGTTTCATTTCATGTAGGATTAAAAAAAACATAGGTACATTTCTGAGATAAAGTATCAATGGCCAGTAGAACATAAAAGAGATGCAGCATGCACTTTGATGTACTGTGAAAACAGCTTATGCTTAGAAATGGATTGATCATAGTCACTAATAGATTATGTTCGATCCATTGCTAACTCAATGAGTCTGGCACGGGTATACTGCGGTATACTGCATACCTTTCTTCCACATACTGCTCATGTTTTCTCTGGACACAGGATACTTTTCAGATGTGAACATAGCCTCATACACTTATGATGATGCATACATGAAATCTGAAAGCCTAATGACAAATTACTCTTAGGGGGAAAAGGCTTTGCGCCTATTTTTCAGTGAATAATTAGATTTTTTTTACCCATTTTTTAGCCTAAGTTCTAGTAGCAAACCAGTATTCGAGAGGCAAATATTTTTTTAGATGCAACTTTTTTTTTTAAAAAAATTGCCTTTTGTGAAAATTTAGGAATGACGTGCCAGTACGCCGGTCCTGATAACCCCCCATGTGTTAACATAACAATATACTATATAATATAATATATACCTGTACTTTTATTGTTATAACAATAGCACCAGATGTGTTACTGCTGCATGTTGGTATATTGAAGATGGTTCTGTATCTCCCACAGAATTATAGAAAGTATTGGTTTTTGTAATGAAGGTTGGATTTGTTTTTAGTTTGTTTTTTCAAGAAAAAGCACAAATTACATCAGGGTTGTCTTGATTTGACATCGTTTTTACTAAAAACTTTTTTGTCATTTAGGTGAGGCCCATATACTATAGTTCCAAAATAATAGCAATTCATATCTACATAGTTTCACCATACAGTACAAAGTGGATAACATCAAGTGCAAAAAATAATTCCATTATTCAGGGCATATATAAGACTATTACACACATTCTAAAATAGTAGTACTATATTGTTTCCATAGATGACAATTGCCATAATTTTCTTTTATTTTGGTTACTTGCATTTGGCTTGCACTCAACAATCTCAGACACCTCATTTTCCTGGTGTGACATTTCTAGTTACTCTGCATGTAGACGTACATATACAGTTCTTTCCCTTCCTTGCCTACACATCTTCTTCCCTCCTTGTTGAACTTGATAGACCTGTATCTTTTTTCCATGTTACCCATCCTGCCCATTTTTTAGCATATTTGTCTTGACTTCATTGACTGGTAAGACATTTGGACGTCCAATGGTATCACTCATTTCAACAAGTGTGTACCAATGATGATCGTGAAAATATGATCGTGAAGATACAAATTTGCCGAGCTAAACTGATACATAATGTTCATTTTTTTCGCCTTTTATTTAGCCTTTTTTTCGAACTTGGATATTATATACATTTTTCTATGTAATACAGTTTACAATGGAACTCTCAGATATTGTTAGATTAGTTGGTATCGGAGTTGTGAATCTCTAATATTAATACAGACAATATTGTAAGAATATATATCTTGTTTATTAGAATGTTTTTCAACATCAAACCTGCAGACGTAATATGGGATAGGCACTTAGTGTACTCGATTCAGCCGATTATCGTTCCGTGTAATAGTACCCTTAGGGTGGTATTACACGGGCCGATGGGGGCCCGATAATACCTGTAAACGAGCAGCTATCTGCTAGATCGTTGCTCGTTTACTGGACCTATTACACGGCCCGATAATCGTTAAACAAGGGCTGAAGGGACATCGTTTCCGATGTCCTTGCAGCCCTTGCTCAACTATATACATTACCTATCCACGTTCCAGGGCTGCTGCTGCGGTCTTCTTCTTCCCGGGTCCTGCGCGCTCTAACTTCAGCATGGCCTGTCAGCTGACAGGCCGCTCAGCCAATCACAGGCCGGGACCGCTGCGGCCTGTCAGCTGACAGGCCACTCTGAAGCTAGAGCGCGCAGGACCCTGGAAGAAGAAGACCGCAGCAGCAGCCCTGGAGCGTGGATAGGTAATGTATATCGTCAGTCGCCGACCGCGCACTGCTATTACACGTAGCGGTGCACGGTCGGCGCCCGACGAAAATAGATCCAAACCTATATCAACGATCAGCCGATGAACGTTGTCATCGGCTGATCGTTGTATTTATTACATGGAGCGATAATCGGCTGAATCGTTTTGCGTAATAGTACCCTTAGATTGGATGAATGACTGGCTGACATAATTGTGATTTAAATTGTGATTTTCCAATTTTGACTCTTTAACAAAGACATGCATTAACAAGTGTATCCTTCTGTAATAGTCCAAGTACTACAGCTATTTAAAGATTTGCTGTTTTATTTAAATTTCATTAAGATTCAATTCACAAATATTAACAAATTTGACTCAAAATTTGCGAAGCCCACAAAACGAATTTCCATCTGCTTTGCTCATCTCTCAGAGCAGACTTCTTCTTTCCCTACAGCCCAATGGCAAATTCACATTATTCATGAAGCTTTATCCAGGTGAAATATCACATGTGATGAAAATAAGCTGTCATGGGATCTTGTTATACTATATAATCTGATTAATGCAGATTTAAAAATTTAAATGACATTCAAGATTTGGTGAATGAGAGATTTCTGGTTATCTATCTCTTACTTTGTTTCTGGCAAACAGTTTACGAATAACTCTGAGTAGCTGAAAATGCTGCCTAACATAGAAACGTGATGGTAGAAAAATTGGCTTTAGATGGAATACACATTCTACTTCCAAAGTGAAACACAAAGTTTATTAAATGATATATAAGTGACTTTTCTAATTCTACCGTTTTGTGTACACAGAACAGCTCAGAGTGAAGTCTGATCTTGCAGTCAACTATTACTCCCATCTGCTCTCTGCTTCTTAACCCATGAGCAAATTATTACATAGCTTTTTTCATGATGGTTGGAAGATAGTATGTATATATAGTTGCTTGCCTCATTTGCATATATATTTTTTCTGTGCTATTTTAGGTAATGATATAGTTAAAATGACTGCTATGTCTGTAATAAACTGTGCACTGAAGTGCCATGCCAGAATGCATTTTCACTCCATCAGGCAGTCCTATTTGTTTGTCTCTTTTTTCTTTTTTTTTTCCTCTTCTTTTACCTATCAGTAAGAATCTCTCTATTCTTTGCACGCTCAGCAGCTTCTGTCACATGCATTAGATGCATTGAATTTCAATAGATCCAATTGCTGTTCTAGTGCTGGGAATAAAATAATGACATTTAAGGGGCTGGGAGTCACAAAGCATGAAAGAACATAGACAGTTTATTGTTCTGTAGAAGCAGAGGTTGTCCTGAAGCAATTCCTGGCCTCCAACACCACAGTTTATTTTTAAGCACCCCAAAAATAAACCTCTTATAAAGAAAGCTGGGCTCCATAGCAAGTGAGGAGTGGCTGCTATCTGCAGCCAGGCCCTCCCCGCTAATGGCGGGCGATCGTGCGGCAGCCCGCCATTAACCCCTTAAACATTTAGGGCGTTTAAGAGCATCTCCTGTCACTTACCGATCGGGACCCCCACAGCATGTCTGCGGGGGTCCTGATCGCATGACCTGACTGCCAGAGGTCTCTTACCTTTCTCCGTGCAGTCAGGTCTTCAGTCTTCTGAGAGTGTGCCAAAGGTAGGCTCTATCAGAGGATCACAGATAACACTGATCCCTGCTATTCTATGGCATAGCAGTGATCAGGGTATTCAATCTAATGTAGTAATGAAAAAGTCCCCTAATGTGTTAAAAAAAAATAAAATAATAATAAACTTTTTTTTTTTTTTTAAAGTCCCAAAGCCCTTCCCCCAATAAAAGCTTTTTTTTTCCAATTACATTTTAGGCTGGGTTCACACACAGTATATTTCAGTCAGTATCGTGGTCCTCAACCTCAACCAGGAGTGGATTGAAAACACAGAAAGGCACTGTTCACACAATGTTGAAATTGAGTGGATGGCCACCATTTAATGGCATTTAAGTGCTGGCGATCGCTGCTATAGGCTGATCAATACAGATCAGCCGATAGTAGCTGAAAACAGCTTTCTGGGTCATCGGTGACCCGGAAAGAAAGGCGATTGGTGCTGTCCGAGACAGCGCCAATCGCCATCAGTGTCGTGGGGAAAGATGGCGCCGATGCCCCCCCTATGATCACCGTGATAGGCCGGCCAGTACCAGCCGGCCCATCACGGCGATCAAAGTGTAAAAAACGGTGTTCCGGGGTTCTGCACCCCTCAGCTAGGTAGCTGAGGGGTGCAGATCAGGTGTGTGTGGTGTAGATGCACCATACTCACCTGATCCCGGCGTCCGGATCGGAGATCGGGTCCCTCGGCGTCATCATCGTGACTTCCGGGTTCCATCGGAAATCTTCGTAGATTTTCGGCTATTCGGCGTTCTTCGGAAGTCTTCGGCAGCTCCATTCTACTGCCCCCTAGCGGGCGATCAGTGAATATTTTTCACTGATCAGTTGCTTTGAGTTAAAAAGATTTTTTTTTTCCTTTTTGTGCGCCCTAACGTCGCTGAGTGCTAATCAGCATCGCACGTAAGTGCGCCGCTGATAAGCAACTCCTCCTTTTTGGCATAGGGGCGTTTTTCCCCCTTATATCCTACCGCCACTGGCTGCTGATGAGTGCCGCACATAAGTGCGGCATTTATCAGCAGCTCCTTTCTTGGCGTAGGTATATTCTTTCTTACTGTCAAAAAAAAACCCTGTAAAAAACACTACATTACACCACACTACATGAAATAAAGTTTTACACTACACTACATTACACATTTACATACCTCATATACCAATCCCCATATAAAAATGGCCCCCAGGGTGTTTTCGGTGTCGGACGCATACGTTATTATTGCCTCCGACACCGAAACAGCCAATGAGGATAAATGGGGGCATCCTTTTTCGCTCCATTTATCCTCATCCTCATCATCCAGTGATGTGTCAGGGGGAGATGACGGTATGGTGTAAAATTCTACAAACTCTATGAGAGTACCCCAGGGTACGCTTACAGATTTGGGCTATGTTCACACTGCGTATGTTTGCGGCCGTAGTGCGAACCGCGAATATACGCACGTAGTTTTGAGGTTGATGCGTTCGCTTGAAAGTATACGATATACGACAATGCACACTACGTATGAGCTTACGGTCGGATCGTATACGGCGCCGTGAAAAATGAACAAGACCATTGTTTGAGGACGGAAATGTTGAAACTCACGGCCGTGGATTTCCATGCGGTCCCGTACGAAGTACTAATTCCAGCCAAATTGAACTTGGTTTTTCAATCCAAAAGGTTCTGTGTCGTTTACGGGGCTGGGCGAAGATTTCCAAGTAAATTACCTGTTTCAGATCGCTTCAAAACAAGCTAGTGAAGCATAACTCTACTAAGGGCGTATGTTCGCGGTTCGTACGCATCCGGCCGCATGTCTATTTTTCCCACGCCCATAGTTTCAGTTGCACATGTACGGCGGCGTACGAAATGCGTCCGGACTTGTACGCAGTGTGAACATAGCCTTAGGGTACGTGCACACTGCGGAATGGTGAAGGATAACCCTTTGTGCATTCCGCAGCTGGCATCCGCCGACGGACTTATGCGGGCGTGCGTCTCCACCCGTGTCATAGACTCCATCCTATATAGAGACAGAAACACGGCACTTCCAAAAAAGATTTTTTTCTGCTCGTGAAAGAATTTTTATTCAAATGAAAAATAAAGTATCACAATCCAACCAGATCAAGGTACAAGAGAGGTGTAGGTGGGTAACGCTACTGGCTGGCGACGTTTCGGTCGTGCATCCGACCTTCCTCAGGCCAATGTAGCCATACTACGAAGAAAGAATATCACATTAAGTATACCATGGAATAAATATATACAAAGAGTACAAAAATGAGTACATAAAATAGTTGCAGTATACAGTGTGCATTTTTTTTTATCCAGATATATACATAAATACACCAATGGAAAAAATTAAAAAGGAGAAAAATAACTGTAGAGTCACAGAATAAAGTCAGCTGGGGCAATTACATAAGGAAAATCCATAGAGATTGTGGCTCAATGTGCATGGGTACTAACTAGAGTATACGACATAGACAATGTTATTGACATATAGGAACAAAATAGGGCAACTAGGTCCGGAGATGCCAAATAGATAAAAAAGGAAACAGAGAAAAAGAGAAAAGAAGATAGATACATATGCAAGAAAAGACACGCAGGAACATAGTATCGATAAGATTTACCTGTAGGTAAGCTGTGATGTGGATGGAGATCTGGTGGTCTAGCATGTGAGTGTCCATGTGGGTTTAAATAGGAGGATAAGGCATAACGGGATGATGTGACGACGCCATGGATCCATACAATCCAGACGATTGAACCTAAGGGAATGAATCGAGAATATGATAGGAGTTTCTGTTTGTAATGTGTGATAGGTGTTTCTGTCTCTATATATACTACGAGATTGAGGAATCCTTCTACACTGGCACCCAATACCATCAAAATAGGGTGTGCGGTCTGTTGATGTTGTACTATAGACTCCATCCTATGCACATGCAGATTCCATCGTCTGTCCAAAGAATGAACACATTCATTCTTTGGACAGAGGGAGGAATCCGCCCGTGCATAAAATGGAGTGTGACACGGGTGGAGACGCGCGCCTGCACCAGTACGCCGGTGGGTGCCAGCTGCGGAATGCACAAAGGGTTATCCTTCGCCATTCCGCAGTGTGCACGTAGCGTTACAGTGTATGAAGGAAGGGACATCTGAATCCAGCCCCAAGATGCCCCCCCCCATCCTCAGAGTTAGTGGGAAGATCGTTCGGGAACTGATCTTCCCACTGCTGGTTAAAGGTTACCACCTGTACGGGGATAACTTTTGTAGCAGCACCCCCTATTCTGGTCCTACTATACTATAGCTTGTGGCACGATCCGAACATATCAGAAGCAGTAATTAGAGCCTTAATATTTAGCAGCCATGGAGCGAACCCAGCGCTTCTGGATATGAAGGACCCCGTATCACACCAGGGCAACATTTTTCAGGTGATGTCCCCCACACTGGAAAACAGGAGACCCCAGAATAAGTGCAGAGTGTGGCGTAACAGGGAGATCAGGAAGGACACCATTTTCCAGTGTGACGCCTGTCCTGATCACCTCGGCCTCTGCATACTAGATCGCTTCAAGGAGTACCACACGTCATTGGAGTTCTACATTTTCTAAATTCTCTCCCTTATTCGTATTTCAGGGATCACGTTGATCCAGGGATTATTCTGATTGTCATTATGGAGTCAGGAAGGAATTTTTTCCCTGTGATGAGGCTACTGTCGTCTGCCTTACAGAGGTTTCTTTGCCTTCCTCTGGATCAACACAGGTTGAATTTAATGGACTCTTGTCCTTTTCAACCTTATAAACTAATAATTGGCCTAATACCCCAAAATAAATTAGAATTGTCCCTTTTCCCAAGCTAAATAGGTATGGCCGTCATTCCCATTAGAGGATGCAATGATGCAACTATAAAGCCTCTGTGCTGCCAGGACAGTAGAAACCCCCCACAAGTGACCACATTCTGGAAACTACACCACATAAGGAATCTAACAAGGGGGCAGCGGGGATATGGCCCCCTGGTGACGAGCACATTTGTGCCATGAAAATAAAAAAACTGCATTTTTTACTTTCACGGCACATGTTCTACATATGTGCCCATCACCAGTGGGGTCCATATGCTCACTGCACCCCTTGTTAGATTCCTTATGGGGTGTAGTTTCCAGAATGGTGTCACTTCTGGGGGGTTTCTACTGTCTTGGCAGCACAGGAGCTTTGTAATTGCGACATGGCCTCCATCCTCCATTTCAGCCTCTAAATGGCGCTATGTCCCTATGGTTGCTTGCCCTATGCAAGCAACAAAGGTATGTTCATACTCAGGGGAAATTAAAATATTACAAATTTTTTCCCAGCGTGTGTTTTGTGTATAGTTTGTAATGGTGTGTTCATAGGCAGGCACGACTTACCAATAACCTAACAGATAGAAAAATAACATTGGAATGAGGGTGGAAAACATATTTGTTTTTTTACTTATCTTTTTCTTGACCTTTTTATAACCCTATCTAAAAGTAGTGGTATTACTAAAATGCTTTCTACAATTGAATGTTAGAGTGCATTTTGCCTCGTGGTTCTTGGAAAAACAACTATTTGTTTACTCTGAATTGTATCTAGGGCATAATAATGGAAAAGCATACAAATAAATGAAAGATAATGTCCAAAACACATAAGTAACCTTTCCAATTACACCATTCTATTTTTATTTGCAAACTATTATAGTCATAAAGCTCTGTAGCTAGATAAATTATTCCAGTAGCTTCTGGTATCCTGATCATGCTCCACCTCCTTGTATGCTGAAAACTGTACATGTGTGTCCATCCTTACCTTTCCTTTAGTTTAGTTAAATATTCCAATTTCACTTGAACCCATTTAGCACAACATATTCTCATATACTCTCAAAATGTTTAGACTTTACTCACACAATAATCACTGGATGATTCTGGATAGATATGCAGTGTCAGGAGACCATATTGTTTTAAAGGGCTGGTAATCTCATACTTTCCTTTTTAAATAAATTAGCGGATTTATTGAGGTTTTTATACCATTTCTTTGCACCACTAATTGTACTTTCAATGACAGACTTTATTTCTCCATAATATATGCTGTGAAAAAAAAAAAAAATTTATTTGAGCACTGAAAATGAAAATAAAACACATTTTTTTTTTATTGGTGGTGGTGGTGGGGGGGGGGGGTTACCCAATTGCCCTATGACATGTTATAAACTGACATGTTATATATGTTCCTCAAGTCAGTAAGATTACAATGATATGCAACATAACTTTTGTTTTATTTGTCAGCTTTTAAAAATTGAAAACCTTAAAAAAAAAATCTTTAAAATTGCTCTTGGCAGCCGCCAAGCAAAACACTCATGTTGCTTGGCGGGTGCCTTCTCTGCCAGCGGAGCCTGAGGGGTATGAGGGGCCTAGTGGGTTTGGTCCTCTGACATTTGGGTTTCAGGCCTATTCTGGGTCGCCCCTCCCCTGTTGTCGCTTGCCTTGGGGGGTTGATAGTCGCTGACCCACACAGTGTTGATTTAGTTTAGGGACTCATGTGGGCCAGGGGACCTGCACATGGTACATGAGGCAATATGGTTTGATCAAATTATATATCAATATACTTGCATTGGTTTTTAAATGTAGCCGAGAGGCATTAGTGTCAGCCATAGGTGTGAGGTGCAGCAGCTCCTTTCTCTCCATGTTCGTATTTATAAATGCTCTATTACCATCCTTATAATGCCTTTATCCTTCGGTGATGTTTTGCGCAATGACCTGTATTTTCTATCAATACTTTGGTTGTGTATATGCAACTTTTTCACTTTTTATTACACTTTGATGTGATTACAAATGCGCAACTTTGCACTTTGGAATTTTTTTGCACTTACATCGTTTACCATGCCAGATCAGGAATGTGATAATTTAATAGTTTGGGCAATTATGCGAATATGTTTACTTTTTAAAAACTTTTTAAAACTTTCAATAGGGGAGGGGATTTTTTATTTATAAAATCACTTTTTTTCCCACTAACATTAATAAGAAGTCCCTCTGGGGGACTTCAATATACACAGCACTTATCTCTCATAGAGTTTAATACTGTGTATATAATACAGCACTGATTGATTAGATCAGTGCTATATTAATCTTGGCTGCTGCAGCCCAGATCTATGGATTACCGAGCCGGCCGGGTAAGGAATTCCCCTTCCGCAATCGAATTGTGTGTGTGTGTGTGTGTGTATGGGGGGGGGGGGGGGGTTTTGAATCCATCCACTAGACACCAGGGATGGGGCTCTGCAGGGCATTTTAATGCAGCTGTCATGTTTGACAGCTGCATTTAACTGTCCTAATTAGTGGGTGATCATATACATCATAGTGCAGCGGATGCATATAGCAGCTGGGAGTGAGTGTACAGAAAGGGGTTGCAGCGCAGTCCCCTCTGACCACCCCTAGCCCTAGCAGCGCCATGACATATCTGTTACGTCATGGATTGTTAAGGGGTTAAGGTAAATCAGCTCGTTGACCAAACAGATATCTAATATTGTCAGCATCTTGAAATGGGATATGTAGCTTTCTTATCACTCATAATGTCAGCTAATGAAGATGCACCATGAGAAAATGCCTGTAAGAAATCCATTCACAATACATTACATGCATGGATGATAGGATTCCATGGATGCCAGTATTGCACAATAGCTATAAATAGTTGTGTAACACAGGATAAGAGGACCTTTATAATAAATTTCTAGAGCCCCCTTATTGATAGGCACTGAGGACACCGTGGGTGCTGGTGTTTTTATTCACCACTTGGCACTTAAGCCATTTCACCAACCTTTTGTTTGCTAGCAATACAATTCCTTTGTAGGTAGATGTCCTATCCTAGGGATTCCTACAATCTAGTAGAAAAGGGAATGGGATGAACCAGTGCTGGACAAATGTCACAACAATTCATCTTTAAAAAAAAACATTAGTTTCAAGTAGACTTTTAAAAGATTTATTACTTTTTTTTTTTGCATTGTCTCTGGTCAAATGTTACTTTATTGATTTATCATCACAGACATCCTGTTTTACAATCAAACGCAGAAAAAAAAGTTGAGCATTTACCCTTTTTATTTTCTTATGAATATCAGAGGTAAAATGGGTTAAATTTAAACTCATACTCCAAAAATCTAATCTTCCATCAAAACATAACTGTTCTAATGTTATGCATTGACAATAATCCTTATCCACTGTGACAGAGTGTATACCTCTAGGGCCTTGTTGAATATTCAACTCGTGTCTCGTTGACTTCATTACAAATCTAATGTGAAAATAATTCCTCATTTCCCTTAAGAGAGAAAGAGCAAAGAGAATTGCATAACCCAAGTCTCACTGAAAGTTAAAATTAGTTTTAGCTCTGTGACTGTGAATTTCTTTTTTTGTTTCCTTAAAATCAGCAACAACTTCTATCCACATAAACATCAATCAGTTGACAATTTTTCATCCTTGCAAAAAGTTTTCTAATGAAATAATGTTGCTAGGTGTTTTTATGTGTTTCTACTACAACAGAAATATAGCATTTGCTTAATCTCACTGAAATCAGCCGGGGATTTGTAAACTTTTATTCTGAGAAAGTGTCAGGCGGTCCTCGAAAAGCAATGGATTTATCACTAGCAGAAACATTTGTTCTGACTTGCGAAAACAATCTTTATTGGAGCGTTCATTGGAGAAACTGAATCCGTAAGGTTGAAAAATGTTCTGCAGTCACTTAGAAGGAAATGTGTATAAAATGTATTTGATATAGTCTCAACTAAATGAGTCTCTGCAGTTTTTTACACCATGGTAAGTATTGTTTGTCAGAGTTAAAAAGCTGAAGGGAATAGTGGATAAGGAATAAGAAAACTCTAAAACAGTAAGGCTATTTTAACATGCTGTGGAAAAAATACATTTGAACTTATATGTGATATGTGCCATAAATTTTACCCATTACCAGGACGGGCAAGCCATTTATATTGTTTCTCCTTTGTCTAACAATAGCAACTAGCTACTGACCCAGATCTGGAACATTATTTCTTAATGCCCTAGGACTGCTGGTACCCAGTACCCCTGTGGCATTGGGTTCTGGAGTAATGAAAGGGGCTTAGTTTTAGCTATAAAAACTGTTAAAGCTGAGCCCTTAATAAAGTAAAGGACAATGTCTATCAGATGGATTCCGCTACTAAAGCACAAATAAATAAGAAAACACACACAGGTTTAACAAAAAATAATATATTACCCTTTTCACGGCCATGCCTCAAAGCCCAGGTCAATTTTTTCATTCAAGCCATGGGATAGTAGTCATATTATCAGTTTCTGTCATTGCAAAAGAAGTATCACAGGAGCTTTTCTTTCTATGACAGTACCAATCAGGTTCAGTACATGCTGCCAGCTCTGGGGAGGTTGTGACAGCAGCAGGGGAAGGAGGGGAGCTGGCAGACATTGTGGAAGAGCTTCTCAGGTGTCGCCAGTGTCCATGGCTTCCATCAGGATTCTGCAATCTCTTCGCAGAGTCAACCATTGCCTTCTATGTCTCGTCCTCTGGTCACTATGGAGGAAACTTCAGATCTGGGAAAAATCAAAAGATCTCTGGTCCGTAAGGAATTCAGAAGAAGGAACGGACTATGTTTTTATTGGGGCGAAAGTGGACACTTCATCAGCTTATTATGTACCAAGCGTCCCTCAAGGCCAAATCATCAGCGTGCAGATGACAACCGGAAAAGTTATCTGGGTGGTTTTGACATGCATTATCCTGTTGATGAACCTGCCAATGCGATATCTGTGAATTCATGTAATGTGGAAGTTGGCTCTGTATGTTTCACTGATGATGCCATACCTGTGAATTCTTGCAATGCAGAAATTGGCTCAGTATATACCGCTGATTGTGCCATGTCTGTATCTTCATGTAATGCAGAACTTGATGTTGAGACATGTATTGTAAGAGGTCCTTTTCCTCCTAGGTCTGGTTCATCTAGTGAGGGTCTGAAGGCCCCTCAGAAAAGGAGGCGTAATGTCATGATCGTGCCTGAAAAGACATCAGTGCCACCCTCTGCGGTGAAGATTCGTCCTCTGCCCCAAAGACTGCGCTTTTGGCCTGAAGTCCGTTCCTGGTTTTATTATGTTCTTTGCTTATGTTTTCTGTGATCCGGTCCATGTTTTCTCAATTCTCCCTGCACTTTCTTTGCTGTGGTCTATACACTAATTGCCTCTGCTGTGTTCTGATTGACAGGTCTCTTTACCTCTGGCTTTCTGTGATTTTCTTGTATGTTTCTCCTGCTCTACCTATCAGCTTGGAGTCTGGGACTTCTGTTCCCTTATAGCTTGGTCTCTCCCTTCACTCTGTGCTCTTTATAGCTGTGTCCAGTTAGCTTGTTCAGCTAGATCCAGTCTTTTTTACTGGTTTCCTTATCTCTTTGCTTGTTTCTTGCCATTCTTTGTCTTTTGGTTCTGTGTCTTACTTTGTTTACCTCGCTTAATCCTAGGTGTTCCTTGCTCTGTCCTTAGTTCGTCTTGCTACTATCTCCGGTATTTGGTTCTCTGTTTACCTTGTTGCATCCCTGGCTTTTGTCCTCCATTGGTTTGGTCCCCTGTTCCTCGCTGCCTTCTTGGTCCTGTCCTGTGTGACTTTGCCTTGTCTACTGTCGTACCTTTTTTGCCTGTGCTGTGTCTTGTCTGTGTTTTGCACTTATTTGAGTGTACGGACTGTCGCCCAGTTGCGAACGGTCATTTAGGACCTGCACTGCAAGTAGGTAGGGACAGTATGGGGACTTAGCCATAGGGCCCACTTGTCCTGTGTCTCTTTGTTCCCCAGGGCCCTGACACACATCCTCTGTGCTGAGACCAGAGGCTGGCGCTGATGCCCGATTGTGCACAGATGTTACAGTGTAATGACAAAGAACAAATAGTGCCACAAAAATAAGTCCTTGCATGTTTCTGTAGATTGAAAAAAATATATTAAAATTATAATTATATATTATTATAAAAGCTACGGCTTTTAGAAGGTGAAGAAAAAAAGGTCACAAAGGACTATGTCTTTAAAGGGTTAGGTAAAGCAAACCAAACACATTTTGGGGGTGGGAGGGAGTAAAACTAAATATTTGAAGGAAAGTCTTTTTAAGGAAAGAACCTCTCTCCTTCTGTATCTTTCAATTTAGTACACTTATTTTGCACTTTTATTTCTTATGTGCATGATGCCTTTTTTCACATGTACAGCATCTTGCTATAAGAGTAATAATAATAGATACATCTCTTCAGGAAGTGCAGCCATATTGGTTAGGGGTTTTGAATTAGCTTCTCAGAAACGTATAACTAAATATCATGTCAGTGTATTCAACCAAAATGACAAGTGATGATTTATGGAGAAGCTAATTCAAAGTGACAACTAACCTGTTGTCAGTTTTGCAACGTTGCTGTAGCAACAATCCATGCATATGCCAATATTTCTGCAAAAGACTTATAATTACCAAACTTCCACTGCAGTTTTAACTCCTGTTATGGGTGGAAATCTGCTTTTAACACAGTGAAAAGAACCCTTATACATAAGTAAAAAAGGTTAAAAATAGTAAGACTCAACATCAATATACACATACACCTCCGCACCACCACTTTATTCCTTTGCTGCTGTGGCACTTAATTCAAGCACATATTATGCATGAAATGGATCTGATAAGTTAAATATGGCATTATGATGACCACCCAGCTTACCGTCATTGACTTTATACCAGTAGTTCTGATCACACCATCACCTAATGTGTTTTCTGAATGTACGATAGTTATCCGTGGTCCTTCTGACAAATGGACATGGAAGTAGTTAACTGTGCGTCTGTATGACTCTGATGCCACCTGCACAGTGGTACAGCTCAGTGTCACTATATATGTGGAAAACAAGGCCACAAATCCACACCCAGGTTATGTCACAGAAGGCTGATTCCATCCTATATATCAGGACCCCTCTATTTTCTGTGTGTCATAGTTACTGAGTAACCAATTGGCTGTGCAACTTAACCATAGCAACCTAGACACTTAGTGCATAAGGTACAATGGGGCTAAACTGGAAAGATATGACTCATGCTCATGTTCAAAATATGCATACATTGATCTTTATTGAACTTGCATTTTGCACTTCCATTTTTTTCCTCCTTGTGCTTAAAAGTCCATAGCACTTGCATTTTTTCACCTAGAGACCCACATGACCCCGTATTGTTTGTGCCACTAATTGTACTTTGCAATTACGGGCTGAATTTTTTCATAACGTATACTGCAAAACAAAAAAAAAATTCAATGTGTGGTCAAATTAAAAAACAAAACCCGAATTTTGTTTATTTGGGGGGGGGGGGGGGGGGGTGTATGTGTTTTTGCGCCATTCGCCCTGGGGTAAAACTGACTTGTTATATACAGTATGTTCCTCAAGTCATTACGATTAAAAAGATATGATACATGTATAACTTTTCTTTTATCTGATGGCTTGTAAAAAATTCAAACCATTGTTAACAAATATATGTTCCTTAAAATCGCTCCATTCCTAGGCTTATAAGGCTTTTATCCTTTAGTCTATGGGGCTGTGTGAGGTGTGATTTTTTGCGCCATGATGTTTTCTCTCTATCGGTACTTTGATTGCGCATATGCAACTTTTTGATCACTTTTTATAACAATTTTTCTGGATTTGATGTGAACAAAAAAATTTGCAAATTTGCACTTTGGGATTTTTTTGCACTTACGCAGTTTACCGTGCAAGATCGGGAATGTGATAAATTAATAGTTTGGGCGATTACGCACGCAGTGATACCAAACATGTTTGTTTATTTATTTTTATTTATAACATGGGAAAAGGGGGGGGGGGGTGATTCAAACTTTTATTAGGGGAAGTTTTTTTTTACTAATAATAACACTTTTTTTTAAACTTTTACACATATACTAGAAGCCCCTCTAGGGGACTTCTAGTATATGCACTCTGATCTCCCCCCCCCCCCCCCCCCCCCCTCTGAACTCCCCGAGGCAGCCACAGGGCGTAAATATACGCCCTGTGTCGTTAAGGGGGTAATATAGATTCCTACATGTTTCAGTCAGAGTCATGTCAAGTAAACAATTGTACATAGTCATGACAATAAAACCATTGTACGGTTTGAGAGACTGTAATACAACTGTCCTTTGTTCCTCTATATCAATAAAAATACAACTTCAAAATATAAGCTCTCATACAACATAGATACTATGGCCCACCAGCTATATCTTTTGGCCTGCCACCTAGGGGACAAAAGGGTTTCCTTGAATCCTGTTTAGCAAATCAGGGAATTCAACAACAATTGCATTTTGTAGAAGACAAAGTTGTGAGTTGTTTAGGTATATTTTTATGCAAATCCTATGAGTACCTAATTAGGTTGCAGACGCAGATATCATGTGGATCCCAGGATAAATTAATTTGTTATCTTTTTGGGGCTTATTTATCTAATTTAATATTTATCTCCTTTTTGCTGCACTCTGACCATGATGCCTATGGAGTGACTATTGACTGTTTATAAAGAATTGCTACAAAACATTCTCAGTTTATTCAAGGTAATTGCTGGATTTCCACTCGAATCTTGTCATGCATTGATATAAACCGTAGTAAAGTATAAATGTTGGCTTGGCAACAGAAGAGAGAATTCACCATATTACTTTATTGATAGACATTTCAATACACAAAAGGATTTGCAGTTTTTGCAGGTAGAAAGGGAATATAATTTAGCAATCTGACCTCATCTTTGTAGCATGACAGGCGGTGAATAGTGTGTGTAAGTGATTTAATGAATACGTGCTCCAGTGTGTCCCCCTGTCGTATAATGGATTGTAGTAGAAATAGATGCTTTATATTACTGTTTATTTCTGGGTTTATGAACACATAGCCATGTAGACCATTAATAAAACAAGTGATAAACACAAAATCTACAGATGTCACCTACTGTATAGCAGTGTATATTTTATCAAAATGCTGTTCAGTGGTCCTTTAATTTCTAAAAAGAAAGAAAAAGAGGTAAACTAATGCACATTTTACATACAGCATTTGGGTCTATATTTAATGCTTCATCTAAAGACTAAATTTTGGGTTCTGCCGAACCTCAAATGACCTGCATTAAATCAGCTAGACGACTAAAGCCACACTAGTGGGACTATAGGCAGGGCCGTATTAATATCTGCTGCTGCCCTAGGCACTAAACCTGAAGACGCCCCATCTTCATGCACCAGTTAGCATCATGAAGAAATGGGAGCGTGGTTTCGGCCACATGCATTTCTCTACATGTAGAAACATTGTCTGAATTGCATTTTTCATGGTTTTTAACTGCTGAAAACATAAAGAAATTTCACCAAAGGATTGGTAGATTGGTAGGCGATAGCAGTTTCCTTCCCCCTGGTCCCTGGTGCTGCCCCCCTGCAAGGTGCTGCCCTAGGCACCGGACCACGGGTGCTTAGAGGTAAATACAGCCCTGACTATAGGGGCTCTATTGGCATGAAAACTGCCTTAAAATTGTGTTTCTTTGCAGAAAAAAAAAGGTTTAAAGTGCCATTGGAAGAAGCATCAAAATTATCAATTATTAGAAGCGTTAGTGTTTGTTACATGCATTAAAATGCATCTTTAGAGCAAAACCATGCCACAAAAACAAATGAAAACTGGCACCAAAAATTGTGGTTAGTATGGGAAACAAAAAGTAGCGATAATAACGGTCTTAATGACCACACAGGGCTAAAGGCGATAGCAGAAGCATTCTCTTCGACTGAGTAGGGCCTAGAACAATCATTTAACAGTGGAATCAGTAGCAGCACGTTCCTTTTCACCATCCAAAGAAGACAACAATAAAAAAATATGTGCCCACATAAAAACCTGGATCTAAATATCAAGTACTGTTAGCATTAGCAGCGTTAGTATGATATGGTTAGATGTACAGCCAACTCCAGCTGCAAAATCAAGAAGAAGAAAAAAACAACAACCCTAGATTAAAAAAAAAGTCTTTATGCCTGTTTTAAGATGTTAAAAAATGGCAAATCTTTCTGTTCCTAAGAGTCGGAGAAGAATTTGCCACTTTGCTGGCGTTCGGTTTAAAAATTGGGACAACTATTCTCATGTGAAACTTGTTGATTTAGGGCTTACGGCTGTTGACAAGACATGCTTATATACCAAATTCAGCAAACCACACATGTATGTCTTGTGATGTTTTAGCTTTGTCATGCTAAAAAAACCTTTACCTGATGGATGCATTGACAAGTTGCTGTGTGTTCACTATGGATATTAGGCAGCAGAAACCCAAAGCATCCTGACACATGTGAACGCACCCTAAATACAGCAAGGTAACCTGCCTTTTAGCAACATATTTTTGCTGCTACTAACTTTTGAAGGCTCAGTTAGAGAGCAGCAGCGTATTAACAGCTGCTGCTTTCCTAGGCACTAAACCTGAAGATGCCCCATCTTCACTCACCAATTATTATCATGATTTTCTAGTTTCTAAATAGCTCCAGGCGTCGCATTTAACACCACCACACCAGACCTGAACCATACCACCCTACTGTGACTGGATAACACTGCCATACCAGATTTGAACATTACCGCCATACTGTGACTGGATAAAGCCACCAGACCTGACCAATAACCAATACCACCATACCCCCCACCCCCTCGAAAAGACACCCGATTTACTGGCAAGTCCGAATGGGAGACTAAAAAATGAAAACAAAAACAGTTGTTTCCATACCCCTGCTTCCTGGTGCTGCCCCCCTGCAAGGTACTGCCCCACCGGACCATGGGTGCCTAGCGGTAAATACAGCCCTGACCCCATCAGGAGCCCATCCTAGGGCCTTATTCCACTTAATTAACCACAAGAGTCATTAAAACATTTGCACAAACAGCAACCTTAAAGGAAAATGCAGTGCGATATCAAATTACCCTAATGATATCAGGACATTAAAAGTATTTTTCCTTGGCACAAGTACCAGGGATTAAACCCTGTGGCTATTGTTAACAATAAGGGACATTTTCTCTTTGTTAACCATAGAGGTGGGGATTTATTTCTTTATTTGGCTGTTCTTTGGGCATGGGTTTTTACAGCCATTAAAGGGGTAGTGCGGTATAAAGCCTTTTTTTCACAAAATAACACACATTACAAAGTTATACAATATTGTTGTGTTATTTATGTTTCCACCCCCGACCGTTGACCCGGAAGTGTGATACTGTATACTCACGGAAAGACTTGTTATGGTGGGCTCATATCTTTCTTTGGACTTAACTTGGATAGACACATTTGCATGCATGATTGCCGACTGGTGTTTTACTTGTTAACATCAGGCACAGGGTGTTAAAATGCAACCAGCAGCAGTGAATGACTGATGTACAATTGTGGTCTTTATGCTGCCAGACACAATTTAACTAGGACTGAAGATGTAACCTGACAGGTGATTCAAATGGTTAAAATAAAACCCAAAAAACTCTTTATTAAATCTTCATGTTAAAAGTAAGAATAGTGCAGCTCAAGTTGTCTATACAGATCGACGCGTTTCACACATGTACTCTAATGAACGTGGATACAAACACATGTTTAAAATCAACGACAATCAATAGAAAGATACTATGCAATGGAGTGTGTGGTTAGCATGATCAATTCACTGATGCAAGATCCATCTTATACCGGCAAAAGTAATTACACCACATGGGTGGGATGGGTGGAGTGCACGACCAAATAGAGGGATCTTGCATGCCCAAAGCATAGGCTTATTACATGCCATGGAGAGGCCATAGTACAGTGTAGGGTCCACTCCGAGCATGAGGCCACCTTATCGTAACCAAGAGCCTCATTATTTTTGTGAGAATTTTTTTTTAGCAGTTGGGGGGCTGCTTTTAGCTATTTCCATGTCTGTAGTGCATCTGTATCTTGTCATTGCGGTGAACTGTTGCATTTTTTGTGTTTTTGCAATTTCAGCCATAACAACGTTCTCCTGCGTAGTGTGAATGGTATTCTAGGAGAGCTGACCAAATTTGTCTTTTCTACATATTCATAAATACCTTCATTGAACACAAAAATGAATCCTTAATGCACAAAAATAGCTAGAAGCAGTTTTTATGCTGTTTCTTTTCTTTCTGCAAAGCAAGTGCTGTATCGGTAACCCCTTTCCCCACCATTCTATTTTTTATGAAAGGAAATAATAGTGCAGAAGGCTACCCAGCCTGCCCTACACATCCTGACCTGGTCATGTATTTCAATGACTTCCACTCAGTGCCCTCCTTTTCACATCACTCTATAGTATCCATGTTGGCTCATATACTGTAACCTGACTAATTCATGCAATTTTATTTATATTCACATTGCCAAAGCAAGGGTTTAATTCCTATTGTGTCACCCCTTACAGTCTACTTAGATTCTAATGGATAAACTCTTCTCTTCATTTGATCCATTTGTTCATTTAATTTGAGACGACCTATCATTTCTTTTGTTTATTACCTTTGCAATTACAAAATTCAGAGAAATATACTGGCACTATAGAAATAAAGATTATCATTATGCTACAGAAATGGCAAAAGTGAAGTCTATCAAAAATGAAATAGAACCAAAATGTAATTACAACAATTATGTCTGACTAATCCATATTCATGTATACATGTACGGCTCTCGAATAGCTGGCTTTTTCTTAGGGAGAGACCAAGCATCTTGAATAATTGCATATTGCATTGATATTTTAATAACACAATATATTAGTTCAGACAATAGTTATCATATCATATCATATTATATTCCTCTTTGTTCAAGTGACAGCAGTTTACATCAATATTGATGTGCTAACACTACATGGCCTATCAGGAACATATAAGCCTTTGTATCTGCATTCCCACGGGTCAAATATCCCTGCAGCTGCAGCATTTATATTGCTCATTTTTTCTTGGAAATGCCCTCATGGGAACAGCATGGCTAAATGTCATGTTTCAGATCCTCTGGCTTTTGCTTAGCTTAGCCTCTGGCCTCTTGTTCTGGCTCTGATCCTTTAGTTCAGCTGCAGTAAGGAAATTACTATGCTAATGGCTATGTTTATCTGGAGATAACTTCGTACCCTTGTGCACCAATGCTGATTGCCACTGTTCAGTGATCACTCAAATTTGCCAATAGTTTTGGATAGGCCAACACTAAAACGTTCTATCCAAATGTCTCTATTAAATGAAAATACCCCTGCAGCTGATATAATGGAGATGTATGCAATATAACCAGTTGACTGGTACTTATAATAAGGTTTATTCACGTAGTGTTCTTTTCTTGTGCTGTGTTAAATATATAAAATCCGATTTCACTAATGAGCAATTTGATGTTTTTGGATGTGCTATTTAATTTGCTGTCATTTTGTTATTTCTAGCATTATTCAAGTCTCCCAGAAAAGGTAACATATTTAGGGCATTCTGCTTTTTGAATAAAAGCCCACCGACCCTAAAAGTGGTAAAAATTAGGGATGAGCGAACCTGCCGAGGTTCGAGTTCGTATGAACCTGAACTATTGGCTTCTGATTACCGCTGTCTGCCCACTCCGTGGAAAGGGTGGATACAACCTTGAGGACCGCCTGGAAAACTGGGATACAGCCATAGCCATAGGCTGTATCCCAGTTTTCTAGGCAGTCCTCAGGCTGTATCCACCCTCTTCACGAAGCAGCCAGACAGCAGGAATCAGAAGCCGATAGTTCAGGTTCATACGAACCCGAACCTCGGCCGGTTTGCTCATCCCTAGTAAAAATACACTAAATGCAAAATTCTCTCAATGTTACTAGAAACTAGTTGCTTTCTAATATACAGCTCATAATACATACAATATCTCATTCACAATGCTATGCATCAATATTTTCTTACAGTTTTATGAGACTAACAGCAGGTTAGAAGCCTCTAACTTTCTGATATGACCCTATAGTGCACAGGACACTGAGGGTGAAGTTTTTATTTCTCAGCATTGTTTTCACAAAATCTTCAACTGCCGCTTAAGTGTCCCAGTACAGGTTGCTCACTGAGCTATTTAACCATTGAATAGAGAGAATGATCAGCCGATGATCGTGTCATCAGCTGATTGTTCATTTAGGTTCAAACCTAGAGGCAAAGTGGTCTCCAAGCTGGTGGGACAAAAGGTTGTCATTAGAGATGAGCAAACCGGGTTTGGGTTCGAGTCTATCCGAACCTGAACGTTCTGTATTTGATTAGCTGGGGCTACTGAACTTGGATAAAGCTGTAAGGTTGTCTGGAAAACATGGATACAGCCAATGACTATATCTATGATTTCCACATAGCCTTAGGGCTTTATCCAAGTTCAGCAGCCACCACTAATCAAATGCCAAAAGTTCAGGTTCGGATCAACTCGAGCATGCTCGAGGTTCGCTCATCTCTAGTTGTCATATATACAAAGCATATATATGTGTGTGTGTGTGTGTGTGTGTAAGTTCTTTCAAGTATCTAAGCTTCATAATCCCGACAGAGTACTGTACTAATTAGACAAGGGCCCCTACATGGTCCCTTTCCTACCCTTGTACACTCAGTCTTATCCTACCTCTAACACCGTTGTTTTGCACTAGCACCTGTTAGCAGTCCCTTTTGTATTTTACTGCATTGTACTGAAATTTCTACAAATAAAGTTCCAACTCCTGTTTAATTACTGGAGTACTGATCATATCCTATCATGCTCTACTGTATGCCATATTACCAAACAATTCTCTTCTGTGAATTGAGTCAGAGAAGATCATCCGGAGAGGTCAGTGCTGACTGTCAGAGGAGATAACCAGTGAAGTAGCTTTAAATTAACTCTTTGTTGTCCTGTTTTGGTGCCTTGTCTCCCTCCACCCTTCCCCTCTCCATACACAATGATACACAAACTGCATTTTCATGATAAAAATGCATTTTTCGGCTAATAAACCCAATTACAAAGTTTCTTAAAATCGCCTGTACTATTGATCTCTGCAAAAAAATGAAAATAATAAATAATAAATAATTAATAAGTCCCAGGGTTCCCGCAATTGCTACTGCTTGCAAGCTAAGTGAAGGCCAGCTACCAACACTTCCTGGAGATTGCAGTTGAACTGCTCGTGCCTGGCTCATCTTAGTTTTTCGTAGTCAAGAACGGCAGGTTATCGAAACAAGTAATGTGATGGAATATTACTGAGTCTATATCTCTTAAACAGGATAATGTCAGAAATGCTTCTACATTTGAAATGTCTTTAATAATGCATCAATTTACGTTAAGTGACAGTAAGGAGCAATGTGGGGGTCCATGTTGCTCCTTACTCATGTATAACTCTGTCACCATTATTTGTGTTAGACAGCCCTGCAGTTCTTAGTCCCCTGCTCTGATTCAGTGCTTCCGCACAACACTATTGATACATAGAGGAGAGGATCCCCCTGTGTACTGTGTATTAGTATAAGAATGTGTGTCGGGCAGCCTCTCCACATTAGCAGTGATTACTGTTATGGCTCACTCTGCTTGAGATACTGAAGTTACACTCGGGTGTACTCCTTTAAATACAGCATGTACAATATTTTCTCTAAAGTCCTCTAAAGTCTTCTTTTCTCTAACGTCCTCTTGAATTCTAGGTTTAACAGTCCATTAGCAAAGCTTAAAAACAATTAGTCTAAAGATACAATTTTAATCTAGATTGCTTAATAAATTAATATGTAGGGAAAAATTAGATAATTTTACCTCACACTCATTAAAGCTGTTCTTATTCTACTGAGAAATATATTTCATAATTATAAATCTAAGACAAGTTGTTATAGTTTAATTTTCATTTAATTCAGTACTCATACTATCATAGTCCATACAATATCTAAATCCAATGTTTGCATATCAGTTTTTACCATACCAGTATCTATTGTATTGGAATGATTTATTTTTACGATTAAGAATTTTTCAGGTCTGTCCCATGCAACATACAATTTAACTGTTGCTCTGCGGAAAGCAAGTGACCACACTCAAACAAGTTTAAAGGCAATCTCTCAGCTGTAATTCATGTTCCAAACTTCTGACATTGTTATATATCTGTTAACAATCACTGACCTCAGGGAGATGAGCAAAAACACAGATGGAGTACCTTTTCTAGAGTCTTCATTAATACATTGCTCCATAAAAAATGTTTTGAATATGCAAAAAAGGGTCCGTGGAGCCTCAGTTACAGTCTCAAAACACGGGAATAGCCAGATACCCCCCAGGGAAGGATACCTATTGCCAAAGGGTGTCTACCAGTGGGGAGATCACCAAACCACGCTGATATGTAGCCCTTTAAGTCCCACTCAGTTGCGGGTAATGGGACAAAATAGGGAAATACCAGGGTGGCCCTTTTTACGTCAAGGTCTAACTCAATTGCGGGTATTGTGACATGACGAGGGAATTACCTGAGCCAGTTATCTATCCACACAAAGATGTTTGAGGTGGAGTAGGATTCTAGCTAACGTGGGGAATGGATAGTAAACCAACAAAACACAACAATCACTGACCTCAGGGAGATCAGAAAAAAAATACAATAGAGTAAGTACCTTTTCCAGAGTCTCCATTGATACATTGCTCCCTAAACAAAATGCTTCCAGAATGTAGAAAAATGCTTTGATTGAGTCAAAGAGACCTTTGCAATCCTTTTTTTTTAAGCAGCTAAAAAGCTACAAGCTGTGGGGAGAGAGAAAGAGAGAGAGAGAGAGAGAGAGAGAGAGAGAGACAGAGAAAGAGGATGTCTCCTCTCTCCTTAATGCCTGCTTGATTGACACCTGGAAGCTGAATCCCAAGCAGGGTTAGATATGGGAGAGAGGAGTAAGGAATCTAATTGTGTCAGTAGTTTGGAATGTTCTTATAATGGCAGCATACAGATTCACTTTAACAGCAAGTATGAAGTTTGTATATTAATGTAAATCATGTATGCTAAAAATTACATACAGATAATACCCTTGGCCTAGAGATGGGCAAAGTGAATACATCGAAGCAGTACTCGCTGTGAATTTAGCTAAAATTGTCTAAACATGGCGGCCACACGTTTTCACACCTTATAGTGAGTGTGTGGGTGCAAAAAGGATTATAATCTTCTAATCCCTTGCAGCTGTCCAATCAGATGAAATGCTCTCCTGGCTTCTTGGAAGCAGACAGGCAACATGTAATTTTTGAGGTGAGAAGAGCTTCACAGCAGCACAGGCTACTGTTATTTGAGACAGTATGGAAAAGTGAAGGGTTAAAGATAGAGGTAATGGAGAGACAGTTGAATAGTAGAGATAGAGGAGAGGTAGTGGAGTGGTGGAGAAGTGAAGAGTTGCTGGAAAATTAGTGGAGTAGTGCAGAAGTAATGGAGTGCTAGTGGAGCAGTGGAGTGGTGCTGAAGAGGTAGTGTAGTAGTGCAGAAGTAATGGAGTGCTAGTGGAGCAGTAGAGAGGTGCTGGAGAGGTAGTGGAGTAGTGTAGAAGTAATGGAGTGCTAGTAGAGCAGTGGAGAGGTGCTGGAGAGGTAGTGCAGTGGAAGTGAGTAGAGGAGAGCTAGTGTAGAGACCTGTAGTCTGTAATAGTCCCACTATTTTAGCTGCAACACTTTGGCTGCTGTAATGCAATTCATTTTTATTTGATTCGTAAAGTTTTGCACTAAATATTCACAAGTATCAAATTACTGAATTTTTGAATGATTTACTCATCTCTGCCCTACGTCTTTCAACAAGATTTCAATATAGAAAGTTACAGGAGTTTCCCATTGATATGCCCTACTTCTTTGTTTCCCCTGTGACTGATATTAGCAGAGGGAATGTTTCTTCAGTCGATTAGTAGCTGCAGTTTTCCTCCCATTCTCATTAATAATATTTATTTGTATAGCGCCAACAGATTCTGCAGCACTTTTTTTTTATACACACACACACAGTACAGAAGTTACATTTACATATTACAAAATTAAATAATTAGAATAAATAAAAAATACAAAGTGAATACGAGACTTGCTCACTGGAGTTTACAGACTATGGAGGGTGACACAAGTACAGAAGGTGACACATAGTCAGAAGGAACAGGATAAGCCAGTCACATGCCAATGTCAGATTACCGGTAAAACGTATGAAGTGTCGAAGATATAGGGTAGAGAGTGAGGGAACAACAGAAGGGGAAACAAGTTTAGTGAATGTTATAAATGTGCCTGAAGGGATGAGTCTTTGGGTAGGGCGTTCCAGAGAACTGGTGCAGCACCAGAGAAGTCTTAAAGGCGGGAGAGAAAGATTATCATTATAGAAGATGTTAATGATGATTAGCAGAACATAGAGTACGACTAGGATGGTACTTGGAAATGAGGGAGGAGATTTATGGAGGGGCAGAGTTGTTGAGAGCTTTATGGGTGAGGGTGAGGAGTTTGAATTTTCAATGTACTGAAGATAATATTTCTCCGTATTACCCATTTAAATTTATCCAAAACCTTTAATTAAATATTAGGTCATCGTGTGACAGGAGGTTTAAACATTGATCCATATTTGTAAATATAAAACCATATTTAAAAAATAAATAAATAAGTCACACATAATAGCTTAAAACATTTGTACAATAGCAAAGGAAAAGAAAGAGCTGTAGTGTTGATAAGCTTATTGCTTCTATTAACTTGTCCTGTCTTATTCCTGTAACCTTAAATAAAGTGCAGCAATTATAAGGGAGTTCTGGACGATATATTAACAAAAGGAAAGCTCACTAAAAGCCCTGGCCAGGTTGTTACGACCAATTGTCACAATATATGTATGCACATTTTGCCAAGTTAAAGCACTTACATTGCAGAGTGTCTAGGGCATCTGATAACTATTAAAAAATAAACTTCTGGGATCTCTGCTTTTTCCCATAAGACCTTTGCTTAAAAATGACTTTGAAATAAAAAATATAAATTTAGAGGCTCGCTGTCCAAAGGGTTATGGCTATGTGTATTGTCCTGTTTCTGTAATGGTTGGAAAATGTTACTATCAGGGCACTGGTGGACAAAAAGACACAGAACACGTGGGCCCTATCGCTAGCACCCCCCTCCCCCTCCATGTCTACTTGCAGAGCAAGTCCTAAATTACCGTTCACAACTGGGCGGCAGTCCCTGCTCTAAAGTGAGTGCACACAGATGGACAAAACACGGACAAGTACAGACAAAAAGACAGGTAAAAGACAAGACAAAGAATGGAATGGTCAGACAGGCTGGGTCAACAACAGAGAGGGCGAACGAAGAACAATGGCAGTGGACAAAGCAAAGTCACAAAAACAGACAGAAGTCCAGAATATCAGAAATACAGATTGCAAGGCAAAAAGCTGGATCAAGCTGAACTGACAAGAGAAATATCTATAAGGAAAACCAAATCCCGGACTCAAAGCTCATAGGTTCAGGCAGAGAAACACAGAAGGACAGGGGAGAAGAGACCTGTCCATCAAAACACAGCAGAGACAATTAGTGACAAGAACAAAGAAAAATGCAGACAGAACAGAAAAACATGGAACGAAAAATTAAAGCAAAGACAAAACCAAAGAACATAGAAAAACCAGGAACAAAATTTAAGGTGAAAAGCGTAATTTTTGGCCCATACTGTAGGTTGAAACTTCACCCTAGAGGACAGCACAGATGCCTTATCAGGTATGGTCATAACAGTTACTATGCACAGTCTTATATATTGCATGTTATTTGCCTTATCTTCTCATGCAGTGACACTGGGGCATATCACAGCTATAGCAGGTACCATCTTGAATGCTGAATTTTTAAAAGATGAAAACAAATCTGTTTTTTTTAATGTGGATACCAGATGGTATTGTATTAGCACGATATGGCGTTATGTTATCGCCAGCTCTTTGCAAACAGAATGAAGATCCTGTCAGCACTGGGAAGCTAATCCACTTACTGCAGCTATCATTTTTTACAATATACAGCACCAAGCAGTCCTAATGTCCTTAAATTTTGTTTCCTACCAAGAAATATTCAATATTAGACAGCTTTAAACCAAAAAAGTATCCTCCACAATGCACCTCTTTTATATCCTTTTCATACTCCACAACGATTCCCCAACCCTCTTCACCCTATGTTTATATTGTAAATGTTTAGCTTTGCTTTACCTTATCAAATTAAAATCAATTGAAAAAAATAAAAATAAAAAATTGAAAAACCAGAATAAGTTAAATTGCATGCCTTTAACCTCCTAACTCTTTGACCATCATTGGTTGACAGACCATTATAAAGGTTTGTTCTTGGTGGACCAATTGTACATTGTAACTGTGATCAGTGTCTTTTGGCACTAAAATATCCGCCATCCAGAAAGACAGATGTTATTTTCTTTTTCTACTTTCTCTAATTGAGGTAATGATCATTAATTCCGGCCGTAGGTAGCGTTAAACATCGGCCGTTCGGGGCGGAATGCACGTTGTTAGTACAGTGTGTGAACATAACTTTAAAGCGTAACTGTCATTTTAATGTAATTTTTCAGAAATCAATAAGTATCATAGAAACATAGAAGATTGTCGGCAGAAAAAGACCACTGGGTCAATCTAGTCTGCCCTTTTAGTATTTCCATTCTTATTATCTTAGGATAGATATATGTTTATCCCATGCATGTTTAAATTCTGGTATTGTAGATTTACCAACCACATCTGCTGGAAGTTTGTTCCAAATATCCACTACTCTTTCAGTAAAGTAATATTTTCTCACGTTGCTTTTGATCTTTCCCCATGTAACCTCTCACTGTGTCCTCTTGTTCTTTTTACTAAAACACTTCTCTCCAGTACTTTAATAAGGGTAGCTTCACACATAGCGTATCACAGCTGATTTTCTGCTGCAGATCCGCAGCAGATTTGACTAAATGAATGAACACAGCATCAAATCTGCACCATCAAATCTGCTGCAGATCCGCAGCAGATTTTACAGTGCGGATTTAATGCTGTGTTCATTCAGTCAAATCTTCTGCGGATCCGCAGCAGAAAATCAGCTGCGATACGGTATGTGTAGCTTCACACATACCGTATCGCAGCTGATTTTCTGCTGTACGTGTGAGCTCTATACTGCCATATCACAATCTCCCTCTTCCTACTGGTTATACCTCTAGCTATACAGCCCAACATACAATTTGCTTTCCCCACCGCCTGGTTGCACTGGTGACTCATTTTAAAGCTGTTAGAAATTACTGCCCCTAGAACCTTCTCTTCTGCAGTCTTTTCCAACACAGAACTGCCAATGTGATACTCCTAAGTGCAGTATTTTACATTTGGAAACATTGAACTTCAATTTCCAATGTTTGGACAACAAACCTAGCAAAGCGAAATCATTTTCCATATTACTGACACCTCCAGGAATATCAACCCTATTGCACACTTTTGTGTCATCAGCAAGCAGACAAACTTTACCTACCAACCCTTCTCCTATGTCACTTACAAACATATTAAAAAGAATAGGACCCAGAACAGACCCTTGTGGCACACCACTTGTAACCAGCCTCTGTCCATTATGCTCTAGGGAGAGGGGAGGGGTGAAGAAGAGTGAGCACGGAGGAGAGAAATATCAATCCTGCACAGCACAACACCCTGCAATCTTCTCCCAGCAAGTTCCTTGATAAGCACTGACCTTTCTGACCTCTGAGTCCAGCGTTTTAGATGCCCAGATAGTCTACAAACAGCTGACCTTCATGTCTTCTCTTCCTGCTCACTCATCTTCCTTGGCCTCTCCCCCCTCCATAAGATAGTTTTTTTTGTTTGTTTGTTTTTTTGGGGGGTGGGGGAACTGCTTTTTGAGGGCACAGAGAGGCTTTTTTGCCTAATAAAACCTATTACAGAGGTTTTTTCTTAATTGCTTGTAGTATGAAGTTTCTGGGGGGGGGGGGGGGGGGGAGTGACACTTACACTCTAAAGAGAACCTGCCACCAAGACAATGATATCTAATATAATGACGTCATCATATAGGGCAGGAGGAGACAAGCAGATTGATATATATCGTTGTGGGAAAAGATTAAGTATAACTTATAACTTTGTTAATTAAATCCCTGCCCATCCTGTGTTAAAGAGTCCAGTGCACAGTGTCACTCAGGGGATTGGACTCCTCAGCATGGAAAGATCAGAGATTCCAATCAATAAGTTACAGTATACTGAATCCTTTTCCATAAGACATACATCATTCTGCTCAGCTCCTTCTGCTCTGTATTATGATGCTGAGCATTTTCATGGTTACAATCTCTCTTTTAATAGTGGCCGACCTATTAATGACCAAGCCGTTTTCATACTTTTTTTTTAATTGCCGCCTTCCAAGAGACATACAATTGTTTTATTTTTGCCCACACAGCCATATCAGGTCTTGTTTTTTGCTGGATAACTTTTACTTTTTATTGCCACCATTTTTTGGTTCATGAAAATTATTCCTTGCTTTTTTATTAACCTTTTTTTTGGAGGGATAATAGAAAAAATGTCCTTTTTTTAATATTAAACTTATGCTATTCAGTATGTGGTAAAAGTAGCACAATAAATGTATAACACAGCAAGGGGTGGTCGGCACTACAGCCTGGAGCTAAACCTTGAACGGCAACCAGATGGTAATTGGGGAAGTGTACGGTGGTGCTAGTTATTGATACAGTCTCTGTAGCACACAATGAGTAATGAAGAAATGAAAACTGCACTCACCGGCACTTGTGATAACTTCTTTTTATTTCTTAAGTGCGGACATCATAGAGCAGACGCCAGCTGGGTGCGGGTAACAAATTTGCATTTTTTTTTTTTTTTTTTTAACTATTACAACTTTGGCCCAGTAGAAACTATTTTCTTTCAAAAACAACAAAAACTGTCCCCACATTGCAAGATCCATAGCGCTCTTATTTTTCTTAGGACATAGTTGTGTGCAGGTTTATGTTTTGTGTTTTGTATGTTTTTATTGATACCAATTTCCACATGTAAGGTATATATTGTATGACTGTTTTGATCTCTCTTATGTTTTTCTGAGACAAACTGACAAAATAAGGCAATTCTTTTAAAAGCGTGAACGTGAACTATATAGCTTGGGTCATTACGGATGTGGCAATACCAAACGTGTATATATATATATATATATATATATATATATATATATATATATATATTTTTTTTTATGTTTTATGTAACAATTTATTTTGTATAGAAAATAAACTATAATAAACTGTCATTTAATGGGTTAAACTACCCTCTCTCCTTCGGGTAGTTACAGTGGGAGTCCAGCTGTCACACTGACAGCTGATCTCCTATCATATGGACACAGGAGTGCAGCATTTACTTAATCCAATCGGTCAGTAAAAAGGTGTATTTATAGAAATTAGGCTAACTTTTTTGATCAGTAAAAAGGGATATTGGCGGTCCCTTATGGGTTCTTAGGCTTGCACATGTGCTTATCCATTACTCTGCTAACACTTTGAAATTCTCTATATAACGCTATATAGTTCTATATAAAACTATGCCTTCTGATTAATTGTTATCTAGGCAAACCATTTTAGCAATGGCTAACAGGAATAAAAAATAAAAAAAACAAAAAAATAAAAAACGTTTTTCCACTCCATTTAAAATGACAGACATCATTTTGCTGTTTGGCAGCCAGTCAGTGCAATGACAGCTGTTGGTACGTTATTCTAGACAAACGTAGGAAATGCCAGCTCACCACTTGTAGTTTGGTTGTGTTCCGCACTATCCTCACTTTGCTGGAGTGAAGTACCAATAACAGAAAAAGAGAAAAAGTGGGTCAGCGATGTGAACTTTAACCAAAACTTGACCTTTATTTTCATCGATCCATAAAGTCAAACCGGACATCCATAGTGACCACCAGGCTGCGACGCCTACGTGTTTCTGGTGCCTATACACCCCTGGCTAACTAAGTACTGATGTGGCCATACTTTTATAGCCCCACCTCAGCAGAAGCTCGTATACGTGACTTCCTGGGTGTTAACATCAATTTCATCAGTAACAAAAACTTTATATAGAAAACCATACATATGTTTAAAATCAATGCATAAACTGTTATAAAATTCATTAGTTATTATATACATTTATATGCAGATTTAACAAAGACATATCAGACATTTCATAAAAACAAGGACTCAGTGATAAGTCTAAAATGATGGATGTCATTTATCTGTCTAGCCTGCCTTTAGTGCTATTACGGCTGCTGGTACATTATTTTAGTTTTAGTTACTAATTGGCCTTTGGGTGTGGCTTAATTGCAAAGTCCATTGAATTTAATAGTAAAAATAGAGAATGAACGATGACAAAAGAAAAACTGTGTGAACAACTAATAAAAAACGTCTGCAGTTTGCAAAAGACGTCCAAAATAATCAAGATCATTTTGACGTCCGTGGTAACAACGTCCATTTTTCAATACATTGTGTGCATTGGACGTCCGTCTTTCCATTCACTTCAATGCACTGCAATGTAATGACGTGAACGTAGCCATAAAAATGTTGTGTGAACATAGCATATGCCTATAATACTTTTTTTTTTTTCTTATGGCATTTTTATCTCCTTTTAATGTATTTGAGTTACTGTCAAATTTATCACCTATTTTGTGACTTTTTTTTGTTACTTTTTACTCTGTGCATTTTTTGTGCCATTTTTTTCCCTCACATTGTTTAATAGAAACAATCAATCAATCATCAGTAAATCATCTGATTCTTAAGGAACTGAAGGAGAAATTATCCACTAATTGGCTGAGCAGGACGTCCAGACCCCGGGAATCCCCAAAAGTAAGCAGGAGCGTGCACCAGTAATGTATGTAATGTCCGGTGGGGGGTTAAGGGGGCCACCTTTTACATACTCACAGCGGGATGACAATTCCACCGCAAGTATGTCATCTCATTGAAAGTAAGAATGAAGGGATCCTCTGCTGACACAAAGTTGCTTTCTTCTAGTTTGTCATCTATATTTATTGCTGAAGTGCTTCTTATATAGTATGTGAACAAATGTTAATATGAAAAAAAATTTTTTTTAATTAACACATAACATTGAAAGAGTTTCAAATGCCTGTAGTATGGCCAAACTGTAGCAACTTTATTAGGGCTACAGCAAATATATATACAGTAGGTCTACTAAACTCAACTTAGTCCTCTTCAACACAAGAAAACAAATATTAGTTAAAGTAAAGTATGGGAGGTAGGAACTAGAGATGAGCGAACCAGGTTCGGGTTCGAGTCGATCCGAACCCGAACGTTCGGTATTTGATTAGCGGGGGCTGCTGAACATGGATAAAGCTCTAAGGTTGTCTGGAAAACATGGATACAGCCAATGACTATATCCATGTTTTCTACATAGCCTTAGGGCTTTATCCAAGTTCAGCAGCCACCGCTAATCAAATGCTGAAAGTTCGGTTTCGGATCGACTGGAGCATGCTCGAGGTTCGCTCATCTCTAGTAGGAACCCAAGAGCCTCAGGTTATGCTTCCACATTTTCAGATCTTCAGTCACATATCCCAATAATAATAATTCACCATAGGAAGGGGAAATGGGGCACTCAGTGTTGATTTAATGCTTTATTTTGGTGCCTTAAAAACTAACATGCAGGATAATGCATATGGCGAGGGCCCCAGGTCTTTCTGCAATGGGTGATAGCTGTTTTGCGCTTACTCCTTGTACTTACTCCTCCAAAGTCTGGAAAAACACATTCACCATAAAAAAAAAAACACATTTCCTGTGACAGAGTTTTTGGTTGCACTTTGTATTATATTTTTTGCATATTAACTATCTTAAAGGACAACTCCGGTGGGACCCCCCCCCCCCCCCAAAAAAAAAATAAAAACACAGACACCATACTCACCATCCCTCCGGTGACGATCGCCACTCCATTTGCCCGCCGTCCGCCTCACCGTCACCTGCGTCCGCCGTCCAGCAATGTCTCTCACTTCCGGGTCCATGGGAGAGAAAAGGCTGCCAGTGCGCTTGCTCGCCGGCAACCTTTTCATTGGCTGGAGCGGGTCACATGGCTTCCAGCAAGCTCAGCCAATCAGGGCTGAGCAAGCTGGAAGCCATGTGATGCGCTCCAGCCAATGAAAAGGCTGCTGGTGCGAATGTGCACCAGCAGCCTTTTCTCTCCCATTCACTTTCAATGAAGACGCAGAGGAGGAAGAAGACCTGGACCACCCCCCGGCTCTGAAGTCGTCGTCACCAGATGCCGCTCGGGAAAAGAGGACCGTGACTACCGCAATGGGTAATGTATACATTCTTTAACTTCCGGGGGGGGGGGGGGAGTGGGGGAAGGGGGCCAGACCGGGTATTTAACCACATTACAAAGTTATATAACTTTGTAATGTGTTTTAAATAAGCCAAAATAAATTTTCGTGGGAGTTGTCCTTTAAGGAAGACTACCCCCTAGCAGTCAACTTTTCAATGCAATTTTGGGTGGTCGTGTCAAATAATATCTCTATCTATCCATCTATATATTCAAGTTAGTGTATGTGTATAATTTTTGACATTTTGCTCTGCAGCCACTGACCTATATTAGAAATAATCCCCTTGTTTTATCTTAATACAGCATAAGTACAAATTACATAAACTAAGAAGATAGTGGGGTTTAGTAGAGCAGAAAGTTGTAAGCTATACACAGAGCTTTAGGCCTCTATAGTGTTTGGGCAGCTAATTAAATCCCATGTTTGTTAACGGCATACAATAATGCAAACAGACAAATGTAGGCCAGTTTGCAGAACATGACGGGAGTAGAATGTGGAGCGCAACTTGTTTCTTTTTTTAAACAAAAGCAAATTAGAACCTTAGGAAAGAATTATTATCATCAGTACAGAGGCATAAACTCATTACATAAAATAATGGAGGAAACATTTTTGTGAAATAGGCTCATTACATTCAGTTATTTTCTTTTTTATTTAGTCATTTTTTTTACCAGCTCCCTTTTTCTCAAAGTCTGTTATAAAAGTAAAAGCTCTTCATATTCCTATAGAAATGTCCAGCAATATAGTTAATAATGAAAAAGGCGCAATAATCACCACAGCCACAATACCGTCACAATAATGTATTGAAATGAGTAAGCTCCATGTCAGTGCAGATTAACCCCTTAACGACGCATGACGGGTATACCCGTCATGCGGCCGTTAAGGGGGATCAGAGAGGGCTCCCAGGGTGAGCCCTCTCTGCAGCCCGCAGTCCCCGTTTGCTATGTGTAGCCAGGGACTGCGGGTATTAGCCGCCGCGGCTGGCTGATTAACTATTCAAATGGAGCTGTCAAAGCTTTGACAGCTTCGTTTGAATAGTGTATGTGGCCCCTCTCCCTGGTGTCATTGCAATGAGCCGGCTCAGGGCTCAGCGTCATTCCGACATGAGGAGGAAAAAACGAAAGCGCAAAAATAAAAACTGGCTCCATCCTTAAGGGGTTGAGACTTTGATTGGCTATGAGGGTTTCTAAAGATGCAATCTCAGACATAAATCTGATTCTCCTTGTGAAGATGCAGCACACAGCATACCCTACAATCTGTTCCATTAACACCTTACACTGATCCCCTTACCATAAAGCAATCCTAATCCTAATTCTCTTCTCTTAAATATTATGTCAACTGTAAAGGGTATACTCCTAATATCCCCACGAGCAGTACTCATAAACATACAGACGTGTCCATCCTTACCTTTCTTGTAGCTTATTTAGGGATTCCAATTTCTCATCAAACTAATTCAACACAATATCAGAACATGGTATTAGGTAAAAGGTTTCATGTCCATAACAGTGGTATCAGCAATATGGTATTGTTGTAGAGAAGAGAAATGGGTATTTCAGACCTTATATCTAAGAATATATTGAGTTCAGAGATGAGTAAGGAGGGATACATCTGTAGATCTCCAATCTACTTCTGGTTCTCATTTCCCTATACAGTGGTCCCTCAACATACAATATTAATCTGTTCTGGGAGGGCCATTGTATGTTGAAACCATTGTATGTTGAGTCCATAACTCTATGGAAAAGTGGTAATTGATTCTGAAGGCCCCAAGATGTCAAACCAAATGGATAAATGGAGGTAGACAGGCGATAGATAGATAGACCTATATTAGGAATCACATCATCCACAGATAAGACCCACTAAAAATCAGATATGTCCAGCTGAATGCCGTCCTTAGACTGATGATCTAAGAAACCAAACTACTGACAATGCTGGCACTGCCTGGGATCTATCCTGGCACACAAGGCTCTCCCTTCCTTTCTCTCTGACAAGTATCACTGCAGGGTGCGCCTTTTCTTCCTGATAGCACTGGCACACACACGCTGCTCTTCCTTCTTTCCCCCCTGGCAATGGATTCTATGCAGGGCCCCCCAGTTTCTGAATTTCCCAGTGTCTGGTTATCACACACTCCCAGTGGCCTGCACACACTTACAGTAGCCTGCACTCACTTACTCACAGTATCCTGTCTACACTCACAGTATCCTGCCCACGCTCACAGTATCCTGCCCACGCTCACAGTATCCTGCCAACGCTCACAGTTCCTTGGTCAGAAGCTGCTGTTCTCTCCTGTGTCGGGGGATTACTGTATACCTCCCAGATTTTGAGCAGTGTGCTTATTACAAATAAATACCTCTATGATTATTCTACAGGCTATTGTGATTGTTGTAATCATCAGCATTTAGTTCACAGTCATGCATTGTCATTGTCATTGCATACTTACATCAGAAACGTTATTTAAAGCCTCTGACAGTAGCTCCAATAGAGTTGATGGGAAATGAATGTGCCCTATGCTGCTCTATTCTTCCATTTAAAACAATAGTAGAGATGATCGAACAACCCTGATGTTCAGGTTTGTACGAACTTGAACCATCAGTCTCCTGCAGTCTTCCCGTTCAGTAGGGAAGGATGTATTTTTGTTTTCCAGGCGGGACTCTGGCTGGCTTTACTAAAAATGCACCCTTTCCTGCAGAGCATGAAGCTGCCTATAATTAATTGGGAAAAAGGGTTTTTGGTAAAAAGTTGTTATTATTATTATTATTATTATTATCATTATTATCATTATTTCATTTACAAATCTGTATAATTTTATTGCATCAGTTGATTTGAAAAATTAATAATCTCTGCAATACCTCCTTAAGCTCTTTTCAAACCGCCACCATGGCAGAAGTGCCAAACCTGTCAGAAGATTGGACAACAACTGTCCTTAATGGACCCCTTGACTTAAAATTAGAGATGATCGAACAGCGCTGATGTTCAGGTTCGTACGAACTCAAACCATCAGTATCTGACTCCTGCAGTCTTCCCATTCCATGGGGAAGGTGAAGACAGCCAGACTGATTTCTGCAGTAGCAAATTCCCATAGCAATTCTCTGCTCTGGACAGTCCCTGACATGGACAGAAGTGGCAGAATGGAGCAGCTTGTCAGACTGAAAAAAATACATCACTACCTGCAGGACATACAGCAGCTGGAAGAATTAAGTTTTTCTTAAATAGAAGTAATCTTTTAGACAAATATTATTTTTTTCTCTGGAGTAGCCGAACAAATCCTGCTACTACTTAAATATTACTATTTGCGCTATAATTATTTCACATCTTTATCAATTATTTGTAGCTTTCCAGTTTGTCCATATTCAGTACCTTTTAGTTGTTTATTATTTTCCTTTAAACCAAAATAAGGATAACAACCAAGCATTTGAGGCCAACCGAGACACCTAAACTCTATTATCTAGATATATGTACAACCCACTATCCTGATATTGTCTAACAGCTCGCAGTTTCCAACTAAGGCTGCATTCACATGTTACGGAAAGTTGTCCGTGCTCACGGATCCGTGCGCACGGACAATTTTACAGCCCATTGCTTTCTATTGGGCTATTCAGATGTTCCGTGATTTCACGGATCCGTGATCCGTTCCGTTAAAAAATAGGACAAACTCAAAAACTCGTAACGGATGCACGGAAAGGATTCCCCATAGAAATCAATGAGATCCGTGTTTTTCACGGATGTACACGGATGTGAAATCCGTGTTCATCCGTGAAAAACACGGATGTGATGTAATCAATGTAATTTAAAATGCTTTAACACAGATCCATGAAAAAAACGGACACGGATACAAAACTGATGCAAAACGGATGAAAAACGGACTGTTTTGCACGGATCACAGAGGTTGCTGCCGGACCACAATCATGGACCTGGAAAAACACTGAACGTGTGAATGCAGCCTAAGATCTAAAAAACATGTGACAAGCTGTACTAGGAGATTTTGGAGGTAAGAAAAAAAAAATCAGCAGGTTATATCAATATACTATAGGTAGACACAAAGCATGACTAGTGTAGGTAAAACACATCTTTAATGTTTCCTCAGCCGCTTTCTTAGCCCAGTATCCTAAAGCTTGCCATTATCTGCGGCTCTGTTTAGAATTCTATGCAGAAAAGATACAGGCTACTATAATACATTTTAAAAATCATTTTCATATACTGTACCTTTCAACATGATGTAGGGATTTAAGAAAGAAGCAGTCTGCCTTTTAGTTTTTCAATAAACAAAAGCATCTGACACAGGCTAATAATATTATGTATAGTTCAAGGTTTTATCAAACCGGATTGCAAACAAAGCTGTGTTTTATACAATTCCACAGCAACTTCTTCTTTATTCCCTTGCATCCACAAACACCTGCTGTTGTATCTTTTCCTTACCGACAACCAAGTTATTATGAAGCTAAAGAAAATTGCCCGGCTGTGTGGTAAAATCCAAAAATAATGGTGTCATAGAAAAAGTTGTAAAAAAAATACCTATTATAAGGACGGTCACGACAATGCCTTCAATAAAACAACAGTTTTTTTTATTAGTTTATCCTTTTTACTCGTTTTAAAGCAACCGAATAAGGTAAAACCAATACAAATAATGTCTCTTTAGTGATGACAAGAAAATGAGTGACATTAGTGCAAAAATACTCATTAGTGTTTAGTGAGCA